>NC_057813.1:628798977-630034890 GCF_018294505.1 Triticum aestivum
CTCCACCGCCGCCAACGGGCAGCCCCCGCACCCTCCCCCGCTCCACCGCCGCCGCGATGATATTTTCAAGTAACAAATTGGAACATATTTTTTAAAAAATTATTATTGTTTTTCTAAAAAAATATTACTGTTATGATTTAAACAAGTTTGAACATATTTAAACACAAATAAATATCAAACATGATTTAAAATGCATAAAAAACAATATTGGGGAGCCTGGGAATCAAACCCAGGACCTCCTGGTGTGTGTGCTGCGTACTGACCAGTCGGGCTAGTGGGCGGGTTCTGTTGTAGATAGGGTTAGGTGGTATATAACCTGACAAGTCGGGCTAGATTAAATTACTTATGGTGCACCCCTCGGTGGTGCGCCATTGCTATGGATGTACTTATGGCGCATCCCTGGGTGGTGCGCAATTGCTAAGCCTCCCCCAAACTAAAATCCTTAATCTCTCAAATTTCTCTCTAATCCCTCCCCTGCCTCATCTCACCCGCCGACCACCACTTCCCCCGTGCTCGCCGTCCCCGGCCGTGCACCCGACCACCCTCCGCCGCCGACCACCTCCCTCACCGTCCCCCCTCCGCCCGCGCCCACGCCCTCGCCGTCGCCTGCGTCAACCTCCCTCCCGAGCACGATAGCTAGGGTTCCTAGCCGCCGCCACCGCTGCCAGCCCGCCGCCGCCGCGTGCCCAGCCGGCCGAACCCTCCGCTGCCCCGCCTCCGATACAGGACCCTAGCAGCGCCTCCCCCCATCAAGCATGTAGCCACCACTCCTTCGTCCTTCCTCCCTCTTTCCTCATCCCCCTCCCTCCTTCCTCTTGCTTGCGGCGTGATTTTTCCAGAGCATGCTCATGTTTACATGTGAAAGGATTGTGCTTGATAGGTGTTTGTGATAATGCCTCTAAGGGCAAATGTTTACAAATTGTAGGTTGAATATTTTTCATGAGCAATTTTTTTGGTTTAAACATGTTAGCTGTGGTAATTGTAGGTTTCATGATCAGTGCTGAAGTTGGCACTCTTTAAATTCAGAAAGAAAAAGCACCACATAATATTGATGGACAGGGGAAAGCTTTGCAATTGCACTCACAAGTGTCAAGCACCAACTAAATAGCCACTCCTAATAAATCCCTTCCATGACAGTACGATGCTCACCTTCGTTCGACACATGATATCCCCCCGCATTAGCTAAAATGACGAAAACCGAATGCGATAATCCTAGTGTTCTCTTGTGGTAGTGGTGGTGAGATGCCCATATCATGCATATGGTGGGCAATGATGATGATTAGATCCCTGTTTTAGGATCTGAGCTCTCTCTTCTCTGAATTCAACTAAGGCATGAGGAACAATGGGGGAGATAGCTATTAGATCCATGTCTTAGTAGTGGTAAACAATCGTGTAGGTCAATTGTTGCTTACTTGTTTGGTTTGTGCTAACAATCTCTAAGTGAAATCAACTAGTGAAAGCAACTAGTTATGTTTGTTAGCAGCAAGATATGTAAATGAAGCTTGTTCTTTTTCAACTGTTCAACTGATGCGATGAAACTAAATATAGTAGTTGAAAACCCTGTTTTTCTTCCTGATCGTGAAAATTTGAAGTCCTGTTTGTGTTTTGGTTTTGTTGGTTGACAATTATGTTTAGTTTTTCATTTCATGGGTGCTGTAAAATGTGCTGGTGGTGAGTTGAGTCTCAGCATACAGCTTGTTTGGACTAACCAAGAGGACAAGGTATGTTGCTTGCCCAAGCTAAGTGACACGTATGCGCCAAGTTTTCTGTTATATAATTACCTGTTAGTGCTTAGTTAAACTGCATGATACGGCCATAGCAGATGGATGGTACTAGGTGTTGTTTTGTTTCTTGCTAATGTATTCAGAGAGCAGATGTGCCACTGCAGATTTCTTTTCTTGAAGGCAGCTCACATAAATTGAGCTACAAGTGAACAACTTGCTACTATTAGATCTGGAATGGAAGCTCACATAAGTTGAGCTGATTTTTGTCCATATGAAAGCAGAGGACCATATGGTCTGTGGCCTTTTCTTCCATATGAAAGTAGAGGCACATTGTGGTGCTAGTTTGCTGGGTTTTGTCTCCGACCATCGTGTCGTGATGAATTTGCAGGTACCCCGAGAGGCCCTTGAGTTTGCCGAAATGTTGATTAACTTCCGTTCTGGCAAATTCGGGTACTCCATATGTCCTATTTTCAGTAAAGGTCATGCTGAAATTTTCTGTGAATTTTAGCATGACTTTGCTAAAAATAGGACATATGGGGTACTTGCGACTAATGCATGGGCCGGGGTATCTTAGTACTTAATTAAGTAGGATCAACTACCCCTTTATTCTTGCTGCATTAAACCATAGGTGGCAATAGAACCAAGTGATTAGGCCCAACTTAGAATTCTCGTTAGCATCGATAAACCCTAGATGATAACCCAACATAGGTGGCAATAGAGCCAAGTGATTAGTGCCAAGTGATTAGGCCCAACCTAGGGTGCCTTGGCATCGATAAACCCTAAATGATGATAACTTAACTTGGCTGCCCCGGATGCCTCGGTGTCGATGAGAACCTAAATGATGTACGCTTAGGCTTTTAGGGTGCCTCGGCGTCGACAAACCATAAATGATGAAAGCTTAGGCTTTTAGGGTGCCTCAGCATCGACAAACCCTAAATGATGAGACCATGATCCTGTTCCTTGACAATAACCAACTTTTCGACCAAACTTTTTTCCTATTTAGAGTGAAACATGGCCCACAACGATGAGGCCGGTGGTTCGGGCGGCAAGCAATTCTGGGAGCTGTCCCAGGAGATGGAGGAACAACATCATCGCTATGAGGACGCCGCGGAAGACACGGATCCTGACTACACAACCCCTAGTGGCATCGGGGATGACACCACTGATGGTGCCTCCGAGGATGCCACCACTGATGATGGCGGCGCACACACAGATGGCAGCCAACCTAAGAAGCAAAGGAAGCACTGGCGCCCGAATGCGCTCCGCACCCTCAAGGAGGAATTCGCTCAATTGGACTCCGATGGGAATCCAACGGAGCCCAAACATATAGTCAAGGGGTACTCACTTCAGCTCGGGTGCATTCTCCGGAGCAACGTCTCGATCAACACCGATAACCTTAGGAATAAGGACCACGGGAATTTGCGCAACCTCCTCTTCACGAAGCTGCACGAACGATACAAGTTCCCCGCCGAATTTGAAAACACACGCCTCTCAGGGAATAAAGTGAACAGTGCCGCTCTCACGAAGATGAGCATGGCCCTGTCTACTTGGAGAAGCGCGGTGAAGAGAATGATTGATAAAGGTGATAGTTATGAGAAGATAAAGGCGAAATATCCTTTGATGAGCGAAGATGAGTACAAGGAGTTCAAGATCAAGTGCGAGAGCAGCGCAACCTCCGAATCAAGTCAGTGGGGGAAAGAAATGCGGGAGTTGAACTTAGGGGAACACAAACTCGGTCCCGACGGTTACAGAGTGGCGGAGACTATATGGGACAAGGAGGACGCGGAGCATGCCGAGCAAGGCCTACCACCCCGCTTCGAGAAATACAGCGGTGACAAGCAGACCAGGAACTATGTCAGGGCCCGGTACAAGGAGGACCCGATAACAAAGGAGCTTAGCACGGATCCGAAGACCAGGGCGCTTGAGCTTGTTCTGGTAAGGAATACACCCCCGCGTAATTAGCTCCATATGGTTGCACTCTAATTAATCCCCAATATATCTAAATGGTTCACATTCCTTTCGCAGGACACTGCGGGGTCATCTCAGAGCTCCCCTTTTGACACCCCTTTAAATAGGGCGTTGAACATAATGAAAAGCAAGGATAATCTCACTAAGCCGACGTCAGCTGGTTGTGTGGCCGGCAAAGGCTTGTCCACAAAATGGGGGTCATACTATACCACTGGTGTGCGGAAGGAGAAGAAGGCCAGCTCGGAAAGCCAGACGCGCGAGGTTGAAGCACTCAAGGCACAAGTGGCGCGGATTCCGGAGCTTGTCCAAGAGCAAGTGGAACTACAACTGGGAATGAAGCTCAACGCCATGGTGTCTACGTTGATTCATGGGCTGACGACGTGGATTGCAGGCGGCCAATAGGGGCCTCCCTCGGTTCCCAGCTTCATAGCCAGCAACTCGCACAGCGCGCAGGCGGCGCCATTGGTGTCTCCGGTGGCGCCATTGATGTCTCCGGCGGCGGCGCCATTGGTGTCTCCGGCGGTGGCGCCATTAGTGTCTCCGGCGGAGGCGGTATTCGTGTCTCCGGCGCCGGCACGGGCATTGGAGCTTAATGCACCCGGGTGTACGCCGTCCGGCACCTCGCAAGCAAGCGCCCCCTCCGTCAGTTTCACGCCTGCCGTTGGCGGTGCCTCGACATTAGCCGAGCTCGACGGCATAACGGTAACTAAGCCTCTCAGCCGATGACTTCATCTCCTTGCCTTTGACTGGGCATCCCTGACGCCCTGTACATGTTTTTGCAGGGCACCGCCGACATTCCTTGCACTCTTCTACACTTCGTGGGCGCCGAGTTGGTCGATGTCGCCAAGGGCAGAATCGTTCAACTGTGCAACCCCATGTTCCACGGTAATCCGATGCCACCCATAGTGTATAGGGTTGAAGTGGTTCGGGTGCTGCCAGGCTGCGACGAGCTGTTACCTCCGGTTCGACCCGTTGGGGCCGACGAAGAAGATGAGATGACCCTCAGCGCTTGCGTAAACTGGCCCCTGCTTTGGCCGAACATCCAGATTCGTTTGGGGGAGGGGGACACCACCCCACAGACAAGACCGCCAGTCGTGTCGGCGCCAAGCCATGGCAGGAACGCCGCAACGCTACCAGACCTACCGGACATCCCTATGGCACAAGATCCGGAACGCCCTATGGCACAGGATCCGGATGACGACAACAACGACGATGGTACATTTACCAAAGTCGATAAGTACTTTGCCGAACATGGGTATGCTGACGAGTTCTGCGAGCCTCGTTCTCAAGAACCCAACCAAGACGACCGCAATCTAGCTGGTACGGCGGAGAAATCCAATTGCAAAAGGAGTCGTCTGGCGTTCAGTTCTCAGGAGACGCCTCCAGCTCCCGCCTTCACCAAGCCTCAGATAGCTGAGGTGCAAAATATTATCAGCCCCAACACGCTCAAGAAGGCGGTCTGTGAGCAGAACTCGGTCCCATTACAGGAGATCAAGAAGAAGGGACGGAAACGGAAGACTAACAAGGGCGCCGGTGCGAGCCAGCCGGCACCAAGTTCGATCCGTGCTCAGGACGGGCCACCTTCACCTAAGGATATCTCGAGGAGGGTGCATGTGGCGGGTAGGGCGATGCTACCGCCAAATATGCTGAATGCTACAACCAGTGCTATACGGAGTCTGCACGACAGTGTTCTTTCTTTGGAGAAGTGGCGTCTCAGAGAGAATGATGTGGCATACCCGGTTTTCGTGGCCAAAGTGCCAGAGGGAAAGGGCTTTGTGGATGGCGACATCGGGGGTACGATCGTCCTGCGGTTTGATGACATCTTTGCTATGTTTAACCTTCATCCGTTGCACTACACCTTCGTTCGGCTGTTTTCGCTGAGTATGGAGATGCGGATCATTAGAGACAAGGCCCCGGACATCATGATAGTCGACCCCTTCTACATGCGTGCCAAGCACTTGAGCAGCGCTGGGGACCGCCAAGTTGCGAGTTCACACCTCGAAGGCGTCATTCTGGCAAACCCAGATAAGGATAACTTCCTTGTGGCTTACTTTCCCGAGTAAGTCATCCCTTAACCGCCCCGTAACATATGGTTTCTTAGATTTCGATCATTTTTTTTCTAACATTCCGTGTTCTGTGCAGTGACACACATTGTACACTCATCCTCTTAAGCCCGAAATATTCCATGGCCACGTATTTCGACCCGAACCGTAACTCCAAGATAGACTACACAAATGTCAAGAAAGTTCTTGATGATGTTCTCCCCGACTACGCCAAATCTGGAGGCACCTTCACCAGGGCGTCTCGTAATTACGGCAAGCACATGTTCTCACACAATACGAATTTCTTCTGCGTCAAGCAGCCGCCTGGCGGTCAGAAGGATGCCTACTACGCCCTCCATCACATGCGGGCGATCGTAAGGGACCATCATCAACTTCTGCTACTAGATAATCTCAAAGGTTGGGCCGCGAACTTGTCGGCAATCCAGGACGCGGACCTCAGACAAGAATTCTTTCGCATCCAGTCAGAGTTTGCGGACATCATCCATCAAGATGACCTTCATACCTCGGGGCAGTTCTACCTCAGATATCAACCATCCAACAATGAGATAGATGGAACGCTACAAATGCAGGGTGACAACGACTGCGATTTCATGACCATCACGACAGACGGCGGCTTCATCCACGCTCATGTCCGATGAGTCGAGTCGAAAGTAGTGATGTGTAGTTCTGAAACATTGATTGGCTCATGTTGTAATTAAACTTTAATGAATTCGTATGTCTCTTTGGTTTGTACAGTCGTTCAACTTAGATGTAATCAATGCTATTTATTAGTAGGACCATGAATCGTGCGATTAATGTCTTGCTTTTCTCTTCCGATCCTTTTGTTGCATACTTACATATTGCTTATGTATTGTCTGTTGTTTGGCTTGTGCATAGAGATGCCGTCGTATGTCGTATACAAGGGTAAGGTTCCCGGAGTCTACGACTACTGGGAGGAGTGTCGGAGACAGGTTCACCGTTTGAGCGGTAACAGTTACAAAGGGTACACCACTAGGGCGGAGGCCGAATCTAGATACGCCCGCTATCTAGCGGGAGAGAGGAGGGAGCGTTGGAGGAACCGGATGAAGACCAGTTTGATCGCGATGATGCTCATCGTGATGACCACAACTCTCTTTTATGTGATGGTAGTTTAGATGATCGATATCGACTTGTAATGTGAAGACAAACTCGATACTCGCGGTCTTGAGACTTGTAATGTTTTATCTTTGTTCGGTCTTTTGAATTCGGAGACTAATATGATGAATTGTATTCGGAGACTAATCTTCTATTGTATTCGATGAATCTGATGTTGCTGTGTGCTGTTGTGTATATTCTGTCCAATAATATATTTTGTAACCTGTGCAAAAATCAGAAAAGCAAAAAAAAACCAAATATTCATACTAATGGCACATCACCACAAGGTGCACCATTAGTATGCCAAAAGGATACTAATGGCGCATCAAGGCAGGGTGCGCCATTAGTATGACAAAGCACATGGTTACATATGGGCCCCCGTGAGGCATACTAATGGCGCACGGTGTTACATACTAATGGCGCACTGCCTGGTGCGCCATTTGTACACCAGATACTAATGGCGCTCCAGAGGTGCGCCATTAGTAAAAAATACTAGTGGCGTGCTACTAATGGCGCACCGGTAGTGCGCCATTAGTAGGCAAAACCGGTGCGCCATTAGTAGGCCTTTTCCTAATAGTGTCCTCTTGACCTACGAGGTTTGGTAGTAACTTGATCTAAAGTTTCATGATCAATATCATTAGCTTCCTCACTAATTGGTGTAGTCGTCACAGGAACCGGTTTCTGTGATGAACTATTTTTCTATAACAGAGCAGGTACAGTTACCTCATCAAGTTCTACTTCCCTCCCACTCACTTCGAGAGAAACTCCTTCTCTAGAAAGGATCCAAATTTAGCAACAAAAGTCTTGCCTTTAGATCTGTGATAGAAGGTGTACCCAATAGTCTCTTTTGGGTATCCTATGAAGACACATTTCTTCGATTTGGGTTCAAGCTTATCTAGTTGAAGTTTCTTCACATAAGCATCGCCGCCCCAAACTTTAAGAAACGACAACTTTGGTTTCTTGCCAAACCACAGTTCATAAGGCGTCGTCTCAATGGATTTTAATAGTGCCCTATTTAACGTGAATGCGACCGTCTCTAAAGCATAACCCCAAAACGATAGCGGTAAATCAATAAGAGACATCATAGATCACACCATATCTAGTAAAGTACGATTACGACGTTCGGACACACCATTACGTTGTGGTGTTCCAGGTGGCGTGAGTTGCGAAACTATTCTGCATTGTTTCAAATGTAAACCAAACTCGTAACTCAAATATTCTCCTCCACGATCAGATCGTAGGAATTTTATTTTCTTGTTACGATGATTTTCCACTTAACTCTAAAATTCTTTGAACTTTTCAAATGTTTCAGACTTATGTTTCATTAAACAGATATACCCATATCTTCTTAAATCATCTGTGAAGGTGAGAAAATAATGATACCCGCCGCGAGCCTCAATGTTCACTGGACCACATACATCAGTATGGATGATTTCCAACAAATCTGTTGCTCGCTCCATAGTTCCGGAGAACTGCATTTTAGTCATCTTGCCCATGAGGCATGGTTCGCAAGTACCAAGTGATTCATAACCAAGTGATTCCAGAAGTCCATCAGTATGGAGTTTCTTCATGCGTTTTACACCAATATGACCCAAAAGGCAGTGCCACAAATAAGTAGCACTATCATTATCAACTCTACATCTTTTAACTTCAACATTATGAATATGTGTATCACTACTATCGAGATTCAATAAAAATAGACCATTCTTCAAGGGTGCATGACCATAAAAGATATTACTCATATAAATAGTACAACCATTATTCTCTAATTTAAATGAATAACCGTCTCGCATCAAACAAGATCCAGATATAGTGTTCATGCTTAACGCTGGCACCAAATAACAATTATTCAGGTCTAAAACTAATCCCGAAGGTAGATGTAGAGGTAGCGTGCCGACCGTGATCACATCACTTTGGAACCATTTCCCACGCACATGGTCACCTCGTACTTAGCCAATCTTCGCTTAATTTGTAGTCCCTGTTTCGAGTTGCAAATATTAGCAACAGAACCAGTATCAAATACCCAGGTGCTACTGCGAGCATTAGTAAGGTAAACATCAATAACATGTATATCACATATACCTTTGTTCACCTTGCCATCCTTCTTATCCGCCAAATACTTGGGGCAGTTCCGCTTCCAGTGACGAGTTTGCTTGCAGTAGAAGCACTCAGTCTCAGGCTTAGGTCCAGATTTGGGTTTCTTCTCTTGAGCAGCAACTTTTTTGCCATTCTTCTTGAAGTTCCCCTTCTTCTTCCCTTTACCCTTTTTCTTGAAACTTGGTGGTCTTATTGACCATCAACACTTGATGCTCCTTTTTGATTTCTACCTCCACAACTTTTAGCATTGCGAAGAGCTCGGGAATAGTCTTATTCATCCCTTGCATATTATAGTTCGTCACGAAGCTCTTCTAGCTTGGTGGCAGTGATTGAAGAATTTTGTCAATGAAACTATCATCAGGAAGATTAACTCCCAGTTGAATCAAGTGATTATTATACCCAGACATTTTGAGTATATGTTCACTGCCAAAACTATTCTCTTCCATCTTGTAGCTATAGAACTTATTGGAGACTTCATATCTCTCAATCTGGGCATTTGCTTGAAATATTAACTTCAACTCCTGGAACATCTCATATGCTCCATGACGTTCAAAACATCGTTGAAGTCCTGGTTCTAAGCCGTAAAGCATGGCACACTAAACTATCGAGTACTCATCAGCTTTGCTCTGCCAGACGTTCTTAACGTCGCCAGTTGCATCTGCAGTAGGCCTGGCACCCAGTGGTGCTTCCAGGACGTAATTCTTCTGTGTAGCAATGAGGATGATCCTCAAGTTATGGACCCAGTCCGTGTAATTGCTACCATCATCTTTCAACTTAGCTTTCTCAAGGAACGCATTAAAATTCAACGGAACAACAGCATGAGCCATCTATCTACAACAAACATAGACAAGCAAAATACTATCAGGTACTAAGTTCATGATAAATTTAAGTTCAATTTAATCATATTACTAAGAACTCCCACTTAGATAGACACCCGTCTAATTATCTAAGCGATCACGTGATCCAAATCAACTAAACCATGTCCGATCATCACGTGAGATGGAGTAGTTTTCAATGGTGAACATCACTATGTTGATCATATCTACTATATGATTCACACTCGAACTTTCAGTCTCAGTGTTCTGAGGCCATATCTGTATATGCTAGGCTCGTCAAGTTTAACCTGAGTATTCCGCGTGTGCAACTATTTTGCACCCGTTGTATTTGAACGTAGATCCTATCACACCCGATCATCACGTGGTGTCTCAGCACGAAGAACTTTCGCAACGGTGCATACTCAGGGAGAACACTTATACCTTGAAATTTAGTGAGAGATCATCTTATAATGCTACCGTCAATCAAAGCAAAATAAAATGCATAAAGGATAAACATCACATGCAATCAATATAAGTGATATGATATGGCCATCATCATCTTGTGCTTGTGATCTCCATCTTCGAAGCACCGTCATGATCACCATCGTCACCGGCGCGACACCTTGATCTCCATCATAGCATCGTTGTCGTTTCGCCACCTATTTCTTCTACGACTATCGCTACCACTTAGTGATAAAGTAAAGCAATTACAGGGTGATTGCATTGCATACAATAAAGCGACAACCATATGGCTCCTGCCAGTTGCCGACAACTCGGTTACAAAACATGATCATCTTATACAATAAAATATAGCATCACGTCTAGACCATATCACATCACAACATACCCTGCAAAAACAACTTAGGCATCCTCTACTTTGTTGTTGTAAGTTTTACGTGGCTGCTACGGGCTGAGCAAGAATCGTTCTTACCTACGCATCAAAACCACAACGATAGTTCATCAAGTTAGTGTTGTTTTAACCTTCTCAAGGACCGGGCGTAGCCACACTCGTTTCAACTAAAGTTGGAGAAACTAACACCCGCCAGCAACCTATGTGCAAAGCCCCTCGGTAGAACCAGTCTCGCGTAAGCGTACGTATAATGTCGGTCCGGGCCGCTTCATCCAACAATACCGCCAAACCAAAGTATGACATGCTGGTAAGCAGTATGACTTGTATCGCCCACAACTCACTTGTGTTCTACTCGTTCATATAACATCCATAAAACCAGGCTCTGGTACCACTGTTGGGGAACATAGTAATTTCAAAAAAATTCCTACGCACACGCAAGATCATGGTGATGCATAGCAACGAGAGGGAAGAGTGTTGTCCACGTACCCTCGTAGACCGAAAGCGGAAGCGTTAGCACAACACGGTTGATGTAGTCGTACGTCTTCACGATCTGACTGATCAAGTACCAAACGCACGGCACCTCTGAGTTCAGCACATGTTCAGCTCGATGACGTCCCTTGAACTCCGATCCAACCAAGCTTTGAGGGAGAGTTCCGTCAGCACGACGGCGTGGTGACGATGATGAAGTTCTACCGTTGCAGGGCTTCGCATAAGCACCGTTATGATATTATCGAGGTGGATTATGGTGGAGGGGGCACCTTACACGGCTAATAGATCTCAAGGATCAATTGTTGTGTCTAGAGGTGCCCCCTGATATGTCTCCAATGTATCTATAGTTTTTGATTGTTCCATGCTATTATATTACCCCTTTTGGATGTTTATGGGCTTTATTTTACACATTTATATCATTTTTGGGACTAACCTACTAACCGGAGGCCCAGCCCGTATTGCTGTTTTTTTGCCTATTTCAGTATTTCGAAGAAAAGGAATATCAAACGGAGTCCAAACGGAATGAAACCTTCGGGAGCGTAATTTTTGGAATGAATGTGATCCAGAGGACTTGGAGTGCATGTCAAGAAGCAATCGAGGCGGCCAGGAGATAGGAGGGCGTGCCCACCCCTCCTGGGCGCGCCCCTATCTCCTGGGCCCCTCGGGCGGCCACCCACCTACTTCTTCCTCCTATATATACCCACGTACCCCGAAAACATCCAGGGAGCCAACGAAAAACAATTTCCACCACCGTAACCTTCTGTATACGCGAGATCCCATCTTGGAGCCTTCGTTGACGCTCCGCTGGAGGGGCGAATCGACCATGGAGGGCTTCTACATCAACACCAAAGCCCTTCTGATGAGTTGTGAGTAGTTTACCATAGACCTTCGGGTCCATAGTTATTTGCTAGATGGCTTCTTCTCTCTTTTTGGATCTCAATACAATGTTCTCCCCCTCTCTTCTGGAATTCTATTCGATGTAACTCTTTGCGGTGTGTTTGTCGAGATCCGATGAATTGTGGGTTTATGATCAAGTTTATCTATGAGATATATTTGAATCTCCTCTGAATTCTTTTATGTATGATTGAGTTATCTTTGCAAGTCTCTTCGAATTACCAGTTTGGTTTGGCCTACTAGATTGTTCTTTCTTGCCATGGGAGAAGTGCTTAGCTTTGGGTTCAATCTTGCGGTGTCCTTACCCAGTGACAAAAAGAGTTGCAAGGCACGTATTTTATTGTTGCCATCGAGGATAAAAAGATGGGGGTTATATCATATTTCTTGAGTTTATCCCTCTACATCATGTCATCTTTCTTAATGCGTTACTCTGTTCTTATGAACTTAATACTCTAGATGCATGCTGGATAGCGGTCGATGTGTGGAGTAAGAGTAGTAGATGCAGGCAGGAGTCGGTCTACTTGTCATGGACGTGATGCCTATATACATGATCATGCCTAGATAATCTCATAATTATTCGCCTTTCTATCAATTGCTCGACAGTAATTTGTTCACCCACCGTAATACTTATGCTATCTTGAGAGAAGCCACCAGTTAAACCTATGGCCCCCGGGTCTATCTTTTATCATATAAGCTTTCAATCTACTTTTATTTGCATCTTTACTTTTTGCATCTATATTATAAAATACCAAAAATATATTTATCTTATCATACTATCTCTATCATATCTCACTTTCGCAAGTGGTCGTAAAGGTTTTGACAACCCCTTTATTGCGTTGGTTGCGAGTTCTTTGTTTGTTTGTGTAGGTGCGTGGGACTTTTGAGGAGCCTCCTACTGGATTGATAACTTGGTTCTCAAAAACTGAGGGAAATAATTACGCTACTATTGCTGCATCACCCTTTCCTCTTCAAGGAAAACCAACGCAAGCTCAAGACGTAGCAAGAAGGATTTCTGGCGCCGTTGTCAGGGAGGTCTTCGCTCAAGTCAAGACATACCAAGTACCCATCAAAAACTCATCTCCCTCACATTTACATTATTTGCCATTTGCCTCTCGTTTTCCTCTCCCCCACTTTACCCTTGCCGTTTTATTCGCCCTCTCTTTCCCAAGCTTCTCCTCTCTTTTTCGCTTGCCTTTTTCTGTTTGCTTGTGTGCCTGTTTGACCTTGTGGCTTTGCCTAAGAGTACATACCACCTTCTTAGAAGGTTGGAAGAGATTGAATCAAATATTAGAAGCTTTATGACTTTGAAATTTGAGCATAATAGTTTCTTCAGAAAAGAGCTTAAAGAACAAAAAGGTTTTTTTGGTTTATGAATAAGGAGCTTGATGATATGAATAAAGAATTTTATGGTGTGAACTCTCAAATTAACCAGCTTGAGAATGCTATAGCCCAAATTTTTGATAAGCAAGCTACCTTAGTCAATAAGATGGCTTCCAAACCAGAAAAGTTAGATGAAAATAATGATGAAGATCTTAAAGTTATTGATGTGTCTCCTATTAGATCTTTGTTTTGCAATATGAATCTTGATAATAATGGGACTGGAGATGAGTAACCTTTAGTTAGAAGGCGTCCCAATAATTCGGAGTTTTTAGATCTTGATACTAAATTTGGTAAAAGTGGGATTGGAGAGGTCATGACTTTAAATAGCATTGAACCCACTATCTCGGATTTCAAGGAATTTGATTATGATAATTGTTCTTTAGAAGGTTGTATTTCCTTGTTACAATCCATTGTTAATTCTCCTCATGCTTATAGTCAAAATAAAGCTTTTACCAAACATATCGTTGATGCCTTGATGCAATCTTATGATGAAAAAATTAATTTGGAAGTTTCTATACCTAGAAAACTTAATAATGAGTGGGAACCCACTATAAAGATTAAAATTAAAGATCATGAGTGTTTTGCTTTGTGTGATTTGGGTGCTAGTGTTTCCACGATTTCGAAAACTTTATGTGATATTCTAGGTTTACATGATCTTGATGATTGCTCTTTAAATTTGCACCTTGCGGATTCCACCATTAAAAAGCCAATGGGAAGGATCAATGATGTTCTCATTGTTGAAAATAGAAATTTGGTGCCCGTAGATTTTATCGTTCTTGATATTGATTGCAATCTTTCTTGCCCTATTATTCTTGGTAGACCTTTCCTTAGAACGATTGGCGCGATTATTGATATGAAGGGAATATTAGATTACAATTTCCATTAAGGAAAGGCATGGAGCACTTTCCAAGAAAGAAAGTCAAATTACCTTATGAATCTATTATGCGGGCTACTTATGTATTGAGTGCCAAAGATGGCACTACTTAGATCTATCTTCGCTTTTATGCCTAGCTAGGGGCGTTAAACGACAGTGCTAGTTGGGAGGCAACCCAATTTTATTTGTGTTTTTTGTTTTTGTTTCTGTTGAGTAATAAATTTTGCATCTACCTTCTGTTTAGATGTGTTTTTATGTTTTAGTTAGTGTTTGTGCCAAGTAGAACCTATAGGATAACCTATGATGATAGTTAATTTGATTCTACTGAAAAACAGAAACTTTGCACGCATGAAACTAGTTTTGTTAAATCACAGAAACGTGATTTTGCGTTGATTCTTTTTGCTGATGATCAATATACAAATTGTCCAGGACTTCCTATTTTTGTAGGATGTTTAGAGTTCCAGAAGTTTGCGTTAGTTACATATTTCTACAGACTGTTCTGTTTTTGACAGATTGTGTTTTTTGTGTGTTGTTTGCTTATTTTGATGGAACTACAGCTAGTAAAATAGTTTATAAACCATAGAGAAGTTGGAATACAGTATGTTTAACACCAAAATAAATAAAGAATGAGTTCATTACAGTACCTTATGTGGTGGTTTTGTTTTCTTTCACTAACGGAGCTTATAAAATTTCCTGTTGAGTTTTGTGTGTGAAGTTTTCAAGTTTTGGGTAAAGATTTGATGGACTATGGAATAAGGAGTGGCAAAAGCCTAAGCTTGGGGATGCCCATGGCACACCAAGATATTAAAGAGTAGCCAAAAGCCTAAGCTTGGGGATGCCCCCGGAAGGCATCCCCTGTTTCGTCTTTGTTCATTGGTAACTTTACTTGGAGCTATATTTAAATAAATAAAGAATGAGTTCATTACAGTACCTTATGTGGTGGTTTTGTTTTCTTTCATTAACGGAGCTTATAAAATTTCCTGTTGAGTTTTGTGTTGTGAAGTTTTCAAGTTTTGGGTAAAGATTTGATGGACTATGGTATAAGGAGTGGCAAAAGCCTAAGCTTGGGGATGCCCATAGCACCCCAAGATATTGAAGAGTAGCCAAAAGCCTAAGCTTGGGGATGCCCCCGGAAGGCATCCCCTCTTTCGTCTTCGTTCATTGGTAACTTTACTTGAAGCTATATTTTTATTCTCCACATGATATGTGTTTTGCTTGGAGCGTCGTGTATGATATTAGTATTTGCTTTTTAGTTTAACACAATCATCCTTGCAGTACACACCTTTTGGGAGAAGCCTACCTTATTAGAATTTGCTAGAATTCTCTATGTGCTTCACTTATATCTTTTCAGCTAGATAGTTTTTGCTCTAGTGCTTCACTTATATCTTTTAGAGCACGACGGTGGCTTAATTTTGTAGAAATTGCTAGTCTCTCATGCCTCACTTATTTTATTTTGAGAGTCTTTTAGAGCAGCATGGTATTTGCTATGGTTATAAAATTGGTCCTAGAATGGTAGGCATCCAAGTTGGGTATAATAAAAACTATCATAGGAAGTGAATTGGATGCTATTATTAATTTGATACTTGATAATTGTTTTGAGATATGGAGGTAGTGATATTAAAGTCATGCTAGTTGGGTTATTATGAATTTAAAAATGCTTGTGTTGAAGTTAGCAAGTCCCGTTGCATGCACGTACGGTTAAAGTTGTGTAACAAATTTGAAACATGAAGTGTACTTGGATTGTGCATCCTTATGAGTGGCGGTCGGGGACGAGCGATGGTCTTTTCCTACCAATCTATCCCTCTAGGAGTATGCACGTAGTGCTTCATTTTTGATGACTTCTAAATTTTTGCAATAAGTATATGAGTTCTTTTGACTAATGTTGAGTCCATGGATTATGCGCACTTTTACCTTTCCACCATTGCTAGCCTCTTTGGTACCGTGCATTGCCCTTTCTCACCTTGAGAGTTGGTGCAAACTTTGCCGATGC
Source organism: Triticum aestivum (assembly GCF_018294505.1). Classification (NCBI taxonomy): domain Eukaryota; kingdom Viridiplantae; phylum Streptophyta; class Magnoliopsida; order Poales; family Poaceae; genus Triticum; species Triticum aestivum. The sequence goes on from NC_057813.1 coordinate 628,815,235, forward strand.
ATCCAAACCCCGTGATACGATACGCTCTATCACACATAAACCTCCTTATATCTTCCTAAAAACAACCACCATACCTACCAATTATGGCATTTCCATAGCCATTCCGAGATATATTGCCATGCAACTTTCCACCGTTCCGTTCATCATCATGACATACATTACTTTTGTCATATTGCCATTGCATGATCATGTACTTGACATCGTATTTGTGGCAAAGCCACCATGCATAATTTTTCATACATGTCACTCTTGATTCATTGAACCATCCCGGTACACCGCCGGAGGCATTCATATAGAGTCATACCTTGTTCTAGTTTCGAGTTGTAATTCCTGTGTTGTAATCAATAAAAGTGTGATGATCATCATTATTAGAGCATTGTCCCAAAGAACAAAAATGGAGGCCAAAAAAAGAAAGGCCAAAGTAAAAAAAGAGAAAAAAAAGAAAAAGAAAAAGAAAAAAAGAAAAGAAAAGAAAAGGGGCAATGTTACTATCTCTTTTCCACACTAGTGCTTCAAAGTAGCACCATGTTCTTCATATAGTGAGTCTCATATCTTGTGCTTCAAAGTAGCACCATGTTTTTCATATAGTGAGTCTCATATGTTGTCACTTTCATATACTAGTGGGAATTTTTCATTATAGAACTTGGCTTGTATGTTCCTACGACGGGCTTCCTCAAATGCCCTAGGTCTTCGTGAGCAAGCAAGTTGGATGCACACCACTAGTTTTCTTTTGTTGAGCATTCATTTATTGCTCTAGTGCATCCGTTGCATGGCAATCCCTACTCCTCATGTTGACATCAATTGATGGGCATCTCCATAGCCCGTTGATTATCCGCGTCAATGTGAGACTTCCTCCTTTTTTTGTCTTCTCCACACAATCCCCATCATCATATTCTATTCCACCCATACTGTTGTATCCATGGCTCACGCTCATGTATTGCGTGAAGGTTGAAAAAGTTTGAGATTATTTAAGTACGAAACAATTGCTTGGCTTGTCATAGGGGGTGTAGAATTTGGGAACATCTTTGTGTGACAAAAATGAAGCATATCCTAACTATATGATTTTGTAGGGACGAACTTTCTTTAGCCATGTTATTTTGTGAATACATGATTGCTTTGATTAGTATGCTTGAAGTATTACTATTTCTTTTATCAATATGAACTTTTATTTTGAATCATTTGGATCTGAACATTCATGCCACAATAAAGAAAATTACGTTAAGAATTATGCTAGGTAGCATTCCACATCAAAAATTCTGTTTTTATCATTTACCTACTCGAGGACGAGCAAGAATTAAACTTGGGGATGCTTGATACGTCTACAACGTATCTATCATTTTTGATTGCTCCATGCTATTATATTACCCTTTTTGGATGTTTATGGGCTGTATTTTACACATTTATATCATTTTCGGGACTAACCTACTAACTAGAGGCCCAGCCCGTACTGCTGTGTTTTTGCCTATTTTTGTATTTCGAAGAAAAGGAATATCAAACGGAATGAAACCTTCGGGAGAGTGATTTTTGGAATGAACGTGATCCAGAGGACTTGGAGTGCAATTCAAGAAGCAATCGAGGTAGACAGGAGATAGGAGGGCGCGCCCACCCCTCCTGGGCGCGCCCCCTGTCTCCTGGTCCCCTCGGGCGGCCACCGACCTACTTCTTCCTCCTATATATACCCACGTACCCCGAAAACATCCAGGGAGCCAACGAAAAACAATTTCCACCACCGTAACCTTCTGTATCCGCGAGATCCCATCTTGGAGCCTTCGTCGGTGCTCCGCCGAAGGGGGAATCGACCACGGAGGGCTTCTACATCAACACCAAAGCCCTTCCGATGAGTTGTGAGTAGTTTACCACAGACCATCGGGTCCATAGTTATTAGCTAGATGGCTTCTTCTCTCTTTTTGGATCTCATTACAATGTTCTCCCCCTCTCTTGTGGAGATCTATTCGATGTAACACTTTTTGCGGTGTGTTTGTCGAGATCCGATGAATTGTGGGTTTATGATCAAGTTTATCTATGAGAAATATTTGAATCTCCTCTGAATTCTTTTATGTATGATTGAGTTATGTTTGCAAGTCTCTTCGAATTATCATTTTGGTTTGGCCTACTAGATTGATCTTTCTTGCCATGGGAGAAGTGCTTAGCTTTGGGTTCAATCTTGCGGCGTCCTTACCCCGTGATATAAAGGGTTGCAAGGCACGTATTGTATTGTTGCCATCGAAAATAAAAAGATGGGGTTTATATCATATTGTTTGAGTTTATCCCTCTACATCATGTCATCTTTCTTAATGCGTTACTCTGTTCTTATGAACTTAATACTCTAGATGCATGCTGCATAGCGGTCGATGTGTGGAGTAATAGTAGTAGATGCAAGCAGGAGTCGGTCTACTTGTCACGGACGTGATGCCTATATACATGATCATGCCTAGATAATCTCATAATTATTCGCTTTTCTATCAATTGCTCAACAGTAATTTGTTCACCCACCGTAATACTTATGCTATCATGAGAGAAGCCACTAGTGAAACCTATGGCCCACGTGGCTATCTTTTATCATATAAGCTTTCAATCTACTTTTATTTGCATCTTTACTTTTTGCATCTATATTATAAATACCAAAAATATATTTATCTTATCATACTATCTCTATCAGATCTCACTTTCGCAAGTGGCTGTGAAGGGATTGACAACCCCTTCATTGCGTTGGTTGCGAGTTCTTTGTTTGTTTGTGTAGGTGCGTGGGACTTTTGAGGAGCCTCCTACTGGATTGATACCTTGGTTCTCAAAAACTGAGGGAAATACTTACGCTACTATTGCTGCATCACCCTTTCCTCTTCAAGGAAAACCAACGCAAGCTCAAGACGTAGCACCCCCTTCCCCCGTATGTAAAGGAGCAAGGGGGAGGGGGCGGCCAGCCAGGAGGGGGCGCACCAGGAGGAGTCCTACTCCCACCGGGAGTAGGACTCCCTCCTTTCCTTGTCCAAGTAGGAGAGGGGGAAGGAAGGGGAGAGAGGAGAGGAAGGAAATGGGGGCGCTGCCCACCCCCCTCCTTGTCCTATTCAGACTAGAGGGGGAGGGGGCGCGCGACCTGCCCTGGCCGCCCCTCCTCTGCTGCTCTTTGGGCCCATGAGGCCCATTAACCGCCGGGGAGTTCCGGTAACCCCACGGCACTCTGGTATACATCCGATAACCTCCGGAACCATTGCGGTGTCCGTATATAGTCGTCCAATATATCAATCTTCATGTCTCGACCATTTCGAGACTCCTCGTCATGTCCGTGATCACATCCGGGACTCCGAACTATCTTCAGTACATCAAAACATATAAACTCATAATATAACCGTCATCTAACTTTAAGCGTGCGGACCCTACAGGTTCGAGAACTATATAGACATGACCGAGACACGTCTCCAGTCAATAACCAATAGCGGAACCAGGATGATCATATTGGATCCCACATATTCTATGAAGATCTTTATCGGTCAAACCACATAACAACATACGTTGTTCCCTTTGTCATCGGTATGTTACTTACCCGAGATTCGATCATCGGTATGTTACTTACCCGAGATTCAATCTCGTTATTGGCAAGTCTCTTTACTCGTTACATAATGCATCATGTCATAACTAACTCATTAGCTACATTGCTTGCACGGCTTATAGTGATGTGCATTACCGAGAGGGCCCAGAGATACCTCTCCGATAATCGGAGTGACAAATCCTAATCTCGAAATACACCAACTCAACATGTACCTTCGGAGACACCTGTAGAGCTCCTTTATAATCACCTAGTTACGTTGTGACATTTGGTAGAAAACAAAGTGTTCCTTCGGTAAACGGGAGTTGCATAATCTCATAGTTGTAGGAACATGTATAAGTCATGAAGAAAGCAATAGCAACATACTAAACGATCAAGTGCTAAGCTAACAGAATGGGTCAAGTCAATCACATGATTCTCCTAATGATGTGATCCCGTTAATCAAATGACAACTCATGTTTATGGTCAGGAAACATAACCATCTTTTATTAACGAGCTAGACAAGTAGAGGCATACTAGTGACATTGTGTTTGTCTATGTATTCACACATGTATTATGTTTCTGGTCAATACAATTCTAGCATGAATAATAAAAATTTATCATGATATAAGGAAATAAATAATAACTTTATTATTGCCTCTAGGGCATATTTCCTTTAGTAGCAAGTGATGATTGTTTTATCGAGCGTCTTTTGATTGAAAAACTGGAAGAACTCCTCGTATGGAACTAACAACATCAATTCCAACGAGGTCGTGCTCCTCTTTAACTCTCAGCGACAAAATACTTTTCCCAGACTTCCTCCAGATGTCCATGTACCAATCATGGAATCTTCGCATCATCGTTGTTAGGGAAGTACCAGGTCTGACGAGAGGCTTCCCGTGCTCGAATCTTAATGTGTCCACCTCCATTATTTCAAAAATTGTTGCATCATCGTCGGTTATGTAATCTCCAAGATTGGTAGCGGGCAGCATCCCCGGAAGATTAGCGACGATATCGCTAGACACATTGAGCGGGGGGCACGATTGCTTCGCTTGTTCACCGAGCTAGGGATTTTCCCCCATTTTGTTCATTCTGCTAGCCTTTGATCAATGCAAGTACTTCCCGACCGCTCCGCTTCCTTATATGTCCTTTCAATGATGCGGTCATAGTTGGATTGCGGGGGAGGCAGTGATGGTCGTTGTAGGGCATCGAAAGTGTGCTTCGCTTTCATCGGATCTATCTCCAGCGGAGGTGGATGTTTCTTAGCTTTTACCGGTTGAAAGAATTCTCTGGTCGTGTTTCTTCAGTCTGTGATCTTCCTGCTCCAGCCGCCCAAACCAGTGTCGGTGGAACCGCCTGCTCCCGCCTCCCGTTGCCGACTGTTCTGTCGGGAAGGCCTCACGGCCCCACCGTACTCGCATACCTAGCCTGTCTATCCATCTACTCACCCACACCTCATGTTATTTTCCGGCGACGGCAGCCGAACCAGTCAACCTTCGTACTCCCCACCGCGTGAGCAGCCACTGCCGTGTCTTCTATGGCTCCGTGTTGTTCCCTTTGTATGCCTCGCCGTCGTCCACTGCCCTGGTGCTCTCGGTGCGGCGTGGTCAATGTGGTCAACGAACGACTTCCATCGGAAGTGGACTGTACATGGAGATGCTGGCAGCTGGGTCCATGGCCGCACAAAAGGAAATGCCTCCTTATTACGCGCAAAATAATGATTCCTTCCCATGACATCTGAGACCCACCAGAAGGGCCTCCGTATTTTTCGCAAAAAAAACGACCCCCCCATGCTGACAGGTCGGACCCACCAGCTATATCTTCGCATGCAAGGAATGTTGGAAATATGCCCTAGAGGCAATAATGAAATGGTTATTATTATATTTCCTTGTTCATGATAATTGTCTATTGTTCATGCTATAATTGTATTAACTGGAAACCGTAATACATGTGTGATTACATAGACCACAACATGTCCCTAGTGAGCCTCTAGTTGGCTAGCTCGTTGATCAACAGATGTTCATGGTTTCCAGACCATGGACATTAGATGTCATTGATAGCGGGATCACATCATTAGGAGAATGATGTGATGGACAAGACCCAATCCTAAGCATACCACAAGATCGTGTAGTTCGTTTGCTAAGAGCTTTTCTAATGTCAAGTATCATTTCCTTAGTCCATGAGATTGTGCAACTCACGGATACCATAGGAATGCTTTGGGTGTACCAAACGTCACAATTTAACTGGGTGGCTATAAAGGTGCAGTACAGGTATCTCCGAAAGTGTCTGTTGGCTTGGCACGAAACGTGACTTGGATTTGTCACTCCATATGATGGAGTGGTATCTGTGGGCCCACTCGGTAATGCATCATCATAATGAGCTCAATGTGACTAAGTAGTTAGTCACGGATCATGCATTGTGGAACGAGTAAAGTGACTTGCCGGTAACGAGATTGAACGAGGTATTGTGATACCAACGATCGATTCTCGGGCAAATAACATACCAATTGACAAAGGGAATTGTATACGGGATTGATTGAATCCCCGACATCGTGGTTCATCTGATGAGATCGTCGTGGAACATGTGGGAGCCAACATGGGTATCCAGATCCCGTTGTTGGTTATTAGCCGGAGAACGTCTCGGTCATGTCTGGATGGTTCCCAAACCCGTAGGGTCTACACACTTAAGGTTCGGTGACGCTAGAGTTGTTATGGGAAATAGTATGCGGTTACCTAAGGTTGTTCGGAAGCCGGGATGAGATCCCAGACATGACAAGGAACTCCGGAATGGTCCGGAGGTGAAGATCGATATATTGGACGAAGAGTATTCGAGTCCGGAATTGTTCTGGGAGTACCGGTTGACGACCAGCGTGACCGAAAGGTGTTTCGAACGCCCCGGAAAGCGTTGGGGGCCTTATGGGCCAAGGGGAGGGGGCACACCAGACCACTAAGGGGCTGTGCGCCCCTCCCAACCCCTCTCACGTAACCTGGGGAGGTGGGGCCGCCTCCCCTAGGGCAGCCGCCCCTCCCAGCTTGGGGGGCAAGTTTCATAGGGGTGGCGGCGCCCAAACCCATCTAGGGTTTCCACTGTGGCCACCACCCCTCCACTAGGGAACCCTAGGGCGCCTCCTCCACCCCCTTCCCCCTATATATAGTGAGGGAGAGAGAGGGCAACCTCACCCCTTGCCCCTGGCACAGCCCTCCCCCTCTCCAACTCCACCTCCTCCTCAGTAGTGCTTGGCGAAGCCCTGCCAGAGAACTGCAAGCTCCACCACCACGCCGTCGTGCTGCCGGAGATCTCCGTCAACTTCTCCTCTCCCCTTGCTGGATCAAGAAGGAGGAGACGTCCCCGGGCTGTACGTGTGTTGAACGAGGAGGCGCCGTTCGTTCGGTGCTTAGACCGGAATCGACCGCGATCTGAATCGCTGCGTGTACGACTCCACCAACCTCGTTCTTGTAATGCTTCCGCATCGTGATCTTCAAGGGTATGAATATACACTCATACTCTCCCTCTCTTGTTCCTAGAATCTCCATAGATTGATCTTTGTGACACGTAGGAAAATTTTGAATTATTGCTACGTTCCCCAACAATGGCATCATGAGCTAGGTCTATGCGTAGTTTCTATGCACGAGTAAAACACAAGTTGTTGTGGGCATCGATTTTGTCAATTTACTTCCTGTTACTAGTCTTATCTTGATTCGGCGGCATCGTGGGGTGAAGCGGCCCGGACCGACCTTACATGTACGCTTACGTGAGACAGGTTCCACCGACTGACATGCACTAGTTGCATAAGGTGGCTAGCGGGTGTCTGTCTCTCCCACTTTAGTCGGATCAGATTCGATGAAAATGGTCCTTATGAAGGGTAAATAGAAATTGGCATATCACGTTCTAGTTTTGGCGTAGGTAAGAAACGTTCTTGCTAGAAACCTATAGTAGCCACATAAAAACTTGTAACAACAATTAGAGGACGTCTAACTTGTTCTTGCAGCATATGCCGTGTGATGTGATATGGCCAAAAGGATGTGATGAATGATATATATGTGATGTATGAGATTGATCATGTTCTTGTAATATGAATCACGACTTGCATGTCGATGAGTATGACAACCGGTAGGAGCCATAGGAGTTGTCTTAATTTATTGTATGACCCGCGTGTCATTGAATAACACCATGTAATTACTTTACTTTATTGCAAAACTGTTAGCCATAGTAGTAGAAGTAATAGTTGGCGTGACAACTTCATGCAGACACGATGATGGAGATCATGGTGTCATGCCGGTGACGATGATGATCATGGCACCCCGAAGATGGAGATCAAAAGGAGAAAAATGATATTGGCCACATCATGTCACTATTTGATTGCATGTGATGTTTATCATGTTTTTACATCCTATTTGCTTAGAACGACGGTAGCATCAATAAGATGATCCATCGCTAAAATTTCAAGAAAGTGTTCCCCTAACTGTGCACCATTGAGAACGTTCATTGTTTCGAAGCACCACGTGATGATCGGGTGTGATAGATTCTAATGTTCGAATACAACGGGTGTAAGCCAGATTTACACAAGCAGAACACTTAGGTTGACTTGACGAGCCTAGCATGTACAGACATTGCCTCAGAACACAATATACTGAAAGGTCGAACACTAGTCCGTCTCATGTGATGATCGGACACGGCCTAGTTGACTCGGATCATGTATCACTTAGATGACTAGAGGGATGTCCATCTGAGTGGGAGTTCATTAAATTAGATGAACTTAATTATCATGAACATATTCAAAAGGTCTTTGCAAATTATGTCGTAACTTGCGCTTCAGTTCTACTGTTTTAGATATGTTCCTAGAGAAAATTTAGTTGAAAGTTGATAGTAGCAATTATGCGGACTAGGTCTGTAAACTGAGGAATGTCCTCATTGCTACGCAGAAGGCTTATGTCCTTAATGCACCGCTCGGTGTGCTAAACCTCGAACATCGTCTGTGGATGTTGTGAACATCTGACATACACGTTTTGATGACTACATGATAGTTCAGTAATGTCAAACGGTTTAGAATTGAGGCGGCGAAGACGATTTTGAAACATCGCGGAACATATGAGATGTTCAAAGGGCTGAAATTGGGATTTCAGGCTCGTGCCCATGTCAAGAGGTATGAGACCTCTGACGAGTTTCTTAAGCCTGCAATCTAAGGGAGAAAAGCTCAATTGTTGAGCATGTGCTCAGATTGTCTGAGTACTACAATCACTTGAATTGAGTGGGAGTCACTAGTAGAAAAGGGGGCAATGGTCCAGGCCGGGTCAGCCATTAGTCCAGGTTCAGTCCAGAACCGGGACTCATGGTGGCATTGGACCCGGTTCGTGAGCCCCGGGGGCCGGCCGGGCCACGTGGGCCATTGGTCCCAGTTCGTCTGGACCTTTTGGTCCCGGTTGGTCGGACGAACCGGGACCAATGGGCCTCGCTCCTGGCCCACCACCATTGGTCCCGGTTGGTGGCTTGAACCGGGACCAAAGGCTGCCTTTAGTCCCGGTTCATGCCACAAACCGGGACCAATGAATTGCCTATATATTCCCCTCGCCCGCGAGCAGAGCACTCCCACTGCTCTGTTTTTCCTGGCCGGCGAGGGGAGAGCTTTGTGGTGCTCTAGCTCACCTCCTATGCACACGAGGTGTTCGATGGAATGCACGGGCTACACTACTTATGCTTTCTCCTCTCCAAACTCGACCTCCAAGCTCCATTTTACTCAATATTTGTCTAGGTCTAGCGGTCCGTCACGTCCCGTCCCCGTCTTCACCGCCTTCGATCGCCCGTGCTGATCTCATCGCCGGCACCACCGTGGTGAGCCTCTTGTTCTTATCTTCTTTCTGAAAGGAAAAATATTCTTACTTGTATGTTTAGATAGATACTTGTATTATTTTCTTACTTTTATTATTGCATCGTATATAGTGCGATGGTTTTGGTATCCGCCCCTGTCGGCCCGCGTCCTGTCTATGATTCGGATGTGGTATATATTATCTTTTCATAACTATTGGTTCATTTATTGTTTATGAAAATTATGCTGACCAACGTGACATAGATTTTATTTATCTATGAGGTTGTTGAACCGGAAATTCCAACCGACCCTATTGTCGAGAGGTTAAATTTAGTTGAAGAAGAAAACAATTTCTTGAAGGAAAAAATAAGAAAAATTGAGGAGGAGAAGATGATATTGGAGTTGCATGTTGCGGATGTCGTCGATGATCACAAGATCAAGATGGATGCAATGCGCTTGAAGATGAGAAAGATTAGAAAATATGCCATTCATATCGAGGCTTGCTATCATTATGCCGTTGGATCAGTTGTTACCTTGGTTGCGATTATGATCACATTTGTTTTCGCATTGAAATGTTTGACATAGTTTCAATGTAGGGTTTAATTAATTTAGATGCTCTGCAGAGCTTTATGTTGTTAGATGAGAACTATGTATGTACTTTGGTTTTAATGTGATGATGAACTTCTATTAATTTGGTCACTTAATTATCTATTCATGATGTTCTGTAATGATTTTTGACACACTTAATTATATATAATGCATGCAGATGAACCGGCAATGGTTGTACGGTGAAAGACACACCTCCGAGTACATTAAGGGCGTGCATGATTTTCTCAAAGTGGCTGAGGCAAACAAGCAGAATGGTTTTATGTGTTGTCCATGCCCTATATGTGGGAATACGAAGTCTTAATCTGACTGGAAAATCCTTCACACCCACCTGCTTTACAAGGGTTTCATGCCACACTATAATGTTTGGACGAGGCATGGAGAAATAGGGGTTATGATGGAAGACGGCGAGGAAGAAGAGTACGATGACAACTATGTGCCCCCTGAATATGGTGATGCTATTGAAGATCAAGAGGTACCAGACGATGTGCACAATGATGCTGCAACGGGCGAAGCTGCTGAAGATCAAGAGGAACCAGACGATGTGCCCGATGATGATGATCTCCGACGGATCATTGTCGATGCAAGGACGCAATGCGAAAGTCAAAAGGAGAAGCTGAAGTTCGATCGCATGTTAGAGGATCACAAAAAAGGGTTGTACCCCAATTGCGAAGATGGCAACACAAAGCTCGGTACCATACTGGAATTGCTGCAGTGGAAGGCAGAGAATGTTGTTCCTGACAAAGGATTTGAGAAGCTACTGAAAATATTGAAAAAGAAGCTTCCAAAGGATAAGGAATTGCCCGACAGTACATACGCAGCAAAGAAGGTCGTATGCCCTCTAGGATTGGAGGTTCAGAAGATACATGCATGCCCTAATGACTGCATCCTCTACGGAGGTGCGTACAAGGATCTGAACACATGCCCGGTATGCGGTGCATTACGGTATAAGATCAGACGAGATGACCCTGGTGATGTTGACGGCGAGCCCCCCAGGAAGAGGGTTCCTGCTAAGGTGATGTGGTATGCTCCTATAATACCACGGTTGAAATGTCTGTTCAGAAACGGAGAGCATGCCAAGTTGATGCGATGGCACAGTGAGGACCGTAAGAAAGACGGGAAGTTGAGAGCACCCGCTGATGGGTCGCAGTGGGGAAAAATCGAGAGAAAGTACTGGGCTGAGTTTGCAGGTGACCCAAGGAACGTATGGTTTTCTTTAAGCGCGGATGGCATTAATCCTTTCAGGGAGCAGAGCAGCAATCACAGCACCTGGCCCGTGACTCTATGTATGTATAACCTTCCTCCTTGGATGTGCATGAAGCGGAAGTTCATTATGATGCCAGTTCTCATCCAAGGCCCTAAGCAACCCGGCAATGACATTTATGTGTACCTAAGGCCATTAGTTGAAGAACTTTTACGGCTGTGGAATGGAAACGGTGTACATACATGGGATGAGCACAAACACGAGGAATTTAACCTAAAGGCGTTGCTGTTCGTGACCATCAACGATTGGCCCGCTCTCAGTAACCTTTCAGGACAGACAAACACGGGATACCACGCATGCACGCACTGTTTACTTGACACCGATAGTATATACCTGGGAAGCTGCAGGAAGAATGTGTACCTAGGCCATCGTTGATTTCTTCCGACCAACCATCAATGTCGAAAGAAAGGCAAGAATTTCAAAGGCAAGGCAGATCACCAGAAGAAGCCCGCCATGCGTATCGGTGATCACGTACTTGCTATGGTCAATGATTTACACGTAATCTTTGGAAAGGGTCCCGACGCACTAGCTGTTCCGAATGACGCTGAGGAACACGCACCCATGTGGAAGAAGAATTCTATATTTTGGGACCTACCCTACTGGAAAGACCTAGAGGTCCGCTCTTCAATTGACGTGCACCTTTGCGTGAACCTGCTAGGCTTCTTGGGTGTGTATGGAAAGACAAAAGATACAGCTGAGGCACGGGAGGACCTGCAACGTTTGCACGAAAAAGACGGCATGCCTCCAAAGTAGTATGAAGGTCCTGCCAGCTATGCTCTTACCAAAGAAGAGAAGGAAATCTTCTTTGAATGCCTGCTTAGTATGAAGGTCCCGACTGGCTTCTCGTCGAATATAAAGGGAATAATAAATATGGCAGAGAAAAAGTTTCAGAACCTAAAGTCTCATGACTGCCACGTGATTATGACGCAACTGCTTCTGGTTGCATTGAGGGGGCTTCTACCGGAAAACGTCCGATTAGCCATTGTGAAGCTATGTGCATTCCTCAATGCAATCTCTCAGAAGGCGATCGATCCAGAAATCATACCAAGGCTAAGGAGTGATGTGGTGCAATGTCTTGTCAGTTTCGAGCTGGTGTTCCCACCATCCTTCTTCAATATCATGACGCACGTCCTAGTTCATCTAGTTGACGAGATTGTCATTCTGGGCCCCGTATTTCTACACAATACGTACCCCTTTGAGAGGTTCATGGGAGTCCTAAAGAAATATGTCTGTAACCATGCTAGGCCAGAAGGAAGCATCTCCATGGGCCATCAAACAGAGGATGTCATCGGGTTTTGTGTAGACTTCATTCCTGGCCTTAAGAAGATAGGTCTCCCTAAATCGCGGTATGAGGGGAGACTGACTGGAAAAGGCACGCTTGGAAGGGACTCAATAATATGCAGGGACGGATATTCTTGGTCTCAAGCACACTACACAGTTCTACAGAACTCTACCTTGGTGACCCCTATGTCGATGAACACAAGAACAGTCTGCGCTCCAAACACCCGGAGCAGTGCGACGACTGGATTACATGTGAACACATCAGGACTTTCAGCAGTTGGTTGGAAACACGTCTCAGAGGTGACAACACATCAGGACCATCTTTGACTATATTGATTTACAAAGGATACGGGATAAATGGGAATACATTTTACATGATTGACCAAGATCAAAAGAGCACCAACCAAAACAGCGGTGTCCGCTTTGATGCAACAACCGAGAGGGGAAAGGACACATATTATGGTTACATAGTGGACATATGGGAATTTGACTACGGACATGATTTTAAGGTCCCTTTAATTAAGTGCAAATGGGTCAATCTGCCAGGAGGCGGGGTACAGGTAGACCCACAGTACGGAATGACAACAGTGGATCTGAAAAGTCTTGGGTACACTGACGAACCGTTCGTCCTAGCCAATGATGTGGCACATGTTATCTATGTGAAGGACATGTCTACCAAGCCGAGAAAAAGAAAAGATAAGGAAGCGAATACATCATACGATGAGCCAAAGCGCCACATAGTTCTTTCAGGAAAAAGGGACATCGTGGGAGTGGACGGCAAGACAGAAATGTCTGAAGATTATGAAAAGTTTCATGAAATTCCTCCCTTCAAAGTCAAGGCTGACCCTAGCATCCTGATAAACGATGAAGATTATCCATGGTTACGGCGCAATAAGCAAATGACACAAGCGAAGGAAAAGTGAAGACTTTCTCCCGCAACTATTATGATGATACCATGCCAACTTTGTAACAGACGAGTATGATACCATGCCAACTGTTATGAATTTAGGTTGAATTTTCTCTATAGGCGCATCTATGTTCATTTTTTTAGTAAAGTTAATCACAAACTTGTGATCCACACAAATTTCAAAGAATTCAAGTTTTAACTATTCAAATTTGAAAACTAATGGCACTAACAGAAAGTTTATAATTTCTCTAAAACTAATGGCACTAACAGAAAGTTTATAATTTTGCTGACCTAAAAGCAAAAAGAATTAAAAAATAAAGCAAAAAACAAAAGAAAATAAATAATGCAGAAAACAAAACAAAAAAACTGGAAACAAAATAAAAATAGTAACAATAAGTATTTTGTTGTAAGTAGAAACAAAACAAAATAAATAAAGCAGCAAAGAAAACAAAAAAACAAAAAAAAGTGTTTTCAAATTTGAAAACTAATGGCACTAACAAAAAGTTTATAATTTTTCTAAAACTAAAAGCAAAAAAGAATTAAAAAATAAAGCAAAAAACAAAATAAAATAAATAACGTAGAAAACAAAACAAAAAAACTGGAAAAAAATAAAAATAGCAACAATAAGTATTTTGCTGTAAGTAGAAACAAAATAAAATAAATAAAGCAAGAAAGAAAACAAAAAAAAACAAAAAAAAGTGTTTTCAAATTTGAAAACTAATGGCACTAATAGAAAGTTTATAATTTTTCTAAAACTAAAAGCAAAAGGAAAAAATAAAGCAAAAAACTAAAGAAAATAAATAATGCAAAAAACAAAACAAAAAACTGGAAAAAAACTAAAAAAAACTGCCACCTATTGGGCTAGCACGGCCTGAATACGACTAGAAACCCAACCTGGGCCAGGATTCGGGTCCGTAGAAGGCCCAATAGGCCTACAGCAGCATACTGTGAAATTAGGCCCGATAGCCTGCAGTTGAGAGGAGCTCGAGAGGGTGGGCGCATTAGCGCTTATAAACCACTCTCGAGCCCTCTCAACTAGCGAGGTGGGACTAAACTTTGGCTGCGACGCGGGCAGCATACGGGCCTTTGGTCCCGGTTGGTGGCACCAACCAGGACTAAAGGGGGACATTGGTACCGGTTCGTGGCACCAACCGGGACCAATGCCCCACCTTTAGTCCCGGTTGGTGCCACCAACCGGGACCAAAGGCCGCCGATTCCCGTCGAAAAGAGGCCTTTGGTCCTGGTTGGTGGCACCAACCGGGACTAAAGGGGGCATTGGTCCCGGTTGGTGCCACGAACCGTGACCAATGGCTTTGCTATATAAGCAAAGACTTAGCGTTTTTCACTTCATCTCTGCAGTTGCCCATGACGATGCCGCCGCCAGGCTGCCCGATTCACACCCCGCCGACGCCGTCGCCGCCCTGGTCGCCGCCCGCACCCCGCGCCATCACCACCCCGCGCCGCCCCGACGCTGTCGCCGCGCGCCACCCCACGCAGTCACGGTCACCTTCCCGCGCCACCCGGACGCTGTCGCCGCCCCGCGTCGCGCCCTGACGTCGTTGCCGCCCCGCCGACACCGTCGCCGCCACTCCCCGCGCGCCTGCTCGCCCCTACCTGCCCTGACGTCGCCCTTGTGAGCACCGCGCGCCCCTGCCGGCCCCGCCGCCGCCGCCGTGGTTTTAGTTATATATATATGCTATTTTTTACATGTTTTTAGATGTTTTTATATTTTCATATATGTATGTATGTATTTTTTTAGATATATGTATTTCTTATGTATGTTCATATATGTATGTATGTATTTTTTACATGTTTTTTGTATGAATGTATGTATTTTATCAATTGTAATATGCATGGTGTTTTAAAAATACATTCATTTTAGTACATTAATGTTCTCTGATTTAGTACATTAATTTTAGGTTAGTTTCATTTTTAAAAAAGTTTTATATATTTAGGAATAAGGAAGAGAAGGAAGGAGGAAGAAGAAGAAATAGTTTTATATATGCAAAAGTTGCATTTTTAGAGAAGTTTTTTATATGTAGCTAGAAAGAAGGAAGAAGAAGAAAAAGAAGGAGAGGAAAAAGGAAAATAAGAAGAGGAAGAAAGGAGAAGAAGAGGAGAAATAAATAAGAAGAGGAAAAAAGAAGAAAAAGAAGAGGAGAAGAAGAAGAAAAGAATAGAGGAGAAAGAAGTTCTATTTTTTTCTTCTTTCTCCTCTATTCCTTTCTTCTTCTCCTTTTTTTTCTTTTTTTTCTTCGATTGCTTCTCTTCTATTCCTTTCTTCTTCTCCTCTTTTTATTTCTTCTTTTGTCTTGTTATTTTTTATCGGGTATGTCGTTGTCAATTTACCCCCTCCCGTAAAACTTCAACACGAGGGGGGGTACCGATACCCCCTCCCCGATAACATTATTTTCCCATGTATATGTATGTCACGTCGTTGTCCATATAACCCCCTCCCGGATAACTTCGACATGAGGGGCAGTCGATATATATACCCCCTCTCGACTGTGATAACTTATACAACAGCAGCACCCCCCTTGGCCCTCTCGCTCGACCAAAACTCTCGAGGACACCCAAACCCTAGAGAAAAAACGATGTTGGTCTCCTACCCCCTCCCGTCGCGCCCCTACCCGACAAACTCTCTCGAGGCCACCCAAATTTACCAAGTTAAAAGAGCGTTGTCGTTGAGGCCACCCCAAACCCTTGAAGCGTTGTGTCGAGGCCTCCCCAAACCCTTGAAGCGTTGTCTAGGCCACCCCAAACCCTAGAGAAGCAGCATCGAGGCCACTAACATGATTCCTTATTGTGATTAGCTAGCTAGTTCTATGTTTGCCACTAATATATATCCATCTATACCATGTTTGAATAATAATTGACATGTTGTAAATATTTGCAGAAACTATGGAGCACTCCCGAGACGGAGCAACAGAAGCGATGTTGGGGGACATAATCGCACCAGGAAGTGATGTCGTTGCGTCATTTCTCAATGACACCGATGGTCAGGAAGGACTGGGTGAAGAAGAGGGCTATGTTCATGATGGCTCTGGCCCATTAATGCCGGTACAAGAAGAGGGCTATGTTCATGATGGCTCCGGTGACCCAATGGAGGTACAAGAAGGAGACCATGCTGACTGCTCCAGTGACCGAACCGAGTCCGGCCAGGTATATATATATTAGTTAAGCCTATGCTGACTAGTTAATTGATGCATTCATTGTTTTGGTATATGTACACATATTAATTAACTCTCATCTTTCTTCCTTTTTATAGCCCTCCGGATCGAGCACAACTTCGGTAAGGAGACGAGGCCCGAAGAAAAAGTTGAGCTCGGATGAAAGGTTTGGGATCACAGCAATTGCGCCCAACGGCGAACCGGTTGAACCCATCCAGACAAAGAATGCATTTTCTGCTCAGTGCGGGGTTCTTATTAGGAACAAGATCCCGATCAGCATCCACCAATGGTATAAGCCTAAGGAGGAAGACCCTGAGGTGTCTTATGTCAATGATATGCAGAAAGATGATCTTTGGACTCAGCTGAAGGCAAATTTCACCCTACCGCCATTGGAGGATCCGGGGAAGCCAGTTAAAGAGAAATTAAACAAGTCTTGTGCTCTTAAGAAGATGGCAAGCCTATTCAGGAGGTGGAGGAAAGAGCTGAAGAGGTTTGTTGACAAAAAAGAGACACCAAAATTCATCGTCAAATATGAGAAGATCAAAGATCACTTGCCCGCATTTGTGGCCCACAAGACATCGGAAAAGAGTAAGAAGATGTCGGTGACAAACAAGAAAAATGCTGTGAAGAAGCAGTTTCACCATCGCACGGGGTCAGGTGGCTACCTCAAAGCCCGGCCTAAGTGGTCCAACGCTGAGAATGATCTGCTTGATAAAGGGATCAAACCAGAGACAATGAACTGGCCAGACCGTTGCCGGACTTGGTTCTTAGGGGCTGGCGGAACCTTGGACCCTGCATCAGGGAAGTGCCGTTGGACTGACGAGCAACTGTAAATACCAGTCAAGAGGCTTCGGCACTATATCGATGCAGCGCAGCAAGGGACGTTTGTTCCAGACAGGGAGAAGGACGAGCTCACAATGGCCCTCGGGAATCCTGAGCACCCTGGACGGACACGAGGCACGCCAGGCTCCATTCCATGGAAGGTTGGTTTTCCGGACGTAGGGGGTTACAAAACCCAGGAGAGGAGGAAGAAACTGGAGTAGGGCCAACTGCATGCACTGCACAAAAGGGTAATGGGGCTAGAGGAACGAGAAGCAGATCGCAGCAAACGACCTGCCGAAGCTTCCCCCGAAGCTACCCCGCCATCTCAACAGAGAAGCAGGGTGGCTTCCACCGAGCTGCTTCAGCCGGAGCATTTCTTGACGGCTCCTGCTAGCTATCCCGTGGATGCTATCACGGAGTCTCAAAATTGCCACATTATGACGCGATGGATGAATTTGAAGGTCAAGGCGGCTGTTGGCTCTGGTTATCCTACTGAACCCGGCGCAAATTTTCACTGCCGGCCGATTCCAGAAGGATATGCTAGGGTGATGGTGGATGAAATAACTGAGGGATTTGAGGACGTCCAGCTTGACCACCCTACAGGTGAAGGGGAGACTAGGCTGGGTTCCGCTCTGAAGACTCCATGCCTATGGCGGAAGGAGCTCATCAACCTTCCAAACTGGACGCCTCCGCCTCCTCCTCCTCCTCCGACGAGTCAGGGCACTCCTCCTCCTCCACCGCCTCCTCCTCCGGTGAGTGATGATCAGGGCACTGGGCCTCCTTCTCCGGCGTGTGGCGGCACTCCGCCTCCTTCTCCGCGTGTGCCGGCCCACCCGAGCAGCCAACAGCCTCCTCCTTCTCCGCCTCGCCAGCACAGGCGGAAGAGACCCGCCGCCGCCCCGGCTGCTCCAGCGCGTCGTAGTCCTTCTCCTCTGCCTCGTAAGCAAGCACGAAAGAAGATAGACGCCGCAGCCGCTCTGTCTGCTCCGGCGTCTAGTAGTACAGCCAGAGGAGGGAGGCATACAGATATGGTCCTCCTCTCAAGCCTCTAGAGAAGTTACCATACGAGAGGACCGTGGAGGAAAACGCGAAGATCGTGCGGGCCGAAGTGGACGACTTCTTTGAAGGTTGAAAGCAAAGAGACATCCACCTCCGGAGGAGAAGGTAGATCTGGTGAATGCAAAGCGCACTCTCGATGCCCTGAGGAAACCAGCAAAGTCTCCGCCGAGAACCAACTATGAGCGCATTACTGAACAGACATATCTCCAAGCGGAGCGGTCGGGAAGTACTGTTAGACATCAAAGGTCAAGAGAACAAGCAGCTGCGAAAAAAATTCACCAGCTCGGCGAACAAGCAAATCAATCGTGCCCCCCGCTCAATGTGTCTAGCGGCGACATCGTCGCTAATGCTCCAGGGACGGTGGCCGGTTATTGCAATCTTGCAGCTTACCTGCCTGACGATCAACTTCCTGATTTCATGGAGGTGGACGAACATAGATACGAGTACGGGAAGCCTCTCGTCAAAGATGAAAAATCTCTACCAACGATGATGCGAAGATTCCATAATTGGTACATGAAAAGCTGCAGAGAGTCTGGGGGGATGAATAGTTTGTATCTGAACATTAAAGAGGAGAATGACCTCGTTGGAACTGATCTGTTGCCTATTCCATTTGAGGAGTTCTTTGCATTCTTCTATCAAAAGTCCCGCGATAAATTAACGGTCTTTTGCTACTATCTGTAAGTTCTATTTCTGTCATTAAGTCTCTATATACAGCTCGGCTCTTTCATTCCATGTATTTATAATTAATTATCCTCACTATATTATGCAGATTGAAGATCATCGAATGCAGAAAACAAGAAATGTATGATATTGGGTTCATTAACACAAATATCATAGATGAAATTGAGGTTAAAAAGCACGCCGAAGAGGCCGAGGCCAACTTGCTACAATCGTTGATCAAAAATCAAAGCAAAGATACCATGCTCTTTCCTCACAACTTCAAGTGAGTGTTACTGTCGTGTGCATATTCGGTTTCCCTTATTACTCGAGCAAGGTTATAGTAATGTAATTGATGAGTTATGCATGCGTGCGCAGCTTCCACTATGTTCTTCTGGAGATTAAGCTTGAGCGTGGACTAGTAACCGTCTTAGACTCGAGACGAAAAGATCGTGAAACCTATGCGGACATGACTAAATTTCTCAACAAGTAAGTTCAATCGATCATTATCGCACCATATCAGCAACTTTTTGTTCATTTCTTGATATCTCATGTAATAATAATTATTTTCTTTGTCTTGCAGGGTTTGGAAATAGTTCACCGAAGAAGCTCCAGGACTGCCGAAGGAGCTGCGATATACATACCCGAAAGTAAGTACTACTGGCTAGCTAGTTGCGCGCATCTCCCGTTGATTCTATAGCTATACTTTCATCAATGCCATTTATAATGCTTCATTATCAGTTTGTTGACCTCTATTTCTCGTAAAGTGCTTGTGGCGGGAACAAGGGAATGATTTCTGTGGATACTACGTGTGCGAGTTCATCTACAACGCGACTTTGAAGAATAAGCGGGGTACTCTAAAAGATAATATGAAGTGCGTAAGCAATAATATTCACAATTTCATTTTATTACACCATCATTTCTTTTGAGTTTCATTCATATATATGTATTAATTAACCCCCTTCTTCAAATTAGACGTGGCAGATGCGGAATGAACTCCTAGAACAAGATCGCATGAAAGCAACTCAAGAGGAATTGGCGGGATTCTTTCTTGACCACGTCATCAATAAAGCCGGAGAATACCATGTGGAAGTTGATTTCAATTGCTAGGGGATTGTAATTAAGAGATCTTACATATTGGATATGTATGTAGCCAGTAGCGTCGGATAGATAATACGAAAACTTGTTGTTCGACCAATCTCTCGGAGAAGGAGAGGTCGATCGATCACTTCTCTTGGTATGCATGACGAACTTCTGTACTTAATGGTTCCCTTCATTTTATTACTAGCTAGCATGTCGAGGGCCTCTCTATGTATAGTACATAGCGTCGACCAAGCATGGACATAAGATAGGACACTTCTCTCTATTAATTAGCTAGCTAACACAATATATGAAACACCTAAATTAACCCCCCAAAACCCCCAACCCCCCCCCCCTTAAAAAAACAAAAACCCCAACCACTGAAATGCTGACGCGTGGATGCCTTTTGGTCCCGGTTGGTGCCACCAACTGGGACCAAAGGCCCTCTTGCCTGGGCCCGGCTCACCGGCCACGTGGAGGCCCATCTGTCCCAGTTCGTGTTAGAACCGGGACTAAAGGTCTAGGGAATTAGTAACGGCCCTTTAGTCCTGGTTAATGAACCAGGACAAAAGGCCCTCACCAACCGGGACTAATAGGTGTTTTTCTACTAGTGAGTTAATCTTCCTTAAGAGATAGTGATGGTTCTCCAAAGTCATTGCCACCAAGCTACCAGATCTTCGTGATGAACTATAACCTATCAGGGATAGATATGATGATCCTTGAGCTATTCGCGATGTTTGACACCGCGGAAGTAGAAATCAAGAAGGAGCATCAATTTTTGATGGTTAGTGAAACCACTAGTTTCAAGAAGGGCAAGGACAAGAAGGGATACTTCACGAAATGGCAAATCAGTTGCTGCTGTAGTGAAGAAACCCAAAGTTTGAACCCAAACCTGAGACTAAGTGCTTCTGTAATGAGGGGAACGGTCACTGAAGCAGAACTACCCTAGATACTTGGTAGATGAGAAGGCCGGCAAGGTCGACAGAAGTATATTGGATATACATTATATTACTGTGTACTTTACTAGTACTCCTAGTAGCACCAGGGTAATAGATACAGGTTCGGTTGCTAAGTGTTAGTAACTCGAAATAAAAGGCTACGGAATAAACAGAGACTAACCGAAGGTGAGATGACGATATGTGTTGGAAATGTTTCCAAGGTTGATGTGATCAAACATCGTACGCTCCCTCTACCATCGAGATTGGTGTTAAACCTAAATAATTATTTGGTGTTTGCGTTGAGCATAGACATGATTGGATTATGTTTATCACAATACGGTTGTTCATTTAAGGAGAATAATGGTTACTCTGTTTATTTGAATAATACCTTCAATGGTCTTGCACCTAAAATGAATGGTTTATTGAATCTCGATCGTAGTGATACACATGTTCATGCCAAAAGATATAAGATAGTAATGATAGTACCACCTACTTGTGGCACTGCCATTTGAGTCATATTGGTATAAAATGAATGAAGAAGCTCCATGTTGATGGATCTTTTGGACTCACTCATTTTTTGAAAAGTTTGAGACATGCGAACCATGTCTATTAGTATGTACGCATGAAGAAACTCCATGCAGATGGATCACTTGGACTCACTTGATTTTGAATCACTTGAGACATGCAAATCATACCACATGGGCAAGATGACTGAAAAGCCTCGTTTTCAGTAAGATGGAACAAGAAAGCAACTTGTTGGAAGTAATACATTTTGATGTGTACAGTTCAATGAGTGCTGAGGCACGCAGTGGATATTGTTATGTTCTTACTTCACATATCATTTGAGTAGATGCTGAGTATATTTACTTGATGAAACACAAGTCTAAATTATTGAAAGGTTCAAGTAATTTCAGAGTGAAGTTGAGGATCATCGTGACAAGAGGATAAAATGTCTATGATATAATCATAGAGATGAGTATCTGAGTTATGAGTTGGTATACAATTAAGACATTGTGAAAATTGTTTCACAACTAATACCGCCTGGAACACCATAGTGTGATGGTGTGTCCGAACATCATAGTTGCGCCCTATTGGATATATATGGTTCGTACCATGATGTCTCTTATCGAATTACCACTATCATTTATGCGTTAGGCATTAGAGACAACCACATTCACTTCAAATAGGGCACCACGTAATTCCGTTGAGATGACAACGTATGAACTATGGTTTAGAGAAACCTAAGTTGTCATTTCTTAAAAGTTTGGGGCTCCGAAGCTTATGTGGAAAAGTTTTAGCCTGATAAGCTCGAACCCAAAGCGGATAAATGCATCTTCATAGGACACCCAAAATAGTTGGGTATACCTCCTAATTCAGATCCGGAAGCAAAAGTGATTATCTCTATAAACTGGTCCTTTCTCGAGGAAAAGTTTCTCTCGAAAGAATTGAGTGGGAGGATGGTGGAGACTTGATGAGGTTATTGAACCGTCACTTCAACTAGTGTGTAGCAGGGCACAGGAAGTTGTTCATGTGGCGCCTACACCAATTGAAGTGGAAGCTGATGATAGTGATCATGAAACTTCAGATCAAGTCACTACCAAACCTCGTAGGTCGACAAGGATCCGTACTACTTTAGAGTGGTATGTAATCCTGCCTTGGAGGTCATGTTGCTAGACAACAATGAACCTACGAGCTATGGAGAAGAGATAGTGGGCCCGGATTCCGACGAATGGCTCGAGGCCATAAAATCCGAGACGATCCATGTATGAAAACAAAGTATAGACTTTGGAAGAACCACTTGATGGTTGTAAGGTTGTTGGGTAGAGATGGATTTTAAAAGGAAGACGGACAATGATGGTAAGTACCACCATTAAGAAAGCTCGACTTGTCGTTAACATATTTTCCGACAAGTTCAAGGAGTTGACTACGATAAGACTTTCTCACTCATAGCGATGCTAAGAGTCTGTTGGAATTATATTAGCAATTACTGCATTATTTATGAAATCTTGCAGATAGGATGTCAAAACATTGTTTCCTCCATGATTTTCTTGAGGAAAGATTTTATGTGATACAACCAGAAGGTTTTGTCAATCTTGAAAGATGCTAACAAGTATGCAAAGCTCCAGCAATCCTGCTAAGGACTGGAGTAAGCATCTCGGAGTTGGAATATACGCTTTGATGAGATGATCAAAGATTTTGGGTTTATACAAAGTTTATGAGAAACTTGTATTTGAAAAGAAGTGAGTGGGACCACTATAGAATTTCTGATGAGTATATGTTGTTGCATATTGTTGATCAGAAATGATGTAGAATTTCTGGAAAGCATATAGGGTTATTTGAAAAGTGTTTTTAAATGGAAAACCTGGATTAAGCTACTTGAACATTGAGCATCAAGATCTACAAGGATAGAACAAAAGATGCTTAATAGTAGTTTCAAATGAACACATACCATGACAAGATTTTGAAGGAGTTCGAAATAGATCGGCAGAGAAGGAGTTCTTGGCTGTGTTATAAGGTGTGAGTATTGAGTAAGACTCAAGACCTGACCATGGCAAAAGAGAGAGAAAGGACGAAGGTCGTCCTCTAAGCTTTAGACGTAGGCTCCATAGTATGCTATGTCGTGTACCACACCTAAAGTGTGCCTTGCCATGAGTCAGTCAAGGGGTACAAGTGTGATCCCGGAATGGATCACAGGACAATGGTCAAGGTTATCCTTAGTAACTAGTGGACTAAGGAATTTTCTCGATTATGGAGGTGGTAAAAGAGTTTTCCATAAAGGGTTACGTCGATGCAAACTTTGACACTAATCTGGATGACTCTGAGTAGTAGACCGGATTCGTATAGTAGAGCAGTTATTTGGAATAGTTCCAAATACTGTGTGGTAGATGCATCTAGGAGATGACATAGAGATTTGTAAAGCACACACGGATCTAAAAGATTCAGACCCATTGACTAATAACCTCTCTCACAAGCGAGATATGATCAAACCCAATGGGTGTTGGATTCATTACAATCACATAGTGATGTGAACTAAATTATTGACTCTAGTGCAAGTGGGAGACTATTGGAAAATATGCCCTAGATCCTAAGCTTAGCACAAGATCATGTAGTTCGTTTGCTAAGAGCTTTTCTAATGTCAAGTATCATTTCCTTAGACCATGAGATTGTGCAACTCCCTGATACCATAGGAATGCTTTGGGTGTACCAAACGTCACAACATAACTGGGTGGCTATAAAGGTGCAGTACAGGTATCTCCGAAAGTGTATGTTAGGTTGGCACGAATCGAGACCGGGATTTGTCACTCTATATGACGGAGAGGTATCTCTGGGCTCACTCGGTAATGCATCATCATAATGAGCTCAATGTGACTAAGTAGTTAGTCACGGGATCATGCATTACGGAACGAGTAAAGTGACTTGCCGGTAACGAGACTGAACGAGGTATTGGGATACCGATGATCCAATCTCAGGCAAGTAACATACCGATTGACAAAGGGAATTGTATACGGTATTGATTGAATCCCCAACATCATGGTTCATCCGATGAGATCATCATGGAACATGTGGGATCCAACATGGGTATCCAGATCCTGCTGTTGGTTATTAGCCGGAGAACGTCTCGATCATGTCTGCATGGTTCCCGAACCCGTAGGGTCTACACACTAAGGTTCGGTGACGCTAGAGTTGTTATGGGAAATAGTATGTGGTTACCGAAGGTTATTCGGAGTCTCGGATGAGATCCCGGACATGACGAGGAACCCCGGAATGGTCCGAAGGTGAAGATCGATATATTGGATGAAGGGTATTGGTGTTCAGAATTGTTCTGGGAGTACCGGGTTACGACCAGCGTGACCGAAAGGTGTTTCGGAGGCACCGACAAGCGTTGGGGGGCCTTATGGGTCAAGGGGAGGGGGCACACCAGCGCACTAAGGGGCCGTGCGCCCCTCGCAACCCCTCTCATGTAACCTGGAGAGGTGGGGGCGCCTCCTCTAGGGCAGCCGCCCCTCCCAGCTTGGGGGCAAGTTTCCTAGGGGTGGGGGCGCCCAAACCCATCTAGGGTTTCCCCTGTGGCTGCCACCCCTCCCCTAGGGAACTCTAGGGCGCCTCCTCCACCCCCTTCCCCCTATATATAGTGAGGGAGAGAGAGGGCAGCCGCACCCCTTGCCCCTGGCGCAGCCCTCCCCCTCTCCAACTCCACCTCCTCCTTAGTAGTGTTGGGCGAAGCCCTGTCAGAGAACTGCAAGCTCCACCACCATGTCGTCGTGCCGCCGGAGATCTCCCTCAACTTCTCATCTCCCCTTGCTGGATCAAGAAGGAGGAGACATCCCCGGGCTGTACGTGTGTTGAACGCGGAGGCGCCGTCCGTTCGGCGCTTAGATCGGAATCGACCGCGATCTGAATCGCTGCGTGTACGACTCCACCCACCGCGTTCTTGTAACGCTTCCACATCGTGATCTTCAAGGGTATGAAGACACACTCATCCTATCCCTCTATTGTTTCTAGAATCTCCATAGATTGATCTTGGTGACACGTAGGAAAATTTTCAATTATAGCTACGTTCCCCAACAAGGAAGTGCCTCCTTATTGCGCACAAAAAAATGAATACCCCCTGCCAGCTGGGACCCACCATAGTGGGAGGCTGACTTGTGGGCCTACTAAGTTTACGGGGATGGAGGGCTTTGTCAACATAGTCAATATGAACGATTCTTGCTCCAGTGACCGTACGATGTCCATCCAATGGCCATAGTGCTTCTTCAACCTCTGGTCTTCTTGCTCCAGCCGCCCAAACCAGCACCGGTCGTGCAGCGTGCTCCAGCCTCCCGTGGCCGGCTGTGATGCCGTGGAGTACTCACTCACACCCCTTGTTATTCTAAGGCGACGGCAGCCTCACATCACAGCTGAACTAGTGAACCCTCGTACTCCACTCCGCGTGGACTTCTACTGCCGCGTCTTCCCCGGATCCATGTCGTCCCCTTCCTAGGCCTCGTCGTCGTCCACTGCCCTGGTGCTCTCGGCGTGGCGTGGTCGACGCGTCAAGGAACGACTTCCATCGAAAGAGTACTCTACGTGGAGAGGCTCGCAGCTGAGTCCATGGCAGCCGCAAGGAAGTGCCTCCTTATTATGCGCAAAATAATTATTCCTCTACCTGACAGCAGGGACCCACCGGACGGGCCACGGTATTTCGCGAAAAAAAGTTTCCCCCTGACTGTTGGGACCCACCAGCTACATCTTCGCACGCAAGGAAGTGCCTCCGGGCAAGAAAAAAACGATTCGGCCCCTTGACTGCTGGGACCCACCAGCTATATCTTCGCATGCAAGGAAGTGCCTGGCAGTCAGGACCCACCTGGTCAAAGTGTACGTAGCATTGTCATTCTGGTCAAGAACGTGTACGTACATACTGGTCGATCGGTCTGTTTGCAGGCTGCAGCGATGAACCGTGACCGTGCAACAAAGGAAGGGCACGTGTTGTAGTAGAGGCGTGCATGTAGCATGTACACGTATGTACAGCGGCCAGGGTGCAAGAAATTAAATACGGCCACGTATGTACATACACTACTAGGGAAAACGCTATACACAGAGGTATAGCAGTAGCGTTGGTCAAAACTCGGCGCTAGCGCTACTTAGTAGTAGCGCTTGTTGTAAAACCACACTACAACCATTATTTTAGCAGTAGCGCGTCTTCACAGAAAAGCGCTACTACTAAAATTCCCTCACTAGTGCCGGTAGGATAGGAATAGTAGTAGCGGTTCTCCCAGAAGCACAATACTGCTAAAAACATTGTAGCAGCGCGTTTCTGTTGTAGAGCGCTACTGCTATGTAAAAGAAAATAAATAGAAAAATAAGTAGAAAAGTAAATGAAAATGAAAGAAATAGAAAAGGAGAAATGAAAAAAAGAAAATGTAAAGAAAACAAAAGAAAAAGAAAAAGAAAACAGAAAGGGTTAGCTGTAGCGCGTTTCTCGGGAACACGCTATAGCTATCTTAGCTATAGCGCGTATCGGCAAAACGCGCTACTGCTAGTTTGACTCAAATCCCAGCAGCCCGGGCTCAAAATTTCGCTAAGTCCTTTCCCCCCCCTCTCTACTCCCCCTATCCCCCAACTGCTCCATCGCCGTCGTTGCCCTGCCGCCTTCGACCACACCACCACCGCCCGAGGCCGCCTTCGACCACACCGCCGTCGCCCGCCGCCTTCGACCACATCGCCGTCGCCCGCCACCTTTGACCATACCGCCGCCGCCCGAGGCCGCCCCCTTGACCTCACAGCCGCCGCCCGAGGCCGTCATCGACCTCACTGTCGCCTCCCTCGAGCTCATCACCGCCGCCCTCGACCTCACCGCCGCTGCCCGAGCTAGAGCCTACCCTCGCTGCCGAGCGTAAGGCTATGCCTCTCCTGTCCCTACCCTCCTATTTCTCTCTGCTAGGGCAATTATATAAATGTTGATACTGTATTGATGTTCGTATGAACCCTAGGTGTTCATATGAACCCTAGATTTTTTTAGGGCAGTAGGCATTTTATAGCATTTAGGAAAAATGATTAGCAATTTTTTTAGGAAATTAGCTAGGGCAATTTTTATGAAAATTCCTAAACAGTAATTCCATTTAGCTTTAAACAAATAGAGGGTATATAAATAATAGTAGCATTTAGATTTAAATTAACGGAGGGTATAAACAAAAAACACTTAGCTATAAAAAAATATTTTGACTACGGACCTGAATTTGTTCCAAATTTCATTCAAATGAAATTTGACTTATTTGGACTATGGACCTGAATATTTTTGAAGAAATTGGGTGTAGGTACTAAGGTCTTGCTGTGGAAATTTTGGTGAGGTCAAAAGGGTTAGAGAAAATGTAGTTCCTAGACATTTAGCTTTAGACAAAAAACAAAAGTATTTAGCTATAAATAAAAAACAGTAGCTATGGCATTTAGCTATAAACAAAAAATAGAATTGTTTTTCTTTTCAAAAACTTAGTCAAATAGAACAGTAGCTATGACATTTAGATATATGTCCTTGATGTTCATTTGCATATTCCATTATTGTTGATTATATCTTTTCATTGAGGTGGACATGTTATATGCAAATTCCTCAATAGTGTTTGCTCATGTTATATCTTTTCATTGAAGTTGTTCGATTGTGCCCAAGTGGCTTTGTTGTTTCCAGGGAATGATGCTGAGTGGCCTATGTTTTGCCAGAATGTTGATTCGTTTTTGTTCCGGAAAATTTTAGGTTCTCGAATTGTCCACTTTTTAGCAAAGGTCATGCCGAAATTTTCCGTGAATTTCGGCATGACTTGTGCTACGAACTAGGACATATCGAGTGCCCAGGATTTGCCGCACTAGGAAGGAGTCAACATTCCTACAAAACAATAGTCCTTTTTTATGTCATTATTCATTTTATTAGGTCTAGAATTAATTGACTAGATTTAATCATAGGAAACATGGCTAGCAACGATGAAGGATAGGGTTCTGGTGATTGCGACGACGTCTACCGGGCGGCAGACGAATTTTTTAGCCTTACCGACGATCAACCGATGTTGTTGCTAGCCCCACCGGTGGGATCGGGGACTAAGACCAACACGCAGACCGGTGCTGAGACTGAGACCGGCGCTGAGATTCAGACCGGCATCGAGACCGGCGCTGAGACCGGTGCTGCCTCGGGGAGCGGAGCCGGTGTAGAACCGAAAACAAAGAGGCAACGGGTTCCTAACAAACTCAGGACTACTAGACTGGTGGTCACGGAGGTGGACGACGGCAATTTTGAGCCAAAGGCGCCCGAGGAAGCGCGCGCGTGCTACGACAATCAAATAGGCTGCATCGTACGGACAACTGCCGCAATCAACGATGAGAAACTATAGAAGATAGAAAATATGAGGAGCTCCCTCCTAAAGAAGTTTCACCAGATATTCTTGTTCCCAGGCCGGAATGAGAAGGATTATGAAGATCCAGACGAGGACCCGGCAATGAAGAAGATAAACAAACACGCCATGACCAAGTTTAGCGACGCGTTGGCCGCCTGGAAAAATTGAGTGAAAGCAAAGATCAACGACAAGGAACCCTACTCCGAGATTGTAAAGGATAATTGGACAATCACGGAAGAGCAGTTTGAAATATTCAAGGAGGCTTGCGAGGCCGAAGCTGCCAAAAAAGTCTAAGTACATGAAGGGGCTTCAAAAGAGGAACATTGGGAGCCACCACCTCGGAAGTCGTGGTTATGGCAGAAAGAGGTCCAAATGGGCCAAGGAGGACGCGGAAGCCGCGAGTCTAGGCATCCCAGACCCCTTGGCGGATTTCACCTTCCCGCAGGAGCGTGACGTCCTGAGGGCCCGACACCGTTGGGACCCAGTGAAGAAGGTTTACGAGAAAACACCGGTCATTACGGAGTTCATGAGACTGTTGGTAATTTTAGTTTCTGATCAATTCGACTGCACACGTTAGTCATATTTGTAAACGATCCTTGTGCCTTTTGCAAAGAGAGTAGCACCGAATTGCGGCCGAAAGCGACTCGTCGTATGAGGCATTGGTGAGGCCCAAGTGGGACACTCAATTCAAGCGGGCGTTGAACATATTGAAACGACAACCGGTGGATACTCGACCGTCGTATGGACGCGTGCACGATGTCGGAGACGGCGCCACGTGGAAGAAGTACTACCGTGAGACCACGGAGGAGAGAAAGGAAAGACGGAGATTAACTGAACAAAACATCGACAAGAAGGTTGAGATTGCGGTTGAGAAGAAATCATCTCAGACAGTCGCAACAGCGGTAGCTGCCGCAAAACAGGCGATTGCAGATATGTCTACTTCCTTGGTGACTGGCGTTTTCACTTGGACAAGGCAAAATCCAGAAAAAAATGCAGATGACTTTCCCCTTGCTGACTTCTTGGGAGCACCTGCTCCCGCACCGGCTCCCGCACCTGCTCCCGCACCGGCTCCCGCACCTACTCCCGCACCGGCTCTCGCACCGGACGTGCTCGGTGGTGCCTCCTCTTTGGCTGAGCTCGACGCCCTCACGTTATCTGTCACACAGGCCCCTTCAATATAAATGTATAATCTCCTGTTTTCATTGCCTTTCGGATGTCTCACATCGCAGACTTTTCTTTGCAGGCCGACGAAACCCCGTGCACCATATTATACACCATCGGCGAACAGAAGGTGGACGTGGGGAAGGCAACGATAATGGAGCCGAAGGAACCATTGTTCCACAGCCGGCCGATCCCCCCGAACGTCTTCAAGGTTTCCGTGGCCAGTGTCAAACCGGGCCACGAGAATTTGCCTCCTCTTATACTAGTGGGGGATGACGACGAGACCCCGTGGCGGCTTGGTAATTGTTGCAATGGGTGGGTCCTGTTGTGGCCAAAGAGTCTGCTTCGTCTGGAGGCGGCCGGGAGCACACCCACGAGCATGCAGCCTCAGCAAGGTATGAACATCAACACCCCACCTACGCAATTAGCGTCGAGTGTCGGGTTGGGTGATAGCGGACGGGGTAAGGAGGAGGCTCCATTAGTCGCTGGTAACGTCGCCATGGATGAGGATGAGGATGACGATGGCGCTAAACAATATGTCTATACTGGCGCCTCCTCAGGGTTTGAGCGTCATGAGTTGGTGCCTGAATTACCGTCTCAACGTATTATTGACGACCTTCCGGTAGTAAAGAAGTCTAGGAAGAGAGCGAGGAAAGGCAAAAAATCTGATTCTATGATCCAGCCGCCTCAGCAGCCTCGGCTTCAGGACCGTATAGATATCCCCGATGCGGATAAATGGCATATCCCCGGTCAACCAATCCTACCTGCAACAGCGCTACGGGCCAGATTCGGGATCTAAGGAGACTTCATGATGATGTGCTGCGGGTAGAGAAAGGCCTCATCGCCTCGAAAGATCCAGGATACCCACTCTACGTGGTTAACGTTCTGCGGCAAATGTCGTACGTCGACAGCTTCCCTGCGGATAAGTTCTTCCTCCGATTCAATTACATATTCGACATGTTTCACGTGAAGAAGCTGGATTTTACGTTTGTCCGCCTTTATGCCTTGCACATGAACTACATCATTGGGGTTGAGCAGATACGTCATATCTGTGTCGCTGACCCGTACTACATGCACGAGGGCTTCTTGGGAGTCTGTGCAGAGCAGCGTGAATACGCGAGGGATTACATCGTCAGTTTCATGCTCTCTAATAAGGACAAGGAGGCAATTCTCGTGCCTTATCATCCCATGTAAGTCATCCGTGCTGCTATCCTTCCTTTGATTTCAATAATTCATTTGCACGGTGGAGGCTAATTAATTTGAGGTGTACTTATTTTGCACAGCGGCGGACGTGCCGTTCTCATCATCCTCTACCCCCGATTCTCCCACGCTCTTTACTTGGACTCATCGAAGAACATTCACAAAAAGGATTACACCCACATCAAAGATGTTCTCGACAGTGCTATGTTTTATTACCAAGCAAGGGGTGGAGAGATTAGGGACAAGAAGAGAAGGGGCGGCAGGGCCGCCTTCAGCCATAAGACCAACTTCTGCTGCATCCAGCAACCGAACGATTCTCTTAATGATGGATTCTATGTCCTACACCACATGCTGGAGTACAGACGGGATCACCAGAACCTTCACATGTAACCTAGATCTGGTGATGCCCATATTCTGCAATGGGCAAAGGACATAGGAGATATCGAGGATCATCGACTTCGAACTGAGTTCTATAACATCCAGCCCGAACTTGCCCAAATCATCATGAAGGAGGTCACCGGAAAAACAGGGATGTTCTACGGAGAAGGACAAATGTCGCAGGAAGACGTCCAAACATGGATAGCCTCTCAGCGTCTCGACATGAAGCCTTTCACTAAGCTCGAGGACTATCTCCCTGACATGGATGGATGGCACGACATGATGGAGTGATTGTCGATATATGACAATGTGTCCGTTTAGTCCATACTATCTGTATGACAAAACTTTGAGTTATGCACAGTGAAACTTTATTTGTGATATAATTAAACCGTCCTCCTCCTCGACTAGCGAAAATCACTCTAGTTAGGGCTTTTGGGGTACGATGAACTTTGTTATTTATGCTTATGATATGTTGTTTCTATTTTTGCCAAGTCTGTCTCTTTCTGTTGCTCAACTATATATGTTGCATATCATCGACTCATGTGATGATGCAGGTGCATAGATCATAGACAGCGAAGAAGTGCTACGCCAGGAGTATATATATGACAAGTGGCCGGAGTGTCAGGCCCAGGTGTACCGGTTTCCGGTTTCCGAGCGATAGGCAGTAGTTAGTTTAGGTTCACGCTAATGCGAGAGAGGGATACGAACTCATGTACTCCAAAGTGATAGCTCTTCTCGCGTATATCATTGTTTAGATGGATGATGGTGTATTTGCAAGTAATCGAGACTTGTATCACCATTTTCGAGATTTATGACGAGACACCACTTTGTGTTGGATGATGATTATGATGATGACATGATTTGATGAGACTAATTGTATGTATATGCTATGATTTCATTTGTATGTGTATGATATGCTAAAGATTATTCTATAAAGCCTATTCAAATACAAAACAAATACAAAACAAAAAAGCAGGAAAAAAACTAATAAAACTAGTAGTAGCGAGGGGGAAAATTTAGCAGTAGCGCCGCCTTACCAGTAGCGCTTCCATGTAAACAGCGCTGCAGATAATATCAGTAGTGCACTTTTCTAAAGAGCGCTACAGCTATTCATGTATAGCAGTAGCGTGGGACAACAGGCGCTACTGCTATACGTTAGCTGTAGCGCCTTATTAGTAGCACCGGTACCCGCGCTACTGAGAGGCCCAAAACACGCGCTGCTGCTAGGCTTTTCCCTAGTAGTGATACGGGCTGGGTCTCAAACGCCTACTTGTGCATACGTACGGTTAGGGCTCGTGTACATGGCTGTTTCGGAATGGAGAAACTGCATCTTCGTCGTGTTCATGGGGAGGCAACCGGCTGGGTCGGGATGGAATGCGTCATCGTGTTCATCGGGAGGGCTTGGATGGAACAGCCGATGGAAACGCGGCCTGGCGTACCACAGAACAGAGAAAACGGCCTTGTGTTTGACTGGCCACGGTCGAAACAGGATCATGTTCATCAAGAGGGGTCTGGCGTACCGCAAAACAGAGGAAACGGACTTATGTTGGACCTCCCACGGTCGAAACGGGGTCCTGTTGATCGGGAGGGGTGTGGCGTACCGCAAAATGGAGGAAACGGACTTGTGTTGGAGCACTACGGTCGAAACAGGGGTCCTGTTCATTGGGAGGGGTGTGGCGTACCGTAAAACGGGACTCCACAGGATACTGTTCATCTCCATCGTCGTCCTCCTCCAGCATCCACGGGCTAATGTTCATCCACTGTCGACCTCCTAAAGCCTCCACCTGCGACTGTTCATCCACGGGATCTTGTTCATCCAACCTCCACCGCGCTCCTCCACCGGCTACTGTTCGACCAGCCTCTCCATGGGGTCCTTTTCAACCACCCCTTCACGGGCTACTATTCATCCAGCCCTGCACCGGCTACTGTTCAACCAGCCCTCCACGGGGTCGTCCTGTTCATCCAGCCCTCCACGGGGTCCTGTTCATCCACCCCAACCGGCTCGACCGGGGTCCTGTTCACCAGAGGCAACACCACAGGGTCCTGTTCATCCACCCCCACCGGGATCTGTTCATCCAAACCATCCCCCAACAACGCTCACTGTTCATCACGGGAAGGAGGCAGTGTCGCGACCGGTTTTTCAATAAAAGCTTATTGAGCAACCGACCTTTATATAGACCAGTATAGGAAAATCCTCCTTACTGGTAGACAAATCCTTGATACAGAAATCCAGTAGTACTAAATATTATACAGGGTTGAGCTGAGGTTGCTCAACAATTTATTACAAGCACGCCAATATTTTACATACGGGCGGATATGACACAAGGGTGTGGTGGCATACTACTGACTCGCAACAAAAGTGGGGGGGGGATATGTCACAGTGG
The DNA here is from genome assembly GCF_018294505.1 of Triticum aestivum. Lineage (NCBI taxonomy): Eukaryota > Viridiplantae > Streptophyta > Magnoliopsida > Poales > Poaceae > Triticum > Triticum aestivum. Next base: position 628,849,324 of record NC_057813.1, read on the forward strand.
TTTGGAGAACAAGACTCCTAATCTTGCAGCTCATCGAGCGTCGAAGTGAGGCCCGATGAATTTATTTGGGTAGCGGAAGCGGATATAATACAATTGACCAAATCCAGGATCGCACGAGACTGACTGGGACTCCTCTAGGCGTCGGACTCGCTATCATACTCTTCATCCATGAGATCGCCTTCGTCAACATCTGGCCAAATCAACAAGCCAGGTGAGTACTTTGAATGTACTCGCAAGACAGTTCGGACATAAGATATAACAAATGCAAACATGATGCACGATGAGCAGTTAGCAATGCACACTCAAACAATAAATTTGCACGGCATGTAGAATAAAAAGGAGGTCAGGCGGTAGTCCTCCCGAAATCCCCATAAAATAACTGAAACCCGGTCGGGTGTCTGAAGCGACGCCTCGAAAGGTGAAGTAAATAAATTAACATGTCGCAGTCGGGCGTCTGGGCGACACCACAAAAAGGGCTTATATTGAAAAGTAAATGACAGTGCGTGCCACAGTCGGACGTCTATGCGACATCTCGAAAAGGGCTTATAATGAAAGTAAATAACAGAGATGCCACAGTCGGACGTCTGAGCGACATCTCGTAAAGGGATTATAATGAAAATAAATAACAAAGATGCCACAGTCGGACGTCTGAGCAACATCACATAAAGGGCTTTTACTGAAAGTAAATAACGAGAGTGCCATAGTCAGACGTCTGAGCGACATCACAGAACGGAATTATATTGAAAGTAAATAACAAGAGCGCCACAGTCGGACGTCTGTGCGACATCACAGAAAGGGCTTATATTTCATCATTCATATTCAATAAATCCATGAAGATATATCACTCACAGGAAATACTCAGCACATAATAATAAACGGGTTAGTCCATCCACAGGAATAATCATTTAGCCGGACTTAACACTCATGTTTGTACACCAGAGTTTTGTCACTGAGACTGACACTGACGAAGATAAGTTGAACACAGTCGATGACCAAGATACGGTTACTTGAATGATTTTGACTCTGCAGAGTTTGTACTATTTAACCACAGCCAACGGATTTCAGTAGTCACGAAGGACTAGTTCCGTTTATGGTACTTCAGCAGAAACATATCTAACCAGTACACACCCATTTTCCACCTCACGATGCCAGGAATCACCCTAGGCAACGTTCAAGAAAAACTTTGAGACGGGGAGGCTACAGCCTCGAATAGCATGGGATCAAATTTATATACGCGCGCTCTAAGGGGTGCCCCCCTCTCGGTCCCAACCGGAAACACCCATGCTCCCTGACCGGATGACTGGATTTAATCCAGGGCCATGGAACCCTCATCACGGCCTCTCTATTTGGTGTGTACAAGGAAAGTGGTTTGCAACTTACTAAACCATATTCTTTTCAGAAAACATGTGGCAGCACAAAAAGAAATGGATGGTAACGTGACTTTATCCACGTTGACACTGGAGTTAAATGGTCTGGCATAAGACTGGCATGCTTCAACACTGCCATCTTACCACCTCTCATGTCACCACATGATCATGTAAACTCACATCAAAATGATATGGAGTTTCGAAGCTCACTTGCATTAGCTCTACAAGCAATATAACACTTACTGCAATGCATATAAACATGCCATGAACTAACTACCCAATGTAAACATGCAAAACACTCATCATATCAAAGGTTCAAACATGCTTGCCTGGTTCAGAGGAGTCAGAGTCTAGCTCGGTGAAGTTTGTGGTTCCGTCACCTCCTCCGGTATCTATGGTATAAAGAAAAATACGTACTATCGTAAATACCGTGTGTGCACAAAAAGTGCTCCAAATATTTTTCAAATAAATCTGATAAAAAACTAGACAGAAAAATAAAAGTGACAGAAAAAGAACCAATCAAAAACTTTTTTCTATTTGAAACTTATTAGGGTTTTAGCCCAGGGACTTGTCTATAATGAAACAGAAAGTTTCCAGGGGGCATAACAAAAAAAGACAGAAAAACTTTTCAGATCAAAAGCGTATTTTGCCCGAAGGCACTATCCAAAAAAACGGTTCGAATAGAAATAAATGGCTGACGAGGGGGTCCCACTCATCAGGTTTAAAAGTTGGAGGGAGAAAACAGAGCGCGCCGGTGCCCGAAGGCTGCGGTGGTCGCCGGCGGCGATCCACGGCGAGTTAGGAAGAGTGGATGGTACCTACGGGTTCCTAGGGCTCTTCTGCACCTGTGGGTGGTGAAGTTGGTCGTCGGTGAGCTCCACGTCGACGGTGGCCTTCACTCCGATAGATGGCGGCTCGGGCGTTGATGGATCTCGCCGGGGAGGGCTGCAAGCTTCAAATTGGGGCGTGGGTCAGTGTACTGGGTGCACCAGAGGGCTGCTGATGTGGTTTGGGAGGCGGGGGTGGCCTCACCTGAGTGGATTGAGCTAGAGCACGAGGCGGATCGGGGCGGCCGGAGACGGAGGAGAAGACCTCTTCGGGGTCCTCCTGGTGTCTTGGCGGGGCTCTCGTGAGGTGGTGGGAGTAGTGCTGGTCGAAGGAGAGCTCGGGGTGGCTATTTATAGCTGGCCCGTGGCAGTTCCTGCGAACGGGATAACGCCGGTGAAGATTACGGTGAGGCAGTGGGTGGTCAGGTGGTTTAGGTGGCTGGGCATCAGCGTGTTGATCCACTACTTTCATTCAGACGCTAACCTCGGTTGAATTAGGCTTGCTTTGTGGTTTCTACAGAACGGCGCTTCACAGGCCCGCTGGTGGCAGAGAGCGCGCCCTATGCTCGCCAGGCCACGGCGATGGTGCTGCGGTGCGCGAAGAGGAGCAGACGGCCACGCGGAGGCCTCTGGTGGTTTGGGCGGTGCTGGACGGCGCAGAAAGCTGCAGCTGCAGCCTGCCGGCCGCCATGGGTGGCTCTGCCACCGCAGAAGTTGCCGGCGTCGGTGAGGCACGCCGCCACCGACACCTGCGCCCGTCCAAGAGAGCGTGCGACACTCTGGATAAGAAGGAGAAGTAGTGCGCAAGGCGCCAGCGTGCACTGGTGAGATCGACACCAAGTCTCTGAAGAAAACAACACTAACTGTCGAACTGAATCATTGGATTTCTGAACCCGTATAGTAACAGTGCAGGCCAGGTGTTCGATGAAATGATTTTGGCATGTGGGTAATTTATCTGGAGCTGATCTTTGGTGAGGTGGCCTCTCATTGCACCTAGGGGCTTCCTGATTTTTGGTAGAATTTTTGGAGAAGAGAAAATATGAATTTCACCAAAAATGATGAATCTGGTCCAAACTTGCAGTGAGCAAAACTTGAAAATTTTGAATTGTGGAAGAGTGGATCTTGATGGATCTAGGTTGAGGGTGCTAAGGACCAGCTAGAGGAGTTGTCTTGAGATCAAAACTCACAATAAATTTGGTACTTCCTTTGTAAATCACCTATGTCCAAAATAAAAGGCAGAAATAGTTTTAGGGTAAAAATAAATGAAATAAAAATCAAAAGTGAGTTGAACATGCCGGGGTTGGCTACTTGTCTTGACCCAAAGTGGAGGGAGGTGTTTTGGAGGAAAATTTTAACAAGAGGCATGGTGAAAGAGGATGGTTGAAATAAAAGGAATAAATCCAAAACCCTAAGGATTTCTTTTTAAAAGAAAAACTTTCAAAATAAATTGTGATGAGTCCACACCAATGAAAAGCCTTCAAAACCAAACATCAAGGTTGAGGATGATCAAAAATAAAAGTTTTGACATCAGAGAAAATATTTGAGAAGGAGAGTCTTTTTAAAGGATTTTGAGTGGCCTCCTTCAAATCAAATAAAGAGTTTGCTGAAAACCAAATGAAAGTTTTTGGAGTGTCACAACAACTACCCCCTTAGGAAAAATCTCGTCCCCGAGATTTCAGCTGATCGTCAAATAGGTGTGGGTGCTCTATCCGAAGAAAATCCTCTCTTTCCCATGTTGCTTCATTCTCGGAGTGATTGCTCCACTGAACTCTGAAAAACTTGATTGTTTTTTGACGGGTTCTCCTTTCAGACTCTTCCAATATTTTTATTGGACGTTCCCTGTAGGTGAAGTCTGGTTGCACGTCAATGTCTTCATGGGATACATGCTTCTCTGGGTGCTTACGCACTTCCTCAACTGTGATACGTGGAACACGTCGTGGACGTCTGACAATTCTTCGGGTACGTCTAGCTGGTAGGCTACTCTGCCTCTTCGTGCAACTACACAGAATGGTCCGATGAATCTTGGTGCTAGCTTTCCCTTAACCTTGAATCGTTGTAGGCCCCTCATAGGGGATACACGCAAGTACACATACTCACCGGGTTCAAAACTGACTCCATGATGTTTTCGATCATAATAACTCGTTTGTCGGCTTTGAGCTATCTTGAGTCGGTCCCTGATTAGCCTGACATTCTCCTCGGCTTCTTTGAGCATGTCTGGGCCGAAGATACGGCTGTCTCCGGTCTCTGACCAATTTAGTGGGGTACGACATCTATGCCCGTACAAGGCTTCAAAGGGTGCCATTTGTAGGCTGGCTTGTTAACTGTTGTTGCATGCAGACTCTGCATATGGCAAGCTTTCTTCCCAACTGGTTCCATAAGTGAGGACACATGCCCTCAGTATGTCTTCTAGAATTTGGTTCACCCGTTCAGTTTATCCATCTGTCTGGGGGTGGTATGCTGTACTGAATGCTAGTTGGGTCCCCAGAGCCTGTTGTAGGTGATCCCAAAATCTAGAGACGAATTGTGTGCCTCTGTCAGAAATTATAGTCTTTGGAACTCCATGAAGACAGACGATACGGGAGAAGTAAAGCCTGGCAAGCTTCTGAGTGGTGTGGGTTGTCTTCACCGGGATAAAGTGTGACACCTTAGTCAGTCTATCTGTGATGACCCATATGGCATCATTTCCGTGTCGTGACCGAGGTAGTCCAACAATAAAGTCCATTCCAATCTCGTCCCATTTCCACTCGGGTATCTTGTTTGGCTGTAATAGTCCGGCTGGTTTCTGTTGCTCGGCCTTGATGGGTTGACATGAATCACAATATGCAATGAACGTGGCTATGTCCCTCTTCATACCGTGCCACCAAAATTTTTCCTGAAGGTCCTTGTACATTTTTGTTCCTCCAGGGTGGATTGAATAAAGAGCGGTGTGGCCCTCAGCTAGAATTTGTTGTTTAAGGTCTTCTATATTTGGAATGCAAATCCTATCTCCGTACCACAATATTCCCTTATCATCCATGACGAATTCTGAGGCCTTGCCCATACTCACTTTTCTTCTTATTCCTTCGATGCTGGGGTGTCCATGCTGAGCCTCCTTGATCTGCTCTATCAGGTTGGGCTGTACTTCCAAATTTGACATACTGCCTTCAGTGACCATTACCAAGTTGAGTTTGGCAAACTCCTGCTGAAATTCTGGTCCCAAATATGGTAGGATGTCGTTGCCCGAGCTGGGGTTTCGACTCAGAGCTTCCGCCACTACATTTGCTTTTCCTGGATGGTAGTAAATGCCAACATCATAATCCTTCACTAATTCCAACCAGCGTCGCTGCCGCAAATTGAGTTCTGGTTGTGTGAAAATATACTTGAGGCTTTTATGGTCCGTATATATTTCACAGCGGTTTCCAAGCAAGAAGTGTCTCCACTCCTTGAGTGCATGGATGACTGCTACCAATTCCAGGTCATGAGTGGGATAATTCTCTTCATGCATCCGTAGTTGCCTGGAAGCGTAGGCAACTACCTTGCCTTCTTGTATTAATACGCATCTGAGGCCCTTTTAGGATGCGTCACAATACACTTCAAAGCTTTTGTGTATGTCGGGCACAACCAATACTGGTGCTATTGTCAGTTTCCTTTTGAGTTCTTGGAAACTTTTCTCGCAGGCTTCGGTCCATACAAATTTTTTATCCTTCTTGAGCAACTGGGTCATTAGTTTTGCTATGGTGGAGAATCCTTCAATAAATCTTCGGTAATATCCTGCCATTCCCAAGAAACTTCGTACATCCGTTACGTTGGCTGGTGGTTTCCAGCCAAGTACGGCCTTGACCTTTTCCGGGTCTACGGCAACACCTTCGTGGGTAAGTACGTAGCCTAGAAATCCGACCTGTCTTAACCAAAATACACATTTGCTGAACTTGGCGTACAACTGATGTTTCCTTAGTTCTCCCAGTACAATCCTGAGATGCTCAGCATGCTCTTCTGGTGTCTTGGAGTATACCAGAATATCGTCAATGAATACCACAACAAATTTGTCCATAAATTTCATAAATACTTTGTTCATGAGGTGGACAAAATATGCCGGGGCATTCGTCAGTCCAAACGGCATTACTGTAAACTCATATAATCTGTATCTTGAGGTAAATGATGTCTTGGGAATATCCTCTGTCCGTACTTTTAATTGATGATATCCCGACCGCAAATCAATTTTTGAGAAGACTTTGGCTTGTGCGAGCTGGTCAAATAAGTCATTTATCCTTGGCATGGGATATTTGTTTTTGATGCTGACCATGTTGAGTGCTCGATAGTCTATACACAATCTTAGTGTCCCATCCTTTTTCTTGGCAAATAATACTGGTGAACCCCAAGGTGAGGAGCTGGCTCGTATAAATCCTTTGTCCAGTAATTCCTTTATTTGCTTCTTTAATTCTATCAACTCGGAGGGTGCCATTCTATAGGGATTCTTGTAAATGGGGGTGGTTCCAGGTGCTAGCTCAATGATAAATTCTATTTCCTGGTCTGGCGACATGCCTGGTAGTTCCTCGGGAAATACGTCAGGAAACTCACATACCACTAGAACTTTGCTTATCTCTGAGATGTCGACCTTGTTCAACCTTGGTTGTCGTGACATTTGCCTTTCTTGAGCTGAAATCTTTATTGTCTTCCCGTGATGATGGGTGAGAATCACAGTCCGATTGAAGCAGTCAATAAATCCTTTGTTGGTGGTTAACCAGTCCATTCCTAGGATAACATCCAGTCCCTTATTTTCCAACACAATGAGGTTTGCATGAAACTTTAGTCCTTCAAGATCAATAACCACACCTTGGCAGTAATTCTGAGTAACTTACTTAATCCTAGGGGACTTGATGATCTTGGATTTTTCCAAGTGAAGCATCGAAAAATCATTTTGCAAAGCAAATCTCTTTGAAATGAACGAGTGAGAAGCTCCAGAATCAAACAAAACCGTGGCAGGTATTGTGTTGACAGGGAACGTACCGAGTACGATATCCAGGGCATTCTGTGCTTCCTCTCTGGTCACGTGGTTCAAGTGACCCTTCTTGTGATTGTTACTGGGGTTGAAATTGTTCCGCTTGGGCATTGAATTGTTGCCACCGTTGTTCGGCTTGGGGGGCGAGTTTCTTGGCTTGGGACACTGCTTGGCATAGTGTCCTTCTTCTCCACAAGCGTAGCAAGAAGTAACGCCTAGACGATATGTGAACTCCTTGTCCCTTGCATGGAAATTCTTGATTGGGCGTGAAACATTGGTCGTGGGTTTGGATGCCCCACCCTTCTGAAATTCCGTCTTGCTCCGGTGGTTGCGAGCAAGTGTAGTCTGGTCTCTTTTGCGCTTGCGAAAATCCTCCAAGCTGCGGCGTTCATTTTCCAATGTAATAGCCTTATCCACCAGTGTTTTGAAATCTGGGAAGGTGTGTACGACCAACTGGCATTTAAGCATGGGTGCCAGACCATCCAGGAATTTTTCCATCTTCTTGTTTTCAGTCATACGTTCTTCGTCGGTGTAGCGAGACAATAGAGTAAACTGACTGTTGTATTCGGTCACCATCATGGTCCTCTGCTTGAGGTCATCAAACTCCCTCTTGTTGAGCTTCATAATACTTCTGGGGATGTGTGCCCCATGAAAACCTTCTTTGAATTCCTCCTAGGTTATCCCATTTTCATTGGGGTGCATGTGTAGGAAATTTTCCCACCATGAGGCAGCCGCTCTAGTGAGATAGTGCAGTGCATATAGTACTTTCTCGCGGTGTAAACACTGTGCAATAATTAATTTCCTCTCCATGTCTCGAAGCCAATCATCGGCCTCAAGAGGTTTGTCAGTGTGCGAGAACGTTGGGGGACGTGTCTTTTGTAGTTCTGATAACTTGGATTGCTGCTGATACGGTCCGCGGTGATTTCCCATATTAATGACTTGGTTCATCATTTCTTGATGTTGTTACTGGCTTTGTTCAAAAAGGCGGCATACTTGAGAAAATGCGACATCACTACCTTGCTGACTTGATTGTCCTTGTGCAAAGTTGTTGCTTCTCTACGTACCATAATTCTCTTCTGGCGGACTTGGCATGGAGCGAGTCCACGGACGAGGCATTTTCCACTCTAGGTATTCTTTTTGTAAAAATTTGTGAGAAAAGCTGTGAGGCAGAATAAATAATTTTTGCAAAACAAAGAAAAAATTAAGAACTCCAACATTTTTCAAAAAAAGATTTGATTGCACACGGAGAAGGACCGCTCAGTACATATCTTACACGCAAGCATAATTATACAATACATCACTCAGGATGTGCGTACACATTCCTGACATGTTATTAAGGCTAGTGCACTTCTCCCAGTTCCTACATGATGCGCATACAGACTACTTCTCACAACCTATATACATATAAACATATCATACAAGCGGACACACTGCACGGCTGCTAGGCGCACTCAGTCGAAGATGGTGAGGATTTCCCTTGGCCTGTGAAGGGTAAGGTCCAGTGGCGGTGGAGACTCAACCTCTTCCTCAATAATAGGCTCCAGACGTGAAGCACTGAGCTGTGGAGCTGGAACGGGTGCGGTAGGTGGTGCAGCTCTGACTGGAGTAGGGGTGATGACTCGGTCAAATTCTTCAGGAGTAGGCAGGCGGCGAGATGTGGCGAGGGTGGCAGGTGTGTGGGATGCCGAGGACGAGATGTAATCCAGTGGTGGAGATGTATGGAGAAGCTCCCTCCTGTTGGCGAAATAGCTGTGCACAACGGACATGCGAGCAACCACGAGATCGTCCACAAGGTTATCAAAAGCGGCCTCAAGCGCCTTGAGATATTCAACCAGCATCTCAATAACCTCATCCGTTTCTCCTCTAGGGCAAGCAAAATGCATAGTGGCATGTGTATGACACGTGGCAGGGGGTAGCGGTAGCGACGAGTCTTCATAGAAGGAAGAAAATCCCGAAGACGAGCTATTGCCTCACGGGCAGCCATCTGCATAGCATGCCTCTCCGTAGGCATGGCTCTTCCCACAAACCGGAAGCGGCGAAACTCAACACGCCCTCCCTTCAATTGCACCGTGGCCTGGTGCATGGACAGACCATCGTTGATCTTGTGCTAGTAGAGTGTGAACTCTGGACGACTCGATGGCCCGATCGTGATTTTGACGATGAAGGTGAGGAGCTTGACGAACCCCTCATGTACGTTGGCGAACACCTGCGACTCATAGTCGTTGCCAGCCATGTACAAAACTAGGCAAAAATTCTGAATGGTCAGATCATAAATTTATGCTGACTGTCAGAAAATGACTACATTTGCAAAATATTAAAATAGCACTAATTATGCTAATAACCGATTAGCGATCGCACCTAGTGGCTTCCTATAAACAGCCTGGCTCTGGTACCAAGTTTGTCAATAAAAGATTATTGAGCAACCGACCTTTATATAGACCAGTATAGGAAAATCCTCCTTACTGGTAGACAAATCCTTGATACAGAAATCTAGTAGTACTAAATATTATACAGGGTTGAGCTGAGGTTGCTCAACAATTTATTACAAGCACGCCAATATTTTACATACGGGCGGATATGACACAAGGGTGTGGTGGCATACTACTGACTCGCAATAAAAGTGGGGTTGGATATGTCACAGTGGTGTGGATGACAAGACTCCTAATCTTGCAGCTCATCGAGCGTCGAAGTGAGGCCCGATGAATTTATTCGGGTAACAAAAGTGGATATAATACAAGTGACCAAATCGAGGATCGCACGAGACTGACTAGGACTCCTCTAGGTGTCGGACTCGCTATCGGACTCTTCATCCATGAGATCGCCTTCGTCAACATCTGGCCAAATCAACAAGCCAGGTGAGTACTTCGAATGTACTCGCAAGCCAGTTCGGACATAAGATATAACAAATGCAAACACGATGCACGATGAGCAGTTAGCAATGCACACTCAAACAATAAATTTGCACGGCATGTAGAATAAAATGGAAGACAGGCGGTAGTCCTCCCGAAATCCCCATAAAATAACTGAAAACCGATCGGGTGTCTGAAGTGACGCCTCGAAAGGTGAAGTAAATAAATTAACATGCCGCAGTCGGGCGTCTGGGCGACACCACAAAAAGGGCTTATATTGAAAAGTAAATGACAGTGCGTGCCACAGTCGGACTTCTATGCGACATCTCGAAAAGGGCTTATAATGAAAGTAAATAACAGAGATGCCACAGTCGGACGTTTGAGCGACATCTCGTAAAGGGCTTATAATGAAAATAAATAATAGAGATGCCACAGTCGGACGTCTGAGCGACATCACATAAAGGGCTTTTATTGAAAGTAAATAATGAGAGTGCCACAGTCGGACGTTTGAGCGACATCACAGAAAGGGCTTATATTGAAAGTAAATAACAAGAGTGACACAGTCGGACGTCTGTGCGACATCACAAAAAGGGCTTATATTTCATCATTCATATTCAATAAATCCATGAAGATAGATCACTCACAGGAAATACTCAGCACATAATAATAAACGGGTTAGTCCATCCACAGGAATGATCATTTAGCCGGACTTAACACTCATGTTTGTATACCAGAGATTTGTCACTGAGACTGACACTGCCGAAGATAAGTTGAACACAGTCCATGACCAAGATACGGTTACTTGAATGATTTTGACTCTGCAGAGTTTGTACTATTTAACCACAGCCAACGGATTTCAGTAGTCACGAAGGACTAGTTCCGTTTACGGTATTTTAGCAGAAACACATCTAACCAGTGCACACCCATTTTCCACCTCACGATGCCAGGAATCACCCTAGGCAACGTTCAAGAAAAACTTTGAGACGGGGAGGCTACAACCTCGAATAGCATGGGATCAAATTTACATACGCGCGCTCTAAGGGGTGCCCCCCTCTTGGTCCCAACCGGAAACACCCATGCTCCCTGACCGGATGACTGGCTTTAATCCAGGTCCATGGAACCCTCATCAGGGCCTCTCTATTTGGTGTGTACGAGGAAAGTGGTTTGCAACTTACTAAACCATATTCTTTTCAGAAAACATGTGGCAGCACAAAAAGAAATGGATGGTAACGCGACTTGATCCACATTGACACTGGAGTTAAATGGTCTGCCATAAGACTGGCATGCATCAACACTGCCCTCTTACCACCTCTCATGTCACCACATGATCATGTAAACTCACATCAAAATCATATGGAGTTTCGAAGCTCACTTTCATTAGCTCTGCATGCAACATAACACTTACTTCAATGCATATAAACATGCCATGAACTAACTACCCAATGCAAACATGCAAAAAACTCGTCATATCAAAGGTTCAAACATGCTTGCCTGGTTCGGAGTAGTCGGAGTCTAGCTCGGTGAAGTTTGCGGTTCCGTCACCTCCTTCGGTATCTATGGTATAAAGAAAAATACGTACTATCATAAATACCGTGTGTGCACAAAAAGTGCTAGAAATATTTTTCAAATAAATCTGATAAAAAACTAGACAGAAAAATAAAAGTGACAGAAAAAGAATCAATCAAAAATCATTTTCTGTTTGAAAGTTATTAGGGTTTTAGCCCAGGGACTTGTGTGTAATGAAATAGAAAGTTTCCAGGGGGCATAACAGAAAAAGACAAAAAAACGTTTCAGATCGAAAGCGTATTTTGCCCGAAGGCGCTTTCCAAAAAAAATAGTTCAAATAGAAATGAGGGGCTCACGACGGGGTCCCACTCGTCCGGTTTGAAAGTTGGAGGGAGAAAACAGAGCGCGCCGGTGCCCAAAGGCTGCGGTGGTCGCCGGCGGCGATCCACGGCGAGTTAGGAAGAGTGGATGGTACCTACGGGTTCCTAGGGCTCTTCCGCACCTGTGGGTGGTGGATTTGGTCGTCGGCGAGCTCCACGTCGATGGTGGCCTTCACTCCGACGGACGGCAGCTCGGGCGTTGATGGATCTCGCCGGGGAGGGCTGCAAGCTTCAAATTGGGGCGTGGGTCAGTGTACTGGGTGCACCAGAGGGCTGCTGATGTGGTTTGGGAGGCGGGGGTGGCCTCACCTGAGTGGATCAAGCTGGAGCCCGAGGCGGATCGGGGCGGCCGGAGACGGAGGAGAAGACCTCTTCGTGTCCTCCTGGTGTCTTGGCGGGGCTCTGGTGAGGTGGTGGGAGTAGTGCTGGTCGAAGGAGAGCTCGGGGTGGCTATTTACAACTGGCCCGTGGCGGTTCCTGCGAATGGGATAATGCCGGCGAAGATTACGGCCAGGCAGTGGGTGGTCAGGTGGTTTAGGTGGCTGGGCATTAGCATGGTGATCCACTGGTTTCATTCAGACGCTAACCTCGGTTGAATTAGGCTTGCTTTGTGGTTTCGACAGAACGGCGCTTCGCGGGCCCACCGGCGGCAGAGAGCGCGCCCTGTGCTCGCCAGGCCACGGCAACGGTGCTGCGGTGTTCGCAGAGGAGCAGATGGCCACGCGAAGGCCTCGGGTGGTTTGGGCGGTGCTGGACGCCGCAGAAAGCTGCAGCTGCACCCTGCCCGCCGCCACGGGTGGCTCTGCCACCGCAGAAGTTGCCGGCGTCGGTGAGGCACGCCGCCACCGACACATGCACCCGTCAAAGAGAGCGTGCGAAGCTCTGGATAAGAAGGAGAAGAAGTGCGCAAGGCGCCAACATGCACTGGTGAGAACGACGCCAAGTCTCTGAAGAAAATGACACTAACTATCGAACTGAATCACTGGATTTTTGAACATGTACAGTAACAGTGCAGGCCAGGTGTTCGATGAAATGATTTTGGCATGTGGGTAATTTATCTGGAGCTGATCTTTGGGGAGGTGGCCTCTCATTGCACCTGGGGGCTGCCTGATATTTGGTAGAATTTTTGGAGAAGAGAAAATATGAATTTCACAGAAAATGATGAATCTGGTCCAAACTTTCAGTGAGCAAAACTTGAAAATTTTGAATTGTGGAAGGGTGGATCTTGATGGATCTAGGTTGAGGGTGCTAAGGACTAGCCAGAGGAGTTGGCTTGAGATCAAAACTCACAAGAAATTTGGTACTTCCTTTGTAAATCACCTAAGTCCAAAATAAAAGGCAGAAATAGTTTTGGGGTAAAAATAAATGAAATAAAAATCAAAAGTGAGTTGAACTTGCTGGGGTTGGCTACTTGTCTTGACCCAAAGTGGAGGGGGTGTTTTGGATGAAAATTTTAACAAGAGGCATGGTGAAATAGGATGGTTGGAATAAAAGGAATAAATCCAAAACCCTAAGGATTTCTTTTTAAAAGAAAAACTTTCAAAATAAATTGGGATGAGTCCACACTAATGAAAAGCCTTCAAAACCAAACATCAAGGTTGAGGATGATCAAAAATAAAAGTTTTGACATCAGAGAAAATATTTGAGAAGGAGAGTCTTTTTGAAGGATTTTGAGTGGCCTCCTTCAAATCAAACAAAGAGTTTGCTGAAAACCAAATGAAAGTTTTTGGAGTGTCACAGGAAGCTGGGTTCGATCAACTTCAGTTAGCAGCTATAGCGAAGAAATCACTCGGGTTCAGTTAACAGTAACGGATCAATCGCTCGGGTTCAGTATCGTAGCTAGTGCGATCACTCGGGTTTAGTTAGAGCCCAACGCCTTGCTCGGGTTTAGTTAGAGCCCAATGCCTCACACACACGCGCATACATGTATGAGAGAAATGCACATCACTCGGCCCCCGACCACCCACCGTAACCGGGAACTCCCCAAAATTTTCCTCGCCCTTGCTTCTACCACGGTTTTTTCCGTCATGGACGGCCCAAAGAATGTCATGCAGCTGCGTCTCCGGCCCGCCCAGGACGAAAAGCCAATTTTGTGTCATGATTTTTTGTCATAGAAGTAGGAGCCCACCACATCTATGATGATACCGGGTTTTGTCACAATTATCGCCATAGAAGTGTCATAAGCATGAAAAAAAATTGTTCGGCCCAAAATATCACGGATGTGTCTTTTTTTTGTAGTGAAAGTCTGGTACATTCTCAGTTTGATCTGCTTATCATAGGGAATGGGAGCATAAATTTGGACAACATATGCATGGGGAGGATGGCCAAGGTCGAGCAAATCCTATCCCCATTTGGGATGACATCTAGAAACTTAAGGTGTCAGCTAGTATAACATGGGATCCTTCCCTGTAAAGGTGTACTAGCAAACAGACATGTTTTAACACAAGCACAATGTCCGGTCTGCTTGAGGGGAACTGATGATATTCAACATTGTCTTTTCAGCTGTAAGAGGGTTATATTTATTTGGTACTAGTTGGATCTAACAGAGACGATCAGCAAGGCCATATGTCGAGACCGATCATGTTTTTTAAACTTGAATCAAATTACGGATGAGAACTCAGGGAAGAGTATTGGAGGTCTACATATACCCGAGCTTGTGATCGCGGCATCTTCGTACCTTTGGTGGCAATCTCGACAGCTAATAAAGAGTGCATCAGTACTACCAGCAGATAGAACAACAACATCCATCAGAGCAATTGCCACAAATTTCTGGAGAGCAATTGAAAAGAAGGACAAAAGGAAGAAGGACCAAAAAAGTGGTGCAAACCATTGCATGGCTTTATGAAAATTAATGTAGATGCTTTATTCCACGTAAAAGACCGATCAGGAGCAAGTGAGGCAGTCATCAAAGATGAATTGGGTTATTTTGTAGATGCTGCAGCAAGTTCATTCCACATGTTTCTGATGCGGCCTCTCAGGAATGGTATTAATTTGGCAGCTCATGTGGGATGCTTGAGGATAGAAGCTGAGTCAGATTGTGGACTTGTGATTGATGCAGTAAAAGATACTTATAGATTCAATGGTTCCCAAGCAGCAACAATTATTGAATGCACTCAACTCTCTTGTGACTTCGGACAGGTGAAATTTCATTTACGCAACCGAGAAGCAAACAATGTAGCAGATGCTTTGGCTAAACAAATATGCTGAAGATTTCTTCTGTTTGGGAAGATGACCCGCTTGATTTCATTTCTTCTTTGATTGCAAATGCCATTGCTATTGCCCGTGAAACAAAATCTTTACCCTGTCAAAAAAATATTATTTCTCCCCAATTATTTGCTCATCATTGGAATTGTTCTCATAGTTGATAAATCTACTCCATGCAAAAAAAATATTGATCCGCTTGCACCTTCAATTAGTAATTTCGACCAAAGTGTCTGGTCTGAACTAAAGTGCCTCTTTCTAGATGCTTAAGAAATGACACTTCAGAATATGACTGACCGTTTCATAAAGAAAACATGATCGACCATGATCTAGAAGCCCCTAAACAAAACCAAGTTCGCCAATTGGGACTGAAAAAATGATGCAATAGAAAGAACACACTAGAAGGGGAACTCAGATCCAAGCTGTATTTTGCGGCCATAGAATAAATCAAACTATGCTCCAACTCATGTTCTTCAAGGTACCCATTTAGAAATTTCTTAACACTATCAAATAGCTCCTAATCTGAATACTAAGAATGTGATTTGTATCCCTAATCTAATGTGTATTTGATCCTTTGAATCTACTTAACTATAGCAGTTGCGGTAGAGGAATGGTATTAGGAAGACATCTAGGAAAAAATGATTAATTAAATTATTAAATGACTACATGGCATTATGTTTTTCTTCCCACTCTTTTGTTTGTTTTTCTTATCTTTCAAACTAACTATCTACTTGCTTCCCTTCGATCTCCATTAGTGAGCCCATGGATTCGCCTCCTCTCCGCCTGCTGCTCCAGCGGCTGGTAGCGGGTGAGGGAGTCCTGGATTAGGGGGTATCCTGACAGTCGGACTATATACTTTGTCCGGACTGTTGGACCGTGAAGATACAAGACTCAAGACTTTGTCCCGTGTTCGGATGGGACTCCTTTGCGTGGAAGACAAGCTTGACGATCCAGATATTAGATCTCCTTCTTTGTAACCGACTCTGTGTAAACCCTAGCCCCCTCCGGTGTCTATATAAACCGGAGGGTTTGGTCCACATAGGGACAATCATAATCATCATAGGCTAGGTTCTAGGGTTTAGCCTCTACGATCTCGTGGTAGATCAACTCCTGTAATACTCATATCATCAAGATCAATCAAGCAGGAAGTAGGGTTTTACCTCCATCGAGAGGGCCCGAACCAGGGTAAAACATTGTGTCCCTTGCCTCCTGTTACCATTAGCCTTAGACGCACAGATCGGAACCCTTTACCCGAGATCCGCTGGTTTTGACACCGACATTGGTGCTTCCATTGAGAGTTCCTCCGTGTCGTCACTGCAAGGCTCGATGGCTCCTTTAGTCATCAACAATAACGCTGTCCAGGGTGAGACTTTTCTCCCCGGACAGACCTTCGTGTTCGGCGGCTTCGCACTGTGGGCCAATTCGCTTGGCCATCTGGAGCAGATCGACAGCTACGCCCCTGGCCAGCAGGTCAGGTTCAGAAACTTGAACTACACGGCCGATATCCGCGGAGACTTGATCTTCGGCGGATTCAGACCTACGCCAGGAGCGCCGAACAGTCACGACGAGCACGGCTTAGACCTGCTATCGGAAAATACTCGGGATATCACACCCTCAGGAGCTCCGGACTTAAATCTGGGGCAGAGCGCGTCGTCCGAGGACGGGTGGACGGACCCCACCCCGGAGGCCGCACACTCATCGGCGGTAGAGCCGAACACAGACTCCACCCCCAAGGAAGCCTGTGTCATCAGACCCCCGAACTCGTGTCCGGATGTAGATTCCAGACCGTGCGCCCCTGAGCCCACCGAATTTGGTTGGGCTCCGGTAATGGAATTCACCACTGTGGACATTTTCTAACACTCGCCTTATGGCGACATGCTGAACTCATTAAAGTCTCTCTCTTTGTCAGGAGACTCTCGGCCGAACTATGTCCGGCTCGAGTGGGAAACAGGCAATGAGGGAATTTATTGACCACCCACCACCCACTTCATTGCCACTATCGATGATTTGACCGACGTGCTCGACTTCGACTTTGAAGACATCAACAGTGTGGACGACGATGTAGGAGAAGAACAGGAACCACCGCCCGGGCGCTGGACAGCCACCTCCGCGTACGATATATATAGGGTGGACACTCCAAAAGAAACAAATGGCGATGAGGCAATGGAGGATAACCCTGATAACCCACAAGTGTAGGGGATCGCAACAGCTTTCGAGGGTAAAGTATTCAACCCAAATTTATTGATTCGACACAAGGGGAGCCAAAGAATATTCTTGAGTATTAGCAGTTGAGTTATCAATTCAACCACACCTAGATAACTTAGTATCTGCAGCAATGTATTTAGTAGCAAAGTAGTATGATAATAAAGGTAACGGTAGCAAAAGTAAAGATAATAGTTTTTGGGTTTTTGTAGTAGTTGTAACAATAGCAACGGAAAAGTAAATAAGCGAAGAACAATATGTGAAAAGCTCGTAGGCAATAGATCAGTGATGGATAATTATGCCGGATGCGATTCCTCATGTAATACCTATAACATAGGGTGACACAGAACTAGCTCCAATTCATCAATGTAATGCAGGCATGTATTCCGTAAATAGTCATACGTGCTTATGGAAAAGAACTTGCATGACATCTTTTGTCCTACCCTCCCGTGGCAGCGGGGTCCTAGCAGAAACTAAGGGATATTAAGGCCTCCTTTTAATAGAGAACCGGAACAAAGCATTAACACATAGTGAATACATGAACTCCTCAAACTACGGTCATCACCGAAAAATATCCCGATTATTGTCACTTCGGGGTTGTCGGATCATAAACATAAGAGGTGACTATAGACTTGCAAGATAGGATCAAGAACACACATATAATCATGAAAACATAATAGGTTCAGATCTGAAATCATGGCACTCGGGCCCTAGTGACAAGTATTAAGCATAGCAAAGTCATAGCAACATCAATCTCAGAACAAAGTGGATACTAGGGATCAAACCCTAACAAAACTAACTTGATTACATGGTAAATCTCATCCAACCCATCACCGTCCAGCAACCCTACGATGGTATTACTCATGCACGGCGGTGAGCATCATGAAATTGGTGATGGAGGATGGTTGATGATGACGACGGCGACGAATCCCCCTCTCCGGGGCCCCGAAGGGACTCCAGATCAGCCCTCCCGAGAGAGATTAGGGCTTGGCGGCGGCTCCGTGTCGTAAAACGCGATGAAACTTTCTCTCTGATTCTTTTCTCCCCGAACGTGAATATATGGAGTTGGAGTTGAGGTCGGTGGAGGTCCAGGGGGCCCACGAGATAGGGGGGCGCGCCCTACAGGGGGGGTGCCCCCCTGTCTCGTGGACAGGCCCTGGGCCCCCTGGTGTATTTCTTTCGACCAGAAATTCTTATTAATTCCAAAAAGTGCCTCCGTGGATTTTTAGGACATTCTGATAAATTTTCGTTTCTACACATAAAACAACATCATGGCAGTTCTGCTGAAAACAACGTCAGTCCGGGTTAGTTTCATTCAAATCATGCAAGTTAAAGTCCAAAACAAGGGCAAAAGTGTTTGGAAAAGTAGATACGTTGGAGACGTATCAACTCCCCCAAGCTTAAACCTTTGCTTGTCCTCAAGCAATTCAGTTGATAAACTGAAAGTGATAAAGAAAAACTTTTACAAACTGTGTTTGCTCTTGTTGTTGTAACATGAAAAGTGAGCATTCAAGTTTCAACAAATATTATGAACTAACCATACTCACAATAACACTTAGGTCTCACAATTACTCATATCAATAGCATAATCAGCTAGCGAGCCATAATAACAAAACTCGGATGACAACACTTTCTCAAAATAATCATAACATGATATAACAAAATGGTATCTCGCTAGCCCTTTCTAAGACCGCAAAACATAAATGCAGAGCACGTTTAAAGATCAAGGACTGACTAAACATTGTAATTCATGGTAAAAGAGATCCAGTCAAGTCATGCACAATATAAACCAATAATAATGAATGCAAATGACAGTGTGCTCTCCAGCGGGTGCTTTTAATAAGAAGGGTGATGACTCAACATAAAGTAAATAGATAGGCCGTTCGCAGAGGGAAGCAGGGATTTGTAGAGGTGCCAGAGCTTGATTTTAAAATAGAGATTGAATAACATTTTGAGCGGCATACTTTTGCTGTCAACGCAAAAACTATGAGATGGTTGTATCTTCCATACTACATGCATTATAGGCAGTTCCCAAATAGAATGGTAAAGGTTAATACTCCCCCAACCACCAACAAGCATCAATCCATGGTTTGCTCGAAACAACGAGTGCCTCCAACTAACAACAGCCCTGGGGGACTTTTGTTTAATTATTTTGATTTTCTTTCATCTGTTTGGATCATGGGACTGGGCATCCCGGTTACCGGCCCTTTCTCGTGAATGAGGAGCGGAGTCCACTCCTCTTGAGAATAACCCACCTAGAATGGAAGATATAGGAAGCCCTAGTTGTAACATGAGCTGCTCGAGCATACAATACAGAATTTCATTTGAAGGTTTAGAGTTCGGCACATACAAATTTACTTGGAACGGCAGGTAAATACCATATCTAGGAAGGTATAGTGGACTCATATGGAACAACTTTGGGGTTTAAGGAGTTTGGATGCACAAGCAGTATTCCCGCTTAGTACAGGTGAAGGCTAGCAAAAGACTGTGAAGCGACCAACTAAGAGAGCGACGACAGTCATAAACATGCATCAAAATTAATTCACACCGAATACAAGCATGAGTAGGATATAATCCACCATGAACATAAATATCATGAAGGCTATGTTGATTTGATTCAACTACATGCGTGAACATGTGCCAAGTCGAGTCACTCAATACATTCAAAGGAGGATACCATCCCATCATACCACATCATAATCATTCTAATAGCATGTTGGCACGCAAGGTAAACCATTATAACTCATAGTTAATCAAGCATGGCACAAGCAACTATAATCTCTAAATGTCATTGCAAATGTGTTTACTTCATAATAGCTGACTCAGAAACGATGAACTCATCATATTTACAAAAACAAGAGAGGTCGAGTTCATACCAGCTTTTCTCATCCCAATAAGTCCATCATATATCGTCATTATTACCTTTCACTTGCACAACCGAACGATGTGTATAATAATAAGAGTGCACCTGCATTGGACTAAGCTGGAATCTGCAAGCATTCAACTCAAGAGAGAAGACAAATAATATGGGCTCTAAGTTAAATAAACAATCATGCATATGAGATCACTAAACTTTTTCAATATGGTCTACTCGACCCCCCAAGGAAAGAAAATAAAATAAAACTATTTACACGGGAAAGCTCCCAACAAGTAAAAATAAGAACTAGAAATCTTTTGGGGTTTTCATTTTAATTTCTACTACAAGCATGGAAATTAAACTAATTTTTTTTGGTTTTCTTAAGATTTATCAAACACACAAGAAGAAACCAGAAAAAGAAATTTAAACTAGCATGGATAATACAATGAAAGAGTATGAGCACCGACGACTAGTGTGTGAACATGAATGTAAAGTCGGTGAGAAATACGTACTCCCCTAAGTTGGTCTAGTACCCAGGACCGTCTGGCTGATATCCATAAGTGAAACCAGGGTCGTACTGAGATGTAGCGGCAACCGCCTCCTGAGCTGCAGCATGTTGGCGAGCTGCCTCCGCTCTCCTCTCATGTTCAGCTGCTTCTTCCCTGGTGACAACATATCTTCCTTTTTCCTGATAATCAAAAAGGTAGGGAGTAGGAAGTGTAACAGGGAGGACGTTGCGTCTGTCATAGGTTAGTCGATAATGGAGGAATTGTTCATTCCTTGCAAGAAATTGATGATTGAACAAAGCTTCTTTATCCAAATAAACAGGAGGTAAAATCATATCCCCCTCTCATAGGGCTATATTAAGATAATTAGCCACACAGGTTGCATAAATTCATCAAAATAAATTTCCCTTTCGACTATTATTCTGCAACCTGCGTGCAACTATTGCCCCCAAGTTATAACCTTTATAACCTAACACAGTACTCTTGAGGACACACAGATCAGCGACACATATGTGACATGCTTCATCCTTATCGTTAATGCATCTACCAATAAAGAGAGCAAAATAATGCATAGCAGGAAAATGAATGCTCCCTATGGTAGCTTGTGCTATGTCCCTATATTCTCCCACAGTAATACTAGCAAGAAAATCTCTAAATTCAGATTTGCAAGGATCATTAATATTACCCCACTGCGGGAGTTTGCAAGAAGTTGTGAAATCCTCTAAATCCATGGTATAAGATGTATCATAAATATCAAACATGACACTAGGAGAATTACATGCACAGTTATATTGGAACCTCCGCACAAAGGAATCACTCAATTGATAGTACTGCGGACACTTATCTTGTAAGAAGTCCTCCAGCCCGGCATTACGCACATACGCGTCAAATTCTTCCTTGAAGCCTGCTTCGACCATAAAATCATCGGATGGCCACTCACAAGCTCGTACATCCGCGTCCCTCGACAATTCAACATCTTGCTCACGTATAGCAATCCTTGGCCCTTTCTTTACCGAGGAACCACCTTGGTACATTCTTCTAAGCATAATTATTTTTCTGAAAATTTCTGAAATTTTAGTAACTTCAAAATAAAAGTGAATAAAACTAAACAAGATTGGTAGCAACTACTCCTACAAGTGCCTAGAGCCTATATCATGCATTAGAATTGCTTGGGACCTCATAAATTTGACATGCCAGCTCAAGAACATGGTCACCTATGCAGCAAAAAATTGCAATGAATAAAGCACTAGAACAAAAACTAATTGGACCAATGGAGGAGTCACATACCAAGCAACAATCTCCCAAAGCGGTTTTGTGAATGGAACTTTGAGCAAGGAGATCGAAATTCACAGCAAAATGAGCTATAACTCGTACTTAAGCTGGATGGGGATTTTTTTGGGAAGAAGATGAAGTGTGTGGGTGCGGGCATAAGTGGAGGGGGGCCACCAGTGGCCCACGAGACAGGGGGCTATAGGGGGGGCACGCACTCCACTCTCGTGGTCTGGTGCTTTCCCCTCCTGCAGTGATTTCAGTGCCTAAAATCCTCAAATATTCCAGAAAAATCATACTAAATTTGCAAGGCATTCGGAGCACTTTTATTTTTGGACTATTTTTTAATGCACAAATAATTCAGAAAACAGACAGATAATACTATTTTTGCTTTACTTATTCTAAATAACAGAAAGTAAAAAGAGGGTACAGAAAGTTGTGCCTTCTAGTTTCATCCATCTCCTGCTCATCAAAACGAATCCACTAACAAGGTTGATCAAGTCTTGTTAACAAACTCATTCCGAATAACATGGAACCAGAGAAATTTCAAATAACACTAAGTTATCTCAACGGGGATATGAAAATCCCCAACAATAAGAATATCATACTTTTCCTTGACAGTAGGGATAGCAAATTCAAAACCTCCAATAATAATAGTTGGAACTTTTCCAATAGAATTGATGCTATGAACTTGAGATTGTTTCCTCGGAAAGTGTACCGTATGCTCATTACCATTAACATGAAAAGTGACATTGCCTTTGTTGCAATCAATAATAGCCCCTGCAGTGTTAAGAAAAGGTCTACCAAGGATAATAGACAGACTATCGTCCTCGGGAATATCAAGAATAACAATGTCCGTTAAGATAGTGACATTTGCAACCACAACAGGCACATCCTCACAAATACCGACAGGTATATCAGTTGATTTATCAGCAATTTGCAAAGATATTTCAGTAGGTGTCAACTTATTCAATTCATGTCTACGATATAAAGAGAGAGGCATAACACTAACACCGGCTCCAAGATCACATAAAGCAGTTCTAACATAATTTCTTTTAATGGAGCATGGTATAGTTGTTACCTCGGGATCTCCAAGTTTCTTTGGTATTCCACCCTTAAATTGTAATTAGCAAGCATGGTGGAAATTTCAGCTTCTGGTATCTTTCTTTTATTTGTGATGGTATCCTTCATATACTTAGCATCAGGGTTTACTTTCATCATATCAGTTAAGCGCATACGTAAGAAAAAAGGTCTAATCATTTCAGCAAAGCGCTCAAAATCCTCATCATCCTTTGTCTTGGATGGTTTAGGAGGAAAGGGCATGGGTTTCTGAACCCATGGTTCCTTTCTCTAACGTGCTTCCTAGCAACAAAATCTCTCTTATCATAACGTTGATTCTTTGATTGTGGGTTATCAAGATCTACAGCAGGTTCAATCACTACTTCATTGTTTTTGCTAGGTTGAGCATCCACATTATCATTAACATTATCACCAGGTTCATGTTCATCACCTGATTGTGTTTCAGGAACAGAGATAGAAATATCATTGGGATTCTTAGGTGTGTCTACAGTAGGTTCACTAGAAGCATGCAGAGTTCTATCGTCTTTCTTTTTCTTCTTTTTAGAAGAACTAGGTGCCTCTAAATTATTTCTCTGAGAATCTTGCTCGATTCTCTTAGGGTGGCCTTCAGGATACAAAGGTTCCTGAGTCATTCTACCAGTTCTAGTAGCCACTCTAACAGCAAGTCATTTTTATTATTTAATTCATCAAGCAAATCATTCTGAGCTTTATGTACTTGCTCAGCTTGAGTAGCAACCATAGAAGCATATTTGCTAATGAGTTTGAGTTCATCTTTAACTCTAGCTAGATTATCGCTTACACGTCCTATCTCGAAAGCATTATTCTTTAACTCTCTAGCAACATAAGCATTAAAACTTTCTTGCCTAGCCATAAAGTCATCAAATTCATCTAAGCATGGTCTATGAAATTTAGTAGAGGGGATTTCAACTTTATCATATCTATGGACAGAATTTACCTTTACTACCTGTGTCGGGTTATCAAGACAATGTGGTTCTTCAACAGGCGGTATATTAAGACCATGTATTTCTTCAATGGGAGGTAAATGCTTAACATCTTCAGCTTTAATACCTTTTTCTTTCATTGATTTCTTTGCCTCTTGCATATCTTCAGGACTGAGAAATAAAACACCTCTCTTCTTCGGAGTGGGTTTAGGAATAGGCTCAGGAGTTGGCTCAATTGGTTCAGGAATTGCCTCAGGAATTGGCTCAGGAAGAGTCCAATTATTTTCGTTAGTCAACATATTATTCAATAGTAATTCAGCTTCGTCAGTTGTTCTTTCCCTGAAAACACAACCATCACAACTATACAAGTAGTCCTTGGAAGCATCGGTTAGTCCATTATAAAAGATATCAAGTATTTCATTTTTCTTAAGAGGATTATGAGGCAAAGCATTAAGTAACCGGAGAAGCCTCCCCCAAGCTTGTGGGAGACTCTCTTCTTTGATTTGCACAAAATTATATATTTCCCGCAAGGCAACTTGTTTCTTATGAGCAGGGAAAAATTTAGTAGAGAAGTAATAAATCATATCCTAGGGACTACGCACACAACCAGGAGCAAGAGAATTATACCAAGTCTTAGCATCACCCTTTAATGAGAACGGAAATATCTTAAGGATAAAAAAATAGCGAGACTTCTCATCATTAGTAAATAGGGTAGCTATATCATTCAACTTGGTAATATGTGCCACAACAGTTTCAGATTCAAGGCCATAAAAAGGATCAGATTCAACTAAAGTAATAATCTCAGGATCAACAGAGAATTCATAATCCTTATCAGTAACACAGATAGGTGAAGTAGCAAAAGCAGGGTCAGGTTTCATTCTAGCATTAAGAGACTGCTGCTTCCATTTAGCTAATAATTTATTAAGATCACATCTATCATTGCAAGCAAAGATCTCCCTAGCAGCTTCTTCATTCATAACATAACCCTTAGGAACAACAGGCAATACATAATCATTGGGAGAACCTTCATCATCACTATCATCAATAATAGCATCTTCAATAATTTCATTCCCCCTAACTCTAGCAAGTTGTTCATCAAGAAATTCACCTAATGGCAAAGTAGTATCATGTACAGAAGTAGTTTCATCATGCATAGCAGAAGTGGCATCATCAATAACATGCGACATATTAGAATTCATAGCAGTAGCAGGTTTAGGTGTCACAAGATTACTAATAATGGAAGGAGAATCTAGTGCAGAGCTAGATGGCAGTTCCTTACCTCCCCTCGTAGTTGAGGACAAAATAGTAGTTCGGTCGTCTTTCAAGTTCTTCATAGTGATCAACAGATATAAATCCAAAGTGACTCAGTGAATAGAGCTATGCTCCCCGGCAACAGCGCTAGAAATTATCTTGATAACCCACAAGTGTAGGGGATCGCAACAGCTTTCGAGGGTAAAGTATTCAACCCAAATTTATTGATTCGACACAAGGGGAGCCAAAGAATATTCTTGAGTATTAGCAGTTGAGTTGTCAATTCAACCACACCTGAATAACTTAGTATCTGCAGCAAAGTATTTAGTAGCAAAGTAGTATGATAATAAAGGTAACGATAGAAAAAGTAAAGATAATAGTTTTTGGGTTTTTGTAGTAGTTGTAATAGTAACAACGGAAAGGTAAATAAGCGAAGAACAATATGTGAAAAGCTCGTAGGCAATGGATCAGTGATGGATAATTATGCCGGATGTGATTCCTCATGTAATAGCTACAACATAGGGTGACACAGAACTAGCTCCAATTCATCAATGTAATGTAGGCATGTATTCCGTAAATAGTCATACGTGCTTATGGAAAAGAACTTGCATGACATCTTTTGTCCTACCCTCCCGTGGCAGCGGGGTCCTAGCGGAAACTAAGGGATATTAAGGCCTCCTTTTAATAGAGAACCAGAACAAATCATTAACACATAGTGAATACATGAACTCCTCAAACTACGGTCATCACCGAGAAGTATCCTGATTATTGTCACTTCGGGGTTGTCGGATCATAACACATAATAGGTGACTATAGACTTGCAGGATAGGATCAAGAACACACATATATTCATGAAAACATAATAGGTTCAGATCTGAAATCATGGCACTCGGGCCCTAGTGACAAGCATTAAGCATAGCAAAGTCATAGCAACATCAATCTCAGAACAAAGTGGATACTAGGGATCAAACCCTAACAAAACTAACTTGATTACATGGTAAATCTCATCCAACCCATCACCGTCCAGCAAGCCTATGATGGAATTACTCACGCACGGTGGTGAGCATCATGAAATTTGTGATGGAGGATGGTTGATGATGATGATGACGATGAATCCCCCTCTCCGGAGACCCGAACGGACTCCAGATCAGCCCTTCCGAGAGAGATTAGGGCTTGGCGGCGGCTCCGTGTCGTAAAACGTGATGAAACTTTCTCTCTTATTTTTTCTCCCTGAACGTGAATATATGGAGTTGGAGTTGAGGTCGGTGGAGGTCTAGGGGGCCCACGAGATAGGGGGCATGCCCTACAGGGGGGGGGGCGCCCCCCTGTCTCATGGATAGGCCCTGGGCCCCTAGTTTATTTCTTTCGCCCAGAAATTCTTATTAATTCCAAAAAGTGCCTCCGTGGATTTTCAGGACATTCCAAGAACTTTTCTTTTCTACACATAAAACAACATCATGGCAGTTCTGCTAAAAACACTGTCAGTCCGGGTTAGTTTCATTCAAATCAGGCAAGTTAGAGTCCAAAACAAGGGCAAAAGTGTTTGGAAAAGTAGATACATTGGAAACGTATCAAACCCCTCAAGGAAGAAGGCAAATCATGGGCGTCATCGGCGCCGCTCCAAGCCTCGCCATAGCAATACCGGCACAGGAGACGAAAACAATCCAGATGGTGCCAAAGAAGAATACAACCCAGATCAACCTGCCTTCGAGCAGGCCAAATAGGAAGACGGGACAATTCAGCACAGACGAACAGGCGACAGACGGATACCCGAAGGAGGACAACTACAAGCCCCCCTCCAAAGACGAGATGAGCCTCGGCGACGATGAATTCGGCGTGCCTGAGGACCCCGTAGAGCAGGAGCGCTTAAAGCGCCGGCTCATGGCCACTGCGAGGAGCCTGAAAAAGAAGTAGGAGCAGCTCCAAGCTGATCAAGATTTGCTCACAGACGGATGGAATGAAGTCCTGGCAGCCGAGGAATATGGACTCGAGCGCCACACCAAAGGCTACCCAAAGCACAAGTTGCTACCTCAACTCGAGGAGGAGCCTATACTACCAGCACAGGACGAGGCTGACCGGCCACCTCATGGACGGGATAAAACAGCGTACCAGCCCGAATACCAGCCTGCACCCCCACGCGAATACACTACGGCCCGAGGCAATAGGAAGGACCTGCAAGCCATACTGGAAAACAAGGCAGGATAGCCAAGATCGATCTAAGGATCGCGGGTGTGCGCCCCAACATGTGACGATTATCGTCATGCCGGATACACTATCAACAAGTCCGGCCGGGCCGAACATAGCCAACTAGACTTATTTGAACTGCGTAGCCACATAGCCCGACATAGAGGCGCCGCACACCCCCTCTGCTTCACTGACGAAGTGATGGATCATGATTTCCAAGAAGTGCTTAAACCCGTAAACATTGAATCATACGATGGCACAACAGACCCCGCTGTATGGATCGAAGACTTCCTTCTCCACATTCACATGGCTCGTGGTGATGATCTACATGCCATCAAGTAGCTTCCCCTTAAACTCAGAGGACCGGCCCGACACTGGCTAAATAGCCTGCCGGCAAATTCCATCAGCAGTTGGAAAAACCTAGAGGACGTGTTCCTTGACAACTTCCAGGGCACGTACGTGCGACCACCGGATGCCGATGACTTGAGTCACATTACCCAACAGCCAGGAGAGTCAGCCAGGAAATTCTGGACTCGGTTCCTAACTAAAAATAACCAAATTGTCGACTGTCCGGACACTGATGCCTTGGTGGCCTTTAAGCATAATATCCGCGACGAGTGGCTCGCCCGACACCTCGGCCAGGAAAAGCCAAAGTCCATGGCGTCCCTCACGACACTGATGACCCGCTTTTGCGCGGGCAAGGACAGCTGGTTGGCTCACAGTAGCACCAAGCCAATAAACTCTGGCACTTCATATGTCTGTGACAGAAACGGCAAGCCACGGCACAACAGACATAAGCGTCGGAATAATGGCGACAACACTGAAGACACGGCAGTCAACGCCGGATTCAGTGGCTCAAAATCCAGTCAGCGGAAAAATCCTTACAAATGAAAGAATCAGGGATCGTCCAATCTGGACCGCATACTCGATCGCTCGTGCCAAATTCACGGCACCCCTGATAAACCAACAAACCACACTAACAAAGATTGCTGGGTGTTCAAACAAGCCGACAAAATAAATGCTGAAAACAAGGACAAAGGGCTGCACAGCGACGATTACGAGGAGCCCCGGTGTCCGAACATGGGGGGACAGAAGAAATTTCCTCCCCGGGTGAAAACGGTCAATATGATCTATGCCACCCACATTCCCAAACGGGAACGAAAGCGAGCACTAAGGAACGTCTATGCGATGGAGCCAGTCGCCCCAAAGTTCAACCCATGGTCTGCCTATCCGATCACTTTTGATCGTAGGGATCATCCTACCATCATCCGTCATGGCGGTTCAGCCACATTGGTCCTAGACCCAATCATTGACGGATTCCACCTCACACGAGTCCTTATGGACGGTGGCAGTAGCCTGAACCTCCTCTATCAGGACACAGTGCACAAAATGGGCATCGATCCTTCAACGATCAAGCCCACCAAAACCACCTTCAAAGGTGTAATTCCAGGAGTACAGGCCCGTTGTATGGGCTCCATAACACTGGAAGTGGTCTTCAGATCCCCGGATAACTTCCGAAGCGAGGAGTTAATCTTCGATATCGTCCCTTTCCGTAGTGGCTATAATGCACTGCTTGGACGAACCACATTCGCTCGATTCAATGCGGCACCACACTACGCATACCTCAAGCTCAAGATAGGCACCATGGAATAACAAGGTCGCTGTCCGGAACGAAAATATGATGCATGTCTTATTGTGCGCGCGTGCCCTCCCACTCATGGCATCGCCGGGTGGTCGCGGTCGACGTACCATTTCCGAATAAACGACGCCACATGCCCGCAGATGGTCGTCCGGCCGTCAAGAATTTCTGTGCACCCGGGTTAACGGCGTCATGGGCCAAGCCGCCCAGAGTAGCATGGCAGGCACATGTATGACCAGTCATGTTAATCAATCCACTGCCGCGCGCCCTTCCGTGGTGTCATGCGTACGAACATTGATGCCCTCGCCAATGTATATTGTTTTGGTGATAGACATATTCCTATTCTGGAATTGTGCCATCCAGCTCTCCACTTTAACAACCCTTACTGATCTTCGTTATAAGAAAAGGGCAATGCCAGCAAGCCTTTTTCTCACCGCTATCCTACTCTGTCACTCATTCCCTGGACGAGCACGGTTCACTTCCGTTCACTACTCATTCCCTGGATGAGCACGGTTCGCTTCCGTTCGCTTAATGATGATGTGGCCGTGACATCCGTGTCCCGCTACATGATCAGCGAGTCCGTCCTCACCTCCGAGCCCATCCAGATGCAACCGGTGCTAAGCCAGCTTTGGTGTAGCTCCATTTACACCATCCTCTCCACACGGTGATCCACTTTTGTGCACACCGCCACAGCATGGTAGATCGTAGTGCCGGAGTTCTAGCGAGATTTGTTTGCTTAAACATGTGTGCATATTGTTTTGAGTAGCAGTAAAATGTGATGTTGCTTGTATGTAATCTTAATGTGTCGGTTGTTTTTGTTTAAGTCGTTTTTTGCTTCTTTCTTTTGGTGTTCGGTGTCACCTTATTTCCCCTTATGTGCTCCCATAGCCATAAATATCTAGTAAATGTTCCTAGACAGTAATAGTGATTAATTTAATGTCTATATGTATGTTCATTTCTATAGAGTCGAGATCTGGTGTACCCATTTTTTGTCCCGATTTCTATGTTTTCTAGATGGATTTCTTTGTTTCTTGATCATGTAAGATCAACGAGGACATTCCTTCGCATATTGGAAGCCTATTTTTTTCTATTTCTATGTCTATTAAAATCCTATGAATCAATGAGAACTAGTTATCATACCAATGCAAACAACAAGTGACGAGGCTATGCACAATTTTTTAATACACACAAAAAGGGTCAAATACACAGCAAATGCCATTCATCTGACATCATTCTTGCCGCGGGTACAAGGTACTTGCCGCGGGTGGAGGTGGTAGCTTTATTTCCGGAACACGATAACCTGCAAAATTTCATTCTTCACATCATAATGATGAACATGAGAAATTATATAAAGTGTAAATATATATATTTGTGTGTGTTTGTGTGTTTGTGTGTTTGTGTGTGCGCGTGCAAATATGACGATATACCAACCTGCACAGTGAGTGTCTGTATGCAACCCATTGCCGCATACATGTGTAGCCATGGCAAACTTGGCTAGACTGAGCAAAGTTAGGTCATGAGCGGTGAACCGATCACAGACGTAGTGGATGTCTTTTGCATCTCTTATGGTATTGCAACATGCGCTATGGAGTGGCGGGTACTGGTCACCAAGTTTCTTTTCGATGTGATGCCAACAATCTCGCATCACCTTTTTTTTATCAAGGAGGCAGTGATCTATATTGTTCGCTTCTCGTGCATGGAGCGCACAAGAAGAAAGAGCCACAATGACTAGGAAGCATAACACTCCAGCTACTTTTGCGTTGTTCATGTTCTATGTTGTGTAGCACTATTGGTATGTGTTTATGCAGGACTTCTGTGCCACTCAGTCTCTATATATAGTGGTCATAGTGAATGTTTTAGACTCCATTCGCTCATCAATTGCTTAATTGGACTCTCTTAACTAAGTGAGAGAAATCTGACTTAGATATGTTATAATTTAATGTTTGCACATCTAGATCTTGTATAAAGTTGTTGGCAATGGATGTGGATGCAACCCATTAATTATTGGCTATGGAGTAGTTGATTTCGAATTCTTAACAGATATGTGTACATAACTTGGGTATGTTGATAATTAATGTAGGGACATGTGTGGTCCTTGTAGTATCACATCGATGGTAAAGGATACTTCTAATTAAATATAGCTAGGTGCATCCATTTCTTGTATCAAACTGATGGTAGCGGATATGTAGATAAGCCTATTTATTTGTCTATCTATCTATATCTCTATCTCTATCACTATATCTATCTCCATCTCTATCTATCTATCTATCTATCTATCTCTATCTCTATCTCTATCTCCATCTATCCATCTATCTATCTATCTATCTATCTATCTATCTATATCTATATCTATATCTATATCTATATCTATCTCTATCTCTATCTATCTATCTATCTATCTATGTATATATCTATCTGATACTAATAACGGACTCCCTACATATTAAAACTTCAATCGGTGAAAACAAGAAATAGAAACCAATGATTTTAGCGGGCCTGAATTACTACGATTACGATCTATTAATAAATCCCTTGGATATTTCAATTAAAAAAAAGAACTTGGATCTCAATCAGGGAAAAAAGTAAAAGATATGATGCAATCTAAACAACCATTCAGATTTGACACATTAGCTGAGACGTCATGCAATTGTCAAAATCATGACCGTATTTCTTTGTGACTAACCTAGATACGACCTAATTCGTATATCTCCAACCAATTGGCAGTCCATCGATTATTCCTTTGCCATCTCATGGCCTTGGCTTGGAGGAACTATGCCACATGGTAAAGCAGTCCCGATATAATCTCTCTGACCTTCTCAACATTCGTCATGCCTGTTCCTAGCCATGGATATCTGCCGGCACCAACCAGCACACAAACTGCAAGTAGAAAAAGACGATCGAGGGTTATGGTTATAGGGATTTAGACATAGTTTTCTTATCTTTTAGATCCGCTGAGGATGTTGTTACAGTGATGGAACATACGTTTGGCTACCTATATGCTCAACATAGGGTGGTGCATATTTGATTCCATCAATAATTTAACGCACTAACCGACATGGAATCTTTCTTTGTCTTTTGTTCTTTTGTACATCCTCCGCTAGTTCTTGCAATCTTCTAAATAAATCACGTTCAATTGGTCACTGTTTGTTCATAGAGTTCTTTCATGATTAGTAGAAAGTTGATGTCTGTTGACATTGGGATTGGCGGCCCAAAATAAGGATATGAATATGTTGCATCAAACTTCTCTCCTTGCCATCGATCCTCATATTTGCGCCTTGTGGGTGATCTTGGTTTCTTTGCATGATTTGGCCGATAAGCATTCTTGTCTTCACTCCTCTTTTGATATTTATCCAATAGTTCAGCGAAGGTGATTTTTAATCTCTTACACTTGCGCTTATTTCGGCCTTTGTTTTCTTTTTGTTTGCTTTCGTCGATCATTGGAGTTTCTTGTTGCCCCCAAGTCCTTAGTGTCTTCATTGTAGCTTCGATAGAATTTTCACCCTCAAGAATATTATCATTGTGCTCTTAAAAGATTTTCCTACCTGAAAGCTTAATCCCATTTTCTGCAGTTTTTCCTTCTCATGTTTAAATAGACCAGCATGAAGCAGCCGATGCAAAAACTGTTTACCATCAGAACCGATCGGAATAGACTGGTCATCTCTTGGTGTCTTAACAAATTTGAACCATCCTTATCAATGGCTAATTTAACTATTTGATGAACCATATTGCAATCCTCGAAATTATGTTTGAACGAATGATGCAATCTACATCACATTCTTCCTTGGTTTGATGATTTGACGTGGTGATCAAGAATTCTAATGTAATTATTTTTCAGCAACAACTCAAATATTTGATCACACATGCTTGAATTGAAGGTAAACCTTTTATTTTCTAGACGATCTTGTTGTGAGAATGGCTTTAGAGGTAAGCACACGAATGGTTCAGATTTGGAATCTCCTCATTCGGCTATGAATTTTCTTTTGCATTATTTTTGCGGTGTCATTGGATAACATATTATACTAGCATCGGTTTTCTCAAAAGAATCTAAACTTGACATTATGTTTCTGAAACAAAAATAGTTAGAACACACATGTCTCAATTGAGACGAAAAGCATGCCAAGTAAGAAATAAGGAAAGCTACCCAACTAGATATGAACTTTAGATAAAGCAATGGGCAAAGCCTTGGCTATAACAATAAGTCACTCTCGGTCTTTATAAATGGTGCAATGGGTTGAACGATATGCTCTATAACAATTTTATCGCTTACAAGTAAATTACCCTTCTTCACTGGTGTTTCAAAATTACATATTAGGATTTTTTTCTAATAGATGCGTCAACAATAAAGTTGTGACCAAATATGAAAGCAAGTAAATTACTTGATAGACATACCTCTTCAAATTTGTTGGGAGAGCATGATGGTGGTGTGACATGAACAATATCTTGCTCCGTCTTTGGATGGCTCCCCAACGCCTTTTCATCATATTCTTTATTCTTGATTCCGTGCATTATTACATCGAAGATCTTTGTCAACCGAGCTTTTTCGGCTACTTGTTCTTGTCCTCGAGGCTTGTCAATTTCTACGGCACGGAACTCATAGGGCAGGAAGTAGGTTCCATTAACTTTAAAAAAATCAGGCACGACTATTTCCTATGCTTGCCACGACCTTTCTCAATAATGCTTGCCTATTTGGATTTGATGGATTCAGAATATACACTACTTGATTCGGGGTTTTCAAGCGAAGTATTTTCATGTTATGAACCATCCTTCTTTTCATTGACTCTACCAATTGGCAATGCTTCTTTTATTTGAGCCAATTCTTTTTCTGTTTGTTTCTGACAGTGTGCGAAAAAATTGGCTTTAAGCTGTTTCTCAATTTCAGCCCACTCCGGATATGATTGCCTCCCAATGCTTTTAGATTCTTTCGGCGATCACACATGAGTGTTACCAAAACTTTGCAATTGCATAGGGGGTGTATAATATTTGGGCAGTATAACCGCACCTAATCCCTGCTCTCTCACGCCATTAGGCTTTGTGGCTGTTCGTTTTGGTGATTTAACCATTCTTGGCTGTCAGATCTACTTGATGTAGCGTCATTGCCCAATTCCTACAGCATCCAGGCCCAACTTTCCTAAGGGGTTGGTACTCTGGAAGAAAAAACTGAAGCCTCTTGTTAATTAGGCCACTTGAGGCAGCCCATTTGACCATCCTGACTCCAATCTGTCGATGGCTCGCTGCAGCTGTCCCTTGTACCTAAAAAACAAATGTGCGGTCAATAAGATGTGTTGGACTCAAATAGAGGAGGCGCTCGAAGGAGCCAGGCACGCGAGGGGATCGAGCGGTGGCAAAACAAGATGAGTCGAGCGACGGGAGCGGAGGCGCGCTAGTGGATCCATCGTCACGTGGTTCAGCCAATGCGTGCGAGGGGAACCGATCCAACCTAAGAGGGGATCCAGCGGATGCGCGGGATATGGATGAATCAGGAGCAAGTGAGGCAGTCATCAGAGATGAATTGGGTTATTTTGTAGCTGCTGCAACATGTTCTGCCACATGTTTCTGATGCGGCTACTACTGAAGCAAATGCTCTCAGGAATGGTATTAATTTGGCAACTCATTTGGGAGTCTTGAGGATAGATGCTGAGTCAGATTGTGAACTTGTGATTGATGCAGTAAAAGATACTTATAGATTCAATGGTTCCCAAGCAACAACAATTATTGAATCCGTTCAACTCTCTTGTGACTTCGAACAGGTGAAATGTTCTTTACGCAACCGAGACGAAAACAGTGTAGCAAATGCTTTGGCTAAGCAAGCATATATGCTGAAGAATTCTTCTGTTTGGGAAGATGACCCGCCTAATTTCATTTCTTCTTTGATTGTAAATGACATTGCTATTGTCTGAGAAACGAAATCTTTACCCTGTTAAAAAAAATTATTCCTCCCCAATTATTTGCTCATCATTGGAATTGTTCTCAAAATTGATAAAATTTAGCCCATGCAAAAGACAAAAATATTTATCCGCTTGCACTTTCAATCAGTAATTTGGACCAGAGTGTTTGGTCTAAAGCAAAGTGCCTCTTTCTAGATGCTTAAGAATTGACACTTCAAAATATGACTGACCGTTTTGTAAGGAAAATATGATTGATCATGATCTAGAAGCCTCTAAACAAAACCAAGTTTGCCAATTGAAAGTGGAAAAATGATTCAAAAGAATGAACGCGCCAGAAGGGGAACTCAAATCCAAGTTGTATTTTGCGCCCATCTTATACTATTTACTAATTGGAGGCACCAAGCGAGGTTTCATGTTAATCCCGGTAGTTAGAAAATTTGGACCATTAGATTTACTAATGATACATCGATGGCCGTCAGATAATGTCTTGATGCGCCTCTTCACGTACGAGACAGACTCCTCTATTTGCACCTCCTTACGTGATAAAAAAAATTGAAATAAAAATCAGCGGGGAAGCACCTCTTCACGTGGAGGAGACAGACTCCTCTCTTTCCACGTCCTTATGCATGATAAAAAAAACTGAAATAGAAACTAGCAAAAAAAACACGACTATGTAATCCTCGCCTCCTACCCTCCTTCCTCCCATCACCGCTTCTTCTCCGCAAGCAGGACTGATCCCCCTCGATCTGCTGACCACCAATCTCCCTCATCTGGTCTTCAAGGCAGCTCCAGCACCATCTATCTCCTTCCTCGGGCTACCTTAGAGATTGCCTCCCCAATTTATTGAGGTATTAGCCCCCCTCCATGCTTGCCACGTACTTAAGTAGGTCGGAAAAATTGGCCACGTGTATAGTAGAATTCAGCAGCATGTGTTGCATTGGAGATGCATGAGGAGAATCAAGCTCCCTGCCCCTTTTTGCTGCAGGTAGGTATATGGTTTCTATCTAATCAACTATTTTGTATCTATATAACATGGGACACTAGCAACCAAGTAGAGTTAAATCCTATAGTTGTTACCAATTCAACTATTATCCATACAATTGTCCATCCTTAGATTTGAGTGGAACCCAAAATGAATACCAATATGGCTGCTAGAGTATGGAACTTACTAAGGTTAGATGGCAGTGGAATTAATTAGGTTTTTATTCAATCTGATTTCTACTATGTACTGCCAGTTTGGTTTCAATGTCAATGGAATAAAATAATGGACAAATGAATGTCAGAATAATTTTATACGAAGACTACAAAATATTCTCTCCTTGATTTTATTATTTTGTTTCCATATCACACTGCACTGAAGATAAAGAGCGGTGTGGGGATGTTTTAATAACTCAGGGGGTTCTGGCTGAGGGCGAGAGATCTTGATGGAGAATGTGTTCTAGAGCTCAGATATAGAGGGGTCTGTATCAATGAACACTTGCAACATACAATATACAGCTGTGTGGAGTTTGTTCCAGACGAAGTAGCATTTACACACGTAAATGTTGCTCTGTCGTATAAGCAATATAAAAAGTGCTGCGATCGCCATGTATGGCTGTTTAAGGCAGACTGCTAGATTATGGAATGATTGGAAATTGTTGAGCCTGAATGACTGGAAGAGGGATTCTAATCCTATGGGAAACCATTATGAATATTTAACAAATATCCAGTAACAGATGTTGATTTTCATTATAACATACCTAAAATTCATTGAAAAAGGTTGTGTAATTTCTCCCTAATCATTAAGTGCATAGTTTTATCACCAAGTTATCCTAGACATACATCCTCGCGAACAATATCACCAAGTTGCTTGCATACTGCACTACAAGTTTAGAACATTTGATTGCTTATGATACAAACCAATGCTCAAATTTGAAGAATTATACTTTTTGGATTATGGTTCAATTTATTATTTGACAATCGAGGACACGTTGCTTCACTTCAATTTCACATGTTTAGTATACGAGAATGCCTTGGCCCAGGATTCCTGGGCGGGGAGGTTGAGGTACAAAACCTTTCACTGAGTGGAGATATCAAACGTTGCCATGGAAGGAGCATGATCCAAGATCTCATAGGCAGGTAGCAGAATCGCATGGAGTGGAGCTCGCTTCCCCAATGTCCTCTTGGCTGACTTAAAAACAAATCAGGAATCTCGTACGTGAGCACGTCCTCAAGCACGCATCCGTCACCTGTAGCGTTCAACTGGGCTCCGTCAGCACATCAGCAGTCTCGGAGTTCAAACTTGCTCATGCATGCAGCCTTGTAGCAAGAAGCAAAGTATATACGATCGTATTGAAGACTTGGCTCATAGTAGCAATGTCTAATCCATGGAACCCAGAGCTATGCACTACTACACTAGCACATGATAGCTAGGTATATAAATTTTTCACTACTCCATCTGTATAATACAACACACCCTCTACATTTTATCAGTATCGACTGCAACTTATGGACTATGGGTGAAAATTGTACTACAACATAGTTTTGGAGTGTACATTTGTGAATTTAGGTTATTTTTTTTGTAACAAAATAGATCCAAATGGTATACATATTTTAGATGACCAATTTATTTGCTTGATGTTCCCACAGAGGGATGCCTATGTGGATAAATTAGTTTTATTTGTCACCCAAACATTGCTATACAATTTGACATTTGCTTGCAATTACGGGTTCCACCCTTCAAGCCATTTCTAGATGGGATGTTACATTAATTGTGTGAGTGACTAGAAACAAGTTCATAGCGAATTAGGCACTGAATATGCATCTGTACAGGCTATGTTGCTACATAAATAAAAGAGGCGGCCATGCACAATACGATAGTTCGAACAACAGATAGTTGAAAAGATAAAATAATTGATAGGGTGTGCTAATGGAGGGGTAGATATTAATAGTATATGTGGACTATCCAGTTACCCATGACACTCAGAATTACAAATTGACATGTGGGTTGTTACTCAACTTACTACACATATGTATTATTAAATTTCATATAACCTTGGGAATATAAAAAAGTTCTTTTGCAGCCAGCCATCAAATTGGATATTTGTATCAAGATTATGTTTTCCATCTATGGGAACTTGCAGCTTTTATTATATTTCTTTATTGAAACCTGTCGGTGTACTAGAGTCGGGGTACCCTAGTATCCCGAACTTGTGCACGGGAAGTTGTAGCACCCCGCGGTAAGGCTTGCCGGGCGACCGCCAAGGTCCTCCGTGGCTCCCTTGGGGCCATTCAAGAACAAAGTATTCAAGCCAAGGAGACAAGGCCCCGGCAAGAGGAGCTTGCCGGGAAGGCCAACCAAGGCATCTCAAGGAACTTGCTGCAACGCACCGCGCGTCCCGGCAAGGCCTGGTGAGCGACAAGCTTCCGGGCGCAACAAGACAACGACCGCGGCAGGGCGCTTGCCGCGGCAAGTAACCACCTTGTACCCGCGCTCCAGCACATCCACCAACGTGTCGCCCTGGGGCCTTCCCAGGCGCGTGTGGCAGGAGGCTGTGCAGCCAGCGGCGCGCGGTGGCATGCGACGCTGACAAGATTGCCATCGTGGCAAACGGTGGCGTCCCTGACGGTCCTTTTCTGCACTGTTTGGGCGACACAGACGGGCATTTAATGCCCTTGTCCCCTGCCGTCAGGGTTAGGAAGGATACACTGTACAAGTAGTTGTACCAACCGCAGCTCCTTTTACGTTTTTACCCTTGTCTGCGTTGCCACCTGTCGGTGACCCCTTGAACATATAAAAGGAGGCCCATGCGCAACGTAGCATTCAGCGCTCCCGAGCAAGAACACAATACAATCAGACAAGCAGCAGTAGGAGTATTATCTCTCCGGAGAGCTCTGAAGCTGGGTAAACTGCTCGTGTGCTTCGCCTCGATCTGCTCTTCGTGCGATCCCCGCCCCCCGTCGAACTGAAAGGGGCTCGGTCCGCCGGTCCCATAGGTGTTCATGGATCAGTTTCCCTGACATCTTTTCGCTCGGCAAGGCTTGCCGCCTCTGCTGCCTCTGCCTCCTCCACGGTGAATTCAAACACGCCCGCGGCAGCGGCTGCTGCCGCCTCTTCCAGCCTGGTGGCGATGCGCTGCATCTCATCATCGGTGGTGTCGCGTGTGAGGCTCTTCTGCTCGTCGGCGCGGACCGGCACTTCCTCTAGGCCGTCGAAGAACGCCCGCACAACGTCGTTGGCAGGCTCTTGCTAGGTTGGGACAATCCCATGCGAATCGCACAACGGCATCATTGCGCGGATGCGGTCGAGCGAGGAGTTGTTGCATAACGGAACGACACCCCTCGACAGCATGAATGGATGTTGGGGATCGCGCTTGAATAGCTCCAGGAGCATCGCATCCAGCTCCAGGACAGTGAAGTTGAAGTTTAGGCCCGGGCGCAGCCTCATGATATCCACTGAGTTCTGGAACTCCCAGGCTGGTCTCCTCCTCTCCTGTAGGGGGGCGATGCGGCGGGGAAGAAAATCTGCGCCAACTGCACCTACAGTGAGCCCGGCAAGCCTGAGGCGAAGGATGCGGGTGACGGCGATTTTCAGCCTGTCGTCTTCCGGGGCCACGTTGCTCCAATCGTTACCACGCACTATTGGGGCTTGGCGTAGGGCGGTAAATGGCTGCGGGTTCTCCTCGACGACCCAGCCCCACTCTGCTCTCCACTCCTCCCATTTGCTGCGGAGCTCTCCCTCCAGATAGGCTTCCTTCTTGCTGACCCTCGAGATCCAAGCAATTCCGCCGGCAAGGGGCTCTCCTCTCTCGACTTGGGGCATAAAGAAGTGGCGGAAAAGGGCTACGTTTGGGTGGACTCCGATGAAGTTTTCGCACAAATGTGCAAAAACTGCCATGGTCAAAACGGCATTGGGGGTGAAATCAAGGAGGCGGAACCCGTAGGTGTTCATGATATCGCAGAAGAATTCAGAGAAGGGTGGGAAGAGCCCGCAGTAGAAGAACAACGCGAAGAAGGGGTACCCGTTCGGAGCTAGTCTCGAAGCGGCGGCCGGGAGTACCTTCGTGCGTGGATGCGCTCGCGTCTCCGTCGACCAGAAGAGGTAGTAGTACTCCCTTAGCTCCTTCGCGTCAAGCTGAGGGGGGAAGATGGCCCGCTCCTTTCGCAGCGCCGCGAGCCGCTGCGCCTCGGCCGACTTCACGCCCTTCCCCTTGTCGGCTTTCGGAGCCATGGCGGAGGTGGTGAGGGAGATCGGCGGCGTCGGTGGAGCTGGTGGCAATGGGGGGGCGGAGCGCTGCTCTCTTTCAGCTTCGGGAAGAAGGGGGAGCGGCGGAGATTTTCGAGAATGGAGTAGCAACCGGCGAAGTGGGCAAACTGACCCTGTTTCCCCTTCTTATAAAGAGGGAGGGGCGGACGTTTCGCCCTTCCGAATAAAGAAACCACCCACGATATCTCCCACGATGCCGCATTCAACGCGTGCCATTCGGGGAGGGCGCGGTGGATACGGAGTAAGATACGGCGTAACCCAGGCCGCGCGTGCTCGTGCCCTGCTTTGGGCCTGGCCCAACAGCGCTCGGCACCGTGTGTGGCCCAGGCCCGGGGGCTCCTGTCGGTGTACTAGAGTAGGGGTACTCTAGTATCCCGAACTTGTGCACGGGCAGTTGCAGCACCCCGCGGCAAGGCTTGCCGGGCGACCGCCAAGGTCCTCCGTGGCTCCCTTGGGGCCATTCAAGAACAAAGTATTCAAGCCAAGGAGACAAGGCCCTGGCAAGAGGAGCTTGCCGGGAAGGCCAACCAAGGCATCTCAAGGAACTTGCCGAAATGCGCCGCGCGTCCCGGCAAGGCCTGGTGAGCGACAAGCTTCCGGGCGCGACAAGACAACGACCGCGGCTAGGCGCTTGGCGCGGCAAGTAACCACCCTGTACCCGCGCTCCAGCACATCCACCAACGTGTCGCCCTGGGGCCTTTCCAGGTGCGCGTGGCAGGAGGCTGTGTAGCCAGCGGCGCGCGGTGGCATGCGACACTGACAAGATCGCCATCGTGGTGAACGGTGGCGTCCCTGACGGTCCTTTTCTGCACTGTTTGGGCGACACAGACGGGCATTTAATGCCCTTGTCCCTTGCCGTCAGGGTTAGGTAGGATACACTGTACAAGTAGTTGTACCAACCGCAACTCCTTTTACGTTTTTACCCTTGTCTGCGTTGCCACCTGTCGGTGACCCCTTGAACATATAAAAGGAGGCCCATGCGCAACGTAGAAAGGGGGTTCGAAGCCAGAAAATGACACACGCTCAGTCTCGTTAGCAGCTAGAGTGTACTGTAGCATTCAGCGCTCCCGAGCAAGAACACAATACAATCAGACAAGCAGCAGTAGGAGTATTATCTCTCCGGAGAGCTCCGAAGCTGGGTAAACTGCTCGTGTGCTTCTCCTCGATCTGCTCTTCGTGCGATCCCCGCCCCCCGCTGAACCAAAAGGGGCTCGGTCCGCCGGTCCCATAGGTGTTCGTGGATCAGCTTCCCCGACAAAACCAAAATATACAATTGAAAAACATGAACAAGTATATTATACCATGTGCCCTTTAAACATGCTACCATTATTTACACAAAACAAAACAATATGATGCATTACTAAATTGTCTAAAGATCTGGCCCGCGCATCGAGCGGGCCACTTTGCTAGTTCAAGAAAAGCTCATGTCTTTACAGAAATGTTCAATTCCCCATCAGTTTGAACTTGTAATGTGTAGTGATTTTTTAAAAATTCAAACCTACCTAATTTTGACCAAGTTTATAGAATAAAACATATATATCTACTATAGAAAATCAGTATCATTAGATTCATGATGAAGTATATTTCCATATTTGATTTATTTAGGGGCTGTTCGGAAAGCCTCCACGCCCTCGCCACGGAGCGGAGCGGACGGAGCGACTTTCTGGCCACTCCGTAGATTATAGTTGCATGCCACTCCACTCCGGAGTGGAGCTGCGGAGTCGGAGTGAGTCCGAACAGGCCTTTAGTATTGTAGGTGTTAGATGTATTTTGCTACAGATTTGATCAAACATAGGAAACTTTGACTTTTGGAAATTTAATTCACCTTATATTTTGACAGACATGGAGTAGTATGATGGGACCAGATCCATGAACCTTCATCTCAAACCCATGTATTCATGAGGTGTGATGTTAATTTTAACAAATCTGCCCATGGACAGAACCTCGATACCATGATTCACAGACCAACCCACATAGAATTTCTGTAAACTGACATATACGCCGAGTTCATCTTGTGGTATATCCCTGAACTTTTCTGATGAAAATGCTCTTAGTTGGGATGCCATCAGGCTCCAAACCAAACCAAAGCAAACCTGGGAGCACTTTACTTACCAATAAATTAAGATAACTTTTGCATAAGGTTTTGTCATAATTCGTTACCAAGATAGGTAGCACTGTATAGTTTCCTAGCAGCAACATTTGGCCAGCTTCTTAGATTTTATCTATATGAATAGTAGATTTGCTCATTTCGATTTATAACATTGCAAATGTTCACCTCAGCTTCCATATTAACATAATGGAACGTTGTTAGGTGTATTTGAAGGTTGCCAGTTTAGGTCAAAATAAGCATGAGACCAGTTTGATTCTTTTAGGGGTCACCTACATGATGAAAGATGCTCAGGCACACATCATTGTTCTGTTTTCCCATGCCAGGTCATACTTGGTCTGTAACTGAATCTTGAGAATTCATTTGTATGACTTGATGTACAAACGTGTTATTCATAATGAAAATAATATCATTGTATGTGCTTAAAATATTATGTCATAATTCTGTAAAAAAATGGCATCTTCTACAAGATAAAGAAGTGATAACGGTAAAAAAAATCTTTGGGCAGTCTCCATGTGTAGGAGTTTGGAACGTTTAGATATTAGGAAGTGTGCATTAATTCTCCCGATGGAAAATCGCCCAGCTAGGGAATGAGAATAGCGACACGAAATAAAGATTTTTGATGTGTTTGTATTTAAAACAAGATAAGGGCAAGATAATAAAAATTGATGTATGTTTTGACAAATGTTTAAATAACTACAGATAACAATGTCTGCACACTATCGATACACACTTGAACTCACATACATGGATGGGTATCATCACTATCCTAACCATTCAACTATTGGCTGGTTTCAATAACATTTGGTTTATCATCCAATAACATATTATTGCATTTGATAGTATGATTTATGTTAGTTGATTGTAAAAAAAGAGATGCGTGTTCTTTTAGATGACATTGTTCTCGGCTATTTTAGCTTTATGAATTGCATCTTAAATTTTTGTAAAAGCACGTGGCAACGCACGGGCGTTATACTAGTCAATGTAATGACATACAGATTAAATTTACTATTTATCTCTGTTACTCAAGTGAAGTCCTCTTGGTGTTAATAATTTGACATAATGCATGATGTGCTTCTATGTTATTGGTTTCCACAATATATCGATGTCGGTTTTCTTTTTTTAATATGTTGAAAAGTATATAATTATTTATAATATTACGTTGTACTAAAGTCACTAGTATAAAAAGCCTCATTCGTCCCGGTTCGTGAGGGCCATTTGTCCCGGTTGCCAAACCGGGACTAAAGGGTTGGTACTAAAGCCCTATACCTTTAGTCCCGGTTCGCCCAGAAACCGGAACATATGGGGCTCCACGTGGCCGCTGTCGCTTGCCCAGGCAGGAAGACCATACCTTTTGTCCCAGTTCGTTCCACCAACTAGGACCAAAAGGCTTCCACGCGTCAGCAGTTTTTGATTTTTTTTCTGAAAGGGGGGGGGGTGGGAGGTTCTGGGGGTTTTGTAGGGTTAATTTAGGGATTTCATATATTGTGTTAGCTAGCTAATAGAGAGAAGTGTCCTCTCTTATCTCCGCGCTTGGTCGATGCTATGTATAGAGAACACTCGACACGCTAGCTAGCTAGTAAGCAAATGAATGAAACCATTAAGTACAAAAGATCGTCATGAACATATATACACAGAGAGAAGTGATTGACCTCTCCGTCTCCGATAGATTTGTTGAACAACAAGTTTTCGTATATCTATCCAACGCTACTGGCTAGATATACATATATATATACAATGGTCTCAACTTCCACATGGTATTCTCCGTGTTTGTCGCTGACGTGGTCAAGAAAGAATCCCGCCAATTCCTCTATGCGATCTTGTGGTAGGAGTTCATCCCGCATCTGCCAATTTCAAGAAGAAGATAAATACATATATATGAATGAAACTGAACACAAATGATGGTTATAGAATAAAATTGTGAATATTATTGCTTACGCACTTCATATTGTTGTTTAGAGTAGCCCCGCTCACAGGTGGTGTGGTGGATGAACTCGCAAATGTAGTATCCACAGAAATCAAACTGATAAGCAAGCATGCTAAATGGTATTGATGAAACTAGCTAGAATCAATGGGAGATGCGCGGAACTAGCTAGTAGCTAGTACTTACTTTTGGGTGGTCAAATCACAGTTGCGCCGGCAGTCCTGGAGCTTGTGCAGTGAACTTTTTCCAAACCCTGCCAGATAGAAAACAATTACTTGATATCAGGAAATGAACAAAGTTGCCGATATGGTGCGATAATGATCGATTGAACTTACTTCTCGAGCATTTTAGTCATGGTCGCATACTCCTCTAGATTTTTTTCGTTTGGAGTCTATGACAGTTACTAGTCCCTGCTAAAGCTTAATCTCTAGCAAAATAAAGTGGAAGTTTTGCATGCATGCATAACTCATCAATTACATTACTATAACCTCGAGTAATAAGGGAAACTAAATATGCACAAGACAGTAACACTCACTTGTATTCGTAAGGAAAGAGTATGGTAGCTTTGTTTTGATTTCGAAGTAACGATGCGAGCAAGTTGGCCTCGGTTTGTATGGCATCATGTTTAACACTCAATTCATCCATGAGATTTATGTTAATGAACCCAATATCACCTAGTTGTCTTTTCTTCAACTCGGCGATCTTCAATCTGCATAATATAGTGAGGATAACTATATATACATGCAATGAAAGAGCTGAGCTATAT
Organism: Triticum aestivum; assembly: GCF_018294505.1. Classification (NCBI taxonomy): domain Eukaryota; kingdom Viridiplantae; phylum Streptophyta; class Magnoliopsida; order Poales; family Poaceae; genus Triticum; species Triticum aestivum. The sequence goes on from NC_057813.1 coordinate 628,894,288, forward strand.
ATAGACACTTAATTAATTACAGAGAAGTAGTACTTACACACAGTCACTACTAGGGAAAAGCCTAGGAGCAGCGCGGGTTTTAGGCCTATCAGTAGCGCGGGCAGGAGCGCTACTGATAAGGCGCTACAGCTAATGCTTAGCAATAGCGCGCCTCGACCCACGCTACTGGTAAATTGACTTAGTAGTAGCGCTCCTTCAGAACAGCGCTACTGGTAATTAGTAGTAGCGCTTCTCCTCTCCTGCGCTACTACTATTATTTAGTATTTTATTTCTTTTTTATTTCATGTTGTATTCATACACCTTTACACAAGTTTTCACACAACAGGAATTTAGAGATTGTTTTTACATAATAATGAGTTATTACATCATGGGGTGAAAGAACCGTGGACTAGTTTCAAGTGGATGGGTTTCAAGTGGATGTCCATCCACTTGAAACTAATCCGCGGTTCTTTCACCCAATGATATAATAATATCATCACCATCATCATATCATTAACAACTTATCATCATAATACATCATTGTCATATAACACCTCCTCAAGATCATCGTTTTCATCATTGACATCACATAACACCTCCTCAAGATCATCATTATCAACTCTAACACATTACCACATAATAAACATATTGTACCTCATAGGACCTATTACATTCGATTAAGACCTACTACATTTTCTAAGGTAAAATAGCAAAAAACAAGATAGCCCCTGACTCTCCATTATGGAGAATGGAGATTAGCCTGTCTCCAATTCTTGCCTTTCACTGAATGTTACTTCCAAGAACTTCCTTGCGAATGTCCATACATTTCTTCCATACTGAATGTTACCGTGGTTCAACACATGCACTAGTGGCATGTATTCACCATAATTTGGAGGAGTTCAATAATAGTTATTGAAATTCTCAAGAAGAGTACAAAATGCGGTCAGATGATTTTTCTCCTTATACGTTAATTTGGTGCCATCGGTGTAGTGGATTTTATCTACCATCTTCCGCACAGCCTTTGAAGAATCAAAATAAGCTGTCAATGGAAATAAGATATCAACTATTTTGAAATAAACAATATAAATTAGTTAATAACTATGTTTGAGAAACTCACATAGCGGTACAATCGGAAGCGTATCAACAAGGACCCAAATGTCCATATTGTCTTGCTCGATGTCAGGATCACCAAGATCCATGGTGACAATCATACCCTCACAAAAACCATACATTTTGCAAAGTGCTTCCCAATTTTGGCAACCAAAATGGGTTACGCTCTGAGCATTTCACAGATTTACTTCAAAATCCATATCATGATGGGTCCTTAGGTGTATTTTCTTTGTTTCGAAATTTTCATGGTCTTCAAAACCCATCCTCTCCAAGACATAGCGTCTTGCATGGCATGGGATAATCTAGTCGAATTGTAAAATATGAAAATTAGACGTTGAAATAGTTGAAGTCATGCTTAATTACGAAAAAACACTTGTCGTTATTGCGTACCGTTTCACAATCGAAGGTCTCCTCGAGCTTAATGCTGAAGCACCGATCTTCGTCCAGCCGAACGAAGCTGTCGCACATACCTCAATCATCGTGGCACCAGCTACACTCCCCCGGGAGACTGTCGTCGTCCGAGTATGACATTTGCTACAATCATAATTCAAAGATTAAACTTGTACATATTCTAGCACAAGTCATGCCAGAATTCACAAAAAAATCTGGCATGACCTTTGCTAAAAAAGGACATATCGAGCGCCTGAAATTTGCTGGAACGGAAATTAATCAACACTCCGGCAAAACATAGGCCACTCGAAGATGTAAACTGAACATGAACGGCCACTTGGGCAACCACATATCCTATTTGAGCAACAACACAAGATATACAAGGATATTTGGCTGGTCTCACCTTGATGCCGGAGGGGGTCGGTGACTTGGACGACGGCGGGGATGTCGGAGGGGGTCGGTGACGGGGACGACGGTGCTCACCTGAAACCATATAAGTTATCACTAATACATCCCGAATAGTTGCTTAAACTAAAAAATAACAACAAATATGACATATTCAACTAGTTTTATTAATTCAACTAGTTCATACTAAATATAAACTTACTATAAATAGAAAAAAACTAGTTCTTTCTAAAAATAAAGTAGTTCAACTAGTTATATTAATTATCTTACTAAAAATACATTAGTTCTATTCATTCAACTAGTTCAACTAGTTTATTAATTTATTTACTAAACTAGTTCAACTACAACTAAAGTAGTTCAACTACCACTACTACTACTAAAAATCTAGTACTAACTAAGCAACATCTAGTACTAGCTATGAACCCTAAATTAACATCTACTACTACTAAATCTAGTACTAACTAGTGGCAGGGGTGGGGGCGATGGAGAGGTAGCTAGGGGCGGCGAGGTCGAGGGCGGTGGGAGGAGGGCTGCAGGCGGAGGAGGGAGGAGGGGTGGCCGCAAGCGGAGGGAGGAGGGCGGTGGCGGAGGAGGGAGGAGGGCGGCGGCGGAGGAGGGAGGAGGGGCGGCCGCAGGCGGAGGGAGGAGGCCGGCGTCAGAGGAGGGAGGGGCGGCCGTAGGCGGAAGGAGGATGGCGGCGACGGAGGAGGGAGGGGCGGCCGCAGGCGGAGGGAGGAGGGAGGAGGAGGGAGGACGGACGGAAGGAGGGGAGTACCTCGGCGGTGGACGGACGAAGACGGCGGCGGCGGCGGCGACGCAAGATGACGGTTATCGGCACGCGGGCGAGAGGGAGATCATTGTGAGTGAGGGCCAGTCGTGCGCGTGGGGATAAGGTAGGGATAGTTGTAGCGCATTTGCCAAAACGCGCTACAGCTAATCTGAATAGCAGTAGCGCTTTGCATATAAACCGCTACTGCTAAGTGTAACTATACAACAAATACATCAATGCAAAAATACATTGGCCATCAATGATATTTTTGTGTACAATCTGAATTGTCAATATGAGTCCCCTCCGGTAGGAACCGGAGAGGACTCATATTGCCGCCACAAATTTTACACATAGTGTTCAGTGAAGACCAACTGGTTGTGGTAGTTTCAGAAATAACAAATTTAAGGTGGTAAACACCCTGTTCACGGAGCGAGGTGGGACTAAACTTGTGGGCTGATCTTAGTAGTAGCGGTTTTCCTAGAAGCGCGCTGCTAACTTCTATAGCAGTAGCGCTATTCTGTACAGAGCGCTACTGCTATAACTAGCGGGGGGGGGGGGCGAGGTCATGGCAATTTTAGCAGTAGCGCGGTTTGTGGTGGACGCGCTAATGCTATTTTCCTTTTAGCAGCGGGTTTTGGTGAAACGCGCTGCCGCTAAATAGCAGTAGCGTGGTATTTTGAGGAGCGCTGCTGGTAAGATTCTGTGTATAGGCTTTTCCCTAGTAGTGAGTAGCTGTTGGGGAACGTAGTAATTTCAAAAAAATTCCTACGCACATGCAAGATCATGGTGATGCATAGCAACGAGAGGGGAGAGTGTTGTCCACGTACCCTCATAGACCGAAAGTGGAATTGTTAGCACAACGCGGTTGATGTAGTCGTACGTCTTCACGATCCGACCGATCAAGTACCGAATGCACGACATCTCCGAGTTCAGCACACGTTCAGCTCGATGACGTCCCTCGAACTCCGATCCAGCCGAGCTTTGAGGGAGAGTTCCGTCAGCACGACAGTGTGGTGACGATGATGATGTTCTATCGTTGCAGGGCTTCACCTAAGCACCGCTACAATATTATCAAGGTGGATTATGGTGGAGGGGGGCACCGCACATGGCTAATAGATCTCAAGGATCAATTGTTGTGTCTAGAGGTGCCCCCCTGCCCCCGTATATAAAGGAGCAAGGGGAGGGGGTGGCCGGCCAGGAGGGGGCGCGCCAGGAGGAGTCCTACTCCCACCGGGAGTAGGACTCCCTCCTTTCCTTGTCCAAGTAGGACATGGGGAAGGAAGGGGAGAGAGGAGAGGAAGGAAAGGAGGGCGCCCCCACCCCCTCCTTGTCCTATTTGGTCTAGAGGGGGAGGCTGCGCGCGGCCTGCCCTGGCCGCCCCTCCTCTGCTCCACTCTGGGCCCATGAGGCCCATTAACCCCCCGGGGGGTTCCGGTAACCCCTCGGTACTCTGATATACATCCGATAACCTCTGGAACCATTCTGGTGTCCGAATATAGTCATCCAATATATCAATCTTCATGTCTCGAGCATTTCGAGACTCCTCGTCATGTCCGTGATCACATTCGGGACTCTGAACTATCTTCGGTACATCAAAACATATAAACTCATAATATAACCACCATCTAACTTTAAGCGTGCGGACCCTACAGGTTCGAGAACTATGTAGACATGACCGAGACACATCTCCGGTCAATGTCCAATAGAGGAACCTAGATGCTCATATTGGCTCCCACATATTCTATGAAGATCTTTATCGGTCAAACCACATAACAACATACGTTGTTCCCTTTGTCATCGGTATGTTACTTGCCCGAGATTCAATCGTCGGTATCTCAATACCTAGTTCAATCTCATTACCGGCAAGTCTCTTTACTCGTTACATAATGCATCATCTCGTAACTAACTCATTAGCTACATTGCTTGCAAGGCGTATAGTGATGTGCATTACCGAGAGGGCCAAGAGATACCTCGCCGATAATCGGAGTGACAAATCGTAATCTCGAAATACGCCAACTCAACATGTACCTTCGGAGACACTTGTAGAGCTCCTTTATAATCACCCAGTTACATTGTGACATTTGATATCACACAAAGTGTTCCTCCGATAAACAGGAGTTGCATAATCTCATAGTTGTAGGAACATGTATAAGTCATGAAGAAAGCAATAGCAAGTAGCAACACACTAAACGATCAAGTTCTAAGCTAACGGAATGGGTCAAGTGAATCACATCATTCTCCTAATGATGTGATCCCGGTAATCAAATGACAACTCATGTCTATGGTCAGGAAACATAACCATCTTTGATTAACGAGCTAGTCAAGTAGAGGCATACTAGTGATATTGTGTTTGTCTATGTATTCACACATGTATTATGTTTCCGGTCAATACAATTCTAGCTTGAATAATAAACATTTATCATGATATAAGGAAATAAATAATAACTTTATTATTGCCTGTAGAGCATATTTCCTTCAGTATCCCACTTGCACTAGAGTCAGCAATCTAGATTACATAGTAATGATTCTAACACCCATGGAGCCTTGGTGCTGATCATGTTTTGCTCGTGGAAGAGGCTTAGTCAATGGGTCTGCAACATTCAGATCCGTATGTATCTTTCTAATCTCTATGTCTCCCACCTGCACTTGGTTCCGGATGGAATTGAAGCATCTCTTGATGTGCTTGGTCCTCTTGTGAAATCTGGATTCCTTTGCCAAGGCAATTGCACAAGTATTGTCACAAAAGATTTTCATCGGTCCCGAAGCATTAGGTATGACACCTAGATCAGATATGAACTCCTTCATCCAGACTCCTTCATTTGCTACTTATGAAGCAGCTATGTACTCTGCTTCGCATGTAGATCCTGCCACGACACTTTGTTCAGAACTGCACCAACTAACAGCTCAACCGTTCAATATAAACACGTATCCGGTTTGCGATTTAGAATCATCCGGATTAGTGTCAAAGCTTGCATCGACGTAACCATTTACGACTAGCTCTTTGTCACCTCCATGAACGAGAAACATATCCTTAGTCCTTTTCAGGTATTTCAGGATATTCTTAACCGTTGTCCAGTGATCCACTCCTGGATTACTTTGGTACCTCCCTGCTAAACTTATTGCTAAGCATACATCAGGTCTAGTACACAACATTGCATACATGATAGAGCCTATGGCTAAAGCATAGGGACAGCTTTCATTTTCTCTCTATCTTCTGTTGTGGTCGGGCACTGAGTCTGACTCAACTTCACACCTTGTAATACAGGCAAGAACCCTTTCTTTGCTTGATCCATTTTGAACTTTTTCAAAACTTTATCAAGGTATGTGCTTTGTGAAAGTCCAATTAAGCGTCTTCATCTATCTCTATAGATCTTGATGCCTAATATATAAGCAGCTTCACCAAGGTCTTTCATTGAAAAACGTTTATTCAAGTATCCTTTTATGCTATCCAGAAATTCTATATCATTTCCAATTAACAATATGTCGTCTACATATAATATTAGAAATGCTACAGATCTCCCACTCACTTTCTTGTAAATACATGATTCTCCAAAAGTCTGTATAAAACCATATGCTTTGATCACACTATCAAAGCGTTTATTTCAACTCCGAGAGGCCTGCACAAGTCCATAAATGGACCGCTGGAGCTTGCACACTTTGTTAGCACCTTTTGGATCGACAAAACCTTCTGGTTGCATCATATAGAACTCTTCTTCTAGAAATCCATTCAGGAATGCAATTTTGACATCCATTTGCCATATTTCATAATCATAAAATGTGGCAATTGCTAACATGATTCGGACAGACTTAAGCATCGCTACGGGTGAGAAAGTCTCATCATAGTCAACCCCTTGAACTTGTCGAAAACCTTTCGCAACAAGTCGAGCTTTGTAGATAGTAACATTACCATCAGTGTCAGTTTTCTTCTTGAAGATCCATTTATTCTCGATGGCTTGCCTATCATCGGGCAAGTCAACCAAAGTCCATACTTTGTTCTCATACATGGATCCCATCTCAGATTTCATGGCCTCAAGCCATTTTGCAGAATCTGGGCTCATCATCGCTTCCTCATAGTTCGTAGGTTCGCCATGGTCAAGTAACATAACTTCCAGAATAGGATTATCGTACCACTCTGGTGCGGATCTTACTCTGGTTGACCTACGAGGTTTGGTAGTAACTTGATCTGAAGTTTCATGATCAATATCATTAGCTTCCTCACTAATTGGTGTAGTCGTCACAGGAATCGGTTTCAGTGATGAACTATTTTCCAATAAGGGAGCAGGTACAGTTACCTCAGCAAGTTCTACTTTCCTCCCACTCACTTATTTCGAGAGAAACTCCTTCTCTAGAAAGGATCCAAATTTAGCAACAAAAGTCTTGCCTTCAGATCTATGATAGAAGGTGTACCCAATAGTCTCTTTTGGGTATCCTATGAAGACACATTTCTTCGATTTGGGTTCGAGCTTATCTGGTTGAAGTTTCTTCACATAAGCATCGCAGCCCCAAACTTCAAGAAACGACAACTTTGGTTTCTTGCCAAACCACAGTTCATCAGGCGTCATCTCAACAGATTTTGATGGTGCCCTATTTAACGTGAATGCGACCGTCTCTAAAGCATAACCCCAAAACGATAGCGGTAAATGAGGAAGAGACATCATAGATTGCACCATATCTAGTAAAGTACGATTACGATGTTCGTACACACCATTACGTTGTGGTGTTCCAGGTGGCGTGAGTTGCGAAACTATTCCGCATTGTTTCAAATGCAAACCAAACTCGTAACTCAAATATTCTCCTCCACGATCAGATCGTAGGAATTTTATTTTCTTGTTACGATGATTTTCCACTTAACTTTGAAATTCTTTGAACATTTCAAATGTTTCAAACTTATGTTTCATAAAGTAGATATACCCATATCTGCTTAAATCATCTGTGAAGGTGAGAAAATGATGATACCCGCCACGAGCCTCAATGTTCATTGGACCACATACATCAGAATGTATGATTTCCAACAAATATGTTGCTCGCTCCATAGTTCCGGAGAACTGCGTTTTAGTCATCTTGCCGATGAGGCATGGTTCACAAGTACCAAGTGATTCATAATAAAGTGATTCCAGAAGTCCATCAGTATGGAGTTTCTTCATGCGTTTTACACCAATATGACCCAAATGGCAATGCCACAAATAAGTTGCACTAACATTATCAACTCTGCATCTTTTGGCTTTGACATTATGAATATGTGTATCACTACTATCGAGATTCAATAAAAATAGACCATTCTTCAAGGGTACATGACCATAAAAGATATTACTCATATAAATAGAACAACCATTATTCTTTGATTTAAATGAATAACCGCCTCGCATCAAACAAGATCCAGATATAATGTTCATGCTTAACGCTAGCACCAAACAACAATTATTCAGGTCTAAAACTAATCCCGAAGGTAGATGTAGAGGTAGCGTGCCGACCGCAATCACATCGACTTTGGAACCATTTCCCATGCGCGTCGTCACCTCGTCCTTAGCCAATCTTCGCTTAATCCGTAGTCCCTATTTCGAGTTGCAAATATTAGCAACAGAACCAATATCAAATACCTAGGTGCTACTGCGAGCATTAGTAAGGTACACATCAATAACATGTATATCACATATACCTTTGTTCACCTTGCCATCCTTCTTATCCGTGAAATACTTGGGGCAGTTCCGCTTCTAGTGACCAGTTTGCTTGCAGTAGAATCACTCAGTATCAGGCTTAGGTCCAGATTTGGGTTTCTTCTCTTGAGCAGCAACTTGTTTGCCGTTCTTCTTGAAGTTCCCCTTCTTCTTCCCTTTACCCTTTTTCTTGAAACTGGTGGTCTTATTGACCATCAACACTTGATGCTCCTTTTTGATTTCTACCTCCACATCTTTTAGCATTGCGAAGAGCTCGGGAATAGTCTTATTCATCCCTTGCATATTATAGTTCATCACGAAGCTCTTGTAGCTTGGTGGCAATGATTGAAGAATTATGTCAATGACACTATCATCAGGAAGATTAACTCCTAGTTGAATCAAGTGATTATTATACCCAGACATTTTGAGTGCATGTTCACTGACAGAACTATTCTCTTCCATCTTGCAGCTATAGAACTTATTGGAGACTTCATATCTCTCAATCCGGGTTTTTGCTTGAAATATTAACTTCAACTCCTGGGACATCTCATATGCTCCATGACGTTCAAAACGTCGTTGAAGTACAGGGTTCTAAGCCGTATAGCATGGCACACTGAACTATCGAGTACTCATCAGGTTTGCTCTGCCAGACGTTCTTAACATCGTCAGTTGCATCTGCAGTAGGCATGGCACCCAGTGGTGCTTCCAGGACGTAATTCTTCTGTGCAGCAATGAGGATAATCCTCAAGTTACGGACCCAGTCCGTGTAATTGCTACCATCATCTTTCAACTTAGCTTTCTCAAGGAACGCATTAAAATTCAAGGGAACAACAGCACGAGCCATCTATCTACAACAAACATAGACAAGCAAAATACTATCAGGTAGTAAGTTCATGATAAATTTAAGTTCAATTTAATCATATTACTAAGAACACCCACTTAGATAGACATCCCTCTAATCATCAAAGCGATCACGTGATCCAAATCAACTAAACCATGTCTGATCAGCACGTGAGATGGAGTAGTTTTCAATGGTAAACATCACTATGTTGATCATATCTACTATATGATTCACGCTCGACCTTTCGGTCTCAGTGTTCCGAGGACATATCTGTATATGCTAGGCTCGTCAGGTTTAACCTGAGTATTCCGCGTGTGCAACTATTTTGCACCCGTTGTATTTGAACGTAGAGCCTATCACACCCGATCATCACATGGTGGCTCAGCACGAAGAACTTTCGCAACGGTGCATACTCAGGGAGTACACTTATACCTTGAAATTTAGTGAGAGATTATCTTATAATGCGACCGTCAATCAAAGCAAAATAAGATGCATAAAGGATAAACATCACATGCAATCAATATAAGTGATATTATATGGCCATCATCATCTTGTGCTTGTGATCTCCATCTTCGAAGCACCGTCATGATCACCATCGTCACCAGCGCGGCACCTTGATATCCATCGTAGCATCGTTGTCATTTCGCCACCTAATTCTTCTATGACCATCGCTGCCGCTTAGTGATAAAGCAAAGTAATTACAGCGCAATTGCATTGCATACAATAAAGCTACAACCATATGGCTCCTGCCAGTTGCCGATAACTCGGTTACAAAAAATGATCATCTCATACAATAAAATATAGCATCATGTCTTGACCATATCACATCACAACATACCCTGCAAAAACAAGTTAGACGTCCTCTACTTTGTTGTTGCAAGTTTTATGTGGCTGCTACGGGCTGAGCAAGAACCGTTCTTACCTACGCATCAAAACCACAATGATAGTTCGTCAAGTTAGTGTTGTTTTAACCTTCTCAAGGATCGGGCGTAGCCACACTTGGTTCAACTAAAGTTGGAGAAACTAACACCCGCCAGCCACCTATGTGCAAAGCACATCGGTAGAACCAGTCTCGCGTAAGCGTACGCATAATGTCGGTCCGGGCCGCTTCATCCAACAATCCCGCCGAACCAAAGTATGACATGCTGGTAAGCAGTATGACTTGTATCGCCCACAACTCACTTGTGTTCTACTCATGCATATAACATCTACGCATAAAACCAGGCTCTGATACCACTGTTGGGGAACATAGTAATTACAAAAAAAATCCTACGCACACGCAAGATCATGGTGATGCATAGCAATGAGAGGGGAGAGTGTTGTCCACGTACGCTCGTAGCCCGAAAACGGAAGCGTTACCACAATGCGGTTGATGTAGTCATACGTCTTCACAGTCCGACCGATCAAGGACCGAACGCACGGCACCTCCGAGTTCAGCACACGTTCAGCTCGATGACGTCCCTCGAACTCCGATCCAGCCGAGCTTTGAGGGAGAGTTCCGTCAGCACGACGGCGTGGTGACGATGATGATATTCTACCGTCGCAGGGCTTCGCCTAAGCACTGCTACGATATTATCAAGGTGGATTATGGTGGAGGGGGCACCGCACACGGCTAATAGATCTCAAGGAACAATTGTTGTGTCTGGAGGTTCCCCCTGATATGTCTCCAACGTATCTATAATTTTTTATTGTTCCATGCTATTATATTACCCCTTTTGGATGTTTATGGGCTTTATTTTACACATTTATATTATTTTTGGGACTAACCTACTAACCGGAGGCCCAGCATGTATTGCTGTTTTTTTTGCCTATTTCAGTATTTCAAAGAAAAGGAATATCAAACAGAGTCCAAACGGAATGAAACCTTCGGGAGCGTAATTTTTGGAACAAACGTGATCCAAAGGACTTGGAGTGCAAGTCAAGAAGCAATCGAGGCGGCCAGGAGATAGGATGGTGCGCCCACCCCTCCTGGGCGCGCCCCCTGTCTCCTGGGCCCCTCGGGCGGCCACCGACCAACTTCTTCCACCTATATATATCCACATACCCCGAAAACATCCAGGGAGCCAGCGAAAAACAATTTCCACCACCATAACCTTCTGTATCCGTGAGATCCCATCTTGGAGCCTTCGCTGACGCTCCGCCAGAGGGGGAATAGACAATGGACGGCTTCTACATCAACACCAAAGCCCTTCCGATGAGTTGTGAGTAGTTTACCACAGACCTTCGGGTCCATAGTTATTAGCTAGATGGCTTCTTCCCTCTCTTGTGGAGATCTATTCGATGTAACTCTTTTTGCTGTGTGTTTGTCGAGATCCGATGAATTGTGGGTTTATGATCAAGTTTATCTATGAGAAATATTTGAATCTCCACTGAATTCTTTTATGTATGATTGAGTTATCTTTGCAAGTCTCTTCGAATTATCAGTTTGGTTTGGCCTACTAGATTGATCTTTCTTGCCATGGGAGAAGTTCTTAGCTTTTGGTTCAATCTTGTGGTGTCCTTACCCAGTGACAGAAAGGGTTGCAACGCACATATTGTATTTTTTCCATCGAGGATAAAAAGATGGGGTTTATACCATATTTCTTGAGTTTATCCCTCTACATCATGTCATCTTTCTTAATGCGTTACTTTGTTCTTATGAACTTAATACTCTAGATGCATGCTGGATAGCGGAAGATGTGTGGAGTAATAGTAGTAGATGCAGGCGGGAGTCGGTCTACTTGTCACGGTCGTGATGCCTATATACATGATCATGCCTAGATAATCTCATAATTATTCGCTTTTCTATTAATTGCTCGATAGTAATTTGTTCACCCATCGTAATACTTATGCTATCTTGAGAGAAGCCACTAGTTAAACCTATGGCCCCCGGGTCTATCTTTTATCATATAAGATTTCAATCTACTTTTATTTGCATCTTTACTTTTTGCATCTATATTATAAAATACCAAAAATATATTTATCTTATCATACTATCTCTATCAGATCTCACTTTCGCAAGTGGCCGTGAAGGGATTGACAACCCCTTTATTGTGTTGGTTGCGAGTTCTTTGTTTGTTTGTGTAGGTGTGTGGGACTTTTGAGGAGCCTCCAACTGTATTGATACCTTGGTTCTCAAAAACTGAGGGAAATACTTACGCTACTATTGCTGCATCACCCTTTCCTCTTCAAGGAAAACCAATGCAAGCTCAAGACGTAGCAAGAAGGATTTCTGGCGCCGTTGCCGGGGAGGTCTTCGCTCAAGTCAAGACATACCATGTACCCATCACAAACTCATCTCCCTCGCATTTACATTATTTGCCATTTGCCTCTCGTTTTCTTCTCCCCCACTTCACCCTTGCCGTTTTATTCGCCCTCTCTTTCCCAATCTTCTCCTCTCTTTTTCGCTTGCCTTTTTCTGTTTGCTTGTGTGCCTGTTTGACCTTGTGGCTTTGCCTAAGAGTACCGACCTCCTTCTTAGAAGGTTAGAAGAGATTGAATCAAATATTAGAAGCTTTATGACTTTGCAATTTGAGCATAATAATTTCTTCAGAATATAGATTAAAGAACAAAAAGGTTTTTTGGGGTTTATGAATAAGGAGCTTGATTATATGAATAAATAATTTTATGGTGTGAACTCTCAAATTACCTGGCTTGAGAATGCTATAGCCCAAATTTCTGATAAGCAAGCTACCTTAGTCAATAAGATGGCTGCCAAACTAGAAAAGTTAGATGAAAATAATGATGAAGATCCTAAAGTTATTGATGTGTCTCCTATTAGATCTTTGTTTTGCAATATGAATCTTGATAATAATGGGACTAGAGATGAGTCAACTTTAGTTAGAAGGCGTCCCGATAATTCAGAGTTTTTAGATCTTGATGCTAAATTTGGTAAAAGTGGGATTGGAGAGGTCATGACTTTAAATAGCATTGAACCCACTATCTCGGATTTCAAGGAATTTGATTATGATAATTGTTCTTTAGAAGGTGGTATTTCCTTTTTGCAATCCGTTGTTAATTCTCCTCATGCTTATAGTCAAAATAAAGCTTTTACCAAACATATCGTTGATGCCTTGATGCAATCTTATGATGAAAAACTTAATTTAGAAGTTTCTATACCAAGAAAACTTAATAATGAGTGGGAACCTACTATAAAGATTAAATTTAAAAATTGTGAGTGTTTTGCTTTGTGTGATTTGGGTGCTAGTGTTTCCACAATTCTGAAAACTTTATGTGATATTCTAGGTTTACATGATCTTGATGATTGCTCTTTAAATTTGCACCTTGCGGATTCCACCATTAAAAAGCCAATGGGAAGGATCAATGATGTTATCATTGTTGCAAATAGAAATTTGGTGCCCGTAGATTTTATTGTTCTTGATATTGATTGCAATCTTTCTTGCCCTATTATTCTTGGTAGACCTTTCCTCAGAATGATTGGCGCGATTATTGATATGAAGGAAGGGAATATTAGATTACAATTTCCATTAAGGAAAGGCATGGAGCACTTTCCAAGAAATAAACTCAAATTACCTTATGACTCTATCATGCGGGCTACTTATGAATTGAGTGCCAAAGATGGCACTACTTAGATCTATCTTCGCTTTTATGCCTAGCTAGGGGCATTAAACGATAGCGCTACTTGGGAGGCAACCCAACTTTATTTGTGTTTTTTGCTTTTGTTTCTGTTTAGTAATAAATTTTGCATCTACCTTCTGTTTACATGTGGTTTTATGTTTTAATTATTGTTTGTGCCAAGTAAAACCTATAGGATAACCTATGATGATAGTTATTTTGATTCTGCTGAAAAACAGAAACTTTGCATGCAGGAAATTAGTTTTGTTAAATCACAGAAACGTGATTTTGCGTTGATTATTTTTTCCGCTGATCAATATAAAAAATTTCCAGGACTTCCTATTTTTGTAGGATTGTTAGGGTTCCAGAAGTTTGCGTTAGTTACAGATTTCTACAGACTGTTCTGTTTTTGACAGATTCTGTTTTTCGTGTGTTGTTTACTTATTTTCATGCATCTATGGCTAGTAAAATAGTTTATAAACCATAGAGAAGTTGGAATACAGTAGGTTTAACACCAAAATAAATAAAGAATGAGTTCATTACAGTACCTTATGTGGTGGTTTTGTTTTCTTTCACTAACGGAGCTTATAAAATTTCCTGTTGAGTTTTGTGTTGTGAAGTTTTCAAGTTTTGGGTAAAGATTTGATGGACTATGGAATAAGGAGTGATAAAAGCCTAAGCTTGGGGATGCCCATGGCACCCCAAGATATTCAAGAGTATCCAAAAGCCTAAGCTTGGGGATGCCCCCGGAAGGCATCCCCTCTTTCGTCTTCGTTCATTGGTAACTTTACTTGGAACTATATTTTTATTCGCCACATGATATGTGTTTTGCTTGGAGCATCGTGTATGATATTAGTCTTTTATTTTTAGTTTACCACAATCATCCTTGCTGTACACACCTTTTGGGAGAAGCCTACCTTATTAGAATTTGCTAGAATACTCTATGTGCTTCACTTATATCTTTTGAGCTAGATAGTTTTTGCTCTAGTGCTTCACTTATATCTTTGAGAGCACGACGGTGGCTTAATTTTGAAGAAATTGCTAGTCTCTCATCCTTCAATTATATTATTTTGAGAGTCTTTTAGAACATCATGGTATTTGCTATGGTTATAAAATTGGTCCTAGAATGGTAGACATCCAAGTTGGGTATAATAAAAACAATCATAGGAAGTGAATTGGATGCTATGATCAATTTGATACTTGATAATTGTTTTGAGATATGGAGGTAGTGATATTCAAGTCATACTAGTTGGGTGATTATGAATTTAAAGAATGCTTGTGTTGAAGTTAGCAAGTCCCGTAGCATGCACGTATGGTTATATTTGTGTAACAAATTTGAAACATGAAGTGTACTTGGATTGTGCATCCTTTATTAGTGGCGGTCGGGGACGAGCGATGGTCTTTTCCTACCAATCTATACCTCTAGGAGCATGTGCATAGTGCTTGATTTTTGATGACTTCTAATTTTTTGCAATAAGTATATGAGTTCTTTTGACTAATGTTGAGTCCATGGATTATGCACACTTTTACCTTTCCACCATTGCTAGCCTCTTCGGTACCGTGCATTGCCCTTTCTCACCTTGAGAGTTGGTGCAAACTTCGTCGATGCATCCAAACCCCGTGATACGACACGCTCTATCACACATAAACCTCCTTATATATTCCTCAAAAGAGCCACCATACCTACCTATTATGGCATTTCCATAGCCATTCCGAGATATATTGCCATGCAACTTTCCACCGTTCCGTTCATCATCATGACATACATTACTTTTGTCATATTGCCATTGCATGATCATGTAGTTGATATCGTATTTGGGGCAAAGCCACCATGCATCATTTTTCATACATGTCACTCTTGATTCATTGCACCATCCCGGTACACCACTGGAGGCATTCATATAGAGTCATATCTCGTTCTAGTTTCGAGTTGTAATTCCTGTGTTGTAATCAATAAAAGTGTGATGATCATCATTATTAGAGCATTGTCCCAAAGAGAAAAAAGGGAGGCCAAAAAGAAAAAGGAGAAAGGCCAAAGGAAAAAAAAGAAAAAAAAAGAAAATGAAAAAAAAGAAGGAAAAAAAGAAAATAAATAAAAAGGGGCAATGTTACTATCTCTTTTCCACACTAGTGCTTGAAAGTAGCACCATGTTCTTCATACAGTGAGTCTGATATCTTGTGCTTCAAAGTAGCACCATGTTTTTCATATAGTGAGTCTCATATGTTGTCACTTTCATATACTAGTGGGAATTTTTCATTATAGAACTTGTCTTGTATATTCCTACGATGGGCTTCCTCAAATGCCCTAGGTCTTCGTGAGCAAGCAAGTTGGATGCACACCCACTAGTTTTCTTTTGTTGAGCATTCGTTTATAACTCTAGTTCATCCGTTGCATGGCAATCCCTACTCCTCATGTTGATATCAATTGATGGGCATCTCCATAGCCCGTTGATTATCCTCGTCAATGTGAGACTTCCTCCTTTTTTTGTCTTCTCCACACAATCCCCATCATCATATTCTATTCCACCCATAGTGCTATATCCATGGCTCACGCTCATGTATTGCATGAAGGTTGAAAAAGGTTGAGATTATTTAAGTACGAAACAATTTCTTGGCTTGTCATCGGGGGTGTAGAATTTGGGAACATCTTTGTGTGACGAAAATGAAGGATAGCCTAACTATATGATTTTGTAGGGATGAACTTTCTTTAGCCATGTTATTTTGAGAAGACATGATTGCTTGATTAGTATGCTTGAAGTATTACTATTTCTTTTATCAATATGAACTTTTATTTTGAATCATTTGGATCTGAATATTCATGCCACAATAAAGAAAATTACATTGAGAATTATGCTAGGTAGCATTCCACATCAAAAATTCTGTTTTTATCATTTACCTACTCGAGGACGAGCAGGAATTAAACTTGGGGATGCTTGGTACGTCTCCAACGTATCTATAATTTTTGATTGCTCCATGCTATTATATTACCCCTTTTGGATGTTTATGGGCTTTATTTTACACATTTATATCATTTTTGGGACTAACCTACTAACCGGAGGCCCAGCCCGTATTGCTGTTTTTTTTGCCTATTTCAGTATTTCGAAGAAAAGGAATATCAAACGGAGTCCAAATGGAATGAAACCTTCGGGAGCGTGATTTTTGGAACAAACGTGATCCAGAGGACTTGGAGTGCAATTCAAGAAGCAATTAAGGCGGACAGGAGAGAGGAGGGCGCGCCCACCCCTCCTGGGCGCGCCCCCTGTCTGCTGGGCCCCTCGGGTGGCCACCGACCTACTTCTTCCTCCCATATATACCCACGTACCCCGAAAACATCCAGGGAGCCAACGAAAAACAACTTCCACCGCTGTAACCTTCTGTATCCGTGAGATCCCATTTTGGAGGCTTCGCCGGCGCTCCGCCGGAGGGGGAATCGACCACGGAGGGCTTCTACATCAACACCAAAGCCCTTCCGATGAGTTGTGAGTAGTTTACCATAGACCTTCGGGTCCATAGTTATTATCTAGATGGCTTCTTCTCTCCTTTTGGATCTCAATACAATGTTCTCCCCCTCTCTTGTGGAGATCTATTCGACGTAACTCTTTTTGCGGTGTGTTTGTCGAGATCCAATGCATTGTGGGTTTATGATCAAGTTTATCTATGAGAAATATTTGAATCTCCACTGAATTCCGTTATGTATGATTGAGTTATCTTTGCATGTCTCTTTGAATTATCAGTTTGGTTTGGCCTACTAGATTGATCTTTCTTGCCATGGGAGAAATGCTTAGCTTTGGGTTCAATCTTGAAGTGTCCTTACCGAGTGACAGAAAGGGTTGCAAGGCACGTATTGTATTATTGCCATCGAGGATAAAAAGATGGGGTTTATATCATATTGGTTGAGTTTATCCCTCTACATCATGTCATCTTTCTTAATGCGTTACTTTGTTCTTATGAACTTAATACTCTAGATGCATGCTGGATAGCGGTCGATGTGTGGAGTGATAGTAGTAGATGCAGGCAGGAGTCGGTCTACTTGTCACGGGCGTGATGCCTATATACATGATCATGCCTAGATAATCTCATAATTATTCGCTTTTCTATCAATTGCTCGACAGTAATTTGTTCACCCACCGTAATACTTATGCTATCTTGAGAGATGCCACTAGTGAAACCTATGGCCCCCGGGTCTATCTTTTATCATATAAGCTTTAAATCTACTTTTATTTGCATCTTTAATTTTTGCATCTATATTATAAAATACCTAAAATATATTTATCTTATCATACTATCTCTATCAGATCTCACTTTTGCAAGTGGTCGTGAAGGGATTGACAACCCCTTTATTGCGTTGGTTGCAAGTTCTTTATTTGTTTGTGTAGGTGTGTGGGACTTTTGAGGAGCCTCCTACTGGATTGATACCTTGGTTCTCAAAAACTAAGGGAAATACTTACGCTACTATTGCTGCATCACCCTTGCCTCTTCAAGGAAAAACAATGCAAGCTCAAGACGTAGCACCCTCTGCCCCTGTATATAAAGGAGCAAGGGGGAGGGGGCGGCCGGCCAGGAGGGGGCGCTCCAGGAGGAGTCCTACTCCCACCGAGAGTAGGACTCCCTCCTTTCCTTGTCCAAGTAGGAGAGAGGGAAGGAAGGGGAGAGAGGACGGGAAGGAAAGGGGGGCGCCGCCCACCCCCCTCCTTGTCCTATTCGGACTAGAGGGGGAGGGGGCGTGCGGCCTGCCCTGGCCGCCTCTCCTCTGCTCCACTTTGGGCCCATGAGGCCCATTAACCCCCGGGGAGTTCTGGTATCCCCACGGCACTCCGGTAGACATCCGATAACCTCCAGAACCATTGCAGTGTTCGAATATAGTCGTCCAATATATCAATCGTCATGTCTCGACCATTTCGATACTCCTCGTCATGTCCGTGATCACATACGGGACTCTGAACTATCTTCGGTACATCAAAACATATAAACTCATAATATAACCGTCATCTAACTTTAAGCGTGCGGACCCTACGGGTTCGAGAACTATGTAGACATGACCGAGACACGTCTCCGATCAATAACCAATAGCGGAACCTGGATGCTCATATTGGCTCCTACATATTCTACGAAGATCTTTATCGGTCAAACCGCATAACAACATACGTTGTTCCCTTTGTCATCGGTATGTTACTTGCCCGAGATTCGATCGTCGGTATCTCAATAACTAGTTCAATCTCGTTACCGGCAAGTCTCTTTACTCGTTACATAATGCATCATCTCGTAACTAACTCATTATCTAAATTGCTTGCAAGGCTTATAGTGATGTGCATTATCGAGAGGGCCCAGAGATACCTCTCCGATAATCGGAGTGACAAATCCTAATCTCGAAATACACCAACTCAACATGTACCTTGGGAGACACCTGCAGAGCTCCTTTATAATCACCCACTTATGTTGTGGCGTTTGGTAGCACACAAAGTGTTCCTCTGGTAAACGAGAGTTGCATAATCTCATAGTTGTAGGAACATGTATAAGTCATGAAGAAAGCAATAGCAACATACTAAACGATCAAGTGCTAAGCTAACGGAATGGGTCAAGTCAATCACATCATTCTCCTAATGATGTGATCCCGTTAATCAAATGACAACTCATGTTTATGGTCAGGAAACATAACCATCTTTGATTAACGAGCTAGTCAAGTAGAGGCATACTAGTGACATTGTGTTTGTCTATGTATTCACACATGTATTATGTTTACGGTCAATACAATTCTAGCATGAATAATAAACATTTATCATGATATAAGGAAATAAATAATAACTTTATTATTGCCTCTAGGGCATATTTCCTTCAGTAGCAAGTGATGATTGTTTTATCGAGCGCCTTTTGATTGAAAAACTGGAAGAACTCCTCATATGGAACTAACAACATCAATTCCAACGAGGTCGTGCTCCTCTTTAACTCTCAGCGACAATCTATTTTTCCCATACTTCCTCCAGATGTCCATGTACCAATCATGGAATCTTCGCATCATCGTTGTTAGGGAAGTACCAGGTCTGATGAGAGGCTTCCCCTTCTCGAATCTTAATGTGTCCACCTCCATTGTTTCAAAAATTGTTGCATCGTCGTCGGTTATGTAATCTCCAGGATTAGTACCGGGCAGCATCCCCGGAAGATTAGCGACGATATCGCTAGACACATTGAGCGGGGGGGGGGCACGATTGCTTTGCTTGTTCGCCGAGCTGGGGATTTTTTCCCTTTTCTTCATTCTGCTAGCCTTTGATCAATGCAAGTACTTCCCGACCGCTCCGCTTCCTTATATGTCCCTTCAATGATGCGGTCATAGTTGGATTGCGGGGGAGGCAGTGATGGTCGATGTAGGGCATCCAAAGTGCGCTTCGCTTTCATCGGATCTATCTCCGCCGGAGGTGGAAGTTTCTTAGCTTTTACTGATTGAAAGAAGTCTCTGGTCGTGCTTCTTCAGTCTGTGATCTTCCTGCTCCAGCCACCCAAACCAGCGCCGGCGGAACCGCCTGCTCCCGCCTCCCGTTGCCGGCTGTGCTGTCGGGCAGGCCTCACGGCCCCACCATACTCGCATCCTTGGCATGTCTATCCCTCTACTCACCCACACCTCCTGTTATTTTCCGGCGACGGCAGCCGAACCAGTCAACCTTCGTACTCTCCACCGTGTGAGCAGCCACTGCCGTGTCTTCTCTGGCTCCGTGTCGTTCCCTCTGTATGCCTCGCCATCGTCTACCGCCCTGGTGCTCTCGGCGCGGTGTGGTCAATGTGGTCAACGAACGACTTTCATCGGAAGTGGACTATACGTGGAGTGGCTGGCAGCTGGGTCCACGGCCGCACACAAGGAAATGCCTCCTTATTACGCGCAAAATAATGATTCCTTCCCTTGACATCTGGGACCCACCAGAAGGGCCTCTCTATTTTTCGCGAAAAAAACATCCTCCCCGCTGACAGGTCGGACCCACCAGCTATAACTTCGCATGCAAGGAATGTTGGAAATATGCCCTAGAGGCAATAAAAAAATGGTTATTATTATATTTCCTTGTTCATGATAATTGTCTATTGTTCAAGCTATGATTGTATTAACTGGAAACTGTTATACATGTGTGAATACATAGACCACAACATGTCCCTAGTGAGCCTCTAGTTGACTAGCTCGTTGATCAACAGATGGTCATGGTTTCCAGATCATGGACATTAGATGTCATTGATAGCGGGATCACATCATTAGGAGAATGATGTGATGGAGAAGACCCAATCTTAAGCATAGCACAAGATCGTGTAGTTTGTTTGCTAAGAGCTTTTCTAATATCAAGTATCATTTCCTTAGACCATGAGATTATGTCGTGGAATTATCACGGCAGATGTCCTTAGTGTGAGGACTTAGTCACGAGGCCAACGCATCTATGTGGTAGCTTGAGAGGGGTTGAGCGGAATCGAGAGACGCAACACAAGACAAGGGTTTAGACAGCTTCGGGC
The DNA here is from genome assembly GCF_018294505.1 of Triticum aestivum. Taxonomy (NCBI): domain Eukaryota; kingdom Viridiplantae; phylum Streptophyta; class Magnoliopsida; order Poales; family Poaceae; genus Triticum; species Triticum aestivum. Next base: position 628,915,472 of record NC_057813.1, read on the forward strand.
CCCGAGAAATATCATCTGGTAAAAACCCTACATGCTGTTTGAGGCTAGATCTCATTATCATCACGAGGAAGTCGTCGTAAACTGGCTCTCCTCTAGTTGTGTCTAGCCCTAGAGAATATTTCTTGCTTGTCCCTCTTTGGGGAGCCCCGCCCCTCCTTATATATGCTCAAGGGGCGGGTTACATGTGGAGTTCAACTCGGACTTTAACTTAAACTATTTTTACTTTCCTTCCTGGGCTTCTTAACGTCTGCCGGTTTAACATTGTCTACCGGTTTAACATCTGTCTTAGCCATCTATCTTAACTGTCTGCCATTTTACCATCCACCGGTTTACCAAGTCCCAGCCGGTTTACAACTTCAGTCGGGTCATACCACATAGATGCGTTGGCCTCGCGACTAAGTCCTCACACTAAGGACATCTGCCGTGATAATCCCACGACAGTTGGCGCCCACCGTGGGGCTCGCACACAGTGGTGTTGAGTTCTTGGAGGAATTTTAATTAGAGTTTCGAGAAGTTCATAAATTTCCAGTTAAAGAAAAGTCAGTTTTGGAAGAAGCTTACAATCGGTCGGGTCAGTATACAGAAGGACTTGCATCAACTCTAATCCCCATCGGTTGAGATCAAGGAAATTATATTGAGTCGCCATGGACAATCTCTACAATTTTTGATGCAATCTGTGTTATCTGTTTAGTCGCCATGGATGCAACCCGGGCGTGTCTATTTGAACCGATCTGCAGCGAAACCGATTGGCAGTATAAGGAGCCGAGGGTTTGACCCTGGCTTAGTCATCATGCACTGTTAACAAATCAGGGTCAAAAGAAAAAAAAGACAGAAGGGCCACAACCCCAGAGGAACACACGGTTGTCAAGCAACCACGGCCACGACCCGGAGAGGAGACGGCAATGATGCGGTTTCCCTTCGCCAGCGCGCCTTGTTTCTGTGATTCGCTCCGCCTCCGGTTTCCAATCCGTCGGCCATCTCCACTCCGGTCCGGCTTACTCCCGGCTGAGAGCCGCACCTGGACTCTGTCTCGCATCGACCGAGCCCCTCTACCAACGCGCCTCCGCTGTGGCCGGCCTCACCATCCGCTGTGGTCGCCCTCACCGGCGCGGCTTCGAGTCACCGCCTTCGACGAACCGCCGTCCCAGGCCTCGGGCTACCGGGGGCCTCCTGCCGTCGCGGTAAGCTCGCCTGCCAGCCCAGTTGCCTCATTACCAGAGGTGCTGCCCGGGCCGCTTCGCCGGCTTCAAGCCATCCGTCTCCGCCAAGTCGTAGTTGCCGGTTCACCTCCACTCCAAACCGGATCGCCAGATCTGCTAGAACCGCCGTGGTCGGCTGATCCTTTGCTCCTGACCCGCACCGCAGCACCTCAAGCCGCCCGGCCTTTGTGGCCGTCTCCGTCGAGGCTTCAAATCGGCCCCGCCGCCACGCGCCTTTGCGTCTGCGCCTTTTGTCCGAACCGCGCCCAGAGTCGCCGATTTACCTTAAGCTGCTGCTCCAATCAAGCTAAATCGCCTTATGCTTCGAAGCTCGCGGCCCTGCATCCGCGCCCGTGAGTCGCCGGTTTACTCACAGCTTCGCCTCCGCTTTTCAACCGCCGTCGCGTCGTGGGCCGCCATCGCCTCGTCAGTCCAGCCGCGTCTTGAGTCGGTTCTCCTTCGTCACCACGACCGAGCTGCTTCGCGTTGGTTGACCCGCCGTAGCAAGTCGACCGGTAACCGCACCAAACCGCCACCCCACGGAGCCGGCTAACGTACCTCCTCCGCTACCGCGCGGAGCCGGCTCTTCAGCTCTTCAACTCGGTTTCGATTACAACGACCCAGAGGAGGACTCGTTTTCGTTTTTGGTTCACCGGGCCATCCCGTTTGCCTCGGTGGGTCTCCGCTTTGATTGCCGGTTCGGTCTCTGTCAAGCCGCCGGCCCTAGGAGTGGTTCGCCGGTCCGGTGCCTCCTCAAGCCGCCTACCGTTCCAAGCCGCCGTCGCTTCTCCGCGCCGGGTCTTCCCGCGGCCTCTGAGCCGCCGTCATCACCAATTCAAGGTATCTGCACTTCAAGAGTGCCTGCATGCGGTTTGCCGCTGAACCGCCGGACTCCACTTCCGTTGCTTGCCTTCGTCGATGCGCCTCGCCCGCGAATTGCCTTGCTGGCTCGCCACAGCTGTGGCGAGCCTCGCCGGCGCTTCTTCACCATCGTGACCGCGCCGTACGTCAAGTCGTTTCCTCTGTCAGCCCGCCTCTAAATTTTCTGCGGGAGAGTCGCCCCGGCCAAGTCGCTGCCGGCCTTGGTCTACTGCTTGCGCAGTGACCCACCTCATCGCGCATCAAGATGGTCCGCCTGCATCTGTTTCCACGGCCGTGCCCCGTGCCGTCTCGGCCGGCGTCTGCGCGTCTCTTCTGCCACGCCTCCGCCGAGCCTCTGGGAGTTGAATAATGGACAAGAGTACATAGGCGAACTGAGGCCTCGTGTTGATGTAGCGTGTGGATATTTCCCAGCGTGTGGATAATCTTCAGACTTGAGGCGTTTGAAGCCCCGTACTGATACATCAGGCAGCATATTCGAAATCACCTGATGAGATTAATTCAATCTGAAAAATAGAGCATGCCCCGAACAACGCTACCGGTGCAAAGTGGACATGCGGGTGCAGTACATGCCCGCGACAGGATTCATAGCATTCAACACCCGGGCGAAGTTCCGATGATTCTTATCCTCACTATCAGATGTTCAATGGCAAGGCACCTCGGATGAGAGCCCAAGAGCAGTCGAAATGTTACTGCCGCTACACAAGTCCCAAAAAACCTGATGCAGGGTCATCATGGTGTTTTATCACATGAAAAAAAAAATCACACACGGTTCAATCTCCAACTGGTAGTGTTGGTCGTGCATCTAGCGAGACAGTGTCAGTAAGGATCGGATTACCCAGCATGCATGGAGTGGTTCCCTAATTAAAAAAGGGAAAGCCAGATGAACTTTATACTAATTTAGCCAAAGTATTGCCTCTTCTGCCGCGGGTCGAACCGGCCGTCGAGTTACCGCTGCGCAAAGACACCACCGAGAGCCGCCGGCCTCCGTTCTATCAATCCGCCTCCGCTGCAGCAAGTACGGAGCCGCGCCTTTACTACCATGATCCATTTGTGCCAGGCAGGTCTTGACTCCGTTCACAAGATGAGCTATTGTTCATGTTTTCAATGGCACCTGGAGGGCCGCTTCACTACTATGTTGCCAAGTCGTCGTGGCCATCGTGACTTAAACCGCCGCCTGATTTAACTACGGTGGGAGAGGAAGAGCAGGGCTGCAGTCGCGAAGACAAGTCTGAAGCAGTATGTGCGTACAGAAGCTAATAAGCCAGCCCCTGAAGGAAAATGGATGCAGATACTATATGGAGATACAAAGCGAGCTTTTTGTTCATGACTACCAGCCATGGCCCGCTCGTGAATTAAGAAAGGGACGTGGGCACTTTTGGCAGGGCCCTGGAGGGGATAAGGCACAAATATATTTTGTGCGCATATATGGCTCAAAAGGAATTCAACCGTCGTAATACAAGGTTATCTACAGACATTATTTATGGACCATCGGTCGGCCGAGCAAATCAGGTAATATCCATCTATTTTTTTATTAACACATATTATTTCTATCAAAGGACAAATTACTTTGATTTGTATATCATTTTTATACATAGGACTATTATTCATTATAAATGTGGTTTACACCACGGATTGATAATATTCCGCCTGATGATAATCCGGGACATATCACATGATGAATAGACGCACACAAGCTACTGCCCTTGCGGTCTGGTCCACATCGGCTTGCTGAATCATGTCTGCTTGTTATCAATGGATGTGTGTAAATCGCCGCCCCCGAGGCATGGTCTACATCAACCCATCGGGCCGCACCTGTCTACAGGAGCTATTTATTGAGTATGAGCAAGTCACTGCTTGGGTAGCCCGGGTTTTTTTCCCAATACCTTGGAGGCAAATTATCATTCAGCCGCCGTCTGCACTGGATGGATCAATGGACATGAGCACAAATCGCTGCCACTACAGTTTGGTCCACTTCAAACAGCCAGTTGGAAGGAACCATTGGCCGAGTTGCTGACACGGTTCATACGGGATCATTTATAATCTGCCGCAGTCACCTCAACATTCTGTGGATTTACATCGCGTTATTAACACCGATGATATATACCTTCTGCTATGGTCAAGTACGGAGAATCTCAAGACAACTCCTTGAGTCATCTTAAGACTCGGGGGCAACGATGATATGACTCAGCAAGTCTTGCCAATTTCAGCAAATTCAAGAACCCCAGGACGATGGAGGGAAAGATAACCCGGTCCCGCAGGCTAATGTTATATTGATAAAAATTTAAAGGCCGTCAGAAATATTCCGGTTCACAAGGATGCTTCCGGTTTATAGTCCGGTTCAAGGGAAATCTCGTCTCCCACACAGCGCTGAAGCTCTCAATATCCGGTTCAAAATCCGGTTTAAGAGGAAACTGTCCCTCACAAAGCTTTGAAGCTCTCAATATCCAGTTTAAAATCCCGGTTCAAGAAGAATTTATCTCTTCCAAAAAGTTAAAGGTTGCCGAAGAGGACCTGTTGCCATGATGCACGGTTCAAACATGGGTATGCCGCCTTATTGGCTTATCATATTATTGATTACATGGGGGCTTCAGCTGACAAAGCGGAGTTCTGTCCATTAATCCAGCTATCACGCCACAACAAAGCTTGGGAGCTTCACACCCAAGGGGCCAAAGAGAGTCTTGTTGCTACGCACAGCTCAAACATAGGCACCCAATGAGCACAGCTCATCACATTACTTGGGGGCTCCTTGTGTCAAATACCAAGGAGTTTGAATGGACCCTTATAGCTGGGTATCGACCCGCGGCTTGGAAGCCTGGTATATTTACCTAAAACCCCGGGTTAACCTGCCTTCATCAAGTAAGACACTCCTATCCAGGTCATCTTGGCACGACCCTCTGAACGTTTGACAGTTACTCTCATTGAGACCCTGCACTTGTCAAAGTTAAAACGGTGATTGGTTAGTTGGAGGTCCATCTTAAAAGGCTTTGCTAGATGGTTTAACTCAGTGGCCTGGCAGCCCATGAAAAGCCTCGAATTTGGGCCTGGCAGCCCTTGAAAAGCCTCGACTACACGGTTTTATTTGCCTTGGTCAAGATTTTTCTCTTTTGATAAAGTTTATGTTGAACCGGTGTCTATTGGCCCGACATGACTATGAGTCATCAAATTAACCCGGTGTTCGTTAACCTGGCTCGACTTTCAACTACAAGTTGTCAGTACATAATCACTTATAATCCGGTGTTTTATTAACCCGGGCGGGCTTTGGACTATAAGTCGCCAGTATATATATGGATTGCGCCATTGGAATTGTGCGCTTATAAATCATTGGGTATATTATTCAAATAGCCAACATGGCTGGATTTTATTATGGTTATCAATAACCACTATTATGATCAAGGTTTTCAAAGTCGCTTTAGCGCAATGGCTATCATATTGTCAATGGATATGATTTATTCTACAATTGAAGGAATAGTCCCGAGTTGCTGCAGGCTTACAACCCGGCACTTGGGGGCTACATTATTTAAATTGCTATTATATCAAATATGCAAGTCTCATGTCGCTGCAAGCATGCACCATGACACTTGGGGGCTAATGCAAAGTCATTCTTTGTTCATCTTATTGAAGATCCGACTCATCACATTATAATGAGCCGACCCTTGGGGGCTACCAATTGTTCCTGTCAAACAATTCAAGGTACAAAGCTTTTTATTCATTATATTGAAGGGTCCACTGCTCAGTTGTTAAAGCACAAGGCTCTTAACCTTGTGGACGTGAATTCAAGCCCCATGATGGGGGTTACATCATATGATGCTATTTTCATTGAAGTATATATCAAAGTCCCAGCTCAATATTATCTTACGGAGCCGGCCCTTGGGGGCTACACCATTGTTGTTCAAAGTTTACATGATTATATTTACAAAAGTCCCTGCTCATTATTGCATAATGACCCGGCCCTTGGGGGCTACACTGGTTGAAGTTTTTATGGGCATCAGGAAATTACAAGTCCCAGGTTATTGCAAGCATGACAACTCGGCACTTGGGGGCTACATATGTGGAATACTCAATTCTGACTAGTGATTGAGATGAACAAACTGGATTTCTTCAAGATTGTGATATTTAAGCAAGCCTTAAGCTGTTGCTATGCTACCTTCTTAAGACTTGAGGGCTACAAGTGATAGTCATATAAGAGGTATATTTTCAAGCTGGATGTTAACTAGAAGTATGACCCGGTGCTATCAATATTTATAAACCGACAAGTTCTACATTCTTAAACCGGCTGAAGATCATATGAGGATTTCAAGGACCATTATTTTTGTTAAGTCATTGGGAGCTGAGTTAAAGAAGTTATTCTTCACAATTTTTCTCTGTGACAAACCAGTGTCAGCAAATTGATTATGAAGCTGGCCTATTAAACCGGATTTTCTAGAAGAAGGAAGTGACAAGGACTTAAGGATGATCAGAGTCAGTTTAACATGTATGAATCCAAATTAAACTAGGGGCTAATGTCGGGGATATACCCCGTGGTATGACCCGCTGAAGTTGTAAACCGGCTGGGACATGGTAAACCGGTGGATGGTAAACCGGCAGATAGTTAAGACAGGTGGCTAAGACAGATGTTAAACCGGCAGACAATGTTAAACTGGCAGACGTTAAGAAGCCCAGGAAGGAAAGTCAAAATAGTTTAAGTTAAAGTCCGAGTTGGACTCCACATGTAACCCGCCCCTTCAGCATATATAAGGAGGGGCAGGGCTCCCCAAAGAGGGACAAGCAAGAAATAATCTCTAGGGCTAGACACAACTAGAGGAGAGCCGGTTTACGACGACTCCCTCGTGATGATAATGAGATCTAGCCTCAAACAGCATGTAGGGTTTTTACGGGATGATATTTCCCGGGGCCCGAAGCTGTCTAAACGCTTGTCTTGTGTTGCGTCTCTCGATTCTGCTCAACCCCTCTCAAGCTACCACATAGATGTGTTGGCCTCGCGTCTAAGTCCTCACACTAAGGACATCTGCTGTGATAATTCCACGACACCATAGGAATGCTTTGGGTGTACCAAACATCACAACGTAACTGGGTGGCTATAAAGGGAATCGAGACTGTTGGGTTGGCATGAATCGAGACAGGGATTTGTCACTTCGTATGACAGAGAGGTATCTCTGGGCCCACTCGGTAATGTATCATCATAATGAGCTCAATGTGACTAAGTAGTTAGTCACGGGATCATGAATTACGGAACGAGTAAAGTGACTTGCCGGTAACTAGATTGAACGAGGTATTGGGATACCGACGATCGAATCTCGGGCAAGTAACATATCAATTGACAAAGGGAATTGTATACGGGATTGATTGAATCCCCGGCATCGTGGTTCATTCGATGAGATCATTGTGGAACATGTGGGAGCCAACATGGGTATCCAGATCCTGCTGTTGGTTATTAGCCGGAGAACGTCTCGGTCATGTATGCATGGTTCCCGAACCCGCAGGGTCTATAGACTTAAGGTTCTGTGACGCTAGAGTTGTTCTGGGAAATAGTATGTGGTTACCGAAGGTTGTTCTGAGTCCCGGATGAGATCCCGGACATGACGAGGAACTCCAGAATGGTCCAGAGGTGAAGATCGATATATTGGACGAAGGGTATTGGAGGCCGGAATTGTTCTGGGAGTACCGGGTGACGACCAGCGTGACCCAAAGGTGTTTCGGAGGCCCCGGCAAGCGTTGGGGGGGCTTATGGGCCAAGGGGAGGGGGCACACCAGCCCACTAAGGGGATGTGCGTCCCTCCCAACCCTTCTCATGTAAACTGGAGAGGTGGGGGCGCCTCCCCTAGGGCAGACGCCCCTCCTGGCTTGGGGGAAAGTTTCCTAGGGGTGAGGGCGCCCAAACCCATATAGGGTTTCCCCTATGGCCACCACCCCTCCCTTAGGGAACACTAGGGCCCTCCTCCACCCCCTTCCCTGTAGCGACCAGAACTCAAACAGTCTGATCTCTGTGCATCAGTGTCATCCCTGGATCAGTAATGCTGACACGCACAGTACTTGGAGGATTTATAACAGAGTAGCAATCACACACTTATTACATCGAATGTCTCCAGAGAGAACTTATTACAATAAATATGGCTTAAGGCCATCTAATAACGATAACAGCGGAAGGCTTGGAAGACAAGTGAGTCCATCAACTCCAACGGCATCACTGAGTATAGAACCCCGATCCTAAAGCATCTTACTCATCGTCTGAAAAGTCTGCAACATGAACGTTGCAGCCCGACAACATTGAGAATGGTTGACAGCTCTATGGTTACAGTTTTGCGTAAAGCCAATTTTTCCCTAGTGCAAAGGAATAAATTTATTTAACTATCATGGTGGTTGTTAAACATTGAGAATGGTTGACAGCATTCTCAGTCCCAATTAAGTAACATCATCATTAAAACCCAACAATATTAATTAAAGTAACATGATGAGATTCACATGATAATCCAAGTACTAGATACTCAAAACGTCCATAACCGGGGACACGGCTAATCATGATTAGTTTATACACTCTGCAGAGGTTTGCGCACTTTTCCCCACACGACTCAATCTCCTCCGTTGGTTTTCTCGCACTACATGGTGTTGGAGAAACGGATGACCGAGACACAGTCTTTCAGAAGCGCTAGCACCTTACGATCGGGTAGACAGTACCACCTACATCCCCTACATCTGCTAGTCTACCACTGTAAGAGTTCTCACAACTTACTCAACTATGCTAGAGCCCATAATAGCTTGTGGCTGCACACGGAAGTTTCTAGCATGAATAATCTTATGATCCCTTTGAGCCTGGGTGGCGGTCCAAAAACAAACAGGCAATCCTGGAATACCCAGGTACCTCAATCCACCCAGATGTGTATAAATGTTGCCACCTTAAATAAACCATTAATTAACAATCTCACATCTGTCATGGAAATTCACTCACCCAATCCACGTCTACTAGCATAGCATGGCATAATAAGCAAACGTAGAAGTAACTCCCAAGGGTTTGATAATAAAACAGGTAATAGGCACTACCTCATCTACTTCCCAAAACCCACATATTAATCAGATCCTAATCATGCAATTGTTTGAGGATTTACCTAATGCATAAAACTGGGTGGTAAAGGGATATGATCAAAGTGTTACTTGCCTTGCTGATGATCCGCGTAACCTAGGGATTCGAAATAGCAAGCGGCGCAATCCGGGTACTCTATCGCAAACAAACAAGCAAACAAGCATACAATAAGTACTCATCTAATGCACAGGTAAAACTCAAACAAGAGATCTAACCAGAAAGTTCAACTTAAGAACTCCGGTTTGCAAAAAGAATCAAATCAAACGAAGAAACAAAACACAAACGGCAAAAAAACAAGATTCGTTTACTAATCTGGACCTAAGTCAAATTTTACAGAAGCAAAACTTGTTTGAGTTAGATTATTCGTAAAGAGGGTTTCGAGACGAAACTCTAGGCGCTTGAATCGCCTGATTCCGATAAACCAGCGAAAAGATAAACTAAAACGAAAATCGGATCAGAAATCGCGATCAGAAAAAATTGCGGAATAAACCCGAGAAAAGAAAAAAGACGAACAGATTAACGAACAAACGTTTGTTATCTGGATCTAACTGACGGATACGTTCGTTAAGACGAACGAACGAGCGAACGCTAGCTAAAAAAATAAACCGAGAAAAGCAAAAAAAAATAAACCGATCTAAAAAAACGAATCTAGGGTTTTCTGAAAATAAAACTGAAGTGGTTTTCTTAAAAGAAAACCGGTCCGGCAGCGGCGGCTCGGGCAATACCTCGGCGAGGCACTCCGGCGGGGTGGTGAGGGGCGGCTGCGACTCGGCGGCGGGGCTCAGCGGTTTGGCGGCGGCTCCGGTGACGGCGGCTGCAGCGCGAGGTGGCGGAGCTGGCGGCTGCGGCGGCGGGGTTCGGCGGCGGCGTCTTGGGGCTCCAACTGGGGGGCGGCGCTTTATATAGGAGGAACGACGGTGGCTTGGGCGAGGGGGCGCCCGGGGAGGAGTCCGGCTCGGACTCTCCTCGGCGTCCGTGCCGCGCACGACGGCGCGCGCGAGGGGAGGCGGCGGCGCTGGGTTGGGCCAGCCTGGCTCGGCTGGGCTTCGGCCCAGTCGGGCGCGGGCTCGGTTTTTTTAATAATTACGCCGAACTGAAAAAAAAAATCTAGAAAAATAAATAAAAATCTAAAATACCTAAAATAAATTTTCATCGTCCAAATAAAATATGTAGAACTAGATGAACATTTTTTAGGTCCTAAAATGCATTTTTGAAAATCGTGCAATTTTTCCTAAATTCAAATAAGATAGCAAAAACACCAAAATAAATTTATTTGATTTTTTATTAAATCCTCATTATTTCTTTATTTTGGGAAAGTCATTTTATTCCCTCTCTCATATTTTTTAATTGAAATAATTGAAGATAAAATAAATAAAATCAAATGATCCTATTTTCAAGATTTGAGAAAAACTCAAATATGAAAATAACGAAATCCCCAACTCTCTCCATGGGTCCTTGAGTTGCGTAGAATTTCTAGGATCGAGGCAAAATGCAAATAAAATATGATATAAATTGATGATCTATGTATAACATTCCAAATTGAAAATTTGGGATGTTACAAACCTACCCCCCTTAAGATGAATCTCGCCCTCGAGATTCGGGTTGGCTAGAAAATAGGTGAGGGTGGTCCTTCAGCAAATCTTCCTCTCGCTCCTAGGTGGCTTCATCCTCGGTGTGGTGGCTCCACTGAACCTTACAAAACTTGATAACGTTCCTGTGGGTGACTCGGCTAGCATACTCAAGAATCTTAACTGGTTTCTGCTCATAGGTCAAATCACTGTCCAACTGAATCGCCTCTAGTGGCACTGTATCTCTTAGTGGTATATCAGCCATCTATGCGTGGCACTTCATCACCGGGAAACGTGAAACACGTCGCGAACTCCTAACAATCCCTTAGGCAATTCCAACTTGTAGGCAACCTCTCCCATACGCTCCAAAACTTTGTATGGTCCCACAAAACGTGGCGCTAACTTTCCTTTAACACCAAAACGCTTTACTCCTCAAAGTGGAGATACCCGAAGATAAACTCTATCCCCAACTTCGTAAACTGTCTCCTTGCGTTTTGCGTCAGCATAGCTTTTCTGCCTGGACTGGGCTACCTTGAGCCTGTCGCGAATCAACTTCACTTTCCGTTCAGACTCGTTAATCAAATCTGGTCCAAACAACTGACGGTCTCCAACTTCGTCCCAAGACAACGGGGTTCTGCACCTCCTTCTGTATAAGGCTTCGAAAGGGGCCATCTTCAAACTGGATTGATAACTGTTGTTGTAAGAGAACTCCACATACGGAAAATTGTCGTCCCAACTAGATCCATAATCTAGCGCACAAGCTCTCAGCATGTCCTCTAAAATTTGATTGACTCTTTCGGTCTGTCCATCTGTCTGCGGATGAAAAGCGGTACTAAGCTCTATCCTGGTACCCAAAGTTTCGTGCAACAGATTCCAAAACTTTGAGATGAACTGGGTTCCTCTATCTGATACAATGCTCCTTGGAACTCCATGCAGACATACGATCCTGGTCATGTAAATCTTGGGCAATTTGGCACTGGTGTAAGTAGTCTTCACTGGAATGAATATGAGCTACCTTCGTCAAATGATCGACTACAACCCAAATCGAGTCATAGCCTGAACGAGTCCTGGGCAATCCCGTGATAAAATCCATGCCTAGTTTATCCCACTTCCATTCGGGTATCGGCAATGGTTGCAACAATCCTGCTGGCTTCTGATGCTCTGCTTTACTCTCTGACATACATCACAAACTGCTACATACTCCGCAATATCCTTCTTCATTCCGGTCCACCAGAAAGTGTCCTTCAAATCCAAGTACATCTTGGTATTCCCTGGGTGAATTGAATACGGCCAATCATGGGCCTCTTGCAAAATCAACTTCCTGATCTCAGGGTCATTGGGTACATAAACACGGTCCTCAAACCATAAGGTATCGTGCTCATCCTCACGAAATCCCTTGGCTTTTCCTTTGCTCAACTTCTCCTTTATCTCAGCAATTTCCTTGTCGGTCTTCTGAGCTTCTCTGATCTTATCCATCAAAGTCGACTGAATTTCCAATGTTGCTACATAGCCTCTCGGAACTATCTCCAAACATAGTTCGCAAAAGTCCTCGGCTAACTCCTTTGGCAGTCCTGCGGTCATGAGTGTATTAACATGGCTCTTACGGCTCAATGCGTCGGCTACTATGTTAGCCTTTCCGGGGTGATACTGCAATCTCATATCATAATCCTTGATGAGCTCTAACCATCTCCTTTGCCTGAGATTCAACTCCTTTTGCGTGAAAATGTACTTCAAACTCTTGTGATCCGTGTACACCTCACAATGATTTCTGATAAGAAAATGTCTCCATGTCTTCAATGCATGCACTAAGGCTGCTAACTCCAAATCATGTGTGGCATAATTCAACTCATGTGGTTTAAGCTGTCGTGATGCATACGAAACAACTCTTCCTTCCTGCATAAGCACTGCTCCAAGTCCTCGACGTGAAGCATCGCAATACACCTCGTAATCCTTGGTCTGATCTGGCAGAATCAATGCTGGTGAGGTAACTAAACATTTCTTCAATTCCTGGAAACTGGCCTCACATTCCTCAGTCCAATTGAACTTGGTATCCTTCTTCAACAACTCCGTCATGGGCTTTGCAATTCTTGAAAAATTCTCAATGAATCTCCGGTAGTATCCCGTCAGTCCAAGAAAACTTCTGATCTCTCCAACTGTCGTTGGTGCTACCCAATTAGTCACGGTGACAACCTTGGTGGGGTCTACTACTATACCCTCTCCGGATATAACATGTCCGAGGAATCCAACTTACTTCAACCAAAACTCACATTTGCTAAACTTGGCATATAAGTGGTGTTCTCTGAGCTTCTCCAATACCAAACGCAAATGCTCCCTATGCTCCTCTTCATTCTTCGAGTAGACCAAGATATCATCAATGAACACCACGACGAACTTATCCAGGAACTCCATAAATACTTTGTTCATCATGTTCATGAAATAGGCAGGTGCGTTAGTCAGACCAAATGACATAACGGTATACTCGTACAGCCCATACCTGGTGGTAAAAGTTGTCTTTGGTATATCCTGTTCTCGAATCTTCAGCTGATGGTATCCCGATCGCAAATCGATCTTGGAAAATACCTTCGCTCCTTGCAGTCGGTCAAACAGATCATTGATCATTGGCAGTGGCTACTTGTTCTTGATGGTTACTGCATTTAATCCTCTATAATCGACAACCATCCTTAATGATCCGTCCTTCTTCTCCACTAAAAGTACTGGTGATCCCTAGGGTGAAGAACTTGGGCGAATGTAACCTTTATCCAGTAACTCCTTACTCTGACTTTTAATCTCCTCCAAATCTTTTGCTGGCATCCTGTATGGTCTCTTGGATATTGGCCCTGTGCCTGGCAAAAGCTCTATTAAAAACTCAATGTCTCTGTCTGGTGGCATGCCTGGCAATTCTACTGGAAATACATCAAGAAAATCCTTTACCACTGGTACTTCCTCCTGCACAACTCCTGATAAGGAATTTACGTGCATCCCCTTTGGCTTATGCCTGGAAACATACTTGATCCTCTTCCCTTCTGGCGTTGTAAGCAAAATTGTCTTACTGGCGCAATCAATGTTTCCTCCATACATCGATAGCCAATCCATACCCAGAATCACATCCAAACCTTGAGATTCCAAAATGATTAAATCTGAGGGGAAAACATGCTTGCCTATAATCAACGGAACTTGAAAACATCCTCGACTGGCCATATACTCTGCTCCTGGTGAGGTTACTAGCATGGGTGTTCCTAGAACCTTGGTGGGCAGTCTATACTTATCCACAAATCCCCTTGATATGTATGAATGCGATGCACCAGTATCAAAAAGAATGAGTGCAGTAAATGGCTTAACCAAAAACTTACCTATTACTGCATCTCGCTGAGCTTCAACCTCCTCCACGCTAACGTGGTTCACTTATCCTCTGTTGAAAGGGTTCGGCTTGTTCCCAGAGCTTCCATTGCCATTCCCAGTCTGGCCTTCAGGACATTCATTGGCGTAATGTCCGGTCTTCTGGCACTTAAAGCAAGTGACTTGACTCAGATCTCTCTTGGCTGGTGTTGAGGGGTTGGTACGGTTCTGGCTACTACTTCCTCCATTCCCGTTACCATTCTTGGAACCATTGTGATTGTGTGAACTACCTCCTCCATGGGTATGCTGGAACTGTCCTCTTGACTTCGAAGTAAAACGGGGCTTCTGCTGAGCTCCAGAATTGTACTTCCCTTGTCCATACTTCCTCTTGCGGTTTTCAATCTGCTGCTGCTTCCCTTCAATCATGAGAGCACGGTCTACCAACTTCTGGTAGTTGTTGAAACTTGCTACCATCAACTGCATGCTCAGCTCATCATTCAGCCCTTCCAGAAACTTCTCTTGCTTAGCTACATCCGTAGCGACGTCATCTGGGGCATAACGTGCTAGCTTACTGAAGTCATCCACATACTGGCCAACTGTTCTTCCTCCCTGGCGCAAGTTGCGAAACTCACGCTTCTTCATGGCCATAGCTCCTGCTGAAACATGGGCAGTACGAAAGGCCTGCTGCAACTGATCCCATGTGACAGTGTCTACTGGATAAGTGGCTGTGAAATTCTCCCACCATGATGCTGCGGGTCCCTCAAGCTGATGTGCGGCAAATCGCACCTTCTCCGCATCTGTGCATCCTGCAGTGGTCAACTCCTTGGCTGTCTTGCAAAGCCAATCATCTGCAACAATTGGCTCGGTGCTACTGGAGAACACCGGCGGATTCAGCCTAAGAAAATGGGTTAAGTGATCAACAGGTGGTGGTGGTGGTGGATTGTTGTTGTTGTTGTTCCCCTGATTCTGATTCTGGACTAGTATCTGCATCAATGCATTCTGCTGCTGGATCAACTGAGTGAGCTCCGGTGGGAAAGCAAATCCGTTATCACGCCTCGGAGGCATCTGGGTTTAGAAAAGAAGAGAATATAGAATAGAATGAGGTCTAGAGGGAAAACACTACCCATATGCACATGAGACAAATAGCAATCAAAACACTTCATTCAAACAAGCAAGGGCATACAACGGTCTATCTATCGTTACAAAGTGCTCGGACTATAATAGATACATGGAGGGAAATTCTACTACTTTTATGGTGGTCTACTAGAAAAACTGCTCCGATGAAGACTCCATGATATCTGCTCCGGCTTCATCAACATAGTCATCATCACTATCATCTGGGTCTGAGTCGGTGTCGTCGATGATGATGTAGTTCTCGGGACAAGTGCAATCTTCGTCTTCTCTAGTTGCTGGAAATCCCATGAACACTCTTAGCTTCTTCTTCAGATCATCATTCTTCTCGACTAGTGTTGATACTTCCTCCTCATATCCATCGTGTGTAGACATGAGTTCTTCCTCCAGTTCCGTGATCTTGGTCATGGCTTTCTTCAAATCCATCATGCCTGCACACATATGGTTCTCCTAGCGTTGAATGTGTTGGTCTAACTCCTGGATGAAAGCTGCAATTGATCGGTCTTTCCTGCTGTTGATCATCTCCCATTGCTCATCTCAGCGCCCACAAATTTGGTAGGTAGTATCCTTAAGCTCTTTGTGATAAACTTATCCAATACGCCCCATGGTGATGTGAGCTGCCATGCTCTTCCCTAAACTCCAGGTTGGTGCATCAAAGGAAAACTCTATGGGCTCAGTGACTGGCATGAACATCCTTCCTGGAACATGAACTTGAATCATCCAGCGCTCCTCTTCAGGTAAAGTGGCGTTGTAGGTTCCGGTGAAGCTCGGTACTCCGATCTTCAGGTACTTGGTTACTTCCTTCAGGTGTCATCCAAAGGGTGTATCTTCATCCGGTTGCATGAACTTGTTCCTTGCATCCGCCATCCTAGAAGAATAGAAAAGATGAGGAGTTAGAATGAGAAGAGAGAGTAGTGATCTATGGCTTTTTCTTAGTGGTCGTGTCCTACAGTCAGCGTGTGCTCTGATACCATCTTGTAGCCACCAGACCTCAAACAGTCTGATCTCTGTGCATCAGTGTCATCCCTGGATCAGTAATGCTGACACGCACAGTACTTGAAGGATTTATAACAGAATAGCAATCACACACTTATTACATCGAATGTCTCCAGAGAGAACTTATTACAATAAATATGGCTTAAGGCCATCTAATAACGATAACAGCGGAAGGCTTGGAAGATAAGTGAGTCCATCAACTCCAACGGCATCACTGAGTATAGAACCCCGATCCTAAAGCATCTTACTCGTCGTCTGAAAAGTCTGCAACATGAACGTTGCAGCCCGAAAACAGGTCAGCACATGGAATATGCTGGCAAAGTAACACATAGAGAGTAATGAAAGAGTAAAGCTATACTACATGCATATATGGCTGGTGGAAAAGCTCTATGGTTACAGTTTTGCGTAAAGCCAATTTTTCCCTACTGCAAAGGAATAAATTTATTTAACTATCATGGTGGTTGTTAAACATTGAGAATGGTTGACAGCATTCGCAATCCCAATTAAGTAACATCATCATTAAAACCCAACAATATTAATTAAAGTAACATGATGAGATTCACATGATAATCCAAGTACTAGATACTCAAAACGTCCATAACCGTGGACACGGCTAATCATGATTAGTTTATACACTCTGTAGAGGTTTGCGCAATTTTCCCCACACGACTCGATCTCCTCCGTTGATTTTCTCGCACTACATGATGTTTGAGAAACGGATGACCAAGACATAGTCTTTCAGAAGGGCTAGCACCTTACGATGGGTACACCTGTACACCTACTTTCCCCTACATCTGCTAGTCTACCATTGTAAGAGTTTGCACGACTTAGTCAACTATGCTAAAGCCCATGATAGCATGTCGTTGCACACGGAAGTTTCTAGCATGAATAATCTTATGATCCCTTTGAGCCTGGGTGGCGGTCCAAAAACAAACAGGCAATCCTGAAATACCCAGGTACCTCAATCCACCCAGATGTGTATAAATGTTGCCACCTTAAATAAACCATTAATTAACAATCTCACATCTGTCATGGAAATTCACTCACCCAATCCACATATACTAGCATAGCATGGCATAATAAGCAAACATAGAAGTAACTCCCAAGGGTTTGATAATAAAACAGATCCTAATCATGCAATTGTTTGAGGATTGATCTAATGCATAAAACTGGGTAGTAAAGGGATATGATCAAAGTGTTACTTGCCTTGCTGATGATCCGCATAACCTAGGGATTCGAAGTAGCAAGCGGCGCAATCCGGGTACTCTATCGCAAACAAACAAGAAAACAAGCATACAATAAGTACTCATCTAATGCACGGGTAAAACTCGAACAAGAGATCTAACCAGAAAGTTCAACTTAAGAACTCCGGTTTGCAAAAAGAGTCAAATCAAACGAAGAAACAAAACTCAAACGGCAAAAAAAAGATTCATTTACTAATCTGGACCTAAGTCAAATTTTATAGAAGCAAAACTTGTTTGAGTTAGATTATTCGGAAAGAGGGTTTCGAGAAGAAACTCTAGGCGCTTGAATCGCCTGATTCCGATAAACGAGCGAAAAGATAAACTAAAACGAAAATCGGATCAGAAATCGCGATCAGAAAAATCGCGGAATAAACCCGAGAAAAGAAAAACGATGAACAGATTAACGAACAAACGTTCGTTATCTGGATCTAACCGACGGATATGTTTGTTAAGACGAACAAACGAGCGAACGCTCGCTAAAAAAATAAACCGAGAAAAGAAAAAAAACAATCTAAAAAACGAATCGATGGTTTTTTGAAAATAAAACCGAAGTGGTTTTCTTAAAAAAAACAGACCGGCAGCGGCGGCTCGGGCAATACCTCGGCGAGGCACTCCGGCGGGGCGGGGCGGCTCCGGTGGGGTGGTGAGGGGCGGCAGCGACTCAGCGGCAGGGCTCGGCGGCTCGGGTGGCGGCTCCGGCTGCGGTGGCAAGTGGCAGCTGTGGCAGCGCAAGACGGTGGGGCTGGCGGCTGCGGCGGCAGGGTTCGGCGGCGGCGGCTTGGGGCTCCAGGGGGGCGGGGGCGCTTTATATATCTGAGGGCGGCGGTGGCTTGGGCGAGGGGGCGCCCGGGGAGGAGTCCGGCTCAGACTCTCCTCGGCGTCCGTGCTGCGCACGGCGGCGCGTGCGAGGGGAGGCGGCGGCACTGGGTTGGGCCGGCCTGGCTCGGCTGGGCTTCGGCCCAGTCGGGCGCGGGCGCGTTTTTTTTAAATAATTACGCCGAACTGCAAAAAAATCTAGAAAAATAAATAAAAATCTAAAATACCCAAAATAAATTTTTATCGTCCAAATAAAATATTTTGAACTAGATGAACATTTTTTCGGTCCTAAAATGCATTTTTAAAAATCGTGCAGTTTTTCCTAAATTCAAATAAAATAGTAAAAACACCAAAATAAATTTTATTTGATTTTTTATTAAATCCTCATTATTTCTTTATTTTGGGAAAGTCATTTTATTCCATCTCTCATATTTTTTTAATTGAAATAATTGAAGATAAAATAAATAAAATCAAATGATCCTATTTTCAAGATTTGAGAAAAACTCAAATATGAAAATAACGAAATGCCCAACTCTCTCCATGGGTCCTTGAGTTGCGTAGAATTTCCAGGATCGACGCAAAATGCAAATAAAATATGATATGCAATGATGATCTATGTATAACATTCCAAATTGAAAATTAGAGATGTTACATTCCCCCTATATATAGTGAGGGAGAGAGAGGGCAGCCTCACCCCTTGCCCCTGGCGCAGCCCTCCCCTCTCCAACTCCACCTCCTCCTCAGTAGTGCTTGGCGAAGCCCTGCCAAAGAACTGCAAGCTCCACCACCACGCCGTCGTGCTACCGGAGCTCTCCCTCAACTTCTCCTCTCCCCTTGCTGGATCAAGAAGGAGGAGACGTCCCCGGGTTGTACTTGTGTTGAACGCGGAGGAGCCGTCCGCTTGGCGCTTAGATCGGAATCGACCGCGATCTGAATCGCTGTGTGTACGACTCGACCAACCGCGTTCTTGTAACGCTTCCGCATCGTGATCTTCAAGGGTATGAAAATACACTCATCTTCTCCCTCTCTTGTTGCTAGAATCTCCATAGATTGATCTTGGTGACACGTAGGAAATTTTTTAATTATTTCTACGTTCCCCAACAGTGGCATCATGAGCTAGGTCTATGCGTAGTTTCTATGCACGAGTAAAACACAAGCTGTTGTGGGCGTCGATTTTGTCAATTTACTTGCCGTTACTAGTCTTATCTTGATTCAGTGGCATCGTAGGATGAAGCGGCCCAGACCGACCATACACGTACGCTTACGTGAGACAGGTTCCACCGACTGACATGCACTAGTTGCATGAGGTGGCTAGCAGGTGTCTGTCTCTCCCACTTTAGTCGGATCAGATTCGATGAAAAGGGTCCTTATGAAGGGTAAATAGCAATTGGCATATCACGTTGTCGTTTTGGCATAGGTAAGAAACGTTCTTGCTAGAAACCTATAGCAGCCACGTAAAAACTTGCAACAACAATTAGAGGACGTCTAACTTGTTCTTGCAGCATATGTCGTGTGATGTGATATGGCCAAAAGGATGTGATGAAGGATATATATGTGATGTATGAGATTGATCTTGTTCTTGTAATATGAATCACGACTTGAATGTCGATGAGTATGACAACCGGCAGGAGCCATAGGAGTTGTCTTAATTTATTGTATGACCTGCGTGTCATTGAGTAATGCCATGTAATTACTTTCCTTTATTGCTAAACCATTAGCCATAGTACTAGAAGTAATAGTTGGCAAGAGAACTTCATGCAGACGGAGATCATGGTGTCATGCCGGTGACGATGATGATCATGGCGCCGCGAAGATGGAGATGAGAAGGAGCAAAATGATATTGGCCATATCGTGTCACTATTTGATTGCATGTGATGTTTATCATGTTTTTACATCCTATTTTCTTAGAACGACGGTAGCATAAATAAGATGATCCCTCGCTAAAATTTCAAGAAAGTGTTCCCCCTAACTGTGCACCATTGCGAAGGTTCATTGTTTCGAAGCACCATGTGATGATCGGGTGTGATAGATTCTAACGTTCGAATACAACGGGTGTAAGCCAGATTTACACAAGCAAAACACTTAGGTTGACCTGACGAGCCTAGCATGTACAGACATGGCCTCGGAACACAAGAGACCGAAAGGTCGAACATGAGTCATATAGCAGATACGATCAACAGGAAGATGTTCACCGATGATGACTACTCCGTCTCACGTGATGATCGGACACGGCCTAGTTGACTCGGATCACGTATCACTTAGATGACTAGAGGGATGTCCATCTGAGTGCGAGTTCATTAAATTAGATGAACTTAATTATAATGAACATAGTCAAAAGGTCTTTGCAAATTATGTCGTAACTTGTGCTTCAATTCTACTGTCTTAGATATGTTCCTAGAGAAAATTGAGTTGAAAGCTGATAGTAGCAATTATGCGGACTAGGTCCGTAAACTGAGGATTGTCCTCATTGCTACGCAGAAGGCTTATGTCCTTAATGCACCACTCGGTGTGATGAACCTCGAACATCGTCTATGGATGTTGCGAACATATGGCATACACGTTTTGATGACTACGTGATAGTTCAGTAATGTTAAACGGTTTAGAATGGAGGCGCCGAAGACGATTTCGAAATGTCACGGAACATATGAGATGTTCAAAGGGCTGAAAGTGGGATTTCAGGCTTGTGCCCATGTCAAGAGGTATGAGACCTCTGACGAGTTTCTTAAGCCTGCAAACTAAGGGAGAAAAGCTCAATCGTTGAGCATGTGCTCAGATTGTCTGATTACTACAATCACTTGAATCGAGTGGGAGTTAATCTTCCTTAAGAGATAGTGATGGTTCTCCAAAGTCATTGCCACCAAGCTACTAGAGCTTCGTGATGAACTATAACATATCAAGGATAGATATGATGATCCTTGAGCTATTCGCGATGTTTGACACCGCGAAAGTAGAAATCAAGAAGGAGCATCAATTGTTGATGGTTAGTGAAACCACTAGTTTCAAGAAGGGCAAGGACAAGAAGGGAGACTTCATGAAACGGCAAATCAGTTGCTGCTCTAGTGAAGAAACCCAATGTTTGAACCCAAACCCGAGACTAAGTGCTTCTATATTGAGGGGAACGGTCACTGAAGCAGAACTACCCTAGATACTTGGTAGATGAGAAGGCTGGCAAGGTCGACAGAAGTATATTGGATATACATTATATTACTGTGTACATTACTAGTACTCCTAGTAGCACCAGGGTAATAGATACCGGTTCGGTTGCTAAGTGTTAGTAACTCAAAATAAAAGGCTACGGAATTAACGGGGACTAACCAAAGGTGAGATGACGATATGTGTTGGAAATGTTTCCAAGGTTGATGTGATCAAATATCATACGCTCCATCTACCACCGGGATTGGTGTTAAACCTAAATAATTGTTATTTGGTGTTTGCGTTGAGCATAGACATGATTGGATTATGTTTATTGGAATACGGTTGTTCATTTAAGGATAATAATGGTTACTCTGTTTATTTGAATAATACCTTCAATGGTCTTGCACCTAAAATGAATGGTTTATTGAATCTCGATCATAGTGATACACATGTTCATGCCAAAAGATATAAGATAGTAATGATAGTACCACCTACTTGTGGCACTGCCATTTGAGTCATATTGGTATAAAACGCATGAAGAAGCTCCATGTTGATGGATCTTCTGGACTCACTCATTTTTTGAAAAGTTTGAGACATGCGAACCATGTCTATTAATATGTACGGATGAAGAAACTCCATGCAGATGGATCATTTGGACTCACTTGATTTTGAATCACTTGAG
The DNA here is from genome assembly GCF_018294505.1 of Triticum aestivum. Classification (NCBI taxonomy): domain Eukaryota; kingdom Viridiplantae; phylum Streptophyta; class Magnoliopsida; order Poales; family Poaceae; genus Triticum; species Triticum aestivum. The sequence goes on from NC_057813.1 coordinate 628,937,536, forward strand.
ACATGCAAATCATACCACATGGGCAAGATGACTAAAAAGCCTCGTTTTTAGTAAGATGGAACAAGAAAGCAACTTGTTGGAAGTAATACATTTTGATGTGTGCAGTTCAATGAGTGTCGAGGCACGCAGTGGATATCGTTATGTTCTTACTTCACTGATCATTTGAGTAGATGCTGAGTATATTTACTTGATGAAACACAAGTCTGAATTATTGAAAGGTTCTAGTAATTTTAGAGTGAAGTTGAAGATCATCGTGACAAGAGGATAAAATGTCTATGATATGATCATAGAGATGAGTATCTGAGTTATGAGTTTGGTATACAATTAAGACATTGTGGAAATTGTTTCACAACTAATACCGCCTGGAACACCATAGTGTGATGGTGTGTCCGAACATCATAGCTGCACCCTATTGGATATATATGGTGCGTACCATGATGTCTCTTATCTAATTAACACTATCGTTTATGGGTTAGGCATTAGAGACAACCGCATTCACTTCAATTAGGGCACCACGTAATTCGTTGAGATGATAACGTATGAACTATGGTTTAGAGAAACCTAAGCTTACATTTCTTAAAAGTTTGGGGTTGCGAAGCTTATGTGGAAAAGTTTTAGCCTGATAAGCTCGAACCCAAAGCGGATAAATGCATCTTCATAGGACACACAGAATAGTTGGGTATACCTCCTAATTCAGATCCGGAAGCAAAAGTGATTGTCTCCATAAACGGGTCCTTTATTGAGGAAAAGTTTCTCTCGAAAGAATTGAGTGGGAGGATGGTGGATACTTGATGAGGTTATTGAACCGTCACTTCAACTAGTGTGTAGAAGGGCACAGGAAGTTGTTCATGTGGCGCCTACACCAATTGAAGTGGAAGCTGATGATAGTGATCATGAAACTTCGGATCAAGTCACTACCAAACCTTGTAGGTCGACAAGGATGCGTACTACTTCAGAATGGTACGTAATCCTGCCTTGGAGGTCATGTTGCTAGACAACAATGAACCTACGAGCTATGGAGAAGCGATAGTGGGCCCGGATTCCGGCGAATGGCTCGAGGCCATAAAATCCGAGAGGATCCATGTATGAAAACAAAGTATAGACTTTGGAAGAATCACTTGATGGTCGTAAGGCTATTGGATACAGATGGATTTTAAAAGGAAGACGGACAATGAAGGTAAGTATCACCATTAAGAAAGCTTGATGATGTCTACTACGCAACCTTCTTCTTTTAGACGTTGTTGGGCCTGCAAGTGCACAGGTTTGTAGGACAGTAGAAAATTTCCCTCAAGTGGATGACCTAAGGTTTATCAATCCATGGGAGGCATAGGATGAAGATGGTCTCTCTCAAACAACCCTGGAACCAAATTACAAGGAGTCTCTTGTGTCCCCAACACACCCAATACAATGGTAAATTATATAGGTGCACTAGTTCGGCGAAGAGATGGTGATATAAGTGCAATATGGATGGTATTTGTAATATGAAATTATAAAAATAGCAAGGTAGCAAGCGATAAAAGTGAGAATAAACGGTATTGCAATGGTAGGAAACAAGGCCTAGGGTTCACTAATGGCGCACTAGTGGCGCACCAGTTTTGCCTACTAATGGCGCACTACTGGTGCGCCACTAGTACCACGCCACTAGTATTATATACTAATGGCGCACCATAGGTGCGCCATTAGTATACTAGATACTAATGGCGCACCATGTGGTGCGCCATTAGTATACCATTCGGTGCTCCACTAGTATTCCCTCCAGGTGCGCCACTAATAACCTTATAGGTGCGCCACTAGTAATAAAGGAAGGTGCGCCACTAATACGGGCTTAAATGCGCCACTAGTAATGTATTTGGAAAACAAAAAAATCTAACTTTACAGAAAACAACCTATAAGGAAAAATAATTTAAAAACAAAAAATGAAATAGAATCATAATTTTTATTATAGTAAGAATATTACAATGTCTTTACAAGTTTCCAATAAAAGGAAAATTGCAAGGAAATAAAAGAAAATCCTAAAACTAATCTTCTAGTAATCTTTTCTTCTTTTTCATCACTTTATCCCTGCAAAATGTAACAAAATAAATAGAAAGACAAACAAACTATTTATAACATGTCAATACTGTCATTTTTATGCAAAACTAGATATGAGCATATATTTCCAAAATTACATGGTGTGAATATGTATGAGTAAGATTATAATGGAAATGAATTTCGATAGGAGCCCACTTTCGACGAGTATTTATCTGACAGAGCTAAATAATCAGGGTATTTATCTGCTTCTTACTGTACACATGAATACAAGGAGTACATGGGTCTCTATAACTACTTCATGTCTACATCAGTGCTTGTCTACAGGAGTAATATGAACATCATTCTACATGGGTCTCTGAACATCTTCTTACAAAGTTGGCTACAAAACAGATCAAGACAACGCAAGAATACTTTTGAGTACACTGTTGATATGCTCCAGCTAAATGAGTACAGTACAAATGAGTACTCCTGCTGCTTAATGATGCATCTTAATTAACAGAAAATGTTTCAATTAATTTAAATTAAAGTAATAGTCGTGCTGCTTAATGATGCATCTTAAACAGGCAAATGAGTAGAAAAATATCAGTTAATTTAAATTAACTGAAAAGGTTTCAGTTAACCTCTTCACTGCCACAAACTGTCCATTAGCAAGTTGTCCTTTGTACACCTCAGCATGCCGTCCCTTTTTGATCAAGTTATCTACAGAAACATTGTACATTCAGTTTTCAAGCAAAAATGTTTAGAGATAATTAAGATACAGAAAACTATGGCTGGTAATGCTTCATTAACATAAGAAACTAATTCTTACTTTGACAGTAAACACACAACAACTGAAAGTAGGGAGTAAATAAGTTTTAAGTGTATGATGCATCTTAATTTCTCATAATTTTGAAGAAAGCATCAATGCTAACAGTAGGGAGTAAATCAGTTAAGAAATGTTTCAGTGTATGATCATGATAATGTACACTACTGAACAAGAGCAGTACACTACTGAACAAGAAGAGAAGAGAAGACAAGAGAATAGAGAAGAGAAGAACACTAAATTCCTACACTACTAAACAAGAGCAGTACACTACTGATGCACTTGCTACTCTAGAATTTGGAAGCAATACTCCAATACCGCGGTATTGGAAGGAATACTGTAGTAGTTCAAGCAGTACTTCAGTGGAGTAGCTGCAAAGAATTAACACTAAGCATAAGATACACTAAGAATTTTTAGTGGAGCAGCTGCATAGAATTAACAGAATTAAGAGAGCATCAGCAAGTTAACAAGCTACTGAAAAAACACTGCAACCAATACAGTACTGCAAAATTACATAATTTGCAAAATTTTGTAAACTGAAGTTTTTGCGAAGGAAACAAAATTTTATAGCTTCAGGCCTACAGAATAGCTTCAGGCTGGAGAACTACAGTTGTTGGTAAGACTTCTTGTAGCTTTAGGCTGGTTGGAGTACTACAGCAGCAAACATTTCATGGTTAGAGTACTCCGTTTGCAGTAGCCAAACATTCAGATATCTACAGTAGCTTCAGGCTGGTTGCCTGACTAAATAGTCATCCTCTCGTGAGGATTCTGGAGCAAAAGAGCTGCTGCTTAGGTAGTGGGAGTAGTTGATACTACACTAAATTACTCTTTGCAATTTTGGACTGAATGTGTTGAGATCTTTAGCTACTGTCAGCAGAGTTACAGAGTAGTGATTGATGGACGTGGTGTCATGGGATCACCGAGGTAGAAGGCGGCATACTCGGCGTAGACCTCGCCACAGCGGTCGTAGGCATCGCCCAGGAGGCCCCAGCCGAGCTTGGCGTCCCCCTCCTACTCGAGTTGCTCGTCCTGCCATTGGCGACGCCTGCCCGCCTCGGCCTCCCGCACCCGCCGCCCCTACAGGTCCTCGACCAGCGTGGCCTGCCGCAGCTCGTACACCGCCTCCTCGGTCGCCGTCCACGCCGCGTACCTTCTTCACCTTCCATTCCACTAAGAAATCAGTGGAAAAATTAGGGAGCAGAAGCTCAACAGAATGCACCAAATCGCCAAAATTCCATCCCAGCTACCTCCAGAAGCAGCAACCGGGAGTGAAGCTTCCGGCCTACACGCAACATCCCCCGCAACCCACAAGATAGTGGAGGAGGGAAGCACCTTGGCGGAGACCGCTCGGGAGGCGGGCTGGGCCAAAGGGAGAAGCCGCCATAGGGACCCTCTGCCGCGGCGGGACGACGCTGTCGAGGCGGGAGACGGCAGGCGGAGACCTCCATCGGCAGGCAAGCGCTCCGGTTGGTGGGGAATTTTCACCTCTCCTCCGTCGCTAGTGGGGGTGGGGGAGAAGAAGAGGGAGGTGGAGCTCCTTGGATTGCTCGTCATGGAAGGTGGCTGGTGGCGGAAGGGGTGGCACCTGTAAAGCTCGTGGGGCGGATCTGGCCGGTTCCCGGCGAGTGGAGACGGCGGCGGCTCCACCACTCCCAGATCTAGCACCGAAGCTGCCTTCCGACCCGTCGCCGCCGAGCTCGGGCTCCTTGGCTGTGACAGCCGCGAGGAGGCGCGAAGGGGACCGAAGAGAGAGGAGGGCAAGGGCCGCCGCACAGGAAGAGGATGGAGCACTGGGAGGCGGCATCGATCGGGGCCGGGGCGAGGCCGAGAGACGTGTGTGCGTGGGGTGAGGGATAAGAGGATAGGGTTCCTTGTGAGAGAGAGGAGAGAGATGGTGGGCGGTCGGGCTGCGGCACTTACCTACAAAACCACAGTGGCGCACCGCATGGAAAAGTGCGCTATTAGTATCAAAAATAGCAATGGTGCATCAGGGAAAAGTGTGCCATTACTATGTCCAGAAGTGGGTCAAAGCTTGGTCAAACATAGTAATGGCGCACTTTTTACTCGGTGTGCCATTATTATTTTAGATACTAATGGCGCACTATGTATAGGTGCGCCATTACTATATAGTAGTGGCGCACCGCATGTATAATGCGCCATTAATGTCTATATTATCTATAGCCTGTTTTCTAGTAGTGTTATTGCAACTCCTACAAGCATATGTTCCTCCCTCATAATAATTTTTAGTAGCATCATGAATGAATTCAACAATATAACCAGCACTTAAAGCATTCTTTTCATGATCTACTAGCATAGAAAATTTACTACTCTCCACATAAGCAAAATTCTTCTCATTCGGAATAGTGGGAGTATCCTAAGAGACTTGAACACTAAAAATTGTTTCCACATTAAAAGAGCAATGTTCAGAAAAAGGGTAATCATAATCATGACAAGATTTGTAATTATAATCATCACTACTTTTTATAGCATAAGTTTCATCACAATAATCATCATAAGTAGCAACTTCGTTCTCATCATAATCGATTGAAACCTCTCCCAAGATAGTGGAATCACTAAATAAAGTTGACACTCTTCCAAATGCACTTTAATATTTATCAGAATAAAATTCAACATCCTAAAAAATAGTGGGATCACTACTTCCTAAAGTTGACTCTCTTCCGAACCCACTTTCATCAATATAATCATCATAGGTAGGAGGCATGCTATCATCATAACAACTTTGCATATCAAAACTTGGGATGCTAAAAATATCATCTTCATTAAACATAGCATCCCCAAGCTTGGGACAAACATTAATTTCAGCAAATATATTCTCAAATATTTCATCCTCATCAAACATAGCTTCCCCAAGCTTGGGCCTTTTCATATCATAAACATAATCACTCTCATTATTAATAGTATGGATAGCACCAATAGTATAGCAATTATCGTCATCACAATGAGTAGTAGGAGCAACATCATTTGGAAGGGATACCTTTTTACCTTTGTTGCCCCTTGTCGGTGTCAAAACCGGCGGATCTCGGGTAGGGGGTCCCGAACTGTGCGTCTAGGCGGATGGTAACAGGAGACAAGGGACACGATGTTTTACCCAGGTTCGGGCCCTCTTGATGGAGGTAAAACCCTACGTCCTGCTTGTTTGATATTGATGATGTGGGTATTACAGGAGTAGATCTACCACGAGATCAAGGAGGCTAAACCCTAGAAGCTAGCCTATGGTATGATTGTTTTATATTGTATATCTGTCGACTAGCCTGGCCCTGGTTTATATAATGCACCAGAGGCCTAGGATAACAAGAGTCCTAGCCGAATACGCCGGTGGGGGAGGAGTCCTTGTCTTGATCGCCATGTCTTGTGGAATCTTCCTGGTATGTGGCAACTGTCCGGACTGGCCCATGAGTATACGGCCATGGGGATCCTCGGCCCAATCCAACTGATTGGGAGACGACGTGGTAAGTACCCCCTAGTCCAGGACACCGTCAATAGCCCCCTGAACCGGTCTTCAAGTTACGGACGCTCCTCGATTCTTCCGAACTGTTCTTCATCTTCGGTTGCCGGTCTTGAAAACTGGTTCAACAAATCTTCTCATCTTTGATCTGGAGGATCGCCGAAATGCATTCGACAAGTTTATACGTTGGGTATCCGAGGAGCCCCTTTAAGTTTTCGGGCTTTATCCATGCCTTGTTATTTTTATGCCACACCTCAGGTTTGAAGTTGTTCCCAGGTGGCAACGTCCTCTTGCGTCCGAGATCCAACGCCGGACTACATTCGAGGTATCTTTTGCAGCCAAGCACCAATGCCGGACCGCTTCCCAGCTCTAACGCCAAAATGTATCCGAGCTCCAACACCGGACTATGTGTACGAGCTCCAACGCCAGACTATGTGTCCGAGCTCCAACGCCGGACTATGTATCCGGGCTCCAACGCCGGACTGTATCCGAGGTGTCGTAAATCACCTTGGTTCAAAGAAGTTTGAAGGAGTTTAGCCAAGCTTAATGCCGGAAATGCCCTCTAAGGAGCCAGCCACTTGCATCCGAACTATATGCCGAATTGCTTCTGAGGTGGTGCACCACCCCGAATGTGGGCTGATTTTTGGTCAATATTTTTTATTGATGCAATTTATTCTCTGACGAGATATATAGCCAGTAGCCCTCAAGGTGTCTATCGGTCTAAAACCCGAGATGCACCTGAAGGATGACATAAGACCGCTGATCCCAGTAACCGCTGAGACTCAGCTTGATTTGCCAAATCGGCCTGAGGATCAAGTCCTAGCTCGGCAGAATACTTCGGGGCGCAAAAAGCGGCGTGCTCAGACCTCAAAACTCAGGTTGGGTGCGGCCGACCAACCTGAGGATCAAAATCTCCTCGGAAACTGTATTGCACTTAAGATTTTCTGCATAGAACAAGCAATCCAGTAGCCCCTGAGACACTGGTCGGGTGGCAACACCAGATCAGGGGATCAATGTGCCCCTTTAATATTTGTAAATAATAAGCCCGAAGCCCAGTAGCCCCCGAGCCTTAATGCGGGCACGGGAGGCCGAATTAAGGATCAATATCCATAGTAAAATCCCAAATTATGTGTAATGACTCAATGTATCCAAGTACTTTATGTCATTAATGCTCGGATCCGCATTGTACAAAACTTTGTTGACCGACCATCGGCTTCAACCTCCTCGGCCAGTAGCCGAGGAGTGTTTGTCCTACTTTATAAAGCCTTTATGAGGGCAAAGATTTACGACAAACAAGGCAATCTCTCCATACGGTTTTATAAACAAAGGTACGTAGAGAGATATGTTATATTGCTGTTTAACAGAAGAAATGTCTTTCAAAGAAAATAGTCCCGCTATCGGTTCCTTTCTATGGTTGTCATGCTAAGCATGATCATGAAACCTCATCTCCAATGTAAGAGCAAAAGATCGAGGATTTAGTTTGGGAGGCCAGTTAATAGCCCCCGGTAGTGTTCGGCGACAGTCGAGGTCAAGCCGGAAACACTTCGGCCAATGTTATGAATGGCCCATCATTTAATATAGTCATCGGATTGCTGACCAGTTTACACCTATTGTGACAGTCAGTTTTCGGCTTTCTCAAGTGAGGTGCTTGACCATGCGAGCTGGAAGCACAATCGCAATGGTTCTCCCTTTGCACACCTAGCCGAACAAAGCGGAACGTATGAGGCAAGCGCGGGAGCCGGGCAACCCAACTATTGACCGAAGACACAATTCGAAACTGATGCATATATAGCAATATCTGAGAATGTTTTTGCCGAATCTCTAAAGGTGTCCGGCGTTGCGCTGCGAGACTTGTGCTGAAAACACACAAATAGTTAAAATTTCCAAGAGCTTGGAAAACCAAAAAAATGTCAGTAAAAACATGACGTCCGAACAAGATCAAGTGTTCGGTGCCAATCAGAAAATTGGTCTTTAGAAAAAAAAGGTGCTTCTGCCGTGCTTTAACTTTGCAATGACTAAGAAGAAAAACACTTAGTATGAAACGGCTCAAATAAACATAAGAGCCCCCAAGTGACTTGAGTAAAAGTTGACTATAAAATGTAAGGTGACATGTAGAATGCCTTCTAGCCGGATTGTAGATCGTTTGTCGTAGCGGACCTTTTCGCTTCAACCTCTGGACCCAATAGTCCGGAGTGTGTCCGAATACCCTCGCGGTTATAAAAACCGGGGCATGCGTGGAGACCAGGCGTAGGGGTCATTAGTGCTTTATCAGACAAGTGCCCAACTAGTTATTTTATATTACATGGTTAGTAAGAAACATCTTCCAGGGAGAATAGTTCCGTTAGGGGTTCCTTTCCCTGGGAGGCATGCCCTAAAGTGCATGTCCGGACTGCGAAAAGAGCAGAAAAACATCTGGGGGCCAATAAGTAGGTAAGAAATCATCTTTTAGTTCACCGACCGAGTATTCCCTTAAGAACGCTAGCTTTCGGCTTCACCTAGTCTGAGGTACACATCCGGCTGACCCGGCAGTAACAATCGCAGAGGTGCTCCCTTTACAACCTAGCCGAACAATTGGGAACGTAGCGGTAAGCACAGGAGCCAGGCAACCCAGCTTGGCCAAAACTTAAGTCATATCGATGCATATAATGGTGAATAAAAGGTACATGCAGAAGTGTGACACATGTGTTGGGCATAAAGCCCGTAGTAATAAGCTTCTATTAAAGAAGCCCCCAGGTATAATGAGCGCGGGTAGCGCGTCAAGGGTGTTCGAACAAAGTTTCGACACGGAAAATTTTTACAAGCAACTTTTTTCCAAAAAAGTATAATGCTTGGTCGAACTGAACACAAGTTAGAAATTTAAAACTTTGAGCATGAAGGAAACTTAGCTGGTTAATGTGTTCGGTATTGACGATGCGGTCCGAGCTTGATGCGGGACAAGGTTCTATCCCCCAAGTCGGTCCCGAGGTGGCGGAGCAAAGAGCTCAGCACTGTGAAGTGGTGACTTAGCACGGTCAATGCAGGACGGCAGAGTGATGCCGAAGTCCCTGGCATGGAGTAATGAAGTGTTGACGAAGCCCCCCGTCCAGCCGAGGTGACATCAAAGGATATAGTCCGGCTGGATCAGTTTCCTGTGCACAAAAAATAGTGCAAACCAGAGATAAAAAAAATGTTGCATAATAAATAATTTATGCAAAGCGAGTAATAAAAGAAATATGGCCTGGCGCCGAAGTCGGTGCAAGGCGGCGGCGTGATGCGGTAAAGGCATGGCAAGTCCTGAATTCGCAGGTCGGTTCGAGTTCTGGATGCGGCGTTCGCCGGACTATGTATGGAAACTGACCGAACCATCATGCGACCATCGATAATGCGGCCACCCCTTGATAGACCTGTGTACATATGATGGACAAACCAGAGTAATAATTCCTTGGAAAAAATGAGCCCAAACAAGCAGAAAATACTAGGATTAATAGCACCTGGTTTATTTGTTGTAGTAATCTGAAGGAAGGTGATTCCCAGAATCGGGACTCGATCCGCGCACCCATTGCCTGATGGGCGATAAAACGACGGCATGGTAATGCTGGCAAAGGTTGGCTTGCCGAGGCAAAGCCCTCGGCCCAGCTAACGTGACGGAGCTGGTCGGCTAGTGACGCCGAAGTGTCCGGAGTAGGTTGATGAAGAGATGATGAAGCCCCTGGTCCAGCAAACGTGATGAGGCCTTGGTGTCAGCCGATGAGTCAAAGTAGGTCGGCGTGATGGACACCAGCTTGAAGAAGCAATAGTGTGGCCCTGCCGATGCAGGTCGTGACATGGTCGATGCCGGCTTGATGAAGCGACCATGCGGCGATGCCGGTATGCCCGCTCTGTGTAATCCATGGGGCGGTGATGTTGGTGATGATTTATCCTTCGCGATGCCGGACACTTGCTCGGATTGCCAAGATGATGATCCGAAGAAGTTGAGCTTGGCTCAACAAAGTGACGACCTGTCTAGCGCAGGTCGGCAGCCGTGGAGCAATGTTGCCGGACTGGTTTGACACCAGCATGATGTCGAAGATCATGTTCAAAAGATCTTAAAGTTAGTGGGATGTGTTAGGGAACAAAACACAATACCCCATACAAAACTTCCTTCAAAACGGATGTCCGAAATCCCGTTCATAAAAAAGACGAATTCGGGTCGGATTCGTTTTCGCGTAGAAAACAGATCCAAAAAGTGATGCACTAATCGGAAGGTTCCCGGAGTTTGGACGGTCGGATCGAGCTGAAATTTTGAGTTGTGGTAGATATAGGAATTCCGCAGCCGATCAATGGTTGGATCTTCCAAAGGACGTCCGAGCTAGAATCTGGACACCACGCCCTAAACTCGTCCGGATTCTCGTCCAGATTCAATGCGGCTCCGATATATCGGAGATTGCCAGAGATTCCCCAATCGGAACTCGACGAAATTTTCCAGGGTTGTTGTAGACTCAATTCCGCACAGTTCCACCGACGAGGAGGCGGTCGCGGCGGGCACAAGTCCGCTGTCCAGAAAAATAGTACGGTCGCCCGAGGGCAATGTTGACGTTGAGCCGCCGGGCTCCCTGGATGATTCCTCCATGATCTTGATAGAGATCGGAGTTGATGTTGATGAAGGCCCTCATCCAAACATGACGATCGGAGGTAGGGCGCAGTCCTTGATCGAACCAAGGTGACCAGTCGAGCTGGTGACGAAGATGCCGAAGTCGCAGTTGATCTGCAGGCAAGCCATCGACCTTTTGCCGAACACACAGAGGAACTCTCAATGAAAGCACCAATGTCGGTGTCAAAACCGGCGGATCTCGGGTAGGGGGTCCCGAACTGTGCGTCTTGGCGGATGGTAACAGGATACAAGGGACACAATGTTTTACCCAGGTTTGGGCCCTCTTGATGGAGGTAAAACCCTACGTCCTGCTTGATTGATATTGATGATGTGGGTATTACAAGAGTAGATCTACCACGAGATCAAGGAGGCTAAACCCTAGAAGCTAGCCTATGGTATGATTGTTGTATATTGTATATCTGTCGACTAGCCTGGCCCTGGTTTATATAATGCACCAGAGGCCTAGGATAACAAGAGTCCTAGACGAATACGCCGGTGGGGGAGGAGTCCTTGTCTTGATCGCCAAGTCTTGTGGAATCTTCCTTGTATGCGGCAACTGTCCGGACTGGCCCATGAGTATACGGCCATGGGGGTCCTCGGCCCAATCCAACTGATCGGGAGACGACGTGGTGAGTACCCCCTAGTCCAGGACACCGTCACCCCTTCTTTCCCTTTTCTTCTTCACATTATGTGTGGGTTCAACCTTCCTCTTTGAGATCCTTATTGACGAGATTGGTTGAATAGAAAGCTCCTCCTCGTTACCTGATTCATCATAAGAAATAATAGGAGGATATTGGGAAGTCTCTTCCCTTTCATTAGTATTCTCATCATCTTATATTTTCTTTCTTTTCTTTATGTAATTGGCAATATAAGGATTTTCAATGCAATTCTCCGCACAATACAAATAAATCTTCTCTAGATCAATATCAAGGAATTTCTTTTGGGCAAATTCTGGAAGGTCCTGAAGTAACGTTTCAATTCTTCATAACCCAAAAGCAAACTAAGTTCCTTGTAATGAGCAAGGGAGATCAAATCATCAAAAAAATTGGACACGATTCGATCATGAAAGAATTTGCATAGGAGATGTAAATGGCCACGTTCATTGGAAAGTTCACAAGTACGGCAAAGGAAATTCAAAATTTCAGCACTCACATTTAGCCTTTCTTGCAACCATTTAGTTTCTACATGCTTATGCCTCTTGCAATATATATCTTCTCTATTTGGTGTGTTCATGCAAACATGCACTCCACAAAAGTTGACATGCTCAAAAGATATATTTTCATCATGACTAGAGCAATCATCATTAGTACTATGGATATTCAAGGAGTTTATACTAACAACATTGCAATCATACTCATCATTCAAAGATTTAATACCAAGCATTTTAAAGCATTCTTCTTCTAGCACTTGAGCATAATTTTCCTTTCCATCGAACTCACGAAAGATATTAAAAAGACGAAGTGTATGCGACAAACTTAACTCCATGTTTTGTCATTTTCTTTTATAAACTAAACTAGTGATAAAACAAGAAACAAAAAGATTCGATTGCAAGATCTAAAGATATACCTTCAAGCACTCACCTCCCCGGCAATGGCGCCAGAAAAGAGCTTGATGTCTACTACGCAACCTTCTTCTTGTAGATGTTGTTGGGCCTGCAAGTGCACAGGTTTGTAGGACAGTAGCAAATTTCCCTCATGTGGATGACCTAAGGTTTATCAATCCGTGGGAGGAGTAGGATGAAGATGGTCTCTCTCAAACAACCCTGCAACCAAATAACAAAGAGTCTCTTGTGTCCCCAACACACGCAATACAATGGTAAATTGTATAGGTGCACTAGTTTGGCGAAGAGATGGTGATACAAGTGCAATATGGATGGTAGATAAAGGTATTTGTAATCTGAAATTATAAAAACAGCAAGGTAGCAAGCGATAAAAGTGAGCGTAAAACGGTATTGCAATGGTAGGAAACAAGGCCTAGGGTTCATACTTTCACTAGTGCAAGTTCTCTCAACAATAATAACATAGATAGATCATATAACAAGCCCTCAACATGCAACAAAGAGTCACCCCAAAGCCACTAATAGCGGAGTACAAAGATAGAGATTATGGTAGGGTTCGAAACCACCTCAAAGTTATTCTTTCAGATCAATCTAATAAAGAGTTCGTACTATAATAACACCTTAAGACACAAATCAACCAAAACCCTAATGTCACCTAGATACTCAATTGTCACCTCAAGTATTCGTGGGCATGATTATATGATATGCGTCACACAATCTCAAATTCATCCAACCAACACAAAGTACTTCAAAGAGTGCCCCAAAGTTTCTACCAGAGAATCAAGAAAATGTGTGCCAGCCCCTATGCATAGGTTCATGGGCGGAACCCGCAAGTTGGTGACCAAAACATACATCAAGTGGCACGTGATATCCCATTGTCACCACAGATAAACACGGCAAGACATACATCAAGTGTTCTCAAAGTAAAGACTCAATCCGATAAGATAACTGCAACAAGGAAACTCAATTCATCACAAGAGAGTAGAGGGGGAGAAAATTCATAAGATCCAACTATAATAGAAAAGATCGCGATAAATCAAGATCATGCCATAGAGAGAACACGAGAGAGAGAGAGATCAAACACATAGCTACTGGTACATACCCTCAGCCCCGAGGGTGAACAACTCCCTCCTTGTCATGGAGAGCGCCGGGATGATGAAGATGGCCACTGGTGATGGATTCCCCCTCCGGCAGGGTACCGGAACGGGCTCCCGAGAGGTTTTTGGTGGCTACAGAGGCTTGCGGCGGCGGAACTCACAATCTATCTTGATATTCGATGGTTTTAGGGTATGTAGGGTTATATAGGCGAAAGAAGTCGGTCGGGGGGTGCTCGAGGAGTCCATGAGACAGGGGGCGCACCCTGGGGGGCTATCTCCTGGGCTCCTTGAGTATCTTCTGACTTGAACTCCACGTCTCCAGGATGATACTCTTCCAAAAAATCACATTGCCGAAGGTTTCATTCCGTTTGGACTCCGTTTGATATTTCTTTTCTTCGAAATACTGAAAGAGGCAATAAAACAACAATATGGGTTGGGCCTCCGGTTAATAGGTTAGTCCCAAAAGTAATATAAAAGTGTATAATAAAGCCCATAATAATTCAAAACAGATAATAAAATAGCATGAATGCTTCATAAATTATAGATACGTTGGAGATGTATCACTCGACTTGTCGTTAACATATTTTCTGACAAGTTCAAGGAGTTGACTATGATGAGACTTTCTCACTCGTAGCGATGCTAAGAGTCTGTTGGAATTATATTAGCAATTACTGCATTATTTACGAAATCTTGCAGATAGGATGTCAAAACATTGTTTCCTCCATGATTTTCTTGAGGAAAGGTTGTATGTGATACAACCAGAAGGTTTTGTCAATCCTAAAAGATGCTAACAAGTATGCAAAGCTCCAGCAATCCTTCTAAGGACTGGAGTAAGCATCTCGGAGTTGGAATATACGCATTGATGAGATGATCAAAGATTTTGGGTTTGTACAAAGTTTATGAGAAACTTGTATTTCCAAAGAAGTGAGTGGGAGCACTATAGAATTTCTGATGAGTATATGTTGTTGACATATTGTTGATCAGAAATGATGTAGAATTTCTGGAAAGCATATAGGGTTATTTGAAAAGTATTTTTAAATGGAAAACCTGGATTAAGCTACTTGAACATTGAGCATCAAGATCTACAAGGATAGATCAAAAGACGCTTAATAGTACTTTCAAATGAACACATACCGTGACAAGATATTGAAGAAGTTCAAAATAGATCGGCAAAGAAGGAGTTCTTGGCTGTGTTATAATGTGTGAGTATTGAGTAAGACTCAAGACCTGACCACGGCAGAAGGGAGAGAAAGGACGAAGGTCGTCCCCTATGCTTTAGACATAGGCTCCACAGTATGCTATGTTGTGTACCGCACCTAAAGTGTGCCTTGCCATGAGTCAGTCAAGGGGTACAAGTGTGATCCCAGAATGGATCACAGGACAGCGGTCAAGGTTATCCTTAGTAACTAGTGGACTAAGGAATTTTCTCGATTATGGAGGTGGTAAAAGAGTTCGTCGTAAAGGGTTATGTCGATGCAAACTTTCACACTAATCTGGATGACTCTGAGTAGTAGACTGGATTCGTATAGTAGAGCAGTTATTTGGAATAGTTCCAAATAGTGCATGGTAGCTGCATCTAGGAGATGACATAGAGATTTGTAAAGCACACACGGATCTGAAAGATTCAGACCCATTGACTAATAACCTCTCTCACAAGCGAGATATGATCAAACCCAATGAGTGTTGGATTCATTACAATCACATAGTGATGTGAACTAGATTATTGACTATAGTGCAAGTGGGAGACTGTTGGAAATATGCCCTAGAGGCAATAATAAAATGGTTATTATTGTATTTCCTTGTTCTTGATAATTGTCTATTGTTCATGCTATAATTGCATTAACTGGAAACCGTAATACATGTGTGAATACATAGACCACAACATGTCCCTAGTGAGCCTCTAGTTGACTAGCCAGTTCATCAACATATGGTCATGGTTTCCAGGCCATGGGAATTAGATGTCATTGATAGCGGCATCACATCGTTAGTAGAATGATGTGATGGACAAGACCCAATCCTAAGCATAGCACAAGATCGTGTAGTTCGTTTTCTAAGAGCTTTTCTAATGTCAAGTATCATTTCCTTAGACCATGATATTTTGCAACTCCCGGATACCATAGCAATGCTTTGGGTGTACCAAACGTCACAACATAACTGGGTGGCTATAAAGGTGCACTACAGGTATCTCCGAAAGTGTCTGTTGGGTTGGCACGAATCGATACTGGGATTTGTCACTCACTATGACAGAGAGGTATCTATGGGCCCACTCGATAATCCATCATCATAATGAGCTCAATTTGACTAAGTAGTTAGTCACGGGATCATGCATTATGGAATGAGTAAAGTGACTTGCCGGTAACGAGATTGAACGAGGTATTGGGATACCGACGATCGAATCTTTGGCAAGTAACATACCGATTGACAAAGGGAATTGTATACGGGATTGATTGAATCCCCGACATCGTGGTTCATCCGATGAGATCATCGTGGAACATGTGGGAGCCAACATGGGTATCCAGATCCCGCTGTTGGTTATTAGTCAGAGAACATCTCGGTCATGTCTGCATGGTTCCCGAACCCGTAGGGTCTACACACTTAAGGTTCGGTGACGCTAGAGTTGTTATGGGAAATAGTATGTGGTTACCGAAGGTTATTCGGAGTCCCGGATGAGATCCCGGACGTGACGAGGAACTCTGGAATGTTCTGGAGGTGAAGATCAATATATTGGTTCAAGGGTATTGGAGTCTGGAATTGTTCTGGGAGTACCGGGTGACGACGAGCGTGACCGAAAGGTGTTTCGGAGGCCCCGGCAAGCGTTGGGGGGGCCTTATGGGCCAAGGGGAGGGGGCACACCAGCCCACTAAGGGGCTGTGCGCCCCTCGCAACCCCTCTTACGTAACTTGGAGAGGTGGGGGCGCCTCCCCTAGGGCAGCCGCCCCTCCCGGCTTGGGGGCAAGTTTCCTAGGGGTGGGGCGCCCAAACCCATCAAGGGTTTCCCCTGTGGCCGCCACCCCTCCCCTAGGGAACCCTAGGGCGCCTCATCCACCCCTTCCCCCTATATATAGTGAGTGAGAGAGAGGGCAGCCGCACCCCTTGCCCGTGGTGTAGCCCTCCCCCTCTCCAACTCCACCCCCTCCTTAGTAGTCCTTGGCAAAGGCCTGCCGGAGAACTGCAAGCTCCACCACCATGCCGTCGTGCTGCCGAAGCTCTCCCTCAACTTATCCTCTCCCCTTGCTGGATCAAGAAGGAGGAGAAGTCCCCGGGTTGTACGTGTGTTGAACGCGGAGGCGCCGTCCGTTTAGCGCTTAGATCGGAATCGACCGCGATCTGAATCGCTGCGTGTACGACTCCACCAACTGCGTTCTTGTAACACTTCCGCATCGTGATCTTCAAGGGTATGAACATACAATCATCCTCTCCCTCTCTTGTTGCTAGAATCTCCATAGAAAGTGCCTCTCATCGTGATCTTGGTGACATGTAGGAAAATTTTGAATTATTGCTACGTTCCCCAACAAGGAAGTGCCTCCTTATTGCGCACAAAAAATGAATACCCCCTGCCAGCTGGGACCCACCATAGTGGGAGGCTGACTTGTGGGCCTACTAAGTTGACGGGGACGGAGGGCTTTGTCAACTTAGTCAATATGAACGATTCTTGCTCCACTGACTGTACGATGTCCATCCAACGGCCATAGTGCATCTTCAACATCTGGTCTTCTTGCTACAGCCGCCCAATCCAGCACTGGTCGTGCCACATGCTCCTGCCTCCCGTGGCCGACTGTGATGTCATGGAGGCCTCACCCACACCCCTTGTTATTCTGCGGCGACGGCAGCCACACACCGCACCTGAACCAGTGAACCCTCGTACTCCACTCTGCGTGGGCTTCAACTATCGCGTCTTCCCCGGATCCGCGTCATCCCCTTCCTAGGCCTCGCCGTCGTCCATCACCCTGGTGCTCTCAGTGCCGCGTGGTCGACGTGGTCAGGGAACGACTTCCATCGAAAGAGTATTGTATGTGGAGAGGCTGACAGCTGGGTCCACGGCAGCCGCAAGGAAGTGCCTCCTTATTATGGGCAAAATAATTATTCCTCCACCTGACAGCAGGGACCCACCGGACGGGCCACGGTATTTCGCGAAAAAAGTTCCCCCTGACTGTTGGGACCCACCACCTACATCTTTGCATGCAAGGAAGTATGTCCGGGCAAAAAAAATGATTGGCCCCCTTGACTGCTGGGACCCACCAGCTACATCTTCGCACGCAAGGAAGTGCCTGGCAGTCAGGACCCACCTGGTGGAAGCGTATGTAGCATTGTCATTCTTGTGAGGAATGTGTACGTACATACAGGTCGATCGGTCTGTCTTTAGGCTGCAGCGATGAACCGTGACCGTGCAAGGAAGGAAGGGCACATGTCGTAGTAGAGGCGCGCACGTAGCATGTACACATACGTACAGCGGCCAGGGTGCAAGAAAGTAAATACGGCCACGTACGTACATACGGGCGGGGTCTCAAATGCCTACTTGCGCATACATATGGTCCGGGCTCGTGTACATAGCTGTGTCGAAACGGAGAAACTGCATCTTCATCGTGTTCTGGGGAGGCAACCGGCTGGGTCGGAACAGAATGTGTCATCGTGTTCATCGTGTTCATCATGTTCATCGGAACAGCCGATAGAAATGAGGCCTGGCGTACCGTAGAATGGAGAAAATGGCCCTGTGTTCGACCGGCCACGGTCGAAACTGGATCATGTTCATCAAGAGGGGTCTGGCGTACCGCAAAACGGAGGAAACGGACTTATGTTAGACCTCCTACAGTCGAGACGGGGTCTTGTTGATCGGGAGGGGTGTGGCGTACCACAAAATGGAGGAAACGGACTTGTGTTGGAGCGCTACGGTCGAAACAGGGGTTCTATTCATCGGGAGGGGTGTGGCATACCGCAAAACGGGACTCCACGGGATACTGTTCATCTCCATCGTCGACCTCCTCCAGCCTCCACGAGGTATTGTTCATCCACTGTCAACCTCCTCCAGCCTCCACCTGCGACTGTTCATCCATGGGCTCCTGTTCATCCAGCCTCCACCGCGCTCCTCCACCGGCTACTGTTCAACCAGCCTCTCCATGGGGTCCTGTTCAACCACCCCTCCACAGGCTACTATTCATCCAGCCCTCCACCGACTACTGTTCAACCAGCCCTCCACGGGGTCGTCCTATTCATCCAGCCCTCCACGGGGTCCTGTTCATCCACCCCCAACCGGCTCGACCGATGTCCTGTTCATCCAGAGGCAACACCACAGGGTCCTGTTCATCCACCCCCACCGGGAACTGTTCATCCAAACCCCCCTGTCGGTGTCAAAACCGGCGGATCTCGGGTAGGGGGTCCCGATCTGTGCGTCAAAGCTGATGGTAACAGGAAGCAAGGGACACAGATGTCTACCCAGGTTCGGGCCCTCTCGATGGAGGTAAAACCCTACTTCCTGCTTGATTAATATTGATGATATGGGTAGTACAAGAGTAGATCTACCACGAGATCCTAGAGGCTAAACCCTGAGAGCTAGCCTATATTGGTATGATTGTAATTGTGATCAGCCTTCTAAGGACCAACCTCTCTTGTTTATATAGACACCGGAGAGGGCTAGGGTTTACATGGAGTCGGTTACAAGGAAGGGAATATAATATCCGGATCGCCAAGCTTGCCTTCCACGCAAAGGAGAGTCCCATCCGGACACGGGCCGAAGTCTTGAGTCTTGTATCTTCACGCTTCAATAGTCCGGACGTTGTACACAATGCAGCTGTCCGGATACCACCTAATCCAGGACTCCCTCAGTAGCCCCTGAACCAGGCTTCAATGACGATGAGTCCGGCGCGCAGTATTGTCTTCGGCATTGCAGGGCGGGTTCCTCCTCCGAATACTCCAAAGTGGTTATCGAACACGTAGACCATGTCCGGATCTGCAAGATGATCTTCATATGCCACCGTAGAGAGAATGATATTTCACAAATGCAATCTGCTGACAACTTTTTTCGATGACGTGACATGTTATTACGGCCGGATCATTATTCTATCCGTTTTGCCACAACCAGCTACAGCGCATATTACGAGGCGGTTTTTTTGACACGTCTTGTCAAAGCAGAGATCGTGTCCCCTTATCACGGGATTCTCATCAATACGGGTATGGGTAATCTCACCCCGCCATTAATCATGGCGCTTGGGAAACAAGTGATTCTCAACGGGCAAGTGGGGAGGCGCACCGCTCTCGGCTCCTCTATAAAGGGATAAGATTTTTCCCATTTTCACCCACGCCTTCTTCCTCCTTTGCCCACTCTTGCCCCCTCGAGCTCCAGCGCCCAAGCCCAAATCTTCTCCACACAGCTAAACATGTCCGGAGCAGGAGGCAAGTGGGTGGCTTCCACCGTCAAGGAGAAGCACATCGCAAATCTTCGGACGGCCGGATACTTGGCCGCGGACATAGCGCACCGTCTACCAGACACCGGGCAGGTCATTCCGACCCCAGGACCCCACGAAAGGGTCGTATTCGTCGCCCACTTCGTCCGTGGACTGGGATTTCCACTCCATCCCTTCATCTGCGGGCTCATGTTCTACTACAGGCTAGATTTCCATGATCTAGCCCCGAACTTCATCCTCAACATCTCGGCGTTCATCATCGTATACGAGGCCTTCCTCTGCATCCGGCCTCACTTTGGCCTATGGCTGCAAACCTTTTGCGTGAAGCCGAAGGTTGTAAGCGGCCAACAAGCGAAGTGCGGAGGGGCCACGGTGGGCAAAATGCCTAACGTCACATGGCTCGACGGCTCCTTTGTGGAGACCGTAAAAGGATGGCAATCGGGGTGGTTCTACATCACCGAGCCGCGCGGCGCCAATTGGGCAGCGGCCCCCAAGTTCCGATCCGGAGCCCCCATGCGACTCACCTCTTGGGAGAAGAAGAGCCTGTCCTGGGGCGATTCCACGAAGCTGGTCAGACTCCAGACATGCATCAAAAGCATGAAGGAAAAGAACATCAAGCTTGTCAACGTGATCCAGGTCATGCTCGTTCGGCGGATCCTGCCCTGCTAGAGGCGGGCGATCAATCTGTGGGAGTTCGTCCCAACCGAACACCGGACGCTCCAGAAGCTCTATGACATGACGCACAAAGGCGCATGGAAGGTGCTGTTCAAGGCCTCTGAAGTACCTCCTCCAACATCCGAGGACCGCGGGCTTCATGCTGCGCGGGCTCCTAGGCCGATAAGTTCTCAGACTGACTCCGGACCCAGTTCTTCCCGATATATTCATGGGAGTGCCTTAAGTAGTTTGAGCATATTTGCTTCAGGACTATGTGGAGATAACGGAGCAGGTCTACTGTCTGGCTCCGCTGCCAGAAGGCCCAGCGGATGCTCTCCTGACGGAGATGCTGGTCCCGGCGCCGTACATGGTGCCGGAGAAGAAGGCCGAGAAGAAGGCCGCGGGGATCCGAAAGGGTCTCCGGCGTAAGGTTGTGCCGGAGGCCTCATCCGAAGACAACGAGGCAGACTCCTCCCATGAAGGGGAGGAGGAAGAAGAAGAGAACACCCCATCTGAAGAGGATGAGAGGCCCGGGGAAGCGGACCAGGGGCCGGAAAAGGCCCTCGGCGCAGGGCCGTCATTCCCCTGTCGTCTGATGACGACGAGACGGATTCTTCCCACGGAGGCGGGGGGAATCAGGAAGAGATTCTACCTCACCACACTGGGGGGAGAAGAAGAGGAAAGCCGCCTCGGGAGGGGAGGCTGGGGCGTCCAAGAAGGGGAAGGGATCCGTTTCGGACTATTCTGTCACGACCGCTCACAGCAAGGAGGGGTGGCTGCCCAGGGGGAAGCCCCCAGTGCGATCGTAAGTGTCCGCATTCTATCATGTTTTCACTTCATAGTTTTTGTATTTATAATGCCAAAAATACGTGCAGTCCGGCCAGGGATCACCCTGAGGTATCCTCCTCCAGGTCCCTGAGCAATTTGGAGATGAATTCTCTTCCGAAGGCCACTACTCCTCAACCCGCGGACGACACAGAGGTGTTGTCCCAAAGGCTCCCAGAGCGGGGGGAGGTGACTCTGGAGACACCCCGAGGCGGGGTCCCAGACGTCGGACACGCGGGGTTCAAGATCCCCGCGGATCATGTCGATGAGAGCCATGGCCAGCCGGGCTCTCAGCCGAACACAATTCCAGAACCTTCGATGGTTCCGGACACAGGCGGGCGTCCCCTCATTAGGGAGGGCGAGCCGTCTATATCGAGGACTTCCGTTGCGCATGAGGCGCCGGACTATCTGCTGGAAGTGCTTCGCGGCGCTTCCATAGATGAAGAGCACCATACTCATATGAGTACAGTGATTCGAAGGGTTTTGTCCGCCAAAAGCGGACTAACCGAAGCTTGCACCAGCCTCCTGACAGGCTTTGAGGTAAGTAATAAATATGTGCAAAATTGCCACCCGATAGTTAGTAGCCCTTGATACTCTGTTTGGTGTTCGGAAAGAAAAACCAAACGGAGGGTCAATAATAATCCGCAGGAGTCTAACAATAAATATTTGTGTGTGTAAGCAGGCTGTGCTGCTTGCTGCTGCTGCCTGTACTGCCGAGGTTGCCGAACTGAAGCGGGGCCTAGAGCAGGCGCAGGGAGAGCTCAACCTCACGAGGAGGCAGCTCGAAGAGAACAGGGGTAAGTGATTCCCCTCTCTTATGTATTTGAGAATATACCAAATTGGCTAGTCTAACGCCAAAGCATCGTGACTGCGAAACAGGGGCCACCACCGAAGTGGCATCCCTGAAAAAGGTGCTATCCGAGGCCGAAGAAAAGGCGGCCTCAGAGTGTAAGGAGCGCGAAAAGAAAAGTGCTAGGGTAGGTGAGGTACAGCAAGAGCTCCAGGACCTCGGCAAGAAATGCGAGTCTGTGGAGCATGATCAGAAAGCGAAAGAGGCCGAGCTTGCGAAGGCCCTTGTGAATTTGAAGGACGCCAAGGCCGAAGCCGAGAAAGCACAGCAGGAGATCCAGGAGGCCAAGAAGATAGCAGCGGGTAAGAAGTTCTTTATGCAAAGCGAACATGTGGAGGAGGCGTTTCTTTTACTTACTCGAATTCGGAGCTCTCCATGGGCGTTCGCAGATCTGCCACACGGCGTATCAGACGCTGCGGAGTTCTACCGTGCCCAGGAGGGCAACTCAACGGAGAAGCTGTTCTGGTCCCAGTATGCTGGGGCTGAACACCCGATGCCTCTGAGTGACCAACTGAAGCAGTTGGTCAAACTCCACAGGGCGGCCGAACTAGCTATGAAAGGTTTCATAGTCCGGATGTGGCCTGGTGAGCTCATGCCTAGTAGCTACTTCAGCCTGATCAAGCGGATGGTGGATGCCTACCCGTGGCTTGAGGTGATCAAGTGATCCATGTGCATCGAGGGTGCCCGCCGGGCCTTTGCCCGCGTCAAGGTGCATTGGGGCAAGCTGGATGCGGAGAAGCTGGTCAAGGACGGGCCACCGGAGGGCAAGGTGCATCGCCATCCTGAGATGTACTATGATGGCGTTATGAAGGGTGCTCGTCTCGTCGCCGATGAATGTACCAAGGACACCATTTTTGAATGAATTCGCTTCTGTCATGTTTGTAATTTAAGGACGAAGTTACTTGCGCTCTGTAGCGCTTTTGTTATTTAAAATATTACCTTCTGTGCGGCTGTTTATAAAATTCTGAAAGTAGGCCAGTCGTCGGCTTCCTCCCCCGCGTAACTAGTAGTGGGGTGTTCGTGGAAAACCCGGACACTCTTTATCCAAATGTTTGGTCCCTTAAGGAGGTGTCCGGCACAGCGAACAAGGCAATCGGACTATACGACTTTATAACTTTCACTTAGCCATAGAAGTCTACAATTTTAAATTTCGGCGAAGCCCCTAGAATACGGAAGACCGAATCGGGGCGCTATGCATGGCTAGATCGGACGAAGCCGATATATCGCCTAAAGTAGAAAATCTTTAAGGATTTTAAGACCTCTCGAACAGCGACCAGCTCTCGCCACATCATGCCGGTCAGTTTTCGGCTTTCTCTACTGAGGTGCTCATCCGGAAGAACCGGGACACAATCGCAGTAGTTCTCCCTGCACTACCTTAGCCGATATAATAGAATGTAAGGCACCAAAACAAGGGAGCCGGGCTATCCCAACTGTAGACCCAAGACATGATTCGGAGCTGATGCATATAGTGCTATAAGTTCGGGATGCCGCACTATTGAAAGTGTTCAGACTTTGCTTACCATATTACGGGGTGCCATGAGAAGCCCCTGGCAAACCGACGGTACCAAGGTGTACGGATGCGATATCGAATAAACATTTATAAGAGAAAAAATGCTCAAATAAGAATAATAAGCTGACGCTATATATATAGTCTCCCATTGACAAAAAATGTATTTAGGCGTATGTTTACAATGGATGCATTAAGCAGAGATAAAAATAGGACTATTTGACATGTCCTATCCATGGGCGGGCTGTGTACAGATAGACAAAACAGGTATAATGATCGTAAATAGATTCCACCTAGGTATTTCCTTCTGTGCACACCGTCTGTTGCCTCCTTGGATGTCTCTCCCATATGAGTCCGGCAATTCGGCTCTTCTGAGGATGCTGCACTAACGCGGTGTCCTGAAACGTGAGGGGAAAAGAGTATGAAGGTATTTGGCAGTTACCCGCACTATTGAATGAGTCGTTGATGCGCCTCCGCTTATGCCCATGGTATCTTGAGTGCGTAATTGTGTACGCGTGGCGTGAATGCTGCTTTGAAGGAGCTTGGGCGGAGGCCGGACTGCTAATCACGCTCTTGGCGTTCAAGATGATCCTGTTGCGTGGTGCTCTAGACTCGCTTGACTGTACTCAAAGTTGTCGCCGGATTGGTTTTTCGGAGTAGGCCCCATTGTACTTCTGCCGCGAGGGCTGCCGTATGTTCTTTTGTTCGAAGGGAGCAGTCCATATTTCCATTGACAGTGATGACCCCACGCAGTCCTGGCATCTTGAGCTTGAGGTATGCATAATGTGGTACCGCATTGAATCGAGCAAATGCGGTTCATCCGAGCAGTGCGTGGTAGCCACTTTGGAAAGGGATGATGTCGAAAATTAATTCTTCGCCCCTGAGGTTGTCCGGGGATCCAAAGACCACTTCCAGTGTTATAGAGCCTGTACAGCGGGCCTCTACTCCAGGAATGACACCTTTAAAGGTGGTTTTAGTGGGCTTGATCCTTGAAGGGTCAATGCCCATCTTGCGCAGTGTGTCCTGATAAAGCAGGTTCAGGCTGCTGCCGCCGTCCATAAGGACTCGCGTGAGGTGGAATCCGTCAATGATTGGGTCTAAGACCAATGTGGCTGAGCCGCCATGACGGATGCTGGTAGGATGATCCCTACGATCAAAGGTGATCGGACAAGCTGACCATGGGTTGAATTTGGGGGCGATTGGCTCCATCGCATAGACGTCCCGTAGTGCTCATTTCCGTTCCCGCTTGGGGATGTGAGTGGCGTAGACCATATTGACAATTTTCACCTGGGGGGATTTCTTTTGTCACCCTGTATTCAGACGTCGGGGATCTTCGTCGTCATCGATGTTCAGCCCCTTGTCCTTGTTTTCAGCGTTTATCTTACCGGCCTGTTTGAACACCCAACAGTCTCTATTGGTGTGCTTGGCTGGCTTGTCCGGTGTGCCGTGAATTTGGCACGGGCGCTCTAGTATGCGGTCCAGACTAGACGGTCCCTGATTATTTCTTTTAAATGGATTTTTCCATTGTCCGGACTTAGATCCGCTGAATCTGGCATTGACTGTCGTGTCTTCAGTGCTGTCACCATTGTTCCGTCTCTTATGTCTATTGCGCCATGGCTTGCTGTTAGCATCGCGGCCGTTCAAAGTGCCGGAATGTGGCGTGGTGCCACTGCGAGCCAACCAACTATCCTCACCTGCACAAAAACAGGTCATTAGGGTTGTGAGAGCTGCCATAGACTTGGGTTTTTCCTGGCCGAGGTGTCGAGCGAGCCACTCGTCACGGATATTATGCTTAAAAGCCGCCAGAGCTTCGGCGTCCGGACAGTCGACTATTTGGTTCTTTTTAGTGAGGAAACGAGTCCAGAATTTCCGGGCGGACTATCCGGGCTGTTGGGTAATGTGGCTCAGGTCATCAGCGTCTTGCGGTCGCACATATGTGCCCTGGAAGTTATCAAGGAATGCGTCCTCCAGGTTTTCCCAACTGCCAATGGAATTTGTTGGCAGGCTGTTTAACCAGTGCCGGGCTGGTCCTTTGACCTTAAGGGGAAGATACTTGATGGCATGTAGATCATCTCTGCGGGCCATGTGAATGTGGAGAAGAAAATCTTCAATCCATACTGCGGGCTCTGTTGTGCCATCGTATGATTCGATGTTTACGGGTTTGAACCCTTCTGGGAATTCATGATCAATTACTTCGTCAGTGAAGCAGAGGGGGTGTGCGGCGCCTCTGTGCCAGGCTATGTGGCTACACAGCTCGAATTGGTCTGGGTTGCTGTATTCGGCCCGGCCGGACTTGTTGATGATGTATCCAGCGCGACTTTCATCGTCGCACGTTGGGGCGCCCCCCCGTAATTCGTAGATCGATCTTGGCTGTCCTGCTTTATTTTCCAGAATATCTTGCAGGTCTTGCCTGTTGCCCCGAGCCGTAGTGTATCGGCGTGGGGGTGCGGGCTCGTATCCGGGATGATATCTCGTTTTATCCCGGCCACGGGGTGGCCGGTCGGCCGTTTGGTGTTCGAGTCCATATTCCTAGGCTGCCAGGACTTCAGTCCATCTATCTGTGAGCAGATCTTGATCAGCTTGGAGTTGCTGCAGCTGCTTCTTCTGGCTCCCCCAGTGGCTATAAGCCTGCGCTTGAAGTGCTCCTGTTCTACGGGATACTCAGGCATGCCGAATTTGTCGGCGCCGAGGCTTATCTTGTCTTCGGAGGGGGCATGTAGTTGTCCTCCTCCGGGTATGCGTCTGTTGCCTGTTCTTCTGGGCTGGCCTGCTCATCTTCCTGTTCGGCCTGCTCGAAGGCGGGTTGGTCAGGGTCATATTCTTCTTCGGCGCCATCCGGAATATTTTTCTCTCCGGGGCCGGTATTGCTGTGGCGGGGCTTGGAGCGGCGCTGACGATGCCGATGCTTTGCCTTTCTTCCCGAGGGGTTATCCTCCGTTGCCTCATCGCCATTTGTTTCCTTTGGAGTGTCCACCATATATATATCATATGAGGAGGTGGCCGTCCACCGCCCGGTGAGCGGTGGCTCCTGTAATTCTCCTACATCGTCGTCCATGCCGTCGATGTCTTCGGAGTCGAAGTCAAGCACGTCGGTTAGATCATCGATCGTGGCAATGAAGTGGGTGGTGGGTGGGCAACGAATTACGTCGTCGTCTGCTTCCCACCCAAGCCGGACATAGTTTGGCCCAGAGTCTCCTGACAAAGAGAGAGACTTCAATAAGTTCAGCATGTCGCCAAAGGGCGAGTGCTGAAAAACGTCCGCCGCGGTGAACTCCATCACCGGAGCCCAATCAGGCTTGGCGGGCCCGGCCAGACTGGGAACTACAACCGGATATGAATCTGGGGGTCCGGAGTCACAGGCTCTCTCAAGAGCGAGGCATGTGTTCGGCTCCATCGCCGACGAGGGTACGGCCTGCGGGGCGGGGTCCAGCCCTCCATCCTTAGGCAACGCAATCTGCCCCGGATTTAAGTCTAAGGCTTCTGCCGGGGTGATTTCCCGAGCAGCATCCGACAGCAGGTCTAAGCCATGCTCATCATGACTGTTCGGCGCTCCTGACGCTGGCCCGAATCCGTCGAAGATCAAGTCTCCTTGGATGTCCGCCATGCAGTTCCAGTTTCCGAACCTGACCTGGTGGCTGGAGGCAAAGCTATCGATCTTCTCCTAGTGGCCAAGCGAATTGGCCCATAGTGCGAAGGCGCCGAACACGAAGATCTATCCGGGGAGGAAAGTCTCGCCCTGGACAGCGTCGTTGATGATAATCGTAGGAGCCATCGAGCCTGACAGAGACGAGACAGAGGAACTCTCAATGAAAGCACCAATGTCGGTCTCAAAACCGGCGGATCTCGGGTAGGGGGTCCCGATCTGTGCGTCAAGGTTGATGGTAACAGGAAGCAAGGGACACAGATGTTTACCCAGGTTCGGGCCCTCTCGATGGAGGTAAAACCCTACTTCCTGCTTGATTAATATTGATGATATGGGTAGTACAAGAGTACATCTACCACGAGATCATAGAGGCTAAACCCTGAGAGCTAGCCTATGATGGTATGATTGTAATTGTGATCGGCCTTCTAAGGACCAACCTCTCCAGTTTATATAGACACCGGAGAGGGCTAGGGTTTACATGGAGTCGGTTACAAGGAAGGGAATATAATATCCGGATCGCCAAGCTTGCCTTCCACGCAAAGGAGAGTCCCATCCGGACACGGGCCGAAGTCTTGAGTCTTGTATCTTCACGCTTCAATAGCCCGGACGTTGTACACAGTTCGGCTATCCGGATACCCCCTAATCCAGGACTCCCTCACCCCCAGCAATGCTCACTGTTCATCATGGGAAGGAGGCAACAGCGTTCGATCAGCTTCAGTTAGCAGCTGTAGCAAAGAAATCACTCGGGTTCAGTTAACAGTAATGGATCGATCGCTCGGGTTCAGTATCGTAGCTAGTGCGGTCGCTCGGGTTCAGTTAGAGCCCAACGCCTTGCTCGGGTTCAGTTAGAGCCCAATGCCTTGCACATATGCGCGTACGTGAATGAGAGAAACGCGCATTTCTCGGCCCCGACCACCCACCGTAACCGGGAACTCCCCGAAATTTTCCTCGCCCTTGCTTCTACCACGGTTTTTTTCCGTCAAGGACGGCCCAAAGAATGTCATGCAGCTGCGTCTCCGGCCCGCCTAGGACGAAAAGCCCATTTTCTATCAGGATTTTTTGTCATAGAAGTAGGAGCCCACCACATATATGATGATACTGGGTTTTGTCACAATTATCGTCATAGAAGTGTCATAAGCATGAAAAAAAATTGTTCGGCCCAAAATGTCACGGATGTGTCATTTTTTTGTAGTGAAAGTCTGGTACATTCTCAGTTTGATCTGCTTATCATAGGGAATGGGAGCATAAATTTGGACAACATATGCATGCGGAGGATGGCCAAGGTCAAGCAAATCCTATCCCCATTTGGGATGACATCTAGAAACTTAAGGTGCCGGCTAGTATAACATGGCATCCTTCCCTGTAAAGGTGTACTAGCAAACAGACATGTTTTAACACAAGCGCAATGTCTGGTCTGCTTGAGGGGAACTGATGATATTCAACACTGTCTTTTTAGCTGTAAGAGGGTTAAATTTATTTTGGTAACAGTTGGATCTAACAGAGACGATCAGGAAGGCCATATGTCGAGACCGATCATGTTTTTTAAACTTGAATCAATTTAAAGATGAGAACTCAGGGAAGAGTATTGGAGGTTTACATATACCCGAGATTGTGATCGCGGCATCTTTGTACCTTTGGTGGCAATGTCGACAGCTAATAAAGAGTGCATCAGTACTGCCAGCAGATAGAACAACAACATCCATTCGAGCAATTGCCACAAATTTCTGGAGAGCAATTGAAAAGAAGGATGAAAGGAAGAAGGAACCGAAAAAGTGGTGCAAACCATTGCATGGCTTTATGAAAATTAATGTAGATGCTTTATTCCACGTAAAAGACCGATCAGGAGCAAGTGAGGAAGTCATCAAAGATGAATTGGGTTATTTTGTAGCTGCTGCAGCATGTTCGTTCCACATGTTTCTGATGCGGCCTCTCAGGAATGGTATTAATTTGGCAGCTCATGTGGGATGCTTGAGGATAGAAGCTGAGTCAGATTGTGATCTTGTGATTGATGTAGTAAAAGATACTTATAGATTCAATGGTTCCCAGGCAGCAACAATTATTGAATGCATTCAACTCTCTTGTGACTTCGGACAGGTGAAATTTTATTTACGCAACCGAGAAGCAAATAGTGTAGCAGATGCTTTGGCTAAACAAATATGCTGAAGAATTCTTATGTTTGGGAAGATGACCCGCCTGATTTCATTTCTTCTTTGATTGTAAATGCCATTGCTATTGTCCGAGAAACAAAATCTTTACCCTGTCAAAAAAAATTATTTCTCCCCAATTATTTGCTCATCATTGGAATTGTTCTCAAAGTTTATAAATTTATTCCATGCAAGAAACAAAAATATTGATCCGCTTGCACCTTCAATTAGTAATTTGGACCAAAGTGTCTGGTCTGAACTAAAGTGCCTCTTTCTAGATGCTTAAGAAATGACACTTAAGAATATGACCGACCGTTTTGTAAAGAAAACATGATCGACCATGATCTAGAAGCCCCTAAACCAAACCAAGTTCGCCAATTGGGACTGGAAAAATGATGCAAAAGAATGAACACACCAGAAGGGGAACTCAGATCCAAGCTGTATTTTGCGGCCATAGAATAAATCAAACAATGATCCAACTCATGTTCTTCAAGGTACCCATTTAGAAATTTGTTAGCACTATCAAATAGCTCCTAATCTGAATACTAAGAATGTGATTTGTATCCCTACTTTAATGTGTATTTGATCCTTTGAATCTACTCAACTATAGCAATTGCGGTAGAGGAATGGTATTAGGAAGACATCTAGGAAAAAATGATTGATTAAATTATTAAATGACTACATGGCATAACATTTTTATTCCCACTCTTTTGTTTGTTTTTCTTATCTTTCAAACTAACTAGATACTTGCTTCCCTTTGATCTCCACCGGTGAGCCCATGGATTCGCCTCCTCTCCGCCTGCTGCTCCGGCGGCTGGTGGCGGGTGAGGGAGTCCTGGATTAGGGGGTATCCGGACAGCCGGACTATATACTTTGGCCGGACTGTCGGACCGTGAAGATACAAGACTCAAGACTTCGTCCCGTGTCCGGATGGGACTCTCCTTTGTGTGGAAGACAAGCTTGGCGATCCAGATATTAGATCTCCTTCTTTGTAACCGACTATGTGTAAACCCTGGTCCCCTCCGGTGTCTATATAAATCGGAGGGTTTGGTCCGTAGAGGGACAATCATAATCATCATAGGCTAGCTTCTAGGGTTTAGCCTCTACGATCTCGTGGTAGATCAAATCTTGTAATACTCATATCATCAAGATCAATCAAGCAGGAAGTAGGGTTTTACCTCCATCGAGAGGGCCCGAACTTGAGTAAAACATCGTGTCCCTTGCCTCTTGTTACCATTAGCCTTAGACGCACAGATCGGGACCCCCCACCCGAGATCCGCCGATTTTGACACCGACATTGGTGCTTTCATTGAGAGTTCCTCTGTGTCGTCGCTGCAAGGCTTGATGGCTCCTTCAATCATCAACAATAACACGGTCCAGGGTGAGAATTTTCTCCCCGGACAGACCTTCGTGTGCGGCGGCTTCGCACTGCGGGCCAATTCGCTTGGGCATCTGGAGCAGATCAACAGCTACGCCCCTGGCCAGCAGGTCAGGTTTGGAAACTTGAACTACACGGCCGATATCCGCGGAGACTTGATCTTCGACGGATTCGGGCCTACGCCAGGAGCGCCGAACAGTCACGACGAGCACGACTTAGACCTGCTGTCGGACAATACTCGGGATATCGCACCTGCAGGAACTCCAAACTTAAATCCGGGGCAGATTGCGTCGCCCGAGGACGGGTGGACGGACCCCGCCCCGGAGGCCGCACACTCATCGGCGGTAGAGCCGAACACAGACTCCACCCCCAAGGAAGCCTGTGTCATCGGACCCCCGGACTCGTGTCCAGATGTAGGTTCCAAACCGCGTGCCCCCGAGCCCGCCAAATCTGGTTGGGCTCTGGTAATGGACTTCACCGCTGTGGACATTTTCCAACACTCGCCTTTCGGTGACATTCTGAACTCATTAAAGTCTCTCTCTTTGTCATGAGACTCTCAGCTGAACTATGTCTGACTCGAGTGGGAAGTAGGCAACGAGGGAATTCATTGCCCACCCACCACCCACTTCGTTGCCACTATCAATGATTTGACCGACGTGCTCGACTTCGACTCTAAAGACATCGACGGTGTGGACGACAATGTAGGAGAAGAACAGGAACCACCACCCACGGGGCGCTGGACAGCCACCTCCTCGTACGATATATATATGGTGGACACTCCAAAAGAAACCAATGGCGATGAGGCAATGGAGGATAACCCCTCAAGGAACAAGGCAAAGCATGGGCGTCATCGGCACCGCTCCAAGCCTCGCCACAGCAATACCGGCACAGGAGATGAAAACAATCCGGATGGTGCCGAAGAAGAATACAACCTAGGAATTTTTACTGGTTGGTAAAAGAGGAATTATAGAAACCGTTGGACATCTTGACATATGATGTTCTTAGCCACGGCTAGCTCCTGAAGCCACATGCACGGCTTGAGCTTGACTGAGCTATGGACGGAACAGGCGGGTGTGGCTTGCCAATGGACGAGCGGGCTGGCGTTTTTATAGCCGGTGTGAGAGTGCGGGAAGCGGTCATATAGAGAAAAATTCACTGTAGGTCACTAAACTTAAGGCGGTTGACAGTTTGGTATCACTATTTCAAAATACAAAACTACGGTCCAAGTACTTGCGTAAGGGGTTCATTTTGGTCCATTTGTATGTTTTCGTGTACGTATTTGCTGACTTGGCCAAGTGAGCGGCCGCCAGCCCGCTTTGACCGCGACGTAGTCGATTCTAGGGTGAATACTATTCGATACAGTTTTTTTACAAAAACGCCATGACCAGCTCCCTGTCTGTCTTCTTCCGCATGGTTGGATTCCTCAGGAACAGATTGACCTTCCTGTCGAGCCAACCCACGGTGGTGGTGCTGTCCATCCACCACGGAGATTCGCTCCTCCTCTCCGTCGTGGATTCGCTCCTCCTCCAATCCCGCGGCACCGTCCTCCACCACGGCTCACTCGCCTCCCTCGATGCTGCCCTCCTCTCACACGGCTTCGCCGTCCCCGCGCAGCTCAACCCGCTAGAGTACGCCCTCGAGGTCATCCACTAGATACCCCATCCCTCGCCCTCCTCCCCTGAACCCAAGTCAGCGCAAGATCTCACAACCAAGGCATCGGATTCGGACCGCCACAGGCCGGCCTTGTCGTGTACTTCGCTGTGCTCACGGATACATGAGTTCGTGGTTCTGTACAAGAGGGCGTGGAAGGTGGTGTATCGCAGCAAGCAGCTGCTATTGACCAACTTCCTCGAGGCTGTGATCGTTGGGACGCTGCTGGGCACCATCTACATCAACGCCGGATATGGCAAGGCCGGCGCACACAAGCGACTGGGGCTCTTCGCCTTCATGCTGACGTTCCTGCTCACCTCCACCATGGAGACGCTGCCAACGTTCATCACGGAGCGAGTAAATTGCTCAAAGCCACCACATTTGTGGCTAGGGTACTCCAAAACTACCATTTTTGCCAAAAATCATAAAAAACCACCAATTTTG
Organism: Triticum aestivum; assembly: GCF_018294505.1. Taxonomy (NCBI): domain Eukaryota; kingdom Viridiplantae; phylum Streptophyta; class Magnoliopsida; order Poales; family Poaceae; genus Triticum; species Triticum aestivum. Next base: position 628,970,592 of record NC_057813.1, read on the forward strand.
TGGCAAGTGAGTCACAAAACGCACTGATTCAAAACTGACCAACGCTTAATAGCAAAACTGACAGGGTTGGCCCAACTGTCAGGCTGACTTGGCATGCACATCTGTACAATAAAGTGAGGTGGAAGGGGGCCCCACCTGTCATACTCCCATCTCTCCCCCGTTGACTCTGGCCCTGCCCCGACTCTTGGTGCCCGGTGAGGTAGGCATGCGATGGCGAGCAGCGCCGCTTCAGCTTCGGCAAGCGCCCCTCCCATCGAGGTAGCCATGCCGGCGGCACACAAACCCAGCAAGCCGTGCCCGGAGCCTGAGCTATCAAGCAGCGCCGCTCCAGCTCAGGTGGTGCTGTCGGTTCCCGCTGGATCTGGTGCCCGCAGTACGGCGGGGAAGACCCAGGCCGGCAATGGGCTCGAGCGCGGAAACAGTTGAGCACAAGCGCAAGGTGGCCTGGTCGGGGATTGGTAGATCTCTTCAGCCGGGGAGGGGAAGACATCCGTGGGTCGGGGACTGGTGGATCGCCGGCGGCCGTGAGTTTGCTCACCGGGCGGCACATCCGTCTTGGTGTCCGGGTTGCGACGGCAAGCAGAAGGGTTGAGACGGGGGCTAGGGGAGGTCGGAGCACTAGTAGAAAAGGGGGCAATGGTCCAGGCCGGGCCATCCCATTAGTCCCGGTTCAGTCTAGAACCGGGACCAATGTGGGCATTGGACCCGGTTCGTGAGCCCCGGGGGCCGGCCGGGCCACGTGGGCCATTGTCCCAGTTCGTCTGGACCTTTTCGTCCCAGTTGGAGGGACGAACTGGGACCAATGGTCCTCGCTCCTGGCCCACCACTATTGGTCCTGGTTGGAGGCATGAACCGGGACCAAAGGCTGCCCATTAGTCCCGGTTCATGCCACCAACCGGGACTAAAGGGTTGGTCCTCGTTGCGGCCAGAGGTTAGTCCACCTCGCCAACCGAAGGGGGCTCACACCGGTTTATAAGCCCCTCCCACTCTGCCTTGTTGAGCTCCTCTCAAAATGAAAATAGATGCCCTTATACAGGGAATTTGACCTAAATTCATACTGAATTTCTCTGAAGTTAGTAGAAATTTATTGTGAATTTAGGTTGAATTTTCTCTATAAGCGCATCTATGCTCATTTTTTTAGTAAAGTTAATCACAACTATTTTTTCTTCTATTTATTTCTAAGTAGTTTTTTATATAGTTTTTTTTCTTTTCTACTATATTTATTTTTTTCTTTTTAATTCTGAGTTGTAGTAAGTCATTAAAAATAAGCATCTATGCTCATTTTTTTAGTAAAGTTAATCACAACTATTTTTTCTTCTATTTATTTCTGAGTTGTAATAAGTCATTAAAAATAAGCATCTATGCTCATTTTTTTAGTAAAGTTAATCACAACTATTTTTTCTTCTATTTATTTCTGAGTTGTAATAAGTCATTAAAAATAAGCATCCATGCTCATTTTTTTAGTAAAGTTAATCACAACTATTTTTTCTTCTATTTATTTCTGAGTTGTAGTAAGTCATTAAAGATAAGCATCTATGCTCATTTTTTTTAGTAAAGTTAATCACAACTATTTTTTCTTCTATTTATTTCTGAGTTGTAATAAGTCATTAAAAATAAGCATTTATGCTCATTTTTTAGTAAAGTTAATCACAACTATTTTTTCTTCTATTTATTTCTGAGTAGTTTTTTATATAGTTTTTTTTCTTTTCTGCTATATTTATTTTTTTCTATTTTTTCCTGAGTTGTAATAAGTCATTAAAAATAAAAAAGAGGCGCAATGCTCGTTAATTAGCTTCAAGCCTTTCGGAATAGTGTAAACTGCACTACGCATAGCTCCGTGCAGTCTACCCTAATCCTAAAGGCTTGAAGCTCACCAACGTGCAGGTGAGCATTGAGCCTCTTCTTCATCGTCTCTGCACTCAGGGCTTATAAACCGCTGCGAGTGCCTCTCGCTTGGCGAGGTGGGACTAATTAAAAACGGCTGCAGAAAGAATCAACTAAAAAACAGCTGCAGAAAATAAATAAGTAATTAGACAGGTGCATTGGTACCGGTTGGTGGCTCCAACCGGTACCAATGCCCCTCTTTAGTCCCGGTTGGTGGCACCAACCGGGACCAATGCCCCTCTTTTGTCCCAGTTGGAGCCACCAACCGGGACAAAAGGTCTTTGTTTCCCGTCCTTTGGGCTGCTGAAAAGAGGCCTTTGGTCCCGGTTGGTGGCAACAACCGGGACTAAAGGGGTATTAGTCCCGGTTTGGGTCACGAACCGGGACCAAAGCCTTTGCTATATAAGTAGCACTTAGGAAAATTTCAGAACCGCGCATCCCCACTTCGATCTCTCCTCCTCCTCTCCAGACGCCGCCGTCCCCTGCCGCCCCGACGCCGTCGCCGCCCCGCCCCACCCCGACGCCGTCGCCGCCCCGCCCCGCCCCGACGCCGCCGTCCCCTGCCGCCTCGGCCCGCGCCATCGCCGCCCCGCCCCGCCCCGACGCCGCCGTCCCCTGCCGCCCCGGCCCGCTCCGTCGCCGCCCCGCCCTGCCGCCCCGACGCCGCCGTCCGCCCAGCCCCGCGCCGCGCCGTACCTCGCCGTCGCCGTCGCCGTGAGCAACTTTTTATGATTTTTGTTAGATTTTGTTAGATTTTTTAGATTTTTTTGTAGTTCCTAGATTTTTTTGTTAGATTAGATGTGTAGTTCATAGTATGTTAATTTAGATTGTGTAATTAATTTGTTCATATTGTGTTAGATTTTTTTCTGTTACTAGATTTTTTTGGTGATGTTATTGTTGAATATGCATGTTTGTATGTTCATATATATGCAAAGATCGAATATGTCAAATTTTTATGATTTTTTTCTGTTCATAATTTTGTTCATAGAATTTTAATGATTTTTTTGTTCATAGTATTTAGAAAAAGGAAAAAATAAGAAGAGAAAGTGTTTAATATAATTAGTTAGAAAAATACTAGTATATTTTTAGTAAGTACTATTTTATTTTATTTATAGTAAGTGCTTCATATATAGTTGAACTAGCTAGTTGATTTAATAAACTACTTTATTTTACTATATATAGAAGTAGTTTGTTTTTAATAAGTACTACTTTATTTATTTATAGTAAGTGCTTAGTAGTTGAACTAGCTAGTTGATTTAATTAATAAGACTACTTTATTTAACTATATATAGAAGTAGTTCCCGCATCGACGTTAGCGATGCCTATCCCGCATCCTCGTCGTCGTCGACTCGGCGGTGGAGGCTTGTTTGATCAGGGCCATGTTCGGGACTGGGCTCCGCCGGGCTGGTATTGGGAGGTGCTACCTTTCGGGGGACGTAGGTTGTTGAGGAGGCAACCCGTTGTTGACCCGATTCTTGTTTGGTGGTGGTCGCGTGGGCCAGTGATGGTGCTGAGGCTTCCGGACACCGCGGAGGTGGTACGTCACCGTGTCAGCGAGGAGGACGAGCACGTCCGTCGCTACATGGTTACATTGGAGGGCAGGTTCGACAATACCTGGCAGGTTCTTCAGGGATCTCACTGGAGCTATGATCCTGTGATGGTTCCTTATCTTTGGGTGTCCACTGCCCGCGACGATACCCGTCGGGCGCTACGATTCTAGTTGTATTAGTGATGCTATATTAGTGATAATATTCGACGATGTACGGACACCAAGAAATGATGTACTTTTGCTTATAATTATTGAATGCATGCTAATTTGAATACTCCTTTATTTTATGATTTGGTTTTGCTTATTTTATGATTTGGTTTTGCTTATTGAATGGTCATATTGGATAAGTTCTCCTTCATTCCCGTGTGCTAGACAATTTGGTGTAATAATGCACTCGGGAATGAAAGGAGGAGCTACGTACATCACCGATAGTCAACCCGTGATTAATAATAATGATCTAGTTTAATATTTGAATTATGAACATAGGCCGGAAATGCCGTACTCGGACGACGAAAACCGCCCAGGGGAGTGTGACTGGTGCCACGACGACCAAGGTATGTGCCACAGGTTCATTTAGCTGGACGAAGATCGGCACTTCAGCATTAAGCTCGAGAAGACCTTCGATGTTCATACGGTACGCAACGATGACAATAGTTTTTTTTCGTAATTAAGCACGACTTCAACTATTTTAACGTGTATTTTTCATCTTTTCCAATTCGAATAGCTTATCCCATGCTATGCAAGACGCTATGTCTTGGAGAGGATGGCTTTTGAAGACCATGAAAGTATGGAAACCAAAAAATTATCCTAAGTACCCATCATGATGTGGATTTTCAAGTAAAGTTGTACAATGCTGAGAGTGTAACCCATTTTGGTTGCAAAAATTAGGAAGCACTTTGCAAGATGTATGGTTTTGATGAGGGTATGCTTGTCACCATGGATCTTGGTGATCCTACAATCGAGCAAGAGAGACCTTCAATTTGGGTCCTTGTGGATACACCTCCAATTCTTCCTCCATGTGAGCTTAACATAGTTATTAAGTAATTTATATTGTTTATTTCAAAATAGTTGACAACTTATTTCCATTGACAGCTTATTTTCATTCTTCAAAGAATGTGCGGAAGATGGTAGACAGAACCTACTATACCGAAGGCTCCGAATTAACTTATCAGGAGAAAAATCATCTGGTCGCATTTTGCACTAATCTTGAGAATTACAATATCTACAATCAAACTCCTCAACATTATGGTCAATACGTGCCAGTAGTGCACGTGTTGAACTACGGTAACTACCATGGAGATGCCCTGGTAAGATTTTTTACTATTACGACATCCGTGCATCTTTTTGCACACTTCTAAAACTAGTACATCATTGCTAACTATGAATTTATTACTATGTTTTTCAACAGATAATCCCGAATGATTGTGTGCCTCATCTGATGTATACGCACGGTACCCTTCATGTTTTGAACATACAACCAGGTCTTCCTACGAATCTCAACTGTCCATACCGGGTTTCTAAAAGAAGTGAAGACATGACAATCAAAGAATGGAAAAAAATGTATGGACAGTCGTAAGGAGCTTCTTGGAAGCAAAAGGCAGCGAAGGGCAAGAATTGGAGACAGGATGATCGCCATTCTTCATAATGAAGAGTCAGGGTCTATATTGTTTTATGCTATTTTACCTTAAGGGTGTTTAGGTCCTACCTGATACTGATGATCATGTGCTAAGAACAATTATGTAGGGTTGGGTTCGATGACTATGAGGATGATGATCGTATGACTTATTATTAATAACGAGTAGAAGTTGTATGATGATGCATGATTAGTAGGACTTGTTATTATATATGATGGTGTATGATGCATGAGTTATTATATCAGCGGGTGAAATGGACATAGCAGCAGCGTTGGTAAACCAAGAACGAAGATATAAGAGAGGACACTTCTCTCTATTAGCTAGCTAATAACAACCTAAAAATAACCCCCAAAACCCCTAAAGCAGCCACTTTTTTAAAAAAAAAGAAAAACATGGACTTTTGGTCCCGGTTGGTGCCACCAACCGGGACCAAATGCCCCCCTGACTGGGCTCGGCGCACCGGCCACGTGAAGGCACATCTGTCCCGGTTCGTGTTTGAACCGGGACTAAAGGGTGGAGATATTAGTAACGACCCATTAGTCCCAGTTAATGAACCGGGACTAAAGGCCCTTACGAACCGGAACAAATGCCCCCTTTTCTACTAGTGGGGACGCGTGGATCGCCGGCGATCGGGGCCAGGGGTGGCCTAGCTAGCAGAGTACGGATCTCACGGAGCACAAGCCCGACTCAGCCTGACTCAGTATGTCTGCGTGGCTTTCTTTTTTGCCAGCTCAGTCTGACAGATGGGCTAGCCCTATCAGTTTTGCTATTAAGCGCTGCTCAGTTCCGAATCAGTGCACTTTGTGATTCACTTGCCACAAAAGTGATGGTTTTTTGTGATTTTTGGACAAAACGGTAGTTTTGAAGTACTCTAACCACAAATGTGGTGGCTTTGAGCAATTTACTCTCATGGAGCGGCTGATCGTGCTCGCTGAGACGGCGGCAGGTCTGTACCGGCTGTCCACCCATGCCACCGCGGCGGCACGATGGTGTTCCTCCCGTACCTCCTGGCGGTGGCGTTGCTCTACTCCTCGTGCGTCTACTTCCCCGTCGGCCTCTGCCCGTCGCCGGCGGCATTCGCAGTGTTTGTGCTGGCGGTGTGGGCGGTGGTGCTCATGGCCAACTCCTTCGTACTGTTCATAAGCTCGTTCGTGCCGGAGCCAAGTGCCGGGCAACTGGGAGCCGTCAGACATCCATGTCGCCTTCACGGCCCTAGTCTCTGCGAACGAAGCTGCTCCCAGCGCGCCACTGGCAGCCACGGCCTCCTCTTGAAGGCGCCTTCTTGCTCGCAGCTCCTCGCCGGCGTTGTATTTGTACGCGTCAGAGCGCCGTTGGATCGCATCTGTCAGCGAGTTGACCCGCACCTTGAACTCGTCGTACTCCCACTTCACCTTCTGCCTCTCACGGATGAAGTCCAGCCACACCTTGTTCTTGAGGAAATCCCGCTTCTGGCCGAAGTATGACTCTGGGCAGCGCGGCTCGACGCCGTGCTTCCGGCAGAACTGCACCCACGTGCGCGCGAAGCTGGCGGTCTCGGCGAGCGCGTCGAAGGTGAGGAGCGCGCCGCTATCATCGCAGAGGTAGTAGGCGAGCTTCTTGACCGGGTAGTCGGCGGCGAGGATGGAGAGGATGGTGTTCGCGGTGACAAGCGGCGGCTCTTCTCCGGGTTAGCGCTGGAGACGAAAACGTCAATGTCGGGGAGGTCGGAGCGGCCCTTGGGGTTGCGTGCGGTGGGCAACTCGAAGCGGTCGGCGGCGGCTCCTTCTTCTCCATGCATGCGTTCACACACACTCGTATACGCACTACGTAGTGTAGTAAAGGGAGGAGAAGAAATTCATGGATTGATCAATGGTCACCTCTTGGATCTGGACGCTCTCCGGCTGAGCACGACCCAGTAGAGCACCCGGTAGAGGAGGAAAAATCCAAACAGCACCTGCACTCCCGTCCACCGCTCCTCCGCCGTGAGGCCCCTCGCCGCCAGCACGTCGCGCCCCATCTCCGAGCACTCCTCTCCGGCGCCGGCCACCCCGAAGCACCGGTTCGCCGCGCACGAGTACTCGTTGGCGAGCATGGCGTCCAGCGTGTGCTTGTAGGGAGAGGCGTAATGCATGAACACCCAGTACGCCGGCGCCCCTCCTCCTCAGCTGCGGGCGCGTCCGTGGACGCGGACGCCGTGGTCCTGTCCGGCGTGGGCGGGATGTGCACGGTGTAGTGCACGAACTCGGCGCTCGCGTCGGCACCGTCCCTCGACGCGTACCGGCTCTCCCCCGCTCCGGCGCACCGGCGAGACCTGCAGCATCGTGGTGGAGGAGCCGATGGAGTACCTGGGCACGGGACTGGTGAGGCCGGACCCCCTCCTCACGACCCCATCCCCGGGGCTCCCGCAGCCAGCACCCTTCCCTCTCATCGGCGACATGATCACCGTCACCGGCGAGCCCGCCGGCAATGACAGGCGCCGCGACATCCCTCCACCGGTTCACCCCCGCCTCCTCCAAATCAGCTCAAAACTCCAGACGATCAAGAACCAACAGCAAGCAGGGCAATCAGCAGCTCTAACTGATTCCTCGTGCTCAAAGAAGAGAAAAGAAGTGTAGTCACGGCGTTTTTGCAAAAAAAAAAACGATCGAGTAGTATACACCCTAGGATCGGCTAAGTGGCGGTTAAAGCGAGCTGGCGGCCACTGACTCGGCCAAGTCAGCAAATATGTATACGAAATCGTATAAGTGGACCAAAGTGAATCCTTGCGCAAATACTTGGACCGTAGTTTGGGTATTTTGAAGCAGTGGTACAAATCTGTCACCCGGCTCAAGTTTGATGATTACAGTGAATTTTTCTCGGTCATATAAATCTGACTGTGTAGGTACTGCACCGTCGAATCCGATGCCGATCGTCGTGCACGAGAGCGTGTGGCGCTATTGAGGTCGTGGGCGATCAGGGCACAGCTCTACTGTTTACGCCCGTACCTTAGTGCATCCATGGTCATTGAATGTTATTGCTGCCTGATGGCAGCACCACGTACCATGCTGTACCTGGATGGTTACAAGTCTCGCTGGACTTCTCGATGTGGATGCACATATGAACGGCGTACGTGCAGTCGTGCATCCTTGGATTTAAAATATTTTTCGGAGTGTGACACACACTTACGGCGCAGAAAATCAAATACCATTTCTGCTTATAATTTGAGAGGGGGAGGCAGATAGGCACCGGGGAATAACAAGGTCGCTATTCAGAACGAAAAGACGATGCATGTCTTGTTGTGCGCACGTGCCCTACCGCTCATGGCATCGCCGGGTGGTCGCGGTCGACGTACCATTTCAGGATAGACAATGCCACGTGCCCGCAGATGGTCGTCCGCCCGTCGAGAATTTCTGTGCACCCGGGTTAACGGCGTCACGGGCCAAGCCGCCCAGAGTAGCATGGCGGGCACATGTATGACCGGTCGTGTTAATCAATCCGCTGCCGCGCGCCTTTCCATGGAGGCATGCGTACGAACGTAGATGCCCTCGCCAATTTATATCGTTTCGATGATAGACATGTTCCTGTTCTGGAATTGTGCCATCCACCTCTCCACTTTAACAACTCTTACTGATCTTTGTTATAAGAAAAGGGCAATGCCAACAAGTCTTTTTTTCACCGCTATCCTATTCTGTCACTCATTCCCTGGACGAGCACGGTTCACTTCCGTTCGCTTAATGATGACGTGGCCGTGACATCCGTGTCCCGCTACATGATCACCGAGTCCGTCCTCACCTTCGAGCTCGTCCAGATGCAACCGGTGCTAACACTACTAGGGAAAAGGCTAGCAGCAGCGCGGGTTTTAGATGTATCAGTAGCGCGGGGATAGGCGCTACTAATAAGGCGCTACAACTAACACATAGCAGTAGCGCTTGCTCACCGGCGCTACTGCTACACAAGTGTAGTAGCAGCGCTGTTAGCGGAAGCTCGCTACTGCTAGTAGCTCTAGCGCGCTTTGCCTGGACGCACTACTGCTATCACGGCGCTGCTGCTAACTTTTATACACTCGCCACTGCTAATTTAAGTAGTTTTTTGTTTTTTTGGCATATTTGTTTTGTATTTGAACAGCCTTTATAGAAGAATCTTTAGCACATAGAAATGTCATCATGATACACATACAAATGCCTGCGAGACCACAAATGTAATCATAGCATGTACATACAAATAGTCTCATCATAATCATCATCCAACACAGCGGTATCTTGTCATCATCTCGAAAATAGCGATACATGCATGTCTCGAATACTTGCAACTACAACAACGTCATCCATCTAAACAAAGGTATACGCAAGAAGAGCTATCACTATGAGTGAGAGCGGAACTATGCAGTACATGAGGTGGCGGTTACGAGTCCTCTCTCGCGCTAGCGTGAACCTCAAGTAACTAGCTTCTCCTTCTTGTCTGCTTTTGAAGCCTTTATGGCTGGCGCCCGTGAACCCATTCACTTGCGCCTGACACTCATGCCACTCGTTGTACACCCCCGGAACCTTCCCTTTGTACACGACATAGCAATTCCATCTCGCCATCAAGAAACTAGGTACCTGTTAGAGATGCATGTTCATGAAGAGGATGTACAATCATATATATGCAACAAAATATACTAGAGCAACACCGAAAAAGAAAGGGTTAGCAACTAGATGCAACATACAGTATGCAAATTAATTAACTAGAGGTACGCAGGTCATCGTACGCAAACTAACAAAGTAGCGTTACGCAAGTTCGGCAGGGACCGTGGACATCACAAAGTTTCATCGCTACAAAAAGTATACAAGTTCAACCGACACATATCATCATCATCGGCATCATAAATCACTAGAAGTTCCATCCTTCCATATCATCGAGGATGAACCCTAGCTTCTTGAACGGCGTGAGGTCTAGACGTTGCATGCCTATGCGAGTTCGGACGTCAGCTCGCGATATAGGGCCGTGGTGGAACATCCCCTTCTCATCGACGACTTCTTTCATGATGATCGTCGCAATGTCGCTTTGGATGCGAAAGAAGTCATCTCTAAGTTTATAATCCGCTTCTCCATGAGATTCTAGCCACTTGTGGATATGATCATCATTTCTGCTTTCATGCGAAGCTTTTGGTGATCCGTGTTGAACTGAATCATGAGATGGACGATGTAGAATCCATCCTTCTTGCTTGGTTTTGGGACATGGATGCAGGAGAAGTTAGTTTTATGCGCGAAACCCATCTTCTTGTTCCTTTGTTTCCTGATCTGCACGTGGCCACCTCTAAAGCTGAAGCCTTGGAGAGCATCATCTAGAATATTCATTATGTGGGTGTAGTCTTTTTTCTCGTAGTCTCTGGAAGGGTCAAAATACACGGCGTGGGAGACTTGCGGGTAAAGAACGATAAGGACGGCGCGCCCGTTGCTGCGGGGAAAAGACACCTCAAATTATTCCCCATATGAGAGAGAAGGAATGATTGAAATGTACGAAAGGGTTGTCCGGAACTGACTTACTTTGGATGATAAGGCACGAGGACAATTTCCCGGTCCTTATTCTGTACCATGAAGTTTTGGAGGTACTCCCTAGCAGTTTCACGCTCAAAGTCGCCGAGACTCAAGAAAGACTCGTGCATGTAGTACGGATCCGCCACACAGATTTGCGAGACTTCTTCACTCTTCATGACGGAGCTCATATGTAGCGCAAAAAGGCGGACGATTGTAAAATCGAGCCGCCTTGTTAGAAACATCTCAAAGATATGGTCAAACCGCAGGAAGAACACCTCCGCGGGCCGTGTGTCGACGTAGCACTTCCCCTCAGGCACACGAGCCGCGTATGTCGGATATCCTGGATCCTTTGAGGCTAGTAGGCTTTTCTCAGTCGACAGCACATGGTCGTGCAGTCTCCTGAGATCCCCTGATAGTGCCTCCAGCGGTTTCGGCGGTAGCATCGGCTCGCCCGTGAGATGGAACATGACCGCACCTTTCACGGGTACACGCTCTTCAGAATGCATCGTCTGGCTGCTATGTGCTCTGGCTTGTTTGGAGGCAGTTATCTTCCCCGATCTCTTCCTCTCCTTTTTCTTGGGCACACCTTCCAGACCCTTCCTTAACCCCTGCCCCAGTGTTCCCGGGCTAAGTACTGTACGACCCTCGCGCCCGGCTAGTTGAGCCTGTGTTGAGGCGGCATCTTCAGGCGTGTCCTGTGAGGATTTCATGAAGAGAGACTTTTTGCAATCCTGCTACGACCCTGCCCGGGCATATCATCCATATCCTCATTAGCAAGCTGATAGCCTGATTCGTCATATGGTTGACTCATCATATCTATGTCACAGTCATACGCGTTTGTATTGAGGAAATCCATAGGGTCGACCTCCGTCTCATCATCCATTCTCTGTTCTACAGGAGAAATTACATCAGCCAGTACTATTGCACCCCCTTCATCATGTCGTCCGCCGCTCTCACCCGGCACTACAGGAGCTGGTAATTGCGTAGGCGGGGTGGTGGTCTCCGCACATGCTTGTTGATGTGTGGTTATTGGTGTGCTCTCGGCCGGCTCCAGACGAATAAGATTCTTCGGCCATAGCAGCACCCAACCCTTGCAGCTTCCAATCCGCGGCGGGGTCTCGTCGTCCGCTCCCACATGCTGTACTGGAGGAGGCAAATCCTCGTGCCCCGATTTCACACTGGTCAAGCTAACCCTGAAGTGCCCAGCGGGGATCGGCTGGTTGTGGAACGTGGGTTGCGAGGGGTCCATTATCATCCCCTTTCCCACGTCCACCTTCTGGCCTTTGATCAAGTAGAGTATGGTGCACGGGGTTTCTTTCGCCTGCAAACACATATGTCTGTGGCGTAAAACAACCGAAAGGCAACAAAAATGGAATATTATATATATATATATATGTTGGTGCGACATGTAATTACCGTGACGGCGTCGAGCTCAGCCAAAGACGAAGGCCCACCTAGCGCGCCTGAGAATGTGGACGGGCTGCTATGAGCGGGAGCGGCTGCGAGAGGAGGCCCGGTTGCGTGAGCAAGTGATGGTGCGATGGTGTTGTTGTTCATGGAGTTGCTCCCGACGAAACTGGGCAACGGGAAATCATGTACCGTCTTGTCTGGATTTTCCTTCGTCCAGTTGATGATAACTGGAACCAAGTTAGTAGCAAAATCATTTCTGCAGGCAGTTACAGCTGCATTGACTGCCTGCTGTAGCAACTCATATTTGTCCTCGGCTGCTTTTTTCGCGTCCTCAGCTGCTTTTTTCTCGACCGCAAGCTTCACCTTCGCGTCGATGTCCGCCTGACTAAACTTCTTTTTCTGCTTCTTGGCCTCCGGGCCCTCGTTGTAAAACACCTTCCACGTGGCGCCGTCTCCAGCGCCGTGCACACGACCATATTGCGGCCGCTGGCCCAAAGGGAGTCCCTTAAGTTCGTTCAAGGCCCGGTTGAGAGGGGTGTCCCACTTGGGCCTCATCGGAGAAGTAGGGCTTTCGGCTGCAAGCTGGTGTTGCTTCTCCAGTAGTCTAATCAATTTCCTCGTGATCTTGTCCGTGTAAAAAACCTTTTTCTCCTTGTCCCACTTGTAGCGGGCCCTGATGAAGTCACGCTCCAAGGGGTTGGTGAACTTCGCGAAGGGGTCTGGGAGACCCGCGGCTTCACGTTCCGCGTCCTCCTTATCCCATATGGGCCTTTTACCGAGGTAGCCACGGCTTCCGAGGCGATGCTTCCCCGTGTTCCTTTGCTGAAGGCTCTTGAATTTCGCAGCCTTAGCCTTGGCTGCCTCGGTAGCGCAAGTGTCCTTGAACTTTTCGAACTCCTCTTCCGTAAGTGTCGGATTTTCCTCCAGAATCTTGGACAGGGGTTCATCAGCCTCAATAGCTCGTTTCACCCTCCCTTTCCAGGAGGCCAAATCATTGCTGAACATGCCCATGGCGTGATTGTTAATCTTTTTCATCTTCGGATCATCCCACGGTTGTTCTATGTTATCATCCCGGTCGGGGAACTTGAATCTCTTGTGCAACTTCGTTAGGAGCAACTGCGTCAAATGTTCTTTACTCCTTAAGTCATCGTCGTTGATGCTCGCGCATTCCTGTAGGATGCATCCTACTTGGTTCCCATAGCACTTGCGAGGTTCTTCCGGCTCTAACGGCTCAAACTTGCCAGTTGCCATCTTTGTGATCACAAGTCGTCCAATCCCTAGTTTGTTAGGTTTTCGGATCCTCTCCTTCTTATGATTCCTCTTTTCGGTAGAGGCATCGGGGCCGGTACCATCCCCGCCGGTATGTTCCCCGCCGGTACCTTACCCACCGGTCTCGGCGCCGCCATCGGTGCCAGCGCCGTCGGTGTCGATGTCGGCGTCAGTACCATCATCGAGGCCGACCTGCAAACCTTGCTTAGCAGTCAAATAGTCGAGGTACTCTTGTTCACCCTCATAATCCATCTCGTCTGCATCTTGGTTAGAAGGCCCAGTTTCTTCGTTGTTCGACATGTTTCCTATGATTAAGTGTCCTCATTTATTTCTAAAAGTATGAATAAATGAGAAATGACATAAAAAGAAATCTATGTGCCAGCACTCGATATGCCAACTATGTAGCACAAATCATGCCTCTATTCACGGGAAATTTCGGCATGACCTTTGCTAAAAATGGACATATCGAGCACCTGAAATTCACCGGAACGGAAATGAATCAACATTCCAGCGTAACAGAGGCCACTCAGATCATTTTCCAAACATGACATGTCCAAAATATAACATATCCACATATCACATGTCCAGTTCAAATTTGCATATAAATTTAGCTAATTTTGAAACCTAGCTAAATTCATAACTAAATAGATAACCTAATTAACAGACTTCCCTAACTAAAACCTAAGTAAATTAACCGAAGAACCCTAGCAGAGAGAGAGGGGGGGTTTACAGAGGGTGCAGGGGCGAGGAGGCAGGCCCGAAGACGGCCGAGGTTGGGAGGGGAGGAAGCAGAGGAGGTAGGTGAGGGGCGACGGGTCGGGGGCGAGCGCCGGTGCCGGGGTCGGGGGCGAGGGACGGGTCGGGGGTGAGCGCCGGGGTCGGGTCGGGGGCTAGCGCCTGGGTCAGGGGCGAGCGCCGGCGCCGGGGTCGGGGGCGAGCGACGGGGGAAGAGAGAGTGGGGATTTGGGGGGAAAAGGCGGGATGAAGCAGGGATAGTGAGAATTTTGGGTTAAGTGGACGTAGCAGCAGCGCGTATGGACAAAACGCGCTGCTACTACCTTCAGTAGCTGTAGCGGTTTATATGAAATGTGCTACTACTACCTTCAGTAGCTGTAGCGGTTTATACGAAATGCGCTGCTACTACTACTGCCAGTTTTCCTTTTTCTTTTCCTTTATTTTCTCCCACTTTTATTTCTCGAGAGCAGTGAACGAAGGGAGGGCGATATATATTGCATCATTTGACGGTTAAATATGTATGCAAAATAGGAACATTATATTACATCATTGGACCCATGCATAATAATGGCTAAGTGTGTATACAAAATAGGAACATATATATATATATATATATATATATATATATATATTACATCATTTGACCGATAACAAACGGTTCCTCAGCGCTGACGTTTTCGTTTTTGAGTCAGCTTCTTTCCCTTCTTGTTCGTCGAAGAATAATTGAGCCCCTCATTGTGACTTTGCCTTTTCCATGGAGTACGATTTTTCTTAGGTAATGTAGTATTGATTCTTCTTTTGACGTATACTTCATCATCATCGTCATCTTCCCTCATTGGGTTGCCGTACTGATCATAGTCTTCCTCGTTGGCGACTCCATCCATTCCAATGATGTTCCTTTTGCCTCTCCTCACGACAACACGACTGGGATTGCATGGGTCGGTTATGAAGAAGCATTGTGTCACATGCTTAGCGTGTACCCATGGCTCGTTTTTTGCGATAGCGTTCACGGTAGCGCTCTTGGCGTCGGGTATACTCATGGTAGTGAAAATCCGGTTTTCTCTTTCGACATTCTTTGCCCATCTGACACGGAACATCGTCGTGTTGTGTAGTCCAGAGTAGTCAAGCTCCCAGATCTCCTCGACCCTTCCATAAAATCATTCAGTTGCGCCGTTGTCGCTGCCGGTCATGCATTCCATCGTCACCCCTGAGTTCTGATCATCACTGTCCATATCTTTGGCCTCCGTGTAGAACGTGTATCCGTTGATATCATATGCCTGATAGGTTACGAGGTTGGGCGAGGGGCCATGTGCTAAGGCGTATATGAGCAATCCGTCCTTAGAGCCCTCCTCCGGGGGATTAACAATAATATGCTCTTTGAACCAATGCAGGAAAGTGGAGTTGTGCTCTCTAGTAACTTCGGCGTTCGTCCTGCATACCCCCGGTCATGATACTTCTTTGCGATAATTTCTTTGTGCAGTGCCACGAAAGGATCTACCTCGTCTAGGTGTTGTAGCACTACCAAGTTTGCTCTGTCAAAGTCGCTGCGTCAATCTGAGTATGCCACGTGCAGTTCCCTGCGACCGTTGCAGTGACCATCTCCTTCGAGCCTCCCATCGTGCTTGTTAACGGGCAAACCAACACTAACACTAGGCGACTGGTCTGCGCCATATAGAAAATTTTCACAGAAAGAGATGCACTCTTGTGCCAAATAACCCTGGACGATGCTTCCATCCGGACGGGACATGTTACGAACGAATCCTTTGATGATCCCATTCATCCTCTCAAACGGCATCATGTTGTGCAGGAATGACGGCCCCAGGTCTATTATGTCATCCACAATATGGACACACAGATGCACCATCACGTCAAAGAACGCGGGCGGGAAGTACATCTCAAGCTCATTCAGTATCACAACGATCTCTTCCTGTAGCCTTCGGAGCTGCTTCACACTGATCGACTTTCGAGAGATGACGTCGAAAAAGTTGCAGAGACCAATAAGCGTGTCACGGACGTGCTTGTCCATTATCCCTCTAAGGGCAACAGGTAGTATCTGCGTCATCATCACATGACAGTCATGAGACTTCATCCCGCTGAACCTTTTCTTGTCCGTGTCTAGATATCTGCTTATCTTGCCACAGTAACCGGAACTAACTTTGACTCCGGTAAGGCACTTAAAGAATTGATTGATCTCAGCCTGACTTAAGGTGAAGCAAGAAGGGGGGCAATAATCCTCTTTCTTTATTTTCTTGCCCTTCTTCTCCCGTGCCTCTGTCTCCGTCTCTGTCTCGTCTGACATTTTACGGGGCGGCATGTGCAGATCTTCCCTGATTTTCAAATCTTGCAAGTCTTTTCTTGCCTTCGGCCCATCCTTGGTCTTATCCGGCATGTTCATCAGTGTTGCGAGCAAGCTCTCAAGGACATTCTTACAGATATGCATTTGATCAAGGCAATGAGGTGTATCGAGTTTGTGCCAGTACTCCAAGTCCCAGAACACAGACCTCGTCTTCCATACCTTCAGCAGCGGCTCCGGCGCCTTTCTCATCGTCTTTCCCGGCGCGGGGCACTCCTTCCAGTTTTTCAACAGCTCATCGATTTCGGCACCGCTCCGCTTACGTGGAGGTCCTCGATGCTCAGCGTGACCATTGAATAGATCTCCACGGTTTCTCCACGGGTCGTCCTGTTCAAGCCATCTTCGATGCCCCATGTACACGATTTTCCCAGACCCGCCATCTTTCCTTGACGTTAGCTGCTGAGACGTCGTATCATCCATGCACCGCGTGCATCCGCAATATCCATGGCACACCTGGCCTGCCACATATCCGTAACCGAGATAGTCCTGCACTGTCGTGATCAGCGCGGCTCTCATGTTGAAATACTCACCTTTGCTGGCGTCCCATGTCTTGGCCGGTGTTTTCCATAACGTGTCTAACTCCTCTTGAAGTAGCCCCAGATACAAATTAATATTATTTCCTGGTTGTTTCGGCCCTTGAATAAGCATGCTCATGTGAATGTACTTCGATTTCATGCACAACCAGGGGGAGGTTGTACATCCATACAAACACGGGCCATGTGCTATGGTTGGTGTTCTGGTTGCCAAACGGATTCATGCCATCGGTACACGCGCCGAGCACGATGTTCCTTGCATCACATTCAAAATACCGATAGAAGCTGTTCAACGCTCTCCACTGGCTTCCATCCTTCACGTGTCTCAGCTTCGGATCATCTCCATCGTCGGGCTTCTTCCTCTCCGCGTGCCAGCGCATTAGCTTTGCTTCCTTGGGATCTACAAAATACCTCTGGAGACGGGGAGTGATCGGTAAGTACCATACAACTTTCTGGGGACATTTCTTCCCGGCCTTCTTGTATCGAGAAGCATTGCACACCGGACAGCTTGTTTTTTCCGCGTGCTCCTTCCGATAAATTATGCAATCGTTGATGCATGCATGGTATCTAACGTGTGGCAGATCAAGAGGGCACACGATCTTCTTGGCCTCATCAACACTAGTAGGACATAGATTACCCGCGGGAAGAACATCCTTTAGGTACTTGAGATGCTCATCGAGGCTAGTGTCGGTCCATTTGTTTTTAGCCTTCGTCTTCAGGAGTTGGAGCGTGAAACTCAAGCGGGTCACCTCAGGATTGCAACCATCATACAATGGAGTGTTCGAGTCTACCACCAGTTGCTCCAGCTTAGCCTCCTCTCTAGAAGCAGCTCTCTCAGTACTCGTCTCCTTGCGAAGCAATGCTTGAACATGAGGGTCCCGCACGATTGAACTTAGTACCGACGAACTCTGCTGCGTGGAGTCCATGTCGTTCTCTCCGCCGCCATGTCCGGCCCCTTCTCCTCCGCCATGTCCGGCCCCTTCTCCGCCGCCATGTCCGGCCTCTTCCCCGCCGCCATTATCGATCATCTCTTCGTCTTGCCCCGTGTCATCATTGCCTGCCCCGTCGGCATCCTCAACATCGTCATCCTCATCTTCAATTATCCACCGAGTATAGCCATCCATGAAACCAGTCATGAGCAGGTGCGCTTCGACACGACCATCGTCATGGGGGTCGAGCCAAACTATTCCTTTGCATTTTCGACACGGACATAAAACCTCTGTCCGGTTATTTTCTTTCATGTCCTGCACCGCCGACCGCAACCACCTGTCCACCATCGTTCCACTGACCATCGTCAACTCTGCACGGTAATAATAAACAAATTGATTATAAAAATGCATGCATGCATCAAAGTCATACAAAAATTCGGCATGACCTTCCCTAAAAATAGGACATATATGGATCTAGAGTTTGCCCGGAATTCGCCGAAACGGAAATAAATCGACATTTCGGCAAAACATAGGCAACTCAAAAGCACAATTTGGCGTCAACTCATGCCACACACACAATTTCCACAAACATATCACACACACATAAACATATTTCCATTTTGCAAAAGCATGAAATTTTCATGACCTCTATCTCGAGATCGAGCACACGGTGGAGATGATGTTGTAGGGAGATCAAAAGTGCACAAAGCTCTTCTTGACAAAGATAGATCTAGTTAGGGGGCAAATAGGTCACTTAACTAAATCCTACATCTACCTAGCTACCTAATTTGGGAGGAGACAACTTCAACTAGTGGAGGGGAAAGGAAAAAAGAGAAAGGAGATGCATTAATGGAGGTGGTGTAGTTAGGTAGGAGTAATGAAGAGAGAGAAAGGTGGATAGAAGAGAGAGAGTAATGGGGGAGAAGTATTGAGGAAGAAGAAGAGTGAGAGTGGGAGGATGTGGGGGAGGTAGGGGAAAGGGAAGAGAGGAGGGGGAGGGGGAGGGACGGGTGGGAAAAAGGTGGTGGGTTGGTGCGGATTAGCAGTAGCGTGGGAGCTAAAACGCATTGCTGCTAAGGAATTAGCAGCAACGCGCTTTGGGCGATGGCGCTACTACTAACAGGGACAAAAAAGTGTGCCAATTTGAAATTTAGCAGCAGCGATCTCAGAAAAAGCGCGCTACTACTACATATGTAGCAGTAGCGTCGTTCGCGCCACCGCGCTACTGCTAAATGGAGTTAGGTGGACACCGCCGGTCGATATTTCTAGCAGCGCGGTTTACACCGAGCGCGCTACTGCTAAAAACTTATCAGTAGTGAGTTTCCCGCACACGCGCTACTACTAATTAGCAGCAGCGCTCCTTTTTGAGCCACGCTGCTGCTAAGTTTCTGTCTATAGGCTTTTCCCTAGTAGTGTAAGCCAGCTTTGGTGTAGCTCCATTTACACCATCCTCTCCACACGTTGATCCACTTTCGTGCACACCACCACAGCATGGTAGATCATACTGCCGGAGTTCTAGTGAGATTTGTGTGCTTAAACATGTGTGCATATTGTTTTGAGTAGCAGTAAAATGTGATGTTGCTTGTATGTAATCTTAATGTCTCGCGTGTTTTTGTTTAAGTCTTTTTTTGATTCTTTCTTTGGGTGTTCGGTGTCACCTTATTTCCTCTTATGTGCTCCCATAGCCGTGAATATCTAGTAATTGTTCCTAGACAGTAATAGTGATTAACCTCTTTATGTAATATCTATACGTATGCTCATTTCTTAGAGTCAAGATCTGGTGTACCCATTTTTTGTCCCGATTTCTATGTTTTCTAGATGGATTTCTTTGTTACTTGATCATGTAATATCAACAAGGACATTCCTTCGCATATTGGAAGCCTATTTTTTTTCTATTTCGATGTATGTTAAAATCCTATGAATCAATGAGAACCAGTTATCATACCAATGGAAACAACAAGTGACGAGGCTATGCAATTTTTTTAATACACACAAAAAGGTCAAATACACATCAAATGCCATTCATCTGACATCATTCTTTGCTTTATTTAATTATTTCTCCATTATGAAAATGGTCTTACACTTAAGGCCTAGGTACTTGCCGCGGGTGGAGGTGGTAGCTTTATTTCCGGAACACGATAACCTGCAAAATTTCATTCTTCACATCATAATGATGAACATGAGAAATTATATACAGTGTAAATATATATATATTTGTGTGGGTTTGTGTGTTTGTGTGTGCGCACGCAAATATGGCAATATACCAACCCGCACAGTGAGTGTCTATGTGCAACCCATTGCCGCATACATGTGTAGCCATGGCAAACTTGGCTAGACTGAGCAAAGTCAGTTCGTGAGCGGTGAAGCGATCATAGACGCAGTGGATGTCTTTTGCATCTCTTATTGTATTGCAACATGCGCTATGGAGTGGCGGGTACTGGTCACCAAGTTTCTTTTCGATGTGATGCCAACAGTCTCGCATCACCTTTTTTTATCAAGGAGGCAGTGATCTATACTGTTGGCTTCTCGTGCATGGAGCGAACAAGAAGAAAGAGCCACAATGACTAGGAAGCATAACACTCCAGCTACTTTTGCGTTGTTCATGTTCTATGTTGTGTAGCACTATTGGTATGTGTTTATGCAGGACTTCTGTGCCACTCAGTCTCTATATATAGTGGTCATAGTGAAGTTTTTAGACTCCATTCGCTCATCAATCGCTTAATTGGACTCTTTTAACTAACTGAGAGATATATGACTTGGATATGTTATAATTTAATGTTTGCACATCTAGATCTTGTATAAAGTTGTTGGCAATGGATGTGGATGCAACCCATTAATTATTGGCAATGGAGTAGTTAATTTCGAACTCTTAACAGATATGTGTACATAAGTTGGGTATGTTGATAATTAATGTAGGGACATGTGTGGTCCTTGTAGTATCACATCGATGGTAAAGGATACTTCTAATTAAATATAGCTAGGTGCATCCATTTCTTGTATCAAATTGATGGTAGCGGATATGTAGATAAGCCTATTTAT
The DNA here is from genome assembly GCF_018294505.1 of Triticum aestivum. NCBI lineage: Eukaryota > Viridiplantae > Streptophyta > Magnoliopsida > Poales > Poaceae > Triticum > Triticum aestivum. Next base: position 628,991,401 of record NC_057813.1, read on the forward strand.
TTGTCTATCTATCTATATCTCTATCTCTATCACTATCTCTATCTCCATCTCTATCTATCTATCTATCTATCTATCTATCTATCTATCTATCTATCTCTATGTCTATCTCTATCTCCATCTCCATCTATCTATCTATCTATCTATCTATCTATCTATCTATCTATCTATATATCTATATCTATATCTATATCTATCTCTATCTCTATCTCTATCTCTATCTCTATCTATCTATCTATATATCCATCTATCTATGTCTATATCTATCTGATACTAATAACGGACTCCCTACATATTAAAACTTCAATCAGTGAAAACAAGAAATAGAAACCAGTGATTTTAGTTGGCCTGAATTACTACGATTATGATTTATTAATAAATCCCTTGGATATTTCAATTGAAAAATATAACTTGGATCTCAATCAGGAAAAAAAGTAAAAGATATGATGCAATCTAAACAACCGTTCAAATTTGACACGGTAGCTGAGAAGTCATGCAATTGTCAAAATCATGACCGTGTTTCTTTGTGACTAACCTAGATACGACCTGATTCGTATATCTCCAGCCAATTTGCAGTCCATTGATTATTCCATTGCCATCTCATGGCCTTGGCTTGGAGGAACTATGCCACATGATAAAGCAGTCCCGATGTAATCTCCCTGACCTTCTCAGCATTCGCCACGCCTGTTCCTAGCCATGGATATCTGCCGGCACCAACCAGCACACAAACTGTAAGTAGAAAAAGACGATCGAGAGTTATGGTTATAGGGATTTAGACATAGTTTTCTTATCTTTTAGATCCGCTGAGGATGTTGTTACAGTGATGGAACATACGTCTGGCTACCTATATGCTCAACACGGGGTGGTGCATATTTGATTCCATCAATAATTTAACGCACTAACCGACATGGAATCTTTCTTTCTTTTTCTTTTTTACATCCTCCGCTAGTTCTTGAAATCTTCTAAATATGTCATGTTCAGTTGGTCACTGTTTGTTCATAGAGTTCTTTCATGATCAGTAGAAAGTTGATGTGTGTTGACATTGGCATTGGCGGCCCAAAATAAGGATATGAATATGTTGCATTAAACTTCTCTCCTTGCCATCGATCCTCATATTTGCGCCTTGGGGGTGATCTTGGTTTCTTTGCATGATTTGGCTGATAAGCATTCTTGTCTTCACTCTTCTTTTGGTATTTATCGAATAGTTCAGCGAAGGTGATTTTTAATCTCTTACACTTGCGCTTATTTTGGCCTTTGTTTTCTTTTCGTTTGCTTCGATCATTGGAGTTTCTTGTTGCCCCACAGTCCTTAGCGTTTTCATTGTAGCTTCAATAGAATTTTCACCCTCAAGAATATTATCATTGAGCTCTTAAAAGATTTTCCTACCTGAAAGCTTAATCCCATTTTCTGCAGTTTTTCCTTCTCTTGTTTAAATAGACCAGCATGAAGCAGCCGATGCAAAAACTATTTACCATCAGAACCAATCAGAATAGACTGGTCATCTCTTGGTGTCTCAACAAATTTGAACCGTCCTTATCAATGGCCGATTTAACTATTTGATGAAACATATTGCAATCCTCGAAATTATGTTTGAACGAATGATCTAATCTACATCACATTCGTCCTTGGTTTGATGGCTTGACGTGGTGATCAAGAATTCTAATGTAATTATTTTTCAGCAACAACTCAAATATTTGATCAACATGCTTGAATTGAAATTAAACCTTTTATTTTCTAGACGATCTTGTTGTGAGAATGGCTTTAGAGGTAAGCACAAGAATGGTTCAGATTTGGAATCTCCCCATTCGGCTATGAATTTTCTTTTGCATTATTTTTCCGGTGTGATTGGATAACATATTATACTAGCATCGGTTTTCTCAAAAGAATCTAAACTTGACATTATGTTTCTAAAAAAAAATAGTTAGAACACACATGTCTCAATTGAGACGAAAAGCATGCCAAGTAAGAAATAAGGACTTGATATGAACTTTAGATAAAGCAATAGGGAAAGCCTTGGCTGTAACAATAAGTCACTCTCGGTCTTTATAAATGGCGCAATATGTTGACCGATATGCTCTATAACAATTTTATCGCTTACAAGTAAATTACCCTTCTTCACTGGTCTTTCAAAATTACTTATTAGGATTTTTTCTGATAGATGCATCAACAATAAAGTTGTGACCAAATATGAAAGCAAGTAAATTACTTGATAGACATACCTCTTCAAATTTGTTGGGAGAGCATGACGGTGGTGTGACTTGAACAATATCTTGCTCCGTATTTGGATGGCTCCCCAATGCCTTTTCATCATATTCTTTATTCTTGATTCCGTGCATTATTACATCGAAGATCTTTGTCAGCCAAGCTTTTTCGGCTACTTGTTCTTGTCCTCGAGGCTTGTCAATTTCTACGGCACAGAACTCATACGGCAGGAAGTAGGTTCCATTAACTTCAAAAAAATCAGGCACGACTGTTTTCCTATGCTTGCCATGACCTTTCTCAATAATGCATGCCTATTTGGATTTGATTGATTCAGAATATACACTACTTGATTCGGGGTTTTCAACCAAAGCATTTTCATGTTACGAATCATCCTTATTTTCATTGACTCTACCAATTGGCAATGCTTCTTTTATTTGAGCCAATTCTTTTTCTGTTTGTTTCTGGCGGTGTGCGGAAAAAATGGCTTTAAGTTGTTTCTCAATTTCAGCCCACTCCGGATATGATTGCCTCCAAATGCTTTTAGATTCTTTCGGCAATCACACATGATTGTTGCCAAAACTTTGCAATTGCATAGGGGGGTTATAATATTTGGGCAGTATAACCGCACCTAATCCCTGCTCTCTCACGCCATTAGGCTTTGTGGCTGTTTGTTCTGCTGATTTAACCATTCTTGGCTGTCAGATCTACTTGATGTAGCATCATTGCCCAATTCCTATAGCATCCAGGCCCAACTGTCGTAAGAGGCTGCTACTCTTGAAGAAAACCTTGAGGCCTCTTGTTAATTGGGCCACTTGAGGAAGCCCATTTAACCATCCTGACTCCAATCTGTCGATGGCTCACTGCAGCTGTCCCTTGTACCTAAAAAACAAATGTGCGGTCAATAGGATGTCTTGGACTCGAATAGAGAAGGCGCTCGAGGGAGCCAGGCACGTGAGGGGATCGAGCGGTGGCGAAACAAGATGAGTCGAGCAACAGGAGCCGAGGCGCGCTAGTGGATCCACCGTCACGCGGTTTAGCCGATGCGTGCGAGGGGAACCGATCCAACCTAAGAGGGGATCCAGCGGATGCGCGGGATGCGGATGAATCAGGAGCAAGTGAGGCAGTCATCGGAGATGAATTGGGTTATTTTGTAGCTGTTGCAACTTGTTCTGCCACATGTTTCAGATGCCGCTACTCCTGAAGCAATTGCTCTCAGGAATGGTATTAATTTGGCAGCTCATTTGGGATGCTTGAGGATAGATGCTGAGTCAGATTGTGAACTTGTGATTGATGCAGTAAAAGATACTTATAGATTCAATGGTTCCCAAGCAACAACAATTATTGAGTGCCCTCAACTCTCTTGTGACTTCGGACAGGTGAAATGTTCTTTACGCAACCGAGAAGCAAACAGTGTAGCAGATGCTTTGGCTAAGCAAGCATATATGCTGAAGAATTCTTCTGTTTGGGAAGATGGCCCACCTAATTTCATTTCTTCTTTGATTGTAAATGACATTGCTATTGTCTGAGAAACGAAATCTTTACCTTGTCAAAAAAAATTTATTTCTCCCCAATTATTTGCCCATCATTGGAATTGTTCTCAAAGTTGATAAAAATTACCCCATGCAAAAGACAAAAATATTGATCCGCTTGCACTTTCAATCAGTAATTTGGACCAAAGTGTCTGGTCTAAACCAAAGTTCCTCTTTCTAGATGCTTAAGAAATGACACTTCAAGATATAACTAGCCGTTTCGTAAAGAAAACATGATCGATCATGATCTAGAAGCCTCTAAACAAAACCAAGTTTGCCAATTGAAACTGGAAAAATGATGCAAAAGAAGGAACGCACCAGGAGGGGAACTCAAATCCAAGTTGTATTTTGCGCCCATCTTATACTATTTACTAATTGGAGGCACGAAGCGAGGTTCCATGTTAATCCCGGTAGTTAGAAATTTTGGACCATTAGATTTACTAATGATACATCGATGGCCGTCAGATAATGTCTTGATGCGCCTCTTCACGTGCGGGAGACAGACTCCTCTATTTGCACCTCCTTATGTGATAACAAATTGAAATAAAAATCAGCGGGGAAGCACCTCTTCACGTGGAGGAGACAGACTCCTCTCTTTCCACGTCCTTATGCATGATAAAAAACTAAAATAGAAACCAGAAAAAAAAACACGACTATGTAATCCTCGCCTCCTACCCTCCTGCCTCCCATCGCCGCTTCTTCTCCGCAAGCAGGACTGATCCCCTCGATCTGCTGACCACCAATCTCCCTCATCTGGTCTTCAAGGCAGCTCCGGCACCATCTATCTCCTTCCTCGGGCTACCTTAGAGATTGCCTCCCCAATTTATTGAGGTATCATCCCCCCTCCATGCTCGCCACGTACTTAAGTAGGTCAGAAAAATTGGCCACGTGTACAGTAGAATTCAGCAGCATGCGTTGCATTGGAGATGCATGAGGAGAATCGAGCCCCCTGCCCCTTTTTTGCTGCAGGTAGGTATATGGTTTCTATCCAATCAACTATTTTGTATCTATATAACATGGGACACTAGCAACCATGTAGATTTAAATCCTATAGTTTTTACCAATTCAACTATTATCCATACAATTGTCCATCCTTAGATTTGAGTTGAACCCAAAATGAATACCAATCTGGCTGCTAGAGTATGCAATTTACTAAGGTTAGATGGCAGTGGAATTAATTAGGTTTTTATTCAATCTGATTTCTACTATGTACAGCCAGTTTGGTTTCAATGTCAATGGAATAAAATACTGGACAAATGAATGTCAGAATAATTTTATACAAAGACTAAAAAATATTCTCTCCTTGATTTTATTATTTTGTTTCCATATCACACTGCACTAAAGATAAAGAGCGGTGTGGGGATGTTTTAATAACTCAAGGGGTTCTGCCTGAGGGCGAGAGATCTTGATGGAGAATGTGTGCTAGAGCTCAGATATAGAGGGGTCTGCGTCAATGAACACTTGCAACATACAGTATACAGCCGTGTGGAGTTTGTTCCAGACGAAGTAGCATTTACACACGTAAATGTTGCGCTGTCGTATAAGCAGTAGAAAAAGTGTTGCGACCGCCATGTATGGCTGTTTAAGGCAGACTGCTAGATTATGCAATGATTGGAAATTGTTGAGCCTGAATGACTCGAAGAGGAATTCTAATACTATGGGAAACCATTATGAATAATTAACAAATATCTAGTAACAGATGTTGATTTTCATTATAACATACCTAAAATTCATTAGAAAAGGATGTGTAATTTCTACCTAATCACTAAGTGCATAGTTTTATCACCAAGTTATCCTAGACATACATTCTCAGGAACAACATCACCAAGTTGCTTGCATACTTCACTGCAAGTTTAGAACATTTGATTGCTTATGATACAAACCAAAGCTCAAATTTGAAGAATTATACTTTTTGGATTATGGTTCAATTTTTTATTTGACAATCGAGGACACGTTTCTTCACTTCAATTTCACATGTGTAGGATACGAGAATGCCTTGGCCCAGGATTCCTGGGCGGGGAGGTTGAGGTACAAAACCTTTCACTGAGTGGAGATATCAAACGTTGCCTTGGAAGGAGCACGATCCAAGATCTCATAGGCAGGTAGCAGAATCGCATGGAGTGGAGCTCGCTTCCCCAATGTCCTCTTGGCTGACTTAAAAACAAATCGGGAATCTCGTACGTGAGCACGTCCTCAAGCATGCATCCGTCACCTGTAGTATTCAACTGGGCTCCGTTAGCACATCAGCAGTCTCGAAGTTCAAACATGCATGCAGCCTTGTAGCAAGAAGCAAAGTATATACGATCGTATTGAAGACTTGGCTCATAGTAGCAATGTCTAATCCATGGAACCCAAAGCTATGCACTACTGCACTAGCACATGATAGCTAGGTATATACATTTTTCACTACTCCATCTGTATAATACAACACACCCTCTACATTTTATCAGTATCAACTGCAACTTATGGACTATGGGTGAAAATTTTACTACAACATAGTTTTGGAGTGTACATTTGTGAATTTAGGATATTTTTTTGTAACAAAACAGATACAAATGGTATACATATTTTAGATGACCAATTTATTTGCTCGATGTTCACACAGAGGAATGCCTATGTGGATAAATTACTTTTATTTGTCACCCAAACATTGCTATACAATTCGACATTTGCTTGCAATTACGGGTTCCATCCTTCAAGCCATTTCTAGATGGGATGTGACATTAATTGTGCGAGTGACTAGAAATAAGTTCTTAGCGAATTAGGCACTGAATATGCATCTGTACAGGTTACGTTGCTACATAAATAAAAGAGGCGGGCATGCACAATACGATAGTTCAAAGATAGTTGAAAAGATAAAATAATTGATAGGGTGTGCTAATGGAGGGGTAGATATTAATAGTATATGTGGACTATCCAGTTACCCATGACACTCAGAATTACAAATTGACATGTGGGTTGTTACTCAACTTACTACACATATGTATTATTAAATTTCATATAACCTTGGGAATATAAAAAATTTCTTTTGCAACCAGCCATCAAATTTGATATTTGTATCAAGATTATGTTTTCCATCAATTGGAACTTGCAGCTTTTATTCTATTTCTTTATCGAAACCAAAATATACAATTGAAAAACATGAACAAGTATATTATACCATGTGCCCTTTAAACATGCTACCATTATTTACACAAAATAAAACAATATGATGTCATTACCAAATTGTCTAAAGATCTAGCATGCGCATCGAGCGGGCCACTTTGCTAGTTCAAGAAAATGTCACGTCTTTACAGAAATGTTCAATTCCCCCTCAGTTTGAACTTGTAAGGTGTACTGATTTTTTAAAAATTCAAACCTACCTAATTTTGACCAAGTTTATAGAATAAAACATAAATATCTACTATAGAAAATCAGTATCATTAGATTCATAATGAAGTATATTTCCATACTTGATTTATTTAGGGGCTGTTCGGAAAGCCTCCACGCCCTCGCCACGGAGCGGAGCGGACGGAGCGACCTTCTGGCCACTCCGTAGATTATAGTTGCATGCCACTCCGCTTCGGAGCGGAGCTGCGGAGTGGGAGTGAGTCCGAACAAGCCTTTAGTATTGTAGGTGTTAGATGTATTTTACTACAGATTTGATCAAACATAGGAAACTTTGACTTTTGGAAATTTAATTCACCTTATATTTTGACAGACATGGAATAGTAATTGATGGGACCAGATCCATGCACCATCATCTGAAACCCATCTATTCATGAGGTGTGATGTTAATTTTAACAAATCTGCCAATGGACAGAACCTCGATACCATGATTCACAGACCAACCCACATAGAATTTCTGTAGACTAACATATACGCCGAGTTCATCTTGTGGTATATCCCTGAACTTTTCTGATGAAAATGCTCTTAGTTGGGATACCATCAGGCTCCAAACCAAACCAAAGCAAACCCGGGAGCACTTTACTTACCAATAAATTAAGATAACTTTTGCAGAAGGTTTTGTCGTAATTCGTTACCAAGATGGGTAGCACTGTATAGTTTCCTAGCAGCAACATTTGGCCAGCTTCTTAGATTTTATCTATATGAATAGTAGATTTGCTCATTTCGATTTATAACATTGTAAATTTTCACCTCAGCTGCCAGATTAACATAATGGAACGTTGTCAGGTGTATTTGAAGGTTGCCAGTTTAGGTGGGCCAAACAGCCAGTGCGTTGAGGTCAAAATAAGCATGACACCAGTTTGATTCTTTTAGGGGTCACCTACATGGTGAAAGATGCTCAGGCACACATCATTGTTCTGTTTTCCCATGTCATGTCATACTTGGTCTGTAACTGAATCTTGAGAATTCATTTCTATGACTTGATGTACAAACGTGTTATTCATAATGAAAATAATATCATTGTACGTGCTTAAAATATTATGTCATAATTCTGTAAAAACACTGGCATCTTCTACTAGATAAAGAAGTGATAACGGTAAAAAAAAAATCTTTGGGCAGTTTCCATGTGTAGAAGGTTGGAACGTTTAGATATTAGGAAGTGTGCATTAATTCTCCTGATGGAAAATCGCCCAACTAGGGAATGAGAATAGCGACACGAAATAAAGATTTTTGATGTGTTTGTATTTAAAACAAGATAAGGGCAAGATAAGAAAAATTGATGTATGTTTTGATAAATGTTTAAAGAACTATAGATAAAAATGTCTGCACACTATCGATACACACATGCACTCACATACATGGATGGGTATCATCACTATCCTAACCATTCAACTATTGGCTGGTTTCAATAACATTTGGTTTATCAGCCAATAACATATTATTGTGTTTGATAGTATGATTTATGTTAGTTGATTGGAAAAAAAGAGACGCGTGTTCTTTTAGACGACATTGTTCTCGGCTATTTTAGCTTTATGAATTGCATCTTAAATTTTTGTAAAAGCACGTGGCAACGCACGGGCGTTATACTAGTCAATGTAATGACATACAGATTAAACTTACTATTTATCTCTGTTACTCAACTGAAGTCCTCTTGGTGATAATAATTTCATGTAATGCATGATGTGCTTCTATGTTATTGGTTTCCACAACGTATCGGTGTCAGTTTTCTTTTTTTAATATGTTGAAGTATATAAGTATTTATAATATTACGTTGTACTGAAGTCACTAGTATAAAAAGCCTCATTCGTCCCGGTTCGTGAGGGCCATTTGTCCCAGTTGCCGAACCGGGACTAAAGGGTCGGTACTAAAGACCTATACCTTTAGTCCCGGTTCGCCCAGAAACTGGAACAGATGAGGCTCCACGTGGCCGCTGTCGCTTGCCCAGGCAGGAGGACCGTACCTTTTGTCCCAATTGGTTCCACCAACCAGGATCAAAAGGTTTCCAGGCGTCAGCAGTTTTTTATTTTTTTCTGAAGGGGGGGGGGGGGGTTGGGGGTTTTGGGTGGTTTTGTAGGGTTAATTTAGGGATTTCATATATTGTGTTAGCTAGATAATAGAGAGAAGTGTCCTCTCTTATCTCCGCGCTTGGTCGACGCTACGTATAGAGAGGACTCGACACGCTAGCTAGCTAGTAAGCAAATGAAGGAAACCATTAAGTACAGAAGATCGTCATGAACATATATACACAGAGAGAAGTGATTGACCTCTCCTTCTCCGATAGATTTGTTGAACAACAAGTCTTCGTATATCTATCCGACGCTACTGGCTACATATATATATATATATATATATATATATACACACACACAATATAAGATCTCTTACAAAATCCCCTAACATCTGAACTCAACTTCCACATGGTATTCTCCGTGTTTGTCGATGTCGTGGTCAAGAAAGAATCCCGCCAATTCCTCTATGCGATCTTGTGGTAGGAGTTCATCCCGCATCTGCCAATTTCAAGAAGAGGGTCAATACGTATATATGAGTGAAACTGAACACAAATGATGGTAATAGAATAAAATTGTGAATATTATTGCTTACACACTTCATATTGTTGTTTAGAGTAGCCCCGCTCACAGGTGGTGTGGTGGATGAACTCGCAAATGTAGTATCCACAGAAATCATTCCCGGGTTCCTGCCACAATCACTTTACAAGAAATAAAGGTCAATAAAACTGATAAGGAAGCATGCTAAATGGTATTGATGAAACTAGCTAGAATCAATGGGAGATGCGCGGAACTAGCTAGTAGCTAGTACTTACTTTTGGGTGGTCAAATCACAGTTGCGCCGGCAGTCCCGGAGCTTGTGCAGTGAAATTTTTCCAAACCCTGCAAGACAAAGAAAACAATTACTTGATATCAGGAAATGAACAAAGTTGCCGATATGGTGCGATAATGATTGATTGAACTTACTTCTTGAGCATTTTAGTCATGGTCGCATACTCCTCTCAATTTTTTTGTTTGGAGTTTATGACGGTTACTAGTCCCTGCTCAAGCTTAATCTCTAGCAGAATAAAGTGGAAGCTGTACACGCATGCATAACTCATCAATTACATTATTATAACGTCGAGTAATAAGGGAAACCGAATATGCACAAGACAGTAACACTCACTTGTATTCGTAAGGAAAGAGTATTGTAGCTTTGTTTTGATTTCGAAGTAACGATGCGAGCAAGTTGGCCTCGGTTTGTCTGGCATCATGTTTAACACTCAATTCATCCATGAGATTTATGTTAATGAACACAATATCACTTACCTGTCTTTTCTTCAATTCGACGATGTTCAATCTGCATAATATAGTGAGGATAACTATATATACATGCAATGAAAGACCTGAGCTATATATAGACACTTAATTAATTACAAAGAAGTAGTACTAATAGACAGTAGCAAGTGATGATTGTTTTATCGAGCGCCTTTTGATTGAAAAACTGAAAGACCTCCTCATATGGAACTAACAACATCAATTCCAACGAGGTCGTGTTCCTCTTTAACTCTCAGTGACAAAGTATTTTTCTCAGACTTCCTCCGGATGTCCATGTATCAATCATGGAATCTTCGCATCATCGTTGTTAGGGAAGTACAAGGTCTGACGAGAGGCTTCCCGTGCTCGAATCTTAATGTTTCCACCTTCATTGTTTCAAAAATTATTGCATCGTCGTCAGTCATGTAATCTCCAGGATTGGTACCGGGCAGCATCGCCGGAAGATTAGCGATGATATCGCTAGACAAATTGAGCGGGGGGCACAATTGCTTCGCTTGTTCGCCGAGATGGGGATTTTTTCCCCTTTTCTTTGTTCTGCTAGCCTTTGATCAGTGCAAGTACTTCCCGACCGCTCCTCCTCCTTATATGTCCTTCCAATGATGCGGTCATAGTTGGATTGCGGCGGAGGCGGTGATGGTCGCTGTAGGGCATCCAAAGTGCACTTCGCTTTCATCGGATCTATCTTCGCCGGAGGTGGATGTTTCTTAGCTTTTACCGATTGAAAGAAGTCTCTTGTCGTGCTTCTTCAGTCTGTGATCTTCCTGCTCCAGCCGCCCAAACCAGCGCCGGCAGAACCGCCTGCTCTCTCCTCCCGTTGCCGGCTGTGCTGTCGGGCAGGCCTCAAGGCCCCACCATACTCGCATCCCTGGCCTGTCTATCCCTCTACTCACCCACACCTCCTGTTATTTTCCGGCGACGGCGGCCGAACCAGTCAACCTTCATACTCCACACCGCGTGAGCAGCCACTATCGTGTCTTCTCTGGCTCCATGTCGTTCCCTTTGTAGGCCTCGCCGTCGTCCATCGCCCTGGTGCTCTCGGCGCAGCGTGGTCAACGTGGTCAACGAACGACTTCCATCGGAAGTGGACTGTACATGAAGAGGCTGGCAGCTGGGTCCACGGCCGCACACAAGGAAATGCCTCCTTATTACGCGCAAAATAATAATTCCTTCCCCTGACATCTGGGACCCACGAGAAGGGCCTCTATATTTTTCGCGAAAAAACCCTCCCCCCGCTGACAAGTCGGACCCACCAGCTATATCTTCGCATGCAAGGAAGTGTCTCCTTATTGCGCACAAAAAAATGAATACCCCCTGCCTGCTGAGACCTACCATAGTGGGAGGCTGACTTGTGGGCCTACTAAGTTGACGGGGACGGAGGGCTTTGTCAACTTAGTCAATATGAACGATTCTTGCTCCAGTGACCATACGATGTCCATCCAATGGCCATAGGGCTTCTTCAACCTCTGGTCTTCTTGCTCCAGCCGCCCAAACCAGCACCGGTCGTGCCGCATGCTCCTGCCTCCCGTGGCCGTTTGTGATGTCACGGAGGCCTCACCCACACCCCTTGTTATTCTGCGGCGACGGCATTCTCACACCGCAGCCGAAACAGTGAACCCTCGTACTCCACTCCGCGTGGGCTTCCACTGCCACGTCTTCCTCGGCTCTGCGTCGTCCGCTTCCTATGCCTTGCCGTCGTCCACCGCCCTGGTGCTCTTGGCGCGGCGTGGTCGACGTGGTCAAGGAACAACTTCCATCGGAGAGTACTGTACATGGAGAGGCATACAGCTGGGTCCACGGCAGCCGCAAGGAAGGGCCTCCTTATTATGCGCAAAATAATTATTCCTCCACCTGACGGCAGGGACCCACTGGACGGGCCACGGTATTTCATGAAAAAAAGTTTCCCCCCGACTGCTGGGACCCACCAGCTACATCTTCGCACGCAAGGAAGTGCGTTCCGGCAAAAAAAACGATTCGCCCCCTTGACTGCTGGGACCCACCAGCTACATCTTTGCACGCAAGAAAGTGCCTGGCAGTCAGGACCCACCTAGACGAAGCGTACGTAGCTTTGTCATTCTGGTCAGGAACGTGTATGTACATACTGGTCGATCGGTCTGTCTGTAGGCTGCAGCGATGGACCGTGGCCGTGCAAGGAAGGTAGGGCACGTGTCGTAGTAGAGGCGCACATGTAGCATGTACACGTACGTACAGCGGTTAGGGTGCAAGAAAGTAAATACGTCCAAGTACGTACATACGGGCGGGGTCTCAAACGCCTACTTGCGCATATGTACGGTCAAGGCTCGTGTACATGGCTGTGTTGGAACGGAGAAACTGCGTCATCATCGTGTTCATGGAGAGGCGACCGGCTGGGTCGGAACGGAATGTGTCATCGTGTTCGTCGGGAGGGCTTGGATGGAAACGCCGATGGAAACGAGGCATGGCGTACCGCAGAACGGATAAAACGGCCTTGTGTTCGACCGGCCACGGTCGAAACGGGATCATGTTCATCAAGACAGGTCTAGCGTACCGCAAAACGGAGGAAACGGACTTATGTTGGACCTCCTATGGTCGAAACGGGGTCCTGTTGATCGGGAGGGGTGTGGTGTACCGCAAAACAGAGGAAACGGACTTGTGTTGGAGCGCTACGGTCGAAACAGGGGTCCTGTTCATCGGGAGGGGTGTGGCATACCGGAAAACGGGACTCCACGGGATACTGTTCATCTCCACCGTCGACCTCCTCCAGCCTCCACGGGCTACTGTTCATCCGCTGTCGACCTCCTCCAGCCTCCACCTATGACTGTTCATCCACGGGCTCCTGTTCACCCAGCCTCCACCGCACTCCTCCACCGGCTGATGTTCAACCAGCTTCTCCACGGGGTCCTGTTCAACCACCCCTCCACGGGCTACTGTTCATCTAGCCCTCCACCGGCTACTGTTCAACCAGCCCTCCACGGGGTCGTCCTGTTCATCCAGCCCTCCACGGGGTCCTGTTCATCCACCCCCAACCGGCTCGACCGGGGTCCTGTTCATCCAGAGGCAACACCACAGGGTCCTGTTCATCCATCCCCACCAAGAACTGTTCATCCAACCCCCCCCCAACAACGCTCGCTGTTCATCACGGGAAGGAGGTAGCAGGGTTCGATCGGCTTCAGTTAGCAGCTCTAGCGAAGGAATCACTCGGGTTCAGTTAACAGTAAGGGATCGATCGCTCGGGTTCAGTATCGTAGCTAGTGCGATCGCTCGGGTTCAGTTAGAGCCCAACGCCTTGCTCGGGTTCAGTTAGAGCCCAATGCCTCGCACACACACGCGTGCGTGTACGAGACAAACGCGCATCGCTCGGCCCCTGACCACCCACCGTAACCGGGAACTCCGCGAAATTTTCCTCGCCCTCGGTTCTACCATGGTTTTTTCCGTCATGGACGGCCCAAAGAATGTCATGCAGCTGCGTCTCCGGCCCGCCCAGGACGAAAAGCCCATTTTCTGTCATGATTTTTTGTCATAGAAGTAGGAGCCGACCACATCTATTATGATACCGGATTTTGTCACAATTATCATCATAGAAGTGGCATAAGCATGAAAAAAATTGTTCGGCCCAAAATGTCACGGATGTGTTTTTTTTTGTAGTGAAAGTCTAGTACATTCTCAGTTTGATCTGCTTATCATAGGGAATGGAAGCATAAATTTGGACAACATATGCATGCGGAGGATGGCCAAGGTCGAGCAAATCCTATCCCCATTTGGGATGACATCTCGAAACTTAAGGTGTCGGCTAGTATAACATGGGATCCTTCCCTGAAAGGGTGTACTAGCAAACAGACATGTTTTAACACAAGCACAATGTCCGGTCTGCTTGAGGGGAACTGATGATATTCAACACTGTCTTTTCAGCTGTAAGAGGGTTAAATTTATTTGATAACAGTTGGATCTAACAGAGACGATCAGGAAGGCCATATGTCGAGACCGATCATGTTTTTTAAACTTGAATCAAATTACAGATGAGAACTCAGGGAAGAGTATTGGAGGTCTACATATACCCAAGCTTGTGATCGTGGCATCTTGGTACCTTTGGTGGCAATGTCGACAGCTAATAAAGAGTGCATTAGTACTGCCAGCAGATAGAACAACAACATCCATCAGAGCAATTGCCACCAATTTCTGGAGAGCAATTGAAAAGAAGGACGAAAGGAGGAAAACCAAAAAAGTGGTGCAAACCATTGCACGGCTTTATGAAAATTAATGTAGATGCTTTATTCCACGTAAAAGACTGATCAGGAGCAAGTGAGGCAGTCATCAAAGATGAATTGGGTTATTTTGTAGCCGCTGCAGCATGTTCGTTCCACATGTTTCTGATGTGGCCTCTCAGGAATGGTATTAATTTGGCAGCTCATGTGGGATGCTTGAGGATAGAAGTTGAGTCAGATTGTGAACTTGTGATTGATGCAGTAAAAGATACTTATAGATTCAATGGTTCCCAAGCAGCAACAATTATTGAATGCATTCAACTCTCTTGTGACTTCGGATAGGTGAAATTTTCATTATGCAACCGAGAAGCAAACAGTGTAGCAGATGCTTTGGCTAAACAAATATGCTGAAGAATTCTTCTGTTTGGGAAGATGACCCGCCTGATTTCATTTCTTCTTTGATTGTAAATGCCATTGCTATTGTTCGAGAAACAAAATCTTTACCCTGTCAAAAAATAATATTATTTCTCCCCAATTATTTGCTCATCATTGGAATTGTTCTCAAAGTTGATAAATTTACTCCATGCAAAAAACAAAAATATTGATCCGCTTGCACCTTCAATTAGTAACTTGGACCAAAGTGTCTGGTCTGAACTAAAGTGCCTCTTTCTAGATGCTTAAGAAATGACACTTCAGAATATGACCGACCGTTTCGTAAAGAAAACATGATCGACCATGATCTAGAAGCCCCTAAACCAAACCAAGTTCGCCAATTGGGACTGGAAAAATGATGCAAAAGGATGAACACACCAGAAGGGGAACTCAGATCCAAGCTGTATTTTGCGGCCATAGAATAAATCAAACAATGATCCAACTCATGTTCTTCAAGGTACCCATTTAGAAATTTCTTAACACTATCAATAGCTCCTAATCTAGATACTAAGAATGTGATTTGTATCCCTACTCTAATGTGTATTTGATCCTTTGAATCTACTTAACTATAGCAGTTGCGGTAGAGGAATGGTATTAGGAAGACATCTAGGAAAAAAAGTGATTGATTAAATTATTAAATGACTACATGGCGTTACGACTTTTTCTTCCCACTCTTTTGTTTGTTTTTCTTATCTTTCAAACTAACTAGATACTTGCTTTCCTTCGATCTCCACCGATGAGCCCGTGGATTCGCCTCCTCTCCGCCTGCTGCTCCGGCGGCTGGTGGCGGGGGCGGGTATTCCTGGTACCTCGTCTTAGATAGGTAGGGTTTTAGTTCTCGCAAGGACGGCACTCGGACGGATGGCGGCGCTTCTTCTTCAAGTCAGTCTTCCGGGCTCCGATCCTCCTCAAGTTTGTCCTTCAGAACAGATTAGACAGAGCTCCGATGTAGATTCCTGCCAGCTCCTCGGAGCGGCAAGGTTAGGGTTTCTCAACATGCGTACACAACAGCGAGATTTGGTGTTAGGGTTTCTCAACATGCGTACACAACTGCGGCTCCAGAATGCTGGTCCTTAGGGGCACGTGCATGAAGACCTCCCGGCTGTCATCGACAAGGTCAGGTCGGATCCGGTATTGGAGCAGCGACAGCGATGCGAGGCGGCTTGTTCAACCGGCGGCAATGGTCGTTCGGTTGTCCTTGGACCTCGATGTAATTTTTGTTATGTTTGGGTGCTTTGTATTTCTGATGAATCTTTATAATAAATCTGATATTTTCGCAAAAATAAAAACCTAACTAGATACTTAATTTCTGTTTATGTATTTGGATTGCTAAACTTCAGTCGACTAAGACTTAACAAAATCTCAGTCGATGCTATATTCATGAGATCTTATGTGGTGATTGATGCAAAATTTTCTATTTAATTTTTCTTTTTTTATATGTTATACATCATTTGACTGAGACTTGGTTAAGTCTCAATCGACTGAGATCTAGCCACACCCTTTATGTATTTTTAGGCTAAGGACATTTTTTCCATTGCAGCGCACAGGCATTTTTACTGGTTGGTAAAAGAGGAATTATAGAAACCGTTGGACATCTTGACGTATGAAGTTCTTAGCCACGGCTATCTCCTGAAGTCACACGCACGGCTTGAGCTTGACTGAGCTATGGACGGAACAGGCGGTTGTGGCTTGCCAATGGACGAGCGGGCTGGCGTTTTTATAGCCGGCGCGAGAGTGCGGGAAGCGGTCACATAATTCTGACTGTGTAGGTACTGCACCGTCGAATCAGATGCCGATCGTCGTGCACGAGAGCGTGTGGCGCTGTTGAGGTCGTGGGCGATCAGGGCACAACTCTACTGTTTACGTCCGTACCTTAGTGCATCCATGGTCATTGAATGCTATTGCTGCCTCATGGTAGCACCACGTACCGTGCTGTACCTGGATGGTTACAAGTCTCGCTGGACTTCTCCGCGTGGATGCACCGCGTACCTGCAGTCATGCATCCTTGGATTTAAAATATTTTTTCGGAGTGTGACACACTCACTTACGGCGCAGAAAATCAAATAGCATTTCAGCTTATAATTTGAGAGGGGGAGGCAGATAGGCACCGGGGAATAACAAGGTCGCTGTCCGGAATGAAAAGACGACATGTCTTGTTGTGCGCGCGTGCCCTGCCACTCATGGCATCGCCGGCTGGTAGCGGCCGACGTACCATTTCCGGATAGACGACGTCACGTGCCCGCAGATGGTCGTCCGGCCGTCGAGAATTTCTATGGACCCGGGTTAACGCGTCGCGGGCCAAGCCGCCCAAAGTAGCACGGCGGGCACATGTATGACTGGTCGTGTTAATCAATCCGCTGCCGCGCGCGCCTTTCTGTGGAGGCATGCGTACGAACGTAGATGCCCTCGCCAATGTATATCGTTTCGGTGATAGACATGTTTCTATTCTGGAATTATGCCATCCACCTTTCCACTATGACAACCCTTACTGATCTTCATTATCAGAAAAGGGCAATGCTAGCAAGCCTTTTTTTCACCGCTATCCTACCCTGTCACTCATTCCCTGGACGAGCACGGTTCGCTTCCGTTCGCTTAATAATGACGTGGCCGTGACATCCGTGTCCCGCTACATGATCACTGAGTCCGTCCGCACCTCCGAGCCCGTCCAGATGCAACCGGTGCTAAGCTAGCTTTGGTGTAGCTCCATTTACACCAACCTCTCCACACGTTAGTCCACTTTCGTGCACACCGCCACGGCATGGTAGATCGTAGTGCCGGAGTTCTAGCGAGGTTTGTGTGCTTAAACATGTGTGGATATTGTTGTGAGTAGCAGTAAAATGTGATGTTGCTTGTATGTAATCTTAATGTCTCGCGTGTTTTTGTTTAAGTCGTTTTTCTGCTTTTTTCTTTGGGCGTTCGCTGTCGCCTTATTTCCCCTTATGTGCTCCCATAGCCGTGATTATCTAGTAAATGTTCCTAGACAGTAATAGTGATTAACCTCTTTATGTAATGTCTATACTTATGTTCATTTCTGTAGAGTTGAGATCTGGTGTGCCCATTTTTTGTCCCTATTTCTATGCTTTCTAGATGGATTTCTTTGTTTCTTGATCATGTAAGATCAACGAGGACATTCCTTCGCTTATTGGAAGCCTATTTTTTTTCTATTTCGATGTCTGTTAAAATCCTATGAATCAATGAGAACCAGTTATCATACAAATGCAAACAACAAGTGACTAGGCTATGCCCAATTTTTTTTAATACACACAAAAAAGGTCAAATACACAGCAAATGCCATTCATCTGACATCATTCTTTGCTTTATTTAATTATTTCTCCATTATGAAAATGGTCTTACACTTAAGGCCTAGGTACTTGCCGCGGGTGGAGGTGGTAGCTTTATTTCTGGAACATGATAACCTGCAAAATTTCATTCTTCACATCATAATGATGAACATGAGAAATTATATAAAGTGTGTGTCTATATATATATATATATATATATATATATATATATATATATATATATATATATATATATATTTGTGTGTGTGTTTGTGTGTTTGTGTGTGTTTGCGCAAATATATGACAATATACCAACCTGCACAGTGAGTGCCTGTGTGCAACCAATTGCCGCATACATGTGTAGCCATGGCAAACTTGGCTAGACTGAGCAAAGTCAGTTCGTGAGCGGTGAACCGATCACAGACGCAGTGGATGTCTTTTGCATCTCTTATTGTATTGCAACATGCGCTATGGAGTGGCGGGTACTGGTCACCAAGTTTCTTTTCGATGTGATGCCAACAGTCTCGCATCACCTTTTTTTTATCAAGGAGGCAGTGATCTATGTCGTTGGCTGCTCGTGCATGGAGCGAACAAGAAGAGAGAGCCACAAGCACTAGGAAGCATAACACTCCAGCTACTTTTGCGTTGTTCATGATCTATGTTGTGTAGCACTATTGGTATGTGTTTATGCAGGACTTCTGTGCCACTCAGTCTCTATATATAGTGGTCATAGTGAAGCTTTTAGACTCCATTCTCTCATCAATCGCTTAATTGGACTCTTTTAACTAAGTGAGAGATATATGACTTGGATATGTTATAATCTAATGTTTGCACATTTATATCTTGTATAAAGTTGTTGGCAATGGATGTGGATGCAACCTATTAATTATTGGCAATGGAGTAGTTGATTTCGAACTCTTAACAGATATGTGTACATAATTTGGGTATGTTCATAATTAATGTAGGGACATGTGTGGTCCTTGTAGTATCACATCGATAGTAAAGGATACTTCTAATTAAATATAGCTAGGTGCATCCATTTCTTGTATCATATTGATGGTAACGGATATGTAGAAAAGCCTATTTATTTGTCTATCTATCTATATCTCTATCTCTATCACTATCTCTATCTCTATCTCTATCTCCATCTATCTATCTATCTATCTATCTACCTATCCATATCTATATCTATCTCTATCTCTATCTATATCTCTATCTCTATCTATCTATCTATCTATCTATCTATGTCTATATCTATCTGATACTAATAACGGACTCCCTACATATTAAAACATTAATCAGTGAAAACAAGAAATAGAAACCAGTGATTTTAGCTGGCCTGAATTACTACGATTACGATCTATTAATAAATCCCTTGGATATTTCAATTGAAAAACAGAACTTGGATCTCAATCAGGGGAAAAAAAGGAAAAGATATGATGCAATCTAAACAACCGTTCAGATTTGACACGGTAGCTGAGACGTCATGCAATTGTCAAAATCATGATCGTGTTTCTTTGTGACTAACCAAGATACGACCTGATTCGTATATCTCCAGCCAATTTGCAGTCCATCAATTATTCCATTGCCATCTCATGGCCTTGGCTTGGAGGAACTAGGCCACATGATAAAGCAGTCCCAATGTAATCTCTGTGACCTTCTCAGCATTCGCCATGCCTGTTCCTAGCCATGGATATCTGCCGGCACCAACCAGCACACAAACTGTAAGTAGAAAAGACAATCGAGGGTTATGGTTATAGGGATTTACACATAGTTTTCTTATCTTTTAGATACACTGAGGATGTTGTTACAGTGATGGAACATCCGTTTGGCTACCTATATGCTCAACATAGGGTGGTGCATATTTCATTCCATCAATAATTTAACGCACTAACCGACATGGAATCTTTCTTTGTCTTTTGTTCTTTTTTACATCCTCCGCTAGTTCTTGCAATCTTCTAAATAACTCACGTTCAGTTGGTAACTATTTGCTCATAGAGTTCTTTCATGATCAGTAGAAACTTGATATGTGTTGACACTGGCATTGGCGGCCCAAAATAAGAATATGAAAATGTTGCGTTAATTATTTCTCCATTATTCTTTGCTTTATTTAATTATTTCTCCATTATGAAAATGGTCTTACACTTAAGGCTTAGGTACTTGCCGCGGGTGGAGGTGGTAGCTTTATTTCTGGAACATGATAACCTGCAAAATTTCATTCTTCACATCATAATGATGAACATGAGAAATTATATAAAGTGTGTGTGTGTGTGTCTATATATATATATATATATATATATATATATATATATATATATATATATATTTGTGTGTGTGTGTTTGTGTGTTTGTGTGTGTTTGCGCAAATATATGACAATATACCAACCTGCACAGTGAGTGCCTGTGTGCAACCCATTGCCGCATACATGTGTAGCCATGGCAAACTTGGCTAGACTGAGCAAAGTCAGTTCGTGAGCGGTGAACCGATCACAGACGCAGTGGATGTCTTTTGCATCTCTTATTGTATTGCAACATGCGCTATGGAGTGGCGGGTACTGGTCACCAAGTTTCTTTTCGATGTGATGCCAACAGTCTCGCATCACCTTTTTTTTATCAAGGAGGCAGTGATCTATGTCGTTGGCTGCTCGTGCATGGAGCGAACAAGAAGAGAGAGCCACAAGGACTAGGAAGCATAACACTCCAGCTACTTTTGCGTTGTTCATGATCTATGTTGTGTAGCACTATTGGTATGTGTTTATGCAGGACTTATGTGCCACTCAGTCTCTATATATAGTGGTCATAGTGAAGCTTTTAGACTCCATTCGCTCATCAATCGCTTAATTGGACTCTTTTAACTAAGTGAGAGATATATGACTTGGATATGTTATAATCTAATGTTTGCACATTTAGATCTTGTATAAAGTTGTTGGCACTGGATGTGGATGCAACCTATTAATTATTGGCAATGGAGTAGTTGATTTCGAACTATTAACAGATATGTGTACATAATTTGGGTATGTTCATAATTAATGTAGGGACATGTGTGGTCCTTGTAGTATCACATCGATAGTAAAGGATACTTCTAATTAAATATAGCTAGGTGCATCCATTTCTTGTATCATATTGATGGTAACGGATATGTAGATAAGCCTATTTATTTGTCTATCTATCTATATCTCTATCTCTATCACTATCTCTATCTATCTATCTACCTATCTCTATCTCTATCTCTATCTCCATCTATCTATCTATCTATCTATCTACCTATCCATATCTATATCTATCTCTATCTCTATCTCTATCTCTATCTATCTATCTACCTATCTATCTATCTATGTCTATATCTATCTGATACTAATAACGGACTCCCTACATATTAAAACATTAATCAGTGAAAACAAGAAATAGAAACCAGTGATTTTAGCTGGCCTGAATTACTATGATTACGATCTATTAATAAATCCCTTGGATATTTCAATTGAAAAACAGAACTTGGATCTCAATCAGGGGAAAAAAAGGAAAAGATATGATGCAATCTAAACAACCGTTCAGATTTGACACGGTAGCTGAGACGTCATGCAATTGTCAAAATCATGATCGTGTTTCTTTGTGACTAACCAAGATACGACCTGATTCGTATATCTCCAGCCAATTTGCAGTCCATCAATTATTCCATTGCCATCTCATGGCCTTGGCTTGGAGGAACTAGGCCACATGGTAAAGCAGTCCCAATGTAATCTCTGTGACCTTCTCAGCATTCGCCATGTCTGTTCCTAGCCATGGATATCTGCCGGCACCAACCAGCACACAAACTGTAGGTAGAAAAGACGATCGAGGGTTATGGTTATAGGGATTTACACATAGTTTTCTTATCTTTTAGATCCCCTGAGGATGTTGTTACAGTGATGGAACATACGTTTGGCTACCTATATGCTCAACATAGGGTGGTGCATATTTGATTCCATCAATAATTTAACGCACTAACCGACATGGAATCTTTCTTTGTCTTTTGTTCTTTTTTACATCCTCCGCTAGTTCTTGCAATCTTCTAAATAACTCACGTTCAGTTGGTAACTGTTTGTTCATAGAGTTCTTTCATGATCAGTAGAAACTTGATGTGTGTTGACACTGGCATTGTCAGCCCAAAATAAGAATATGAAAATGTTGCGTTAAACTTCTCTCCTTACAATCGATCCTCATATTTGCGCCTTGGGGGTGATCTTGGTTTCTTTGCATGATTTGGCCGATAAGCATTCTTGTCTTCACTCTTCTTTTGGTATTTATTAAATAGTTCAGCGAATGTGATTTTTAATCTCTTACACTTGCGCTTATTTTGGCCTTTGTTTTCTTTTTGTTTGCTTTGATCGATCATTGGAGTTTCTTGTTGCCCCCCAGTCCTTAGCGTCTTCATTGTAGCTTCATAGAATTTTCACCCTCAAGAATATTCCCATTGTGCTCTTAAAAGATTTTCCTACCTGAAAGCTTAATCCCATTTTCTGCAGTTTTTACCTTCTCATGTTTAAATAGACCAGCATGAAGCAGCCGATGCAAAAACTGTTTACCATCAAAACCAATTAGAATAGACTGGTCATCTCTTGGTGTCTCAACAAATTTGAACTGTCCTTATCAATGGTCGATTTAACTATTTGATGAAACATATTGCAATCCTCGAAATTATGTTTGAACGAATGATGCAATCTGCATCACATTCGTCCTTGGTTTGATGGCTTGACATGGTGATCATGAATTCTAATGTAATTATTTTTCAGCAACAACTCAAATATTTGATCACACATGCTTGTATTGAAGATAACCTTTTATTTTCTAGACGATCTTGTTGTGAGAATGGCTTTAGAGGTAAGCACACGAATGGTTCAGATTTGGAATCTCCCCGTTCGGCTATGAATTTTCTTTTGCATTATTTTTCCGTGTCATTGGATAATATATTATACTAGCATCGGTTTTCTCAAAAGAATCTAAACTTGACATTATGTTTCTGAAATTAAAATAGTTAGAACAACATGTATCAATTGAGACGAAAATCATGCCAAGTAAGAAATAAGGAAAGCTACCCAACTAGATATGAACTTTAGATAAAGCAATGAGGAAAGCCTTGGCTGTAACAATAAGTCACTCTCGGTCTTTATAAATGGCGCAATGGGTTGACCAGTTTGCTCTATAACAATTTTATCGCTTACAAGTAAATTACCCTTCTTCACTGGTCTTTCAAAATTACTTATTAGGATTTTTTTTTCTAATAGATGCATCAACAATAAAGTTGTGACCAAATATGAAAACAAGTAAATTACTTGATAGACATACCTATTCAAATTTGTTGAGAGAGCATGATGGTGGTGTGACTTGAACAATATCTTGCTCCGTCTTTGGATGGCTCCCCAATGCCTTTTCATCATATTCTTTATTCTTGATTCCGTGCATTATTACATAGAAGATCTGTGTCGGCCGAGATTTTTCGGCTACTTGTTCTTGTCCTCGAGACTTGTCAATTTCTACGGCACGGAACTCATAGGCCAGGAAGTAGGTTCCATCAACTTTAAAAAAAATCAGGCACGACAAAAACTGGATGCACTTCGTGTACAAAACAGACAATCTCTTTGGAAGTATCAGGGTTTCGAACGAAAACTCATCTGTTACAAAGGGATTTCATTTGTTCAAATGTAACTGTAGTGCAATTCTACATCGTCAAGGCATCATCATAATAGTTGTTGATAGAAAGTCTTGACTTTTTCTTCGCTTATGTTCTTTGCTTATTGCGCCGTAATCATGGATAATATTCATCGTTTAACAGGGTGCTTGGGTCAGCCTTGACTTTGAAGGGAGGAATTTGATGAAACTTTTCATAATCTTCAGACACATTTGTCTTGCCCTCCAATCCCATCATGTCTCTTTTCCTGAAAGAACTATGTGGCGCTTTGGCTCATCGTATGATGTATCCGCTTCCTTATCTTTTCTTTTTCTCGATTTGGTAGACATGTCCTTCACATAGAGAACCTGCGCCACATCATTGGCTAGGACGAATGGCTCATTTATGTACCCTAGATTGTTCAGATCCACTGTTGTCATTCTGTACTGTGGGTCTACATGTACCCCGCCTCCTGACAGATTGACCCATTTGCACTTAAACAAAGGGACCTTAATATCATATCCATAGTCAAGTTCCCATATGTCCACTATGTAACCATAATATGTGTCCTTTTCCCTCTTGGTTGCTGCATCAAAGCGGACACCACTGTTTTGGTTGGTTCTCTTTTGATCTTGGGTGATCGTGTAAAATGTATTCCCATTTATCTCGTACCCTTTGCAAGTCATTACAGTCGAACATGGTTCCCTGGCTAACGAGTACAGGTCATCAGAAACAGTGTTGTTACACCTGAGACGTGATTGGAACCAACTACCGAAACTCCTGATGTGTTCACATGTAATCCAGTCGTCACACTGGTCCGGGTGTTTGGAGCACAGAATGTTCTTGTGTTAATCGACATACGGGGTCACCAAGGTAGAATTCTGTAGAACCGTGTAGTGTGCTTGAGACCAAGAATGCCCGTCCCTACATATTATTGAGTCCCTTCCTATGGTGCCTTTTCCACCCGGTCTCCCCTCATACCGCAATTGAGGGAGACCTATCTTCTTAAGGTCAGGAATGAAGTCAACACAAAACCCAATGACATCCTCTTTTTGATGGCCCATGGAGATGCTTCCTTATGGCCTAGCGCGGTTACGGACATATTTCTTTAGGACTCCCATGAACTTCTCAAAGGGGAACATATCACTACTAGAATCAGGGATTTTGCCATCTGCCAGATCTTTGCCGTCTGCTTGTGGACGTCAAAGAAGGTCTTTGCCATCAGCTACCAAACAACAGACGGCAAAGAACTGGCAGACGGCAAAGAAGGTCTTTGCCATGTGTCATTTCTTTGCCGTCAGCTGGCAGATGGCAAAGAATCTTTGCCATCTGTTAGTGGACGGCAAAGAGGTGCCACCGGATGCCTGTAGACTGCAATGGTCCACCCCACTCTTTGTCGTCTGCTCGCGGACGGCAAAGATTCTTTGCCATCTGCTGGCGGACGGCAAAGAGGGGGCTATCTTTTTTTTTGCGGTAAAAAAACCGTTGCCCCACCTCCTCTATCTCTATCCCCTCCCTCTCCGCCCCTATCTCTCTGCC
The DNA here is from genome assembly GCF_018294505.1 of Triticum aestivum. Classification (NCBI taxonomy): domain Eukaryota; kingdom Viridiplantae; phylum Streptophyta; class Magnoliopsida; order Poales; family Poaceae; genus Triticum; species Triticum aestivum. Next base: position 629,016,913 of record NC_057813.1, read on the forward strand.
CCACCCCTCTCTCTCTCTCCCACTCGTCTCTCCCTCTCCCTCCCCCGAGAAGCTACGCCGGCCGATTCCGGCGGGATTCGACGATGCCCACCCCACAGCCAAGATCCTCCCGACCCCGCCTTCCTCGACCCCGCTCCACTGCGCCCCCTCGCCTCCTCCCGCCGGTGCGTGCTGCCACCTCACCGGACCCCAGGAGCCCCGCCGCCTCATGCTGCCGCCTGCGCCGCGTCGCGCGCCGCCGCCTTCCCACAAGCTCGCCGCCCCGCCGCGGAAGCCTCGTCGCCGGTTGCCCCGACCTCGAGATCTGCCTCCGCCATGGGAGCCGAGCACCGAGCTCCGATGTGCCCCGCCCGCCATGGGAGATCTGAGGCCGACCAGGAGGTGGGGACGGGGCACTGGTGGGCCCTGGGGATTTGCGCGGTGGTGCTGCTCTGGCTCGCCGCGGCCGCAACCGAAGATCCCGATCCCGATGAGCTCGAGCGTGCGTGAGTCCCGCTCCTCCGCCCTATTTTTTCCGTGCCTGCTTGCTTGCTCTGTATGTGGCTCAGTACTGTCGATTGCTGGATGTGCATTTAGGTTCGGTCGCCGTGAGGATCCTCCGACGGTGCTGGATGTGTCGTGGCGCGGTGGTGCCCCTGGGTGGCACCTCCGTGCTGTGGTGCCCCTGGGTGGCACCTCCGTGCTGTGGTGCCCCTGGTTGGCGCCTTCGTGCCCGTGCTCTCACTGGCGCCGCCGTTGTGGTGCTCTCTGGCTAGCTCCGACTTGTTGTGGTGGTGTTGGTTGTGATGTTGGTCACACCATAGTGATGGTGTGGCTGCAACCTGCTTCGGCTACAACTCCTCTTGGTGAGCTTGTCCTTGCTCCCCTCCTGATCTCTCTAACGCATAGCTGTAGCATTTGATCTTGTTGGATGTGAGGCTCTATTAGCTGTGGTTAGCTGCTGTAGATGAGCATCAACTTGTATTGGAGCTCTCTGTGATGGATTCTTGCTGTGTCAGAGTTTTGGTCAGTGACCATCTATGTGTATTTGTGAAGTATATATACTCCTGTACTGCTCTGTTCTGTGTATTTGATCCTGGAGTTGTTACTTTGGTCAGTAACTTTAGTCATGAACAGATACTCACTTGTTCGTAGTTATTTTACTTCTAATACTGATATGAACAGATACCACTTGGTTTGGCTATTCCTATTTGTCTCTTTCTAATAGCCTATGAACATATGCTATACTTGGTTTTGGCTGTTACTTTCCTAGTCTTCTTCTGATAAGATAGATACTACATCTGATTTGGGCAGTGATGCTGGTCTGACCCCCCCTCTCTTAGGCTTAATTTACATGTGGCTATCCCTGTGTTGTGATGAACTAGCCTTGGCACTTCCAGGCTGTCTGAGCACATAATCCCTCAAGTATACCTTGAGGTCTTCTGTACCTCTCCTTAATGGTTACCTATTCTAAGCTGCTTGTGGCTGGATGTGTTGGGACTTGGTTTGGTTGGCTGGTTGTGCTGTATATCTCCTCCTGGAGCTTTGTTTTTGGCGTTGCACAATGACATGTACCTATTGTCACTGGACAAAACTGATTGTGGTGATGAAGTCTAATCTTTGGCTTTAATCACTAGTTTTTAGTTGGCTTAATTCCTGGAGCTAGTACTGATAGTGGTCTTTGTGTTGGCATTTAACTAACTCCTAATTGTGGTGGCTTCTTGATTGGGTCCTTGGCTGGTTCTCTCCTTTGGCTCTTTGGTATTGGTTTACTCTATTTGGCTTTCTAATTAAGATCACTTTGAAAATCAGGATCTTAACTAAGATTATCTTGATCTCAAGTACTGGTTCCTACAGCATTGCATTTCACCAAGTGAAATGCTACATTTCTACTCCTAACCCATTCTCTCTTTCTTAGTGTTTTTGTTATGCAGGTTGGTAGAAAAGAAGAAGATCCAGAGAAGATCTTAGTAATAAGATAGTTTTTAGGGAAATAGATATTTAGTTTTAGATCATTCCTTGTAATATTTGTTGGATATGTGTTCATGGATATGTGTTGGATATATATGTGTTCATGACTATATATTGATAACATGTGTTGGATATATATGTATTCATGAGTATTGGTAATATGTGTTGGATATGCTATATTATATATATATATATATATATATATATATGTGTGTGTGTGTGTGTGTGTGTGTGTGTTTGATTTTCTATGAAAATGAATTGATATAAGAAGAAACAGAATTAATGCCTATTTGGTCTCTTTGCCATCTGCCAGCAGATGGCAAAGAGCCTGCAGTCTTTGCCGTCTGCCAGCAGATGGCAAAGAGCCATGACATTTGCCGTCTGCCAGCAGATGGCAAAGAGCCATGCCCTTTGTCGTCAGCCACTGATGGCAAAGGCCCCTTTGCCGTCCGCCAACAAAAGCAGACGGCAAAGTAGCTCTTTACCGGCCCTTTCTTTGCCGTCCGTGGCGGACGGCAAAGACCTTTGCCGTCCGCCATTCATGCCTTTGACGTCCGCCTTGGCGGATGGCAAAGTAGCTGATTCCTGTAGTGTATTATCCCTCTACTCACCCACACCTCCTGTTATTTTCCGGCGACGGCGGCAGAACCAGTCAACCTTCATACTCCACACCGCGTGAGCAGCCACTATCGTGTCTTCTCTGGCTCCATGTCGTTCCCTTTGTAGGCCTCGCCGTCGTCCACCGCCCTGGTGCTCTCGACGCGGCGTGGTCAACGTGGTCAACGAACGACTTCCATCGGAAGTGGACTGTACATGGAGAGGCTGGCAGCTGGGTCCATGGCCGCACACAAGGAAATGCATCCTTATTACGCGCAAAATAATAATTCCTTCCCCTGACATCTGGGACCCACGAGAAGGGCCTCTATATTTTTCACGAAAAAACCCTCCCCCCGCTGACAAGTCGGACCCACCAGCTATATCTTCGCATGCAAGGAAGTGCCTCCTTATTGCGCACAAAAAAATGAATACCCCCTGCCAGCTGCGACCTACCATAGTGGGAGGCTGACTTGTGGGCCTACTAAGTTGACGGGGACGGAGGGCTTTGTCAACTTAGTCAATATGAACGATTCTTGCTCTAGTGACCATACGATGTCCATCCAATGGCCATAGGGCTTCTTCAACCTCTGGTCTTCTTGCTCCAGCCGCCCAAACCAGCACCGGTCGTGCCGCATGCTCCTGCCTCCCGTGGCCGTTTGTGATGTCACGGAGGCCTCACCCACACCCCTTGTTATTCTGCGGCGACGGCAGCCTCACACCGCAGCCGAAACAGTGAACCCTCGTACTCCACTCCGCGTGGGCTTCCACTGCCACGTCTTCCTCGGCTCTGCGTTGTCCGCTTCCTATGCCTTTCTGTCGTCCACCGCCCTGGTGCTCTTGGCGCGGCGTGGTCGACGTGGTCAAGGAACAACTTCTATCGGAAGAGTACTGTACATGGAGAGGCATACAGCTGGGTCCACGGCAGCCACCAGGAAGGGCCTCCTTATTATGCGCAAAATAATTATTCCTCCACCTGACGGCAGGGACCCACTGGACGGGCCACGGTATTTCATGAAAAAAAGTTCCCCCCCGACTGCTGGGACCCACCAGCTACATCTTCGCACGCAAGGAAGTGCGTTCCGGCAAAAAAAACGATTCGCCCCCTTGACTGTTGGGACCCACCAGCTACATCTTTGCACGCAAGAAAGTGCCTGGCAGTCAGGACCCACCTAGACGAAGCGTACGTAGCTTTGTCATTCTGGTCAGGAACGTGTATGTACATACTGGTCGATCGGTCTGTCTGTAGGCTGCAGCGATGAACCGTGGCCGTGCAAGGAAGGTAGGGCACGTGTCGTAGTAGAGGCGCACATGTAGCATGTACACGTACGTACAGCGGCTAGGGTGCAAGAAAGTAAATACGTCCAAGTACGTACATACGGGTGGGGTCTCAAACGCCTACTTGCGCATATGTACGGTCAAGGCTCGTGTACATGGCTGTGTTGGAACGGAGAAACTGCGTCATCATCGTGTTCATGGAGAGGCGACCGGCTGGGTCGGAACGGAATGTGTCATCGTGTTCGTCGGGAGGGCTTGGATGGAAACGCCGATGGAAACGAGGCATGGCGTACCGCAGAACAGATAAAACGGCCTTGTGTTCGACCGGCCACGGTCGAAACGGGATCATGTTCATCAAGACAGGTCTAGCGTACCGCAAAACGGAGGAAACGGACTTATGTTGGACCTCCTACGGTCGAAACGGGGTCCTGTTGATCGGGAGGGGTGTGGTGTACCGCAAAACAGAGGAAACGGACTTGTGTTGGAGCGCTACGGTCGAAACAGGGGTCCTGTTCATCGGGAGGGGTGTGGCATACCGGAAAACGGGACTCCACGGGATACTGTTCATCTCCACCGTCGACCTCCTCCAGCCTCCACGGGCTACTGTTCATCCGCTGTCGACCTCCTCCAGCCTCCACCTATGACTGTTCATCCACGGGCTCCTGTTCACCCAGCCTCCACCGCACTCCTCCACCGGCTGATGTTCAACCAGCTTCTCCACGGGGTCCTGTTCAACCACCCCTCCACGGGCTACTGTTCATCTAGCCCTACACCGGCTACTGTTCAACCAGCCCTCCACGGGGTCGTCCTGTTCATCCAGCCCTCCACGGGGTCCTGTTCATCCACCCCCAACCGGCTCGACCGGGGTCCTGTTCATCCAGAGGCAACACCACAGGGTCCTGTTCATCCATCCCCACCGAGAACTGTTCATCCAACCCCCCCCCCCACAACGCTCGCTGTTCATCACGGGAAGGAGGTAGCAGGGTTCGATCGGCTTCAGTTAGCAGCTCTAGCGAAGGAATCACTCGGGTTCAGTTAACAGTAAGGGATCGATCGCTCGGGTTCAGTATCGTAGCTAGTGCGATCGCTCGGGTTCAGTTAGAGCCCAACGCCTTGCTCGGGTTCAGTTAGAGCCCAATGCCTCGCACACACACGCGTGCGTGTACGAGAGAAACGCGCATCGCTCGGCCCCTGACCACCCACCGTAACCGGGAACACCCCGAAATTTTCCTCGCCCTCGCTTCTACCATGGTTTTTTCCGTCATGGACGGCCTAAAGAATGTCATGCAGCTGCGTCTCCGGCCCGCCCAGGACGAAAAGCCCATTTTCTGTCATGATTTTTTGTCATAGAAGTAGGAGCCGACCACATCTATTATGATACCGGATTTTGTCACAATTATCATCATAGAAGTGGCATAAGCATGAAAAAAATTGTTCGGCCCAAAATGTCACAGATGTGTCTTTTTTTTGTAGTGAAAGTCTAGTACATTCTCAGTTTGATCTGCTTATCATAGGGAATGGAAGCATAAATTTGGACAACATATGCATGCGGAGGATGGCCAAGGTCGAGCAAATCCTATCCCCATTTGGGATGACATCTAGAAACCTAAAGTGCCGGCTAGTATAACATGGGATCCTTCCCTGAAAGGGTGTACTAGCAAACAGACATGTTTTAACACAAGCACAATGTCCGGTCTGCTTGAGGGGAACTGATGATATTCAACACTGTCTTTTCAGCTGTAAGAGGGTTAAATTTATTTGATAACAGCTGGATCTAACAGAGACGATCAGGAAGGCCATATGTCGAGACCGATCATGTTTTTTAAACTTGAATCAAATTACAGATGAGAACTCAGGGAAGAGTATTGGAGGTCTACATATACCCAAGCTTGTGATCGTGGCATCTTGGTACCTTTGGTGGCAATGTCGACAGCTAATAAAGAGTGCATTAGTACTGCCAGCAGATAGAACAACAACATCCATCAGAGCAATTGCCACCAATTTCTGGAGAGCAATTGAAAAGAAGGACGAAAGGAGGAAAACCAAAAAAGTGGTGCAAACCATTGCACGGCTTTATGAAAATTAATGTAGATGCTTTATTCCACGTAAAAGACTGATCAGGAGCAAGTGAGGCAGTCATCAAAGATGAATTGGGTTATTTTGTAGCCGCTGCAGCATGTTCGTTCCACATGTTTCTGATGTGGCCTCTCAGGAATGGTATTAATTTGGCAGCTCATGTGGGATGCTTGAGGATAGAAGTTGAGTCAGATTGTGAACTTGTGATTGATGCAGTAAAAGATACTTATAGATTCAATGGTTCCCAAGCAGCAACAATTATTGAATGCATTCAACTCTCTTGTGACATCGGATAGGTGAAATTTTCATTATGCAACCGAGAAGCAAACAGTGTAGCAGATGCTTTGGCTAAACAAATATGCTAAAGAATTCTTCTGTTTGGGAAGATGACCCGCCTGATTTCATTTCTTCTTTGATTGTAAATGCCATTGCTATTGTTCGAGAAACAAAATCTTTACCCTGTCAAAAAATAATATTATTTCTCCCCAATTATTTGCTCATCATTGGAATTGTTCTCAAAGTTGATAAATTTACTCCATGCAAAAAACAAAAATATTGATCCGCTTGCACCTTCAATTAGTAACTTGGACCAAAGTGTCTGGTCTGAACTAAAGTGCCTTTTTCTAGATGCTTAAGAAATGACACTTCAGAATATGACCGACCGTTTCGTAAAGAAAACATGATCGACCATGATCTAGAAGCCCCTAAACCAAACCAAGTTCGCCAATTGGGACTGGAAAAATGATGCAAAAGAATGAACACACCAGAAGGGGAACTCAGATCCAAGCTGTATTTTGCGGCCATAGAATAAATCAAACAATGATCCAACTCATGTTCTTCAAGGTACCCATTTAGAAATTTCTTAACACTATCAATAGCTCCTAATCTGGATACTAAGAATGTGATTTGTATCCCTACTCTAATGTGTATTTGATCCTTTGAATCTACTTAACTATAGCAGTTGCGGTAGAGGAATGGTATTAGGAAGACATCTAGGAGAAAAAGTGATTGATTAAATTATTAAATGACTACATGGCGTTACGACTTTTTCTTCCCACTCTTTTGTTTGTTTTTCTTATCTTTCAAACTAACTAGATACTTGCTTTCCTTCGATCTTCACCGATGAGCCCGTGGATTCGCCTCCTCTCCGCCTGCTGCTCCGGCGGCTGGTGGCGGGGGCGGGTATTCCTGGTACCTCGTCTTAGATAGGTAGGGTTTTAGTTCTCGCAAGGACGGCACTCGGACGGATGGCGGCGCTTCTTCTTCAAGTCAGTCTTCCGGGCTCCGATCCTCCTCAAGTTCGTCCTTCAGAACAGATTAGACAGAGCTCCGATGTAGATTCCTGCCAGCTCCTCGGAGCGGCAAGGTTAGGGTTTCTCAACATGCGTACACAACAGCGAGATTTGGTGTTAGGGTTTCTCAACATGCGTACACAACTGCGGCTCCAGAATGCTGGTCCTTAGGGGCACGTGCATGAAGACCTCCCGGCTGTCATCGACAAGGTCAGGTCGGATCCGGTATTGGAGCAGCGACAGCGATGCGAGGCGGCTTGTTCAACCGGCGGCAATGGTCGTTCGGTTGTCCTTGGACCTCGATGTAATTTTTGTTATGTTTGGGTGCTTTGTATTTCTGATGAATCTTTATAATAAATCTGATATTTTCGCAAAAATAAAAACCTAACTAGATACTTAATTTCTGTTTATGTATTTGGATTGCTAAACTTCAGTCAACTAAGACTTAACAAAATCTCAGTCGATGCTATATTCATGAGATCTTATGTGGTGATTGATGCAAAATTTTCTATTTAATTTTTCTTTTTTTATATGTTATATCATTTGACTGAGACTTGGTTAAGTCTCAATCGACTGAGATCTAGCCACACCCTTTATGTATTTTTAGGCTAAGGGCATTTTTTCCATTGCAGCGCACAGGCATTTTTACTGGTTGGTAAAAGAGGAATTATAGAAACCGTTGGACATCTTGACGTATGAAGTTCTTAGCCACGGCTATCTCCTGAAGTCACACGCACGGCTTGAGCTTGACTGAGCTATGGACGGAACAGGCGGGCGTGGCTTGCCAATGGACGAGCGGGCTGGCGTTTTTATAGCCGGCGCGAGAGTGCGGGAAGCGGTCACATAATTCTGACTGTGTAGGTACTGCACCGTCGAATCAGATGCCGATCGTCGTGCACGAGAGCGTGTGGCGCTGTTGAGGTCGTGGGCGATCAGGGCACAACTCTACTGTTTACGTCCGTACCTTAGTGCATCCATGGTCATTGAATGCTATTGCTGCCTCATGGTAGCACCACGTACCGTGCTGTACCTGGATGGTTACAAGTCTCGCTGGACTTCTCCGCGTGGATGCACTGCGTACCTGCAGTCATGCATCCTTGGATTTAAAATATTTTTTCGGAGTGTGACACACTCACTTACGGCGCAGAAAATCAAATAGCATTTCAGCTTATAATTTGAGAGGGGGAGGCAGATAGGCACCGGGGAATAACAAGGTCGCTGTCCGGAATGAAAAGACGACATGTCTTGTTGTGCGCGCGTGCCCTGCCACTCATGGCATCGCCGGCTGGTAGCGGCCGACGTACCATTTCCGGATAGACGACGTCACGTGCCCGCAGATGGTCGTCCGGCCGTCGAGAATTTCTATGGACCCGGGTTAACGCGTCGCGGGCCAAGCCGCCCAAAGTAGCACGGCGGGCACATGTATGACTGGTCGTGTTAATCAATCCGCTGCCGCGCGTGCCTTTCTGTGGAGGCATGCGTACGAACGTAGATGCCCTCGCCAATGTATATCGTTTCGGTGATAGACATGTTTCTATTCTGGAATTATGCCATCCACCTTTCCACTATGACAACCCTTACTGATCTTCATTATCAGAAAAGGGCAATGCCAGCAAGCCTTTTTTTCACCGCTATCCTACCCTGTCACTCATTCCCTGGACGAGCACGGTTCGCTTCCGTTCGCTTAATGATGACGTGGCCGTGACATCCGTGTCCCGCTACATGATCACTGAGTCCGTCCGCACCTCCGAGCCCGTCCAGATGCAACCGGTGCTAAGCTAGCTTTGGTGTAGCTCCATTTACACCAACCTCTCCACACGTTGGTCCACTTTCGTGCACACCGCCACGGCATGGTAGATCGTAGTGCCGGAGTTCTAGCGAGGTTTGTGTGCTTAAACATGTGTGGATATTGTTGTGAGTAGCAGTAAAATGTGATGTTGCTTGTATGTAATCTTAATGTCTCGCGTGTTTTTGTTTAAGTCGTTTTTCTGCTTTTTTCTTTGGGCGTTCGCTGTCGCCTTATTTCCCCTTATGTGCTCCCATAGCCGTGATTATCTAGTAAATATTCCTAGACAGTAATAGTGATTAACCTCTTTATGTAATGTCTATACTTATGTTCATTTCTGTAGAGTTGAGATCTGGTGTGCCCATTTTTTGTCCCTATTTCTATGCTTTCTAGATGGATTTCTTTGTTTCTTGATCATGTAAGATCAACGAGGACATTCCTTCGCATATTGGAAGCCTATTTTTTTTTTCTATTTCGATGTCTGTTAAAATCCTATGAATCAATGAGAACCAGTTATCATACAAATGCAAACAACAAGTGACGAGGCTATGCCCAATTTTTTTTAATACACACAAAAAAGGTCAAATACACAGCAAATGCCATTCATCTGACATCATTCTTTGCTTTATTTAATTATTTCTCCATTATGAAAATGGTCTTACACTTAAGGCCTAGGTACTTGCCGCGGGTGGAGGTGGTAGCTTTATTTCTGGAACATGATAACCTGCAAAATTTCATTCTTCACATCATAATGATGAACATGAGAAATTATATAAAGTGTGTGTGTGTGTGTGTGTATATATATATATATATATGTGTGTGTGTGTGTGTGTGTGTGTGTGTGTGTGTGTGTGTGTGTGTGTTTGCGCAAATATATGACAATATACCAACCTGCACAGTGAGTGCATGTGTGCAACCCATTGCCGCATACATGTGTAGCCATGGCAAACTTGGCTAGACTGAGCAAAGTCAGTTCGTGAGCGGTGAACCGATCACAGACGCAGTGGATGTCTTTTGCATCTCTTATTGTATTGCAACATGCGCTACGGAGTGGCGGGTACTGGTCACCAAGTTTCTTTTCGATGTGATGCCAACAGTCTCGCATCACCTTTTTTTTATCAAGGAGGCAGTGATCTATGTCGTTGGCTGCTCGTGCATGGAGCGAACAAGAAGAGAGAGCCACAAGGACTAGGAAGCATAACACTCCAGCTACTTTTGTGTTGTTCATGATCTATGTTGTGTAGCACTATTGGTATGTGTTTATGGAGGACTTCTGTGCCACTCAGTCTCTATATATAGTGGTTATAGTGAAGCTTTTAGACTCCATTCGCTCATCAATCGCTTAATTGGACTCTTTTAACTAAGTGAGAGATATATGACTTGGATATGTTATAATCTAATGTTTGCACATTTAGATCTTGTATAAAGTTGTTGGCAATGGATGTGGATGCAACCTATTAATTATTGGCAATGGAGTAGTTGATTTCGAACTCTTAACAAATATGTGTACATAATTTGGGTATGTTCATAATTAATGTAGGGACATGTGTGGTCCTTGTAGTATCACGTCGATAGTAAAGGATACTTCTAATTAAATATAGCTAGGTGCATCCATTTCTTGTATCATATTGATGGTAACGGATATGTAGATAAGCCTATTTATTTGTCTATCTATCTATATCTCTATCTCTATCACTATCTCTATCTATCTATCTACCTATCTCTATCTCTATCTCTATCTCCATCTATCTATCTATCTATCTATCTACCTATCCATATCTATATCTATCTCTATCTCTATCTCTATCTCTATCTATCTATCTACCTATCTATCTATCTATGTCTATATCTATCTGATACTAATAACGGACTCCCTACATATTAAAACATTAATCAGTGGAAACAAGAAATAGAAACCAGTGATTTTAGCTGGCCTGAATTACTACGATTACGATCTATTAATAAATCCCTTGGATATTTCAATTGAAAAACATAACTTGGATCTCAATCAGGGGAAAAAAGGAAAAGATATGATGCAATCTAAACAACCGTTCAGATTTGACACGGTAGCTGAGACGTCATGCAATTGTCAAAATCATGATCGTGTTTCTTTGTGACTAACCAAGATACGACCTGATTCGTATATCTCCAGCCAATTTGCAGTCCATCAATTATTCCATTGCCATCTCATGGCCTTGGCTTGGAGGAACTAGGCCACATGATAAAGCAGTCCCAATGTAATCTCTGTGACCTTCTCAGCATTCGCCATGCCTGTTCCTAGCCATGGATATCTGCCGGCACCAACCAGCACACAAACTGTAAGTAGAAAAGACGATCGAGGGTTATGGTTATAGGGATTTACACATAGTTTTCTTATCTTTTAGATCCCCTGAGGATGTTGTTACAGTGATGGAACATCCGTTTGGCTACCTATATGCTCAACATAGGGTGGTGCATATTTGATTCCATCAATAATTTAACGCACTAACCGACATGGAATCTTTCTTTGTCTTTTGTTCTTTTTTACATCCTCCGCTAGTTCTTGCAATCTTCTAAATAACTCACGTTCAGTTGGTAACTGTTTGTTCATAGAGTTCTTTCATGATCAGTAGAAACTTGATGTGTGTTGACACTGGCATTGGCGGCCTAAAATAAGAATATGAAAATGTTGCGTTAAACTTCTCTCCTTGCAATCGATCCTCATATTTGCGCCTTGGGGGTGATCTTGGTTTCTTTGCATGATTTGGCCGATAAGCATTCTTGTCTTCACTCTTCTTTTGGTATTTATTAAATAGTTCAGCGAATGTGATTTTTAATCTCTTACACTTGCGCTTATTTTGGCCTTTGTTTTCTTTTTTTTTGCTTTGATCGATCATTGGAGTTTCTTGTTGCCCCCCAGTCCTTAGCGTCTTCATTGTAGCTTCATAGAATTTTCACCCTCAAGAATATTCCCATTGTGCTCTTAAAAGATTTTCCTACCTGAAAGCTTAATCCCATTTTCTGCAGTTTTTACCTTCTCATGTTTAAATAGACCAGCATGAAGCAGCCGATGCAAAAACTGTTTACCATCAAAACCAATTAGAATAGACTGGTCATCTCTTGGTGTCTCAACAAATTTGAACTGTCCTTATCAATGGTCGATTTAACTATTTGATGAAACATATTGCAATCCTCGAAATTATGTTTGAACGAATGATGCAATCTGCATCACATTCGTCCTTGGTTTGATGGCTTGACATGGTGATCATGAATTCTAATGTAATTATTTTTCAGCAACAACTCAAATATTTGATCACACATGCTTGTATTGAAGATAACCTTTTATTTTCTAGACGATCTTGTTGTGAGAATGGCTTTAGAGGTAAGCACACGAATGGTTCAGATTTGGAATCTCCCCGTTCGGCTATGAATTTTCTTTTGCATTATTTTTCCGTGTCATTGGATAATATATTATACTAGCATCGGTTTTCTCAAAAGAATCTAAACTTGACATTATGTTTCTGAAATTAAAATAGTTAGAACAACATGTATCAATTGAGACGAAAATCATGCCAAGTAAGAAATAAGGAAAGCTACCCAACTAGATATGAACTTTAGATAAAGCAATGAGGAAAGCCTTGGCTGTAACAATAAGTCACTCTCGGTCTTTATAAATGGCGCAATGGGTTGACCAGTTCGCTCTATAACAATTTTATCGCTTACAAGTAAATTACCCTTCTTCACTGGTCTTTCAAAATTACTTATTAGGATTTTTTTTTCTAATAGATGCATCAACAATAAAGTTGTGACCAAATATGAAAACAAGTAAATTACTTGATAGACATACCTATTCAAATTTGTTGAGAGAGCATGATGGTGGTGTGACTTGAACAATATCTTGCTCCGTCTTTGGATGGCTCCCAATGCCTTTTCATCATATTCTTTATTCTTGATTCCGTGCATTATTACATAGAAGATCTGTGTCGGCCGAGATTTTTCGGCTACTTGTTCTTGTCCTCGAGGCTTGTCAATTTCTACGGCACGGAACTCATAGGGCAGGAAGTAGGTTCCATCAACTTTAAAAAAAATCAGGCACGACAAAAACTGGATGCACTTCGTGTACAAAACAGACAATCTCTTTGGAAGTATCAGGGTTTCGAACGAAAACTCATCTGTTACAAAGGGATTTCATTTGTTCAAATGTAACTGTAGTGCAATTCTACATCGTCAAGGCATCATCATAATAGTTGTTGATAGAAAGTCTTCACTTTTTCTTCGCTTATGTTCTTTGCTTATTGCGCCGTAATCATGGATAATATTCATCGTTTAACAGGGTGCTTGGGTCAGCCTTAACTTTGAAGGGAGGAATTTGATGAAACTTTTCATAATCTTCAGACACATTTGTCTTGCCCTCCAATCCCATCATGTCTCTTTTCCTGAAAGAACTATGTGGCGCTTTGGCTCATCGTATGATGTATCCGCTTCCTTATCTTTTCTTTTTCTCGATTTGGTAGACATGTCCTTCACATAGAGAACCCGCGCCACATCATTGGCTAGGACGAATGGCTCATTTGTGTACCCTAGATTGTTCAGATCCACTGTTGTCATTCTGTACTGTGGGTCTACATGTACCCCACCTCCTGACAGATTGACCCATTTGCACTTAAACAAAGGGACCTTAATATCATATCCATAGTCAAGTTCCCATATGTCCACTATGTAACCATAATATGTGTCCTTTCCCCTCTTGGTTGCTGCATCAAAGCGGACACCACTGTTTTGGTTGGTTCTCTTTTGATCTTGGGTGATCATGTAAAATGTATTCCCATTTATCTCATACCCTTTGCAAGTCGTTACAGTCGAACATGGTTCCCTGGCTAACGAGTACAGGTCATCAGAAACAGTGTTGTTACACCTGAGACGTGATTGGAACCAACTACCGAAACTCCTGATGTGTTCACATGTAATCCAGTCGTCACACTGGTCCGGGTGTTTGGAGCACAGAATGTTCTTGTGTTAATCGACATACGGGGTCACCAAGGTAGAATTCTGTAGAACCGTGTAGTGTGCTTGAGACCAAGAATGCCCGTCCCTACATATTATTGAGTCCCTTCCTATGGTGCCTTTTCCACCCGGTCTCCCCTCATACCGCAATTGAGGGAGACCTATCTTCTTAAGGTCAGGAATGAAGTCAACACAAAACCCAATGACATCCTCTTTTTGATGGCCCATGGAGATGCTTCCTTATGGCCTAGCGCGGTTACAGACATATTTATTTAGGACTCCCATGAACTTCTCAAAGGGGAACATATCACTACTAGAATCAGGGATTTTGCCATCTGCCAGATCTTTGCCGTCTGCTTGTGGACGGCAAAGAAGGTCTTTGCCATCAGCTACCAAACAACAGACGGCAAAGAACTGGCAGACGGCAAAGAAGGTCTTTGCCATGTGTCATTTCTTTGCCGTCAGCTGGCAGATGGCAAAGAATCTTTGCCATCTATTAGTGGACGGCAAAGAGGTGCCACCGGATGCCTGTATACTGCAACGGTCCACCCCACTCTTTGTCGTCTGCTCGCGGACGGCAAAGATTCTTTGCCATCTGCTGGCGGACGGCAAAGAGGGGGCTATCTTTTTTTTGCGGTAAAAAAACCGTTGCCCCACCTCCTCTATCTCTATCCCCTCTCTCTCCGCCCCTATCTCTCTGCCCCACCCCTCTCTCTCTCTCCCACTCGTCTCTCCCTCTCCCTCCCGCGAGAAGCTACGCCGGCCGATTCCGGCGGGATTCGACGACGCCCACCCCACAGCCAAGATCCTCCCGACCCCGCCTTCCTCGACCCCGCTCCACTGCGCCCCCTCGCCTCCTCCCGCCGGTGCGTGCTGCCACCTCACCGGACCCCAGGAGCCCCGCCGCCTCGTGCTGCCGCTTGCGCCGCGTCGCGCGCCGCCGCCTTCCCACAAGCTCGCCGCCCCGCCGCAGAAGCCTCGTCGCCGGTTGCCCCGACCTCGAGATCCGCCTCCGCCATGGGAGCCGAGCACCGAGCTCCGCTGTGCCCCGCCCGCCATGGGAGATCTGAGGCCGACCAGGAGGTGGGGACGGGGCACTGGTGGGCCCTGGGGATTTGCGCGGTGGTGCTGCTCTGGCTCGCCGCGGCCGCAACCGAAGATCCCGATCCCGATGAGCTCGAGCGTGCGTGAGTCCCGCTCCTCCACCCTATTTTTTCCGTGCCTGCTTGCTTGCTCTGTCTGTGGCTCAGTACTGTCGATTGCTGGATGTGCATTTAGGTTCGGTCGCCGTGAGGATCCTCCGGCGGTGCTGGATGTGCCGTGGCGCGGTGGTGCCCCTGGGTGGCACCTCCGTGCTGTGGTGCCCCTGGGTGGCACCTCCGTGCTGTGGTGCCCCTGGTTGGCGCCTTCGTGCCCGTGCTCTCGCTGGCGCCGCCGTTGTGGTGCTCTCTGGCTAGCTCCGACTTGTTGTGGTGGTGTTGGTTGTGATGTTGGTCACACCATAGTGATGGTGTGGCTGCATCCTGCTTCGGCTACAACTCCTCTTGGTGAGCTTGTCCTTGCTCCCCTCCTGATCTCTCTAATGCATAGCTGTAGCATTTGATCTTGTTGGATGTGAGGCTCTATTAGCTGTGGTTAGCTGCTGTAGATGAGCATCAACTTGTATTGGAGCTCTCTGTGATGGATTCTTGCCGTGTCAGGGTTTTGGTCAGTGACCATCTATGTGTATTTGTGAAGTATATATACTCCTGTACTGCTCTGTTCTGTGTATTTGATCCTGGAGTTGTTACTTTGGTCAGTAACTTTAGTCATGAACAGATACTCACTTGTTCGTAGTTATTTTACTTCTAATACTGATATGAACAGATACCACTTGGTTTGGCTATTCCTATTTGTCTCTTTCTAATAGCCTATGAACATATGCTATACTTGGTTTTGGCTGTTACTTTCCTAGTCTTCTTCTGATAAGATAGATACTACATCTGATTTGGGCAGTGATGCTGGTCTGAGCCCCCCTCTCTTAGGCTTAATTTACATGTGGCTATCCCTGTGTTGTGATGAACTAGCCTTGGCACTTCCAGGCTGTCTGAGCACATAATCCCTCAAGTATACCTTGAGGTCTTCTGTACCTCTCCTTAATGGTTACCTATTCTAAGCTGCTTGTGGCTGGATGTGTTGGGACTTGGTTTGGTTGGCTGGTTGTGCTGTATATCTCCTCCTGGAGCTTTGTTTTTGGCGTTGCACAATGACATGTACCTATTGTCACTGGACAAAACTGATTGTGGTGATGAAGTCTAATCTTTGGCTTTAATCACTAGTTTTTAGTTGGCTTAATTCCTGGAGCTAGTACTGATAGTGGTCTTTGTGTTGGCATTTAACTAACTGCTAATTGTGGTGGCTTCTTGATTGGGTCCTTGGCTGGTTCTCTCCTTTGGCTCTTTGGTATTGGTTTACTCTATTTGGCTTTCTAATTAAGATCACTTTGAAAATCAGGATCTTAATTAAGATTATCTTGATCTCAAGTACTGGTTCCTACAGCATTGCATTTCACCAAGTGAAATGCTACATTTCTACTCCTAACCCATTCTCTCTTTCTTAGTGTTTTTGTTATGCAGGTTGGTAGAAAAGAAGAAGATCCAGAGAAGATCTTAGTAATAAGATAGTTTTTAGGAAAATAGATATTTAGTTTTAGATCATTCCTTGTAATATTTGTTGGATATGTGTTCATGGATATGTGTTGGATATATATGTGTTCATGACTATATATTGATAACATGTGTTGGATATATATGTATTCATGAGTATTGGTAATATGTGTTGGATATGCTATATTATATATATATATATATGTGTGTGTGTGTGTGTGTGTGTGTGTGTGTGTGTGTGTGTGTGTGTTTGATTTTCTATGAAAATGAATTGATATAAGATGAAACAGAATTAATGCCTATTTGGTCTCTTTGCCATCTGCCAGCAGATGGCAAAGAGCCTGCAGTCTTTGCCGTCTGCCAGCAGATGGCAAAGAGCCATGACATTTGCCGTCTGCCAGCAGATGGCAAAGAGCCATGCCCTTTGTCGTCAGCCACTGATGGCAAAGGCCCCTTTGCCGTCCGCCGACAAAAGCAGACGGCAAAGTAGCTCTTTACCGGCCCTTTCTTTGCCGTCCGTGGCGGACGACAAAGACCTTTGCCGTCCGCCATTCATGCCTTTGACGTCCGCCTTGGCGGATGGCAAAGTAGCTGATTCCTGTAGTGTATTATCCCTCTACTCACCCACACCTCCTGTTATTTTTCGGCGACGGCGGCAGAACCAGTCAACCTTCATACTCCACACCGCGTGAGCAGCCACTATCGTGTCTTCTCTGGCTCCATGTCGTTCCCTTTGTAGGCCTCGCCGTCGTCCACCGCCCTGGTGCTCTCGGCGCGGCGTGGTCAACGTGGTCAACGAACGACTTCCATCGGAAGTGGACTGTACATGGAGAGGCTGGCAGCTGGGTCCATGGCCGCACACAAGGAAATGCATCCTTATTACGCGCAAAATAATAATTCCTTCCCCTGACATCTGGGACCCACGAGAAGGGCCTCTATATTTTTCACGAAAAAACCCTCCCCCCGCTGACAAGTCGGACCCACCAGCTATATCTTCGCATGCAAGGAAGTGCCTCCTTATTGCGCACAAAAAAATGAATACCCCCTGCCAGCTGCGACCTACCATAGTGGGAGGCTGACTTGTGGGCCTACTAAGTTGACGGGGACGAAGGGATTTGTCAACTTAGTCAATATGAACGATTCTTGCTCCAGTGACCATGCGATGTCCATCCAATGGCCATAGGGCTTCTTCAACCTCTGGTCTTCTTGCTCCAGCCGCCCAAACCAGCACCGGTCGTGCCGCATGCTCCTGCCTCCCGTGGCCGTTTGTGATGTCACGGAGGCCTCACCCACACCCCTTGTTATTCTGCGGCGACGGCAGCCTCACACCGCAGCCGAAACAGTGAACCCTCGTACTCCACTCCGCGTGGGCTTCCACTGCCACGTCTTCCTCGGCTCTGCGTCGTCCGCTTCCTATGCCTTTCCGTCGTCCACCGCCCTGGTGCTCTTGGTGCGGCGTGGTCGACGTGGTCAAGGAACAACTTCCATCGGAAGAGTACTGTACATGGAGAGGCATACAGCTGGGTCCACGGCAGCCGCAAGGAAGGGCCTCCTTATTATGCGCAAAATAATTATTCCTCCACCTGACGGCAGGGACCCACTGGACGGGCCACGGTATTTCATGAAAAAAAGTTCCCCCCCGACTGCTGGGACCCACCAGCTACATCTTCGCACGCAAGGAAGTGCGTTCCGGCAAAAAAAACGATTCGCCCCCTTGACTGCTGGGACCCACCAGCTACATCTTTGCACGCAAGAAAGTGCCTGGCAGTCAGGACCCACCTAGACGAAGCGTACGTAGCTTTTTCATTCTGGTCAGGAACGTGTATGTACATACTGGTCGATCGGTCTGTCTGTAGGCTGCAGCGATGAACCGTGGCCATGCAAGGAAGGTAGGGCACGTGTCGTAGTAGAGGCGCACATGTAGCATGTACACGTACGTACAGCGGCTAGGGTGCAAGAAAGTAAATACGTCCAAGTACGTACATACGGGCGGGGTCTCAAACGCCTACTTGCGCATATGTACGGTCAAGGCTCGTGTACATGGCTGTGTTGGAACGGAGAAACTGCGTCATCATCGTGTTCATGGAGAGGCGACCGGCTGGGTCGGAACGGAATGTGTCATCGTGTTCGTCGGGAGGGCTTGGATGGAAACGCCGATGGAAACGAGGCATGGCGTACCGCAGAACGGATAAAACGGCCTTGTGTTCGACCGGCCACGGTCGAAACGGGATCATGTTCATCAAGACAGGTCTAGCGTACCGCAAAACGGAGGAAACGGACTTATGTTGGACCTCCTACGGTCGAAACGGGGTCCTGTTGATCGGGAGGGGTGTGGTGTACCGCAAAACAGAGGAAACGGACTTGTGTTGGAGCGCTACGGTCGAAACAGGGGTCCTGTTCATCGGGAGGGGTGTGGCATACCGGAAAACGGGACTCCACGGGATACTGTTCATCTCCACCGTCGACCTCCTCCAGCCTCCACGGGCTACTATTCATCCGCTGTCGACCTCCTCCAGCCTCCACCTATGACTGTTCATCCACGGGCTCCTGTTCACCCAGCCTCCACCGCACTCCTCCACCGGCTGATGTTCAACCAGCTTCTCCATGGGGTCCTGTTCAACCACCCCTCCACGGGCTACTGTTCATCTAGCCCTACACCGGCTACTGTTCAACCAGCCCTCCACGGGGTCATCCTGTTCATCCAGCCCTCCACGGGGTCCTGTTCATCCACCCCCAACCGGCTCGACCGGGGTCCTGTTCATCCAGAGGCAACACCACAGGGTCCTGTTCATCCATCCCCACCGAGAACTGTTCATCCAACCCCCCCCCCAACAACGCTCGCTGTTCATCACGGGAAGGAGGTAGCAGGGTTCGATCGGCTTCAGTTAGCAGCTCTAGCGAAGGAATCACTCGGGTTCAGTTAACAGTAAGGGATCGATCGCTCGGGTTCAGTATCGTAGCTAGTGCGATCGCTCGGGTTCAGTTAGAGCCCAACGCCTTGCTCGGGTTCAGTTAGAGCCCAATGCCTCGCACACACACGCGTGCGTGTACGAGAGAAACGCGCATCGCTCGGCCCCTGACCACCCACCGTAACCGGGAACACCCCGAAATTTTCCTCGCCCTCGCTTCTACCATGGTTTTTTCCGTCATGGACGGCCTAAAGAATGTCATGCAGCTGCGTCTCCGGCCCGCCCAGGACGAAAAGCCCATTTTCTGTCATGATTTTTTGTCATAGAAGTAGGAGCCGACCACATCTATTATGATACCGGATTTTGTCACAATTATCATCATAGAAGTGGCATAAGCATGAAAAAAATTGTTCGGCCCAAAATGTCACAGATGTGTCTTTTTTTTGTAGTGAAAGTCTAGTACATTCTCAGTTTGATCTGCTTATCATAGGGAATGGAAGCATAAATTTGGACAACATATGCATGCGGAGGATGGCCAAGGTCGAGCAAATCCTATCCCCATTTGGGATGACATCTAGAAACCTAAGGTGTCGGCTAGTATAACATGGGATCCTTCCCTGAAAGGGTGTACTAGCAAACAGACATGTTTTAACACAAGCACAATGTCCGGTCTGCTTGAGGGGAACTGATGATATTCAACACTGTCTTTTCAGCTGTAAGAGGGTTAAATTTATTTGATAACAGCTGGATCTAACAGAGACGATCAGGAAGGCCATATGTCGAGACCGATCATGTTTTTTAAACTTGAATCAAATTACAGATGAGAACTCAGGGAAGAGTATTGGAGGTCTACATATACCCAAGCTTGTGATCGTGGCATCTTGGTACCTTTGGTGGCAATGTCGACAGCTAATAAAGAGTGCATTAGTACTGCCAGCAGATAGAACAACAACATCCATCAGAGCAATTGCCACCAATTTCTGGAGAGCAATTGAAAAGAAGGACGAAAGGAGGAAAACCAAAAAAGTGGTGCAAACCATTGCACGGCTTTATGAAAATTAATGTAGATGCTTTATTCCACGTAAAAGACTGATCAGGAGCAAGTGAGGCAGTCATCAAAGATGAATTGGGTTATTTTGTAGCCGCTGCAGCATGTTCGTTCCACATGTTTCTGATGTGGCCTCTCAGGAATGGTATTAATTTGGCAGCTCATGTGGGATGCTTGAGGATAGAAGTTGAGTCAGATTGTGAACTTGTGATTGATGCAGTAAAAGATACTTATAGATTCAATGGTTCCCAAGCAGCAACAATTATTGAATGCATTCAACTCTCTTGTGACATCGGATAGGTGAAATTTTCATTATGCAACCGAGAAGCAAACAGTGTAGCAGATGCTTTGGCTAAACAAATATGCTAAAGAATTCTTCTGTTTGGGAAGATGACCCGCCTGATTTCATTTCTTCTTTGATTGTAAATGCCATTGCTATTGTTCGAGAAACAAAATCTTTACCCTGTCAAAAAATAATATTATTTCTCCCCAATTATTTGCTCATCATTGGAATTGTTCTCAAAGTTGATAAATTTACTCCATGCAAAAAACAAAAATATTGATCCGCTTGCACCTTCAATTAGTAACTTGGACCAAAGTGTCTGGTCTGAACTAAAGTGCCTTTTTCTAGATGCTTAAGAAATGACACTTCAGAATATGACCGACCGTTTCGTAAAGAAAACATGATCGACCATGATCTAGAAGCCCCTAAACCAAACCAAGTTCGCCAATTGGGACTGGAAAAATGATGCAAAAGAATGAACACACCAGAAGGGGAACTCAGATCCAAGCTGTATTTTGCGGCCATAGAATAAATCAAACAATGATCCAACTCATGTTCTTCAAGGTACCCATTTAGAAATTTCTTAACACTATCAATAGCTCCTAATCTGGATACTAAGAATGTGATTTGTATCCCTACTCTAATGTGTATTTGATCCTTTGAATCTACTTAACTATAGCAGTTGCGGTAGAGGAATGGTATTAGGAAGACATCTAGGAGAAAAAGTGATTGATTAAATTATTAAATGACTACATGGCGTTACGACTTTTTCTTCCCACTCTTTTGTTTGTTTTTCTTATCTTTCAAACTAACTAGATACTTGCTTTCCTTCGATCTTCACCGATGAGCCCGTGGATTCGCCTCCTCTCCGCCTGCTGCTCCGGCGGCTGGTGGCGGGGGCGGGTATTCCTGGTACCTCGTCTTAGATAGGTAGGGTTTTAGTTCTCGCAAGGACGGCACTCGGACGGATGGCGGCGCTTCTTCTTCAAGTCAGTCTTCCGGGCTCCGATCCTCCTCAAGTTCGTCCTTCAGAACAGATTAGACAGAGCTCCGATGTAGATTCCTGCCAGCTCCTCGGAGCGGCAAGGTTAGGGTTTCTCAACATGCGTACACAACAGCGAGATTTGGTGTTAGGGTTTCTCAACATGCGTACACAACTGCGGCTCCAGAATGCTGGTCCTTAGGGGCACGTGCATGAAGACCTCCCGGCTGTCATCGACAAGGTCAGGTCGGATCCGGTATTGGAGCAGCGACAGCGATGCGAGGCGGCTTGTTCAACCGGCGGCAATGGTCGTTCGGTTGTCCTTGGACCTCGATGTAATTTTTGTTATGTTTGGGTGCTTTGTATTTCTGATGAATCTTTATAATAAATCTGATATTTTCGCAAAAATAAAAACCTAACTAGATACTTAATTTCTGTTTATGTATTTGGATTGCTAAACTTCAGTCAACTAAGACTTAACAAAATCTCAGTCGATGCTATATTCATGAGATCTTATGTGGTGATTGATGCAAAATTTTCTATTTAATTTTTCTTTTTTTATATGTTATACATCATTTGACTGAGACTTGGTTAAGTCTCAATCGACTGAGATCTAGCCACACCCTTTATGTATTTTTAGGCTAAGGGCATTTTTTCCATTGCAGCGCACAGGCATTTTTACTGGTTGGTAAAAGAGGAATTATAGAAACCGTTGGACATCTTGACGTATGAAGTTCTTAGCCACGGCTATCTCCTGAAGTCACACGCACGGCTTGAGCTTGACTGAGCTATGGACGGAACAGGCGGGCGTGGCTTGCCAATGGACGAGCGGGCTGGCGTTTTTATAGCCGGCGCGAGAGTGCGGGAAGCGGTCACATAATTCTGACTGTGTAGGTACTGCACCGTCGAATCAGATGCCGATCGTCGTGCACGAGAGCGTGTGGCGCTGTTGAGGTCGTGGGCGATCAGGGCACAACTCTACTGTTTACGTCCGTACCTTAGTGCATCCATGGTCATTGAATGCTATTGCTGCCTCATGGTAGCACCACGTACCGTGCTGTACCTGGATGGTTACAAGTCTCGCTGGACTTCTCCGCGTGGATGCACCGCGTACCTGCAGTCATGCATCCTTGGATTTAAAATATTTTTTCGGAGTGTGACACACTCACTTACGGCGCAGAAAATCAAATAGCATTTCAGCTTATAATTTGAGAGGGGGAGGCAGATAGGCACCGGGGAATAACAAGGTCGCTGTCCGGAATGAAAAGACGACATGTCTTGTTGTGCGCGCGTGCCCTGCCACTCATGGCATCGCCGGCTGGTAGCGGCCGACGTACCATTTCCGGATAGACGACGTCACGTGCCCGCAGATGGTCGTCCGGCCGTCGAGAATTTCTATGGACCCGGGTTAACGCGTCGCGGGCCAAGCCGCCCAAAGTAGCACGGCGGGCACATGTATGACTGGTCGTGTTAATCAATCCGCTGCCGCGCGCGCCTTTCTGTGGAGGCATGCGTACGAACGTAGATGCCCTCGCCAATGTATATCGTTTCGGTGATAGACATGTTTCTATTCTGGAATTATGCCATCCACCTTTCCACTATGACAACCCTTACTGATCTTCATTATCAGAAAAGGGCAATGCCAGCAAGCCTTTTTTTCACCGCTATCCTACCCTGTCACTCATTCCCTGGACGAGCACGGTTCGCTTCCGTTCCCTTAATGATGACGTGGCCGTGACATCCGTGTCCCGCTACATGATCACTGAGTCCGTCCGCACCTCCAAGCCCGTCCAGATGCAACCGGTGCTAAGCTAGCTTTGGTGTAGCTCCATTTACACCAACCTCTCCACACGTTGGTCCACTTTCGTGCACACCGCCACGGCATGGTAGATCGTAGTGCCGGAGTTCTAGCGAGGTTTGTGTGCTTAAACATGTGTGGATATTGTTGTGAGTAGCAGTAAAATGTGATGTTGCTTGTATGTAATCTTAATGTCTCGCGTGTTTTTGTTTAAGTCGTTTTTCTGCTTTTTTCTTTGGGCGTTCGCTGTCGCCTTATTTCCCCTTATGTGCTCCCATAGCCGTGATTATCTAGTAAATATTCCTAGACAGTAATAGTGATTAACATCTTTATGTAATGTCTATACTTATGTTCATTTCTGTAGAGTTGAGATCTGGTGTGCCCATTTTTTGTCCCTATTTCTATGCTTTCTAGATGGATTTCTTTGTTTCTTGATCATGTAAGATCAACGAGGACATTCCTTCGCATATTGGAAGCCTATTTTTTTTTCTATTTCGATGTCTGTTAAAATCCTATGAATCAATGAGAACCAGTTATCATACAAATGCAAACAACAAGTGACGAGGCTATGCCCAATTTTTTTTAATACACACAAAAAAGGTCAAATACACAGCAAATGTCATTCATCTGACATCATTATTTGCTTTATTTAATTATTTCTCCATTATGAAAATGGTCTTACACTTAAGGCCTAGGTACTTGCCGCGGGTGGAGGTGGTAGCTTTATTTCTGGAACATGATAACCTGCAAAATTTCATTCTTCACATCATAATGATGAACATGAGAAATTATATAAAGTGTGTGTGTGTGTGTATATATATATATATATATGTGTGTGTGTGTGTGTGTGTGTGTGTGTGTGTGTGTGTGTGTGTGTTTGTGTGTTTGTGTGTGTTTGCGCAAATATATGACAATATACCAACCTGCACAGTGAGTGCATGTGTGCAACCCATTGCCGCATACATGTGTAGCCATGGCAAACTTGGCTAGACTGAGCAAAGTCAGTTCATGAGCGGTGAACCGATCACAGACGCAGTGGATGTCTTTTGCATCTCTTATTGTATTGCAACATGCGCTACGGAGTGGCGGGTACTGGTCACCAAGTTTCTTTTCGATGTGATGCCAACAGTCTCGCATCACCTTTTTTTTATCAAGGAGGCAGTGATCTATGTCGTTGGCTGCTCGTGCATGGAGCGAACAAGAAGAGAGAGCCACAAGCACTAGGAAGCATAACACTCCAGCTACTTTTCCGTTGTTCATGATCTATGTTGTGTAGCACTATTGGTATGTGTTTATGCAGGACTTCTGTGCCACTCAGTCTCTATATATAGTGGTCATAGTGAAGCTTTTAGACTCCATTCGCTCATCAATCGCTTAATTGGACTCTTTTAACTAAGTGAGAGATATATGACTTGGATATGTTATAATCTAATGTTTGCACATTTATATCTTGTATAAAGTTGTTGGCAATGGATGTGGATGCAACCTATTAATTATTGGCAATGGAGTAGTTGATTTCGAACTCTTAACAGATATGTGTACATAATTTGGGTATGTTCATAATTAATGTAGGGACATGTGTGGTCCTTGTAGTATCACATCGATAGTAAAGGATACTTCTAATTAAATATAGCTAGGTGCATCCATTTCTTGTATCATATTGATGGTAACGGATATGTAGATAAGCCTATTTATTTGTCTATCTATCTATATATCTATCTCTATCACTATCTCTATCTCTATCTCTATCTCCATCTATCTATCTATCTATCTATCTACCTATCCATATCTATATCTATCTCTATCTCTATCTCTATCTCTATCTCTATCTATCTATCTATCTATTTATCTATCTATCTATGTCTATATCTATCTGATACTAATAACAGACTCCCTACATATTAAAACATTAATCAGTGAAAACAAGAAATAGAAACCAGTGATTTTAGCTTGCCTGAATTACTACGATTACGATCTATTAATAAATCCATTGGATATTTCAATTGAAAAACAGAACTTGGATCTCAATCAGGGAAAAAAAGGAAAAGATATGATGCAATCTAAACAACCGTTCAGATTTGACACGGTAGCTGAGACGTCATGCAATTGTCAAAATCATGATCGTGTTTCTTTGTGACTAACCAAGATACGACCTGATTCGTATATCTCCAGCCAATTTGCAGTCCATCAATTATTCCATTGCCATCTCATGGCCTTGGCTTGGACGAACTAGGCCACATGATAAAGCAGTCCCAATGTAATCTCTGTGACCTTCTCAGCATTCGCCATGCCTGTTCCTAGCCATGGATATCTGCCGGCACCAACCAGCACACAAACTGTAAGTAGAGAAGACAATCGAGGGTTATGGTTATAGGGATTTACACATAGTTTTCTTATCTTTTAGATACACTGAGGATGTTGTTACAGTGATGGAACATACGTTTGGCTACCTATATGCTCAACATAGGGTGGTGCATATTTGATTCCATCAATAATTTAACGCACTAACCGACATGGAATCTTTCTTTGTCTTTTGTTCTTTTTTACATCCTCCGCTAGTTCTTGCAATCTTCTAAATAACTCACGTTCAGTTGGTAACTATTTGTTCATAGAGTTCTTTCATGATCAGTAGAAACTTGATATGTGTTGACACTGGCATTGGCGGCCCAAAATAAGAATATGAAAATGTTGCGTTAATTATTTCTCCATTATTCTTTGCTTTATTTTATTATTTCTCCATTATGAAAATGGTCTTACACTTAAGGCCTAGGTACTTGCCGCGGGTGGAGGTGGTAGCTTTATTTCTGGAACATGATAACCTGCAAAATTTCATTCTTCACATCATAATGATGAACATGAGAAATTATATAAAGTGTGTGTGTGTGTGTGTGTGTGTGTGTGTGTGTGTGTGTGTGTGTGTGTGTGTATTTGTGTGTGTGTTTGTGTGTTTGTGTGTGTTTGCGCAAATATATGACAATATACCAACCTGCACAGTGAGTGCCTGTGTGCAACCCATTGCCGCATACATGTGTAGCCATGGCAAACTTGGCTAGACAGAGCAAAGTCAGTTCGTGAGCGGTGAACCGATCACAGACGCAGTGGATGTCTTTTGCATCTCTTATTGTATTGCAACATGCGCTATGGAGTGGCGGGTACTGGTCACCAAGTTTCTTTTCGATGTGATGCCAACAGTCTCGCATCACCTTTTTTTATCAAGGAGGCAGTGATCTATGTCGTTGGCTGCTCGTGCATGGAGCGAACAAGAAGAGAGAGCCACAAGGACTAGGAAGCATAACACTCCAGCTACTTTTGTGTTGTTCATGATCTATGTTGTGTAGCACTATTGGTATGTGTTTATGCAGGACTTCTGTGCCACTCAGTCTCTATATATAGTGGTCATAGTGAAGCTTTTAGACTCCATTCGCTCATCAATCGCTTAATTGGACTCTTTTAACTAAGTGAGAGATATATGACTTGGATATGTTATAATCTAATGTTTGCACATTTAGATCTTGTATAAAGTTGTTGGCAATGGATGTGGATGCAACCTATTAATTATTGGCAATGGAGTAGTTGATTTCGAACTCTTAACAGATATGTGTACATAATTTGGGTATGTTCATAATTAATGTAGGGACATGTGTGGTCCTTGTAGTATCACGTCGATAGTAAAGGATACTTCTAATTAAATATAGCTAGGTGCATCCATTTCTTGTATCATATTGATGGTAACCGATATGTAGATAAGCCTATTTATTTGTCTATCTATCTATATCTCTATCTCTATCACTATCTCTATCTATCTATCTACCTATCTCTATCTCTATCTCTATCTCCATCTATCTATCTATCTATCTATCTACCTATCCATATCTATATCTATCTCTATCTCTATCTCTATCTCTATCTATCTATCTACCTATCTATCTATCTATGTCTATATCTATCTGATACTAATAACGGACTCCCTACATATTAAAACATTAATCAGTGGAAACAAGAAATAGAAACCAGTGATTTTAGCTGGCCTGAATTACTACGATTACGATCTATTAATAAATCCCTTGGATATTTCAATTGAAAAACAGAACTTGGATCTCAATCAGGGGAAAAAAAGGAAAAGATATGATGCAATCTAAACAACCGTTCAGATTTGACACGGTAGCTGAGACGTCATGCAATTGTCAAAATCATGATCGTGTTTCTTTGTGACTAACCAAGATACGACCTGATTCGTATATCTCCAGCCAATTTGCAGTCCATCAATTATTCCATTGCCATCTCATGGCCTTGGCTTGGAGGAACTAGGCCACATGATAAAGCAGTCCCAATGTAATCTCTGTGACCTTCTCAGCATTCGCCATGCCTGTTCCTAGCCATGGATATCTGCCGGCACCAACCAGCACACAAAATGTAAGTAGAAAAGACGATCGAGGGTTATGGTTATAGGGATTTACACATAGTTTTCTTATCTTTTAGATCCCCTGAGGATGTTGTTACAGTGATGGAACATATGTTTGGCTACCTATATGCTCAACATAGGGTGGTGCATATTTGATTCCATCAATAATTTAACGCACTAACCGACATGGAATCTTTCTTTGTCTTTTGTTCTTTTTTACATCCTCCGCTAGTTCTTGCAATCTTCTAAATAACTCACGTTCAGTTGGTAACTGTTTGTTCATAGAGTTCTTTCATGATCAGTAGAAACTTGATGTGTGTTGACACTGGCATTGGCGGCCCAAAATAAGAATATGAAAATGTTGCGTTAAACTTCTCTCCTTGCAATCGATCCTCATATTTGCGCCTTGGGGGTGATCTTGGTTTCTTTGCATGATTTGGCCGATAAGCATTCTTGTCTTCACTCTTCTTTTGGTATTTATTAAATAGTTCAGCGAATGTGATTTTTAATCTCTTACACTTGCGCTTATTTTGGCCTTTGTTTTCTTTTTGTTTGCTTTGATCGATCATTGGAGTTTCTTGTTGCCCCCCAGTCCTTAGCGTCTTCATTGTAGCTTCATAGAATTTTCACCCTCAAGAATATTCCCATTGTGCTCTTAAAAGATTTTCCTACCTGAAAGCTTAATCCCATTTTCTGCAGTTTTTACCTTCTCATGTTTAAATAGACCAGCATGAAGCAGCCGATGCAAAAACTGTTTACCATCAGAACCAATTAGAATAGACTGGTCATCTCTTGGTGTCTCAACAAATTTGAACTGTCCTTATCAATGGTCGATTTAACTATTTGATGAAACATATTGCAATCCTCGAAATTATGTTTGAACGAATGATGCAATCTGCATCACATTCGTCCTTGGTTTGATGGCTTGACATGGTGATCATGAATTCTAATGTAATTATTTTTCAGCAACAACTCAAATATTTGATCACACATGCTTGTATTGAAGATAACCTTTTATTTTCTAGACGATCTTGTTGTGAGAATGGCTTTAGAGGTAAGCACACGAATGGTTCAGATTTGGAATCTCCCCGTTCGGCTATGAATTTTCTTTTGCATTATTTTTCCGTGTCATTGGATAATATATTATACTAGCATCGGTTTTCTCAAAAGAATCTAAACTTGACATTATGTTTCTGAAATTAAAATAGTTAGAACAACATGTATCAATTGAGACGAAAATCATGCCAAGTAAGAAATAAGGAAAGCTACCCAACTAGATATGAACTTTAGATAAAGCAATGAGGAAAGCCTTGGCTGTAACAATAAGTCACTCTCGGTCTTTATAAATGGCGCAATGGGTTGACCAGTTTGCTCTATAACAATTTTATCGCTTACAAGTAAATTACCCTTCTTCACTGGTCTTTCAAAATTACTTATTAGGATTTTTTTTTCTAATAGATGCATCAACAATAAAGTTGTGACCAAATATGAAAACAAGTAAATTACTTGATAGACATACCTATTCAAATTTGTTGAGAGAGCATGATGGTGGTGTGACTTGAACAATATCTTGCTCCGTCTTTGGATGGCTCCCCAATGCCTTTTCATCATATTCTTTATTCTTGATTCCGTGCATTATTACATAGAAGATCTGTGTCGGCCGAGATTTTTCGGCTACTTGTTCTTGTCCTCGAGGCTTGTCAATTTCTACGGCACGGAACTCATAGGGCAGGAAGTAGGTTCCATCAACTTTAAAAAAAATCAGGCACGACAAAAACTGGATGCACTTCGTGTACAAAACAGACAATCTCTTTGGAAGTATCAGGGTTTCGAACGAAAACTCATCTGTTACAAAGGGATTTCATTTGTTCAAATGTAACTGTAGTGCAATTCTACATCGTCAAGGCATCATCATAATAGTTGTTGATAGAAAGTCTTCACTTTTTCTTCGCTTATGTTCTTTGCTTATTGCGCCGTAATCATGGATAATATTCATCGTTTAACAGGGTGCTTGGGTCAGCCTTGACTTTGAAGGGAGGAATTTGATGAAACTTTTCATAATCTTCAGACACATTTGTCTTGCCCTCCAATCCCATCATGTCTCTTTTCCTGAAAGAACTATGTGGCGCTTTGGCTCATCGTATGATGTATCCGCTTCCTTATCTTTTCTTTTTCTCGATTTGGTAGACATGTCCTTCACATAGAGAACCTGCGCCACATCATTGGCTAGGACGATTGGCTCATTTGTGTACCCTAGATTGTTCAGATCTACTGTTGTCATTCTGTACTGTGGGTCTACATGTACCCCGCCTCCTGACAGATTGACCCATTTGCACTTAAACAAAGGGACCTTAATATCATATCCATAGTCAAGTTCCCATATGTCCACTATGTAACCATAATATGTGTCCTTTCCCCTCTTGGTTGCTGCATCAAAGCGGACACCACTGTTTTGGTTGGTTCTCTTTTGATCTTGGGTGATCGTGTAAAATGTATTCCCATTTATCTCATACCCTTTGCAAGTCGTTACAGTCGAACATGGTTCCCTGGCTAACGAGTACAGGTCATCAGAAACAGTGTTGTTACACCTGAGACGTGATTGGAACCAACTATCGAAACTCCTGATGTGTTCACATGTAATCCAGTCGTCACACTGGTCCGGGTGTTTGGAGCACAGAATGTTCTTGTGTTAATCGACATACGGGGTCACCAAGGTAGAATTCTGTAGAACCGTGTAGTGTGCTTGAGACCAAGAATGCCCGTCCCTACATATTATTGAGTCCCTTCCTATGGTGCCTTTTCCACCCGGTCTCCCCTCATACCGCAATTGAGGGAGACCTATCTTCTTAAGGTCAGGAATGAAGTCAACACAAAACCCAATGACATCCTCTTTTTGATGGCCCATGGAGATGCTTCCTTATGGCCTAGCGCGGTTACGGACATATTTCTGTAGGACTCCCATGAACTTCTCAAAGGGGAACATATCACTACTAGAATCAGGGATTTTGCCATCTGCCAGATCTTTGCCGTCTGCTTGTGGACGGCAAAGAAGGTCTTTGCCATCAGCTACCAAACAACAGACGGCAAAGAACTGGCAGACGGCAAAGAAGGTCTTTGCCATGTGTCATTTCTTTGCCGTCAGCTGGCAGATGGCAAAGAATCTTTGCCATCTGTTAGTGGACGGCAAAGAGGTGCCACCGGATGCCTGTATACTGCAACGGTCCACCCCACTCTTTGTCGTCTGCTCGCGGACGGCAAAGATTCTTTGCCATCTGCTGGCGGACGGCAAAGAGGGGGCTATCTTTTTTTTGCGGTAAAAAAACCGTTGCCCCACCTCCTCTATCTCTATCCCCTCTCTCTCCGCCCCTATCTCTCTGCCCCACCCCTCTCTCTCTCTCCCACTCGTCTCTCCCTCTCCCTCCGCGAGAAGCTACGCCGGCCGATTCCGGCGGGATTCGATGACGCCCACCCCACAGCCAAGATCCTCCCGACCCCGCCTTCCTCGACCCCGCTCCACTGCGCCCCCTCGCCTCCTCCCGCCGGTGCGTGCTGCCACCTCACCGGACCCCAGGAGCCCCACTGCCTCGTGCTGCCGCCTGCGCCGCGTCGCGCGCCGCCGCCTTCCCACAAGCTCGCCGCCCCGCCGCAGAAGCCTCGTCGCCGGTTGCCCCGACCTCGAGATCCGCCTCCGCCATGGGAGCCGAGCACGGAGCTCCGCTGTGCCCCGCCCGCCATGGGAGATCTGAGGCCGACCAGGAGGTGGGGACGGGGCACTGGTGGGCCCTGGGGATTTGCGCGGTGGTGCTGCTCTGGCTCGCCGCGGCCGCAACCGAAGATCCCGATCCCGATGAGCTCGAGCGTGCGTGAGTCCCGCTCCTCCGCCCTATTTTTTCCGTGCCTGCTTGCTTGCTCTGTCTGTGGCTCAGTACTATCGATTGCTGGATGTGCATTTAGGTTCGGTCGCCATGAGGATCCTCCGGCGGTGCTGGATGTGCTGTGGCGCGGTGGTGCCCCTGGGTGGCACCTCCGTGCTGTGGTGCCCCTGGGTGGCACCTCCGTGCTGTGGTGCCCCTGGTTGGCGCCTTCGTGCCCGTGCTCTCGTTGGCGCCGCCGTTGTGGTGCTCTCTGGCTAGCTCCGACTTGTTGTGGTGGTGTTGGTTGTGATGTTGGTCACACCATAGTGATGGTGTGGCTGTATCCTGCTTCGGCTACAACTCCTCTTGGTGAGCTTGTCCTTGCTCCCCTCCTGATCTCTCTAATGCATAGCTGTAGCATTTGATCTTGTTGGATGTGAGGCTCTATTAGCTGTGGTTAGCTGCTGTAGATGAGCATCAACTTGTATTGGAGCTCTCTGTGATGGATTCTTGCTGTGTCAGGGTTTTGGTCAGTGACCATCTATGTGTATTTGTGAAGTATATATACTCCTGTACTGCTCTGTTCTGTGTATTTGATCCTGGAGTTGTTACTTTGGTCAGTAACTTTAGTCATGAACAGATACTCACTTGTTCGTAGTTATTTTACTTCTAATACTGATATGAACAGATACCACTTGGTTTGGCTATTCCTATTTGTCTCTTTCTAATAGCCTATGAACATATGCTATACTTGGTTTTGGCTGTTACTTTCCTAGTCTTCTTCTGATAAGATAGATACTACATCTAATTTGGGCAGTGATGCTGGTCTGAGCCCCCCTCTCTTAGGCTTAATTTACATGTGGCTATCCCTGTGTTGTGATGAACTAGCCTTGGCACTTCCAGGCTGTCTGAGCACATAATCCCTCAAGTATACCTTGAGGTCTTCTGTACCTCTCCTTAATGGTTACCTATTCTAAGCTGCTTGTGGCTGGATGTGTTGGGACTTGGTTTGGTTGGCTGGTTGTGCTATATATCTCCTCCTGGAGCTTTGTTTTTGGCGTTGCACAATGACATGTACCTATTGTCACTGGACAAAACTGATTGTGGTGATGAAGTCCAATCTTTGGCTTTAATCACTAGTTTTTAGTTGGCTTAATTCCTGGAGCTAGTACTGATAGTGGTCTTTGTGTTGGCATTTAACTAACTGCTAATTGTGGTGGCTTCTTGATTGGGTCCTTGGCTGGTTCTCTCCTTTGGCTCTTTGGTATTGGTTTACTCTATTTGGCTTTCTAATTAAGATCACTTTGAAAATCAGGATCTTAACTAAGATTATCTTGATCTCAAGTACTGGTTCCTACAGCATTGCATTTCACCAAGTGAAATGCTACATTTCTACTCCTAACCCATTCTCTCTTTCTTAGTGTTTTTATTATGCAGGTTGGAAGAAAAGAAGAAGATCCAGAGAAGATCTTAGTAATAAGATAGTTTTTAGGAAAATAGATATTTAGTTTTAGATCATTCCTTGTAATATTTGTTGGATATGTGTTCATGGATATGTGTTCATGGATATGTGTTGGATATATATGTGTTCATGACTATATATTGATAACATGTGTTGGATATATATGTGTTCATGAGTATTGGTAATATGTGTTGGATATGCTATATTATATATATATATATATATATATATGTGTGTGTGTGTGTGTGTGTGTGTGTGTGTGTGTGTGTGTGTTTGATTTTCTATGAAAATGAATTGATATAAGAAGAAACAGAATTAATGCCTATTTGGTCTCTTTGCCATCTGCCAGCAGATGGCAAAGAGCCTGCAGTCTTTGCCGTCTGCCAGCAGATGGCAAAGAGCCATGCCATTTGCCGTCTGCCAGCAGATGGCAAAGAGCCATGCCCTTTGTCATCAGCCACTGATGGCAAAGGCCCCTTTGCCGTCCGCCAACAAAAGCAGACGGCAAAGTAGCTCTTTACCGGCCCTTTCTTTGCCGTCCGTGGCGGACGACAAAGACCTTTGTCGTCCGCCATTCATGCCTTTGACGTCCGCCTTGGCGGATGGCAAAGTAGCTGATTCCTGTAGTGTATTATGTAGAAATACAGGGCCCAGAACGACAATATCGTTGACTAGATGAACTAGGACGTGCGTGATGATATTGAAGAAGGATGGTGGGAACACCAGCTCAAAACTGACAAGACAATGTGCCACATCACTCCTTAACCTTGGTAGGATTTCTAGATCGATCACTTTCTGGGAGATTGCATTGAGGAATGAACATAGCTTCACAATGGCTAATCGAATGTTTGCCGGTAGAAGCCCCCTCAATGCAACCAGAAGCAGTTGCGTCATAATCACGTGGCAGTCATGAGACTTTAGGTTCTGGAACTTTTTCTCTGCCATATTTATTATTCCCTTTATATTCGACGAGTAGCCAGACAGGTCCTTCATACTGAGCAGGCATTCAAAGAAGATTTCCTTCTCTTCTTTGGTAAGAGCATAGCTGGCAGGAGCTTCATACTGCTTTGGAGGCATGCCATCTTTTTCGTGCAAATGTTACAGGTCCTCCCGTGCCTCCGGTGTATCTTTTGTCTTCCCATACATGCCCAAGAAGCCTAGCAGGTTCACGCAAAGGTTCTTCGTCACGTGCATCACATCGATTGAAGAGCGGACCTCTAGGTCTTTCCAGTAGGGTAGGTCCCAAGATATAGATTTCTTCTTCCACATGGGTGCGTGACCCTCAGCGTCATTCGGAATAGATAGTCCTCCGGGACCCTTTCTGAAGATTACTTTTAAATCATTGACCATAGCAAGTACGTGATCACCGGTACGCATGGCGGGCTTCTTCCGGTGATCTGCCTCGCCTTTGAAGTGTTTGCCTTTCTTTCTACATTGATGGTTGGTCGAAAGGAATCGACGATGCCCGAGGTACACATTCTACCTCCATTTGTCCAGGTATATACTTTCGGTGTCATCTAAACAGTGTGTGCATGCGTGGTATCCCTTGTTTGTCTGTGCTGAAAGGTTACTGAGAGCAGGACAATCATTGATGGTGACAAACAGCAACGCATGCAGGTCAAATTCCTCATGTTTGTACTCATACCACGCATGTACACCGTATCCAATCCACAGTTGTAAAAGTTCTTCAACTATTGGCCTTAGGTACACATCAATGTCGTTGCCTGGTTGCTTAGGGCCTTGGATGAGAACTGGCATCATAATGAACTTCCGCTTCATGCATAGCCAAGGAGGAAGGTTTGGATACATAGAGTCACGGGCCAGGTGTTGTGATTGCTGCTCTGCTCCCCGAAAGGATTAATGCCATCTGCGCTTAAACCAAATCATACATTCCTTGCATCACCTGCAAACTTCTCCCAGTACTTTCTCTCGATTTTTCTCCACTGCGACCCGTCAGCAGGTGCTCTCAACTTCCCTTCTTTCTTACGGTCCTCTCTGTGCCATCACATCAACTTAACATGCTCTTTTTTTCTGAACAGGCGTTTCAACCATGGTATTATAGGAGCATACCACATCACCTTGGCAGGAACCCTGTTCCTAGGGCGCTCATCGTCAACATCACCAGGGTCATCTCGTCTGCTCTTATACCGCAATGCACCGCATATCGGGCATGCATTCAAATCCTTGTACACACCATGGTACATGATGCAGTCATTAGGGCATGCATGTATCTTCTGCACCTGCAATCCTAGAGGGCATACAACCTTCTTTGCTGCATACGTACTGTCGGGCAATTCGTTATCCTTTGGAAGCTTCTTCTTCAATATTTTCAGTAGCTTCTCAAATCCTTTGTCAGGCACACCATTCTCTGCCTTCCACTGCAGCAATTCCAGTACTGTCGTGGTTTTGTCACGGCAGATGTCCTTCGTGTCAGGACTTAGTCGCGAGGCCAGCGCATCTATGTGGTAGCTTGAGAGGGGTTGAGTGGGAAGAGAGACGCAGGGCGGATCAACACACAAGACAAAGATTTAGACAGCTTCGGGCCTCGGGAGCATCATCCGGTAATAGCCCTACATGCTGTTTGTGGCTAGGTCTCATTATGCTCATGGGAGTCGCCGTAAACCGGCTCTCCTCCAGTTGTATCTAGCCCTAGAGATTGTTTCTTGTTGCTTGTCCCTCTTTCAGGATCCCTGCCCCTCCTTATATAAGTTGAAGGGGCGGGTTACATGACTAGTCCTAGTAGGATTAGGATTACTCTATTACAAGTGGAGTCCTAGTCTTGCTTCCTTTGTAGAAGAATATTCCTTATGCCTTTTCTCTTAAGCCGGTCTACCATAGCATGAGCCGACCTTCTGGGCTTGAGTCTTGTCGATCGTATGACCCGCCCGTCGGGTCACTAATAGGTCGCCGAGGATCGGGCGGGTCTCCAGTGAGTCGTCAAATGTCTGTCGGGTCTCTGGTGAGCCGTCAAGTCTGGTCGGGTCATACCGCGGGGTATATCCCCGACATTAGCCCCCAGTTTAGCTTGGATTTATTAATGGTAAACTTATCCTGCAAAACAAGACCAACTTTGATAGATAATACGCCGGGTCGAAGGTTCTTCTGAGCCGTCATTTGATCATCTTTAAGTCTTTGTCATTTCCTTGTTGATATATACATGTCCATGATCTCATAGCAAATCTTCCTTAGCAGATATGTTTCAACTTTATCAATGCAAAAAATCCAGATACTTCTTCTGAAAAAATCCGTGTCAATAGACCAGCTTCATAATCAATTTGCTGACATTAGTTTCTCGTAGAGAAATATTAAAAGAAATAATCCATTTGAGTCGGCCTTCAATCCTCTGACTTGACAAAAATATTGGTCTTGAAATATTCAACTGATATTCATCCGTCTTAAAGATGTAGATCTTGCCGATTTATGATTGCCAAAATTGCCAGGTTATAAATAAATGATGTCAGGTCATGATTGTTGCAGACACCGGATTAATCTGGTCTGCTTCAAACTGAGAATTTGAAGATTTGTTTCTCCCTTATATATGCATATCACCTGTAGCCCCCAAGTGTCAGGTTGTCATGCTTGCAACAACCTCGGACTTGTAATTGCCTTATGTTCATGAAAACTTCAACCAGTCACTGGTAGAAAAAGAGGCTTCCGTCCAGCCCCATTAGTCGCGAAACTGTAGGAACCGCGACTAATGAAGTCTTTAGTCGCGGTTCGGCAGACGAACCGCGACCAAAGGCTTGGGCCAGGGCGCTCGGTGGCCAGCTGGTGCACGTGAGGGGCTTTAGCCGCGGTTGGCCAGGCCAACCGCGACTAAAGGTGCCCAAAGGCCTTTAGTCGCGGTTGGCCTGGCCAACCGCGACTAAAGCTCCTCCCCTATATATACCAGTTCAGCGCACTCACTTAGCCATTTGGTGCCACTTCTCTTCACAAGGGGGTGTAGGTTTGCTTTTGGTTCCTCTTATGCACACAAGGTGTTTGATGAAATGCCCAACAGCGTGAAACAAACATGATATGAAGTGTTGGAGCCACACTTGAGGTTCCTCCTCGATCGCGGTTAGCAACTTGAACCTTTCATGCATGTGTGTCATTGATAAAATATGCATGTGTGTTGTTCATTGTTTAATTTCTATTGTTTATAGCTAGTTACTTTAACAAATGCATGATGGTTAATTATATATTTTATATTATAATAATGCAGATGAATCGGCAATGGATGTACGGTAACCGACTCTCCCGCGAGTTCACTACGGGTTTGAAAGATTTCCTCGTAGTGGCTAATGCGAACAAGCAGAAGGGTTTTGTTATCTGTCCATGTGTTGACTGTAAGAATCAGAAGGGTTACTCTTCCTCAAGAGAAGTTCACCTGCACCTGCTTCGGCACGGTTTCATGCCAAGCTATAATTGTTGGACCAAGCATGCCAAGCTATAATATGTTTGCTGAAATTCCGCCCTTCAAAGTGAACACCGACCCAAGCATTAAGTTAAATGATGAGGATGCTCCATGGATACGGCACAATCGTAAGCAAGCAGGGACACAAGGGAAGAAATGATGTGTAATAATTTATTGTACCAAACTTTGTTGAATGGATCATGTGAATTATATTACCCGTGATGTGTTTGGTGTCCATTTTCGAATGATTCGAGATACCACTGATGATACATGAAATTTGGAGTGATTTAGTCATACTCCTGCCTAGGCGTATAAATTTTCAATTGAATTAGTTTTATTTTTCTGAATTTTTTGATATATTATTTGTATTTTTAACATTTTGAATTGAACTAGTTTTATTTTTCTTAATTTTTTGATATATTATTTGTATTTTTAGAATTTTGAATTGAATTAGTTTTATTTTTCTGAATTTTTTGATATAATATTTCTGTTTTTAACATATTGAATTGAATTAGTTTTATTTTTCTGAATTTTTTGATATATTATTTGTGTTTTTAACATATTGAATTGAATTAGTTTTATTTTTCTGAATTTTTTGATATATTATTTGTATTTTTAACATTTTGAATTGAATTAGTTTTATTTTTCTGAATTTTTTGATATAATATTTGTGTTTTTAACATATTGAATTGAATTAGTTTTATTTTTCTGAATTTTTTGATATATTATTTGTGTTTTAACATGTTGAATTGAATTAGTTTTATTTTTCTGAAATTTTTTGATATATTATTTGTATTTTTAACATTTTGAATTGAATTAGTTTTATTTTTCTGAATTTTTTGATATATTATTTGTGTTTTTAACATATTGAATTGAATTAGTTTTATTTTTCTGAATTTTTCGATATATTATTTGTATTCTTAACATTTTGAAAAAGAAAAAGTATTTTAAGAATACCTTTAGTCGCGGTTGGCCTGCCCAACCGCGACTAAAGGTCGTTGCGCGCGGGAACAAAAACCCGCCGAAAAAGCCCTTTAGTCGCGGGTCGCCTCACCAACCGCGACTAAAGGTTACCCTTTAGTCGCGGGTCGCCTCTCCAACCGGGACTAAAGGTACCCTTTAGTCGCGGGTCGCCTCCCCAACCGCGACTAAAGGGGGGGCTATAAATACGACGGCCCCGAACCCCTTCTCGTTTTCTCCGAATCAACACCGCCGCCGTCGCCCTCGCCCTCGACGCCGCCCGCCGTCGCCCTCGCCCTCGACGCCGCCCGCCGTCGCCCGCCGCCCCCTCTCGCCCACGTACGGCGCCCGCCGCCCCCTCTCGCCCACGTACGGCGCCCGCCGGCCTCCCTCGCCCACCGCGCCGCCTCTCGCCCGCCCTCAACGCCGCCGGCCGGCCTCGCTGCCCTCAACACCGCCGGCCGGCCTCGCCGCCCTCAACGCCGCCCCCCAATCCACCTCGGGCCGCCGGCCTCGCCGCCCTCAACGCTGCTCTACAGAGAGCGATGATCGAGAGAGAGAGAGAGAGAGAGAGAGAGAGAGAGAGAGAAAGAGAGAATTTTTTTTGTTCTTTTTAATTTTAACTAGTTAATTAGTTTAACAAAAAGGTAAAATAACTTAAAACTTGATAATTAACAAAAAAAACCGTAAAATTTGATAATTAACAAAAAAAACGTATATACGGAGAGGGGGCGGCGAGGGGGGCGGCGATGCGCGCGGTTATAAATGTGTGTTGTCCTCGCCTCCCTCTCCGTAACGCCGTCGTCTGCCGCCCCGTCTCGCGCTCTACCGTGACACCCTCTCCCACCCCTTCCTCGCCCCCTCCTTTTGCCACCGCCCTTTCGCCACCGCCACCGCCACCACCCCCCTTCTTCACTTAATTAATTTGTTTTTACTACATGTTTTCAGGACTGACATAATGGCGGACGATGGAGCTGACCCGATTATGGACAACTATGATCCGGACGGTGAAGCACATATGTTCGGCATCATAAACGGCGATATTCTATATGTGCCGACCGGACAAGAAGAAGATGATATCTCTTCTTATCTGAACCTTGACGGTGAAGATGAAGGGCGCCGTCAGCAAGATGATGCCGAACAAACGTCGATAAACGACGATCTTCAAATGGAAGTAGCAACCACCTCCGGCGCCGAGGTATATATATATACATTGAGCCTCTGGTGATACAAACTAACTGATTTGAATAAATATGTGTGGACTAACGCGCGCAACTCTCTTTCTTATTTTAGCCCTCGGCCGGATCGTCGAAACAATCGAGTACGTCGTCAAA
The DNA here is from genome assembly GCF_018294505.1 of Triticum aestivum. Lineage (NCBI taxonomy): Eukaryota > Viridiplantae > Streptophyta > Magnoliopsida > Poales > Poaceae > Triticum > Triticum aestivum. The sequence goes on from NC_057813.1 coordinate 629,056,945, forward strand.
GCGTGGCGCAACCAAGACGATGAAACAAGGAGAAACATGCACCATCGAGGTTGTCGACAGTGCAACCGGCAGGCTGCTGGAGCCCCGCAAGAACGCCACCAAGTTTGTCAACCAATGCGGAGCCATTGTTAGAGACAACGTCTCGATCACCGTCCAGGAGTGGAATAAGCCAAAGAAGGCACGAATTGCTGGTTTCACTTTTGTCGATAAGAGAACAAAAAAAGATTGCTTCAAAAAGCTTATGGAACATTTCGTTCTACCTCCGGAATACAACAAATTCGATGAGGAGGGTAACAAGATTGAGGAAAACAAGGAGAGGAGGAGGCTAGTCAAACAGTTCGCTCTTCATAAGATGGCCGACGCATTCCGGAAATTCAAGCAAAATCTAGCCCATGACTTTGTCAAGCAGAACAAGACTCCGGATTTCAAAGGACAATATGAGAAACTGAAACATGATTGGCCAGAATTTGTGAAGCAAAAGAAATCGGAGCAGTTCATTCAAATATCGAAAAAAATAAGGAAAATGCGGCTAAGAAGGAGTACAATCATATTATGGGGCCGGGAGGGTATCGCCTTTGGGAGCCTAGGTGGGAGAAGATGGAGAACGAGCTGAGGGCGCGAGGAATCCGTCCAGGTACGGAGGGATGGGACCCAAGGGCCAAAAGCTGGTGGTACGGGCATGGGGGAACGCTGAACCCGGAGACAGGGGACTGTGTTTACCGGGGCAAAATAATTAAACCCACCCAAGCCCTTATTGATGCAATGAGGGATGCTCAAGAGGGGAAGATCAAGTTCAACAGAGAGAACGACGCGCTGACAAAAGCCCTCGGGAATCCTGAACACGGAGGACGTGTACGAGGCATGGGGCACATTCCGTGGAAAATAGGGTTCCCCCAGAACGATGACCCGTACGGTTACAGAAGCCGGAAGAGAAAGATGGATCGGGAAGCAGATGTTGTGGCGCGGTTGGCATCGGAAATGGATGTGATGAAGAAAACCGTGAGTGTACTAGTAGCCGAACGAGATGCAGCTCGGGCGCAGCATGAAGATCATCCAGCGGATCTCAGAAGCCAGCAGCGGAGAAGCAGTGTGGCTTCCACGGAGGCCCCACCGGCTGGTGCAGATGCACCGACGATCGAAATTACTGCACCGGAGCCTCTGGTGGTCGAAATTACTGCACCGGAGCCTCTGGTGGTCGAAATTACTGCACCGGAGCCTCCTCGCTACCCCGTGGACGATATAAAGGAGATGAAAGAATGTCATCTGTATTATCCTATCGGGAACATGTCCGTGAAGGTAGCCATCGGCAGTGCTTTACCATGTTTACCTGGAGCACTCCACCACAACACCCCCATTCAAGATGGCTATGCTCGTGTCACGGTGGAGGACATAGTCCAAGGGTTTGAGGACCTGGAGATTGACATTGCTACACCTGAAGGGGAGAAAAGACTTGGAGATGTCAAGCGCCATTTCATTCTATGGCAAAAGAAGTTTATCAAGTTTCCAGGCGAGGCGCCAAGGACAACAAGTCCACCCCCCTACGGTGGTGGCGGTTCACCTACACCTCCGTCACGTCAGCCGACGCCCCCCAGTCCACAACGTCCGGCGGGTGATCAGACGCCGCCCCCCAGTCCTCGTCCGGCGGGTGATCAGACGCCGCCCCCCAATCCACCTCCGGCAAAGAAGCAGAAGCAGTCCTGGATTATTAACCCGGACCCTTATGTACCTAAGACCACAAAGGTACCAGAGCCATCATTGAAGCCTCTCCCCACAAGGCCTTGGGAACGTAGTGCCGAGGAAACTGCCGCGGCCGCGGCTGCTGATCATGAGAAATGGAAGGCGGACTGCAAGAAGAAAAGAGAGCCCGAGCCCAAGCCAGTATTTTCTGATGAGCAAAAGAAGTGGGCTAAGTCATTTTTGAGCACACCGTCCCAAGCCGCGAAGAATCTGCCTGACGACTATGCACGTGAACTTCGTAGGCAGGCACTCATGTTGAAGGAGAAGAAAGAGCGGGCGGAGAACCAGGAGAACAAAGCCTTGGAGGAGGCCGAGAAAACGGAATTAGAAAGTAAAAAAAGCGGGAAACGAGTTGCCCAGCTCGGGGAACAAAGTAAACAATCGATTGCCCCGCTTATAGTGAAAGCCGCCGGTCCGGATGACCCCGATATCATAGCAGCTGCGGCAGCACATGGATTGACTGTAACGAGTGCCAGAGAACAAGCGGCCAACTTAGGTATTACTCTTCGTGAACTGTTAGGCCTTGATGAGGCGCCAGTGAAGGAGGTAGTAATTACATATGTGAAGAATGGGCCTCTCGTCGAGCCTGCGCAGGAACAGGATCTACCTCCACAAATGAAAGGTCTGCTGAAATGGTACAAGGGTTACATAAAAAATAAAAACGCCAAAGAATATATTTATGCGGAAGTTAGATATGAGCATCACTTCAAACATTACTATGTACAAATTCATCTGAGTGAATTGTTCCAGCTTTTCAATCTGCGCGAGCTCGACAAATCTATCATCAGTTGCTACGTTCTGTAAGTGATTTATTTCTACCCCATCTCGTTCATATTGCCTGCACTATATATATGTCCTAACTATATTGTTGTGTCCGCTATTATACATGCAGAATGAAGATTAAGGAATGCAGAGTAAGGAACATCCATGATGTTGGGTTCATTGACCCACACATCGTTAATGGATATGTGTTGGAGCATCACCCCGCCGACATGGAGGCAGACCTGTGGCAGTTTCTTACAAAACAGGAACTCAAAAGTGATATTCTATTTCCTTACCATTTTGGGTGAGTGTTTCTGTCTTGAGCACATTCTCTTTTGTTTACTCCATGCATGGTATGTGGCCGGCTAATCGATGAGTTATGCATGACGTACTGTGCATGTATCGTGTCCGCAGGTTCCACTGGATTCTGCTAGTAATTAAAGTTGACACCTCAGAATGTCTCGTCCACGACTCTCTGAATAAGGATCCAAAGCTTTGGGTCGACATGAGAAGAATGCTGCAGAAGTAATTATTTTCATTCATTTGCGCTCTATATCGATCGGCCTATTTCGTTCATTTCCTAATATCAAGTAACTAATAACTCTCTTGTTCATTTAATTTTCTTTGCCTCGTAGGGTTTGGAGACGGTTCGTAGATACAAAGGTCGGTGAATTCAAAAAAGAGCTAGAATTCAAAAGGGCAAAGGCTAAGAATGGTGAGGATATTCAGCCAGCGGGGACCAATCTATGTGCATACTATGTCTGTGAGATGATCCGGAGATACACCTCTGAGCGGGTTCCGAGTGATACCAATGCTCAGAGGAATAACCTCCGGATGATGCTTAGTCCAGAGGCTCGCTTCCGACCACTTCAAGAGGAACTAGCTGGATGGTTCAGGAGGGAAGTCCTCCATCCTAAAGGAGAACACCATTACGAGGACGTAGAACTTTATATGCATTAAATTATGTATGGAAACTTGTTCAAAATTGTATATGGTCATCCGATGATATTGAATATATATTGTATATTCCTCTTGAATTCTTTTTGGTTCTAATTTCAAATTTGTTTGAAATTGTACATTCATATGCATGTATGTAGTACCGTAGAATATGTGAAACTCCTTCAAAATTAAAATAAACCACAAAAGAAATAAAAAATACAAATTAAACAGAAAACAGGTTTAAGGGGGGGGGGCTAAAACCCTAAACCTGCGGCGGCCTTTAGTCGCGGTTGGCCAGAAGAACCGTGACTAAAGGTCCTCCGCCCCGACGGCCACCTGGCGCCCACGTGGACGGGCCTTTAGTCGCGGTTCTTAAGCAACCGCGACTAAAGGGTGGGGCCTTTAGTCGCGCCCGTTCGGTCGCGGTTGCGCAACCGCGACTAATGGAAGTTGCGAACCGCGACCAAAGGCCCTTTTTCCACCAGTGAGTGTAGCCCCCAAGGGCCGGGTCATTATGCAATAATGAGCAGGGACTTTTTTTATATAATTCATTGATAATAACATCAAATGATGTAATCTCCGCCATGGGGCTTGAACCCACGGCGGTTGGTTAAGAGCTTTGTACTCTACCAACCGAGTAGTAGACCTTTCAATATAATGGAGTGAGGCTTGCGTACCTTGAATTTTTGACAGGAGCAATTGGTAACCCCCAAGGGTCGGCTCATTGTAATGTGATGAGTCGGGTCTTTAATAAGATGAGCAAAAAATGACTTTGCATTAGCCCTCAAGTGCCATGGTGCATGCTGGCAGTGACATGGGACTTGCATATTTGATGTAATTTCAATTTGAATAATGTAGCCCCCAAGTGTCGGGTCGTAAGCCTGCAGCGACCCGGGACTATTCAATCCATTGTAGAATAAATCATATCCCTTGATAACATAATAGCCATTGCGCTGAAGCGACTTTAAAGACCTCCATCATAATATTGATAACCATAATAAAAATTCAGCCATGTTGGCTATTCAAGATTTGAATAATATAATCCGGTATGAAAAAACCTCAATCATTCAATATCATCATGAAAATCCAGCCAAGTTTTGGATATTAGAAATCTGAATACCTTATCGGTTGACAAGTAGATCCGAAGTTCAAACACTCGGCGGTTCTTGGCCGATGGCGACTTAATGTGCATTCATTGTAAGCCGGAATTTCATAACCCAGCGGCTTATAGCCTTTGGGAAAATCCAGAATGGTTAATCATTTTGAAGCATCAATTTTGATAATGAGCTTGAACTTAATCATTTATATAAGTCATATTTCTGCAAATCCTGTATAGAGTTTAAATAACATATGCCCTGGCGACTTAACGTCAAAAGCCAGGGCGGGTAACAACCCAAACATAATATAGTCTTTATGCAAATATGGAAAAGACTAGAATTAAGGCCATTCAAGCCTAAACATACGGGCGATTCAACGTCAAAAGCCAGGGCGGTTTATCAAACCTCGCATATTTATATAATCAGGAAAACATACATGTGGAATTGGCTCATACTGCCAGCTTACATCACCGTATCCAATAAGGGCAATAATTCAATGATTGATAAGCGCGTGATTCCAATGGCACAATCCAAAATATATCGGCGACTTAAAGTCCATAGCCAGGGCTGGTTTAAACATAATCATATATAAACAACATCATACCTGTGATATGGAATTGTACTGCCGGTTGATGTGACATGTGCAGTAAGGGTGATAACCCAATCCTTAGAAGCCAAGACCTCCGAATGTTTGATGATTGTCATATTCTGGTGACTTATTGTCAAAGCCAAGCCGGGTTAAATTTAAACCGCACTTAAACTTAGATCTGAACAAAAAGGTCTCATGTCAAATAAAGGCTGCTTTCAAATAAAACTTGAACCAAATAAGAGGAAATAATCAAGGCTTCTGATTCGAATACGATCAGTAAACCATTCCAAAGGGGTTAAGCTAGGATTCGAATACGATCATGTAGCCCCCAGTGGCTTTGACGTTGCGCCGATCGAGAGGGTACCGACAGCTATGTTCTCTTTGGTTTGAATATGACCTATGTTTGAATAGGAAGCCCCCTAATGACCTTGAGAGTTTTTTAACGACTCTGATTCGAATACGATCAAAGTCGGTTCCCAAAAGGGTTGAGCTATGATTCGAATACGATCAAGAAGCCCCCTAGTGAGCTCGGCAGTGTGCCGATCAACAGGGTACCAACAGCCATGTTCTATTTGGTTCGAATACGACCTATGTTTGAACAGGAAGCCCCCTAATGACCTTGAGAGTTTTTTTAACGACTCTGATTCGAATACGATCAAAGTCGGTTCCCAAAAGGGGTTGAGCTATGATTCGAATACGATCAAGAAGCCCCCAGTAGGTCTTTGGAGCGGGGTACCTATGTTTGAGTTGTGCTTTGCAACAGACTCTCTTTGGTCCTTTTAATTTTTCCTGAGAACTCAACTTTGCAAGAGATAATTCTTCTTGAACCTGAATTTTTTAAACCGGGTTTGAGAGCTTCAGAATTTTGTGGGAGATGGGATTTCCCTTGAACCGGATGGTAAACCGAAAGCATCATTGTGAGCCGGAATTTTTCTGACGGCCTTTTAAATTTTCATTGATAGAGCAATAATCTCCGGGGCCGGGTTATTTTTCCCTCCAATGACCCGGAATTCTCGAATGCATTGAAACCGGTCAATTCTGCCGAGTCATACCATTGTAGCCCCCGAGTCTCAAGACGACTCGAGGAGTTGGCTTGAGATTCTCCATATTTGACCATAGCAGAAGGTGTATATCTTTGGCGTTGATAGCGTGAGGTGAATCCACAGAAGGTTGAGGTGACTGCGGTGGGTTATAAATGATTCCGTATGAGCCGTGTCAGCAACTCGGTCAATGGTTCCTTTCAACTGGCTGTTTGAAGTTAACCAAACTATAGTGGCGGCTACTTGTGCGCCTGCCCATTGAGCCATCCAGTGTAGACGGCGGCTGATAATACATTGATAATTTGCCTCCAATTTGTTGGAAAAAACTGGTCTACCCAAGCAGTGACTTGCTCATACTCAATAAACAGCTCATGCAGAAAGGTGCGGCCCAGTGTGTTGATGTATACCAGGCCGCGAGAGACGGACGGTAAAGACAACCGTAGCATCAGAAGCGGCACAGACAGATGAGCCGGCCGTGGCGTTGTAAGCCAGTGTGGACGAGCAAGTTGTCCTCCTCGTTGTAAGCCGGCGCAGACGCGTCAACCGGCCACGAGAACAGACGGACAAGTCGTCCGTGGCGTTGTAAGCCGGCGTGGGCGGGAGAGTCGACCGCGGGGGCGGATGGGTGAGTTATCTGTAGTGTTGTAAACCGGCATGGGCGGGAGAGTCGACCGCGGGAGCGGACGGGTGAGTTATCTGTAGTGTTGTAAACCGGCGCGGACGGGTGAGCCGGCCGCGGTGTTGTTGTTGTTGACTGAGCCACAGAGGCGGCGGTTTGCACACATATTTGTTGAACAATGCAGTATGGTTGGATGCTGGCGCTTGATAATATTGGCGCGAGTTGTATATCCATGACATAACGATCATTCTTGGCGGTTCATCTGCATGCAATATTATCAAGCGCCAATATTGGCGCTTAATTATATATATTGGCGCGAGTTGTTGATATATATCGTCGGTTCGTCTGCGTGCAATATATATAATTAAGTGTGTCAAAAACCATTATAGAACATCATGAATACATAATTAAGTGACCAAATTAATAGAAGTTCATCATCCAGTAAAGCCAAAAGTACATACATAGTTCTCATGTAACAACATATAGCTCTCCAGAGCATCTAATTAATTAAACCATAAATTAAAACTATGTAAAACATTTCAATGCGAAAACAAATGCGATCATAATCGCAACCAAGGTAACAATTGATCCAACGGCATAATGATACCAAGCCTCGGTATGAATGGTATATTTTCTAATCTTTCTAATCTTCAAGCGCATTGCATCCATCTTGATCTTGTGATCATCGACGACATCCGCAACATGCAACTCCAATATCATCTTCTCCTTCTCAATTTTTTTTATTTTTTCCTTCAAGAAATTGTTTTCTTCTTCAACTAAATTTAACCTCTTGACAATAGGGTCGGTTGGAATTTCCGGTTCACATACCTCCTAGATAAATAAAATCTATGTCACGTTGGTCAGCGTAATTATCATAAACAATAAATGAACCAAATAGCTATAAAGATAATATATACCACATCCAAATCATAGACAGGACGAGAGCCGACGGGGGCGGATACCAAAACCATCGCACTATATAATAAGAAGCAATAATAAAAATAAGAAATTATACAAGTATCTATCTAAACATACAAGTAAGATTTTTTTTCCTTTCAGAAAGAAGATAAGAACAAGAGGCTCACCACGGTGGTGCCGGCGACGAGATCAGCGCGGGCGATCAACGACGTTGAAGACGGGGACGAAACGTGACGGACCGCTAAACCTAGACAAATATTAAGGAAAATAGAGCTTGGAGGTCGAGCTTGGAGAGGAGAAAACTTAAGTAGTGTGGCTCGGACATTCCATCGAACACCTCGTGTGCATACGAGGTGAGCTAGAGCACCACAAAGCACTCTCCCCTCGCTGGCCAGAAAAAACAGAGCAGTGTGTTTTTCTCTTACGCGAGGGGATATCTAGGCATCTCATTGGTCCCGGTTCATGGCTTGAACCGGGACTAAAGTGCGGCCTTTGGTCCCGGTTCAAGCCACCACCCGGGACCAATGGTGGTGGACCAGGAGCGAGGCCCATTGGTCCCGGTTCGTCCCACCAACCGGGACCAAATGGGCCAGACGAACCGGGATCAATGCCCCCACAAGGCCCGGCTGGCCCCCTGGCCTCACGACCGGGAACAATGGGCCCATGGGTCCTGGTTCGTGACTGAACCGGGACTAATGGGCTTATCTGGCCCGAACATAAGCCCTGTTTTTTACTAGTGAGTACTCTTATAAAAAGGAACAGAGGGAGTATTATTTTTCCCACATATATACTGATCTCCATTCTATACTATTTTTCTCTCATATTTCATGAAGGCATATGGCAAATATAACGACAGAGAAGATTTGTTCATTGCCTAACCAAAAATGAATTCAGGAAGGTAATAATGTCAACATGCCGAAGCTTTATATTAAATTAGGAACTTTTAGATGTTCGCAAGTTATTTTGTGTGTAGTCATACTACTGAGTCAAGCACTAAACACTAAACCTTTAGCAAAACAATTAAGTTGTAAACATGTGTAAACTTAATCTAGTTACTTTCTTAGTATTTTGTATGGGTTTCATAGTGGTCGCAGGCTTGCAGCAAATGGCCTTAGATTAATTCTATCCCATGTTGTTGGTTTCTAAAATATAATATTGCTGGTTGTCTTTTCAGATGGTACTATGATATCTTCACGGCACACATATTGCATCTCCTCTAATATATGCCTTGAATGTATGTGATATTAGTTATTGTGTCTTCCTCTGCAGGTTTACAGGTGTTGCTCCAGTGGTCATGATGTCGTGATACTGTGCCGCATATTAGGTAAGGTTCTAAATAGTGAGGACCAGGTAAAATTGATGTGTGAACATCTACTTCAATATGAGCTAGCGGAAGCAGTGTTTTTTTTTGTGCATGATGAAAAATCGTTGGTCCATTCATTCAAACCTCAAAATATGTAGTGGCAACAACATGAAGATAATGTAGGTGCATGGCCATTATGTTGATGAAGAAGCAATAAAGAACTTTGCTAATTTAATGTATCGTTTATCGTTATTTAGATGTCTGGGCTATTTTCTTGAGTAGCTATACTCATTAATCTGATATATCTATTGTATATTGTGATTTTATTTTCGTAAATTATTAGGTCATTGGTATCAAACACAAATTTGGTGGTGAAAACTTTAAAAAGACCGGTTGGGTGAATAATAGAGTTTTTTGGTTCACCAAACATAGTTATCTTGGATACATCGATATTTTTTTCTATTCAAGAATATGCATGTTTAAAGTAGCTTTATTATCCATGCTAGATTTTGTGGGTTAGGTCAAACTTATTGATCCTCCTGCAAACCTTCGAATTCCGAGAAAGTACTGCTATAAAAATAATGTGCAACTTCTCTTTTTTTTAAACAAATTATTTCCTGCTTTCTCAATTATTATAATAGTGTGATTACTTACATATTAAGTAATTGTGTGGCCTCGAAACACGGCAAACTTGAAACTGGTGAGATTTGAATAAAAAAGAAATGAAGCAAATATTGCTACTTCAGCATTTCCTTACTTCGATTTAATATCAACTGTGATTGACTAGATATTGTTTACATTATATCTATATTTTAAAAAGCCCTGGCTTGATGATGTTCAAATCAAAAATGAAACATTCACATTTATACTCCTACAATTATAGCCATTCATATTGACTCCATATTCTAAAGGCTTTTTTCTAACGGCATGTGTATTTTCTCTTTGTAGTTCCCTTATTTAGATTTTAGATCTACCATTCTAGAAAACATATGAAATTAAATAAGCCACGCTATATCATTTCCTAATTAAATAGTACCATAAATATTTATTAACATGTCAACATATGTATCCATTTAAAAAATTAGGAATCCTCCTCCACATAAAGTTAAAGTTATATGAATGTCCACAAAGTATATATGCATGTTGTGTAACAATATCATAGTAACATCAGTAGAAGAATATAATACCCCTAGCCCGTGCAGGTGCACGGGTTGATGACTAGTCGAATAAATCAAACAATGATCCAACTCATGTTCTTCAAGCTACCCATTTAGAATTTTTTTAACACTACCAAATAGCTCCTAATCTGAATACTAACTATGTCATTTGTATCCCTACTCTAATGTGCATTTGATCCTTTGAATCTACTTAACTATAGCAGTTGCGGCAGATGAATGGTATTAGGAAGACATCTAGGAAAAAAGTGATTGATTGAATTATTAAATGACTACATGGCATTACGTTTTTCTTCTCACTCTTTTGTTTGTTTTTCTTGTCTTTCAAACTAACTAGATACCTTATTCCCTTCGATCTCCACCAGTGAGCCCATGGATTCACCTCCCCTCTGTCTGCTGCTCCGGCGGCCGGTGGCAGGGGCGTGTATTCCTGGTGCCTCGTCTTAGATAGGTAGGGTTTCAGTTCTCGCAAGGGCGACACTCAGACGGATGGTGGAGCTTCTTCTTCAAGTCAGTCTTCCGGGCTCCGATCCTTCTTAAGTTCGTTCTCTCGGAAAGATTAGACAGTGCTCCGATGTAGATTCCTGCCGAGCGGCAAGGTTAGAATTTCTCAACATGCGTACACAACAGCGAGATTTGGTGTGACGTTCTTCAAATTAATTCACGGATTCAATGGCGACGAATGCGCCCCCCGAATGCTGGTCCTTAGGGGCACGTGCACGAAAACCTCCCAGCTGTCATCGACAAGGTCAGGTCAGATCCGGTATGGGAGCAGCGACAGCGGTGCGAGGCGGCTTGTTCAACCGGTGGCAATGGTCGTTCGGTTGTTCATGGACCTCAATGTAATTTTTATTATGTTTGGGTGCTTTGTATTTCTGATGAATCCTTATAATAAATCTGATATTTTCGCAAAAATAAAAACTAACTAGATACTTAATTTTTGTTTATGTATTTGGATTGCTAAACCTCAGTCGACTAAGACCTAACCAAGTCTCAGTCGATGCTATATTCATGAGATCTTATGTGGTGATTCGTGCAAAATTTTCTTTTAAAATTTTCTTTTTATATGTTATATGTCACTTGACCGAGACTTGGTTAAGTCTCAATCGACTGAGATATAGCCACACCCTTCATGTATTTTTGGGTAAGGACATTTTTTTCGTTGCAGCACACGAGCATTTTTACTGGTTAGTAAAAAAGGAATTATAGAAACCGTTGGACATGTTGACGTACGAAGTTCTCAGCCACGGCTAGCTCCTGAAGCCACAGCACGGCTTGAGCTTGACTGAGCTATGGACGGAACAGGCGGGCGTGGCTTGCCAATGGACGAGTGGGCTGGCATTTTTATAGCCGGCGCGAGAGTGCGGGAAGCGGTCACATAATTCTGACTGTGTACGTACTGCACCGTCGAATCAAATGCCGATCGTAACTTCAGATGGAGGGATGTCGTGCATGAGAGCGTGTGGCGCTGTTGAGGTGGTGGGCGATCAGGGCACAGCTCTACTGTTTACGCCCGTACCTTAGTGCATCCATGGTCATTGAATGCTATTGCTGCCTGATGGTAGCACCACGTATTGTGCTGTACATGGACGGTTACAAGTCTCGCTGGACTTCTCGACGTGGATGCACATATGAACGGGGTAGATCAACATATTACTATAGCTAACGCTCTGTCCTCTCATCTCACATTGCTGAAATTCAGAAGGAATTTGGTGGGAGATAAGGCAGATCAGTGGCAGGAATTATTGAAGCTGTGTGAGAAAGTTGTTTTGAATCAGGAAGAGGATAAGCTTTTCCGGATCCCTAAGAGTACGGGAGTATATAGTGTTAGATCTTTTTATTCGGTGTTACAAGTTAGGGAAAAGTGTCCAAATAGATTCTTATGGAAAGTTAAAGTACCTCCTAGAATTAGAACATTCATCTGGTTAGTTACAAAGAAAAGTATCTTAACCAGGGATGTTTTGCTGCACAGGGGTGGAAAATGTGAAAAGCGTGCCTTTTTTGTGGCAAAAATGAATCAATTAATCATCTTTTTTCCGGTGTCCCTTGGCCAGATACATGTGGTGTGTGGTGAGTCATATAACAGGGATCCAATGTGAGTTATATGATATGGAATCATGCTTGGATATCTGGCTGGGTAAATTTGGAGAGAAGAAAAAGAAAGTTATTTTTGTGGGGGTGGCGGCTTTGATTTGGAGCATCTGGAAAACTAGGAATCTAGCCTATTTTCAACATGTCTGGCCTGCTGACCCTAGTGTAGTTATGTTTAAGATGTTGCATTGGATTAACGATTGGAGTGTTTTGCAGGGGAAGGAGGACGCAAAGGTGGAGCTGCAACAGGGCGCAAAGCTGCTGGAGCGAGTCGCCAATGACATCTTCCAGGCGCGAAGGAGTTGGGCATCTTGGATTCCGAGGATCGAGGATTGAGTCAGTAGTTGTGGGGCTGTAGAGGGGATGTTGCATGTTGAGATGTCTATCTAGGATAAGTCTTTCTTGCTGAGTTTTGTGGGTGATTATGTTTAGTTTCTCCGGTAAACAGGTTGTGTTAGGCGGTAAAAAGAGATGTATGGGTCCTAGCGGGATGGGTTGTGTTTCTGGTTGTAATAACAAATTCTGGTTTCATTAATAAAATCGAGGGGATCACCCCTTTCTTTCAAAAAAAATCGAGTGTGAACAAGCGTCCGGCGCAGAAAATCAAATAGTATTTCATCTTATAATTTGAGAGGGGCAGGCAGATAGACACCGGGGAATAACAAGGTCGCTGTCCGGAGCGAAAAGACAATGCATGTCTTGTTGTGCGCGCGTGCCCTGCCGCTCATGGCATCGCCGGGTTGTCGCGGTCGACGTACCATTTCCGGATAGATGACGCCGCGTGCCCGCAGAAGGTCGTCCGGCCGCCGAGAATTTCTGTGGACCCGGGTTAACGGCGTCGTGGGCCAAGCCGCCCAGAGCAACACGGCGGGCCAATGCCAGCAAGCCTTCTTTTCACCACTATCCTACGCTGTCACTCATTCCCTGGACGAGCACGGTTCGCTTCCATTCGTTTGATGATGATGTGGCCATGACATCCGTGTCCCGCTACATGATCACCGAGTCCGTCCAGATGCAACCGGTACTAAGCCAGCTTTGGTGTAGCTCCATTTACACCAACCTCTCCACACGTTGATCCACTTTCGTGCACACCGCCACATCATTCTAGATTGTAGTGCCGGAGTTCTTGCGAGATTTGTGTGCTTAAACATGTGTGCATGCATATTGTTGTCAGTAGCAGTAAAATGTGATGTTACTTGTATGTAATCTTAATGTCTTGTGTGTTTTTGTGTAAGTCAGTTTTTTTCTTCTTCTTTCTTTAGGCCTTTGGTGTCACCTTATTTCCCCTTATGTGCTCCCGTAGCCGTGAATATCTAGTAAATGTTCCTAGACAGTAATAATGATTAACCTCTTTATATTATGTGTATACGTACCATTTATGTTCATTTCTGTAGAGTCGAGATCTGGTGTACCCATTCTTTGTCCCGATTTCTATGTTTTCTAGATGGATTTCTTTGTTTCGTGATCATGTAAGATCAACAAGGACATTCCATCGCATACTGGAAGCCTATTTTTTTTCTATTTCTATGTCTGTTAAAATCCTATGAATCAATGAGAACCAGTTATCGTACCAATGCAAACAACAAGTGACGAGGCTATGCCCAAATTTTTTATTTCACACAAAAAAGGTCAAATACACAGCAAATGCCATTCATCTGACATCATTCTTTGCTTTATTTAATTATTTCTCCATTATGAAAATGGTCTTATTTCTCCATTATGAAAATGGTCTTACACTAAAAAAAGGTTCCTATTCCAATTGTCAAAATCATGGCCTTGGCTTGGAGGAACTATACCACATGATAAAGCAGTCCCGATGTAATCTCTCTGACCTTCTCAGCATTCGCCACGCCTGTTCCTAGCCATGGATATCTGCCGGCACCAACCAGCACACAAACTATAAGTAGAAAAAGATGATCTAGGGTTATGGTTATAGGAATTTAGACATAGTTTTCTTATCTTTTAAATCCACTGAGGATGTTGTTACAGTGATGGAACATACGTCTGACTACCTATACGCTCAACACAGGGTGGTGCATATTTGATTCCACCAATAATTTAACACATTAACCGATAGGGAATCTTTTTTTGTCTTTTGTTCTTTTTTATATTCTCCGCTAGTTCTTGCAATCTTCTAAAGAAGTTATGTTCCGTTGGTAACTGTTTGTTCATAGAGTTCTTTTATGATCAGTAGAAACTTGATGTGCTTAATCAAACATAATTTTTTTGCTTGTCTATTTTTAATCCAGAGGGCATCACGATCACCTTGATTTTCCTAAAGGAAGCCACCCACACGCACAAGCTGCATCTATTTTCTGAGAAATAGACTGCATGTCCATGGTATCTGAGATGCATGATAGTCGATCCGCTCTTCTACCGTACGTGCACTAAAACTCGAGGGGGAAGCACTGCATATGTGTCACTTAGGCTGAAAGATTGGATTAAAACAGTGTCATTTTTACACTTACTAAAATCCAGTGTGTTTCCAGGACTTGAACCCGTGACCTCTTGGTCACAAGGCAGCAGCTTTACCACTGCGCCAAGGCTCCCCTTCGCGCCAAGGCGCTGCGTACTATAGACCCAAAGTGGTCGGACCCTTCCCCGGACCCTGCGCAAGCGGGAGCTACATGCACCGGGCTGCCCTTTTTTAAAATCCAGTGTGTATTTTTGAGGAAAACTAAAATCCAGTGTGTTAATACCATGCTACGGTGTGTCATGCAATAAAAATACTCCCTCCGTCCCATAATATAAGAACGTTTTTGACACTAGTGTAGTGTTAAAAACATTCTTAATTTTTGGGACAGAGGGAGTACCATGCTACGGTGAACTCTAAGTTCTAATTCTCAGAAGCAAATCACGTAACTGTATATTACCTTTTGGCAGGTGGAGAGGCACGCCAACGAGTCCACCTGCTTCCATCATCAGGCTGCCGCGAGTGAAGTTTGATTTGAACCTTGTCTGCTCGCTAAGGTACCAGTAGGGAGGAACAGAGTCAGCCACTGAACTTGCTGGTGTGCCCAAATTGTCTGATGGTCATGCGCTGGGGGTGTGTGCTGAATGGTCTGGTCCTTGACCATCACTACTCCCACCCGCGATGCCATCATTTCGCCACGACTCACATGATGATGTAACCCCTTGTGATCCGTTGGTAATGTCAGCAGCATCCCCATCTGATATATTTCCACATAAAGCATAACCACCATCTTGATATCTACCGCGGACATTCGTATTCTTGTCCACCTTTGGTGACGGGGTAAAATTCAAACCTAAATCGAAACTCGGCTCGTTGTCCCAGCACACTGTGGTTACACGTTTCCTAACATCCATGATAGCCCACCCCAGGTAGAGACACTCAGTCTACGAGAAACGAAAACTGATGGGATAATCCACCACAGAATGCTGTTCCCCTCAGGCGTACTAGCCAGTGGATCGGCCACGTTCAGATCGACATCCAGCTCAGAATTAGACCTCTGTCCCCCACAATGTTGCGATGCTACTGCGTCGCTTGGTCCATCGAGATACACACATGGGCGTTTATTTTGCATATGCTGAATGCAAGCGTCAGTGTTTCTCTTTACTGGACTGCTCACATCTGTGATCCAACATATAATACATATGTCCACAATTTATTTGTTTTACACACAACCACCTATGAAAATGGAATGCATGCAAACAAAATCATTATGCGTCTGATAGGTCCTGATACGTACCTTCGGAAGCCATATTATCCTCCACTGTTGATGATTTCGTGCCATTGTTGTCTCTATTTAACATTGTCGACCCAGATGCATGCATTACACTCTGATTACGTGTAAAATTGTTGTCGTTCAACATTCTGTATATCTTCCCATAAAAATTTGCATTCATAACTTCAACATGTTTCATGATGCCCTCCTGATGTGCTTTCAGCTTATTATAAAGGTTAAGTTTGGCCTGCACGGAGATCAGTCATATGGTTTTAGAAACGTATGTCATCACTTAAAAGGATTGACGTTTCGACAGCACATAATTATTATGTGAAACAACATTGCGGTCAGGAGTGTCACCTGATGTGTCAAGCCTCAGGGTGGACGACACGAGCGGTCCTTTCGGACCGGCTCGTGGCCCGCTCAAAAAATCAATCGGTCCGAGCTCATGAATCAGGCCCGACAAAGCTTCGGTCCGGTCCGGGCTTTAACCGAGCCGACCGAGCGGACCGAGAATCACAGCGGCGACGCCACCGTCTTCCTCTCCCATCCCAGCGGCGAGTGCCGCCCGCCGCATCACCACTCCACCAGCCACTCACCTGAGCTCTCCTCTCCATCCCTCACAGTGCCTCGATCCTGCAGGACACGTTTCGCTCAAAAAAACGCACACACGCACGCACCTGTGCCGCTGCCGCCGCCGTCCAGTGCACAACCTCTCGCGGACGCGGCGACCGGCCTCCCAACGACCAACCACCATGTCCAGGAGCTCCGCGACCATGAGATCTACGTCCCCATGGAATGAATCGGCCTGATTCATTCCGAAGCCATCGCCATCTTCCTCCTTACCGAACTCCTGTCGCCGTCATTCATCGTCGATTATGTCGCCGTCGTTGCTTCCCCGGCCTCCCCGACCACACCATCGTGTTCTACGTGAGTCACTGCACCTTCCCGCTCTGTTCCCCCTTCTTATTAGGGCCTAGAGGCTTCACTCCCCGACGCCATGGTCACCATCTCGTCGCCGGTGAGTGGTTGGCCGGTCCGCCGGTCCAGCCCGGGCTTTTGCCTCGCCGGTCCGGTCCCTGAAAAGAGGACCGCTGGCCTGCTCGGTCCGGTCCGGCCCGGACCGCCAGCGGCCGGTCCAAATGACGGCTCGGACCGGGACCGGACCGGCCCGGACCGTGTCCACCCTGAGTCAAGCCCATAGAATCACAAATCTTTGATGCACATGCCCAAGCATCCCCTTGTTGTTGTGCAATATAGTCGTTATCTGCCCTGGAATATGCTGAACTAGCAGCATCTCGTGGCTGCGAAACAAGAGAAAAAATCGACGAGTATGCCCTCTCTCTGAAGATGCAGTGCTAAACTGAATCCTATAATGGTCTGGGTGGAGACTTACTGCTGAACTGCCAAAAATGAAATCTCTATTCTTCGTTGAATCCATCGGCCTTTTGTCGGCATTGATCATGGCTCTAGTTTTATCCGCCGTGAAAACTTTTATTCTGGGGAACACATCATGTGCCATGCTTATTTCCCCCAAATTAATGCTATCTAGATACGATGTATGCAGTTTCGAATGCAGCCACCTCTGTTTGTGACATCTTCCCCTTATAGCATGCCCAAGCATCCCCTTATGGGCAAATACAGTCTCGCTCCTATCCAGAGTTTTGCCCATCACATCTATTCCAGCTGCCGGGATTCCGAATACCTTCTCAACATCGCTCTCATTGAACTTAAATACCTTATTCGGTCCCAAAATAATGGCTTGTCTGACCTCATCCACCATCCCCAAAAGCCAAACCATATGCGTGACGCTTAACTTGCTGATCAGAGGTATGGATAGAGTGCCACCCCAACCCATAGAGGTAACGATGTCTCGTTTCTGCTGGTCAAACTGCGATATAACAAAGTAAACCTTCTGAACTCAACATCTGAAAGTAGGATCGTTATACCGGTTGCCCCTGTCTGATTCGTCCTCTTCAACGATTGTGGGCAGCTTGTTGAGCTTGCTGTAGTTCTGCACATTCAGAGCATTGGTTAAATGTACAACTCTTCAAAACGGATAAAAAAAACCATTGATTTCTATACTACGGCTGTTACCCAAACAAACACCTTGGCGCATCCCATGCAACAAAAAAAAAACTAACTACAAAAATTGAGCTCTCTATGACGGCAACGTATCAGCTAATCTGTTCTATCCAAGCCAGATATAATGTGCGATTCATTTTGCATCCCCGGACCCCTTCCCAGGAGCAACAGATCGAGATTCAAGATTAAGTCTACATGCCATCTTACCTGCATGATGACTGTTTATATACGAAACACCTGACGGCTATTGCTGCCCCAACCCCGTTCCTAATCTGGCAGAACAAAGAGATCCATGAACAATCTCCATCTCGCCCAATGCCAAAATACATCCCGGCATCCAAATAACCTATGCGCATAGCTTAAATCGCATATTTACCTGTGATAGATCTGTACAATGGCCGGCGGCGCGAGATGACATGGACGGCGGTGCCCGCTGCGGCCCGGCTCTGGAATTCCCCGGCGGCCCGCCCGTCCCGGCGCCACTTCTTGCACTAGACAATCCTGCCTCCCGCTCAGATTTGGCTTCTATTCATGCTCTGCCTCCGACGAATCCCCCTCCCCCGCCACCTAGCATGCTCCTCCAGGTACAAGGGGGACCGCAAATGGACCAGAGTCACGGGCCGCCTCCCCGAGTGTCCGATAGTTGTTTGTCCTTGTGTCCTCTAGCTGAACAGTACCCTAAGCTATGCCTCAGTTCCTAAATATTTGTCTTTTTAAAGATTTCAAATGGACTACCACATACGGATGTATATAGACATAATTTGCTCCGAATGTAGTCGCTTGTTGAAATCTTTAGAAAGACAAACATTTCGAAACGGAGGGAGTAGTAGGCAGATCATGGACAAAGGCATTACTAACCCACTTGATATAACCGTGGTCTGTCGATCTTACGGAAATGGCTAACACATATCCCGAGGTATATGGACGACCCAGATAAGCGGGCGGGGGTGCATATGCTTTATTATATATTTTCGGGGAGCACAGGATAAATAGAGTGAGCTCCAGCACCGGGTTGCTCGCAGCTCGCCGGCGGCGGAGGAAGCACGGGGAAGGAGCTCCACAGAACATAGTAGTGAATAGAGCCGAAACCAGACAACTCACTGTACACGAACGGCAGCAGCACGTCCATGGTGGAAAACCTGCTGCAATTGCCGCTCACCTGTTCCCCCTCCACTCTACATCCGCCTCCAGGTGCCATAGCTGCTGGAATTTAGTCTATTTTGGGCCTCACCAGGTCCCAGAGGCACACAAGAATTTTCTTTGGTTTCAAAACACTGGTTTATATACCGATACTGTAGCGGAGACTGTTAAGTTGAACTTCCACCTAGAACTCTACGATACACTAGTAAGCAACTTGAACAGTGGACTGTGTCGTGGTTCTAAGTCTGACAGTAGAGTGGTGGGTAGGTATGGAGAGGCAAGGTCCTAGCTATGGAGAGGTTGTAAACACAAGAGATGTACGAGTTCAGGCCCTTCTCGGAGGAAGTAAAAGCCCTACGTCTCGGAGCCCGGAGGCGGTCGAGTGGATTATGTGTATATGGATCACAAGGTGCCGAACCCTTCTACCTGTGGAGGGGGTGACTTATATAGAGTGCGGCAGGACCCCAGCCAGCCCACGTAGGAGAGGGTTTAAGGTGCGTTAAGTCCGGGGCGTTACTGGTAACGCCCCACATAAAGTGTCTTTACTATCATAAAGTCTACTTAATTACAGACCGTTGCAGTGCAGAGTGCCTCTTGACCTTCTGGTGGTCGAGTGAGTCTTCGTGGTCGAGTCCTTCAAGTCAGTCGAGTGAGTCCCTCGTAGGTCGACTGGAAGGTGATCTCTTCTAAGGATGTCCTCGGGCAGGGTACTTAGATCAGGTCTGTGACCCTACCCTAGGTACATGACTCCATCATTAGCCCCCGAATGGATTGAGGCTTGAGTGATGAAGGAGTTGATGCTGTTTCCGATTAGCCTTCGCATACTGGTCGTGCGTTGTTTTGAACCAAAAAATCTCTTTGTTGAAAGTGAGCAACTTTTCTTCAGTCGACTCGATCCATTCTTTTCCTTCGTCGAGTGATCCTTTGGGCTTCGCCGATTTCCGAGCGACGGATCGCAGGAAATCCCGCGTTTGGCAGACCGATCTGCCGTTCGCGGATTCCGCGGGATGCGAAATTTGGGGAAGCGCGCGAAGCGGGGCGGACCGCGGTGTTCGGACGGGACAGGGCATAGACGCCTCGATCCCCGCGCCGCTTTTTTCGCCACGTATCGCGTCCGCGTAACTGTTCAGGATATGATTAGATCGACCGGGCCCACCTGTCATCCACTCGGAAGGGATCTTATAAATGCGCCCGGCGAGGGTTTTTTGAACAGTGCCTCAGCATTCTCTCTCTGCTCCCTTCGTCTCCGCCCAACGCGCTCGCTCTCGCCTCCGCACAACTTCCCCTCGCGCGTCCCGCCGGCAGCCATGGTCAAGGAGAAGACGGCGGCGTTGGAACGCGCGAAGAAGGCGTCGGCGACGGAGAAGGCGAAGGGGAGATCCACCAGTCGTGGCGGGTCTTCGTCTAGATCTCGCCTGCCGAAAGGCTGGGTCCAGGGAGATTGGATCCAGTCGACCATCACGGAGAAGGATCTCCTCGACATGGCCAACGAGGGCCTGATCCCTCATGGAGCTGCGAGGCTTCCGGGGAAAGAGTGGCAGCCCCAGCCAGAAGAGGGTGAGTGCGTGCTTCTGGCTACCCATGTCGACCGCGGATTTTCTTTGCCGCCGAGCATTTTCTTCCGTGGTTTCTTGAACTTCTTTGGAGCGCAACTCCACCACTTCACCCCGAATTCTATCGCCTATCTTGCCGCGTTTGTGTCCATGTGTGAGAGTTTCCTGGGTTGTCGACCGCATTGGGGTTTGTTCAAGCACATATTCACGTGTCGCTCTCAGACCGTGAAGAAGGCGAGCCCAGGCGACGAAAAAACCCGAGTTGTCCAAATGTGTGGGGGTCTGGGGATCCAGGTGAGGAACAAGAGCACCTTCCCAGCCATGACATTTCCCGAGTCAGTCAGAGGCTGGCAGTCGACCTGGTTCTACTGCCAGGATCAGTCGACGCCGGGGCAGTCGAGTGGACTCCCTCAGTTCACCATGGGCCGAGTGAACAAGCCCTCCTCTCTGAAGGTGATTCCGGAGGAGAAAGCTGACGTGAAGATGCTGATGGAGCGTGTAGTTCAGTTGGTTCGGGAGGGAGTGACGGGTATGGATCTCCTGGAGGTTTTCCTTAGGCGTCGTATCCAGCCTCTTCAGTTCCGGAGCCATTGCATGTGGTTGTACTGCGGGACTGAGGATGTGACTCGGGTCAATCCAGAAACAGTCGACGATGCCACTCTGGAAAGGTGGATGGCCGCCGTTACTGGGAACAAGGATAACCCTCGCGGAGCCAGAAGGATTCCTCCACTGGACTGCCACAGTGATCCAAACAAGGTATGTCTGCTCCACTTCCCATTGTATTCTCGTCACATTTATTTATGTTTTCTCTGCCGATCGGTCGACTGATCTTTGTATTGATGTCTATCAGGCCCTCACTGAGCTGTACTCGATGCCCAACGGAGCACAGGCTCCGACTAGGAGGGAGAAGCGAGCGGGGGCGAGAGCCAGGAGGAGGAGTGGGACTCGGACGCCGCTGAGGATGATGATGATGATGACGATGATGACGATGATGATGATGATGGTGAGGACGAGGAAGAGGAGGAGGAGGAGGAGGTCGCACCACCGCGCTCGGAAAGGCGGTCGAAACTTGTCCATGACCCTGCGACTGAATGTGGCAAGGGGGTTGCGACTGTTACACAGTCGACCAAGCGTCCTCGGACCACCTCTCCGGCGCCGACTGAAAAGGCGTCGAAGCAGCCCAGGGCGGCCCCGTCAAAGCCGACCAAGCACCTGCCGAAGATGAAGGTGTCCATCCCCACCATATCAGGGTAATCATGTTGCTTAAGTCTTCTTGTTTTGTGTGAACTTTATCTCTGGTTGGCGCTGGAGTTAGTCGACTGACTCTTTGGAGTTGTAGTGCTGCTACTTCTGAGACCTCAGCCCGGGCTGACGATCATGAGATGGAGGACGCAGCAACCTCAAAACCTGGTACTATACTCTTAACCCCGTTTCTAGTCGACTGACTCATGATCTCTAATTCTGATTCTTTTCTGTAGCTCCATCCAATGTTGTTATCACTCTCCCTGATGATGATGAAGATGAGGAACCGCTGAAGCACAGAATGAGAAGGAAAGCGTCTGCCAGCAGGGTGCCCCAGGATGTGACGGTGCCTGAGACTCTGGTCGCGGAGGAGGAGAACACCACTCGACACACTGTGTCCTTCGCAGATCCACTGACGAGTGCTCTGCAGCCCTCCCTCTTCAAGACGCACCACGTCCCAGAGGACCAAGCTGGCGCCGCGAAGGAGGCGATACGCCAGGCAGGGATCATGATGGAGCAGTTGAAGACCATCCGGGATGCGAGCCAGGCAGCTTACGACGCCAGTTCCGCCCTTCAAAGCAATGTTCAGGTCAGTCGACCACCGCTTGTTTTCTTTCCAGAATTTATAGTAATCACCCACTGGGTGTGTCGATTTAAACTCCGTGTTAGCGGGGGCACGCTGAGTGCACCCGCTGGGTGTAGTCCCCAAGGCTAGGGTCGACTGCTGGCGGTCGGCCTTAGGCTTTATAATTTCAGTCTTTCCGTCATTCGACTATGGCGAATGGATTTCGCAAACCGGTGGGGGCACGCTGAGTGCACCCACTGGGTGTAGTCCCCGAGACTGTGGTCGACTGCTTGCAGTCGATTACAGTCTTAAAGAATACATCTCTCTCTTTTTTTTTTAGGTCGACTGGTCGACTCTGTCTCCAATAGGATTAGTGGGGGCACGCTGAGTGCACCCACTGGGTGTAGTCCCCAAGGCTAAGGTCGACTGCTGGCAGTCGGCCTTAGGCTTTATAAGTTCAGTCTTTCCGTCATTCGACTATGGCGAATGGATTTCGCAAACCGGTGGGGGCACGCTGAGTGCACCCACTGGGTGTAGTCCCCGAGACTACGGTCGAATGCTTGGATTCGGCTGTAGTCTTAGAAACGCGTGATTTTTCCTTTTCCACTCGGAAGTGAATTATCTTTGACATTTAGTCGATTGGTTCTTCGCAGAACTCCTGTGACCTTGCGGCTCGCTACACTGAACTGGAAAACAAGCACATTCAGCTCGAGCTGAATTTGAAGCTGGTTCAGGAGAATCTGACGAAGGCAAAGGAGGAGACCGAAGGTATGTTTGGTGAGGCCTCGACGACTGCTTTTTCCCTTCATTTGTTTCAAAATCTGATCTTGCTGTAACTTGCAGGTAAGGTGAGGGAGGCCCAAAGGAAAAAAGACCTTGAACTAGCTGAGAAGATCAAGCTTGTTGACGAGAAGTTAGCTTCAGTCACAAAGCTTGAGCAAGAAAATGCTACTCTGAAAGCTGTTCTTGGGAAGAAAAATGATCTGGAGGTTTTCCTGAGTGGTCTTGCCAAGAAGCTGTTTCTTATGCTTGAAGGTAAACCTTCAACAATCATTTTCAACTGTGGTTTTTTTCATTCGACCATTGCCTTGACTCGGTGATCGTCCTTGCAGAATTTTGTCAAAACTTTGAAGAAGAGACTAGCCGGCTGGAACCAAACCTTGACCCCGTCAATTCTCCGGTGAACGACGAAGTTGCCATGAATGTTTTCCGACTGGAGTCCCGTGTTGCAGCTGCCGTGGACTATCTTGCAAGGCTGAAGGTCGCCACATCTCGCATCGACTCAACGCTCTGGCCCGGGGAGACACTCCAGAACGACCTCGAGTCGCTGATGGCTCGTTTGAACGCTGTCCCTGGTCGAGTGCAGGAGTGGAAAAAGTCCTCGGCTTAGTGTGGTGCAGATGTTGCTCTGTGTCTGGCCCGAGTCCACTGCAAAGATGCGCGAGAAGACAAGCTGGCTGCCCTCCGGGTGGCCAACACCAAGAAAGACGACCTCAGGTCCTTAATGGAAACTTTCCTTGCTGCTGCCACTCGGATCGCAGATGGAATTGATCTTGATGAGTTTGTTGCACCTTCCAGCCCTCCACAGGAGGGGTAAAAAACTTCTTCTAAGCTCGACGCTTTAAATTTGCCTCGGTATGCCGAGTGGAGTTGTAACCGATAAACCTTAACAGGCTTAGCGCCTGAGCACTTTCGGTTCCTTTAGGTATCGATCTGAACTTGAATTTGGTGTTTGAATATGATTGCTTTTGGCTCGAAATGTCTTTTGCAGGTTCAAAGCAAGACGCTCACTGCAGTCGACTTATTCCTTAATCCACTTAGGCGAGCGTTGGGCTGCAGCTAAGCCTCCCGAGTGAGAGATTTGCTCATCACTCGGTAGGATTTTGATAACTTAGGTGAGTACTTGGACTGCAGCTAAGCCCCCGAGTGAGAGGTTTGCTCGTCACTCGGTAGGATTTTCATAACTTAGGCGAGCGCTGGGCTGCAGCTAAGCCCCCGAGTGAGAGGTTTGCTCTTCACTCAGTAGGATTTTGATAACTTAGGCGAGCGCTGGGCTGCAGCTAAGCCCCCGAGTTAGAGGTTTGCTCTTCACTCGGTAGGATTTTGATAACTTAGGCGAGCGCTAGGCTGCAGCTAAGCCCCCGAGTGAGAGGTTTGCTCTTCACTCGGTAGGATTTCTATATCTTAGGCGAGCACTGGGCTGCAGCTAAGCCCCCGAGTGAGAGGTTTGCTCTTCACTCGGTAGGATTTTTTATATCTTAGGCGAGTACTTGGACTGCAGCTAAGCCTCCGAGTGGAAGTCTGGCTTACCACTCGGTAGGATTTTTTATATCTTAGGCGAGTACTTGGACTGCAGCTAAGCCCCCGAGTGAGAGGTTTGCTCTTCACTCGGTAGGATTTTTTATATCTTAGGCGAGCACTGGGCTGCAGCTAAGCCCCCGAGTGAGAGGTTTGCTCTTCACTCGGTAGGATTTTTTATATCTTAGGCGAGTACTTGGACTGCAGCTAAGCCTCCGAGTGGAAGTCTGGCTTACCACTCGGTAGGATTTTTATAACTTAGGCGAAACGGACTCGCAGCTAAGCCTCCGAGTGGGAGTCTGGCTCACCACTCGGTAAGGATTTTTACAAACTTAGGCGAAACGGATTCGCGGCTAAGTCACCCACTAAGGGGAAAATTTTATTGGACAAAAATAAAAAGTGACAAAAATTATGGAGGAACTATGACACTATTATTTTGAAATCCATGAACTACAGGAGTACTTTATTGCAACTCGTCCAAGTGATAAACTTAAGTGTAGAATGGGCGGAGTAGTTCCGCGTTCCAAGCTCGGGGCTCGTCGATATTATGTTCGACGTTGTAAAGACGGTACGCCCCGTTGTGGAGAACTTTGGTGATGATGAAGGGTCCTTCCCAAGAAGGAGCAAGCTTGTGTGGTTTCTTCTGATCCACTCGGAGAACTAAATCTCCTTCCTGGAAGGCTCGACCCCTCACATTTCTGGCGTGGAAACGACGCAAATCTTGTTGGTAGATGGTCGATCGGATCAGAGCCATCTCCCTTTCTTCCTCTAAAAGGTCGACTGCGTCTTGCCGCGCTTGTTCAGCTTCTGCTTCGTTGTAGATCTCAACTCGAGGAGCATTGTGGAGAAGATCACTCGGCAAGACTGCTTCAGCTCCGTAGACCAAGAAGAATGGAGTTCTTCCGGTCGACCGATTAGGTGTGGTCCGCAGTCCCCAAAGCACCGAGGGAAGTTCGTCGACCCAAGCTCCAGCTGCATGCTTGAGATCACGCATCAGTCGGGGTTTCAATCCCTTGAGAATCAGGCCATTGGCTCGCTCTGCTTGTCCATTCGTCTGCGGATGGGCGACCGAAGCGTAGTCGACTCGTGTGCCTTGAGAGTTGCAGAAATCCCTGAATTCTTCCGAGTCAAAGTTCGACCCATTATCCGTAATGATGCTGTGCGGGACTCCATATCTGAATATCAGTTCCCTGATGAAGCTAACAGCAGCACCGGCGTCAAGGTTCTTGATTGGTTTAGCCTCAATCCACTTGGTGAACTTGTCGACTGCCACCAGCACATGCGTGAAGCCACTTCGCCCTGTTCTCAAAGGACCGACCATGTCCAACCCCCATACTGCGAAAGGCCAGACGAGTGGAATGGTCTTCAGAGCTGATGCAGGCTTGTGCGACATATTCGAGTAGAACTGACATCCCTCGCACTTATCCACTATTTCCTTTGCCATCTCATTCGCTTTTGGCCAGTAAAATCCGGCTCGGTATGCTTTGGCCACGATGGTCCGAGAGGACGCATGATGACCACAGGTTCCCGAGTGGATATCATTAAGGATGATTCGACCTTCTTCTGGTGTTATGCACTTCTGACCAACTCCAGTCGCGCTTTCTCTATATAACTGTCCTTTGATTACGGTAAAGGCTTTAGATCGACGGACGATCTGTCGAGCCTCTTCCTCATCCTCCGGAAGCTCTTTTCTCAGGATATACGCGATATACGGAACTGTCCAGTCGGGAATGACCACCAAGACCTCCATGACCAAGTCGACCACTGCTGGGACTTCAACCTCAGTCGGATCCATGGCACTCTTGGGCTGTGGAGCTTCTTCGGTGAAAGGATCTTCTTTGACTGACGGAGTGTGTATATGCTCCAAGAACACACCACTCGGAATGGCTCCTCTCTTGGAACCTATCTTTGCTAGATCATCAGCTGCTTGATTTTTCAGTCGGGGTATATGATGGAGCTCCAACCCCTCGAACTTCTTTTCCAGCTTCCTCACTGCACTGCAGTATCCAGTCATGGCTGGGCTTCTCACGTCCCACTCCTTCATCACTTGGTTGACCACTAAATCTGAGTCGCCATAGACCATCAGGCGACGGACGCCGAGTGAAATGGCCATGCGCAATCCGTATAAGAGGGCCTCATACTCTGCCTCATTGTTGGAGGAATCAAAGTGAATCTGGAGCACATATCTGAGCTTATCTCCTCTGGGGGAAACCAGGACAACCCCAGCACCGGAACCATTCAACATCTTAGAGCCATCAAAAAACATGGTCCAATGCTCCGAGTGAACTTCAGTCGGCTGCTGCTGTTCAATCCACTCGGCGAGGAAATCTGCTATTGCCTGGGACTTAATGGCTTTCTTTGCCTCAAACTTGATATCAAGGGGAAGAAGTTCAATCGCCCATTTAGCCACTCGACCAGTTGCATCTCTGTTGTGCAAAATCTCTGATAGTGGAGCGTCGCTGACGACTGTGATGGAATGATCAGAGAAATAATGAGCAACCTTCTTTGTGGTCATGTATATTCCATACACAAGCTTCTGATAATGAGGATATCTTTGCTTGGATGGAGTCAAGACTTCAGACAAATAATACACTGGGCGCTGAACTTTGAAAGCTTTTCCTTCTTCTTCCCGCTCGACCGTAAGCACAGTACTGACGACTTGTCCTGTGGCTGCGATATAAAGCAACACAGGCTCTTTGCTGATTGGAGCAGCAAGCACCGGCTGGGTGGAGAGCAGAGCTTTTAGCTCGGCAAACGCTGCATCAGCTTCTGGAGTCCACTCGAACTTGTCTTCCTTCTTCATCAGTCGGTAAAGAGGCAATGCCTTTTCACCGAGTCGTGAGATGAATCGACTTAATGCGGCCAAGCATCCAGTAAGCTTCTGGACATCGTTCACTCGCACAGGGCGTTTCATTCGGAGAATAGTGCCGATCTTCTCTGGATTAGCGTCGATCCCTCGCTCGGAAACGAGAAAACCGAGTAACTTGCCACCAGGAACTCCGAATGTGCACTTTGATGGATTGAGCTTGATATCATACCTTCTGAGGTTGGCAAATGTTTCGGCGAGGTCAGCGAGCAGGTCGGAACCTTTTCGTGACTTGACGACGATATCATCCATATACGCTTCCAAGGTCGGAACCTTTTCGTGACTTGACGACGATATCATCCATATACGCTTCCACATTCCGACTGATTTGAGTGAGTAGACACTTCTGAATCATTCGCATAAATGTGGCTCCGGCATTCTTGAGGCCGAATGGCATGGTGATATAGCAGAAGCACCCGAATGGAGTGATGAAAGTTGTTTTTACCTCGTCGGGTCCGTACAAACGGATCTGGTGGTACCCGGAGTAGGCGTCTAGAAAAGACAATCTCTCACATCCCGCAGTCGAGTCAACAATTTGATCTATGCGAGGGAGAGGAAAATGATCTTTCGGGCAGGCCCGGTTGATGTGCTTGAAATCAATGCACATTCGGAGTGATTTGTCCTTCTTAGGAACCATGTCGACATTAGCGAGCCACTCGGAGTGGTATATCTCTCGGATAAATCCTGCCGCCAACAGTCGAGCCACTTCCTCACCAATGGCTTTTCTCTTCTGGACGGCGGACCGCCGAAGATGCTCTTTGACTGGTATTGCTGATGAGTCGACTCTTAGGCGATGCTCAGCCAGTCCCCTGGGAACGCCTGGCATGTCAGCGGGCTTCCATGCAAAAATGTCCCAGTTCTCACGGAGGAACTGGATGAGCGCTTCTTCCTATTTCGGGTCGAGTGTTGTGGAGATGTGGGTCGGAGCTACATCGGGGTCGGTCGGGTGAATGTGAACAGGCTTCGTCTCACCGGACGACTGAAATGCAGATTCTGTGGCGGGTTTCTTGGATCGCAGCAAATCACTCGGATCTGCGTTTTGCTTGTATTCTTCGAACTCGACCGCTGTCACCTGGGAATCGGCAATCTTTGAGCCCTTCTGAAAGCACTCTTCTGCCTTTTTCCGATCACCGGTGACAGTGATCACTCCTTTGGGGCCGGGCATCTTCAATTTGAGGTACACGTAACATGGTCGAGCCATGAACCGTGCATAAGCTGGTCTCCCCAAAATGGTATGATATGCACTCTGAAAATCCACGACCTCAAACGTCAACTTCTCTTTGCGAAAATGTTTCGAATCACCAAACACCACGTCCAGATCTATTTGGCCGAGTGACTCGGCTTTCTTCCCTGGTATAACTCCATGAAAGCTCATGTTACTGGTGCTCAGTCGGGACATCGGAATGCCCATTCCTTTCAGTGTGTCTGCATACAACAAATTCAGCCCACTACCACCGTCCATCAGCACTTTTGTCAGTCGAGTGCCTTCGACAACTGGATCGACCACCAAAGCTTGCCTCCCAGGGGTGGCAATATGAGTCGGGTGATCAGATTGGTCGAATGTGATGGGTGTTTGGGACCATCTCAAATAATTTTCTTTTGCTGGGGTAACCATGTTCACCTCACGATTAATGACTTTCAATCGACTCTTGCTTTCCACATCTGCAAAGATCATCAGAGTGGAGTTGACATGCGGATATCCTTCCTCACTGTCCTCCTTTCCTTGTCTTCGGCCTTGTCCGACTCCTTTTCCTTGTCTTTGGACTGTTTTCCTTGAAACTGCTGGATCAGGAGTCGACATTGGCGAGTGGTATGCTTTGGGTAAATGATATTCCCCTCTTCGTCTTTCTTCGTGTGGATGTGGCACGGCATATCCATCACGTCGTTCCCTTCTTTATCCTTTACCTTCTTAGGGTTCCAGGATCCTTTTGGTTTCCCTTTAAACTTTCCCTGAGTCACGGCCAGAGCCTCTCCAGGAGCTGCCGGTTCAGCCTTCCGCTTCTGTTTCCGACTGGTGTTTCCCTTCTCCGACTGACTCGGCTTGTGCTTGCCGCTTCGGAGTCGGTCTTCTTCTTCACCGTTGGCGTACTTGGTAGCAATTTCCATCATCCTACTCAAGGTCATGTCTCCGGTTCGACCAAGTTTCAAACTCAATTCTCTGTTCTTGACACCATCGTTGAAGGCGCAGACTGCTTGATGATCAGACACATTCTCCACTGTATGGTGCAAAGTGATCCATCTCTGAATATACTCCCTGAGAGTCTCATTGGTCTTCTGCACGCAGACTTGCAGCTCCGTCAATCCAGCCAGTCGCTTGCAAGTTCCTTCAAACGTTCTACTCGGGACAGATCTTCCCAAGTGTAAATGCTGCTAGGAGGTAACTTAGTCAACCATGCTCTGGAAGAACCTTCCAACATGAGGGGAAGATGTTTCATGGCCACCTTGTCATTCCCACCACCAATATGAACCGCCACTCGGTA
The DNA here is from genome assembly GCF_018294505.1 of Triticum aestivum. Taxonomy (NCBI): domain Eukaryota; kingdom Viridiplantae; phylum Streptophyta; class Magnoliopsida; order Poales; family Poaceae; genus Triticum; species Triticum aestivum. The sequence continues at coordinate 629,087,130 of NC_057813.1, forward strand.
GTCCTCAAGCCAAGTTTCAGGCTTAGACTCACCAGTGAACTTGCTGACTCCTGTTGCCAACCTGAAACTGGGAGGGATCACTGCGGCTCTGATAGCTCTGCTGAAACATTCCGGACCAGAAACATGCACTCGACTGCTCGTGGGCGCATCTCTGTCGAGTCCACCTTGATGGGCTCTGTTCCGGTCGACCAAGCCTTGCACGATAATGGATCGCGCGTCGAAGCCTGGTTCTCTGGGGTCGACTGGAACTCTTCGCCCCGCACTGAGCTGACGTCTGTCATCTTGCTGCCGAGGAGCGTAAGACCCACCCCTCGGAGGGGAATTGGGCACTCGACGCCTATCATCTCGGTCGTGTCGGTCTCCATATTGGTCTCGCCGATTCTCGCGCCCTTCACGCCGCGGAGGCGATCTGGGGCTGTGAGCCGACTGAACCGTATTCGCAGCGACGGATCGACTGTGAATTCTGTTGCGCGACTGCGACACGGCCGAATTCTGATCACCTGCTGCCCGGAGCAGATCCCTGATCTGCATCAAGCCTCTGCCAGCTTCCGACTGAGAGGGCTGGATGGACTCTGCAATACGGGTCGCAGCTGCTAAATTCTGGATTGGGGTTCGATATACCTGAGTCGGCGGGAAGAGTTGACGTCGACTGGTGTCGGGAACTCGTTGCCGCGCGCGCTCGTCGAGTGCTCGCTGAAGATTCTCCAGGCGAGTGCGTTCGGCCAAATTGGCCAAACGTGCCTCCTCCAAGGCGCGAGCCTCGGGGGTTTCTCCTGCGATGGGAGTATGCAGGGCATCCACGTTCCTGCGGCGAAGTTCCTCTCTTTGCAGAGAGTCGAGTGGCTCGGGCTGGTACTCTTCGTGGTCTCGTGCGGGGTCGCCTCCGTCGCCTGCCCCACCATCACGGGCGAAGCCAGGGGGACTGCGGGGCCCGTCGACCATCAGGATTTCCGCCGCTGGATCACTGCTATCGCACTCGGATGCAGTCTCTACGGAGCCAGTCGACAGATCGAACAGGCCGTAAAGAGATTCGTCGGGCTCGATTGCCGCAACTTGGGTGGTGGCCGTCTGGCGAGCCACCGCGTGCCTCACCCACCGCTGAAGCCTCGACCGGCCCGAGCGCTTGCGCTGGCGGGAGACCGGGAGGGTGGCCGATGGGGGAGTCGACCGATACGGGGTCGACGGTTGCCGCAGCAGAACGCCGCGGACACATGCGCGAAAATGCGTCGCACCGCGGACGGGGAGCGCATCGACGTCGAGAGGAGCCTCCTGGAGCCAGGCGGAGTCGTCGGCGACGAAGGTGAGAGCACCGAGACGGATCTCTCGACCCTCGACCAAAACTCCAGCAGCCACCATGATGAAAGTACTCGGAAGAATCGCAACTTCTCCACAAAATCGCTAAAACACCTGCCCCACGGTGGGCGCCAACTGTCGTGGATCTAAGTCTGACAGTAGAGTGGGGGTAGGTATGGAGAGGCAAGGTCCTAGCTATGGAGAGGTTGTAAACACAAGAGATGTACGAGTTCAGGCCCTTCTCGGAGGAAGTAAAAGCCCTACGTCTCGGAGCCCGGAGGCGGTCGAGTGGATTATGTGTATATGGATTACAAGGTGCCGAACCCTTCTACCTGTGGAGGGGGTGGCTTATATAGAGTGCGCCAGGACCCCAGCCAGCCCACGTAGGAGAGGGTTTAAGGTGCGTTAAGTCCGGGGCGTTACTGGTAACGCCCCACATAAAGTGTCTTTACTATCATAAAGTCTACTTAATTACAGACCGTTGCAGTGCAGAGTGCCTCTTGACCTTCTGGTGGTCGAGTGAGTCTTCGTGGTCGAGTCCTTCAAGTCAGTCGAGTGAGTCCCTCGTAGGTCGACTGGAAGGTGATCTCTTCTAAGGATGTCCTCGGGCAGGGTACTTAGATCAGGTCTGTGACCCTACCCTAGGTACATGACTCCATCAGACTGGGCCTTGAACTGCATGTTTTCTGCGAATCTAGCTTCACACAAAGCCTTGACCGACACTGGGCTACCGTGGGTCTTCCCCATGGGTGGAGTTTATGTGTCATACTCCAAGACCTTTCATGAGTTTACTAGAGAGAACCCTACTCTCATAGATTGCGTTGTTTAACAATCAGACATATATAGGTGTGTTCTTCAAAAGATGTTCTGCAGGACAACATCTCTGCTTAAAAGAGCCACTTAGAACACATTAAGATATACATCAACCTGCCATGCAGATTAGGAGATTATTGCATCTTCATGGAGTGGTATTGTTAATAGTGAGGATAGTCTCCTCTCAGTTGACCAACATCTTGTCTTCCACATCTAATTCACGGGATGTCCGATCACAAAGAATAGGTTACCACTGTGAACAACTCATATTGTGGGTCTCATATCCATCTCCCTCGATGCATTATCTATCACATTCTGTGATAAACCCTTAGTAAAAGGATCTGCCAGATTTTTAGATGTTTGGATATAATCCAATGCAATAACTCCGGAGTTTCTTATTTTCCTGACAGACTCTAACCTTCTCTGAACGTGTCTTGATGACTTCATTTTATCCTTTGAGCTGCTCACTTTCGTGATCACAGTTTGGTTGTCGCAGTTCATAAGGATACCCAGTACAGGTTTCTCAACAACCGGCAAGTCATTCAAGAGACGGCGAAGCCAAACTGCTTCAACTGTAGTTGTATCTAGTGCTGTGAGTTATGCTTCCATTGTTGACCTCGTTAAGATGGTCTGCTTGCAAGACTTCCAAGAAACAGCGCCACCTCCATGAGTGAATACATATCCGCTCGTGGCCTTTATCTCATCAGCATCTAAGATCCAGTTTGAGTCACTATACCCTTCAAGGTGCCCAGTGTAGTGAATTCCATAATTCACAGTGCCTTCCAAATAACGCAAAACTCTCTGTAGAGCTTTCCAATGCACATCTCCTGGTTTTGAGACAAACTGGCTCAGTTTGCTAATAGCAAAAGAGATGTCAGGTCTTGTAGCACTGGTTAATTAAATACATAAGTGAGCCAATAATCTGAGAATATTTCAATTGGTCTCTAGCAATTCTTTGATTCTTTCGAAGCAACACACTAGCATCATATGGTGTTGAAGCGACTCAAGATCTTTTCCACATAGTGAGATTGAAGCAATGTAATCCCACCATCATCGTCTCTCAACAACTTGATGTTCAAAATGACATGAGCTACTCCTAAATCCTTCATCTCAAAGCAACGAGATAGGAAATCCTTGACGTCCTTAATAACCTTCAGATTTGTTCCAAAAATTAGTATGTCATCAACATACAAGCAAAGGATAACTCCCTCACCGCCACCATGGCGATAGTACACACATTTATCAGCTTCGTTTACAACAAAGCTTGCGGTTGTTAAAGTTCTTTAAAACTTCTCATGCCACTACTTGGGTGCTTGCTTAAGTCCATACAAAGACTTCAGCAACTTGCACACTTTTCCTTCATGACCATCTACTACAAACCCATCTGGTTGTTCCATATAAATTTCCTCATCCAACTCTCCATTTAGGAAAGCAGTCTTAACATCCATTTGATGAACGAGAAGACCACGTGAGGCAGTGCAAGTAGTACTCGAATAGTGGCTAGTCGGGCCACAGGTGAATAAGTATCAAGGAGAACATGGTATTGAGAATCAAAGAGAGAGAAGAAGCCATCTAGCTAATAACTATGGACCCGAAGGTCTGTGGTAAACTACTCACGCTTCATCGGAGAGGTAATGGTGTTGATGTAGAAGCCCTCCATGATCGAATCCCCCTCCAGCAGGACGCCAGAAAAGGTCCCTAGATGGGATCTCTCGGGTACAGAAGGTTGCGGCGGTGGAAAAGTGGTTTTGTGGCTATCCTGGATGTTTTAGGGTATAAGAGTATATATAGGCGAAGCAACTAGGTCAGAGGAGCCACAAGGATCCCACGAGGATGGGGGCGCGCCCTACCCCCCCTGGGCGCGCCCTCCTGCCACGTATCTGCCTCGTTGCGTCTCCGACTTCATCTCAAAGTCTTCTGGTTTTCTTTCGGTCCAAGAAAGATCATCGCGAAGGTTTCATCCCATTTGGGACTAACCTATTAACCGAGGGCCTAGTGCTAGTTCTTGTTTTTTTGCCTATTTTAGAGTATTCCTTTTCTGCAAAACTCTAAAATAGGCAAAAAAACAAGAACTGGCACTAGGCCCTCGGTTAATAGGTTAGTCCCAAAAAATAATATAAAATAGCATATAAATGCCTATTAAACATCCAAAACAGATAATATAATAGCATGGAACAATCAAAAATTATAGATACGTTGGAGACGTATCACCCTTAGCCACGAGTCGTGCCTTGTACTTTTCGATAGTACCATCAGGCCTAAGCTTCTTCTTGAATACCCATTTGCGCCATTTAGGTTTTCACCTTTAAGGAGAATCAGTTATCTCCCAAGTTTCATTTGCCAAGATGGAATCCATCTCACTACGAACCGCTTCCTTCCAGTAGTCAGCATCTTCCGATGCATAGGCCTCTGGAATAGAACTGGGAGTGTCATCTATGAGATACACAAGAAAATCATCACCAAAGGACTTTGTAGTCCTATGTCTCTTGCTCCTAGTAGGAACTTCATTGTTCTCCTCCACAGGATTTTCAAAGTGTTCCATCGAAATGGCAGGTTCAGTAATTGTAACTGGTTCCTGATTCGATGAACTAGGCATCTCCTGATTAGATGAGGTAGCCATATCCTATAGGTAAGATATCTTCAAATAAAGTTGCATCATTCGACTACATGACCGTATCGACATGCATGTCAGGTACCTCATATTTTACAACCAAGAATCTATAACCAATGCAATGAAAAGCATATCCAAGGAAAACACAATCCATAGTTATTGGTCCAAGCTTCCGCTTCTTTGGAATATGCACAATGACTTTCGCCAAACAACCCCAGGTTCGTACATAAGAGAGTTTTAACCTTTTCTTATCCCATTCCTCTGGAGTTATCTCTTTGTTCTTTGTGGGAACTCGGTTTAGGACATGACATGCAGTCAATATCACCTCCCCCCACCATGCCTTGGAGAGACCCGATGTGTCTAACATGGGATTAACCAAATCAGTTAGAGTACAGTTCTTTCTTTCGGCCACCCCATTTGACTAAGTTGAATAGGCAGACATCCTCTCATGGATTATACCATGTTCCACACAAAAGGAATCAAATTCATTTGAGAACTACTCTTCACCACGATCGGACCTAAGCCTCTTGATCTTTCGATCAAGTTGGTTTTCCGCTTCAGCTTTATAGATCTTGAAATAGTTCAAAGCCTCATCCTTAGATTTCAAAAGATACACATGGGATTATCTAGTGGAGTCATCAATTAGTGTCATAAAACACTTCTTTCCACCTTTTGTTAACACACCATTCATTTCACAAAGATCTAAATGTATGAGCTCTAGTGGTGCAAGATTTCTTGTTTCCGCAGTCTTGATCTTTCGATCAAGTTTAAATCAAATTCATTTGAGAACTACTCTTCACCACGATCGTACCTAAGCCTCTTGATCTTTCGATCAAGTTGGTTTTCCGCTTCAGCTTTATAGATCTTGAAACAGTTCAAAGCCTCATCCTTAGATTTCAAAAGATACACATGGGATTATCTAGTGGAGTCATCAATTAGTGTCATAAAACACTTCTTTCCACCTTTTGTTAACACACCATTCATTTCACAAAGATCTAAATGTATAAGCTCTAGTGGTGCAAGATTTCTTGTTTCCGCAGTCGCATGAGACTTACGAGGTTGCTTAGCTTGCACACACACTTGACACTTAGATCCCTTGACAGTGTTGAAACTAGGGATTAAGTTGAACTTGGCTAATTGCGACATGCAACCAAAGTTAACATGACAGAGACGTGAATGCCACACATTTTATTCACTATTGTTGCAAACATGGTTAACAACTTTATTGCAAACGTCTGACAAGGATAAACGAAATAGGCCTCCTGACTCATAGCCTTTACCAACAAAGGTTCCATACTTGGATATTACAAATTTATTCGACTCAAAGACAAGCTTGTAGCCATCTCTACACAGAAGAGATCCGCTAACAAGATTTTCATTGACGGAGGGGACATAATGCACGTTCTTCAGCCGCACGATCTTCCCCAAAGTAAACTTCAGATCGACCGTGCCAACACCACGAACAGAAGCACTTGAACCGTTGCCCATCAGCATGGTGGAAGCCCCTGCGATCTAATAAGACGAAAACATGGAAATATCACCGCATACATGCACATTAGCACCTATGTCAATCAACCAATCAGGAGAATGACATACTGAAAGAATAGTGGAAAATATACCATACCCAACATCCTTCATATCACTATCTCCAATGACAACATTACACTAGTAGAAAAGGGGGCATTGGTCCAGGCCGGGTCATCCCATTAGTCCCGGTTCAATCCAGAACCGGGACCAATGGGGGCATTGGACCCGGTTCGTGAGCCCCGGGGGCCGGCCGGGCCACGTGGGCCATTGGTCCCGGTTCGTCTGGACCTTTTGGTCCCGGTTGGTGGGACGAACCGGGACCAATGTGCCTTGCTCCTGGCCCACCACCATTGGTCCCTGTTCATACCATCAACCGGGACTAAAGTGTTGGTCCTCGTTGCGGCCAGAGTTTAGTCCCACCTCGCCAACCGAAGGGGGCTCACACCGGTTTATAAGCCCCTCCCTCTCTTTTTTATTGAGCTGCTCTCGAAATGAAAATAGATGCCCTTATACAGGAAATTTGACCTAAATTCATACTGAATTTCTCTGAAGTTAGTAGAAATTTATTATGAATTTAGGTTGAATTTTCTCTATAAGCGCATCTATGCTCATTTCTGAGTAGTTTTTTATATAGTTTTTTTCTTTTCTGCTATATTTATTTTTTTCTATTTTTTTCTGAGTTGTAATAAGTCATTAAAAATAAAAAAGATTTTAGTAATGTTAATCACAACTATTTTTTCTTCTATTTATTTCTGAGTAGTTTTTTATATAGTTTTTTTTTCTTTTCTGCTATATTTATTTTTTCTATTTATTTCTGAGTTGTAATAAGTCATTAAAAATAAAAAAGATTTTAGTAAAGTTAATCACAACTATTTTTTCTTCTATTTATTTCTGAGTAGTTTTTTATATAGTTTTTTTTCATTTCTGCTATATTTATTTTTTTCTATTTATTTCTGAGTTGTAATAAGTCATTAAAAATAAAAAAGAGGCGCAATGCTAGTTAATTCGCTTCAAGCCTTTTAGAATAGTGTAAACTGCACTGCACATAGCTCCGTGCAGTCTACCCTATTCCTCAAGGCTTGAAGCGAACCAACGTGCAGGTGAGCATTGAGCCTCTTCTTCATCGTCTCTGCACTCAGGGCTTATAAATAGCTGCGAGTGCCTCTCGCTTGGCGAGTGGGACTAAAAAAACAGCTGCATAAAATAAATAAGTAAAGAAAAAAAGTGCCTCCTACTGGGCCCCCACGGCGTGGATACGACTAGAAACCCACCATGGGCGAGGATTCAGGCCCGCGGGTGGCCCAGTAGGACATCAGGCAAAGCAGTAGTCAGTAGGCCCGTAAGCCTGCAGTGGAGAGGAGCTCGAGAGGGGAGCGGCAGTGGGGCTTATAAACCACCGCGCGCCCCTCTCAGCTAGCGAGGTGGGACTAAACTTTCGTGCCGCACCGTGCCAGCACACGACCATTGGTCCCGGTTTGTGGCTCCAACCTGGACCAATGCCCAATCTTTAGTCCCGGTTGGTGGCACCAACCGGGACCAAAGCCCTCTGCTTCCCGCCCTTTGGGCTGCTTAAAAGCGGCCTTTGGTCCCGGTTGGTGCTACCAACCAGGACTACAGGGTGCATTGGTCCTGATTGGAGCCACGAACCGGGACCAAAGACTTTGCTATATAAGGAAAATTTCAGAACGACATCCCCACTTCGATCTCTCCTCCTTCTCGATCTCCCGACGCTGCGCGCCGTCACCTGCCGCCCTGATGCCGTCGCCGCCCCGCCCCGACGCCGTCGCCGCCCCGCCCCGACGCCGTCGCCGCCCCGGCCGCCCCACCCCGCCCTGCCGCCCCGCCCCGCCCCGCCCCGCCCCGCCCTGACACCGTCGCCGCCCCGCGCTGCACCTCGCCGTCGCCATCGCCGTCGACCTCGCCGTGAGCAACTTTTTATGATTTTTATTAGATTTTTTTTAGATTTTTTGTTAGATTAGATGTGTAGTAATTTAGATATGTAGTTCATAGTATGTTAATTTAGATTGTGTAATTAATTTGTTCATATTGTGTTAGATTTTTTTCTGCTAATAGATTTTTTTGTGTAATTAATTTGTTCATATTGTGTTAGATTTTTTTTAGATTTTTTTGTTAGATTAGATGTGTAGTAATTTAGATATGTAGTTCATAGTATGTTAATTTAGATTGTGTAATTAATTTGTTCATATTGTGTTAGATTTTTTTCTGTTAATAGATTTTTTTGGTGTAATTAATTTGTTCATATTGTGTTAGATTTTTTTCTGTTAATAGAATTTTTTTTCTATTAATGTGTTCATAGTATGTTTGGTGATATTATTGTTAATAGATTTTTTGGTGATATTTAGATTGTGTTAGTAAGTACTATAATTGAACTAGCTAGTCAGAAAAATATAATTACTATTTTATTTAGATTTTTTGGTAATATAATTAGTTAGAAAAATATGAGTTAGTTAGAAAAATACTAGTTTATTTTTAGTAAGTACTATATAGTAAGTGCTACTTTATTTATTTATAGTAAGTACTACTTTATTTATTTATAGTAAGTGCTTAGTAGTTGAACTAGATAGTTGATTTAATTAATAAAACTACTTTATTTAACTATATATAGAAGTAGTTTGTAGTAAGTGCTACTTTATTTATTTATAGTAAGTGCTACTTTATTTATTTATAGTAAGTGCTTAGTAGTTGAACTAAATTGTTGATTTAATTAATAAAACTACTTTATTTAACTATATATAGAAGTAGTTCCCGCATCGACGTCGGCAATGCCTATCCCGCATCCTCGTCGTCGTCGACTCGGCGGTGGAGGCCTCCTTGATCAGGGCCATGTTCGGGACTGGGCTCCGCCGGGCTGGTATTGAGAGGAGGTATCTTCCGGGGGACGTAGGTTGGTGAGGAGGCAGCCCGTTGTTGACCCGATCCTTGTTTGGTGGCGGTCGCGTGGGCCAGTGACGGTGCTGAGGCTTCCAGACACCGCGGAGGTGGTACGTCACCGTGTCAGCGAGGAGGACGAGCACGTCCGTCGCTACATGGTTGCATTGGAGGGTAGGTTCGAGAATACCTAGCAGGTTCTTCAGGGATATCACTGGAGCTATGATCCTGTGATGGTTCCTTATCTTTGGGTGTCCAACGCACGCGTCGATACCCGTCGGGCGCTACGGTTCTAGTTGTATGAGTGATAATATTCGACGATGGACGGACACCAAGAGATGATGTACTTTTGCTTATAATTATTGAATACATGCTAATTTGAATACTACTTTATTTTATGATTTGGTTTTGCTTATTTTATGATTTGGTTTTGCTTATTGAATGCTCATATTGGATAAGTTCTCCTTCATTCCCGTGTGCTAAACAATTTGGTATAATAATGCACTCGGGAATGAAAGGAGGAGTTACGTACGTCGATCACCTATAGTCAACCCGTGATTAATAATAATGATCTAGTTTAATATTTGAATTATGAACATAGGCCGGAAATGTCATACTCATCGGACGACGAAAACCGCCCGGGGGAGTGCGACTGGTGCCACGACGACCGAGGTATCTGCGACAGGTTCATTGAGCTGGACGAAGATCGGCGCTTCAGCATTAAGCTCGAGGAGACCTGCGATGTTCATATGGTACGCAACGACGACAATAGTTTTTTTCGTAATTAAGCACGACTTCAACTATTTTAACGTGTATTTTTCATCTTTTCCAATTCGACTAGCTTATCCCATGCTTTGCAAGACGCTATGTCTTGGAGAGGATGGGTTTTGGAGACCATGAAAGTTTCGAAACCAAAAAAATTATCCTAAGTACCCATCATGGTGTGGATTTTCAAGTAAAGTTGTACAATGCTCAGAGTGTAACCCATTTTGGTTGCAAAAATTGGGAAGCACTTTGCAAGATGTATGGTCTTGATGAGGGTATGCTTGTCACCATGGATCTTGGTGATCCTACAATCGAGCAAGAGAGACCTTCGATTTGGGTCCTTGTGGATACACCTCCAATTCTTCCCCCATGTGAGCTTAACATAGTTATTAAGTAATTTATATTGTTTATTTCAAAATAGTTGACAACTTATTTCCATTGACAGCTTATTTTCATTCTTCAAAGAATGTGCGGAAGATGGTAGACAGAACCTACTACACCGAAGGCTCCGAATTAACTTATCAGGAGAAAAATCATCTGGTCGCATTTTGTACTGATCTTGAGAATTACAATATCTACAATCAAACTCCTCAACATTATGGTCAATACGTGCCACTAGTGCATGTGTTGAACTACGGTAACTACCATGGAGATACCCTGGTAAGATTTTTTACTATTACGACATCCGTGCATCTTTTTGCACACTTCTAAAACTAGTACATCATTGCTAACTATGAAGTTATTACTATGTTTTTCAACAGATAATCCCGAATGATTGTGTGCCTCATCTGATGTATACGCACAGTACCCTTCATGTTTTGAACATACAACCAGGTCTTCCTACGAATCTCAACTGTCCATACCGGGTTTCTAAAAGAAGTGGAGACATGACAATCAAAGAATGAAAAAATGTATGGACAGTCGTAAGGAGCTTCTTGGAAGAAAAAAGCAGCGAAGGGCAAGAATTGGAGACATGATGATCGCCATTCTTCGTAATGGAGAGTCAGGGTCTATATTGTTTTATGCTATTTTACCTTAAGGGTGTTTAGGGGTCCTACCTGATACTGATGATCATGTGCTAAGAACAATTATGTAGGGTTGGGTTTGATGACTATGAGGATGATGATCATATGACTTATTATTAATAACGAGTAGAAGTTGTATGATGATGCATGATTAGTAGGACTTGTTATTATATATGATGATGTATGATGCGAGCATGCATGAGTTATTATATTAGCGGGTAAACCAAGGACGAAGATATAAGAGAGGACACTTCTCTCTATTAGCTAGCTATAATAACAACCTAAAAATAACCCCCAAAACCCCTAAAGCAGCCACTTTTCTAAAAAAAATGGACTTTTGGTCCCGGTTGGTGCCACCAACCGGGACCAAAGGCCCCCCTGACTAGGCTCGGCGGACCGGCCACGTGGGGGACATCTGTCCCGGTTCGTGTTTGAACCGGGACTAATGGGTGCAGGTATTAGTAACAACCCATTAGTCCCGGTTCATGAACCGGGACTAAAGGCCCTTACGAACCGGGTCTAATAGGTGTTTTTCTACTAGTGTTAGCAGTTTTGCCGCCTTTCCCAAGATGACACTTGTCATAGTGATTAGGGCAACTAGGAGCCCAATGATCAGGATCTCCACACACATGACAAACACCTTTCTTCTTGTCATTCTTCTTCTTGAAGTTTGTGTGCTGTACAGCCTTGTTCTTCCCATCAAACTTTGCTTTACCATCAAACTTTGCTTTACCATCAAACTTGCCCTTGTTCTTGAACTTGTGGGGCTGGAAGTTTTTCTTCTATACCAGATTGGCACTAGAACCCGCATCAATACCTCAAGCACAGTTGTCCTTTGCTCTCGCCTTTTCTTCCACACCAAGAGTACCAATGAGATCCGGAACGGAAAACTCCCGCCTCTTATGCTTTAGTAAGGTAGAAAAGTTCCTCCACGAAGGAGGAAGCTTAGTGATGATACCTCTGGCAACAAACTTGTCCGGTAGCATACAATTGAAGTGCTCAAGTTCTCTACCAAATGACTGTATCTCATGAGCTTGCTCAACCACAGAGCGCTCTTCAGTCATCCTGTAATCATAGAATTGCTCCATGATGTACATCTTAGTGCCAGCATCCAAGACCCCAAACTTGGCCTCAGGTGCGTCCACATATCTTTTCCATTATCAATTGACGCATAAGCATCAACTATGTTCTCACCAAGAACACTCAAAAGAGCAGCCTTAAATAGGGTATCCATTTTCTGAAAAGCTTGTTCTTGTTGAGCATCATATTCTCCTTCAGGTTTGCCAAGAGTGGCGCCATAGTAGCTCATGGTTTGAAAGCATAGAATGGCTCTCACGTGCCACCTCTTATAGTGGATACCATCAAACATAGGAGGTCTCATGGAAGCAGCAAAACCACTCGGGGTAAATTGCCTATAATAAGGTTTTTCGATTCCCAGTATCGGTCAAGGCTTTGTATGAAGCTAGATTCACAGAAAACTTGCAGTTCAAGGCCCAGTCCACTATTCAAGTTGCTTACTAGTGTAGCATAGAGTTCTAGGTGGAATTTCAACTTAATAGTCTCCACTGCAGTGCCAGTATATAAAATAGTATTTTGGAACCAAAGGCAATTCTTTTGTGCCTCTGGCATCTGGTGGGGGATTGCTGGAATTTAGTCTATTTTCGGACAACCCAATAACTATTTCAGAAATTCCTAATAAATCCTAGAGGCCCACTTAGCCCATTCGTGCAAGGCAAGGGATACTACTAAATTTTAGTCCCACATTGCTAGTTTAGTGGGAGTTAGACCTTATAAGGGAGGTTCTTTCCCCACTTGTATGAGCATGAGAACAAGAGGGACATCCATGTGCGCTCCTCCTCCACCGCACGCCTCCCCACGCCACGCCTCGCCTCGTCATGACGCACCGCGGGTTGCGGGAATGAGCCGAGCCGATGTCTAATTTTTTGCCACGCACGACGGGTATACGAAAGGTCACACGGACGCTGAAAAGATTTTTGCAATAGTGGAGTTTGAATGCGAATGGTGCAGCCCTCTTGCCTCTCTCTCCTGTGCATATAAAAGGGAGGTCGCTCCTCTCCAGAGATACACACCAGAAGATCTTCTTCCTCTCGCCACAAAGTTCCTGATCACTACGCTGCTGCTACGATCTTTCCCATTCCAGCTTGCGGCGTGCACCATAGGTCGGGACAATAGGCATCCGAAACTCCACCTCTTTGAGTCCTGTACGAGAGAAGGGTGATAAAGTTTTTGGGGAGCGCTCAGCACGACTACTGACTTCTTCGTCATGGATGCCCCGGACTCCGACTACTTCCCCAACAGCGACTTCTTCCGCGACGTCGACAACCTCGTCGATTGCATGGCTGGCGAGGACACCGACCCCAAGACCAGTGCTTCTGCTCCCGTTCCGTACGTTCTCATACCACTAGTAGAAAACCACCCATTAGTCCCGGTTCATAAGGGCCTTTAGTCCCGGTTCATGAACCGGGACTAATGGGTCGTTACTAATACCTCCACCCATTAGTCCCGGTTCAATCCAGAACCGGGACCAATGTGCCTCCACGTGGCTCTGTGCGCCCACCCCAACCGGGACCAATGGTGGTGGGCCAGGAGCAAGGCACATTGGTCCCGGTTCGTCCCGCCAACCGGGACCAAAAGGTCCAGACGAGCCGGGACCAATGGCCCACGTGGCCCGGCCGGCCCCCGGGGCTCAAGAACCGGGTCCAATGCCCCCATTGGTCCCGGTTCTGGATTGAACCGGGACTAATGGGCTGGACCGGCCTGGACCATTGCCCCCTTTTCTACTAGTATACTCTTTATGTTAGAGGTTCTACCATAACTTCTTGCTCTATTGTCTGTTCTAGATGTGTTCCGTTCTAGTTCATATATGCAGATGCTATTTACCTTCTTTCTGTCAGTTTGCATGACTTACTTTATCTCTGCTATATTCGTCATGCGTTATCTAGTATTTCCGTTAATAAAATTATTCGGTAAATTCCTCATATTTCCAACAATAGCTAGGCGGGAGCCTGACTGCCGCCGGTCGGCCGGTGGCCCCCAAATTCATCGCCCAACGACTGGCCCGCAGAAGCAGAGGTGCCAAGGCAAAGTACATGCTCAAAACCAAGCCGTCTTGGAAGGCGGCCGTCATGTTAGAACTTAGCAAGATCAGTTTCATGTAACAATCTACAGATTCATTCAATTTAAAGAAATTGGAGATGAATGAAGAGAAAAATATGCCAAATTCAGTGCTGCAAGCATTGGATAAGTAGTACTTAACAGAGAAGGAGAGCATGCGCTACCGCTGGTGTTGCAACGCAAAGCTTGTGGTTGGCTTATGCTTAAGTTCACATTGCAGCGACAATGGTGGCATGGTGCTCGCAGGAGCACATGGCGATGAGTAGCAACCACCATCTAGCCTGTCCAGCCAGCATAAACGCAGGATATGGACACACATGAACCGCATGCAAGGCGCCGAGCTGGTGCATCTGCTGCGGCTGTGCGTAAGCGCCATGACCAGGTAGGTCGCGTGTTTCTAGCACCACGCACTCTCGTGCCACGCCATGGACTCCTAACAGTGTCCCGGGCACCTCCTCATCCTGGGAGTGAACACGCTCCTCGCACGCCGCCGACCACGCCAGCCTGGGCTGGCCTCCCACTCCCCTAACCGATCCTTGCATTAGGCCCTGAGCAGGCAAAGCTAGAGGGAGACATGGATTGAAGATGCACATGACATGTGGGCCAGTGAAGTAAGTGAGAGTAAAAATTAATCCTGACCGGGATCATCATTTTTCCTATGCGCCAAACATATCTAAGGTCAAGATAGACTGGGATCGGTGAGTACAGGGTACAAACTTCAGGGATTTAAAAATGAGGGTTCATATTCCATTCCCATGGCGGTGTACGTGCTCACTCTACTCCTACTTATACTACGGACATAACAAATGGATCTGCAGTAGAATATCATGTGTTTCTAGATGAAAGGAGGCCGAGCGTGAGATCTGACCTGATGCGGGTCTCCACCCGCCGGCGTCTGACATTGGCGCCGGGGTGGTCTGCACCGGCGCCTGCTGGATCTGGATCGCGCTTCTCCTGTCTTCGCGCTCAGGATGGCGAAGATGACTCCTCCACAGCCGAGACATCTGAGGCATCTCGCCGGCGCAAGACCGACGAGGAGCTGGCCGCCGAGTTCTGGGCGGATATCGGGTATCCTACTCCGGCCTCTCGAGTTTGGGAGCGACCGTCTTCTCGGCGAGTTTCGGCCCAGACGACCTGCGCTCTGGAGGCTAGCTGCCCCTCGACCTCTCCGGCTTCTCATTCGATGGGGTCACCGGCGGCTGCTCGTCATCTCGTGAGGGTGCGGTCTGGCGAGGGCGACGGCGTTCATGCAGCCCGCGACGTCGACCACGTCGTCGTCTGGTGTTTCGCCGGCAGAGTCGGCGCGATTGATGGGCCTGGGCCCACTCCCAGCCTCAGGTACGTCGCATCCTAACCGTTCGTTACGCATGGTTAATCTCAACCGTTGGCTGTCTCATATGTGGAACAGGGACAAGCTTCGATCCAACCCTAGTCTACCTCGTTCTTTCCTGGCCGCCGTCTGCTCGGGGATGGCCCGTGATGCGTCCGCATCGCTAGGGTCCGGGCTGCCTCGACCTGCAGCCGCCGCGCCCAACCCCGCTGACGGTTCCTCGTCGGGCGGCGCCCCTGGCTTCGCGCTGGGGGTGTTCCCTCCCGTCATGCCTTCTTCCTTTTCTACAGGTCCCATGCCGATTCCCCAACAGCCTACAGCACCGGGGCAGCAGCTACAGCACATGTACCAGATGCCGCAGCAGTTTTTTCAGCAGCAGCCGATGTATCATGCGTCGCCGGGGTATATGCAGCAGATGGCACCGGTGTACCAATATCAACCAGCCGGACCTCCATTGCAACAGAACCAAGGCCCCAATGCTGTCCAGCCTATGGCTTTTAACGCTGGCCTGGCAAACTCGGCGACCGGAGTCCAGACAGGAACTATCCGTCCTAGGAAACCGAAGGGTGGAAAAGGTAACCGGCCTAAGAACCGTGCCGGAAACGCCCCGTTTATCGCTGCTCCTCCCACTCTTCCTTATCATGCTATGCAAGGCGCTATGGCCTCGGTCCCGGGGACTAATGTGAATGCTGCTCCTTCTATGGCACCGCCTCAACAGCAACAGGACGCGGCTCAAGTTGCACCTGCTCCTGGGGCGAACACGGTTCTGACCAAGTTATGGTGTACCAAGTGTCAGTCGGCAGGACATGTGGCTTCAGCTTGTGTAACTCAGCAGTATTGCTTCATCTGCAACAAAGCGAACCACCCGATGACTACTAGGCGGTGCCCAGCTCTCAAGATGCCGAAGCCGGCGGCGATGCTTTGTGGCTATGCGACTGAGAGCATGGCCTTCTTTCAGATGCCTGACAACGTTTGCAGGGCAGACCTCGCACCTCAATCCTCACCAACGGCCATCGTTACGATATTGGGAGGCTCTATCTCTTCAAGCATAGTGGAGGCCGAGGTTGCTAAGATCGCTCAATATCAGCAACAATGGACGTGGGAGGCTATTCCACATGGCCAGAATGCCTTTATCATGTCTTTTCCCAGCGACGAGGTGCTTCTCAGAGTTACTGGTTTCACGGTCTTCATCAAATCGCACAATGTCACTCTGGAGTTCAAGGATTGTCATTGCGAGGAAATACCGAATCGTTTTGAGCTTCTTCCAGTTTGGGTGCATGTACATGGAGTTCCTCATGCACTCCGGCATTTCTTGGGTCTCTGGGCAGTTGGCTCTGTCATTTGCGCCACCCTTGACGTCGACCTCCTATGCTTGCGCCGTCGAGGTATCGTGAGGATTCAGGTTGGAGTGCTAAATCTTGATGCTTTTAAGATGAGCCCTGTTAACTCCCTCACGTCGGATGTGGTTGTTCAAAAGAAGGGCTATGAATTCCGGTACACCCTGGAAGATGGTAATTTCTGTGTGGATACTGACTTTGTGCCTCGTGTGTGGGAACATGGAGATGATATGGATGGGGACAAGGAGTTCGATCGAGAGGACACTTCTGGGGCTGTTGATAAGAGCAAGAGGCCGAAAGCGTCTTCGGCGTCCGCCAATGCGGCGGCATCCTCTTCCTCGGGAGGTGTGGTTCCGATGCAAACCACCGCTTCCGTGCCCGCTTATGCCAGCACTCCTCCATGCTTGACATCGCGGCGTTCGTTGGGGGAGCCTCCGGCGGCTTCCGAGCTTGAGCCGTCCCGCATCCCTTCCCCGCCTGCTGGCTTTGCAGCGCCACCACCCTCTCAACCGGAGGCTATGCCCATGGCAGCTATTCGGACACGGGAGGATGGGCCAGCGACGCCCTCGGCGCTGGGATCACCGGTGGACGATGCTATCGAGCACCTCACGACACCGACATCAGCTTCTTCCCGCTCTTCAGGTCGTCGGGGTGTCATCTTTTCATCGGCGGTGCGTGCAGATCATGAGTCGGCGTTGGCGACGCTTCGGGCGATGTCTTCAGCACCGCCGTCGCAGGTTGAGCAGGCTGCTCCTTCGATCGCTGCCCCGGAGAGCGAGCTGTAGCCTTCACGGTCCCCCTCTGCATCGCCGGGGCCGGCGCTGTCTCAAGCGTCGCCACCGGGGGACGAGGAGGCTGCTCTTGCTGCCCCTGTTTTGGAGGGCGATCTGCTCTGTTCTTCGATTACCGCTGTGTTGCCGGAGCCGTCTACTCCTCCCTTCCGGACCTCTGCGATGCAGGCTGCTTCGGAGCTGTCTTCAATGCCTAGAAGTAGCGGCCGCCATGTCGTGGGGGCTGATGGGGCCTCTGCCACCGATGAGGATTCCATGCAGAGGGCCATGCGTAGAACGGCATCGCGGAATCTCGACTTTGATGGTACATCTTCATGCAAATCATTTATATCTTTTGATAAAGCCAAAATGTCTTCAAATATTGCTAGTCTTGGTATATCTTTGGGTAAAAATGATGCAGTAGTTGATTTCTCAGTTAAAGCTCTTAAGCAAATGGAGGTCGACCGGTTTACGGTTGCTCCTAAAACGCTTCTCACGGCGGACCCATTAGTTTCAGATGAGGAGGATGAGGAGTCCGATGCCAACCCTAGAGGCAGACTCCTCCCTCATCTGGTTAATGATACTACAGAGGTAGACTTTGAAGACACCATGCGTGATACGATGATTTATGAGCTCGTTGCATCGGTTTGTAAGAACAAGTCTAACTCTGGCAGTAAAAAGGGGCGCCCTAAGAAGAAGACCAAAGTTTCCAAACGTAACAAAGTTTCCCCATGAAAGGAATGTTTTGGAATAGCAGAGGTCTTGGGGACTTGGCTAAGTACAAACATATTTCCGATTGCGTTAGAGATCATGCCCTCGACTTCGTGGCAATATCTGAGTGCAGTAAGCGCGACTTTCTATCGCGTGATTTGGACCATTTTTCATGTGGCAAAGATTACGAATGGCATATCCTGCCGCCTTCAGGGAGGTCCGGAGGTATCCTTTTAGGAATACACTCTACTTACTTGGAACTACTGTCAACTTCAAAGGGGGAGTATCATATTAAATTCCACCTGAGAAATAAGTCTGATAATTTCATTTGGAGTCTGGTTGCCGTATATGGAGCCGCTCAAGATGAATTTAAAGCGACCTTCCTAAAAGAACTTATCAACACCTGCAGAGAAAATCCTCACCCTATGTTACTTGGGGGGGACTTCAATATTCTGCGGTATAGGCAGGATAAAAACAATGACAGGTTCGACACTCGATGGCCCTTTCTTTTTAATGCGGTCATTGACAGTCTTGATCTGCGGGAACTCTCCCTCTCGGGGCGTCAATTTACCTGGGCCAACAATAGATCTACCCCGACTTTCAAAAAACTCGATCGGGTCCTAGTCACTACAGACTGGTTATTTAAATATCCATTAGCATCAGTAAGAGCTTTGGAGAGAATTGAGGCCTTATCGGACCATGCTCCTTTGCTCACTGATTTTGGCCAACCTGCTACCACGTCGAGCCGCCATCAGTTTAAATTTGAACTGGGGTGGCTCACTAGAGAGGGCTTCCCGGATTTGGTTAAAAAGGTGTGGCTACGCCCAACACGGGGCGATACACCGATTCAGTGTTGGAACAATCGCATTAGGGCGTTACGCCAATTCCTCCGTGGCTGGGCTAAACATACCGCCGGGATTTATAAGAAAGAGAAGCTGCGACTATCCGTCTTGATAGACTCCTTAGGTAAAACCGTGGAGGTGAGGCTTTTATCTGTGAACGAGATTGAACAAAAAAGTCATCTCAATGAGCAGCTAGCCCGCCTCTTACGCGAAGAGGAGATCAAATGGTACCAACGGTGCAAGACTGACTCGTTGGTACTTGGGGATGATAACACGAAGTACTTCCAAATGTTAGCCAATGGTAGACATAGAAAGAAACGAATTTTCACCCTGGATCAGGATGAGGGCCGCATTAAGGGGGATGGTCCGCTCAAGGACTTTATTACAAAATACTATAAAGACTTGTTTGGTCCGTCCTCGGAAACTACGCTGGAGTTGGATGAGTCTCTTTGTCATGACATTCAGCAAGTTTCGGCTGCGGAAAATGAATTCCTAACCTCTGCATTCACTGAGGAGGAAATTTGGACTGCGGTTTTCCAAATGGATCATAACAAATCTCCGGGACCGGATGGTTTTCCGGTGGAGTTTTATCAATTTTTTTGGGATATGTTAAAGTCTGATCTAGTTCAATTGTTTAATGAACTGCATGCTCATAGACTAGACATCTCCAGAATAAATTTTGGTGAAATTATTCTTTTACCAAAGACAAAGGATGCCAATCAGATTCAACAGTATAGACCGATTTGCTAATTAAACGTGAGCTTTAAGATTTTCACCAAGGTCGCGACCAACCGTCTGAATGGGGTCGCAGACCATGTAGTGAAACCTTCTCAGACGGCTTTCATGAAAGGACAGACATCTTAGACGGTGTTGCTGTTCTCTATGAAACAGTTCATGAGCTTCACCGTAAAAAGTTGAACGGTGTCATCTTTAAGATTGACTTCGAGAAAGCTTATGATAAGGTGAAGTGGCCTTTTTTGCTCCAAACTCTTCGCATGAAAGGGTTTTCTGACACTTGGTGCCAATGGGTTGAGAGTTTTGTGTCTGGAGGTAGTGTGGCTATCAAGGTCAATGATGACGTAGGCAATTATTTCCAGACTAGGAAGGGGCTTCGTCAAGGCGACCCCGCATATCCTATCCTTTTCAACATCGTGGCTGATATGCTAGTTACTCTCATCGAGAGGGCCAAACTAGCTGGACAAGTCACCGGGGTTATTTCTCATCTAGTAGAAGGAGGCCTCTCAATTTTGCAGTAGGCGGACGACACAATTCTGTTTTTGGATCACGACCTTGAAAAGGCCAAAAACCTCAAATTGGTATTATGTGCTTTTGAGGAGCTCTCGGGCCTGAAGATAAACTTTCATAAGAGTGAACTATTCTGTTTTGGCGAAGCCGCAGAAAATTCACAAGATTATGCGGAGATATTTGGATGCCATTTAGGCCAATTTCTGATTAGATATCTAGGTATTCCTATTCATTATCGGCGTTTGACAATCGCTGAATGGAAACATGTTGAAGAAAGACTGGAGAAACGGTTGGCGAGCTAGAAGGCCAAACTCCTGTCCTATGGGGGCCGACTAGTTCTTATCAACTCGGTACTTACCAACATGGTTCTTTATATGCTATCTTTTTTTCATCTGCCAAAAGGTGTTCTCCAACGCCTTGATTATTTTAGATCAAGGTTTTTTTGGCAAAGTGAAAATGAAAAAAAAGAAATATCGCTTGGCTAGGTGGAATATTATATGTCGGCCCAAAAGTCAAGGGGGACTCGGAATCCAGGATCTTGAGATCAAAAACATTTCATTGCTCAGCAAATGGGTATACAGATTACTCACTGAGGATGGTGTTTGGCAGGAGATCATTCGTAATAAATACGTTGGGTCCAAAGCAATCTCCCATGTTTACTGGAAACTAGGTGACTCTCATTTTTGGAGTGGGGTTATGAAAGCTAAGGAATTCTTCTTCCAATTTGGCACCTTCTCTGTCAGGGATGGCTCCCAGATTCGATTCTGGGAAGACACCTGGCTAGGGACTACTCCTCTAAATGTGCAATACCCAAGCTTATATCGAATAGTTAGACATAAGTTTGTCACGATCAAGCAGGTATTGGGACAAGTAAACCCGGATATTTCTTTCCACAGAACGATTTCTGGACCTTGTTTGAATGCATGGAACGATCTGCTGACTCGTTTGGAAGCTGTCCAACTGTCGGCTGAATCGGACATCTTTAAATGGAACCTGCATCCGAACGGAAGATTTTCGGTTAAATCCATGTACGATGCACTGGTTCATAACGAGGTTCCATCTGATAATAGAAAATTGTGGAAGCTTAAGATTCCTCTAAGAGTGAAGATTTTCCTTTGGTTTCTCAACAAAGGAGTTATCTTAACTAGGGATAATTTAGCTCGACGAAACTGGCAAGGCAGCAAAAAATGTGTTTTTTGCAATCATGATGAATCCATTAAACACCTATTTTTTGATTGCAAATTCGCTAGATCGGTATGGGTAATAGTCCAAATTGCTTCGAATCTATACCCTCCACACAGCGTACGGAATATGTTCGGGAATTGGCTGAGGGGAATAGATAAACAATTTTCTAAGCACATTCTTGCGGGGCCGGCTGCCTTATGTTGGGCGTTGTGGCTAACCAGGAATGATATTGTTTTTAATCATAAAAGTGTTTCATCTCCTATGCAGGTAATTCATATATGCTCGCGATGGCTCCGTATGTGGTCTATCTTGCAGAGGCCGGAGGACAAAGACTTATTTATGATGGCTTCTACCCGATTGGAGTGCTCGGCCAGGGACATTTTCTACCCCCATGGATGGCGGTGTGACCTTCGGATAGGCCCGGCATCACCTTAGGCCTGTTTTATCTTTTTTCGCTACTGCCGGCGTTCCGCCTTTTTGTTTTGTTTTTTGGGATCTGGTACTTTGGCTGTGCGCATCTAGATATGCAGAGGCCGGGTTATCTTTGATGCGTTGTATCAACTCGATAGTTCAATTCAATGAAAAGCCCTTTATCAAAAAAAATTGCGACTAGCTCTACAACCTCAAGGTTTAAAACAGACTTCACTCGGCTACCGCCAAGTCTTTCCATTTTGAACCGACACGCAAAACATATGAGGTAAATATACATTGCATACATGAATAAAGACAAAGAAGTAGTGACATATCCAATGCCCTGCCCGCATCAGTCCGGTTCTTGTTGTCTGAACCACGGAAGTCATCCAACACGGGCCAGTATCGGCCCGCGGCGCGGTCCGAATGTACTTTTTGCTGGCGTTCGGACAACACTCACGATCAGTTGTGACCGCTCTGGCCCACCCGACCCCCCTCCCTCGCATGTGCACTTCCAGCTCAAAATGGTCGGTGCCACTCCAGAGTGTCAGTGATCGCATTCATGCCTAGCCAGAGCAGATGCGACCGCTCACTGGCACCAGAATTGAAGCGGCACGCCGGACGAGAGAGCGCCGCCCGTGCCGCTTCTTGGTGCTGGCCACTGTTGCGCGTTTAAGCGACACGACATCCGCCTGTCCGACTGTTTGCTGCCCATATTAATGACACGCGGATCCTGAGGCGTCTACTCGGGTGCCACCCGTTTGTCCCCCTGCTGCCCACCATTGCTATATAAACTGCTACCCCGGCCATAGCTGTAGTGATCCGCCTCTGATCCCTCTCTACATCACTCCCACCATGGACTTCTCCCCCGCCAATGCTCTCCGGGACGAGCTGAAGTCGTACCATAAGAAGGAGATGGCCGCCATAGTTGTTGTTGGCTGGCCGGCAGGCGGCCGGAGGACTATGATGTCACAATGGACGACGCGGCCGGCAATGAGCCAGCGCCACCCTCCTCCTCCTCCGCGCCACCGTCACTAGTTACTCCAGCGACTCATCACCCACCACACAGCATCTAGCATGCCCCTATATGCCGATGACATGGTCGTTTTGTGCCACCCCGACAGTCATGACATCTCGACTATCTGAGAGATTGTTTACATCTTTGGTGCTAATTTTGGGCTTCATACTAACTTGTCCAAGTGCTCTGCCACGTGGATCCAGTGGTTTGATGGGCACCTCATCATTATTGTTGACAAAATGGTGAGCTTGATGCCTGCAAGCCAAACAGGGTTATGTAGAACTTTTGTGGAAGTATCCCAATTAGTTATCGTCCAAAGAAGATTAGAGGACAGTATTTATATTAGCCCTTCAGTCACACAAAAGTTGTCATACTTCTCGTGTGAAGTAACTGTTGGTACTTCTGCAAATACTGTTACTGTCCTAGTGGACGGATAAGCCAGATTAATAAGGATGAAAGGTTGGTAATAACAATAGTAAAGACACATAGAAATAAATAACATAAATAAACATGGAAGTAGAGTTGTGCTTCCTGCAATGGAGATATTAGGCATGGAGAGAATTCAGCTCATGGTAAGATATATTTTATGTATGGCAGTGCGACGGTAATACCAGTTACCTTGTATTATACTCATAGTATTTGATATGTTAGTTCGGTAGACAGATCACCCTAAAGTTGTGAAACTCCTCCTCGCGGGATTCCATTCCATTCTATGGTCCTGCTTCAACATTGGCACAGAGTGGTCGTCTCCACAATTAAGGTCCTCAGACCGAAACCAAGCATTAAGTTTCATGGATCACCGTTATATCATATTGTCTTTGGTCCTCATAGATATCTCCACCTATCACGTCAGAGGTCACAGTTTCCCTAAACAATATGTGTTACCTATGTAGTTCTTGAGATCATGTTGCCTGGGCCCTCAATTGGACAAAACGCATAGGGTTCACCATAGTATAAGCACTTACTAGACAGATCATAAGACTACAAATACAAATGGAGACATATAGACCAGGCACAAATGAATCTTATCACTCACCTACATCTTCCACACCTAGGGGGATTACTCACACATCATAAGAGAGAAACCAATCACACCAGAGATTAAACCCATGAAAATCATAGGGATAATACCGTGAGGATCGACAATAAGATGAAATGGATAATTAAAATAGTCTTGATCTCTAGATGAGAAGGAGTAGAGTTACAATTTGTTCTCACAACTTGGTATTTCTCTTACAATAGGGAAGGGTGATATGATGATGGACATGAAAGGACCAAAATGAAGATCTCCAAAGGTTCTTCAGATCTCCTCCTCTTCTATTTTGGATGTGGTGGTGGCGGCTAGGGTTCTTCTCTCCCCTGGGTCCCTTCATGAAAGTGCCTTGTGTAGACATGGTGAAGCTGCTGGCACCTCATATGACCGCTCATGTGATCGCTGTTGATCGCATGTGTCGGTGTCAAAACCGGCGGATCTCGGGTAGGGGGTCCTGAACTGTGCGTCTAGGTGGATGGTAACAGGAGACTAGGGACATGATGTTTTACCCAGGTTCGGGCCCTCTTGATGGAGGTAAAACCCTACGTCCTGCTCGATTAATATTGATGATGTGTGTTACAAGAGTGGATCTACCACGAGATCAAGGAGGCTAAACCCTAGAAGCTAGCCTATGGTATGATTGTTGTTCGTCCTATGGACTAAAGCCATCCAGTTTATATAGACACCAGAGAGGGCTAGGGTTACACAGAGTCGGTTACAATGGTAGGAGATCTACATATCCGTATCGCCAAGCTTGCCTTCCACGCCAAGGAAAGTCCCATCCGGACAAAGTCTTCAATCTTGTATCTTCATAGTCTTGGAGTCCGGCCGATCACGATAGTTCGGCTATCCGGACACCCCCTAGTCCGAAACTCCCTCAGTAGCCCCTGAACCAGGCTTCAATGACGACGAGTCCGGCGCGCATGTTGTCTTCGACATTGCAAGGCGGGTTCTTCCTCCGAATAATTTATAGAAGATTGTGAACACCAGGATAGTATCCGGCTCTGCAAAAATAAATTCCATGTACCACCATAGAGAGAATAATATTACACAAGTTCAATCTGCTGACGTATTTTGTGGCGTGATGTCACACCACTACCAAGCCTTTACTCAAATTGTTTTTATTGTTCCACCTCAGCGCGTTTAGCGAAGCGGTTCCCTTGGCACATCTTGTCGAAGCAGAGATCGTGTTCCCCTTATTCCGGGATTCCCATCAATACGGGCGTGGGTAACCCAACCGCGCCATTGATTGTGACGCTTGGGAGATAAACGAGTTTTACCAGGCCGGTGGGGACACATGTTTTTGTCCGCCCATATAAGGGGGTAAAGATCCAACCCTTTTACCTGCGCCTTCTTCCTCCTTGGCTTATCCATATCCACGAACTCGAGCTCCAGCACCCAAGTCCACACCCCTCACCTCAACCTTCTCCAACTATGTCCAGAGCGGGAGGCAAGTGGATGGCCTCCTCCGTCACGGAGGGGCAGATCCAGAAGCTGCGCGACGCCAGATATTTGTCCAGCGACATCGCGCACCGGCTCCCCGAAGAGGGAGAGCTCATTCCCACCCCCAGGCCCCATGAGAGGGTAGTATTTCTTCCCCATTTCCTCCGCGGACTGGGCTTCCCACTTCATTGCTCTGTCCGGGGGCTCATGTTCTACTACGACCTAAATTTTCATGATCTGGCCCCGAATTTCATCCTCAACATCTCAGCGTTTATCGTCGTGTGCGAGGCCTTCCTCTGCATCCAGCCCCACTTCGGCTTGTGGCTCAAGACCTTCAGTGTCAAGCCGAAGGTTGTGAAGGGCAGCCAAGCGGAGTGCGGAGGCGCCACGGTGGGCAGGATGTCCCACGTTACTTGGCTGGAGGGCACTTTCGTGGAAACCATTAAGGGGTGGCAATCGGGGTGGTTCTACATCACCGAGCCACGTGACCTTGATTGGGCAGCGGCCCCCGAATTTAGATCTGGCATCCCTACATGGCTCACCTCCTGGAAAGAGAGTGGCTGGATCTGGGGTGATTCGGAGGAGCTGAACAGACTCCATGCCTGCATCCAAAAGCTGGTGGACAAGAAGCTCAAGCTTGTCAACGTAGTCCAGGTCATGCTCATTCGCCGGATTCTCCCGTGCCAACGACGGGGCTTCAACATGTGGGAGTTCGATCCGGCGCAGCACCAGACTCTGAGCGGGCTCTTCGACACTACGTACGAAGATGTCTAGAAGGTGCTGTTCAAGGGCGCCGAGGCTCCCACATCCGCTACCGAAGATCGCGGATTCCGCTCGCAGCGTCCAGCTGACGAGGTAAGTGATCTTGCCACTTGTTTTCCATAGTTTGACTCTATGCGGGATCTAAACTCCCTTTACCTTTGACAGGACTGGCTGGCGAAGGCCGAACGGACTATCTGTCCGGCCCCATTGCCAGAGGACCCAGCGGATGCCCGCCTAACGGGGTTGCTGGCTCCGGCACCCCACGTGGTGCCAGAGAAGAAGGCCAAGAAGAAGGCCACGGGGACTCGGAAGAGTTCCCGTTTTCAGGTGCTATCGGATGATGAATCCAAGGCCGACTCCTCCCACCAAGGGGAGGAGGAGAAGAAGAAAGCCTCTCCCCCAGCGGGGGGAGGGAAGAAAAGGAAGGCCTCCCCAACAAGGGAGGCCGAAGGGTCCAAGAAGGGAAAAACTCTTCCCCCGGACTGCTCTGCCAACGCCAATGCCGACGACGAGGACTGGCCTCCAAGGGCCAAGCCCCTGGCGAGATCGCAAGTATCCGGACTCCCGAATAACTTCAAGGTTTTTCTTTTTCGCCACATAATGTCTTTCTAATGCCGCATACAACCCTGCAGTCCGCCCAAGGATGATCTTCCCGCTTCGTCGAGCGGGTCCTTAGGTGCGTCGGATATGGATTCTCTTCCGACTGCCTCCACCCCCCGTGACATGGACGATGCCGAGGTGGGATCCCAGGAAGGGACCCATCAGGAGGAGGAGGCCCTGGAGGTGTCACAGGACAACCTCCCGAACTTTGCACCGGACTTGGCCCCGGAACCCACAGTGGCTCTGGAGTCCGGTGGGTGACCCCTTCATAAGAAGGGCAAGACCGCGACGCCGACAACCTCCGTCCAACCGGAGGCGCCGGATAACTTGCTGGAGGCGCTCAATGGCGCCTCCATTGAAGAGGTGCACCGCACTGTTATGAGTGCGGTGATTCAGAAGGTTCAGCTCGCCAAGAGCGGGCTGACCGAAGCCTGCAGCAGCCTTCTAACAGGCTTTGAGGTAAGAATTTCGATATATATAAAATGGTACCGCATAGACAGTAGCCCCTGATGCTCGGTTCGGTGTTTGGAAAGAAAATCCGGACTGAGGATCTAAAAAGATATACGCAGGAGTCATAAAAAATATGTCAATATGGGATTGCAGGCTGCGCTGCTGACCTCTGCCGCACTGATTGCGGAGGTCAATACTTTGAAGGAAAGCCTCGAGCGGTCGGAGAACGAGCTCGGCCGTGCCAAGAAGCAGCTCGAGGACAAGGAAGGTGAGTAACACCTTATTAAAATTGTACCTTACAGAAAAGGATTTTGGTTGCAAAAAGAATGACAAGGATAACGTGGGTATTGCAGGGGCCACTAACAAGGTGGCGACCCTGAAAGAGGCGGTGGCCGCGGCCGAATGCAATGCGGCCGCGAAGCACACCGAGCGAGAGAAGCAGGAGGCGCGGGTGGCGGAGGTACAGCAAGAGCTCCAGGATCTCGTGAAAAAACATGAGAGCCTGGAGCGTGACTCGAAGACTCGAGAGTCTGAGCTTGCAACGGCTCTTGAGAGTGCCAAAGCCGCTAAGGCCGAAGCCTACAAGGTCCTCCAGGAGATTGAGGCGGTGAAGAAAATAGCAGCGGGTAAGGCATTTTTCATGCAAAGTAAGCATGTGAGTGTTAATTACCTATTGCTTACCCGAATTCGGAGCTCTCCAGGAGCGTTCGCAGATCTTCCTCGCAGCGTGTCCGATGCTGCCGCATTCTACCGGGCCGAGGAGGGGATCTTGATGGAGAAGGTCTTCTGGTCTCAGTATGCTGAGGCCGGACATCTGGTGCCCCTTAGCGACCAGCTGAAGCAGCTGGTCGAGCTCCAGAAGGCGGCCGAACAGGCCATGAAGGGCCTCATAGTTCGGCTGTGGCCTAAGGAGGCCATGCCTGGGAGCTACTTCGGCCTGGTGCGGCGGTTGGTGGATGCGTGCTCGTGGGTTGAAGTCATCAAGCACTCCGCCTGTATTGAAGGTGCCCGTCGGGCCCTTGCCCGCGCAAAGGTGCACTGGGGCAAGATGGATGCCCAGAAACTCGTGACGGACCCGCCACCAGAGGGCAAGGAGCATCGCACGCCCGAGATGTATTATAAGAGTGTGCTGAAGGGCGCCCGCACTATTTCGGGTGAGTGCTCCAAAGATGTAATATTTGAGTAGACTCGCATTTTGTTATCTGTGCGCTGAAAACTTAGTTCATATGCGCTAAGCAATGCTTGTTAATTTAAAATATTACCTTCTGTGCGGCTGTTTATCAAATCTGAGAGATGGCAAGTCATCGGCTTCAGCCCCCATGCCACGAGTGCTGGGGTGTTCAGGATAAACTTGAGCACTCTTGTTCCCATTTTTGGGTCCATCTAGGGAGGCGCTCAACACAGCGAACAAGGCAACCGGACTTATAATGCTTGAACACTCTCACTTAGCCATAGAATTCTATAATTTTAAATTTCGGCGAAGCCCCTAGTCTTCGGAAGGCCGAATTTGGGGCGCTATCCACGCTTGGGCCGGACAAGATCCGGCTCCTCGCTCTAAGCGGCATAAGTCTTTAAGGACTCGCAAAAAAACCTCTCGAGCAGCGACCGGCTCTCGCCTCATCATGACGGTCAGTTTTAGCTTTCTCCACTGAGGCGTTAACCCAGCTCAACTGGGGCGCAATCGCATTGGTTCTCCCAGTGCTACCTTAGCCGATACAACGGAATGCAAGGTACCAAAACATGGGAGCCGGGCAAACCCAACTATTGATCCAAGACATGATTCGGAGCCGATGCATATAATGCTATAAGTTCAGGGTACCGCACTTGTGAAAGTGTTCGGACTTATCACACCATGATGCGGGAAACATAAGCCCCTGGTGTGTTTTAACCGTACCAAAGTGTACGGATGCAACATGTCGTAAATGAACATATGTATAAAAAAGAAATGCAATTATAAGCAAAAAGGTGCTGCATTGCTTTATTCAAGAAGCGCTGCTATGAATGCAGAATGATACAAATAGTGCGATAAGCAAGGGACGGGACTGTTAAACATGTCCCCCTCCAGGGGTAGGCTGCGGAGTGGTGTATAAAGCAGATTTAATGCTCGTAATGGAGACCACCTGGATATTCGTTGTAGCCTTTATCCTTCCCTGGCTGTTGCATCGTGAGTTCGGCAGGTCTGCTGCCGGACAGGGCCTCTGACGAACGGAGTCCTGTGGGTAAAAAAAGGAAAAAGAAAAAAAAGAACGACACACTTGAGAGCCCCTGGTGTGGTTGAGCCGCAGTCTGGGCTTATTGTGGTCGTGCCCCACTCCCCATGCCCATGGTATCTTCAGGGCGTAATGGTGTACGTGAAGGACCTGTTTTGACGTTTTACAGGGGTTGGGGTTGGGGCCGCCCTGCTACACGTGCTCGGAATGTGCCAGGTGGTCTTGTTGTAGGTTACTCCGGGCGCGCTTAGCTGTGTTCGGCCGCTTAACGGCCGGACTCGAGAATTGCCTTAAGAGGCTGCATTGTACTTCTGCCGCGAGAGCCACTGTATGTTCCTCCGTTCGGAGAGAATGTTCAGTATTTCCGTTGACCGTGATGACTCCTCGAGGGCCTGGCATCTTGAGCTTGAGGTATGCATAGTGCGGCACCGCGTTGAACTTTGCAAACGCGGTTCGTCCGAGCAGGGCATGGTAGCCGCTGCGGAACGGAACTATGTCGAAGATTAACTCCTCGCTTCGGAAGTTATCCGGGGATCCGAAGACCACTTCAAGTGTGACTGAGCCTGTACAATTTGCTTCTACACCTGGTATGACGCCTTTAACGATCGTCTTGGTAGGTTTAATCCTTGAGGGGTCTATGCCCATTTTGCGCACTGTATCCTGATAAAGCAGGTTCAGGCGGCTGCCGCCGTCCATCAGGACTCTGGTGAGGTGAAATCCCTCGACGATTGGGTCTAGGACCAATGCGGCGAATCCGCCGTGGCGGATGCTGGTGGGGTGGTCCCTTCGGTCAAAAGTGATCGGGCAGGAGGACCATGGATTGAACTTCGGGGCAACTGGCTCCATCGCATATACATCCCTGAGTGCACGCTTCCGCTCCCTTTTGGGTATGTGCGTTGCGTATATCATGTTCACCGTCCGCACCTGTGGGGGGAAACCCTTCTGTCCTCTATTGTTCGGCGGTCGGGTCTCTTCCTCGTCATCGCTATGCAGCCCCTTGTCATTGTTTTCGGCAATTAACTTGCCCGCCTGCTTGAATACCCAACAGTCCCTGTTGGTGTGGTTGGCTGGTTTTTTGGGGGTGCCGTGTATCTGGCACGAGCGATCGAGTATTTGGCCCAAATTGGACGGACCCGGAGTAGTTCTTTTGAATGGCTTTTTCCGCTGACTGAGTTTAGAGCCTCTGAATCCGGAATTGACTGCCGTATCCTCACTATTGTCACCGTTGATGCGGCATTTGTTTTTCTTACGACGCGACCTGCCATTTCGGTCCTTGAAATCCGGAATGCCAGAATTTTTGCTGAGGTTGTTGCTGCGTGCTAGCCAGCTGTCCTCACCCGCGCAGAAGCGGGTCATGAGTGATGTGAGGGCTGCCATGGATTTCGGCTTTTCCTGTCCCAGGTGCTGGGCAAGCCACTCGTCGCGGATGTTATGCTTGAAGGCCGTGAGGGCCTCCGCATCCGGACAGTCGACGATTTGGTTTTTCTTGGTTAAGAACCGTGTCCAAAATTGTCTGGCCGATTCGTCTGGCTGCTGAATTAGGTGGCTTAGGTCATCAGCATCTGGTGGTCGCACATACGTGCCTTGGAAGTTATCTAGGAATGCGGCTTCCAGGTCTTCCCAACTCCCAGTTGACTTTGCTGGCAAGTTGTTAAGCAAATGCCGGGCTGGTCCTTTAAGCTTGAGGGGGAGATATTTGATGGCGTGAAGATCGTCACCGCGGGCCATGTGGATGTGAAGAAGATAGTCTTTGATCCAAACCGCGGGGTCTGTTGTGCCATCGTAAGATTCGATATTCATGGGTTTAAACCCTTCGGGGATTTGATGATCCATTACTTCATCTGTGAAGCATAGTGGGTGTGCGGCGCCTCTGTACTGGGCGATATCACGACGGAGCTCAAAAGAGCTTTGTCTGTTTTGTTCGGCCCAGCCGGACTTACTGTGTCCAGCGCGACGGTTGTCGTCACGTACCGTGGGGCGCCCACGCGATCCATAGATCGATCTTGATTGTCTTGCCTTATCCTCCAATATATCTCGCAAGTCCGGAGCATTCCCCTGTGGCCTTGTGCTTTTCGAGCGATGCCGGGCTACGGGTCTAGTGAAGGGCCTAAAGGCCTCTCTGTCGCGACCACGGGGTGGTCGGTCAGCCGTATTGTCTCCTGGTGATGCGGGTTCATACGCTTCCTCCTCTAATCGGGGGAGCAGCTTGCGTTTAGGGTAGCTTTTGGAGGGGCGTTCGAGCTCATGCTCTTCGGCCGCGAGGACTTCAGTCCATCTGTCGGCTAGCAGATCTTGATCAGCTCTAAGCTGTTGCTGATTTTTCTTGAGGCTGTTTGCCGTGGCCATAAGCCTGCATTTAAAATGCTCTTGTTCGACCGGATCCTCAGGCACGACGAATTCATCGTCGTCGAGGCTTGCCTCGTCTCCGGAGGGAGGCATATAATCCTCTACCTCTTCTTCTGCCGCTCTCTCATGACGGCTGGCATCTCCGTCCTCCTGCACTGGATCTTGCTGGAGTGGGTTGTCTTCGGCACTGTCCGGTGTATTATTATCTCTGGTGCCGGAATCTTCATTCTTGCTGTGGCGGGACTTAGAGCGACGCCGCTGACACCGGCGCTTGGGCTGTTTCTTGGAGGGGTCATCCTCCGCTGTTCCTTCTCCATTCCCATCCTTTGGGATATCCACCATGTATATGTTATATGATGAGGTGGCTTTCCAGTGCCCGGTGGGCGCTGGTTCTTGGTCGTCTCCGGCATCGTCGTCCATACCGTCGATGTCTTCGGAGTCGTAGTCTAGCATGTCGGTTAGATCGTCGACAGCGGCTACCAAGTGGGCGGTGGGTGGGCTTTGAATTTCTTCGTCGTCCGCATCCCAACCGTCCTGACCGCTGTCCGGCCAGGGCTCTCTTGATAACGAGAGATACTTTAGCGAACTCAAGATGTCGCTGAAAGGTGAGTGTTGAAAGATGTCCGCTGCGGTGAACTCCATGATCGGCGCCCAATCAGACTTGATCGGAGGGGGCGTGGGAGGTTCGGAGTCCGGCGAGGAGTCCGGCACCTCGGAGTCACGAGCTTTATGAGGGACAAGGTCAGTGTTTGGCTCTATCACCGTAGAGGTTGCAGCCCCCGAGGCGGTGTCTAGCCATCCGTCCTCGATCTGTGCAGCCGACTCCGAATTGAAGATCGGAGCGGGTTCGAGTGCGGCCTCCAGGGTACTGTCCGGCTGCAGAGCTAAATCATGCTCGCCGTGACAGAGCGGCACGCTCGGCTGTGGCTCAAATCCATCGAGGATCAAGTCCCCGCGGATGTCAGCCGTGAAGTTCAAACTTCCAAATCTGACCTGACGGCCAGGGGCGTAGCTTTCGATCTGCTCCAGACGGCCAAGCGAATTGGCCCGCAGTGCAAAGCCGCCGAATACGAAGATCTGTCCGGGGAGAAAGGTCTCACCCTGGACTGCGTCGTTGATGATGGTCGAAGAAGCCATCGAGCCTATCGGTGACGAAACAGAGGAACTCTCAATGAAAGCACCAATGTCGGTGTCAAAACCGGCGGATCTCGGGTAGGGGGTCCCAAACTGTGCGTCTAGGCGGATGGTAACAGGAGACAAGGGACATGATGTTTTACCCAGGTTCGGGCCCTCTTGATGGAGGTAAAACCCTACGTCCTGCTCGATTAATATTGATGATGTGTGTTACAAGAGTGGATCTACCACGAGAT
The DNA here is from genome assembly GCF_018294505.1 of Triticum aestivum. Lineage (NCBI taxonomy): Eukaryota > Viridiplantae > Streptophyta > Magnoliopsida > Poales > Poaceae > Triticum > Triticum aestivum. Next base: position 629,120,251 of record NC_057813.1, read on the forward strand.
CAAGGAGGCTAAACCCTAGAAGCTAGCCTATGGTATGATTGTTGTTCGTCCTATGGACTAAAGCCATCCGGTTTATATAGACACCGGAGAGGGCTAGGGTTACACAGAGTCGGTTACAATGGTAGGAGATCTACATATCCGTATCGCCAAGCTTGCCTTCCATGCCAAGGAAAGTCCCATCGGGACACGGGACGAAGTCTTCAATCTTGTATCTTCATAGTCTTGGAGTCCGGCCGATCACGATAGTTTGACTATCCGGACAACTCCTAGTCCGGAACTCCCTCAGCATGGAAGGCCGTATTTTGCTCTGGAGCGCCTGGTGACTTGGCTCTCTACATGGAAGTTGCTCCATTTGACTTGATTCTTAGAAATCCTCCTCAGTTTCCTTGAATAAATGATATTCCTGCCAAATAATGGAAAGACGGATTTTCTTCTCTTTTGAAGGATTAGCGTTAGAAATAACCGAGAATGGACAAAGATCCAGTCAAAACCAAATAAGAATCACTAGAAAAAGATCACAAATTCTTGATCCATCAGAGCCCCATCACCACTTTCCTGGTGCAATATCTTGGCCTTCCACTTTTCGTTCAGAAAAGTGCCATGCCCGCACCCCTGCCATTGGTTCATAAGCTCTAGAAGAAGCTCTCCACCTGGTCCGGATTGATGCTCTCTTGGGGTGATAGGCTAGCCCTAGCTCGACACATCCTAAGTGCCTTTCCGGTCCACTACATGATTTCCATCACCTTCAATAAGACGATCCACAAGAAGGTGAACTATGTCATCTACAACTTCCTCTGGGCTGCTCGCAAGGTTGTGTGAGGTGGCTAGTACCTCGCCAAGCGGCAACCTGTCTGTCGCCTGACCTCACTTGGTGGGCTTCAGATTTGAGACCTAGAATAATCAGGCATCACACTACACCCCCGTTGGTTATGGCTTCAGAAAACAGGCCCATCTCATCCTTAGTGGAACCTTCACATCCTAGCGACCCCGAGGTCCAATCCATTTTCCGAGCTTCCACTTCCTGGACTCTAGGCAATAGTGGCTCGTGCTTCTTTAGGACAGATCATTGGATTGATGGAAGTCCATCTAAGAGTTTGCTCCCTTATTTCTTGCTCTAGTTCTACATCATCATCGGAAGGCACACATGGTCCATGAGGGTCGGCATCTCTGATCTTGGGTTCATGACACACTACAAAAAAATACACTTCCATGATGATATGTGTTTGTCACAGTAGGTCATGTTTCTTTCATGCATGTACATCCATGACGATTTTATGACAGAATCAGATAGTCATACATGTGATGTCGTAGAAGTGTTCCATGACATTACCAAAATTATCATCACGAAAGTGTCCACTTACATGATGATAAATCGCGCGTCATGGAAGTGCTTTCGTCAAGGGTGACCGACACGTGGCATCCACCGTAGCGGGTTGCCATTAAGCTATCGGGACCGGTTTTGGATCTAATAACCCGCTAAAAGCCACGACCAATGGGGATTTTCCACGTGTAAATTTCTCATTGGCCAGAGGAACCACGTGTCGCCTCAAAGTTGGGACAGATGTCATCCACTCATTGGACAGAAGGCAGCTATGATACGTCGACACATGGCATGGCCCAATAGAGGCCCATTCCGGTGAAAAGGCCGACCTGTTTGACTTGGTCAAATGGGAGCAGGTCGGCCCATGGAAAGCCTATTAATGTCATGTTCACATATAGCCCATTTACAGCCCGCGAAGCCACGACCCGTTACGGCCTATCCAAATTAGGCCCAGTAGCGTCATTTGGGCCGTCCAATATGATTTCAGCCCGTTGTAACTTCCGGCCCATGTATGGCCCATTACTTCTTTTGGCCCATATGAGGCCCTTTGTAACTCATGGCCCATTAACGGCTCGTGGTGAAACTAGCCCATAATGAATAGTCTATCGCTTTATACCCATTAACGGGCCATTATTCAGTTGGGCTGTTTGCAGCCCATGTTATCTTTCAACCTTCACAGGGACCGTTTATTCTTGGGCTCATTTCCAGCATTCGGTTACTTACGGCCCGTTACTGGCCTTTTCTGCTTTGTGGGCCAAATACAACATGTGGTTATAGTCGGCCCGTTTGTGGCCCGTTAATCTATTGGGTCGTTTACATAGTGTGATCAAATACGGCTAATTAATGACGGCCCGTTATGGTCGGCCCATGAACGGAAGATTCCAACTCTAGCCCGTTTACGGCCCATAATGCAGTCTGTTATTGTCCCATGTTTGGCCAATTGATCATACGGCCCATAGAAGGCCCATTGATGCTATGGCAAGTATAAGTCCCATTGTTTCTACGGCCCGTAAAGGGCCCATTGTTTTACGGCCCATAGAAGGCCCATTGTTTCTACAACCTGTAGGAGGCCCATGGTCACTACAATAAATATGTAGCACATGGTTATTGTGTCCTAGTTTTAAAAACGAGGTTATTGCGGCCACTAGCAAACCGCGGAAAAAGAACTGCACTGACTACAAGCAAACAAAAAAGAAGACAACAAGGAAATAAATAAGAAAACAACTTACGCTAGGCTATCACGGCTATTACACATATTACATCCACTAGGCGTCAAAGTTTGCCACCAGTGCAAATATAGGGAACAAAGCAGCATATTACATACACTGGTTGTCAAAGTTAGCGACCAGTGCAAATACACTTGATACGTCTCCAACGTATCTATAATTTTTGATTGTTCCATGCTATTATATTACCTGTTTTGGATGTTTATGGGCTTTACTATACACTTTTATATCATTTTTGGGACTAACCTATTAACCTAGAGCCCTGTGCCAGTTTCTGTTTTTTCCTTGTTTTTGAGTTCTACGAAAAGGAATACCAAACAGAGTCCAATTGACGTGCCAATTTTTGGCGATTTTTTGTAGACCAAAAGAAGCCCCTGGAGTGAATGTCACGACCGGTTTTCCAATAAAAATATTTATTGAAAAGCCAATCTTTTAAGTCCAGTATGAGAGAAATCCTCCACACTGGCAGACAAATTCTTGATACAATAAGCCAGTAGCATAAAATATATTACAGGGTCGAACTACGGTTGCTCAACCAAATTATTACAAGCACGCCAATAATCATACATAATGGCGGACAGAACACAGTGGTGTGGAGACATACTACTGACTCAAGGATAGGCTGGTGGTGAAAAAAACACAGCGGGGAGAGAAATACAAGACTCTACGTCTGTCATCTCATCGAGCGTCGAGGAGAGGCTCGATGAATTTATTTGGTAGCGGAAGCGGATATAAAACAGTGGCCAAATCCAGGGTCGCACAAGACTGACTGGGACTCCTCTAAGTGTCGGGCTCGCTATCGAACTCTTCATCCATGAGATCGCCTTCGTCAGCATCTGGCCAAATCAACAAGCCAGTGAGTACTTTGAAAGTACTCGCAAGACAGTTCGGACGTAAGATATAACAAATGCATGCATGGATGCAACAAGATTAATTCCTTAATGCACAATAAATAAAACTGACATAACGGGTAAGTAAAAAGGGAAAACGGCGGTAGTCCGCCTGAAATTCCACAGAACATAAATAAGGACCGATCGGGTGTCTGAAGCGACGCCTCGAAAGGTGAACAAATAAAAATAAGGAAAATGATGCCACAGTCGGGCATCTTAGTGACACCACATAAAGGGCTTTTAAAAGAAATGCCACTGTCGGACGTTTGAGCGACATCGCAGAAAGGGCTTTAAAAGAAATGCCACAGTCGGATGTCTGAGCGACATCACATAAAGGGCTTTAAAAGAAATGCCACAGTCGGACGTCTGAGCGACATCGCAGAAAGGGCTTTAAAAAGAAATGCCACAGTCGGACGTCTGAGCGACATCACATAAAGGGCTTTAAAAGAAATGCCACAGTCGGACGTCTGAGCGACATCACATAAAGGGCTTTAAAAGAAATGCCACAGTCGGACGTCTGAGCGACATCGCAGAAAGGGCTTTAAAAAGAAATGCCACAGTCGGACGTCTGAGCGACATCACATAAAGGGCTTTAAAAGAAATGCCACAGTCGGACGTCTGAGCGACATCACATAAAGGGCTTTTATTCACAAGTAAATAATACTCATAATAAACATTCAATTCATGAAAACAAACGGGTTAGTCCATCCACAGGAGTGATCATTTAACCGGACTTAGCACTCATGCGATTCACCGGAGTCTCTGTCATCAAAGCTGACAATTGATTAGGATAAGAAGGAACGAAACTTGACATGGAAGAGATGATTTGGAGGAATATATGACTCTGCAGAGTTTGTACAAAATTTTTCCCACAGTCAACGGATTTCCGTAGTCACGAAGGACTAGTTCCGTTTACGGTATTTCAGAAGAAAACACAGCTAACCGGTACACACCCATCCTACCTCTCGATGCTAGGAATCACCCTAGTCATCGTCCAAGAAAAACTTTTGAGACGGGGAGATCACAATCTCGAATAGCATGGGATCAAATTTATATACGCGCGCTCTAAGGGGTGCCCCCCTCTCGGTCCCAACCGGAAACACCCATGCCCCCTGACCGGATGACTGGCTTTAATCCAGGGCCATGGAACCATCATCACGGCCTCTCCTCTTTGGTGTGTACCATGAAAGCGGTTTGGAACTTACTAAACCATATTCCTTGCGGAAAACATGTGGTAGTACAAGGAAGGAAATGATAGGTACTGGACCGATATGGTTTGACACTGAAGTCACATAGTCTGGCGTAAGACTGGCATGCTACAACACTGCCGTCGTACCCATCCTCATGCCAACACATGGCCATTCATATTCACATTCATCCACGTATGGATCATCGAACTCACTTACCTCATTATCACATAAAATAACGTTCATCGGTATACTCACCGGCATGCCATGAAACTAACTAAATGCAAAACATGCCAAGACACTCATCATATCAAAAGTTCAAACATGCTTGCCTGGTTCAGAGTAGTCGGAGCCTAGCTCGGTGAAGTTCGCGGCTCCGTCACCTCCTTCGGTATCTACGTTTAAAGAAGATATATGCGCTAACGTAAATACCAAGGAGAGCACAGAAGGTAAACCAAATATTTTTCAAATAAATCTGATAAAAAACTAGACAAAATTTTAAAGAGAACAGAAAAAGAATCAATCAAAAATACTTTTCTGATTAAAAGTTATAAGGGTTTTTGTCCAGGGACTTATCTGTAATGAAACAGAAGATTTCCAGGGGCTAGTTTATAAAAGCAGAAAACGCTTCGGTAGCGATTACGCCAGCCCGAAGAGAAAACGTATTTGGCAGAAGGCGTTTTCAGATAACGCTTCGTTTAGAAAGGACAGAGAGGCTGACAGCGGGTCCCACTTGTCATGTTTAAATTTTCAAATGGGAGGGACGAGGCTCGTCGGCGCCCGAGAGCTGCTGTGGTCGCCGGCGGCGATCCACGGCGAGGCATGGGGATCAGAGGTTACCAATGTGCTCACCGTGTCCTTCCGCAACGGTGGGTGGTGGTGTTGGTCGCCGGTGAGCAGCACGTCGACGGCGGTCTCAACTCCGGCGGACGGTGGTTCGGGCGTGGATGGAGCTCGTCGGAGAGGGCTGCAAAGATTAAATTGAGGTGGGGGTTAGACTACTGGGTGCAAGAGAGGGCTACGGACGAGGTTTGGGCGCCGGAGGTGGCCTCACCGAAGTGAATCGAGCTGGAGGCCGAGGCGGGGCGAGGCGGCCGGAGCTGGGGGAGGAGACCTCCTCGAGGTCCCCCTAGTGGCCTGGCGGGGTGTTGGTGAGTAGTGGAGGTGCTGCGTGCACGAGAGTGAGCTCGGGACCCCTTTATATAGGCGGTCCGAGGCGGTTGCCGTGAACGAGGATCACCGGCGAGCGATTACGGTGGCGCAGTGCTCGGTCGGGGTGGTTAGGGGGTCGAGCATCATCACGGAGGTCCAACGGGTCCGTTTTGGTGTTGAACTGGCCGGGGTTTGGGTGTTAAGGGCGAGCTCGACGGAACGGTGATGGTGCGGGCCCGTCGGCGGCGGAGAGCGCGTTCCGTGCTTGCCGGCCACGGTGGCTGTGCTACGGGCGTGCGCTGGCGTGCATGAGGCCACGCGGAGAGCCAGGGAGCAATGGGCGGCGCGGAACGGCGTTCTGCCGTGGTGTGCCTCCTGTCGGCCGCCACGGGAGGTCCCGACGCCGCAGAAGACGCCGGCGAGGGCGAGCCAGCGCGCTACCGACGCCAGGAAGGCTCCACGCACGCGTGTGAAGCTTCGGACAAGAGGAAGAGGCAGCGAGGAACGTGCCAAGGGCACTGTGGCCGCGTGACTGAAACTGACGGACTGAAGATGACACTGAAAACTGAATTTTCTGAACTATGAATAGTAACAGTGCCCACCAGGTGTTCGACCGAATGAAATTGGCCTCTGGTGATTTTTCCTTGAGCTGATTTTTGGTGGAGTGGCTTCTCCTTGCTCAAATAGGCTGCCTGAATTTTGGTGGAATTTTTGGAGGAGTGTAGATATGAATTTCACCAAATTTGGCAAATCTGGTCCAAACTTGCAGAGACTGAATTTTGAAAAATTTGAAAAGAGGAGGAGTGGATCAAGATGGTTTTGGGTTGTGGGTTCAAAGGACAATCCAGGAGAATTGGTTTGAGGTCAAAACTCAAATGCAATAGGGCACTTGCTTTGAAAATCTCTCAGGCTCCAAATAATTTTCAGAATTGAATTGAGGGAAAAAATAATTGGAATAAAAATCCAAAACCAGTTTGGATTAGTTGGGACAGAGAATTTAGGTTGATCACAAGTTGTAGGGGAGGTTTTGGAGGGGTTTTACCACATGGGCAAGAATGCCAAGTCATGGTGGTTCCAAGATATGAAAATCCCAAATTTCATGGAGTTTCTTTTTAAAAGAAAAAGATTAAACTCCCAAAAATAATTTTGAGAGAGAACCAACAGAGAAGAAGTTTCAAAAGGTCAAACACCAAAGTTTGAAGCCAGAATAAAAACCTTGCCAAAGAAAATAAAGTCTCTTAAGAGGAAGGTTTTCTGGAAAATTTTAAATGGCCTCTTTTCAAAAACCACAAAGTTTTTGCTGAAAACCAAAGTAAAAATTTTGGAGTGTCACAGTGAAAGAGTTGGGCCAGGAGAGTCCCGGGCTGCCCAAGAGGGTGGCCCACGCGCCCACTCCCACTAGGCACGCCCTTGCCTCGCGGACAGCCCGGAAACCCCCTCGGCGTGAGACCTACGCCAGAAATTCCTATAAATACTGAAACCTCCAGAAAATAACCTAGATCAGGAGTTCTTCCACCGCAAGCCTCTGTAGCCACCAAAAACCTATCAGGAGCTCGTTCCGGCACCCCGTCGAAGGGGGAATCCATCACCGGTGGCCATCTTCATCATCCTGGCGCTCTCCATGACGAGGAGGGAGTAGTTCACCCTCGGGGATGAGGGTATGTACTAGTAGCTATGTGTTTGATCTCTCTGTCTCATATTCTTGAGGTGATACGATCTTGATGTATCGCGAGCTTTGCTATTATAGTTGGATCTTATGATGTTTCTCCCCCCTCTACTCTCTTGTGATGAATTGAGTTTTCCCTTTGAAGTTGTGTTGTCGGATCGTGTCTTTAAGGATTTGAGAACACTTGATGTATGTCTTGTCATGCTTATCTGTGGTGACAATGGGATATTCACGTGATCTACTTGATGTTTGTTTTGGTGATCAACTTGCATGTTCAATGAACTTATGCATAGGGATTGGCACACGTTTTTGTCTTGACTCTCTGGTAGAAACTTTGGGGCACTCTTGAATAGATGAATCTGAGATTGTGTGATGCATGTCGTATAATCATGCCCACGGATACTTGAGGTGACATTGGAATATCTAGGTGACATTACGGTTTTGGTTGATTTGTGTCTTAAGGTGTTATTCTAGTACGAACTCTATGATAGATCGAACGGAAAGAATAGCTTCGTGTTATTTTACTACGGACTCTTGAATAGATCGATCAAAAAGGATAACTTTGAGGTGGTTTCGTATCCTACCATAATCTCTTCGTTTATTCTCTGCTATTAGTGACTTTGGAGTGACTCTTTGTTGCATGTTGGGGGATAGTTATATGATCCAGTTATGTTATTATTGTTGAGAGAACTTGCACTAGTGAAAGTATGAACCCTAGGCCTTGTTTCCTAACATTGCAATACCGTTTACGCTCACTTTTATCATTCGTTACCTTGCTGTTTTTATAACTTTAGATTAGAAAAACCTATATCTATCATACATATTGCATTTGTATCACCATCTCTTCGCCGAACTAGTTCACCTATACTCTTTGTTATTTGGTTGCAGGGTTGTTTGAGAGAGATCATCTTCATCCTACGCCTCCCACGGATTGATAAACCTTAAGTTATCCACTTGAGGAAATTTTTCTACTATCCTACAAACCTCTGCACTTGGAGGCCCAACAACGTCTACAAGGAGAAGGTTGTGTAGTAGACAACAAGCTCTTTTCTGGCGCCGTTGCCGGGGAGGTGAGTGCTTGAAGGTATATCTTTATATCTTGCAATCGAATCTTTTTGTTTCTTGTTTAGTTTATAAAAGAAAATTTCAAAAAAATGGAATTGAGTTTGTCTCATACGCTTCATCTTTTTAATATCTTTCGTAAGTATGATGAAAAGGAAAGTTGTGCTCAAGTGCTAGAAGAAGAAGTATATAAAATGTTTGGTACTAAATCTTTGAATGATGAGCATGATTGCAATGTTGTTAGTATGAACTCTTTGAATATCCATAGTACTAATGATTATTGCACTAGTTATGATGAAAATGTCTCCTATAAGCATGTCAATTTTTGTGGAGTACATTGGGTTTGCATGTACACACCAAATAGAGAAGATAGATATTGCAAGAGGCATAAGCATTTAGAAACTAAATTGTTGCAAGAAAGGCTAAATGTTTGTGCTGAAAGATTCAATATTTTTCACCATCCTTGTGAACTTTGCAATGAACATGGTCATTTAAAGCTCCAATGTTATTTGTTTCATGATCAAATCGTGTCCAAACATTGTGATAACTTGATTACCCTTGAGCATCATAAAGAGCTTAATCTTCTTTTGGGGTATGAAGAAATGAAACGTATAGCTAAGGGTATTCCAAAATTTAATCTTGATAGATTTCTTGATTTTGATCAAGAAGAAATTTTTATGTATTGTGCGGTGAATTGCATTGAAAATCCTTATATTGCCAATTACATAAAGAAAAGAAAGCAAATAGAAGATGAAGAGAACACTAATGAAAGGGAAGCGACTTCCCAATATCCTCCTATTATTTCTTTTGATGAATGAGGTAACGAGGAGGAGCTTTCTATTGAACCAATCTCATCAATAATGTTGGGGATATTACTACTAGGTGTGAACCGGCCTACCTGGGCCGGGTTAACTTCATTAGTAGTATAAAGGTGATTAAGCAGATGAAGGCCCAAGGCCTGTAGTCGGTTTAGAACCTTAGTCGTAAACCGGCTTGATATGTAAACTTGTATTGTAAGATAGGAATAGAGAGAGACCAACCGGGATATGAATATGAACCGGTGTGGGACTCTATGAACCGACGGGCGTCACCCGTGTATATAAGGGGACGATCCGGCGGCGGTTCAGGGACAGACAACAACAACTCGAGCCTAGGTGAAGCTTGTTTGCTCCCTAGTCATCGAGACCACATCAATTCCATCACAACTAGACGTAGGCTTTTACCTTCATTGAAGGGGCCGAACTAGTATAAACCCTTGTGTCTTTGCGTCCGCTTTAACCCCTTCAAGTTAACCCGTAGCGATGGCTCCACGACTAAGTCCCTTCATGAGGACATCTACCGTGACAAAACCACGAAAGTTGGCGCCCACCGTGGGGCTATCACACGACGGTTTGATGATCTTGGAGGGAAAGCTCAAAGGACTTGAAGGCTATGCTGTGGGCCGGATGACCAAGAGTCGTTGCGGCAAGCTCTACATCGACGATGCAGGATGGGGTCCCGAAGCCGGCTCGATCGAGTACGGGTACCGGATCCCCTTTGGTGGCATACACGTTTTTATCGGCAAGATTGGTGAGCCTGGGCCTGAGTCGGACATCTTCACCAACCTCGTCGAAACAGCTCAGCATGCGAGATCTACCCAGGTTAAACCGGCCGTGAAGCGTGCCTTCGTGGGAGTCATCCACGGAGGAGAGCATGGGGACGAGTCAGAATACGGTAGCGAGACCGTCGTCTATTCTAGCGACGAGTCCTCGATCGGGGAGACCGAGTCATTGTACCAGTTGCAAGACGACCAGATTAGGGGCTGTTCCGATGGCGACAGTATTCCGGACCCCCCTGAGCATATCAACGGGGTTGGAATATTCATGGCCGGTACGCAGGCGGCAAATCACTCCTCGACAGCAGCAGCAATGTTCTCCAGATCAGCAGCGGCAGCGGCAGCAGGGGCAGGAGGCCTTGTGCGCCCACCGGTTCAAGTTCTGTCTGACCTGTTTGATGTACTAGCTGTACTTATGGCAGAGGCCAATCCGGCGGATCAGGAGGCCCATGATGCAGAGGTTGCAAAGGTGAGAGAGCAGATCGCACAGGCCAAAGCCGACCTGGCAGCAGAGAAGGACAGGATGGCCGCAGAGCGGGCCGCTTTGGACGCCCAGGCCTATAAGCTCATGCTCGACCAGAATGCGTCACATGAGGTCTTGAAGCGGAAGCACAGATCACGCCTGCCGTTCGGGTTCGACCCTCGAAATCTCTTTCACACTCCGGAGGCTGGAACCAGTAATCCGCCGGGGCACCGGGAGGTAAACCGGGTCGAGGCACCAGGGCCAGGAGCGACAGTTCAACCCCGCCTGATGGAACCTCCTCGGCAGAACATTGTGATTCCTCCACCGGTCCAGACACCTCCGGGTCATTATTCTAATCCTATGGACAATCTTGTCGCAGCTGCTGCGCGATTAGAAGCTATCCCGATCGAAGGAGACTCTCCGCAAGCAATAGAGACGCGCCGGGTTAAGGAACTTCTCCGGACCACTTTGATTCAGCAGGAGGCATATTCATACAGCCGCGATCGGATTCATTCCACACCTCGTCCAAGCCGGAGCTACAGTAGGCACATGGATGAACCGGCCGTATCAAGCAATGCGCGGAGCCGTGAAGCGGCCCGTGGCAATAACCCGGCAGGTGGTGTTCGCGATGCTCAGGATGTAGTGGACCGGGCCCGGGCACGAAGGGAGGCCGAGTTAGCAGCACAGAACGAGGCGGATCAGCTTACACCGGTTCGTCCTACCACCTCTGCCGGGCCAGGGGTCGCCTCTAGCCTGGGAGTGCCCTGTCTAGTCCCCGCTTTACGCAATGTGCGCCTGCCCAAAGACTTCAAGGGTCCGCGCAAGGTGCCGAATTACACCGCTGACTTATCTCCAGAAGCGTGGGTAGAGAGTTATGAGATGGCCATGGAGATGCTGGATGTGGATGAGACCGCGTGTGCAAAATACTTCACCATGATGCTTGAAGGCATGGCCCGTACTTGGTTGAAGAGCCTGCCGCCTAATTCTATTAGTTCATGGGCCCAGTTGCGGACCCGGTTTATCCAGAATTTCAAAGATACGTGTAAGCAGCCTAAGTCCATAGTAGACTTGGCCGCTTGTGTTCAGGAGGATGGAGAGTCAACAACCCATTGGGTACGCCGCGTTTCGGAAGTCTTGCACTCGTCTGACAGGATCAATGCTGACTCTGCGATTTTAACCCTAGAGGGCAACTGCCGGTTTAAGTCTCTGAAGTTGAAGTTGGGGTGTATGAAGCGGTTCTGTAACGACATGGGAACTCTCATGGCCGCTTTGGTGAAGTATGCTGATTCTGATAGTACCAAGGATCCTGAGACTAACGATGACGAAGCAGGGAAGGGAAAGAAGAACAACAATTTCAAGGGGCATCAACACAAACCGGCGAGCCATGGGAACGGAGGCAAGCGTAAAGAGGATGGCAGCATGGACTTTGTGGCTAACACTAATGCGCAGGACAAGGGTCAGCGGCGCAGAGGTAAAGCAGCGAATCGTAGTGGAGCTCCGAATCCTAACCCGGACCGCTTAAACTATTTGTTGAATCAGCCTTGTCCGAAACACGGGACGAAGGAAGCGCCGGCGAACCACCTTTGGAAGGATTGTTACATTATGCAGGAGTTTAAAAACTCTATTGCCTTCCGATATAACCATGGGTCAGGTGGTGGCTCAGGATCCGGTTTTCATGGGCCGAGCCACGATGGAGCTTCCGGTTCAGGTTTTAATCAGGGCGGTCATAACAACCAGAATAGTCAGAGCAGTCAAGGGGGTTACAACCAACAGCAGCAGTAGCAGCAGTCGGGTTATCAGAGCCATCCAAAACAGTTGAACAATGGGCAGTATCATGTTTTCACAACTAGCTTGGATAAGCGCGACCGGAAACTTCACAAGCGAGCGGTGAACTCTGTTGAACCGGCCGTACCACGTTACTTACGTTGGTCGGAACAGCCTATCGTGTGGAGCAGGGAGGATCACCCACCCCGGGTGGACAATCCGGGCCAGTTGGCATTAGTGGTAGACCCTCAGGTGGGAGGTTATAAATTCACCAAGGTGCTCATGGATGGAGGGAGCAGTATTAACATCTTGTACTATGAGACATTCCGCCGCATGGGGCTCACAGACAAAAATCTCAAACCGTCTAATACGGTGTTCCATGGTGTGGTGCCTGGCAAATCAGCATATCCTGTTGGTAAGATAGCCCTGGAGGTGGCTTTTGGGGACGAGCATGATTCCCGATCCGAGACACTAACCTTTGAGGTGGTGAAGATCCGGAGCCCGTATCACGCCTTGTTTGGGCGGCCGGCTTATGCCAAATTCATGGCACGGCCTTGTTATATCTATTTGCAGCTCAAGATGCCGGGTCACAAAGGGACAATAACGGTTCATGGGAGCCGCAAGATTGCTTTGGAATGTGAGGAAGGTGATGCGGCCTATGCAGAGTCGGTTTGTGCCACGGAGGAGTTAAAATATTATAGGGACAATGTTGATCCGGCGGACATGACCCCTTTGAAGAAGCCAACTACGGAGCATGATTCAGATCTGAAGTTCAAATCAGCGGCTGAGACCAAGCTTGTTAACTTCGTGCCCGGCGATTCGTCCAAGCAGTTCACTGTTAGTGCCAACTTGGACCCTAAATAGGAAAGTGCGCTCATCGAGTTCATCCGTGAGAATCGGGACATTTTTGCATGGAAGCCTTCTGACATGCCAGGTGTACCGAGGGAACTCGCTGAGCACACTCTTAATGTTGATCCCAAGTATAAACCGGTAAAGCAATTTCTCCGCCGGTTTAACGAAGAGAGGCGCAAAGCTATTGGGGAGGAGGTGGCCAGGCTCTTAGCAGCTAGTTTTATCATTGAAGTGTTCCATCCAGAGTGGCTTGCTAATCCGGTGCTGGTTCTTAAGACAAATGGCACTTGGCGTATGTGTGTGGATTATACGGATCTTAACAAGGCTTGTCCAGCGGATCCTTTTGCCCTCCCCCGCATTGACCAGATTATTGATGCCACGGCGGGTTGTGAGTGTTTGAGTTTTTTGGATGCGTATTCTGGGTATCATCAGATCAAAACGGCGGTTAAGGACCAGGAGAAGATGGCGTTTATTACTCCCTTTGGAGCCTTCTGCTATGTATCTATGCCTTTTGGGCTCAAGAGCGCCCAAGCCACTTATCAACGATGTGTGCAGAACTGCCTGCATAAGCAGATCAGCCGCAATGTGCACGCCTATGTGGATGATATTGTAGTCAAGTCAAGGCAGAGGGAGATGCTGGTTGATGATTTGAAGGAAACCTTTGACAACTTGCGGGTTTACAAGATGATGCTTAACCCAGCCAAATGTGTTTTTGATGTTCCGGCAGGCAAGTTACTGGGCTTTCTTGTGTCCAACAGAGGAATCGAGGCTAATCCGGAGAAGATTACGGCTATCACCTCCCTGGCTAAACCAAAGTGTATCAACGATGTTCAGCGTTTGGCGGGTCGGATTGCCGCGCTGAGCCGGTTTATCAGCCGCCTCGGAGAGAAGGCCATCCCTTTATACCAGATGCTGAGAAAGACAGATCAATTCGTCTGGAGTCCGGCTGCTGACGAAGCGTTGGAGGACTTGAAGCGGCAATTAGCCAATCCGCCCATTCTTGCAGCTCCGGTCGACAAGGAGCCGTTATTGCTATACGTAGCGGCCAATGCTTGCACAGTTAGCATGGCTATTGTAGTAGAACGCAAGGAGGCGGGCAAGGAGTATCCGGTTCAGCGGCCGGTTTACTATATCAGCGAGGTGCTTATTGAATCCAAGCAAAGGTATCCGCATTGGCAGAAGCTGGTATATGGAGTTTTCATGGCAAGCCGGAAGTTGAAGCAGTATTTCCAAGGGCACTCTATCACAGTGGTCAGTTCAGCTCCCTTGGGCGATATCATACAGAACCGGGAGGCGACCGGCCGGATTGCCAAGTGGGCTATAAAAGGTCCAAGGATAAGAAAACCCACCTTTTGGTGGCAGTCGATAAATTTACCAAGTGGGTTGAAGCGGAGCCTGTTAGTAAGTGTGATGCAGCTACAGCAGTGCAGTTCATTAAAAAGGTGATTTTCCGGTTTGGCTTTCCAAGGGCGCTATGAAGGAATTCTGTGAACGTGAGCACATCCGACTTGATGTATCGTCAGTGGCTCACCCCCAGTCCAATGGGCAGGCAGAACGAGCTAATCAAGAGATCTTGCGAGGCATCAAACCCCGGCTTATGGTTCCATTGCAAAGAACACCGGGTTGTTGGGTTGAAGAGCTACCGTCTGTGCTATGGAGTATCAATACTACGCCCAACTGATCTACCGGATACACACCGTTTTTTATGGTCTATGGAGCAGAGGCGGTTCTCCCTAGTGATATCCGGCATGATTCTCCTCGTGTAACGGCTTATGTTGAAACGGACAATGAGACAGCACGGCAAGATGCTTTGGACTTATTAGATGAGGAGTGTGACATAGCGGCTGCCCACTCGGCGATTTATCAACAAGATCTTCGTCGCTATCACAGTCGCCGGGTCAGAACCAGAGCTTTTCAAGAAGGAGATTTGGTACTCCGGCTCATCCAAGACCAGACGGATATGCACAAGTTATCCCCACCTTGGGAGGGACCTTTCGTGGTCAGCAAGAATCTGCACAACGGGTCATACTATCTGATTGATATTCGAGAGCATAAAGACTCACGCACATCAGAGGAGGAGACCAACAGGCCGTGGAACATAGCTCATCTTTGTCCTTACTACACTTGAGCCATTGGCTCTATCTATGTACATATTAAGACAGTGTATATATTATCGTTGATATAATAATACCGGAGCCTCAGCTAAAGCGGGGTCTCTGTCTTTTTCCTATCATGTGTGGTTACATGGAGTTGTTCTGTCTTAGAGCGGCCTCCGGTTTACCCCTTGAAATTTGCTTTTCAAAAAAAAAGCTTTGTGATATCACTTGGGAGCTTGGTCGTGTCCGAACCAATGCAACACCTCTTGATAGGCGAAAGCCACCAGATCACTTGGGGACATGGTCAAGTCTGAACCAGTCACGCCTCTTGATCGGCCTAAGGCCACAGAATCACTTGGGGGCTTGGTCGAACCCGAACCATTGCCACGCCTGTTGATCGGCATAAATGCCAAGGTTTCATTTGGGGACCTGGCTGACTTGAACCATCGCACACCTATTGGGGGCTTGGTCTTGTCCGACCATGGTAACACCATCTGATTAGCTCAGTAAAGCATGTTTTTGCAAACGGTTTTATCATTGCCTTTGCTTCTATATTTCTTTTATGACTATTCTTCAATTTTTGTTGTGCTTCCTTTAAACCAACAACACTTTTTACCGGTTCAGCTGACGGGATTCAGTTCATTTTTAATCCGGAGAAATATGCCCGGTTTAACTTTCGTGTTAAAATCATGGAGTAGCAGGGGGGCTTATAATGACCCAGCACGGTTTACATGCTAAGCCAGCATTTTAAAAACACGGGAGTTGTTTTCTCCCCTTTGATGGTAATGGTTTATAAAACCTCCATTTCAAGCCTGGCTAAGCCAACTTTATGCCCAGCGATGGCAGGTATTTTGTATCACATATTTTATTATATGTTTTAAATACATTGATATATATATATATGTATATATATCAAGGTTATAAACCGGTTGGCGGTATAACCGCCACCGCAGTTCAAGATTTTCTGATTGCGGGAAATATAAATTGAGGATTTCAAGCAAAAGCATCAGTACGTATGCACGAAGGCATATTTAAAGTAGAAGTATTGGCTATTCTATTACAAGGCAAGGCGGTGCCCACATAAGATCATTGTTATTTTGGTGGATCATAATAAGGCAGTTGTTTAAACCGGCTTCCGGTTCAAGCCTGCTCATCAAACCGGTCTGATGGTTGTGGGTCGTCCCGCGCCGCTTCAGCTTCCTCATCTCTATCCATTGGTTGGAAATCAATGGTGGTCCAGTCGATTCCCATTAAAGCTTGAAAGACAGCCTCTTCATGGATCAGAGAAGACGGTTCAATATCAGGAGCGTAAGTATGCTTATGGATTGGGGGAACCAGATTCTCCGCTTCAGGAATTGGTGCAGCCACTCGTTTGTTCTGATCATTGTACTGAGCTTGATAATGCGACAAGTCGGCCTCTTCAGCCAATTGACAAGCCAGAGGGCGTACTGCACGGTTTATCGCCCTCAAATCATCTTCATTGAACTCTGAGCCATCTTCCTTCAAGCTGGGATAGCCTTGAGCTGCTTCAACAGGATCGAAATTCGGCACCCATGCTTTTGCCAGGATTAAGGCGTTAATGGCTCCGGTTCGAGCAGCAGATTTTTTTAGTTCTTCAATCCGAGCAGGAAGCATTGACAACCTATTCAAAGTATCTTGGATTAAAGTGGGTGCCAGATTGTTATGAGATGCAGTGGTGATGATCTGCTGCGCTCTGGTGTATAGTTGTTCAATTAAAGTGTAGGCAGCCTTCAACTTTTTCCAAACATCTGACCCTAAAGTGACCAATGCGTGTACCTGCAACAATACAAAAAAGATCACAAACCGGATCTATTATAAGAAGGCCCAAATTGTCAAAGAAACCAAAAGGAACTTACCAAAGATAGCAGCGGTCATGGAATGTACTTGCCTCTTTACGGTGGTCAGCTCATCTACCACCGGTTTAAGGGCAGCTTCAGCGTTTTCAGCTCTTTTTATTAAAGCGGCCTTTTCAGTGGCCCAATCAGCCCGCTCCTTCTTGAAGCCCTCCTTCAGCTGTTCTGTGATGCTCAAAGCGCTGGTTAATTCCTCCCTGGTTTTGTTGGTTTCGGCTTGTTGGGTTTTCAAAGCTTCCTGCAGATCAGTAATCCGGTCCTCTTTGATCCTCACTTCAGCCTGCATAAAGACAGTGCTTGGCTTTAAGCAAACCGTACAAGAATTTGAAGTACCAACCACATAACAAGTTATACGATTGATACTTGGGGGCTAATGCACCTTCAATCTTCATCTATTACTAAATCGCAAAGTCCCAAGCTCAATACAGGTATTCAACTTGGCACTTGGGGGCTAATGGCTATTTGCTCAGTTATGTTCTAATGTTAGAATCTTTACTG
Organism: Triticum aestivum; assembly: GCF_018294505.1. NCBI lineage: Eukaryota > Viridiplantae > Streptophyta > Magnoliopsida > Poales > Poaceae > Triticum > Triticum aestivum. The sequence continues at coordinate 629,137,896 of NC_057813.1, forward strand.
GAGTCCCGGTTTAACTATACTAAGTTGAACCGGTCCTTGGGGGCTAGGAGGATTAATACTGTGGCAGTAATTAAAGAAAGAAGAAGCACAAGGAAGTTACCTCAAATTTATCTCTCATCATCTTTATTAGGCCAGCTTCACAGTCACGACTAGTATATAGTCGGTTCAAGTAACCAGAATGAAGATCTTGGGCACTCAGAGCAGCATACGTTTCCAGATCAACATCCCATTTGCCTTTGTTCATGGCAGAAAAATCTTCTTTAACAGTATGCTTAGCTAAAGCGACAAGATTCCCTGGTTCAGAGCGACCTATGCCGGTAATTACAACATCATCATCCTTGGACTCGCCGGTTTGCACTGGCGCTATCGGTTTATCGGCAGGTTTTGAAGGACTGCGGGATCTTTCAATCCGGATTGAGCTGGCAGGCTGGTCAATAGGGACTGAAGTATTGATAGGCCTTTTATCAGTAATAGCATCATCTTGCAAGGGAGGATCATTGGGAATATCTTCAGGAACGAACGCTTCAAGATCTGGTGCTTTATCCTGTTCAGGGGCAGCATCTTCCTCGGCCACTTTATCCAGGCGGGCTTTCTTGCTTGGTTTAGGTTTAGCCCTGAAAGAGAAACAAGGAGTCAAGGAATAGCATAAATTATAACGCATTATACCAGAAGCATATGTTCAGCCTAGCTTACCCAAGAACCGTTTTCAGTGGTGGCAGCTGAGTGGCCGATGATTCACCAGAGGATGAATGAGAAGTAACCTGATAATCGGAGTCGAACAGATTAAGAGGTTGACGGATGAAACCCGCTTTAGGATAGAAATTAATAAAAAGGTCGGAAACCTCTGAGAGGCGTTTTTGAACCGGACTGTTTGGTAAACCGGCGGAAGTAACTACCTGGCCGCTGTGCCGGGTTGTGCGGCGAGCTTCATGTTGCTGAGTCTTCATAAGAAATTTGGGATCCAAGTAAGCAAGATGATGAGAAAAGTTAACTTTCCGGTTTGCCTGGCGAAATTTTGGCAAAGGCAAAGGATATGAATCGAAAGAGAGAATAGTTACCTCAACGACATCAGCATTACTGGCTTCAGCGTCATCCTGACAAGTATCATCATCAATAAGGCGTGTAAAGAGTAAGCCTAGTGAATCGAGTTCTACATCAAGGTGTGAGTTACCCACATCATCATCAATAGCCGGATCAGATGAAGTAGTGGTTTTCCTCTTTTTAGCAGGCTTCTTGACAACCTTGGTCTTGAGCCGGGTTGACCATTCTGTTTTCTCCGGTTTGTCTTGTGGAAGCTTCTTGCTCCAAAACGGATTATCACCCTGGTTAAGCAGCAATTGATGTCAGACAGAGATAGCAATAACAGGTTCAGTAAAAAACACAATCAGAAACTTACAGCTGGCGGTTTGTTGGTAGCATAGAAAGGGAGCAGGCCGGTTTGAGCGCAGAGGTGTTCCGGTTCGTTAAACATTTTCTTCACAGCCTCTGTGACTTCATCATCCGAGAGCTGGATGTTGGTGTGTCGAAGCGGGTCATCAACGCTACCAGTATACTTGCACATTAAACCGGAGCGCCGGCTGAGAGGCAGTATGCTCCATGATATCCAACAGCGTGCGAGGTCTATTCCTGTTAAACCGTTGGCCATGAAGGCTCGGAGTTTGGATAATTGCGGAGCATATTTACTCCTCTCCTTGGCACTTAACCTTTGTGGGAAGGGGTGTGTATTACTGAGCCGCTCCGGACGAAAGCCAGGCAAAGGATTTTCATCATCAGGGGAAGTATCTTTGCAGTAGAACCATGTTGCATTCCACTCCTTGGGGTGGCTGTGTAGTCTGGCATGGGGATAAGTGATTTCTTTCCTTTTCTGAATTGCCATACCGCCCAATTCGGTATTGGGACCATCAGTGAATTCTGTGCGGCGGTTTAAGTGGAAACAATCTCTAAACAATTCAACTGTGGGTTCCTCTTGAAGGTATACCTCACAAAGTACTTGGAAGTGACATAAGTTGGTAACAGAGTTGGGGCCAGTGTCTTGCGGGCGAAGTTGAAAATTGGCTAACACATCCCGGTAAAATTTAGAACCGGGCGGCTTGAAGCCCCGGGCTAAATGGTCCGCAAAAATCACAACCTCTCCCTCTTGAGGTGTGGGAGGACATTCATCACCAGGAACCCTCCAGTGGATAGTATCTTTGCTGTCTAAAGCGCCAATCGAAACTAAATCATCCAGCTGAGTTTCTGTGACGCGAGAAGGAACCCAGTTGCACTCATATACTTGTTTGGCCATGATGAGATCTACAAGAAATAAGTGATTCCGGTTCAAGAATGCGCTGGTATGAACAATGTTAAACCGGAGGCAGTACATTTAAACCGGATTTCTATGAGGTAGCATAATAAGACTGAAGAAGTCTGGCGGTTCAACAAGGGGACTAATGGTATATACCGGTTTAATAATTTTTCCTATATTAAGTTAAACCGCCTGATCTAAACATTGAAAGCAATTGAGGTTGCGGATGGCTAAGTATGCAGAAACAGGTTTCACAAGGTCCTATTGTAGTAATGGATCTGAAGCAAGTTCAGAAAAACAGAAAATATTCAAAAGATTAAAGCAGAACGGAAGTGAATCAATGGGCAGGTATGTAGATGAGATCTATGGACTTGAGCGTGAAACTACAGGTGGATGCTAAAAGGCTACTGCTAATCAGAGCAGGGTTTCACAGATCTATCCAGGAGTCTGGGTACGAGCATGAACAAGTGAGGAACACGGCAAGAACACGAAACCCTAGAACAGATCTATGTTAAGAAGAGCAGAAGGCTTACCAGAATTGAGGAAGATGCGGAAAGCTACCGCAGAGCTCTGGAGCGTTCAGGTTGATGCAGCGGCCCAAGACGGTGCAGAGGTCAATGGCGGCGGCGGAGCTCCGAGGCTGGCGATGCGAGGAAGACGAAGAGAAAAAGATGAAGGGGAGAAAAGGAAATGACCCTTCGGTCCTATTTATAAGGAAAAGGACGTGTGTCAGGCGCGCAAATCCAGGAGCCACAAAATTCGGAAGTGGAGCTGCTGCCTTGGGTATCGCAGATCTATCAATGAAAGAAGGCGTCATAAATGTTAAACTTCGTGATGATGTCATGCCGGTCTACAGCAACCAGAGATGATGACGACATGGCGGTTTACCAATTACTAGAAGATGTTGAAGACAAAGATTTTTGTGAAGGATTGACATGAACCAGTTCAAATCAATCTGGGGCCTAATGTTGGGGATATTACTACTAGGTGTGAACCGGCCTACCTGGGCCGGGTTAACTTCATTAGTAGTATAAAGGTGATTAAGCAGATGAAGGCCCAAGGCCTGTAGTCGGTTTAGAACCTGTAGCCGTAAACCGGCTTGATATGTAAACTTGTATTGTAAGATAGGAATAGAGAGAGACCAACCGGGATATGAATATGAACCGGTGTGGGACTCTATGAACCGACGGGCGTCACCCGTGTATATAAGGGGACGATCCGGCGGCGGTTCAGGGACAGACAACAACAACTCGAGCCTAGGCGAAGCTTGTTTGCTCCCTAGTCATCGAGACCACATCAATTCCATCACAACTAGACGTAGGCTTTTACCTTCATTGAAGGGGCCGAACTAGTATAAACCCTTGTGTCTTTGCGTCCGCTTTAACCCCTTCAAGTTAACCCGTAGCGATGGCTCCACGACTAAGTCCCTTCATGAGGACATCTGTCGTGACAAAACCACGACAAATAAGGAGCTCAAAGAAGAGGGTTAAACCCACACAAGATGCGAAGAAGAAAAAGAAAAGACGGAGAAGCAAAGGTAGAAAGGTATCTCTCCCAAATGATGTTTCTCCTATTACTCATTGTGATGATGATAATTGCTATACTATTGGTGCTATCCATACTATTAATGATGAGAGTGATTATGATTATGATATGAAAAGGCCCAAGCTTGGGGAAGCTATGTTTGATGACGATGACATATTTGAGAATATATTTGCTACAATTAATGTTTGTCCCAAGCTTGGGGATGCTATGTTTAAAGATCATATTTATAGCCTCCCAAGTTTTGATATGCAAAGTTGTTATGATGATAGCATGCCTCCTACTTATGATGATTATATTGATGAAAGTGGGTTTGGAAGAGTGTTAACTTTAGGAAGTAATGATCCCACTACTTTGGAGGATGTTGATTCTTATTGTGATAAATATGAAAGTGGATTTGGAGAGGTCATGACTTTATTTTGTGATGATTACACTATTTTGGAAGAGGTTTCAATTGATTATGATGAGAACAAAGTTGCTACTTATGACGATTATTGTGATGAAACTTATGCTATAAAAAGTAGGTGATGATTATATTTATGAAAATTGTCATGATTATGATTACCCTTTTTCTGAACATTACTCTTTTAATATGGAAACAATTTATAGTATTCAAGTCTCTTATGATACTCCCACTATTCGGAATGAGAAGAATTTGGCTTATGTGGAGAGTAGTAAATTTTCTATGCTCGTAGATCATGAAAAGAATGCTTTAGGTGCTGGTTATATTATTGAATTCATTCATGATGCTACTGAAAATTATTATGAGGGAGGAACATATGCTTGTAGAAATTGCAATAATATCAAGTTTCCTCTCTATGAGCTTAAAGTTTTGAAGTTATGCTTGTCTTTCCTTCCTATGCTATTTGATTATTGTTCCCATAAGTTGTTTGCTGAGAAAATCCCTATGCATAGGAAGTGGGTTAGACTTAAATGTGCTAGTCATATTCTTCATGATGCGCTCTTTATGTTTCAATTCTTATCTTTTATGCGAGCATCCTTGAAATCATCATGCCTAGCTAGAAAGGCATTAAAGAAAAGCGCTTGTTGGGAGACAACCCAATATTTACATTTACTGTTTTTGTGTGTTAACATGATTTTGCTACTGTAGTAATCATGTTTTATAGCTTTTGTTTCAATAAAGTGCCAAGTAAGACCTTTAGGATAGCTTACGGTGATAGTTGTGTTGATCCTGCTGAAATTCAGAAACTTCTACACCGAGTAAATTAGTTTTGATAATTCACAGAAATGTTATTTTGATCTGATTCTTTTTTCTATGGATTTTTACACAAATTTCTTAGGAATTCATAATTTGGTAGAATTTTTGGAGTTACAAAAGTATTTGAATGATACATATTACTACGGACTATTCTGTTTTTGACAGATTCTGTTTTCATTGTGTTGTTTGCTTATTTTGATGAATCTATGAGTAGTATCGGAGGGTATGAACCATAGAGAAGTTGGAATACAGTAGATATTACACCAATATGAATTTAGAATGAGTTCACAACAGTACCTAAGTGGTGGTTTTATTTTCTTATACTAACGGAGCTTACGAGTTTTCTGTTGAGTTTTGTGTTGTGAAGCTTCCAAGTTTTGGGTAAAGATTCGATGGACTATGGAATAAGGAGTGGCAAGAGCCTAATCTTGGGGCTGCCCAAGGCACCCCAAGGTAACATTCAAGAAAAACAAAGAGCCTATGTTTGGGGATGCCCCAGATGGCATCCCCTCTTTCGTCTTCATTCATCGGTAACTTTACTTGGAGCTATATTTTTATACACCACATGATATGTGTTTTGCTTGGAGCGTCTTGTATGATATGAGTCTTTGATTTTTAGTTTTCCACACTAATCCTTTCTGTACACACCTTTTGGGGGAGACACACATGATTTGGAATTTATTAGAACGCTCTAGCACTTCACTTATATCTTTTAGAGCACGGCGGTAGCTTTATTTTGAAGAAATTGTTGATCTCTCATGCTTCACTTATATTATTTTGAGAGTCTTATAGAACAGCATGGTATTTGCTATGGTTATAAAATTGGTCCTAGAATTATGGGCATCCAAATTAGGTATAATAAAAACTATCATAGAAAGTGAATTGGATGCTATGGTCAATTTGATGCTTGGTAATTGTTTTGAGATATGAGGATGGTGATATTAGAGTCATGCTAGTGGAGTAATTATGAATTTGAGGAATACTTGTGTTGAAGTTTGTGATTCCCGTAGCATGCACGCATGGTGAACCGCTTTGTGATGAAGTTGGAGCACAATTTATTTATTGATTGTCTTCCTTATGAGTGGCGGTCGGGGACGAGCGATGGTCTTTTCCTACCAATCTATCCCCCTAGGAGCATGCACGTAGTACTTTGTTTTCAAAGACATGTAGATTTTTGCAATTAGTATATGAGTTCTTTATGACTAATGTTGACTCCATGGATTATACGCACTCTCACCCTTCCACTATTGCTAGCCTCTCTTGTGCCGCGCAACTTTCGTCGGTACCATACACCCACCATATACCTTCCTTAAAACAGCCACCATACCTACCTATTATGGCATTTCCATAGCCATTCCGAGATATATTGCCATGCAACTTTCCACCGTTCCGTTTATTATGACACGCATCATCATTGTCATATTGCTGTTTGCATGATCATGTAGATGACATCGTATTTGTGGCAAGGCCACCTTCATAATTTTTCATACATGTCACTCTTGATTCATTGCATATCCCGGTACACCGCCGGAGGCATTCATATAGAGTCATATCTTGTTCTAAGTATCGAGTTGTAATCTTGAGTTGTAAGTAAATAAGTGTGATGATCTTCATTATTAGAGCATTGTCCCAAGTGAGGAAAGGATAATGGAGACTATGATTCCCCCACAAGTCGGGATGAGACTTCGGACTTTACAAAAAAAGAGAAAGGACAAAAAAAGAGAAAGGCCAAATAAAAAATGAGAGAAAAAGAGAGAAGGGACAATGCTACTATCCTTTTACGACACTTGTGCTTCAAAGTAGCACCATGATCTTCATTATAGAGAGTCTCCTATGTTGTCACTTTCATATGCTAGTGGGAAGTTTTCATTATAGAACTTGGATTGTATATTCCAATGATGGGCTTCCTCAAATTGCCCTAGGTCTTTGTGAGCAACAAGTTGGATGCACACCCACTTAGTTTCTTTTATTGACCTTTCATACATTTATAGCTCTAGTGCATCCGTTGCATGGCAATCTCTACTCACTCACATTGATATCTATTAATGGGCATCTCCATAGCCCATTGATACGCCTAGTTGATGTGAGACTATCTTCCTCCTTTTTTGTCTTCTCCACAACCACCATTCTATTCCACATATAGTGCTATGTCCATGGCTCATGCTCATGTATTGCATGAAAGTTGAAAAAGTTTGAGATTACTAAAGTATGAAACAATTGCTTGGCTTGTCATCGGGGTTGTGCATGATTAAATACTTTGTGTGATGATGATAGAGCATAGCCAGACTATATGCTTTTGTAGGGATAACTTTCTTTAGCCATGTTATTTTGAGAAGACATGATTGCTTTATTAGTATGCTTGAAGTATTACTATTTCTTATGTCAATATAAAGTTTTATTTTGAATCATTTGGATCTGAACATTCATGCCACAATAAAGAAAATTACATTGAGAAATGTGCTAGGTAGCATTCCACATCAAAAATTCTGTTTTTATCGTTTACCTACTCGAGGACGAGCGGGAATTAAGCTTGGGGATGCTTGATACGTCTCCAACGTATCTATAATTTTTTATTGTTCCATGCTATTATATTACCTGTTTTGGATGTTTATGGGCTTTACTATACACTTTTATATCATTTTTGGGACTAACCTATTAACCTAGAGCCTAGTGCCAGTTTCTGTTTTTTCCTTGTTTTTGAGTTTGACAGAAAAGGAATACCAAACGGAGTCCAATTGACGTGCCAATTTTTTTGATTTTTTGTGGACCAAAAGAAGCCCCTGGAGTCAAAGAGTTGGGCCAGGAGAGTCCCGGGCTGCCCACGAGGGTGGCCCGCATGCCCACTCCCACTGGGCGCACCCCCCTGCCTCGTGGACAGCCCGGAAACCCCCCTGGCGTGAGACCTACACCAGAAATTCCTATAAATACTGAAACCTCCAGAAAATAACCTAGATTAGCAGTTCCACCGCCGCAAGCCTTTGTAGCCACGAGAAACCTCTCGGGGGCCCGTTCCGGCACGCCGCCGGAGGGGGAATCCATCACCGGTGGCCATCTTCATCATCCCGGCGCTCTGCATGACGAGGTGATCTCTCTCTCTCTCTCTCGTGTTCTTGAGGTGATACGATCTTAATGTATCGCGAGCTTTGCTATTATAGTTGGATCTTATGATGTTTCTCCCTCCTCTACTCTCTTGTGATGAATTGAGTTTTCCCTTTGAAGTTGTCTTGTCGGATTGAGTCTTTAAGGATTTGAGAACACTTGATGTATGTCTTGCTGTGCTTATCTATGGTGACAATGGGATATTCATGTGATCTACTTGATGTTTGTTTTGGTGATGAACTTGCAGGTTCAATGAACTTATGCATAGGGGTTGGCACACGTTTTTGTCTTGACTCTCTGGTAGAAACTTTGGGGCACTTTTTGAAGTACATTGTGTTGGTTGAATAGATGAATCTGAGATTGTGTGATGCATGTCGTATAATCATGCCCACAGATACTTGAGGTGACATTGGAGTATCTAGGTGACATTAGGGTTTTAGTTGATTTGTGTCTTAAGGTGTTATTCTAGTACGAACTCTATGATAGATCGAACGGAAAGAATAGCTTCGTGTTATTTTACTACGGACTCTTTAATAGATCGATCAAAAAGGATAACTTTGAGGTGGTTTCGTACCCTACCATAATCTCTTCGTTTGTTCTCTGCTATTAGAAACTTTGGAGTGACTCTTTGTTGCATGTTGTGGGATAGTTATATGATCCAGTTATGTTATTATTGTTGAGAGAACTTGCACTAGTGAAAGTATGAACCCTAGGCCTTGTTTCCTAACATTGCAATACCGGTTACGCTCACTTTTATCATTAGTTACCTTGCTGTTTTTATAATTTCAGATTACAAAAACCTATATCTGTCATCCATATTGCATTTGTATCACCATCTCTTTGCCGAACTACTGCACCTATACAATTTATCTTTGTATTGGGTGTGTTGGGGATACAAGAGACTCTTTGTTATTTGGTCGCAGGCTTGTTTGAGAGAGATCATCTTCATCCTATGCCTCCCACGGATTGATAAACCTTAGGTCATCCACTTGAGGGAAATTTGCTACTGTCCTACAAACCTCTGCACTTGGAGGCCCAACAACGTCTACACGGAGAAGGTTGCGTAGTAGACATCAACACTCCGCAGCAAAATAAGTCCAGAACTGAAACCACTTCAGAAGAGCTCAAGAAACAATATCCCGGGTACCCATAATGTTGTCAAAATGCTTATTAGGCTTATTAACTTTCTCTTGTTTGGCGCTTAAATCCTCCAGCGCTTGTTGTTCAACAAAAAAGTATGCATCTGAATTCTGCAGGGACTTCCTCACTCCTTCGGCTTCTTGTAGTAGCACAGCTGACTGATGCTTTTCAGCTTGTAGCTGAGACTGAAGAAGCCGAAGTGATTCAGGTAGTGAGTTCAAAGAGCTTGTGCCAGGGGTAGCGGCCAGTAACTCGAACACTACATCAAGACAGGACTTTTAGGTTGTCTCACTGTCGTCAAGATAGTTTTTATCAGCTTTCTTGGAGACCAACAGGGATGTCTCGCTAACTTGAACCTTATATTCATTACTTCCTTTACCATTGCATAGCGGGGTACTCTTCTCCAATGTTTCATCTGCATTCTAAAAAAGAAACAAGCAGACACATCACATATTTACCATGCTATATATGAAACTCATTTTGGAAAATCAGTTTAGTAGTAAAGTGGACAAGATAACAGCATGAAACAAACATATATCCATGTACCATGGTCACTGTCTGGTCTATATCATTCTAGTTTTTGTTGCCAAATCAAGATAGAGACACAGTTCAAATAATATCTGTTTAAGACAAAGCAGAATAGTGTGACGCCCGGATAATCATGCTACAGTAATCTCACGTTAATGGTGCCACATCACCTCTGTCACTGTAGTTAATCTCGGGTTAATTCGAAACCGCTTCAAAATTCAAACTCAAATTAATGTCAACAATAAAAGTTTTCAAAAGTTGAAACAAAAATGTTCGGTGGGTGCCGGGTATAACAAGGGTAATTATAATAAAGCAAACACATTTTTATAAAATACCTAAATAATTTAAAATGAAATAAAACAGAAAAAGAAAATAAATAAAAGAAAAGAAATTACAAAAAAAAAAACAAAGAAAAGGAGAAAGCCCCCCCGGCCCCTTGGGCTTCGGCCCACCAGGCGGCCCGACTGGTCGCGCACCCAGCCAGCCCAGCTCCCTCCCCCCGGCCCGCCGAACCCCTACAACCCCCTGGGGCGACCGAACCCTAACCCCACGCGCCCCACTCCCCCACTCCCTCATCTCTCCCTCTCCCCCCCCGATCCAGATCGGATCGGGGCTCACTGGCCATCGCCCGGTGCCGCCTCGCCAGCCCCCGCCCACGTCCTTCGCCGCCCCGTCGTCGCCGGTGCTCCCCGTCGCCCGCCTCTTCGTCCACCTCCCCGCTGGACTACATCGCCCCTCGCCGCTGCCTGAAGGCCTCCGCATCGCCGGAGCACCCGCCGTCGCTGCTCGTCGCCACAGCCCGGAGCTCCTCCGCCTCGTCCGTCGCCCCGTCCTCGACTCCCCCTCGACGGCTCCACCGAGCCCATTGCCTTCCCCCTGCAGCCCCCCTGTGAGAAACCCCCCTCCTATCCTCCTTCCCCTCCTCCCGTGCGGCCACCGTCCGCCACTCCCTCACGTCGCGCGCGCGTGCGTCGACGCGCACCACGGCGCCCCGCGCGCCTCCCCCTGCTCTGGCCACCGAGGCCCGCGCCTATCGTGGCCTCGCCCCGGGCCGTCGCCTCTCACTCCCTACCCTTGGTTCACGCACCGGCCTTCCCCTACACTTCCCAGGTCGTGCCCCGGTGCCTCCCGTGCGCTCCTGCCGTGGCCGCCCCCTGCCGCCGCTCTCCCTCTGCCGTGCGGCCCCGCACCGACCCGGCCGCGCCACCCCCTTCAGCTTGTGTCGCCCTGCTCCGATCCGCCGTTGTGGCCGGCGCCCCACTGGGTGGTCGCGGGCGCACGCCCGGGCGCCCACTGCCCGCTAGCTCCCGCACCCGTTAAGGCCCCTGTGCCTATGACATGAGGGGCCCAGGCCCTAGAAAGAAAAATAAAAAAGAGATTTAAAAAAATAATAATCAAAATAATTAAAATGTTAATTAGTTAATTAATTAAAGAATTAATTAACTTAATTAATCCTGATTAGATTAACTTAATCACCTAGTTTAGTTAATTAATCTGTTAGGTTAGTTAACAGTGAATGACATGCGGGACCCACACGTCAGGTTGGCCAGTCAACCCTTGTTGACTGCTGACGTCAGCATGACATCAGGATGATGTCATAAATCCAATTTCGAATTAATTTAAGTAATTAATTAAACTCCAGAAATTAATAAATTCTTTTGAAAATCATACCTTTTAATCCGTAACTCGGATGGAAAAACTTTGTACATGAAAGTTGCCCAGAACAACGAGACGAATCCGGATACGCAGTCCGTTCGCCCGCCACACATCCCTAGCATAGCAAACCTGCAACATTTCACCTCCAGTTCATCTGTCTGAAAACGCGAAACACCGGGAATACTTTCCCGGATGTTTCCCCCCTTCGCCGGTATCACCTACCACTACGTTAGGTCACCCCTAGCACCGCATATTGCTGCGTCTTGCTTTATGTTACATTTGATTGCTCTATTATTTATTGTGTTCCCCCTCCGTTACTTCTTTCCGGTAGACTCTGAGACCGGTGCCGATGTCCGTGTGTTCGACTACACCGAAGATGACCCCTCCTTGCCAGAGCAACCAGGCAAGCCCCCCCTTTGATCACCAGATATCGCCTATTCCACCCTCTACTACTTGCATTAGAGTAGTGTAGCATGTTCCTATTTTGATTAATCCTTTTCTGTTGCATAGCCTGTCATTGTTGCTACATCTGTTGATACCTTACCTGCAATCCTAAATGCTTAGTATAGGATGCTAGTTTACCATTAGTGGCCCTACATTCTTGTCAGTCTGCCATGCTACACTATTGGGCCGTGATCCCTCGGGAGGTGATCACGGGTATATACTATACATACATATACTATACAGATGGTGACTAAAGTTGGGTCAGCTCATTGAGTACCCGCAAGTGATTCTGATGTGGGGCCTGGAAGGACAGGTGGCTCCATCCCGGTAGAGGTGGGCCTGGGTTCCCGACGGCCCCCGACTGTTACTTTGTGGCGGAGCGACAGGGCAGGTTGAGGCCGCCTAGGAGAGAGGTGGACCTGGCCCTGTTCGACATTCGCGGATACTTAACACGCTTAACAAGATCTTGGTATTTGATCTGAGTCTGGCTACTGGCCTATACGCACTAACCAACTACGCGGGAACAATTATGGGCACTCGGCGTCTTGGTATCAGCCGAAGCCTTCGGGACGTCAGTGACTGAGCGGCGCGCGCCGGATTGGAACGAAAGCCTGCTCTTGTATTAAGGGGGCTAGTTCTGCTTCCGGCCGCGTTCCCAACATGCAGGTGTGCAAAGGGCGATGGGCCCAGACCCCTGCGCCTAGGTGGGGCTGCGACGTGTTGATCTTCCGAGGCCGTGCATGACCCAGGAAAGTGTGTCCGGCCAAATGGGATCGAGCGTGTTGGGTTATGTGGTGCACCCCTGCAGGGAAGTTAATCTATTCGAATAGCCGTGATCTTCGGTAACAGGACGACTTGGAGTTGTACCTTGACGTTATGACAACTAGAACCGGATACTTAATAAAACACACCCTTCCAAGTGCCAGATACAACCCAGTGATCGCTCTCTAACAGGGCGACGAGGAGAGGATCGCTGGGTAGGATTATGCTATGCGATGCTAGTTGGAGGACTTCAATCTACTCTCTTCTACATGCTGCAAGACGGAGGCTGTCAGAAGCGTAGTCTTCAACAGGATTAGCTATCCCACTCTTATTCCGGCATTCTGCAGTTCAATCCACCGATATGGCCCTTTACACATATACCCATGCATATGTAGTGTAGCTCCTTGCTTGCGAGTACTTTGGATGAGTACTCACGGATGCTTTTTCCCCTCTTTTCCCCCTTTCCCTTCTACCCGGTTGTCGCAACCAGATGTCGGAGCCCAGGAGCCAGACGCCACCGTCGACGACGACTCCTACTACACTGGAGATGCCTACTACTACGTGCAGCCCGCTACTGACGACCAGGAGTAGTTAGGAGGATCCCAGGCAGGAGGCCTGTGCCTCTTTTGATCTGTATCCCAGTTTGTGCTAGCCTTCTTAAGCCAAACTTTTTTAACTTATGTCTCTACTCAGATATTGTTGCTTCCGCTGACTCGTCTATGATCGAGCACTTGTATTCGAGCCCTCGAGGCCCCTGGCTTGTATTATGATGCTTGTATGACTTATTTATGTTTTAGAGTTGTGTTGTGATATCTTCCCGTGAGTCCCTGATCTTGATCGTACATATTTGCGTGCATGATTAGTGTACGGTCGGATCGGGGGCGTCACAAGTTGGTATCAGAGCCGACTGCCTGTAGGAATCCCCCTTCCACACTCCTTGGCTGAAGTTGAGTCTAGACATTGCAAAACTTTTACTAACATGGCTGTGCGGCCCATGGGCCCACGTCGCCATTGGGTGGTATTAGGATCTTTTACTCCTCAATCTTTACTCGGGGATTCTGCACTCTCTTCTATTCGGATTAAACGATTTTTTACTAAAATCTAACTTTAGGTTCTCGAAAATAATTTCTCCCAGAGAGCCCCTTCAGTCCAGATGATCGCCGTCTGCACCTGAAGATTTTGAAGATACTCTCTGATTTTCTCTCAAGACCTTGTGCCCGTTGCTTTTGCAATTCCCTACCACTGAAATATCCCTATGGATAAATACTTACACCTGTCATGCTTACTTTTATTCCGAGTCAATCTTGTTATTACAAGATACCCTGAGAATATTTTGTGCCTACTGCCTTGCAGTTCTTTGCCACCTGAATACCCCTCAGAATAATTTCTTGCACTTTTCGAGTATCCGCTCATCCCCAGTTGTTCAGGTGTTTCACAAAAGTCTTTGAAATACTATTCAATCCTCCGAAAATCCTTAGCAGCTTTATTGCTCTGCAAATACTTGTCTACTCGCATTATGGATGCTTCTCATATATCTGCCAATATTCACTAGTATCTTTTGACACCGTCATTTTGATCCTATTGATTCAACATGTGTGTGAATGCACACAATCTTCTATCAACCCTTCTAAATTATCTGTCCGGCTCAGACATCATCTTTGAACATGAGCTGGTTCTCGACCAAACTATTTGTCGTCAATTCTGCCTCTGGTCTATCCAACTTATCCATCCTTGATCATAGCGACAGCTTCTGATCCTTTGTTTTGGAAATCGTAATTCCTTTGTTATCTAAGCATCGAATTATTCAGATGTTCTATAATATGATGCACGTGCCTTCTTCTTCCTCTGGTTGAGTACCGATGCTCACATCAGATCCCTTGTGGACCATCGGTTCCTTTGTTGGATTTTATCCGACAGTGTCCTTCATATTGAATAACCTTGAGAGCCTTTCCATGGGTATATAATGCTTTTGGTAAATTGTATCATCTGCTTTTGAACAATCCTCTACTTTCGAGCTTGTATTATTTACCCTGAAGTTTGTGGTATACGTTCCTAAGATGCCCTGATGGGTTGAACCTATGCCTTCCTTAATATATGTGAAATTGGAAGTTTTCACGGGTCATACTCATCTGGTATTTCACTAGGTAAAACTTTCAACACTAATGCCATTATCGAAACGAGAAGTGACTGTAAGGTTATGCTTTGGAGAAGTGAGAGTCGACCTTGAACCTTTGTGTTCATGCCCATGGACTCAAAGTAGATCCTATCATGGAAGCTTCTTGTAATAATAACTATTTCCTTGATATAATATCCTTGGTATCGGTGAATTGATCCTTTGCAATCGTGGTTCCGACCATATGTTCTTCTTTGATCCCATTTCTCGGGCAAGTTTAAGCACTTGTCTTCTGTGGATCAATACACCTGTCCAACCTTTACTTTGATCTTTCGTCGAGTATTACACCCTGGTATCTTGAGATCATCACGGGACTACATAACTTCTTATGAGTTCTCCATCAAGTACTACATTCTCACTGATTCCAATTTTTCACGGGCTTTGAGTTATTAAACACTCAAAGACACCGATAATTGAACCGAGTCCGCACTATGGTTCAACAACTTTTAGTAATCTTCTTTACTTACGAGTTTGTACCCGATCGCGCCATTCCTAGCCTGTTCGGCTACATCATTACCGTGCTAATTTTCATTGTGCTACTGGGTCCTTCTTCCCGGAGCACAAATTTCGACGATGAGCTAAGCTTACGTTGACTTTCCTCGTCCTATCATTTTGCCTTGAACAACAAGCTGGATTCTGTGATGTACCCGTGGTTCTAATAACCTTTTGCTTCATCATTCCTTTGACTTGATGTCATCGCCGATCGATTACACCTTCATAAAATCTCTCGACAATTGTGCCGTAATCATCATCAACATTCCGAGCTCTTCCAGGATATCAATTGAATTCATGATGGGAAATACCATCCTTGCCCCTTGATGATTTGTGTTATCATCGACAACATCCTTGATTTCCCTCTCAACACAAACTTGTTCGTGTTTTGTGTTATACCTTGAGATCCTTGCTACCCAACATTTGTTCTTCTTTACCTTGGAAGTATTACCATCTTTTATGTCAAGAATGTTATGAGAATTGCTCCACCTCTTAAGAATTCTTTCTATAGTAACACTTCTTCCCATCACCATTCTTTCTTGGTCCCCGTGTTGATCCTAACTGGGATACTAACAAGTGAACAGTGCTCCTTGGATTCTATACTTCTAGCAACCATATTGCCATGAAGTCAATGGTCGACATTTCATTCTTAGACCATTGGTTATCGAATCACCATTCTAACATTGATCTTGCTACCTAAGCCCATATTTCGGGTGCACTTTCAACCAGTGATTAATTGTGTATGTTTCCCTCGAGCATACATCATTATATCATTTGATCTGTTAAATGTTATCTCCTTGTTCACATAATTGTGGAGATCCATCTATTGGAAATCTCGATGAATTGTCGCTGAGACCATCAGCCACCGTCTCATCCTCTCTTTGATTTAATGATGAACTCTTGTTTCGGAACTCGCTTCCATAGTTCAATTCACGAGAATATTACAATGTCATCTCAACAATTTGTGTTGCACCTTTTCTTCTCAGGTATCCTAAGTCTGAGGTATCATGACACCAATCGGATCTGAATCTCGGTCAGATATGATGGTTGGGACAACTTTCCAGGAGTTATGATGTTGGTCCTTTGATGACCCGGTAATATGATGTCATGCCTAGCACACCTGGCTGGAGGCCCTATTGTTATAGATTCCTTTTCAGCAAGGTTATCCATTCTTCCATAAGGAAATTGTAAGACTTATTCTTATTCCTGATGGATCCTTTGTGTTTCCAGAGTCTGATCTTCACCTGATGACCATGTCAATGCTATCTCGAAGCATGTATATGGTACTCCGATTTTCAACAAGAACATTTGAAGCACCATGCTAAATTTCCTTTATCAATTATTCACACCCCGTTGTTTGGAAATCGCATGAACTTGCTCTCCCCTTACCTAAAGGGTTATCTACATTATATCCTGCCATGGATATCATGCTCTGCTTGTCCTTGGGAAGGATATACCCTTGAATAATGTGTTTAAACACATTTTCCTTTCCATTGTTCTGTTTAATCTGATAATCATATTTTCCTTTCCATTGGTTGGTTTAACGTTTCTTGTGATCTATATGATCTAAGCAGTAATATTCTCCTGCTTATGTAAACACCTCGGTGTACAATTCTGTCAGCAAGACCCTGTTACTATTGTTGATGACATTCCAGTAACCACCGATGGACGAGAACTTTGCCTATTGGTCCGCCTCGTTTCAACGAGCAGGAAAATGGTTCTCTTCGTCCCTCGCCCTTGGTACCGACGATGCAGTCAACATAACTCATAGGCTATCCTCTGACATGCCTTGCTTACATGATCGTGCAAGACGTCATCGCCCTTCCTACTTTCAACCCACATGGTGGGCCCATAACCCACAGTTTCACAGGATCGAAACCTGACTCACCTGTACAATCCTGTTTCTAATGGTTATTCCCCATGCTTGGCTTTGTATTTAATTCACGGGCCACCTTCTGAGTGCTCTATTCTGGTATGAGACGCTATACTTACTCTCGCTACTCTGAACCCCTTTCTCACTCTGGTTCAGACTCCAAGCAACTATCTATCTGCTTGGAACCTCTTATTGTACCTTCGAACCTCACTCTTGATGTGTTTTATTTGTTCAACTCGAGAGGTACTCATATACTCATTCATGGATTAATCCCAGATTATTACCCTTATAGCATTCTGTCGTTGCCGATCTGCCCTGTTACCTATTCGTAAGTACGATGAAGATCCCGAAGAAAGGATGTCGACTTCATCATGATGACCGGAAGCAAAGGAATGAAGACAGCAACGTATTGGACCGGTCTCTTCGAGAAGAGCAAGCCAGAATGAGAAGACCCGCTAGATTCATTACCAAACCTTCCCCCCTTTCACTACCTCTTAAATCTCGGGACGAGATTTCTTGTAGTCGAGGAGAATTGTGATGCCCGACTAATCATGCTACAGTAATCTCACGTTAATGGTGCCACATCACCTCTGTCACTGTAGTTAATCTCGGGTTAATTCGAAACCGCTTCAAAATTCAAACTCAAATTAATGTCAACAATAAAAGTTTTCAAAAGTTGAAACAAAAATGTTCGGTGGCTGCCGGGTATAACAAGGGTAATTATAATAAAGCAAACACATTTTTATAAAATGCCTAAATGATTTAAAATGAAATAAAACAGAAAAGAAAATAAATAAAAGAAAAGAAATTACAAAAAAACAAAGAAAAGGAGAAAGCCCCCCCCCTCCCCCGGCCCCTTGGCCTTTGGCCCACCAAGCGGCCCGACTGGTCGCGCACCCAGCCAGCCTAGCTCCCTCCCCCCGGCCCGCCGAACCCCTACAACCCCCTGGGGCGACCGAACCCTAAACCCCACGAGCCCCACTCCCCCACTCCCTCATCTCTCCCTCCCCCCCCCCGATCCAGATCGGATCGGGGCTCACTGGCCATCGCTCGGTGCCGCCTCGCCAGCCCCCGCCCACGTCTTTCGCCGCCCCGTCGTTGCCGGTGCTCCCCGTCGCCCGCCTCTTCGTCCACCTCCCCGCTGGACTACATCGCCCCTCGCTGCTGCCCGAAGGCCTCCCCATCGCCGGACCACCCGCCGTCGCTGCTCGTCGCCACAGCTCGTAGCTCCTCTGCCTCGTCCGTCGCCCCATCCTCGACTCCCCCTCGACAGCTCCACTGAGCCCATTGCCTTCCCCCTGCAGCCCCCCTGTGAGAAACCCCCCTCCTATCCTCCTTCCCCTCCTCCCGTGTGGCCAGCATCCGCCACTCCCTCACGTCGCGCACGCGTGCGTCGACACGCACCACGGCGCCCCGCGTGCCTCCCCTTGCTCTGGTCACCGAGGCCCGCGCCTATCGTGGCCTCGCCCCGCGCTGTCGCCTCTCACTCTCTACCCTCGGTTCAGGCACCGGCCTTCCCCTACACGTCGCAGGCCGTGCCTCGGTGCCTCCCACGCGCTCCTGCCGTGGCCACCCCCTGCCGCCGCTGTCCCTTTGTCGTGCGGCCCTGCACCGACCCGGCCGTGCCACCCCCTTCAGCCCGCGTCGCCCTGCTCTGATCCGCCGTTGTGGCCGGCACCCCACTGGGTGGTCGCGGGCGCATGCCCAGGCGCCCACTGCCCGCTACCTCCGGCACCCGTTAAGGCCCCTGTGCCTATGACATGAGGGGCCCAGGCCCTAGAACGAAAAATAAAAAAAGAGATTTAAAAAAATAATTAAAATATTAATTAGTTAATTAATTAAAGAATTAATTAACTTAATTAATCCTAATTAGATTAACTTAATCACCTAGTTTAGTTAATTAATCTGTTAGGTTAGTTAACAGTCAATGACATATATCACACATAAGGCCATGGAACACATAAGGCCATGGAACACCACCACCTCCACCACCTCCTCCAATGTTCCTCCACCACCACCAAGCCATGGAACACCATGAACTAGGCTTCCATGGAGGGCCTCCTACATTGGGACTTCTCACCCGGCCTTGCGGTCGCAGATCAGGTGCGTAGACAGTTTGGATCCTCTGTTCATTTCCTCCCTGATGGATCTACCAAGGAATTTTTCTTGGTTGCGTATTTTTTGTCTGCCTCCTTCCCCTTATCTGAAGAATCTTTGGCCATTGCCTTGCAATGTTGCATAGGGGGTTTACCCTCTAGTCTCAATGTGCATCATCTTGAGGGTCGGTCCTTTCGATTCTCGGTGGCCTCTAATCGTGTTGGACATTTTATCTATGGTCTCAAAGATCGAGTTTGGCCAGACTTCGTTTGTCACTTTAAACTTTATCGCCATGGCCGTACTCCTCCAAGATGTTTGGACAATGTTTGGCATTCCGATGTTCACAGTCCTGAGGAAGCTTCACGATCCCCAATTGCCCTAAGAACCAATCTCTCATTTCTTGCTGCTGGTCAGAGTTCTGATCTCAGTACATGTGCTGAACTACAAAAGTTTACTCTTATTGCACCGTCGACTATGACGGCCGAGCAAGTATTGTCTCCGGCGAAGGACCTTTCAGCAAATGTGTCAAATTCAAACTCTTTTGGCAAGGCGCCATCCAAGGATCTGGGTTCATCAGCATTAATGGCAAATATTTCTTTTGGAAGTCTCCCTTCTTTTCAGTGTGGCAGTGTTATGGCTCATAATACAAGATTTGAAGGCTGTTGGTTTAAAAAGGACAATTGGCAATCTATCCCTAATTTCATTCTATTGCATATTCTGGACTTTCGTTGTGTCGGCCACACGAAGCAACATATTGCGAACGTCTGGAAGCTCAACAGTGTACCGTCTCAAGATTATATCCACAAGAGATTGAATTTGTGCTCATCTTGCACGTCCTCGGGTCATTTGGCTGACTCCTGCCCTGACAAACATTGCACTACCTGTGAGCACTCACCCTGTGTTTGTGGCTCCTTGAATCCAACTACTTCGAACAAGTTGGAAGGCATTTCAGCCAGCTCATTGCCTGGCCCATCTTGCTACATTTGTGGTGCTACTACCCACTTCACTTTTGGGTGCCCGGGCACGCTTTACTGTAGATACTGCACCTTTATGGGACACACCCCCAACTGTTGTGATGACCACAAGGCGGCTCGCTTCTACTGGAGGCCCAAGCTTGAGCTGGCCCAACAGGTTGTTATCTCCGCTGGCTCACATGACAAAAGTGACATCTCTCGACAGGTTTCAACTGAGGGGTTGGCAAGTAATCGCATTCTCCGGATTTTCCCTTCTGCTAAGGATCACAATACCACTTTGGAAACAAATGTGAATCCACACAATTATCGACAAACTACTTTGATCAGGAATTCTACTTTGGGCAAGAATAATTCCCATGCTAATCATAATCAGCCATAGAATCATTCTTCTGATCTACCCCCACCATTTACCGCACCTACCAAACTGGACTGGAATTCACAGCGGTCGAGTGGGACCCTACGATGTCACAACTGCGGGCGCGATGGACATGTGGCTTCATCCTGCTTCATCAACAGAGGAAAAAAGGGGTGGCGCTGGGTCCCCAAGTCTCTCCCAAGGGCCGCCGCTCTGCATTCTACCTCGACCTCCACACCGTCCTCTGCTTCATTGCAGAGCACCACCACAACCATGGCTAACTTTCCAATCAATGTCATCCCCTACCTCCCGCCGGGCATGACCGTCGAGCTCGGGCCGCCTGACCGTAGGGTGCGTGACGACATGGTGGTTGGTCCAATCCCTCCGCTGCGCCACGACTTCCTCGCCATTGCTGAAGCAAACAGGGACATCCCCTTTCACCGCAAGGCGGCTCTCCGCCACATCATTGAAGGTTTGCTTCATGAATCCGAGTTTTTTCCGACTGAAGTAGGCGACCACCCTTTTGGTGTTGGTATCTTTGGTTTTACCAACACGCTCATTAGGGATGCAGTAGTTGGTACCACCTTTGAACTCGATGAGGAGGAGTTTGATGAGCCGGTAGTGATATCCTTTGTTCCTCATGATGCTGCTCTGAACATGCGTCTGACTTCTTTCGGGCCGGAAATCTGGTTGCTGTACATTGGTTTTCCGTATGATTATCAGACTCAGCACTATATGCATAAATCTGTCGATAAGTTTGGTCAGTTGGTTGAATGGCATAACCCGAGAGGGGACCGTCGATTCGTGCTTCTGAAAGTCAGGGTGATACATCTTCGATTCGTTCCTAAGAGTATGGTGTTGCGCCAGCTTGGAGGCGCTCGCCAGAGCTGGACTGTGGCCATCACTATGTTAAGGAGCAGTGACTCGAATGCGCACATCCCTGATGTCCCGCCGGCCACTAAGGATCCTCCTCCCGAAGATGGAATTCCACACCCACTTCATGGAGAGCACCTCACTGCTGAACAGATTTATCAAATGCAGCTTCACAATTGGATCGCTCAGAATGTGGCCGCCAATGCCAATGCTCAGCCAGGAAATGGCAATGCAGGACAAGTGGTAGATGATGAAGTGCAGTTTCAACCTAACTGGGGAGTCTGGCCCCCATCCCCACCACATACACCTCCCGCAATGTTCAACTTCCAGGCCTGGCTAGCTGGAGAAGGTTTGCAGGTGCACCATGGCATTCATCCTCTCAATAACCTGCAAGATAGTCCGGCTGCTGCTTGGAATGACTCAATCTCTGTTTTTAGCAGCTCGGACTCCAGTGCTACTCTGTCTGATGGTTTCGCCACCGTCCCTTTAAACATCTTCAACCAACTGCTTTCTGTTAATGGATCGGCCTTGGGTGTTTTGTCTGTCGACACAGCTCAGTCCAGTGATTCTGTCCAGGGCCCGATCGCGGCTCCACCTGAGGTAAACAGTATTGAACTGACCCTGACTATATCCAATGCTGGTATGCAGTTCTCCATGCTTTCAGATCATGACAGCTATGCCTCGCTCCTGCTGAATGAGTGTGTGCCTATGCTAAGGCTCAACACCTACCTCACTGCTGCTATCCGGCCTATCATTGCTGCTTTTGGCCCTTGGAGTTCAGGTTTTGGTTTTCGGGATAGTTCAGTGCAATTCTCGGTCAATGTTGAGGAGACAAATGGGCATTTCTTTGTTCGGTCAGCATCTAAAACTGTCAAGCACTCTGCTGATTCTGCCTCTCGTACTATCCTCATTCCTGGTCACACCTCATGCGCTCTACACCAGGGAGATGATGCGCCTGTTACTCTTGAGGAATCTGCCATTCCCCCCCGGGCTGCTACTTCCAAGGTTGTCATTACTGAGATTGATGTTGGCCTCGATCAGGATGTGCCGTCAGATGTGACCATTCCTACTAACACTAATGCTTTGAGCCTAATTGCTCCGGATGATGCAGTGCTTCCTCAGCTTCCCAATGCTACCACTAAAGCATCAACTGAAGCCACCAAGACTTTGATTGCTCCTCATGCGGTGGATCTGGGTGCAGGCACTTCAGTAGTCAAGAAAGGCAAAGCCAAAGCTCCAACATCTGTGCTGGAGGTGCGTCGCAGCAATAGATCCAACAAATATGATGGTTTAAGGTACCCTCTGTCTCTGACACTAAGCCAAAACCCTCCAAAGTTAAACCCCGAGTTGTACCCTCTGCTACTGATACTCCTATGGAGGTTGTTGATCACATAGTCAATTAGGGGGACTACATCCCGCCGCCTACTCCAATTCAGGTTCTGCAGCACATTGGAATTAGCAAGTGCGCCATCCCTCCAGCCGAGGTCTCTGAAGAAGCTCTCATGGCGGATTCTGCGGACGGCCTGCCCCAGGCTTGAAGTATCTGAAAGTGCCTGCTGAGAGGCTTACCTATTTTGCTTTATCCTTTCATGTCTTCTTTGTTGAATTGGAACATCCTATGCTGGAATGTATGTGGCTTAAACTCTGAACCTAAACTTTTAGCGCTATCTAATGCTATCGCTTCTAGTGGTTGTGCTATCATTTGTCTGCAAGAAACAAAAAAACCCACCATTGATAATATGTTCATTAAATCTTGCTGCCCGAAGAGATTTGACAAATTTGCTTACATACCCTCGAATGGGGCCTTAGGAGGGATCGTTACAATCTGGAATAGTGCCATCTTTACTGGCTCTGTGATTATGGAAGAAGATTTTGCGTTGGCCATTAGATTTCGTTCCACACAGTCTTCCCAGGAATGGACGCTGGTGAATATTTATGGCCCATGCCAAGGGGATTCTAGAGTGACTTATATAAATTGGCTCCGACATCTTAATATTCCATCTAATGATGATTGGCTTTTATTGGGAGACTTTAATTACATACGTGGCCCCGACAACAGGAACAAACCTGGAGGTAATCCAAATGACATGATCACTTTCAACGACATCATTCGATCGAATCAGCTAATTGAACTGCCAATCAAGGGCAGGGCCTACACATGGAGCAATATGCAGATTGATCCACTGCTTGAACAGTTCGACTGGTTCCTCACTTCCAACAATTGGACATCTTCATACCCCAACACAATAGTGGTGCCCTTGGGAAAACCAGTTTCTGATCATATCCCGTGTGCGGTGAAAATTGAAACATCCATTCCACGCAGTAAATTTTTTAGGTTCGAATCTTATTGGACTGAACATCCTGGTTTCTTTGAGTTGGTCCAATTGGTCTGGTCAAGAACCTTCAAGCATACCTCCAATGCAGCCACTTTGCTAGCCAGAAAATTCAAAGCACTCAGATATGAGTTGAAGCGGTGGAGTAAAAGAATCTCTAAACTAACAGTGGCGATCGACAATTCTAATCTTGCATTAGCCAATCTTGATGCTCTTGAAAACATTAGAGCCCTCTCCATGCCAGAGCAGAACTTCAGGACAATCCTGAAAAGGCACCTCCTTCGGTTGTTGGGCTATCAACGACAATACTGGCAAAAAAGATGCACTATCCATTGGATCAAATTTGGAGACGAAGACCCTAAATTTCTGAAAGCTCTGGCATCGGAGAGATACAGACGAAACACAATACTAGCACTCAAACTCTCGGATGGATCGGTCGTAGATGATCACGCGGGTAAAGAGGCAATCATTTATCATACATTTAAAGAGCGGTTGGGGAAATCAGGTGAATTCCAAATGAAATTCAACCTCCCTAACATCATCAAAAAAGTTGAGGGACTGGAGACAATTACTATCCCCTTCACCAAGCAGGAGATAGATGTGATCGTTAACAAAATGCCGACCGACCGAGCTCCAGGACCAGATGGTTTCTCTAGTGTCTTTATCAAAAAATGCTGGCATATTATTAAGAACGACTTCTATGATCTATGCAACCAGTTCTATGAGGGGACCCTAAATCTTGAAAGCATCAATGAGGGGTTTATTACACTCATTCCTAAGGTTCGCTCCCCAGAGAATGTCTCTGATTTTAGACCAATCACTTTGTTGAATTGTTGTCTTAAGATTCTCACAAAACTCCTTGCCAACCGACTACAAAAGCTCATTCTTAAAATCGTTCCTCGAAACCAATATGGATTCCTAAAAGGCCGATCACTACAGGACTGTCTCGCCTGGGCGTTCGAATATATCCATCAGTGTCAAGCCTCCAAGGAAAAGATCATCCTCCTAAAACTGGATTTCGCAAAGGCCTTTGATACGATCGAACATGATGCTATGCTTATGATTATGCAGCATATGGGATTTGATGACAGATGGCTCAATTGGGTAAAATGCATTTTCTCCTCTGGCAAATCAGCGGTGCTTCTAAATGGGGTCCCGGGTCGTCAATTCAACTGTAAACGTGGTGTTCGACAGGGTGACCCCTTCTCTCCATTGATTTTTGTATTGGCGGCTGACCTCTTACAGGCCGCAATCAATGATGCTTTCATACATGGCCGAATCCAGCTACCATTCCCCAGAGAGAACCAACACGACTACCCTGTGATACAATACGCGGATGACACGCTCATTCTTCTTCCTGCATGCCCGATCCAAGCCCTCACAAGCAAAAACATTCTCACTGACTACGCTGACTCCATTGGGCTCAAGATAAACTTCCACAAGTCCACACTTATCCCAATCAACTGTGAGGCTGCCTGCTACAATGAGCTCTCCAATATCTTTGGATGTAATGTTGGTTCCATGCCCTTCACTTACCTAGGGTTACCTCTCGGGACAACCAAGCCCTCAGTTCAAGATTTAATGCCGCTTGTTTGTACAATGGAACGTCGGATGTCAAGCACTCTGGCCTTGATGTCGTATGGAGCCAGGCTATCTCTACTCAATACCATGATCACTTCACTAGTCATCTTTGCTTTGTGCACTCTCAGACTGCCACCAAAGATAATTGAGCTGCTTGATAAACTGCGAAGGAAGTGTCTATGGACAAAGAAGACAGAACATGGGGACAAATGCAATTCCCTTGCGGCCTGGAGTATGGTGTGTAGACCAAAACAGTGTGGAGGCCTTGGTATAATCAACCTACGAGTACAAAGCGATGCCCTCCTTCTCAAATATCTGCATAAATTTTACAACAAGCACGATGTACCTTGGGTGGAGCTTGTGTGGTCCACATACTATACAAACAAAATACCCCATGCCATGGAACCATGCGGATCATTCTCGTGGAGAGATGTTCTCAAGCTCACCCCGATTTACAGAGGGATTTCTAAAGCCATTGTGCATGATGGAGCTACAGTGCTCATGTGGAAAGACCTGTGGCTCGACGCCACTCTCGATGAAAAGTACCAGTGCGCCTTCTCCTTTGTAAAAAATGAAGATATTTCGGTTAAGGATTTCCTGGGATCCACATCTCTGCATGAAACGTTTCACCTCCCACTATCAGTCCAAGCAATGCAAGAAATCCGTGATCTTCAGCAAGAGGTGAGGCATGTTGGCAATGCTACTGATCCGACCCCCCACGATAACTGGACTTACTGTTGGGGCTCAGTGGATTTTAAGGCGATCAAATACTACAAATTCTATTTTCGAGAGGTGCATGCACATCAATCATACAAGTGGCTCTGGGCGGCCAGGTCAACGCTCAAAATTAAGGTCTTTGGGTGGCTTCTTCTCTCTGACCGCTTAAACACACGCAACATGCTAAAGAGGAGACACTACAATATTGGAGACGATTACAACTACCTTCTTTGTGATCAGCAAATTGAAGAGACTGTCGAACGCATGATCTTCCAGTGCCCCTTTAGCCAACGATGTTGGTCCATTCTAGGGATAACTTGGCAGCAAACTGGTTCAAGGCTTCGGTGGATCAGCTTGGCAGCTCATGATTGGAGAAGATGTGAGAGACTTTATTCTCTCTTTTGTAATTAGCTTAGAACCCTCTTGATTGCCCCCCCCATATAACGTAGTAGTAGCCCTAGCCTCCACAGGTGGAGGTAAGGCACCAGGTAAAAACGCCATGGACATTGTACCCTGCTTTTGAGTAATACAAACACAGTGGGAGCCTCTCCCACTGTCCAATTCCTCAAAAAAAACAGTCAATGACATGCGGGACCCACACGTCAGGTTGACCAGTCAACCCTTGTTGACTGCTGACGTCAGCATGACATCAGGTTGATGTCATAAATCCAATTTCGAATTAATTTAAATAATTAATTAAACTCCAGAAATTAATAAATTCTTTTGAAAATCATACCTTTTAATCCGTAACTCCAATGGAAAAACTTTGTACATGAAAGTTGCCCAGAACGACGAGACGAATCCGGATACGCAGTCCATTCGCCCGCCACACATCCCTAGCATAGCAAACCTGCAACATTTCACCTCTAGTTCATCTGTCCGAAAACGCGAAACACCGGGAATACTTTCCCGGATGTTTCCCCCCTTCGCCGGTATCACCTACCACTATGTTAGGTCACCCCTAGCACCGCATATTGCTGTGTCTTGCTTTATGTTACATTTGATTGCTCTGTTATTTATTGTGTTCCCCCTCCATTACTTCTTTCCGGTAGACTCTGAGACCGGTGCCGATGTCCGTGTGTTCGACTACACCGAAGATGACCCCTCCTTGCCAGAGCAACCAGGCAAGCCCCCCCTTTGATCACCAGATATCGCCTATTCTACCCTCTACTGCTTGCATTAGAGTAGTGTAGCATGTTACTGTTTCGATTAATCCTTTTCTGTTGCATAGCCTGTCATTGTTGCTACATCTGTTGATACCTTACCTGCAATCCTAAATGCTTACTATAGGATGCTAGTTTACCATTAGTGGCCCTACATTCTTGTCAGTGTGCCATGCTATACTATCGGGCCGTGATCCCTCAGGAGGTGATCACGGGTATATACTATACATACATATACTATACAGATGGTGACTAAAGTCGGGTCAGCTCGTTGAGTACCAGCAAGTGATTCTGATGTGGGGGCTGGAAGGACAGGTGGCTCCATCCCGGTAGAGGTGGGCCTGGGTTCCCGACGGCCCTCGACTGTTACTTAGTGGTGGAGCGACAAGGCAGGTTGAGATCGCCTAGGAGAGAGGTGGGCCTGGCCCTGTTCGGCGTTTGCGGATACTTAACACGCTTAACGAGATCTTGGTATTTGATCTGAGTCTGGCTACTGGCCTATACGCACTAACCAACTATGCGGGAACAGTTATGGGCACTCGGCGTCATGGTATCAGCCGAAGCCTTCGTGACGTCAATGACTGAGCGGCGCGCGCCGGATTGGAACGTAAGCCTGCTCTTGTATTAAGGGGGCTAGTTCTGCTTCCGGCCGCGTTCGCAATGTGTAGGTGTGCAAAGGGCGATGGGCCCAGACCCCTGCGCCATAGGAGTTAGACCGGCGTGCTGACCTCTCTGTTGTGCCTAGGTGGGGATGCGACGTGTTGATCTTCCGAGGCCGGGCATGACCCAGGAAAGTGTGTCCGGCCAAATGGGATCGAGCGTGTTGGGTTATGTGGTGCACCCCTGCAGGGAAGTTAATCTATTCGAATAGTCGTGATCTTCGGTAACAGGACGACTTGGAGTTGTACCTTGACCTTATGACAACTAGAACCGGATACTTAATAAAACACACCCTTCCAAGTGCTAGATACAACCCGGTGATCGCTCTCTAACAGGGCGACGAGGAGAGGATCGCCGGGTAGGATTATGCTATGCGATGCTACTTGGAAGACTTCAATCTACTCTCTTCTACATGCTGCAAGACGGAGGCTGCCAGAAGCGTAGTCTTCGACAGGATTAGCTATCCCCCTCTTATTCTGGCATTCTGCAGTTCAATCCACCGATATGGCCCTTTACACATATACCCATGCATATGTAGTGTAGCTCCTTGCTTGCGAGTACTTTGGATGAGTACTCACGGTTGCTTTTTCCCCTCTTTTCCCCATTTCCCTTCTACCCGGTTGTCGCAACAAGATGCCGGAGCCCAGGAGCCAGACGCCACCGTCGATGATGACTCCTACTACATTGGAGGTGCCTACTACTACGTGCAGCCCGCTGCCGACGACCAGGAGTAGTTAGGAGGATCCCAGGCAGGAGGCCTGTGCCTCTTTTGATCTGTATCCCAGTTTGTGCTAGACTTCTTAAGGCAAACTTGTTTAACTTATGTCTGTACTCAAATATTGTTGCTTTCGCTGACTCGTCTATGATCGAGCACTTGTATTCGAGCCCTCGAGGCCCCTGGCTTCTATTATGATGCTTGTATGACTTATTTATGTTTTAGAGTTGTGTTGTGATATCTTCCCGTGAGTCCCTGATCTTGATCATACACATTTGCGTGCATGATTAGTGTACGATCGGATTGGGGGCGTCACAAATAGACAAAATATAAGTGTGGGATACTACGGAGCAATAACAACACTTGTAATGTGCATGACATGATAACATAACTGTTTATTCATTGAAACTCAAATCAACATAGAGAAAGTGACACCAACAAACCATTTAAAGAAACAGGTTTAAAACATACCTGTTGCGCCATTGGAGTTTCAATTCCATCCTTCAAATTTGAAAATAGTTGGTATGAGTAAATACAGTGATGCAAGAGCAAAGGAGTATGACCATAGCTATAGAACCTGACATGAGAAAAATTCTTCTTCTGCTTAAAGCATAGAGTTGGGATTTGGAGTGGTGGTCCTCGTGCTTTGGGCACTGCAGTTCCCTTACTAATTGCTCGTGTTTGGGTGCTCTGTGGTGGAGATAGTGCTGTGGCAACTAGAACTGGGTTACTATCTGCTGGTGTAGGGGTTAGAAGGGGTGTAGTTGGTTCTCTGTCCAACTGGGTAGGGGCACAATCTGCGAGAGTCTGGGTTATGTGTGGTGGGGCTGGTTCTTGGGCAAGTACAACTGTGGCTCTATCTGCATCGATTGGTAGCACTATCTTTTTTGAAGACCGTGTCGTTACTCCCTTAGATATTGCCATCACCCTCTCCAATTCAAATGGCTCATAAACAAGAAAAGTAATTGAATGTACAGACATTGTATGATAGACAGGAGCAATGGATAGTGGGGAATAAAAGAGGGCATGAAATAATTCACATTTAGGTTGTCTAACCAAATAGGATAGCATGACACAATTTCACATATATGATGGCTAACTAAACAGGATAGCATGACACAATTTCACATATATGATGGCTAACTAAAAAGGATGGAAAGACATAGTTCAAAATATGATGACTATGTAAACAGGATGCCATGATATAACTATATAATGTATTTATTAAATAGGTTGGCATGCCATAATTCACATACATGCCACCTATATGATGTCTTTATCAAATGGGTTCGCATGCCAAAATTCAGATAGATGATGTCTATGTAAACATGATGGCATGATATAATTTGAATATATGATTTATCTAATAAGCAAGTAAGCACATGGAAATCTCATATATGATGTAAAAACTAAGCAATGCAAGACAACATGCATGACATGAGTAATATAACCCTGCCAAGTTTGAGCATAGACCTCACGAGGGAAATAGCACTGGTCATCTATCTCGGAATCCTCCTCTGAGGAGCTATCTGTAACCAGCAAGATGTCTGCTTCAGCAGGTAGCATTGTCTGCTCTGAATACCTTGTTTTCACTCCAGATACTTCCATCACCACTTCAAATGGCTGATGCACGGGAAGAGTAGTTGAATATACAAGCGTTGTCGACAAATGAAACACGTAATACAAAAAAAAGGATAGCATGATATAATTGACATATGTGATGACTGGCTAAACAACATGGCATTGCATAATTCACATATATAATGCCTTGCAAGAAGATAGCATTGCATAATTCACATATATAATGTCTTGCAACAAGATGGCATTGCATAATTCACATATATGGTAATTACACACTAAACATGTGGCATTCACACAAAGCGTGTCTAAACAAAGTAAATGACATAGCAATGCAGGACACCATACACACGATACGAGCAACATAACCCTGCCAAGTTAGAGCATACACCTCGGGGGGGGGGGGATAGGACTGGTCATTTATCTCTGAATCCTCCTCTAAGGAGCTATCCGTAACCAGCAAGATATGCGCTTCGTCAGATAGCATAGTCTGGTCTGAAGACCTTGTTTTCACTCTAGAATTTTCCATCACCGTGTCAAATGGCTGATGCACACGAAGAGTAGTTGACTGTACTAACATTGTTGACAAATGTAATACGTAGTGGAAAAAGGATGACATGATATAATTCACATATAAGATTACTAGCTAAGCAGGATGGCATTGCAAAATTCACATATATGATGCCTGGCTAAACAAGATGGTGTTGCATAATTCACATATACAATAAAGAAACTAAATAGATGGCATTCACGCAAAGCATGTCTAAACTAAGCAGATGACATATTTGATGTATAAAGTAAGCAATGCAAGGCACCATATGCATGATATTACCAACATCAGCATCCAAGTTAGAGCGAAGACCTCAGGGTAAATAGGAGTGGTCTTCTCCTTTCGAATCCCCCTCAGAACAGTTGTCTTCCTCTTGATTACAATCCAAAATGGATGGAGAGGGGTGCTGCCTTTGCACCCACCATGGAGCGACATCTGCATGAAATTTATTGCCACGCAAGGCTCGTCTCTTTTGCTCTATATGTTCAGTTCCATTGTGTACAATAACTGGCATGCATAGGAATCTTATATTTACTAATTCGAGGCACCATACGAACTCTCACGTTAATCCACATCATTAAGAATACATTAACGGCTTGATCTATGTAATTGATTATCTCGACCTTACAATTTATGTTACATTACACTTTTGTCGGAAAAAAGAAACAATCTGACCCAACCTACACGTATGTATGACTAGCATTAAAAAAATCATCCCTGCTCTAAAAAAACCATCCCTCCTAACAAACCACGTAAGGAATTCTACAATAGTTTTTTTTTTGAACTTAGGAATTCTACAATAGTCATTGCGTTAAAAATCCTGATTCACCCCTAAAAAAAAATCCTGATTCAGCTAGGAGTAACTGTGGGAGAAAATTTAGGTACGTACGTGATTTAGTAGTAAACGAATCGGACATGTAGAGGAAGAGATAAAGAATTAAAGAAAAAGGAGATATGCCTGTAAAAAAAACTGATGGATACAACAATTCCACCAGTGTGATGATCTGGGACTCCTCTCATCCCATGTCCTTCCCTGATTACATTAAAAAAACAAAGGAAAACAAACTGATCTAATCGTAGCCTCCTTCTTACCTCAAAAAAGGAAACATCAATGCAATCTAGAGGACATGTTGTCTCTCACTCAAGCACCTCCATCCATGGCGGCATCAGGCATACTTCTTGAGTTCTACCAGTATCCCGCTACTGGATCGCCCCTCCATGGCCTCCCCAACATCGAAGTTCCCTCAATGATGCAATGGACCTAAACCAACAAGTAATGAAGTCGAGCCTCTCACAGATCCCTTCCTTTAATCTAGGTTCTCTTCTTCAGCCGATTAAATCCGAGGATTATTGATGCAGCCGGAAGAATTGTATCAATTTACAGTTTGAAGTAGATCAGATGGCTTCTATCTGCGGTGAACTAAGGCGGACTCCTCCCATCTATCCTTTCGCCATCCTCCAGCCAGCACAGTACAAAGAATTACATCATGGAATAGAAGATGAGTTGGGTGGCTACACTCAATGAAGTCGACGGTGGCATCATTTGGCGTGGATGGACTGGCATGAGACATCATCCATGTTTTTGTTCAATTATGGATTCTTATATTGAATTTCCATTAGTATTTTCCAGCTATTTATTCCCTAATAGTCATATGTTCTCTTGATCTATATTGAACTGAACAATGGACTAATTCATAATTGCTATGTCTTATGTTTTTAAAGAGTCAACGATGGTGGAAGCTCCCACCTCAAAAAAAATTACATCAGAGAAGTGGCTCCTTCGAGAAGCGGCAAGGCGGACCTTCCACAGCTCAAGGTGGGACTTCAGGAGTTCAGCAATCTGGCAATTTGGAGAGGGTCAAGGTGATAATCACCCAACGCTTCCTACTTTTCCACACCACCCATAGATGTTTGTGTGTGAGAGATGGCGGTGGAGCGAATGTTGCAGAGATGATAACACAGCACAACCATCCTCGAGAGAAGTAGCACCACCAACAGTCCCATCAAGCACTCAAAGAGCGCGAAGGAGATCTGCGAAGCACGGGTAACAAGGCTGCAGCAAAGAAGGGGCAACCTGCCCAATGGAACCACATCTAGACCGTAATATGAAGCAGCACATTCGCATATTCCTGTGTTGAACAACACAGAAGCACAACTGTATTTTCATCTGATGAAGCAAATCAAGTTCATGTCTTCCAGTTGAATGCCAACACCCTCAGGGAACAAGGAGGTCATAGGAACTGAAGTGGTGAAGGTGGATGCTCAACAAAGCAGCCATCATCGCGGCACCAGGCAGCGCAACACCGTCGAGGGTTTGGAGGGACATGTCAAGTTCAGCAGCCACCACGTCAGAGAAGTGGGCATAAACTTAGTTAGATGAGTTTGGTGTCATATTTTCATCATGAATATTATAGGTTTTTCATGCCATAACTTCAGTTACTATGGTGTCGCCTTTTCTCTACTTGCAGAATTTGTTCAAGTATTGTATTGGAGCCCAAAAGATAGAAGAATTGTATACTCTATCGTGGTTTTCATGAAAAGACGAAGTTGTACGGATGGGGTTATTTTGCAAACTTGCTATCCGCATGGGATCGTTGGTCATGTTCCATTAATTGTGCAAAAGGTTTACTAAAAAAATCATGCAGCCACTATTCAAAAATCATTTTTTCTTTATTGCTTACATTTCATGATTAACTTGATGTACAATTCTGGGATCAGAGTTCACAAACACTAAGTCACTTCAAATAAATTTGTAAGTTATATTTATCACATTACTTGGTGATATCATATATGTAGACACGTTTATGGACGGTGTCGAGGATATCAACATGGCTGAAGCTCTGATTTCATAAAACATATTTCTCCGTATATACCCTTATCTCATATTTTTGGGATATACACACCTACTCCATATAAGGTTATGAGTTCAGATTTTTTTTAAAACTCTATTATAATGGGGATGCACCTATTTTATAGTGGACTGACACTCGACTCAAGAGGCAGAAATATCACATGCTGAGTTTGTCTTCTTACTTCTTAGTATCGTCACCGATTACGTAATAAAGTCAAATTCCAAATTTGCATTTACACCTATATTGTCCTTTCAGATTTCTCTCTCTATTGTTAGTGTTATAAATCTTGCATGATTAGACACAAAATGATGGCTAAAGTGCATAAGCTACGAATATTTACCCTACTTCTAAATATGGCATATATTTTTAATTTCACAGTTTCCAATGCTATAGTTTAACTTCCTTTAATACTGTAGGTGCTCATAAGAACATAGTGCAAATAAACTATAGAGACTTGGGTATCGATTGTGCTTATTTCATTTTCCTAGCTTTCAAGGATGTAGCACTTTAAGATAATTAAATGATTTGGCTACATGGTGGGTCCCACTAGCTTCCAATGCCCATCCTATGTCAAAAAATTACAACTTTGTATCTGCCCATAAATAATGTTTGGATTAACCCTATTGCTACTTGATTGATATAACTTATAGTGAATGCTCTATTTTAGAACTCTATGAATGCATAACAATAGTGTTACACTTTCGCCTTATTTTTGCGCAAGAGTTTTCTGTTTCTCTGCCATACCAACGACACCAAAAAAAGGGATGGTGATAGTGCCTATGAAAATTGACAGTGTATGTATTTTGTAATCAAGATGCTAAACAGGTCTTGATAATATCCTACTTGATAAATATTTTAATAAATATTTCATATAAAAATATTTTAATAAAGAATTACTAATCCTATTCACTCTATTTTGATTTCAACCCATGGTCTACTACTTTTCAACACTACTAGATCGTTGATGGCGCGCGTTGCCGTGCCCGTCTATTTCAATGTGAAATAGTAAGAATTTGTGTAAATATGTGAACATGATTGCTAAGTTGATCATGTGGAGATTTTAAGATAATATACAACTGTTGGAAAACTGCGAGTATTTCAAATACGCCGCTTGATGTAGATCGCAACCCATGGTACATATTTTCAAAGCTAATAGGTATAAAATATAGAAAGTCAACATGCTAGGGAGGGGGAGAGAGAGAGAGATTTATCAATAAACTGCTATGCTGAATTGGATATGTTTCCTGGAAGTGTGTTGAAACCCTTTGCAGCTCCTCTTGTTGTTGTTTGCAGCAACGATATTAGGCCAGGTTATTCATATCTATTAGCTCTTTGATATGGGGTGCTCTTTCCACGACATCGTGCACGCCTTCCTAAGAAAAATACTGCAGATTACGATGGGGTTAGTCGAAAAAACAAAAAAGAAGTCATATAGCAGCGAATTGAATCCAAGAACACAAATGTGAACTGCTAATGTATAAATTCTTCAAATTTAGAGTACATTGAAAGCTGAATCTTAAAATCAGAGATGCTTATTTCTGCAGGTAAGGTAAATATCTAGAAACTATAACATCTTGCCCTATAGATGAAAAGCTATAAAGACATTCATGCCTTTCAACATAATTATTCTCCAAATCTTAAAGCAAACGTATCGAGCAAACCGCCTTTATTAAGATCAAGAAATTTATCTCAGAGTTAACATCATGTAATATACTTTATGTATCTGATTCTTTTTGTGGCAACATACCACGGAAAAAGGCATGGCCAGCATGACACAGACTTGGGCGACAACATGCCAGGGACACCGGTTCAACAGGCCAGCTATCATGCAAAGTTGACAAGTCACAGTGGCCGCTGTTGTGTGTGGTGGAGGTCGCAGAAGAGGCGCCACCATTTGTGGTCGAGGTCGAGGAAGCAGGACGCTTGCATGACCAGGAGGAAGAAAGCGGACTTCACCGTGTTCTAGGCTTGTAGCTCAACTATGGATACTGCTAACATCTGGAAAACTATATATGTTTCGTTCTTGATATTAAAAAATCATTAGTTTATTTATTACTTTGCAACAACACCACAAAATTTCTAAGCTTCAGGATACTGTTCAAGTGCAGCTTCTCAGTTTAGTTTTATATAGTGAATTTGCTCCATGAAGGGATGTGCTCCTCTAGATAACATGCATTATAAGAAGGTTCTATTAGTATATCTGATCAAATGGTGAGAGCCAATAAACTTGACACCTAGTCAAATTCTGCTCTACCACATCATCTCTCCAGTTACTACATATATTTGCCTATGGTCATTTTTCAATAATGATTTCTTTGCTCCGATATTATTAAGACTTTACAAAATGCAACATCAAAGATTGCTTCTAATTGATTGGCGTTTGATTCAAGAAGCTGCTCGTTTGGACAACTGCATGGTTTATGATGAGGATAATGACAACTTTGGTTTCAAGACCCTAAAGAAGTGTTACCTCTTGAAGTTTGGTGAGAATGCTGTCCAAACTCAACATCACATGATAGCGTTCTGTCAGGCCACCGGGATGCGATCAGATTGATATTCTAAATCATGACATTATGTTAGCACTGGTTTACCCAAATATTTGTATGACATTATACATCAGTGTCATTCCTTGCTCGAATATGGGTGCTGGTTTATGCCCTGCCTATATCGAGAGCTATAATCTGAACCTTCAGAATTTTCCATATGGTTGTTCCATGGGTGTTATCTTCTAACATTACAATATTGTTTCCGATGAAGCTAAAAATCCTATGAGATTAGAATGCAATTATGATCTTAGGATTCAGTAACTAATATTTACGACTATATTCGCCGTATTACCCTCCTAAGAACAAGTACCAGTACTCTATATTGTAAATCAAGGAAGTTCTTCGTAACTTTCAAGTACTCTCTATTGTAAATCAAGCCACCATATATTTACAGAAATTCCGACCATTCTACCCGAACAAAGGACGGGCGCGGCAATGCAAGCCATCATATACGCTCACCGTTATGTGCCATTGACCCGCGAGCGCTGCCTAAATTGAGTTTTTGAACCTCGTATTTGTCACCAAATATTCAATAATCATTTATTCTCCATGGGAATTGTAGAAACATTGGATATGTCATTTTATCAGATAGGAACAAATTAAGAGTGTACAACACTTATGTTTGTGCATATCGATCTACCATCCTAAACAGCCTCATGCATATATACAATCATAATCGGCAGTAGATTGTCATGAATAATTACGAACAAATAAGCATGGAAAATAAGCAATCATATGAACACACTGGATATGAACAAAATATATGACATTCCACGTAGCTAACCTGCCAGCAGCCATTGGGATCCCAGTTTTCAGAATTCAGGAACAAAAATAAACACAGAAACACCCAGAGAAATTTGGTAAACAAGCCAGAACCGGTCCCGAGCACTTGGGCGTCAATAGCTGTAGCAAATTAAGAGCAGAAATCAGCATCAGCAGGAACCCTATTAGAGCAGAAATATTGGGTACGAAGGGACTGTAGTGGCAAAGGGAAATATGCAGCAAAGTTGAAGATGAAGGGATGAACTACTGGAGAAGCACAACTCCTGGATGTTACTGCATCACTGCCGGATGAAGAAGGGGGAGAACCTAGGTATCGACACACTGCATACGTAGGTAACTCACCAACATCACATTTTGCGCAATCCCATAGCTCTACAAATATATCAAAAACAACACACATAAACAGGGGAGGCATTCACTCACACCTTTCAAACCTGGGGGAACATGGCAAACTTTGAAGAATACACGAATGCTGTGAGGCGATGGGTGAGCGCCAGGCCATGGTAGGCGGGGTGGCCCCACCTGTCCGTACCTTCATGTAGCCGTGGATTAAGCAGACAAACATGGACTTTGCTCGTTTATTAGTACATGCAGAAGATGTCGAGGCTTCGTCTCCCTCTCCCTCTATGATAGAATGGTTATTTTTTTGCGCATTGTAATACTACTTTTCTAATTCACCTGTTCCACACAGGAGCATGATATGAATACCAGAGGAACATATTATTTAAGCGATTTGCGACGTAGTAGTAAAATTGATAGCAGAAGATGAAAGGATAATGTACGGAGTAATTACTTGTCCAAAAGCCATTTGAGAGATGATGAACGGCTGATCACAAGAATGGACAGTAGGAAGCTGCAGAATCCGCCCAAATCAATTGTGCACGTGTAGCATGAACATCACCTGCACATACATTTTTTTGGCAGAGGGTATGAGTATCTTTTCTGTGAGATGATATGAGGACATGGGAATTGTTTGATGCAATTTACAGGTAAAATACCTGAGCATATCTCCGAAGAAGATGTAGATGCTAGAGCGTGTTATGCATACAAAGCCAGGGAGGGAACCATCATATAGTACCACTACGCACAAGAAAGGTTTGCAAATTTACCAGCCATGAATGAATGAATAATATGCCATGATTGCTAGCTTTCAAGGAGAGAGGAGCAGTTTCCAGTAGAAGAGGGTCATGATTGCAAGCTTGAAGGAGGGCAAAGCAATTTCAAGCAGGCCAGGAGTCTACGGGCGCCCACCGTCACGCTGGCCCCAAACCGTGCCAACGCCCGGATCCTGCTCCTCCGGGTCGCAGGGATCAACCGGATGGACTCAATCCATCCCTCACCCCGTCTTCAATTTGATGGAACCAGGATCGACTACACCGGCTGCTCCTCTCCTCCGGTCGCTGGATTGGGCGGGTGGACCTCGATCAGGATCGGGATTGGGCGAGCTTCGATCGGGATCAGGAGTTGGCGACTGGATGCGGTCTCGTGGGAACTGGATCAGGTAGGCTTCGGGAGCGTATGGACCTGGTAGTTGGCCCAATGCACGAGAGGGCTCTGTTTCGGCCTGTGGAGCAGCAGCCCACAGGACAGCCGGGCCAAATTTGGCACAGTGCGGCGTATATCGCTTCTCAGACGAGATCCAATGGCCAGGAATGCTCAGACCGCGAGAATGAATGGTCGAAAACGCAAAGCGCTGTGAGAGCTTGCTTTAGGTGCGGTTATACTGTCCTTAATTTGTTTCAACTTTTCCATACCTCAGATAAACAATAGTATTACTTTGTAAGGTTGCTAAAGTTTGCGTGTAAAAAACATAAGCATGTAAATGTCCAATTATACAAATATATAACAGTTAAAATGACCATATGAAAATGATAAAATATAAATGTCAAGTTTCTCACTATTTTTTCTCAAAAATAAAAATCGTAAAAGATACTCAATGGTGTATAAGACAACCTAAAATTTTGTCCTACGGAGAATATACAAGACAACCACTGCCAAGCAAAATAGTAATAATCTATCCAAAAACTAAAAATATTATATGTTTTGAATAGTCTTTATCCACAAGCAACATATTCATTTTCATATAATATCAAAATTCATGAATCAAAAGACACACAAGAAATGTTGTCGATTTTTAAATGTATGTATGGTCCTTAAAAAAGCTAGCCCGTGCTGGTGCACGGGTTGTTGACTAGTAAAACATAGTGAGATTATGTAAGGAGTGCATGCAGAAATCCAGAGTGATGGTAGCAACCTGGGGACAGACCCCAAACCAATGATAGTAGACAGATAATGGCTTCAGTTAAAAAATACAGATAATGGCTTCTTTACTGTTTGTTTTCCACCCAACATGAAACTCATAGTAGACACCAGAGATTAACCATATAGTAGATAGATAATATTGATTGCGGCCCCGATATGTACCCCACAACCATTTAAAAAATCAAGTTTGAGCATTAGTTTGGAGCTGACTCAGAGTCTAATCGGTGAACAGGATGATAAAGCAGCATGTAATATTAATCGATGTATAACGTATGCAGACACGAAAGAGTGTGACCTCTCTTGCGGACCCATATAGTCCTCGAGGTCATCTGCTCGGTTGATGATGGTAATGCAGTTGCCGTGGCTGCCGGGGGTGGGGAAGAAGATCTGAGGCGGCGAAAGACAGTCTGGAGGGAAGATCCCTAGTGTGGTGAACCCTTCCGTCGTTGGAGTAGCTGAGCTGGGGTGGAACACAGCGCAGCAGGAGTGGGACAAACCACACAAGGTTTTCTTTGACACATATCTGTAACAGAAGTAATTGGGTAAGGGCTTGTTTAAATTTGAGGATTCTAACAATGCAGGGATTGGAAATACACAGGAATAGGATAGGAATGCATGTGCAAAATAGAGAATTTAAAAACACTGGATGTCTGCCAATCTAGGTGTTTGGTTCACAAGAATTGGAATATCACAGGATGCAAAGAAGCATGGTGAGATTAAGTCAAACCACAAGAAAAT
This sequence comes from Triticum aestivum, assembly GCF_018294505.1. Lineage (NCBI taxonomy): Eukaryota > Viridiplantae > Streptophyta > Magnoliopsida > Poales > Poaceae > Triticum > Triticum aestivum. The sequence goes on from NC_057813.1 coordinate 629,177,885, forward strand.
GTACGGTTATAATGCTATTATGCTACTATTTCTAAGTATTGTGCTCCATGAATAGGAATTTGAAAAGGAGGACAAGTGGATATTAAAATGCCTATGGTTTTTCTTTCAAGGAAACACTAAAGGAACAAATCCTACAGTTTTCCTTTGGTCCATTCCTTTGAACCAAATGCATGAATGGTAGTACCATATGAAATTTTTCAATTCCTATGTTTTTCCTTCACTTTTCCTTTCAAGAAGTGGCGATTCTAGTAGGCAGGCTTGAGAAGGGAAAAGCCTACACTCATAAAATGTTTTTTTTGCTACTTCTACTACTTTGGACCCAGGCCACTGCCCTACTAGCTCAACTCCTAGGTCCATCTACAAATGCACAGCTCAAACACATAGAGATAAATAATGATGGAGGTCAAGAGAGTCCATCACAGATAGCTAAGTTGACTGGTACCTCACTGCTGGTCATATAGTAGGAGAAACTAATCGCATTTCACGTCACTACATGTGCTCAGTGGACAATATATATAACATGTAGAGTTAAAAAGAGATGCAACAAGTGTACAACCTCTTTGGCGAAGTGTTAGAGTACGTAATGGTCCTAATGGGCCCATTAGTCTTAGGGTTAATTAGAGATAAGGGTCGCTTGCTTAGGGGTCAAGTAAGCCTTGCTTGGGAGTCAAGTAAACGTCTCTATATAAAGAGAGGAGATGTATCAATCTAATCAAGCAAGAATTAAGAAGGAAATCCCTTCCCTCTTGCCTGGCCGTGGGCAAAAGGCCCCCGGCCGGCCCTCTCGCGTCCTCCTTCTAGAAGCGCCATAACAATTTGGTATCAACTAGCTTCGGTTCGATCATGTCTTCACCGCCGCCAAGCCCGTCTCTTCCGCTTCTGGTCACCTTGTCTCCTCCGGCGACCACCACGACCGTCACCCCGCTCCTGCCCGCGCTGGGATCTTCTGTCGCGCCCGCCCCCACCGTCCTCGCCTGGGAGGAAGTATCCGGGGTGCTGCGGGACCTAACCCAGGCGGTTCAGGAGATCCACCTATTCTTGGCCGGGTCCTACGGGCCGCACCCGGTTGCGCCGCCCATCATCGCCCCTGGGCCGCCGTGGCTACCGTGGCAGCCGCCGCACCAGGCGGCCTTCGCCGCGCTCCCCGGGCCGATGCAGCCGCCATCCATCGCCACCACCGCCCATCCCTGGCTGCAGTGGCAGCCGCCGCTCCTGGCGGCCTCCGCCACGCCCGACGCTCCGCCGCAGCAGCCGCTGCCACTGTCCGGCGCGACAGCGCAGCAGCCGCTGCAGCTGCAGCAACCACCGCCGGTCAGCTCCGCCGCCCAGTATGGGATGCCCTATGACGGGAGTGCGATGACCTTGTTCCCATCAGCGTCGCCGCCATCCCAGGGCGTCCACATCCAGCAGATCAAGCCCCTGCCATCGTCGTCACCGCTTCTGTCTTGGATCGCTACCCGCGACGTGTCGGCGGCAGTGAGGCTGCAGGCTACTGTGCGCGGCCTCCTAGCGCGTTGGCGTGTGCGGGAGATGCGTGGTCTGCAGCTGCCGCTCCTCCAAGTTGCCCTTCACTGTGCAAAGGACCTCGATCTCAACCGCTGCGTCGGGGATCTTGGGCATTCAGTTTCCCCCACGGGCGGCTGGCATGCTGTTTTCCCAGCGGGAAGCGACCTTAAAGTCTGCGACATCGGTGGTTGGGGGCGCACCCCTCCTCGTCATTCTCCATCACAAGACCTCCACTCTTCCATGTGCGGTGCAAACCAACAGCCATACACATGCGCTCCTTTTGTCAAGATGGTGTCCATGGGATCCAGGTGGCTGTACACGTGCACGTCCAAAATAAAGCGTCCTAGTCTATTTCAGGTTGAGAGTAATAACACAAGCCGAGATGTAAAAGGCATGTTTTTAGGTGTTAGGTTTGTGTTGCGTCGAGTCATGATTATAACTTGGTTAGGCTGCAGCTTGAGGACAAGCTGCATGTCCAGGTGGGGTGTAGTGTTAGAGTACGTAATGGGCCTAATGGGCCCATTAGTCTTAGGGTTAATTAGAGATAAGGGTCGCTTGCTTAGGGGTCAAGTAAGCCTTGCTTGGGAGTCAAGTAAAGCTCTCTATATAAAGAGAGGAGATGTATCAATCTAATCAAGCAAGAATTAAGAAGGAAATCCCTTCCCTCTTGCCTGGCCGTGGGCAAAAGGCCCCCGGCCGGCCCTCTCGCGTCCTCCTTCTAGAAGCGCCATAACACGAAGCCATGTCGATCTCAGAGTGATTGGGTGGGTTGATGAGGATGCTCCGGCTGTTGGTTGTCGGAGGAGTGGAAGAAGATCTTAGGCGTATGGAGATGGAGCCCGGGGTACTGCTCCACTATGATGGAGTGTTTCGTCGTTGGAGCAGCTCTGGTGAGTTGTATGATGGCGAGGCTGAAGAAGGACAAGAGAGACAACGTTAACCTGAGTGGAATTCTAATAGCATCTCCAGTTTGGTTCCAGGGACTAAACATGGACTAGAGGTTATTAAATGACATGCTAAAAGACCATGTTACCCCTAGTAATGAACTAATAGAGATAAGGTGCGATGCAGGGTAGGGGAAAGTGTAGGAAAAAGTCCCAAAAATACTCTCCCTCGGGGTCTTGTTTCTTTAGACCCAAATGCCCACTTTTAGTCCCTAAAAGTCCCTCCTGTTTGGTTTACATGGGACTAAAACTGACTTTTTTAGTCCCTACACCAAAAATTCCTTGTAAACAAACACCCCCTAATAATGCCGCTGGAAAATTGAAGCAATGCCACAGTTAAAAGAAAATTACATGTTTAACGAATTTTATTGTTAATATAATCTCTCTGTTAATATTAATCAGTGCCACTGTTTGAGAAATGCTACTGTCTTCCTTTCTTTCCCATTTAGATAAGTTAGATGCTTCTTTTTGTGGGCTTCTGTGTTATCCACTGTTATTGACCAGTACTTGTTTCCTTTGCACCTCTGTGTAAATAGGGTTATCTACTTCACCTCATTGCTATTGCGACCTTTTGTTGCACTGCACAAAACACTTTTGTTTTAGGAGTGTTTTGTGCAGTTCAACCAAAATGTCACACCGACAATGTTGCTTGATTGCTTGATTGCTTGATCTTAGTGGAACTGCACAAGAAGAGATCTGACTTCCTATCCTTGTTGGAAAATTTGTTTCAGATCTTCTTCTTGTGAGTTGTTTGAATTCCGTGTCATGAGAGGTCAGTACTAGCCTTCTTTCACATGGTTGTGCAGTGTGCTTTCATATGTTGTGCTACTTATATGGTAATGTTGCTTGATTTTAGTGAACTGCAGAAATGGAGACAAGACTTCTAATCTGTATGTGCACTGTAATATCCCATTGAGGTAAGATAATGATATTTCACAACTGTTGGCCTATATTTTCCTACTGTCATCCGGAAATTAATGTCGTTGTTTAGTGCTATACTTGTGCTCCCTAATTGACATGCCAAATCTTATATTGAAGGCGAAGCTTGTCTGTTATTGAACCAAGTTATGAAGGGGAAGAACAATCTAAAGAAAAACAAAATTCAACTCCTGGTGCTATAATGAAGCACTGGAACTGTGGTGACACAAGTAATGATCTAGTTTTGCATCTTAATTTATTGCTATGGATGGAATGAGCAATTGTTTTCCCACTGATTTGATGCCACTCTTAATGTAATATGTAATTATCTCTACTCGTGCAAACAAGTATCTTCTTAGAAGATCACATTTATTTTAGTGGAACTGCACAAGAAGATGCTGGAAATATTAAACTAATCGAGGACTATATAGTAAGCATGGAAACCACAGTAGATAACAACAGATGGTTCCAGAGAAGTGCTTCATATATATGCTCTACACAATAAGCCTCCTGACAAAGGTTGGTACCGGCCCATGGATTTTATCCATATGATTAAGCTTTGTCATTTCTATTGGTGTTGTGCTACTATTTAGCTACTGTCATGAAGTGCTTCATCTGTGCTGTTTTAAATAATTTATTTCCTTTTTTTCAAGCATTGCACAATAGGATCATCCACCTCTGAAGAAGAATATGGAGAACATGAAGTGCCTCGTTTCGATTATGCCAGGATGAAGAAGCCATGCATCTCTTCTTATCAGAAGGGAGAAGTTGAAGGATGGTTTTATTGCCCACAAGAACAAACTAACTTCAGCTCAAAAGCTTTCAGGGATCTCCATCTTTGTTGCTGTGATGGCTAATACAATGTTGCTTTAGGATTCCTTTTGATGAGTTCCATTTTTTTAAATGTGTGCTCTGCATGGATCATGTAGGTTGCCTGTTTAAACTGTCAATTCATAGTACAGATTCCTTTATACTAATCACTTTTTTTGTATTTATGCAAACAGGGGTGCCCAGCTTGATTTCAATGGGAACTGCACAAAATGTTCACGAATACATCGAATATTCTCGAATCATTCATCACCACAAGAAAGGAGGTGCCAATATGTTCAAAGTGTTGCAACATATAAAGGCGAAATCATACAAGCTACGCGCGAATTTGGTTGATTTTGGTGGAACTGCACAAAAAGAACAGCTGGTTTATTTAGCACGAGGTGTCATGTCAATGTCCGAACTGATGGCAAACTCTGCCCATTCCACAGTCGTAGGCATTTGATATTTCGGAATAGGAAAACCATGTCAAAGTTTGCTCATTGATGTACACAAAACACACATTTGACATTTTGGAATGCGAAAACCTTGTCAAGTTTTGCTCATTGATGTTAGCAATAAGACATGCGTTTGATATTTTCGAATGGGACACCTTTTTCTGTCAGCAACATCGATCGATTTTTATTTATTCTTTAGTTGTGATGTAAATATTGGTTCTAACATATGAATCACTGAGATGCATAATCATCGCTTGTTTTGAATGCTCTATGAATTGCCAGGCCTATGTGTTTGATTGCAATGTACAGGAACACTAAAAAGCAGCTCAAACTTTTTGTACTCCCTCTGTTCCTTTTTACTTCTCATATTAGATTTGTTTCAAGTTGATTTTACATTGTGAATGTTGATACTTTTTTCTATAAGATTGGTCAGAGTAGAGATACTTTGACTTCAGACAAAACTTATATGCAGACTAAAAAGGACCGGAGGGTGTACGTGTGAAACTGCTGCAAACGAGGTGATCACCCTAGGAATAATGCTAGTATGTGTTGGTTTGCATGTTCATCCAATGCCAGTGATACAAGAATTTGAAATAATTGAACTAAATTCATTCATACACTACCGGATTTCATAGAAACAAGCCGGATTTCATTAGACTTCATACATTATTCAACTAAAAAGGGGTGCACTATAGGTATAATTAGTTAACCTAACCTATGATCTCCGGCGCCCATTACCCGTGTCCGGCCGGCTGAGCCGAACACAAGCTTATTGTCCAGCACAACTCTCTGACTCCACCTCGCCACCAAGAAGCTAATCAGCCGCCAATGCTCAACCCGCCCAGCTTGGCTTCAACCGGAGGGTAGCAACGGTGGCCTTACTTGGACCCGAGCGGCGGTGACCTACCGTGTTCTACTCTTCCTTATTTTCTGTGTGGCGCGGCCTCGTTGGCAGCGGGGCGCGGCCTTGACAGAGCCGGTGATGTCCTCTATATCATTGCTAGCGGGGCAGTGCCTCGGCAGAGCAAGGGAAAATGGCCCCCTCATTGCCGGCAGGGCGGGGCCTCGGCGGAGCCAGCGATGTCCTCTGCCTCGTTGTTGGCGGGGAGGGGCCTCGGTGGAGTAGCGCCTCGCCGAAGCCGGCGAAGTCCTCCGACACAGTGCCGGCGGGGGCGGGGCCTCGGTGGAGCCGGCATTGTCCTCCACCTCGTTGCAGTCTCGCCAAACAGTGCCTCGCCGCTTCATCGTCCTCTTTGTAGGTGACCGCAACCTCTGCCACCCGCATGCGGTACCGCCAGCGCGCGAGGAGGCTCTCGTGGGGTGGAGCGATACGACTCGAGCAGCACCTTCTGCTCCGCCCGCTCCATCGCGATCTACTCCTCCACCTGCAGGTGCTCCTGGAGGAGATGGTGGTTGTAGGTGGCGTCGGCCTGCGCCTCCCAGAACTGCTCCTCACACTTCTGCCTCACTGTGTCCATGTGTTGGGCACGGGCCTCGCCGATGGTCATGGTGCAATGCACCAGCGAGGATGGCACGGAGGAGGGGGTTGGCACCAGATCATCGACTACCACGTTCTCCATTGCACTACTAGGGAAATGCTTATACACAGGAGCTCACCAGTAGCGCTTGTTCAAGGAAAGTGTTGTTGTTACATAGTAGTAGCGCTTGGCAGCACGAGCGCTGCTACTATGATCATAGCAGCAGCGCTGAACCTATAAAACGCGCTACTACTACAATTGACCGACTGTTCCAGGTATGCTAGGGATAGTGGTAGCACTCGTTTTGCAAGCGCTACTACTATGCATCTTAGCAATAGCACTTTTTCCCCGACCAGCGCTACTAATAAATTCAGTACCCCCTCCTAGACCAAAGTTTAGTCCCACCTCGCTCCGTGAACAGAATTTTTACCACCTTAAAATATGGTGCTTCTCAAACAATCACAACCACTTGGTCTTCATTGAACTCTATGTGTAGGATCTCTGGCCGCAATGGGAATCTTCGCCAGTTCTTAAACCGGCAGAGATTCCTATTGACAATTCAGATTCTGCACAAAAAGATCATTGATGACCAATGTATTTTTTATTTTTTTACATTCTTAGCCTTATCAGTAGCGCCTTTCTTCAGAAAGCGCTACTGCTAAAATCTGTAGCAGTAGTGCATTTCTTCAGAAAGCGATACTGCTACAGATGTTAGCAGTAGCGCTTTCTAGAGACAAGCACTACCACTAAGGGCCCTTATCCAAATTAACCGGCCCGCGCGCGTCCTCTCACTCTCCCCCTCACACTCTCGTCCGTCGCCTCTCTGTCTCCTCCATCGTCCACGCCGTCGTCACCGTCCTCCTCCTCCACCCCAAGGTCGATCCCTCCCTCCTCCTCCTCCTCCTCCTCCTCCCTCTCCGGAGTTGGCGGCCCCCTCTTCCTCCTCCCTCTCAGCCGGTGGCCCCCTCTTCCTCCTCCCTCTTTGCCAGCGGCCCCTCCTCCTCCTCCCTCTTCGGCGGCCCCCTCCTCCTCCTCCTCCCTCTTCCCTATCCTGCTCTCTCCTCCTCCTCCCTCCTCTCTCCTCCTCCTCCCTCCTCCTCCCTCCTCTCTCCTCCTCCCCCTCCTGCTCTTTCCTCCTCCTCCTTCCCCTCCTCCTAGCCTCCTCCCACACTCCTCCTCCCCCTTTCTGTAAATAGGTTTTAGTTTTTCTTAAATGTAGGTTTTTGTTTTTAGTAAATTTGAATAGAATAAAGTATGAAATTGAAAAAAATAAGTAAATGTAGGTCTTTTGAATAGAATAGGAAATTTTTAGAAAATTTGAATTAGTAAATTTGAATAGAATAGGAAATTGTAAGTAAATTTGAATAGAATAATTAAATGTAGCTTATGGAGTTTCACTAAGTCCTAAGATGATGATAATAATGTTTTTGTTTATATTTTCTTTTTGCAGATATCAAGGAGCCCCTGCATCATCCCCGCCGTTGTCCCCGTCACCGACCCCCTCGGACCTCGATCGAGGTGAGACCAGCCACCCCATGTTTTTAATTTAATTTAGGTGTTTAATCTTAGAATAATGTAGTATGAACGCTAGTTAATATCGAATCATGTTCAAAACTACCCCATCAAGTTTGAATGCTCATATGATGTAGATATAAACATGTATATCTTGTGTTGCTCAAATAGGATATGTGCTTGCCCAAGTGGCCGGTCATGTTTGCAGGTTACACCTCCGAGTGGCCTATGTTTTGCTGGAGTGTTGATTAATTTCCATTCCGGAAAATTTCAGGCGCTCGATATGTACTTATTTAGCAAAGGTCATGCCGGATTTTTCCGTGAATTCCGGCACAACTTGTGCTAGAATATGTAGGAAATATCGAGTGGCCTGGATTTTCTAGAAAAATAATTAAACGATATTTTTGGTTGACTTTAAGTCTGTCTAGGCTCCACCATATATGAGAGGACGAAGAATCATGACTGTTGTCGTGGGGGTCATTTCTCCTTCTTCTCCTTGTGCTAGACCTTTGTTATGCACTAGGGGACAGAGGAGTAATGACCATATACGATGATTGCAAATGTCAGAGAGGAATCAGTGAGGGAGAGTCTCCACCATATATGAGAGGACGAAGAATCCCGACTGTTGTCGTGGGGGTAGCTTCTCCTTCGTTCCCGTGAGCTAGACAATTTGGTGTAATGCACTCGGGAACAAAAGGAGGAGCTACCATCACCGACGGTCGAATATATACACCACGTGAGCTGAGAGTTTTCAAGAAAATACTCGACAGACCGATAGTCAACCCATGATGAATAATAATGATCTAATTTAATTTTTATAGTACATATATTTAATTGTAAAAGTTTAATCTTTGAATTATGAACATAGGAAATGTCATCAGACGATAGTCCCAGGGAGTGCACATGGTGCGGTGACAACCGGGGTTTCTGCGACGGGCCTCATTTGGTAGAAGGTCAGCGCTTTAGCATTAAGATCGAGGAGGCCTTTGATTGTGAAACGGTAAGCTACGATGCAAAGTGTTTTCTTTGTAATTAAGCTCGATTTCTACTACTTCAACGTGTAATTTTTGTCTTCTACAATTTCACTAGCTTATCCCATGCCATGCAAGATGCTATGTCTTGGAGAGGATGGTTTTCGAAGATCATGAGAGGAATGAAACAAAGAAAAATAACCTAAGGACCCATCATGGTATGGATTTTGAGGTAAATCTATACAATTCTGAGAGCGTATCCAATTTTGGTTGCCTGCGTTGGAATCACGTTGCAAGATGTATAATTTTCAAGAGGGTATGTTTGTCACCATGGATCTTGGTGATCCTGACATCGAGGTAGACAATTTGGACATTTGGGTCCTTGTTGATACACTTCCAATTCTACCGCTCTGTGAGTTTCTCAAACATAGTTATTAAGTAATTTATATTGTTTATTTCAAAATAGTTGACAGCTTATTTCCATTGATAGCTTATTTTCATTCTTCAAAGAATGTGCGGAAGATGGTAGACATAACCTACTACACCGATGGCTCTGAGTTAACTTATCAGGAGAAAAATCATCTGCTCGCATTTTGTACTGACCTTGAGAATTACAATGCCTATTATCAAACTCCTCCACATTATGGTCAATACGTGCCACTAGTGCACGTGTTGAACCACGGTAACTTCCATGGAGAAACCCTGGTAAGATTTTTTACTATTACGACATCCGTGCATCTTTTGCATACTTCTAAAACTGAATTACATTGCTAACTATGAAGTTATTAATATGTTTTTCAAGAGAAAATCCCGATGGATTGTGTGCCTCATTTGATGTATCAGAATGGTCGCTATGATGTTTTGTACATACAGCCAGTTCATCCTACGAGTCTCACCTGCCCATATCGGATTTCTAAAACTAGTGAACACATGGTAATCAAAGAATGGAAAAATGTATGGACAATCGTAAGGAGGTTCTTGGAAGCAAGATTGTGCAAAAGGCAAGAATTGGAGACAGGATAATATCCATTCTCCATAATGGAGAGTCAGGGGCTATCTTGTTTTATGTTATTTTACCTAGGAGAAGGTAGTAGGTCCTAGCTAATACTCGTGATCATGTGCTAAGAACAACTAAGTAGGATTGGTTAGATGACTATGATGATGATGTGGTATCGAGTAGAAGTTGTATGATCGATGATGATGAGTATGACTTGTTATTATGATGTTTATTATTGTGATCGATGATGCATGATGCTAAGTTGCTATATGAGAGTTTTGAGTTATTATATATATATATATATATATATATATATATCAGTAGGTGAAATGAACATGGATTAGATTCAAGTGGAGGCAGCATGTAGTGCACATCGAAAGTACTACTAATCCAAACTAGATCAAGTTTGGATTAGTAGTACTTTTGACATGCACCACATGTTGCCTCCACTTGAATCTACTCCATGTTCATTTCACCCACTGTTATATAATAAATAATCATCGTCATAAAATCATATGATGAAAGTACTGTATATAAAACCGCAACCAAAATAAGCTGTATTTTTAAAAATATAGGAAAAGTTAGCAGCAGCGCTTTTCAGAAGAAGCGCTACTGCTACTTAGTACTATCAGCAGCGCTTACTGTAGGAAAGCGCTACTTCTAACTAGGTATAGCAATAATGCTTACTATAGAAGTGCTACTGCTAACTAGGTATAGCAGTCGCGCGTCCTTTCCAGCGCTACTAGTAGCTGTAGCGCCTTAGTAGTAGCGCTTGCACAAGCGCTACTACTAGCATAAAAACAAGCGCTACTACTAGGGTTTTCCCTAGTAGTGTTGGGACATCATCGTCCTCCGGCTGCCTGCCAGCCAGCCAGTGAGCAACAATGGCTACGATCTCCTTCTGGTCCGTCGTCCGCCCGTCCCGAAGAGCGCTGGAGTGCTAGGAAGCCATGGTAGGCAGTAGTGGTGTGGACTAGAGAAAGGGAACGGAGGCGGATGACTGCGGCTATGGCCGGCGCAGCAGTTTATATAGCAATTGTGGGCTGCAGAAGGATGGACGGGTAACGCCGGAGTAGCCGCCTCGGCAACCATGTATCATTAATGTGGGCGGCAGACGGACGGACGGACGTCACTTGTGTCATTTGAATGTGAAGCAATCGCCTGCACCGGGAAGCGACACTGGTGGCGCTGATCGTTTCGGGCGAAAAGCGCGCGTGGGCGAGGGAGGTTGTCTTGCTGGGCCAGGACGGTCAGACTCATGCTTGGTAGCGGTCCAGGCGTCCAGTAGCCAGACATGCTAGCTTGCGAGCGAGCTCGTGGAGCTAAGCGACGACAATCAGATGATGGATGTGTTTTTTGACTAGGAGCCGGCGGCACCGCCCAAGCCGGTTCATGCTGAGTTCACCATAGAGCAGGTGCGGCCGCACTTTGACACCCTAATGGCGGAAGAGATACGAGCGTAGGAGGACCTTTGCTGCAACCTCCATCTCCTCAATGAGCACCGGCTCGCGAAGGACGAATCACCAGCGAACAAGCGAACGACAATGCCATCGCAGACATGTGGCCCTATGATCCTGGCTTCCTGAATGAGTAGCTGATAACCCACAAGTATAGGGGATCGCAACAGTTTTCGAGGGTAGAGTATTCAACCAAAATTTATTGATTCGACACAAGGGGAGCCAAGGAATATTCTCAAGTATTAGCAGCTGAGTTGTCAATTCAACTACACCTGGAAACTTAGTATCTACAGCAAAGTGTTTAGTAGCAAAGTAGTATGATAGCGGTGGTAACGGTAACAAAAGTAAAGACAACAAAAGTAATGTTTTTGGTATTTTTGTAGTGATTGTAACAGTAGCAACGGAAAAGTAAATAAGCGAGAACCAGTATATGGAAAACTCGTAGGCACTAGATTAGTGATGGATAATTATGCCGGATGTGGTTCGTCATGTAACAGTCATAACATAGGGTGACACAGAACTAGCTCCAATTCATCAATGTAATGTAGGCATGTATTCCGAATATAGTCATACGTGCTTATGGAAAAGAACTTGCATGACATCTTTTGTCCTACCCTCCCGTGGCAGCGGGGTCCTATTGGAAACTAAGGGATATTAAGGCCTCCTTTTAATAGAGAACATGAACAAAGCATTAGCACATAGTGAATACATGAACTCCTCAAACTATGGTCATCACCGGGAGTGGTCCCTATTATTGTCACTTCGGGGTTGCCGGATCATAACACACAGTAGGTGACTATAGACTTGCAAGATAGGATCAAGAACACACATATATTCATGAAAACATAATAGGTTCAGATCTGAAATCATGGCACTCGGGCCCTAGTGACAAGCATTAAGCATAGCAAAGTCATAGCAACATCAATCTCAGAACATAGTGGATACAAGGGATCAAACCCTAACAAAACTAACTCGATTACATGATAAATCTCATCCAACCCATCACCGTCCAGCAAGCCTACGATGGAATTACTCACGCACGGCGGTGAGCATCATGAAATTGGTGATGGAGGATGGTTAATGATGACGACGGCGATGAATCCCCCTCTCCGGAGACCCGAACGGACTCCAGATCAGCCCTCCCGAGAGAGATTAGGGCTTGGCGGCGGCTCCGTATCGTAAAATGCGATGATTTTTTCTCTCTTATTTTTTCTCCCCGAAAGCCAATATATGGAGTTGGAGTTGGCGTCGGAGGGTCTCCAGGGGGCCCCTGAGGTAGGGGGGCACGCCCAGGAGGGGGGTGCGCCCCCCACCCTCATGGACAGGGTGTGGGCCCCCTGGTCTTCATCTTTGGTGAGGATTTTTTATTATTTTTTATAAGACATCCCGTGGAGTTTCAGGTCATTCCGAGAACTTTTGTTTTCTGCACATAAAACAACATCATGGCAATTCTGCAGAAAATAGCGTCAGTCCGGGTTAGTTCCATTCAAATCATACAAGTTAGAGTCCAAAACAAGGGCAAAAGTGTTTGGAAAAGTAGATACAACGGAGACGTATCAACTCCCCCAAGCTTAAACCCTTGCTTGTCCTCAAGCAATTCAGTTGACAAACTGAAAGAGAAAAAGAAAAACTTTTACAAACTCTGTTTGCTCTTGTTGTTGTAACTATGTCAAGCCAGCATTTAGGTTTTCAGCAAAGATTATAACTAACCACATTTGCAATAATTCTTAGGTCTCATGTTTACTCATATCAATAACATAATCAGCTAGCAAGCCATAATAATAAATCTCGGATGACAACACTTTCTCAAAATAATCATAATATGATATAACAAGATGGTATCTCGCTTCCCTGTCTGAGACCGCAAAACATAAATGCAGAGCACCTTCAAAGATCAAGGACTGACTAGACATTTTGTAATTCATGGTAAAAGAGATCCAATCATAGTCATACCCAATATAAACTAACAGTAATGAATGCAAATGACAGTTGTGCTCTCCAGCTAGTGCTTTTAATAAGAGGGTGATGACTCAACATAAAAGTAAATAGATAGGCCCTTTGCAGAGGGAAGCAGGGATTTGTAGAGGTGCCAGAGCTCGGTTTTGAAATAGAGATAAATTATATTTTGAGCGGCATACTTTCATTGTCAACATAACAACTAAGAGATGACGATATCTTCCATGCTAAACAAATTATAGGCGGTTCCCAAACAGAATGGTAAAGTTTATACTCCCCCTCCTCCGCAAGCATCAATCCATGGCTTGCTCGAAACAACGAGTGCCTCCAACATTCAACGGGTCCCAAGGGGAGTTTTGTTTGCAATTATTTTGATTTAGTTTGCATAAAGCATGGGACTGGGCATCCCGGTGACCAGCCATTTTCTCATGAGTGAGGAGCGGAGTCCACACCTCTTGAGAATAACCCGCCTAACACAGAAGATAAGGGCATCCCTAGTTGATATATGAGCTATTCGAGCATGCAAAACAGAATGTTTATTTGAAGGTTAGAGTTTGGCACATACAAATTTACTTGGAACGGCAGGTAGATACCGCATATAGGAAGGTATAGTGGACTCATATGGAATAACTTTGGGGTTTAAGGGATTGGATGCACAAGCAGTATTCCTGCTTAGTACAAGTGAAGGCTAGCAAAAGACTGGGAAGCGACCAACTAGAGAGCGACAACAGTCATGAACATGCATTAAAATTAATAAACATTGAATACAAGCATGAGTAGGATATAATCCACCATGAACATAAATATCGTGAAGGCTATGTTGATTTGTTTCAACTACATGTGTGAACATGTGCCAAGTCAAGTCACTTAAATCATTCAAAGGAGGATACCACCCCATCACACCACATCACAACCATTTTAATAGCATGTTGGCACGCAAGGTAAACCATTATAACTCATAGCTAATCAAGCATGGCACGAGCAACTATGATCTCTAATTGTCATTGCAAACATGTTTAATCATAATAAGCTGAATCAAGAATGATGAACTCATCATATTTACAAAAACAAGAGAGGTCGAGTTCATACCAGCTTTTCCCATCTCAGTCAGTCTATCATATATCATCATAATTGCCTTTCACTTGCACGACCGACCGATGTGAATAATAATAAGAGTGCACATGCATTGGACTAAGCTGGAATCTGCGAGCATTCAATAAACAAGAGAAGACAAGGCAATATGGGCTCTTGGTTTTAATCAACAATGATGCATATAAGAGCCACTTCAACAATTTAATCATGGTCTTCTCCTACTGACCCCCAAAGAAAAGAAAAGAAATAAAAACTATTTACAAGGGAAAGCTCCCAACAAGCAAAAGAAGAACGGGAAATATTTTTGGGTTTTATTTTTTAATTACTAGCAAAGAAATAAACTACTACTAATTTTTTTTGGTTTTTCTTAAGGTTTATTAAACACACAAGAAGAAAGAAGGAAAAAGAAAATAACTAGCATGGATATTACAGTGAAAGAGTATGAGCACCGACATCTAGCAATGAGTGTGTGTGAACATGAATGTAATGTCGGTGGGAAATACGTACTCCCCCAAGCTTAGGCTTTTGGCCTAAGTTGGTTTATTGCCAGGGATAGCCTGGCGGATACCCATAGGTGAAGCTGGGGTTGTACTGCGATGAAGAAGACTCTGACTGCCACTGGCAGGCAACCACCTCTGGATCCCAAGAATAAACAGACTGTCGTGGAGGCTCATCTTGTGGCTCCGGTTCCGGGGTTGGTGCAGGATTCCGATAGGCTTGAACGGCCGCCCACGGAACGATGTCAGGACCTGCAAACAAGTTAAACAAAGAGGGAGCGGGCAAGGTAATAGTCTCAGGGTGCTGTTTATCAAAGTATAATTTATATTTGAGCTCCCCTTCACGACTCTTAACAAGAAAGTCATGCGCTAGCATACTCTTATAATCTAAATAAGCACGGGGCAATGATGTTTCTTCTTTCTCCTCATGCCTAATAGGTATTTCAAAATATCCAGCTATCCGTGAAGCATAAATGCCTCCAAAGATGGGGCCCTTACTACGATTCAGACTTAACCGTCTAGCAACAATTACACCCATACTAACAGAGTTATTGCAGTATAAACCATGGAACAAAATGATAATATCAGGAACACTAAGGTTTCCACAGTTCCCGCGTCCAATCAAGCAACAACTAGCAAATAAGGCAAAGTAGCGTAAAACAGGAAAAATGAATGCTAGTAATCCTTGCATCTGAAAACTTCCTGGTTTCTCCCACATAGATAGTGTTAATAAAAGCTTCTACTTCGTTACGGTGTGGTTCATCCAAGGTGCCCTCAAAGGGTATTTTGCAAACCTCGCAAAATTCAGCTAATGGCATCTCCTTAACAACATCATATAAATGAAACTCTACTGATGGAGGTGATTTCTTAGGGAAAGAGTAGAAGGTTTGCACAAAAGTATTTGTGAGTAAGAGATACTGATGACGTTGGTCGCAGAGGAAGTTGGTGAGGCTAGTATTCTCAATCAATAAATACAAATCCTCATAAATCCCGGCTCTCCTCAAGAAGTCATCAGAAGGCCATTCACACGGCCGGACCTCCGCGGTGCAAGGCAAATTAAATTTGGGCTTCTGCTCGACGAGCCCCTCAAAAGTCTCTTCATTATTTCTGAAACAATCTGAAATTTTTAGTAACTTCAAATAAAAGTGAACCAACTTCAATAAAATTGATAGCAACTACTCCCACAAGTGCCTAGAGCCTATATCAAAGCATTAGAACTACTTGGAACCATATAAATTTGACATGCAAGCTCAAGAACATGGTCACCTATGCAGCATAAATTTCCAATGAATAAAGCACTAGAACAAAAACTAATTGGACCAATGGAGGAGTCACATACCAAGGAACAATCTCCCCAAGCAGTTTTGCGAGAGGTGCTTTGAGCAAGGAGATCGAAAATCACAGCAAGAGAGGCTGGAACTCGTGCTTGAGTTGGTTTTTCGTGTTTGTGGGAGGCAGAGGAAGAAGATGGGTGCAGGGATAAGTGGAGGAGGGCCGCCGTGGGCCCACGAGGCAGGGGGCGCGCCCAGGGGGGTAGGGCGCGCCCTCCACCCTCGTGGCCAGGTGGCAGCTCCCCCCGCGGTAATTTTTGCACAGTAAATCCTCAAATATTCCTGAACAAATCATATTAAATTGGCATGGCATTCTGAGGACTTTTATTTTCGGGATATTTTTATATTGCACGGATAAGTCAGGAAACAGACAGAAAAAAATACTATTTTACTTTATTTCTACTAACTAAGAGAAAATATAAAAAGGGTACAGAAGGTTGTGCTTCTAGTTTCATACATCTCATGCTCATCAAAAGGAATCCACTAACAAGGTTGATCAAGTCTTGTTAACAAACTCATTCCGAATAACATGGAACCAGAGAAATTTCGAATAACACTAAGTTACCTCAACGGGGATATGGACATCCCCAATAATAAGTATATCATATTTCTTCTGGACAGTAGGGAGAGGAAATTCAAAACCTCCAAATATTAATCGATGGAATTTTTCCAATAGAATTGATACTATAAACTTGAGGTTGTTTCCTCGGAAAGTGTACCGTGTGCTCATTGCCATTAACATGAAAAGTGACATTGCCTTTGTTGCAATCAATAACAGCCCATGTAGTATTAAGGAAAGGTATTCCAAGAATAATAGGCGTACTATCATCCTCGGGAATATCAAGAATAACAAAGTCCGTTAAAATAGTAACGTTTGCAACTACAACAGGCACATCCTCACAAATACCGACAGGTATAGCAGTTGATTTCTCAGCCATTTGCAAAGATATTTCAGTAGGTGTCAACTTATTCAAGTCAAATCTATGATATAAAGAGAGAGGCATAACACTAACACTGGCTCCAAGATCACATAAAGCAGTTTTAACATAATTTCTCTTAATGGAGCATGGTATAGTAGGTACTCCTGGATCTCCAAGTTTCTTTGGTATTCCACCCTTAAAAGTATAATTAGCAAGCATGGTGGAAATTTCAGCTTCCGGTATCTTTCTTTTATTTGTAATAATATCTTTCATATACTTAGCATAAGGATTTGTGTCACATCCCTAGCTGCTGGTAGTGCTCTAGGCTAGCTTCATGTGTGCATCATGTCTATATTTTCGAAACTTGAACTGAGGAAAATTGGAAGCCTCAAAACCCTAAATAAAAGAAGGGCAAAAACCCTAAAAATCTCATTCATTGTTCCAAAATGCTCTTCTTAGATGTTTAATATTTTTGGCAAGGGTTTTGATCCAAACCAAAAATAATGAACATTTTAAAAGGATTTATTTTTGGGACTTTGAATTTAAATCATTAGCTATTTGAATTTGAATTATATTCATATAATTAGAATATAATTTCAAATACCCCTGAAATATTTTATAAGCTTTTGGAAAAGTCCATCTAGCAATATAAAATATTCAGAGGAGTTTTTGGCATTGTTTGAATTATTTTAAATTCAAAACAGTGGCAAAAGAATTAAATAAAAATAAAACAAACAGAAATAAGAGAGAAAGACAGAAACCTCACCTGGGCTTTACCTGGCAGAAGAGGCCCAGCCCACCAGGGGCTGTGTGGTCTTCTTCCTCCTGCCAGGAGGACAGGCAGGTGCGTGGCAAGAGCGCTAGCGACGCCGTGGCCTCCTCCCTGCCTGCCTCACGCCCTCGAGGCCCTTCTAGTGCCACGGAGACAGCCACGCCCCCCCCCCAGGCCTCTCACTCTCTCCCCGAGCTCCTCTCTTCCTCTGGCTCTCTCGCGCGCAGCCACCGAACACACCCGTCGCCGCCGACGAGCATCACCGCGGCCACCGTCCACCCCGTGCCTCTCCGATGAGTTCAGAGGAACCGCCATCGCCTTCTGCGTCTTCTACACCAACCCATTCGACCGCGGGAGCCCTGTAGCGTCTTCCCGGAGCTCGTCCCCAACCTTCGGCCGCCGGCGAACTTTCGAGGATTCGCGAGCTCCAGCCCCTCCCCGGCCTCGCCGTTGCCTCTACCGGATCCGCTGTGAGCTCCTCTTCCATTTCCCCTCCTCCCCGCGCTCGTTCCCGCACGCTAGCCGCCCTTTTCACCGGGGCCGTGAGCTCCTCACCGCCGGCGATGACGCGGACAAGGCCAGAGCCACCGGAGCTAGCTACCGAGCACGGCAACGTGCTCCACACCTCACCAGGAACCTAACTCACACACCAGCTTCCCCTCCCGTGCCCCCTAACGCCAACCCCGACCTCGCCCGAACTCCGGCCGCCGCTAAAGCTCGTCGCCGACCACTCTCCGGCCACTCCCCGGCCGTGCCACCACCCTGGTTGGATGCGGACGAGCGTCCGCATCCCGTAGTCATGCTCCGCACGCCAAACGGCGCTCTGTAGGCCATTTCCGCAGCGCACCACCGCGTCGGGACTCGCCGGCGGCTAAACGCCGGCGACCGCTGACCGTTGACCGGCGTGGGTTAACCCACTGCCCGGTTTGACCCTCCCCTCTCTCTCACTGACGTGTGGGCCCCAGGCCATTAACTAAACCTAATTAGCCACTAACACTGACCAGTGGGCCCCGACCCCCCTAATCCTTTAATTAAGCAGATAACCCCCTGTTAACTAACTGTGACGCTGACATATGGGTCCCACAGGTCAGTTTGACCTGGACGGCGCCCGTTGACCTGCTGAGGTCAGCATGAGGTCATGCTGACGCAATAATTCCTTTCTGGAATTAAAATAAATTAGGAAATGATTTATAATTTCCAGAAAATGCCTAAACTTCAATAAATCATAGAAAATTAACCGTAACTCCAAATTAAATAATTTATATATGAAAAATTATCAGAAAAATTCAAGGAATCCATCTGTACCATTTTCATGCATGTTAGAACAACTTATAGCTGCTGTTTAGCACAAATCAATTAAATGGCATTTGAATAATCACATATGGAGTTTGAATTTGAATCTTGTATTCAAACCAACTTCATTTAATCTGTTGCTAGTTGCATTAGCCCAAAACACATTCATTTTGCCATGTCATGATCATGCATCATATTGTGCATTGCATTGATTGTGTTCCTTCTGTGTTGCCGGTATTTGTCCCCTCTCGATAGACGTGATACCGATGATGTGATCGTTGACACTGATGAAGACTCAATGTTATCTTCAGAAGTGCCAGGCAAGCAAAACCCCCTTGTTCATTCCGATACAATCCCACTCTCTCGCTCCTGCTCTCTTTTACTGCATTAGGACAACAACGATTCATCTGTTACTTGCTGCGGTAGCTGAACCCCTTTATCCTTTGCATGACCTGTCATTGCCACAGTAAATAGATGAAACCCACTAGCATGAGTAGGAGTTGTTTGAGCCCTGTTGTGCCTACTCATTCATGCTTGTTTGTCATGCCTGCTACTGCTTAGAGTTGAGTCAGGTCTGATTCATCGGGGATGAATCAGAGGTGTGTGAACATGTCCTACTGTGTGTGAGCTAAGTGTGTGAACACGATTTGGTAAAAGGTAGCGGTGAGAGGCCATGTAGGAGTACATGGTGGGTTGTCTCATTGAAGCCGTCCTCAGGAACTGAGTTCTGTGTTTGTGATCCATGATTCAGCTACTACCATGCATTGGGCCCTGAAATATGACCCCGCTCGACTTCTTATTCACCCTTGTCCTCTGTCCAGGAGTTGCAAGTAGTTTCTGGTGTTTGTAGTATGCTGGAGGCCGTGGACAGCGCTGACCGTAGGGGTGGGCTGTGATGCGGTAGGCACGTGGCCGGGTAACCGGGCGCCCGTTTGGTGTCACGGAACCCTGTTCACATCGTTTGGGGCTGTGAGCGAAACTCCGGCCGGATCTCCTCATGGATGGAACCCGAATAGGCGATAAACCTGGACTAGAGACTTGAGTGTTTAGGTAGGTCGTGGTCTACACCCACGTCGGCTTTCGCTTGAAGTCTGCCGAGCACATGTCGTGTGCAGACGCTAAGTGGTGAAACATGTATGAAGAAGTACACCCCTGCAGGGTTAATATCATCTATTCGAATAGCCGTGTCCGCGGTAAAGGACTTCTGGGTTGCTTATATCAGTTCATAGACAAGTGAAAGTGGATACTCTAAAATACGCAAGATAAGCGTGAGTGCTATGGATGGCGTTCTCGTAGGGAGACGGGAGCGGATCCATAGTGGTGTATTGATATGGTGAATATGTGGACTCGTGTGCGCCACCTCAAAAGAGTTACTTGCAGTCGTAGTTCAGGATAGCCACCGAGTCAAAGCTGGCTTGCTGCAGTTAAACCCCACCATCCCCTTTGTTGATAATGATGCATATGTAGTTAGTTCTGATGTAAGTCTTGCTGGGTACATTTGTACTCACGTTTGCCTATTTTATGTTTTTGCAGAGAGACTTCAGTCTCACTAGTAGTTCCGCGTGGACTTCGACGTTTAGCTTGTTACCTCAGCTACGATCTTGTGCCCTCGGCAGGATCTGATAGATAGTCAGGCTTCTCAGCCTTTTTCATTTATAGATGTCTGTACTCAGACATGATAGCTTCCGCTTGTGCTTTGATTTGTATGCTCTGATTGTTGGGTCATGAGACCCATGTTTGTAATATCTCGCTCCTCGGAGCCTATTGAATAAATTACTTGAGTCGTAGAGTCATGTTGTGATGCCATGTTGTATTTGCACATATCGAGCATATTGTGTGTATGTTATTGAAATGCTTGGTATGTGTGGGATCTGACCATCTAGTTGTTTATCTTTAGTAGCCTCTCTTACCGGGAAATGTCTCCTAGTGTTTCCACCGAGCCATGGTAGCTTGCTACTGCTCCGGAACACTTAGGCTGGCCGGCATGTGTCCTTCTTCGTTCCTGTGTCTGTCCCTTCGGGGAAATGTCACGCGATGAATACCGGAGTCCTGTTAGCCTGCTACAGCCCGGTTCACCGGAGTCCTGCTAGCCCAGTGCTACAGCCTGGATTCACTCGCTGATGACCGACACGTTCGATGCTGGGTCATGGATGCCTGTCCCTGTAAGTCTGTGCCACTTTGGGTTTACGACTAGCCATGTCAGCCCGGGCTCCTTATCATATGGATGCTAGCGACACTGTCATATACGTGTGCCAAAAGGCGCAAACGGTCCCGGGCAAAGGTAAGGCGACACCCGTGGGAATACCGTGCGTGAGGCCGCAAAGTGATATGAGGTGTTACATGCTAGATCGATGTGGCATTGAGTCGGGGTCCTGACAGCGTTGGTATCAGAGCTTGACTGCCTGTAGGATTACCAAGCCAAACTGGTCGAAGTTGAGTCTAGAAATTCTTTAGTTATGTAAGGGAATTGATTGTGGGATGGAACGTAAGGCTCTTTTTACTCCTTATACCTCATGGCCTTCTGATCTGAGTCATCATCTTCTCTTCTACGGGGATTAAGAACTAGGCTATCTCTTCTTTCTATCAGGATCACGTGTTACTAATCCGTAGACTTATAGATTGTTGGACTTAAGCCTCGTTTCAGTTCCTACTACTTCTGTATGTTAATTGTTGATCTCGAAACCTTGATATTGTGCTTCTGAGTGGTTATGCCACCATTTTTGTGAATGTCTCAAATCTTTTCTGAGCATTTACAGCCGTTATGCTGTCCGAGTCATCCCAGGTTTCTAAGTAGTCTGATGCATTTGCAAAATCCTTTCCTCCCGTTTCGATGTTCCTTGGGCCAGATTAACCACACTAATCAGTGAGTTGAGGTACTTCGTTACCTTGACATATATGTTGGAGATATTATTATGACCCTAGGTGTCTTAGGGGATCATCTAGTAATTTAGCCATGATTTGTGTTCCCAGTGTGATGATTCTGGCCATCATTCTCGAAAGCATCCCGTGATGCTACTTAGTAATAGGTATTCTGTTCCTGGGTTCTTGAACCCGAGATTCACTCTACCTACTTCATGTTGATAGTAATTGCTAGTGCCTTTAGGATATTAGTAACCTTTGCGATAGTCCTTGAAGTCCGTGGTATCTTCTTCTTCCAAATACCATGAACTACTTATGGCAGAAGTTCCTCGTTGAACTGAAATATCACAACGGGATTATTCTTGATGAGTTCTCCATTATATATTGTGGCTCTGCCAGTTCTACCTTTCTGCATGGGTTATCCGGAAGAAATATGTTGAACTTCGTTCGACATGCTAATCCATGCATCCACAACTCAGAAAATCATATGTTCTTTTGAGTTGTCCCATCTTAGTTGTTTCCGACCCTCGCCTATCCATTGATAGTCAACAGTATGCATGCGTTCGTTTATCGATGCCTATTACTTTTGTGGTCCGTCAAGCCATTCTATTCCAGAGAGTGACTTGGAGAAAACAAACTCCAGTACCTCATCCATATTTAGGATTGGGTCAAAGTAGTTGTGTTCCGCAGATCAAGTTACAATCCAGCTTCTGGTCTGCTCTACCCTGAAGTATTACCTTCTTTATAACAGGAATTTCATGAGAATTGCACCACCTTTTGTTAATTCTTGACATAGTGATACTTCACGCCATCCTTTTTCATTCCTCGGTTCCGTGTTGTTGCAGCCGGAGTGCCGACAAGTGAATCATGATGTGTGAAATCAATACTCCTAGCAACTCCGTTGCTTGGTAGTTAAATGGACAATAACGTCATCCTTAGCGAGTTGACTATTGAATCATCACCCTAAGGTTGATTGTGCTACCTAGTCCATTTTCCTGGTGCACTCCTCGATTGATGAGATAGGATTTGTTAAGTCCTCGCTCATTTGATCATATCGTCTTGCCCTAAAAAGCAAGATTGTTCTCGAGCTTAGTAACATACCGGTGGTTCGTGATTTTCCGAATATCTTCTCGGAAGTATTACCAGGTTGTCACCTGACCGCTATGTTGAGCTCGTGATCAAGTTGGTTCTTGTGAACCACCTTCTCTCCAAGAATCGGTGTTAGATATCCCTGAGCTAGTTGGTTAAGCTAGACAACAACTTGGAGAGTTGGAAGATAAAAGCTTGCCTGACTTAGTTCGTTCCAAAGGGATATTCTTGTGTAGTGTGTGTTGAAGAAAGATGATATCTTCATCGATTGGTCCCTGTGATCAGTTGCTGGACCTATTGTCTTATCAATCCTTTGATTTGAGTGTGGGCTATCGTCAAATCAAATCAGTACCAATGATGCTCGTAATGTTGTCTTATTCGTGGTTGATCCCTCGAGCATACACCATTACATCTTTGGCCTGACCAATGCTATCACTTGTTCACTTAACTATGGAATTCCTTTTAAAAGGAAACCCAGATGAATTGTTGTTGAGCCCATTGACAACATCCTTATCTCCTCCATGATTTTGTTGAACATTAAGCTAGTGTTTGAGCACTTTTGAAAGCATTTCTTCATGCTAACTCATGAAGTATTTGTTTGATGAAAGGAGTGACTTCCTCTTATACACGTGCATTTGGTGAAAGTTGCCGCCGTGGATTTGAGAAAGTTAGTTTTGCTTCCTCTGGAATCATCCCAAGTCAGTCATGCATACGTGCGAAGTATTCTGTGGTCTGGAGACTTGCAACCTTCATTCCATATGTGTTCCGAGCACACCAAGCCACTGATTGAGTTGTTCAAAGATAAAGGAGTCTGTCCAAGGTGAACTCTTTGGACTTCCACGCGTGGAGACTTCGATGTCATTAATGATGGTTCCCCCACCTGAACTCGGTAGTGTTTTATTATAAGACTACCACGTGGTCATGTTTGTCTGGGACAGCGTGTTCACATGTTTGTAGCAGAACCAGCTCATGTTTTGGAGCTTGCTATCGTAGTTCATCTCCCGAGAATCCCGCAATGTCATCTCGTCGATTTGTGTTGCAAACTTTCATTTTTCTTCCTAGACTCGATGAGTCTGGAATATCCTGACACCAACCAGATCTGAATCTCAGGCAGATATGATGGTTTGGAACATTTCCCAAGAACTATAATATCGGTCCCTCGAAAACCGGTAAAGTGGATGTCGTGGCCAACACACCCAGCCGGAAGACCTGTTATTATAATATCTTGATTGAGGAAGTTGGCCACCTCCCCATAGGGATTTCGTAGGATTTACTCCCTAGTTGCCCCTATGGATTTTGAGATCCCGAAGTCCAACCTTTTACTTGATGTTCTAGATATCAAACCATATCTATGAATGGGTTACGCTAGCACATCAAGGAGAACATTAGAAGCGGAGTGCTAAATGTCTCTCGGTCGATCGTCCAGATTTTGTTCCTTGGCCTCGCTAAGGTGAAATCTGAGAAAGTGTTATCCTCCTTTGCATCTGCATCGTCCATCGCTATTCATCATGGTAGTAAGTTGTGTTGCCAGAATCCTTGACACGGATATTGGTAAAACCTTGATGATTATGTAAATGCTCAAGTTCTTGAGAGCACGCACAAGCGTTAGGTGTTACCATCGGCACTAGCTAGGTTTGCTCTCAACTTCCTCGGTTATGCTATAACTTCTCAACATTGGATTCACTCTCTATTGTTGGGTTCTCCCCAGTTACTAGAATCATTCCCAGCATTTGCATTTTGTTCCCAGCTTGCACCGCCAATGTGCTATTCTACCATGGGTCCCTTCCATTTCCGGTGATAAGCAAAAATCATCCATTGCGTTGTCTTCAACAAGGTAATCCACATCATCCAAGTCCGAGTATGCCATTCTACTGACCCCCTCCAAACGATCGCTTGAGAATTGCCTTAGGCTGGTATAAAGGTTTTCAATGATCTCTGAATCAAAGGTAATTCTTTTTGCCACTTAAGGAAATAATCTACGAATCACCCTCCTCCAGGATGTTTCGTCGTGGTATCATGGCAACTCAACTCCTCGCTACGTGGACAATCGTTTACCACCTTCTTAAGTGTGGAATTGTTGTCCACCTAGTGAACCTTCGTCATCCGTTTCTTTCCACCCCTCTTGATGTGTATCTCGTGTCTCAACCCGAGAGATGGTCCTATGTCTCATTCCATGAGTTGTTCGATCTTCGAGAAGATCGACCCTTCTAGAGTCTCCTTCTTCCCTCCATGTCATGTTGACAGGATTTCTCAGAGCAAGACTTCAAGACAAAGATGGTGATTCGAATCAACGTTCTATGAAGTGCAACCTGGATCGTGAAGATTGTACTAGTTGCGTTACCCCTTCACCCTACCCTACGCTTGAATCTCGAGACGAGATTCTTGTTTAGTGGGGGTGAGTTGTCACATCCCTAGCTGCTGGTAGTGCTCTAGGCTAGCTTCATGTGTGCATCATGTCTATATTTTCGAAACTTGAACTGAGGAAATTGGAAGCCTCAAAACCCTAAATAAAAGAAGGGCAAAAACCCTAAAAATCTCATTCATTGTTCCAAAATGCTCTTCTTAGATGTTTAATATTTTTGGCAAGGGTTTTGATCCAAACCAAAAATAATGAACATTTTAAAGGATTATTTTTGGGACTTTGAATTTAAATCATTAGCTATTTGAATTTGAATTATATTCATATAATTAGAATATAATTTCAAATACCCCTGAAATATTTTATAAGCTTTTGGAAAAGTCCATCTAGCAATATAAAATATTCAGAGGAGTTTTTGGCATTGTTTGAATTATTTTAAATTCAAAACAGTGGCAAAAGAATTAAATAAAAATAAAACAAACAGAAATAAGAGAGAAAGACAGAAACCTCACCTGGGCTTTACCTGGCAGAAGAGGCCCAGCCCACCAGGGGCTGTGTGGTCTTCTTCCTCCTGCCAGGAGGACAGGCAGGTGCGTGGCGAGAGCGCTAGCGACGCCGTGGCCTCCTCCCTGCCTGCCTCACGCCCTCGAGGCCCTTCTAGTGCCACGGAGACAGCCACGCCCCCCCCCAGGCCTCTCACTCTCTCCCCGAGCTCCTCTCTTCCTCTGGCTCTCTCGCGCGCAGCCACCGAACACACCCGTCGCCGCCGACGAGCATCACCGCGGCCACCGTCCACCCCGTGCCTCTCCGATGAGTTCAGAGGAACCGCCATCGCCTTCTGCGTCTTCTACACCAACCCATTCGACCGCGGGAGCCCTGTAGCGTCTTCCCGGAGCTCGTCCCCAACCTTCGGCCGCCGGCGAACTTTCGAGGATTCGCGAGCTCCAGCCCCTCCCCGGCCTCGCCGTTGCCTCTACCGGATCCGCTGTGAGCTCCTCTTCCATTTCCCCTCCTCCCCGCGCTCGTTCCCGCACGCTAGCCGCCCTTTTCACCGGGGCCGTGAGCTCCTCACCGCCGGCGATGACGCGGACAAGGCCAGAGCCACCGGAGCTAGCTACCGAGCACGGCAACGTGCTCCACACCTCACCAGGAACCTAACTCACACACCAGCTTCCCCTCCCGTGCCCCCTAACGCCAACCCCGACCTCGCCCGAACTCCGGCCGCCGCTAAAGCTCGTCGCCGACCACTCTCCGGCCACTCCCCGGCCACGCCACCACCCTGGTTGGATGCGGACGAGCGTCCGCATCCCGTAGTCATGCTCCGCGCGCCAAACGGCGCTCTGTAGGCCATTTCCGCAGCGCACCACCGCGTCGGGACTCGCCGGCGGCTAAACGCCGGCGACCGCTGACCGTTGACCGGCGTGGGTTAACCCACTGCCCGGTTTGACCCTCCCCTCTCTCTCACTTACGTGTGGGCCCCAGGCCATTAACTAAACCTAATTAGCCACTAACACTGACCAGTGGGCCCCGACCCCCCCTAATCCTTTAATTAAGCAGATAACCCCCTGTTAACTAACTGTGACGCTGACATATGGGTCCCACAGGTCAGTTTGACCTGGACGGCGCCCGTTGACCTGCTGAGGTCAGCATGAGGTCATGCTGACGCAATAATTCCTTTCTGGAATTAAAATAAATTAGGAAATGATTTATAATTTCAGAAATGCCCTAAACTTCAATAAATCATAGAAAATTAACCGTAACTCCAAATTAAATAATTTATATATGAAAATTATCAGAAAAATTCAAGGAATCCATCTGTACCATTTTCATGCATGTTAGAACAACTTATAGCTGCTGTTTAGCACAAATCAATTAAATGGCATTTGAATAATCACATATGGAGTTTGAATTTGAATCTTGTATTCAAACCAACTTCATTTAATCTGTTGCTAGTTGCATTAGCCCAAAACACATTCATTTTGCCATGTCATGATCATGCATCATATTGTGCATTGCATTGATTGTGTTCCTTCTGTGTTGCCGGTATTTGTCCCCTCTCGATAGACGTGATACCGATGATGTGATCGTTGACACTGATGAAGACTCAATGTTATCTTCAGAAGTGCCAGGCAAGCAAAACCCCCTTGTTCATTCCGATACAATCCTACTCTCTCGCTCCTGCTCTCTTTTACTGCATTAGGACAACACGATTCATCTGTTACTTGCTGCGGTAGCTGAACCCCTTTATCCTTTGCATGACCTGTCATTGCCACAGTAAATAGATGAAACCCACTAGCATGAGTAGGAGTTGTTTGAGCCCTGATGTGCCTACTCATTCATGCTTGTTTGTCATGCCTGCTACTGCTTAGAGTTGAGTCAGGTCTGATTCATCGGGGATGAATCAGAGGTGTGTGAACATGTCCTACTGTGTGTGAGCTAAGTGTGTGAACACGATTTGGTAAAAGGTAGTCGGTGAGAGGCCATGTAGGAGTACATGGTGGGTTGTCTCATTGAAGCCGTCCTCAGGAACTGAGTTCTGTGTTTGTGATCCATGATTCAGCTACTACCATACATTGGGCCCTGAAATATGACCCCGCTCGACTTCTTATTCACCCTTGTCCTCTGTCCAGGAGTTGCAAGTAGTTTCTGGTGTTTGTAGTATGCTGGAGGCCGTGGACAGCGCTGACCGTAGGGGTGGGCTGTGATGCGGTAGGCACGTGGCCGGGTAACCGGGCGCCCGTTTGGTGTCACGGAACCCTGTTCACATCGTTTGGGGCTGTGAGCGAAACTCCGGCCGGATCTCCTCATGGATGGAACCCGAATAGGCGATAAACCTGGACTAGAGACTTGAGTGTTTAGGTAGGTCGTGGTCTACACCCACGTCGGCTTTCGCTTGAAGTCTGCCGAGCACATGTCGTGTGCAGACGCTAAGTGGTGGAAACATGTATGAAGAAGTACACCCCTGCAGGGTTAATATCATCTATTCGAATAGCCGTGTCCGCGGTAAAGGACTTCTGGGTTGCTTATATCAGTTCATAGACAAGTGAAAGTGGATACTCTAAAATACGCAAGATAAGCGTGAGTGCTATGGATGGCGTTCTCGTAGGGAGACGGGAGCGGATCCATAGTGGTGTATTGATTGGTGAATATGTGGACTCGTGTGCGCCACCTCAAAAGAGTTACTTGCAGTCGTAGTTCAGGATAGCCACCGAGTCAAAGCTGGCTTGCTGCAGTTAAACCCCATCACCCCTTTGTTGATAAATGATGCATATGTAGATAGTTCTGATGTAAGTCTTGCTGGGTACATTTGTACTCACGTTTGCCTATTTTATGTTTTTGCAGAGAGACTTCAGTCTCACTAGTAGTTCTGCGTGGACTTCGACGTTTAGCTTGTTACCTCAGCTACGATCTTGTGCCCTCGGCAGGATCTGATAGATAGTCAGGCTTCTCAGCCTTTTTCATTTATAGATGTCTGTACTCAGACATGATAGCTTCCGCTTGTGCTTTGATTTGTATGCTCTGATTGTTGGGTCATGAGACCCATGTTTGTAATATCTCGCTCCTCGGAGCCTAATGAATAAATACTTGAGTCGTAGAGTCATGTTGTGATGCCATGTTGTATTTGCACATATCGAGCATATTGTGTGTATGTTATTGAAATGCTTGGTATGTGTGGGATCTGACCATCTAGTTGTTTATCTTTAGTAGCCTCTCTTACCGGGAAATGTCTCCTAGTGTTTCCACCGAGCCATGGTAGCTTGCTACTGCTCCGGAACACTTAGGCTGGCCGGCATGTGTCCTTCTTCGTTCCTGTGTCTGTCCCTTCGGGGAAATGTCACGCGATGAATACCGGAGTCCTGTTAGCCCGCTACAGCCCGGTTCACCGGAGTCCTGCTAGCCCAGTGCTACAGCCTGGATTCACTCGCTGATGACCGACACGTTCGATGCTGGGTCATGGATGCCTGTCCCTGTAAGTCTGTGCCACTTTGGGTTTACGACTAGCCATGTCAGCCCGGGCTCCTTATCATATGGATGCTAGCGACACTGTCATATACGTGTGCCAAAAGGCGCAAACGGTCCCGGGCTAAGGTAAGGCGACACCCGTGGGAATACCGTGCATGAGGCCGCAAAGTGATATGAGGTGTTACATGCTAGATCGATGTGGCATTGAGTCGGGGTCCTGACAATTTGTTTTGAGCACATCAGTCAATCGCATACGCAAAAAGATAGGTCTAATCATTTCAGCAAAGCGCTCAAAATCCTCATCATCCTTTTTCTTGGACAGTTTCGGAGGAAAAGGAATGGGTTTCTGAACCCATGGTTCTCTTTCTTTACTATGTTTCCTAGCAACAAAGTCTCTCTTATCATAATGTTGATTCCTTGATTGTGGGTTATCAAGATCAACAGCAGGTTCAACTTCTACATCATTATCATTAACAGGTTGAGCATCATCATGAACATCATCATTAACATTTTCACTAGGTTCATGTTCATTACTAGATTGTGTTTCAGCATCAGACATAGAGATATCATTTGGATTTTCAGGTAGTTCAGCAATAGGTTCACTAGAAGTTTGCAAAGTCCTATTATTTTTCTTTTTCTTCCTTTTAGAGGAACTAGGTACATCGATATTATTTCTATGAGAACCTTGCTCGATTCTCTTAGGGTGGCCTTTAGGATACAAAGGTTCCCGAGTCATTCTACCAGTTCTAGTAGCCACTCTAACAGCATAATCATTTTTCTTATTATTCATTTCATCAAGCACTTCTTTCTGAGCTTTAAGTACTTGTTCTACTTGAGTGGTAACCATAGAAGCATGTTTAACAACTTTAAGTTCACCTCTAATATTAGCCATATAATCACCCCAAGTGTTTAATCATAAAGGTATTCTGTTTTAATTGTCTGCCAAAATAAGCAATAAAGTCATCTTGCTTAAACATAAAATCATCAAACTCATCCAAGCACTGACTAGCAATTTTAGTAGGAGGGACTTCAGCTTTATCAAATCTATAGAGAGAATTTACCTTTACTACCTGTGTCGGGATATCAGGATCAGGAGCTTCTTCAGTGAATAAAGAATTGAGATCATATACTTCTTCAACAGGAGGTAAATTAAGACTTGTATTTCTTCAATAGGAGGTAAATTCTTAACATCTTCAGCTTTAATACCTTTTTCTTTCATAGATTTCTTTGCCTCTTGCATATCTTCGGGACTGAGAAATAGAACACCTCTCTTCTTCGGAGTTGGTTAGGAATAAGCTCAGTAAATGGCTCAGGAGCTGGCTCGGGAGTTGGCTCAGGAGGTGCCAAATTATTTTCATTTGTCAACATATTATTCAATAGAATTTCAGCTTCATCCGGTGTTCTTTCCCTGAAAAGAGAACCAGCACAACTATCCAGGTAATCTTTGGAAGCATCGGTTAGTCCATTATAAAAGATATCAAGTATTTCAGGTTTCTTAAGAGGATGATCAGGCAAAGCATTAAGTAACTTGAGAAGCCTCCCCCAAGCTTGTGGGAGACTCTCTTCTTTAATTTGCATGAAGTTGTATATTTCCCTCAAAGCAGCTTGTTTCTTATGAGCAGGGAAATATTTAGCACAGAAGTAATAAATCATATCCTGGGGACTACGCACACAACCAGGATCAAGAGAATTAAACCATATCTTAGCATCACCCTTTAATGAGAACGGAAATATTTTGAGTATATAAAGGTAGTGTGATCTCTCATCATTAGTAAACAGGGCGGCTATATCATTTAACTTAGAAAGATGCGCCACAACAGTTTCAGATCATAGCCATAGAAAGGATCAGATTCAACCAAAGTAATTATATCTTGATCAACAGAAAATTCATAATAATCCTTATCAGGAACACAAATAGGTGAAGTAGCAAAAGCAGGGTCAGGATTCATTCTATCTCTAAGAGATTCTTTACTCCATTTAACTAGCACCCTCTTAAGTTCGTATCTATCCTGGCAGGCAAAAATAGCTGCAGAAGATTCCGCATCAAAAAGATAACCCTCAGGAATAGCAGGCATATTTTCATCATCACTCTCATCATCATATTCAGATTCAATAATTTCTCTTTCTCTAGACCTAGAAATTTGTTCATCAAGAAATTCACCAAGGGGCATAGTAGTATCAAGCATAGAAGTAGTTTCATCATAAGTATCATGCATAGCATAAGTGGCATCATCAATAATATGCGACATATCGGAACGAATAGCAGAAGCAGGTTTAGGTGTCGCTAGCTTACTCATAACAGAAGATGAATCAAGTACAGAGCTAGACGGCAGTTCCTTACCTCCTCTCGTAGTTGAGGGATCAATTGTTGTCTTAGAGTCTTTCAAGTTCTTCATAGTGTCCAGCAGATATAAATCCCAAGTGACTCAAAGAATAGAGCTATGCTCCCCGGCAATGGCGCCAGAAAAAGGTCTTGATAGCCCACAAGTATAGGGGATCGCAATAGTTTTCAAGGGTAGAGTATTCAACCCAAATTTATTGATTCGACACAAGGGGAGCCAAAGAATATTCTCAAGTATTAGCAGCTGAGTTGTCAATTCAACCACACCTGGAAACTTAGTATCTGCAGCAAAGTGTTTAGTAGCAAAGTAATATGATAGTGGTGGTAACGGTAACAAAAGTAAAGACAACAAAAGTAATGTTTTTGGTATTTTTGTAGTGATTGTAAGAGTAGCAATGGAAAAGTAAATAAGTGAGAACCAGTATATGGAAAACTCGTAGGCACCGGATTAGCGATGGATAATTATGCCGGATGCGGTTCGTCATGTAACAGTCATAACATAGGGTGACACAGAACTAGCTCCAATTCATCAATGCAATGTAGGCATGTATTCTGAATATAGTCATACGTGCTTATGGAAAAGAACTTGCATGACATCTTTTGTCCTGCCCTCCCGTGTCAGCGGGGTCCTATTGGAAACTAAGGGATATTAAGGCCTCCTTTTAATAGAGAACCGGAACAAAGCATTAGCACATAGTGAATACATGAACTCCTCAAACTATGGTCATCACCGGGAGTGGTCCCGATTATTGTCACTTCGGGGTTGCCGGATCATAACATATAGTAGGTGACTATAGACTTGCAAGATAGGATCAAGAACACACATATATTCATGAAAACATAATAGGTTCAGATCTGAAATCATGGCACTCGGGCCCTAGTGACAAGCATTAAGCATAGCAAAGTCATAGCAACATCAATCTCAGAACATAGTGGATACTAGGGATCAAACCCTAACAAAACTAACTCGATTACATGATAAATCTCATCCAACCCATCACCGTCCAGTAAACCTATGATGGAATTACTCACGCACGGCGGTGAGCATCATGAAATTGGTGATGGAGGATGGTTGATGATGACGACGGCGACGAATCCCACTATCCGGGGCCCCGAACGGACTCCAGATCAGCCCTCCCGAGAGAGATTGGGGCTTGGTGGTGGCTCCGTATCATAAAACGCGATGATTTCTTCTCTCTTATTTTTCTCTCCCCGAAAGCCAATATATGGAGTTGGAGTTGGCGTCGGAGGGTCTCCAGGGGGCCCCTGAGGTAGGGGGGCACGCCCAGGAGGGGGGTGCGCCCCCCACCCTCATGGACAGGGTGTGGGCCCCCTGGTCTTCATCTTTGGTGAGGATTTTTTATTATTTTTTATAAGACATCCCGTGGAATTTCAGGTCATTCCGAGAACTTTTATTTTTTGCACATAAAACAACATCATGGCAATTCTGCTGAAAACAGCGACAGTCCGGGTTAGTTCCATTCAAATCATACAAGTTAGAGTCCAAAACAAGGGCAAAAGTGTTTGGAAAAGTAGATACGATGGAGACATATCAGTAGCAGATGCTGTACCAGACCATCCGTAGGGCCCTCTCCATTGTCCTTCGAGTTGTTGCGCTCGTAGTGGCGCTACCGTCTTGCATTGTCAACATGGTCAATGAACAAGAGGAATCAGGAGATGACTTTAATTGGAGAGGATGACAGTGGATCCCACCAGGGCCATAGCCACACGTATGCAAGTGCCTCCTTATTAGTATATATACAACTATATAATTTTTGCTTCCTCCTTGTTTCCTGACATCATGGTCCCACACCAATGTCAACCTATGTACTCAATAAACGAAAAAATTGCACAAGGAACGGCCGACAGCTGGGACCCAAAAGCTCGAGCAATATTTCTGTTTTTGAGGTGTGAGCAGAGTTTTTCTTGAGCGATATTTTTGTCGTTGTTCAGAGGAGCAGAGTATCAACTGGGCGGGTTGTGGCCCGTTTGGCCCAGGCTATTATTTTATGTCGACCAAATATCCAGCCCAGATATTAGTATTTAAATGTGAAAATGGCTAGCCTAGCTATTCTTTTTTTGCGGAATACTCAACCCAGGTCAACTTGTTATTCTCCAGGCCGCATTAGACTTGCCAAGAAAATTGGCTTTAAGAAATAATAAATGGGTTGTAAATAAAAAATTGGCTGTAAATATAAAAAATGCACCGAACAGGTACATTTTTTTATTCTTCTCAAAAAGGTAATTTTTTAATTCATTACTTGTTGCGCGTGCAAAATTTCATTGGATTTTTACTTAATACAAATTTATTTTGAAATTTTCTTTAATCTGACTCTAAATTTCGGGTTAAAAAATATTTTGGATCCCATCTAAATGTTGGAAATTTTGTTGACTTTTTTGAGCGGTTGGCTGAAATTATTAACAAAGTCATGGCAAGAAAAATAATAAATGGGCTGAGTAAATTCTATTATAATTAAAAATACAAATTACAAATGGGCTATATCTTCTTTGCCACAGATGTGATGGTCACTTGTGGGCCTACTAAGTTGACGCGTACGCAAGGCTTTGTCAATTTATAGTCAACACACTCAACTCAAAAAAACTTATAGTCAACACACATCCCTAAAAAAAACTTATAGTCAACACACGATTTTATTAGCAGTGACCGTTGGATGTCCATCTAACGGCTGTGGTGCTTCTTCAATCTCAGATATTCATGCTTCAGCCTCCCAAACAACCGCCGATGGTACCGCCTGCTACCGCCTCCCGTCGCCGGCTGTGGTGCTTCTCCAACGTTTGTTCTTGCTCCTGTATCCCGTGGGCGGTAGTGCTGCCACGCACCCAAACCAGTCAAGTTTCCCACTACACTCCATCTACGACTCCACTGCCGCGTCTTCCCCATCTCCGGGTCGTTCCAGTCTGGGGCCTCGCCGTCGTCCACCGGCCTTGGTGTGCTCGGCATGGTGTGGTCAACATGGTTAACAAACAAGAGTCATCGGAAGATGACTGTACGTGAGAGGTTGACAGTGGGGACGCACCACGCTCATGGACACATGCATTCAACTACATCTTCTCACGCAAGGAAGTGTGTCCTTATTACGGGCAAAAAAATGATTCCCCCCTAATAACTGGGACCCGGCAGCTATATTTTCGCACGTAAGGAAGTGCGTCCTTATCCTCCCTGACAGCTGGGACCCACCCGGTCGAAGCGTACATAACGTTGTCTGTCTTGTCGCGAAGGTGTACGTACATACTGGTCGATAGGTGGCTCTACAATGATGAACCGTGGCCGAGTAAGTAGTGGCACATGTCATAGTAGAGCCCCCCGCATAGTAGTTCAGGTTGTCCCGTCTAAACTGTGTACACGTACATATAGCCACATGCCAAAAAATACGGCCACATACGTACATATGAGCGGGGTCTCGAAACGCGTATTCGTGCATATGGACGACAGGGGCTCATGTACATGGAGAGACAACGGATGGCAGCAACGTTGTCCTGTTCATCTTCAGCTAACTGGCTGGGTCGGAATGGAGGAAACAGTGTCGTGTTCACCAGGAGCCAAGTGACTGGGTCAGACGCATCCTGTTCATCGGGAGGCAACAGACTGGGTCGGAATGGATCATGTTCATCGGGAGGCAATTGGCTTGGACAGAACAGCCGATCGAAACAAGGCCTCGTGTACCGCAGAACGGAGGAAATGACCTTGTGTTCTACCGCCTAGGGTCGAAACGGGATCCTGTTCACCGGGAGGGGTCTTGCAGACCGCAAAACAGAGGAAACGGACTTGTGTTCGAGAGCCTACGGTCGAAACGGGGTCCTGTTGATCAGGAGGGGTGTGGTGTACCGCAAAATGGAGGAAACAGACTTGTGTTGGAGCACTACGGTCGAAACGGGGGTCCTGTTCATTGGAAGGGGTGTGCCGTACCGCAAAACGGGACTCCACGGGCTACTATTCATCTCCACCATCGACCTCCTACAGCCTCCACGGGCTACTGTTCATCCACTGTCAACCTCCTACAGCCTCCACGGGCTACTGTTCATCCACCGTCAACCTCCTCCAGCCTCCACCTATGATTGATCATCCATGGGCTCCTGTTCATCTAGCCTCCACTGCTCCTCCACATGTTACTCTTCTACCATCCCTCTCCACGGGGTCCTGTTCAACCACCCCTCCATGGGCTACTGTTCATCCAACCCTCCGCCGGCTACTGTTCAACCAGCCCTCCATGTGTTCATCCAGCCCTCCAAGGGGTCCTGTTCATCCACCTCTAACTGGCTCGATCGATCAGGGTCCTGTTCATCCACCGGCAACGACCTCTACGACCACGGGGTCCTGTTCATCCGACTCCCCACCGGGAACTGTTCATCTAACCCCCCCCCCCAACAACACTCACTATTCATCAAGAGGCAGCACGTTCAATCGACTTCAGTTAGCAGCAGTAGCGAAGGAATCGCTCGATCGGGTTCAGTTAACAACAGGGGATCGATCGGGTTCAATAACGTAGCTAGTGCAATCGCTCGGGTTCAGTAGACGAACGCCTCGCTCGGGTTCAATTAGAGCCCAACGCCTCGCACCCACGCGCGTACGTGTACAAGAGAAACGCGCATCGCTCGGCCCTGACCACCAACCGTAACCGGGAACTCCCTGATATTTTCCTCGCACTCGCTTCTACCACGATTTTTCCCGTCATGGACGGCCCAAAGAATGTCATGCAGGTGCGTATCAGGCCCGCCCAGGATGAAAAGCCCATTTTCCATCATGATTTTTTGTCATAGAAGTAGGAGACCACCACATCAATGATGATACCGGGTTTTGTCATAATTATCGTCATAGAAGTGTCATAAGTATGACAGAAAAAATTTCGTTCGGCCCAAAAGGTCATGGATGTGTCTTTTTTTGTAGTGACATCTAGGGTGTGGTTAGTCTTACCGTGCTGGTCCAACCGGCCCGTGGCAGCAGATGCAGGACACCCCTCTCTCAGCCACCCATGATGTCCTTGGTGGTGTTGGACCTCTTGCAGGGAATATCCGGTCAATTCTTGCTATGACACGCTCTTCCTCGGCGCTACTCAGGCACCCCCATTGCAGCTCACTTGGAAGACATGGGGTCCCATGCACGTCAAGCGTCTTCATCTGGCTCGCCCTTCTGAATGAACAGGTGCCTGACAACGGATCGCCATGCCCGCAGGGGCCTCCCTCATGCTGATCATTTCACCCTCTGCGACCGACCGAGGACATATGCAACACATCCTCCCGGGGTGCTCCTTTTCTCGTCAGGTTTGGCACAATTATGTGGAAACCGGATCAATGTAAAATAAGTTACTTATTGGTCGAAGGTATCAATAAAGTTTATATAAGTTGAAGGGATTATGTTGTGCATATGGGTACAGTTACTTACTTATTTTTCACGTAAATCACCTTTGTCATCATGTCTACTCCTACACTTGTCTCGAAATAGGCTTTCGCCCCGCTTTATAAATAAAGCAACGATCCAGACAATCCAAATCCGAACATAAATACAAACGATGGCTAGGGCCACAACACAATCATGCCCAAGTAATAAAAGAGAAATAAGAAAAAAGCCATCTAGTGGCGAGTGCCAGCGAGCACTATGCCGATGATATGCGACGCGCCGAAGCCAGGAGCACATCCTACATGAGGCCGATCCGATCGCGATCACGCTGCCTCGAGAGCGGGTGCTAGTGTTGTAGAAAAGCAAGGAATTTGAAGGAGTCAGACGCTTTCCATGGAAAGACCTTCTCAATCACCATCTTATTACGCGTCGTCCACAGAGTCCATGGCATCGCTGCAAAAATAAGCCATCACAGGCGGCGATGTCGCGACTGTTGTAGATCTCTGTGCTAGAGAAAGTCGGTGAGGTTAAGAGCCTCCCAATCGGGCCCTAACACCTCACGGATGTAAGTCCACAATACCCCCATTATCGTATCACTAGTAGAAAAAGGGCCTACAGTCCTGGTTGGTGAGGGCCTTTAGTCCTGGTTCATGAACCGGGACTAAAGGGTCGGTACTAATGCCCTGACCCTTTAGTCCCGGTTCAATCCAGAACCGGGACAGATGGGCCTCCACGTGGCCTGTCCGCTGAGCCCAGGCAAGAGGGCCTTTGGTCCCGGTTGGTGGTACCAATCGGGACCAATAGGCATCCACGCGTCAGCATTTCTGTGGCTGGGGTTTTTGTTTTTTTTTGAAAAGGGGGGGTGGTTTGGGGGGTTTTGGGGGGTTAATTTAGGTGTTTCATATATTGTGCTATAGCTAGCTAATTAATAGAGAGAAGTGTCCTCTCTTTTGTCCGTGCTTGGTCGACGCTACGTACCATACATACGTATAGAGAGGACTAGCTAGACACGCTAGCTAGCTAGTAAGCAAACAGAAGATCGTCATGAACATATATGGATACAGAGAGAAGTGATATCGACCACCTCTCCTTCTCCGAGAGATTGGTCGAACAATAAGTTCTCGTATATCTATCCGATACTACCGGCTACATATATACAATAATTATCTTTTACAAATATATAATCTCCTAAAATATGGACACGTGGTCCACATAGTATTCTCCGTCTTCAGCGATCACGTGGTCAAGAAAGAATGCCGCTAATTCCTCTTGAATTGCTCGCATGCGATCTGGTGCTAGGAGTTCATCCCGCATCCGAAACATCTAATTTTAAGAAGGGGGTCAATACATATATATATATATGAAGGAATGAAACTCAACACAAATGATGGCAATAAAATAAAATTGTAAATATTGTTATTTACGCACGTCATATTGTTTGTCGGAGTAGCCCCGCTCACAGGTCGTGTGGCGGATGGACTCGCAAATGTAGTATCCACAGAAATCATTCCCTTGTTCCTGCCACAACCACTTTACAAGAAATAGAGGTCAATCAAACTGATAATTAGCAAGCATGCTAAATGGTATTGATGAAACTAGCACTTGAATCACTAGGAGATGCCTAGAATATGCTACTATATAGTACTTATTTTCGGGTGCCTAAATTTCAGCTTCTTCGGTAGTCCCGGAGCTTTTTTGGTGAATTTTCTCCAAGCCCTGCCATACAAAGAAAACAATTACTTGATATCAGAAATGAACAAAGTTGCTGATATGGTGGATAATGATCGATTTAACTTACTTCTCGAGCATTTCAGTCATGTTCGCATACTCCTTGGGATCTTTTCGCTTGGAGTCTAAGACAGTTACTACTCCCTTCTCAAGCTTAATCTCTAGGAGAATATAGTGGTAGCTGCGCACACATGCATAACTCATCAATATTACATTACTATAACCTGGACTAATAAGGAAACCGAATATGCCACAAGACAGTAACACTCACTTGAAGTTGTAAGGAAAGAGTATTATATCTTTGTGTTCATTTATTTCCAACGATCATAGCAAGTTGGCCTCGGTTTCTTGGGCACGATATTGAACCTCAGTTGCATCTATGAGATACGTGTTAATGAACCCAATATCTCCCACTTGTCTTTTCTTCAATTCGGCGATCTTCAATCTGCATAATATAGTGAGGATAATTATAAATACATGCAATGAAAGGACTGAGTTATATAGAGAGACTTAATGACAGAAGTAGTACTACTTACAGACAGTAGGAGGTGACCGTTGCTTTATCGATGGCCAATTGATTGAAAAACTGATAGAACTCCTCAAATGGAATAGGCAACAGTTCAATTCCAAGGAGGTCATGCTCCTTTTTAACTCTCACATACAAAGTACTCCTCCCCTCAGACTCTTTGCAGGTTTTCATGTACCAATCATGCAATCTTCGCATCATCGTTGATAGAGAACTTTCATCTTTGACGAGAGGCTTCCCGTACTCGTATCTTTGTATCTGCACCTCCAAGATATCATAATGTACATCGTCAGGCAGGTAATCTGCAGGATTGCCATAACCGGACACCATCCTCGGATCGACGATTTCGCTAGCAGGCACCTTGAGCGGGGGGCACGATTGCTTCGCTTGTTCGCCGAGCTGGGCAATTTGTTTCCCGGCTCGTCGTTCTTTCATCCTTTGATCACTTTTAGTACTTCCCGACCTCTCCGCTTCGGCAAATGCCTTTCCAATAATGCGCTCATAGTTGCCTTTCGGCGGAGACTTGGGTGGTTTTGTCAGGGCAGCCAGAGTGCACTTCGCTTTCACCGGATCTACCTTCTCCTCCGGAGGTGGATGTCTCTTTGCTTTCAACCCTTGAAACCAGTCATCCACTTCGGTCTGCGCGATCTTCGCGTTTTCCTCCTCGCTCCTCTCATACGGTAACTTCTCTAGAGTCTTCAGAGAAGGACCGAATATGTATCTCCTCCCGCCTTTGGCTGTACTGCTAGACGCCAGCAGAGTAGACGGAGCGGATGTCTTCTTCCCTTGCTTACGAGGCGGAGGAGAAGGACTACGACGCGCCGGAGCAGCCGGAGCGGCGGCGGGTCTCTTCCGCCCTTGCTGACGAGGCGGAGAAGGAGGAGGCTGGCTGCTCGGACGCGCCGGCACAGGCGGAGAAGGAGGCGGAGTGCCGCCATGCGCCGGAGAAGGAGCCGACCGAGTGCCCTGATCGTCACTCGCCGGAGGAGGAGATGGTGGAGGAGGCGGAGTGCCCTGACTCACCGGAGGAGGAGGAGGAGGCGGAGGCATTGCGCCACATCACTCCTTAGCGTTGGTATGATTTCTGGATCGATCACCTTCTGAGATATTGCATTGAGGAATGCACATAGCTTCACAATGGCTAATCGGACGTTTTCCGGTAGAAGCCCCCTCAATGCAACCGGAAGTAGTTGCGTCATAATCACGTGGCAGTCATGAGACTTTAGGTTCTGGAACTTTTTCTCTGGCATATTTATTATTCCCTTTATATTCGACGAGAAGCCAGTCGGGACCTTCATACTGAGCAGGCATTGAAAGAATATTTCTTTCTCTTCTTTTGTAAGAGCGTAGCTGGCAGGACCTTCATACTGCTTCGGAGGCATGCCCTCTTTTTCGTGCAAGCGTTGCAGGTCCTCTCGTACCTCAGGTGTATCTTTTGTCTTCCCATACACGCCCAAGAAGCCTAGCAGGTTCACGCAAAGGTTCTTCGTCACGTGCATCACGTCGATCGAAGAGCGGACCTCTAGATCTTTCCAGTAGGGTAGGTCCCAAAATATAGATTTCTTCTTCCACATGGGTGCGTGATTCTCAGCGTCATTCGGAACAACTAGTCCGCCGGGACCCTTTCCAAAGATTACGTGTAAATCATTGACCATAGCAAGTACGTGATCACCGGTACGCATGGCGGGCTTCTTCCGGTGATCTGCCTCGCCTTTGAAATGCTTGCCTTTCTTTCGACATTGATGGTTGGTCGGAAGAAATCGACGATGGCCCAGGTACACATTCTTCCTGCAGCTTCCCAGGTATATACTATCGGTGTCAAGTAAACAGTGTGTGCATGCGTGGTATCCCTTGTTTGTCTGTCCTGAAAGGTTACTGAGAGCGGGCCAATCGTTGATGGTCATGAACAGCAACGCCTTTAGGTCAAATTCCTCCTTTTGTGATCATCCCACGTACGTACACAGTTTCCATTCCACAGCTGTAAAAGTTCTTCAACTAATGGCCTTAGGTACACATCAATGTCGTTGCCGGGTTGCTTAGGGCCTTGGATGAGAACTGGCATCATAATGAACTTCCGCTTCATGCACATCCAAGGAGGAAGGTTATACATACATAGAGTCACGGGCCAGGTGTTGTGATTGCTGCTCTGCTCCCCGAAAGGATTAATGCCATCCGCGCTTAAAGCAAACCATACGTTCCTTGGGTCCTTTGCAAACTCATCCCAGTACTTTCTCTCAATTTTTCTCCACTACGACCCGTCAGCTGGTGCTCTCAACTTCCCGTCTTTCTTATGGTCCTCACTGTGCCATCGCATCAACTTGGCATGCTCTCCGTTTCTGAACAGACGTTTCAACCGTGGTATCATAGGAGCATACCACATCACCTTCGCAGGAACCCTCTTCCTGGGAGGCTCGCCGTCAACATCACCAGGGTCATCTCGTCTGATCTTATACTGCAATGCACCGCATACCAGGCATGCGTTCAGATCCTTGTAGGCACCGCGGTAGAGGATGCAGTCATTAGGGCATGCATGTATCTTCTCCACCTCCAATCCTAGAGGGCATACGACCTTCTTTGCTGCGTATGTACTGTCGGGCAATTCGTTATCCTTTGGAAGCTTCTTCTTCATTATTTTCAGTAGCTTCTCAAATCCTTTATCAGGCACAGCATTCTCTGCCTTCCACTGCAGCAATTCGAGTACGGTACCAAGCTTTGTGTTGCCATCTTCGCAATTGGGGTACAACCCCTTTTTGTGATCCTCTAACATGCGATCGAACTTCAGCTTCTCCTTTTGACTTTGCATTGTTTCCTTGCATCGAAAATGACCCGGCGGAGATCATCATCATCGGGCACATCGTCTGGTTCCTCTTGATCTTCAGCAGCTTCGCTCGTTGCAGCACCATCGTGCACATCGTCTGGTGCATCTTGATGTTCAGTAGCATCACCGTATTCAGGGGGCACATAGTTGTCATCGTACTCTTCTTCCTCGCCGTCTTCCATCATAACCCCTATTTCTCCGTGCCTCGTCCAAACATTATAGTGTGGCATGAAACCCTTGTAAAGCAGGTGGGTGTGAAGGATTTTCCGGTCAGAGTAAGACTTCGTATTCCCACATATAGGGCATGGACAACACATAAAACCATTCTGCTTGTTTGCCTCAGCCACTTCGAGAAAATCATGCACGCCCTTAATGTACTCGGAGGTGTGTCTGTCACCGTACATCCATTGCCGGTCGTGCATTATATATAATTAAGTGTGTCAAAAATCATTACAGAACATCATGAATAGATAATTAAGTGACCAAATTAATAGAAGTTCATCATCGCATAAAACCAAAGTACAAACATAGTTCTCATCTAACAACATAAAGCTCTGCAGAGCATCTAAATTAATTAAACCATACATTGAAACTATGTAAAACATTTCAATGCGAAAACAAATGCGATCATAATCGCAACCAAGGTAACAACTGATCAACGGCATAATGATACCAAGCCTCGGTATGAATGGCATATTTTCTAATCTTTCTCATCTTCAAGCGCATTTCATCCATCTTGATCTTGTGATCATCGACGACATCCTCAACATGCAACTCCAATATCATCTTCTCCTCCTCAAGTTTTTCTATTTTTTCCTTCAAGAAATTGTTTTCTTCTTCAACTAAATTTAACCTCTCGACAATAGGGTCGGTTGGAATTTCTGGTTCAACAACCTCCTAGATAAATAAAATCTATGTCACGTTGGTCGGCATAATTTTCATAAACAATAAATGAACCAATAATTATGAAAAGATAATATATACCACATCCGAATCATAGACAGGACGAGGGCCGACGGGGGCGGATACCAAAACCATCGCACTATATAAGATGCAATAATAAAAGTAAGAAAATAATACAAGTAAGAATATTTTTCCTTTCAGAAAGAAGATAAGAACAAGAGGCTCACCACGGTGGTGCTGGCGATGAGATCGGCGCGGGTGATTGACGGCGGTGAAGACGGGGACGGGGCGTGATGGACCGCTAAACCTAGACAAATATTGAGGAAAATAGAGGTTGGAGGTCGAGCTTGGAGAGGAGAAAGCTTAAGTAGTGTGGCTCGTGCATTTCATCGAACACCTCATGTGCTATGGAGGTGAGCTAGAGCACCACAAAGCCCCCCCTCGCCGGCAAGAGAAAAACAGAGCACTGGAGTGCTCTGCTCGCGAGTGAGGGGGCATATATAGGCAGCACTATTGGTCCCGGTTCGTGGCATGAACCGGGACTAACGGGTAGCCATTGGTCCCAATTCATGCCACCAACCGGGACAAATAATGGTGGGCCAGGAGCCAGGCCCATTGGTCCCGGTTCGTCCCACCAACCGGGACCAAAGGGTCCGGACGAACCGGGACCAATGGCCCACGTGGCCCGGCCGGCCCCCTGGGCTCATGAACCGGGGCAAATAGCTCCATTGGTCCCGGTTCTGGATTGAACCGGGACTAATGGGCTGAACTGGCCTGGGCCATTGCCCCCTTTTCTACTAGTGTATAGGAGAAAACGATATGGGTCCCGGTCTCCGGTGCCGCACAGAGGGGGCACAGGCCGTCTCCAGGTCCGTGCCGTAGGGGAGGCAATCCCGTAATAAGTGCCAAACAAATATTTTAATCTTAAGAGGTAAGGGGGCCCTCCATAGTGGGGATAGCCAAGGCATGGTCAGTGGCAGGCAGAGGGCGTGATATCCGTGCTCACCGAGAAGTCCGCCGCCGGTGCAAGCCGCCGAGATACTGTGTCCGGATGGTCTGGGAGCACAGATGGTAAGGCGGCTGG
This sequence comes from Triticum aestivum, assembly GCF_018294505.1. Lineage (NCBI taxonomy): Eukaryota > Viridiplantae > Streptophyta > Magnoliopsida > Poales > Poaceae > Triticum > Triticum aestivum. The sequence goes on from NC_057813.1 coordinate 629,221,820, forward strand.
CGGCCTAGTCCAATCGTCACTCTCAACTTGTCCAAAGGTACGCTGGAACCAGATGTTCCACCCTCCATCATGGAATGCCACTGAACTAGTACAAACGGGTCCACACAAATTGCAAACAAGCTGGGGAAGCGGATACGTAGTGGCACAGTACCCAACCATGAGTCTTGCCAAAAATGGATCCCATTCCCATTCCCTAAGGAGAAGGAAATTCCTATGGGGATGTCCTCCTTGATCTTTTGTATGGCTCGCCAGAATTGTGAGCCTCCAAGCCGGTTACAAGCTAAGAGAGGCACACCCGTAAGGTATTTCGCCTGAATGAGTTGTAGCCATAGCCCACCCTCGCCACGAAGGATCCGCCATACCCATTTCAGCATGAGTGCATCATTCATCTGGCGGGACGAAGTAATGCCCAAGCCACCACAGTCCTTGGGCATACATATCTCATCCCACTTAACCATGTGGTATTTTTGGCGGCCGTCTGCCGCCTGCCAAAAGACCCTAGCAAGATCCTTATCGAACGCACTATGCAAGCCCTCCGGAAGGATATACAACCCCATCATGAACATGGGGAGGCTCGCGAGGTTAGAACTAATAAGGATCGATTTGCTCCCTTTGGAGGTAAACCGCCGTCGCCAAGGCTCAGCCCTCGATGCCACTCGTCCCACTAATGGGTCGAATGCACTCATCAAAACTTTCTAGCCTGACATCGGTATTCCTAAGTAGGTGATCGGAAAAGAGGTTAGTCTGCAATTTGGGTTATCAACAATCCATTGTTGTTCCTCCGTCGGGTAGCCCAAGACATAGCCTCATAGCAGAGGAGTAGGAACTTAAGATTAATTATGTCAAGGGCGGACCCTTCCACCATAACCATGGTGTCATCGGCGTACTGCAGGTGAGTGACTCCGTCCCCCCGGGGTCAGGTGGGCAACAACAAAATAGAAAGAAGAAAATAAGCTAACCTGGATTTGATCCTCGGTCTCCAGGGCGTAGTGCACCGCTCCTAGCCACTGGGCTACAATCAAGATCGTCTACTCCTACACTTCGTGGTCAGTTACTCAAAGTGTATTATTGTGTTAATTCCGCTAGTTATTTATTAGTTGAAGGTATCATCAAAGTCGAGAGGATTATTTTGTGCATATGTTTACTTACGTTAGGAAATTTGTGCATTGCACTATTTCTGTCCAGCCCATACAAATTCCAGCCTAAAAGAGAAATTGCTTCATGCACGACACGTCCACATAGGCGTCCCTATGTCTCGCAACCCTCATGTCACGGCAACTCGAGACGGGCCATCTCAAATGCACTGGAGGTCATAGCTTCTTTTTCATGTTTTTTTTCGTTTTTAATTTTCCTTTTTTGATTTCTTTTACTTTTGTTTACACCTTAAAAAATTAGATCATATATTTCACAAAAATATACTTTACATAATGTTTTGAAAAATGCCAATCATGCATTTGAAAAAGGTTAAATATGCATAGAAAAGTTCTTGGCCATGTATACGAAAAATATACAGTGTGTACGAAAAAGGTTGATGTATTTAAAAAATGTTAATTAAGATTTTGAAAAAAAATGTTGACCATGTACTCAAAAAGTGTTAAACTTGTATTTGAAAAATGTTAAATGTGTATAAAAAATGTTGACCATGTATAAAAAAATTAAACTCGTATTTGAAAAATATTAAATGTGTATAGAAAAAATGCTGACCATGTATTTAAAATGTTAAACTTGTATTTCAAAAATGTTAAATGTGTACAGAAAATATGACGACCATGTATTTAAAAAGTTTTTAACTCATCATTGAAAAATGTCAATCAATCATTTGAAAAAAAATTGAATGTGTCTTGAAAAAATGTTGACCATGTATGAAAAATATTAATCTTGTATTTGAAAAAATGTTAATCAAGGATATTAAAAATGTTAAAATGTGTATAGAAAAATGTTAAATATATATTTTAAAATATTAATCTTGTACTTCAAACTTTGTTAATCAAGCATTTGGAAAATGTTAAAAATGTGTATAGATAAATATTAACCGTGTACTATAAAAATGTTAAGCTTGTATTTGAAAAATGTTAAGCATCTATTAGAAAAAAATTGACGTATACAAAAAATGTAGAATGTAAACTAAAAAGAAATCGAAAAAAAAGCCAAATGAAAACAAAAAAAGCACAAAGGAAACCAAACAAAAATGAAACAAAAAAGAAAGTCAAAAAACAAATGCAAAAGAACGGAAATCAGTGAAAACCGATAAGAGCAAATGATGAAAATAAAAAAAAAGAAACCAAATAAAAAAAGATAAACCTGAAAATTAAAGAAACAATAAAAAGATGAAAATCGTGAAAAGCTAACAAAGAAACAAAGAAAAACAAAAGATACACAAAACTGAGGAAACAAAGAAAATCAAAAAACCAGTGAAAACTGGGAAAGAAAGAAAGAAAAATGAAGAAAGAAATGAAAGAAAAAGGAAAACCAGTGAAAACCATGAAGAAAACATAAAAAAAACCAGTGTAAAAATGACGAAAAACAGAAAAAGAAAGAAAGAAAGATAATGTGAAAACCGGACCAACCAAGTAAGAGACAACAAAGAAAAAGAAAAATCGAGCAAACAACGAGCGATCCGTGAGCAGTTTTTTTAGATGAAAAACATTCTTTAATTCATGTAACCTAAAAACAGAGCGTACATCGAGCGATCTACGAGCGGCAGCTACTTCATAGCCACGAGGCAGAGAAGAAATGGGCCGGCCCAATAACAACTCACACCAAAAAACCTTCAGGCGAGAGTTGGATAGGGCTCGCGTGAAGCGAGATATAGTCACAGTTCCTCAACATGATCTGCGAACAATACTTCCTTTCCAATAACGCTAGCATCAACTCAAAACAAAAAACCAGAACCCCCATCCAGCCAGCCCCGCCCAAACCCGAACCTGATCTTTTTTCCTTTACGAACATGCAAAAGGCTTGCATGTCGATATATTAGAAGAAGAAAGATGGAGTACCGAGTATCCGATGGCAGAGCACGGTTACAGGGTGACGCGACTACTTCTAGCGGGTGCCCGAAATGCCGCGCAACGGAAAACAACACCATACAAATATGAGATGACTATCTCCAAAATTCGGCCAACCCTTTAGCTCAAGAAAGCATCCACAACCCAGTTTCTTAGTCAATGCACTGACAGAGCTCACGAGCCACGACTCTTGAGGGCTGGAAGACGCAGCCGTTGCATTCCTTCTAAAGCATCCACACAGTGAGGATGGCCACGAAGTCAAAAACCTTTCATTGTGTGCGGGGAATAAGTGCCCGTCAGTCCGGCCACCACTCGATGAGGGAGGAATTAGGTGTCGGCACTAGCTGGCCAAGCCCGCAACGAGCACGTGTGGATTGCCATATTTCCCTAGCGAAGACACAACCCAAAGCTAGGTGATCCTCGGTTTCCGCCTCCTGTCGCACAATAACCTAGACCTGATTTGACTCCCTCCATAGGGCCCTTCTCGGTGCTCCACCTTCTACCGGTGCTAAGGCTGCCATGTAGGGAAAAAAATGATGTGGGAAGGTAATTACAGAAGGGAGATGAGTTTTGTGACCCAGAAAAGAACCATTGCCAAGAGCATGAACCTAGGCAAAACACTTAAATGAAGGAAACTCACTGATGCATTCAAGAGTTTAGTTGCTAAATCATTAAATGAAGAGAGATTAGCTACAACAAGTTAAGCATATATGCATTGGGGGCTTTAGTTCTTAAACTTTTTAATGTCCTTAGCACCTCGTCTAAGCACCTGTGTATTGAAAGAGGCCTAACCCTTCCACGCCTTCTCCCTTTCCCTCCGTAACTATGGCGGCTTCTCCTCGTCCCTCCAAAACCTTCATGCATCCTCCTTTCTCCAAAGATGGATCCTCTCTTGCTAATTTATAAATCAATCTTGCTCACGTAATCTGCAACCACTACACACAAGTTTGATCAGAAGGGAACAACATGAGGTGTGTAAAATTCTTGAATTATCTTATGCATTTATTGCATCCATCTATACATTTTCCAGACTTAATATTGGCCTCCCACTACAACATCTCTGATTGCATTTATTGGATCCAATCTATATATGTTCCAGACTAAATATTGGCCTCCCACTATACAACATCTCAAATCATTTTGTTGGCAATTGTAGGTAATCAATGGAGCCAAATTTAACTTTGTATGAAGAAGCAGAACATTCAAGAATTTTACATGGATGAAGATGAAGATGCTTGATGACGGATGCAATAAAGTTAGTGCCGAAGAAGAATTGTAGGTGATGAACTGAAGGTAATCAATGGAGCCAATGTTAAAGTTAGTGCCGACCAGCACTTGACAAAGGTGATGAAGATGCTTTCTTCTTCGAGGAGATTGAAGATTCTTCCAATGAATGACAAGTAGAGCCGATCATGATGTTGGAACCCAAGAATGGGATGGTGTTCAATAGCGAGGATGATGTTGTCAGGTTCTACAAAGGTTATGCCCAAAAGAAAGGCTTTCGTGTGAGGAGAAGGACAATTAGACACGGAGAAGACAACATGGTTATGTCTGTTAGCAGACAAGAAAGACACAATGTTCAACAAAGAACTCATTTAAACCTAATCCGTCGACAAGGATGAAATACCCGGCTAAGAGTAATTTCTTCCATCAAAGGGAGAAGTTCTGTATTACGTCTCTTACGCTTGACCACAATCATCCTATAAGTCCAAGCAAATCCACATTTCTGAGATGTCACACGAAATTGGGCTCGCATTCCTGAAGGAAATATGCCCTAGAGGCAATAATAAAGTTATTATTTATTTCCTTAATTCCTGATAAATGTTTATTATTCATGCTAGAATTTTATTAACTGGAAACTTAGTACATGTGTGAATACATAGACAAAACATATAGTCCCTAGTATGCCTCTACTTGACTAGCTCATTAATCAAAGATGGTTAAGTTTCCTAACCATAGACATGTGTTGTAATTTGATGAACAGGATCACATCATTAGAAGAATGGTGTGATGGATATGACCCATCCGTTAGCTTAGCATTTTGATCGTGTTAGTTTCATTGCTACTGCTTTCTTCATGACTTATACAAAGTTCCTCAAACTATGAGATTATGCAACTCCCGAATACCAGAGGAACACTTTGTGTGCTACCAAACGTCACAACGTAAAAGGGTGATTATAAAGGTGCTCTACAGGTGTCTCCGAAGGTGTTTGTTGGGTTGGCATAGATCGAGATTAGGATTTTTCACTCCGTGCTTCGGAGAGGTATCTCTGGGCCCTCTCGGTAATACTCATCACTATAAGCCTTGCAAGCATTGTGACTAAGGAGTTAATTGTGGGATGAAGTATTACGGAACGAGTAAAGAGACTTGCCAGTAACGAGATTGAACTAGGTATTGAGATACCGACGATCGAATGTCGACCAAGTAACATACCGATGACAATGGGAACAACATATGTTGTTATGCGGTTTGACCGATAAAGATCTTCGTAGAATATGTAGGAACCAATATGATCATCCAGGTTCCGCTATTGGTTATTGACCGGAGACGTGTCTCGGTCATGTCTACATAGTTCTCGAATGACGATTGGTATTATGAGTTTATGTGTTTTGATGTACTGAAGGTAGTTCAGAGTCCCGGATGTGATCACGGACATGACGAGGAGTCTCGAAATAGTCGAGACATGAAGATTGATATATTGGAAGCCTATGTTTGTACATCGAAATGGTTCCGAGTAAGTTCGGGCATATACCGGAGTACTGGGAGGTTACCGGAACCCCCCGCGAAGTATATGGGCCTTATTGGGCCATAGTGGGAGAGAGGAGGCGGCGGCCAGGTGGAGGGCGCCCCCCCAAGCCCAATCTGAATTGGGTGGGAGGGGGGCCTTTCCTTCCTTCTTCTCTCCCCCTTCCTTCTCTCCTAGTCCAACTAGGGAAGGGGGGAATCCTACTCCCGGTGGGAGTAGGACTCCTCCAGGGTGCGCCATAGAGGGCCGGCCCTTCCCCTCCTCCACTCCTTTATATACGGGGGAGGGGGGCACCCCAAAGACACAAAAGTTGACATTGTTTAGCCGTGTGCGGTGCCCCCCCCCCCTCCATAGTTACACACCTCGGTCATATCATCGTAGTGCTTACGCGAAGCCCTGCGCCAGTAACTTTGTCATCACCATCACCACGTCGTCGTGCTGATGAAACTCTCCCTCAGCCTCAACTGTATCAAGAGTACGAGGGACGTCCCCGAGCTGAACGTGTGCTGATCGCGGAGGTGTCGTACGTTCGGTGCTAAGATCAGTCATATCATGAAGGCGTAGGACTACATCAACCGTGTTGTCATAACGCTTCCGCTTTCGGTCTACGAGGGTACGTGGACACACTCTCCCCTCTCGTTGCTATGCATCACATAGATAGATCTTGCTTGATCGTAGGAATTTTTTTGAAATTACCGTGTTCCCTATAGTTGTATCAGAGCCAGTTCTATGCGTAGATGTTATATGCACGAGTAGAAGACAAAGTGTTGTGGGAGATAATAGTCATACAGCTTACCAGCATGCCATACTTTGATTCTGCGGTATTGTTGGATGAAGCGGCTCAGACCGACATTACGTGTACGCTTACGGGAGACTGGTTCTACCGACGTGCTTTGCACATAGGTGGCTGGTGAGTGTCTGTTTCTCCAACTTTAGTTGAATCAAGTGTGGCTACGCCCGGTCCTTGTTGAAGGTTAAAACAGCACACTTGACAAAAAATCGTTGTGGTTTTGGTGCGTAGGTAAGAACGGTTCTTGCTAGAAGCCCGTAGCAGCCACGTAAAACTTGCAACAACAAAGTAGAGGACGTCTAACTTGTTTTTGCAGGGCTTGCTGTGATGTGATATGGTCAAGCATGATGTGATATAAATTGTTGTATGAGATGATCATTTTTTGTAACAAAGTTATCGGCAACTGGCAGGAGCCATATGGTTGCCGCTTTATTGTATGCAATGCAATCGACATGTAATTGTTTTACTTTATCACTTAGCGTTAGCAATAGTAGTAGTAACAATAGGTGGCGAAACGACAACGATGCTACGATGGAGATCAAGGTGTCGCGCCGGTGATGTTGGAGATCATGACGATGCTTTGGTGATGGAGATCATGAGCACAAGATCATGATGGCCATATCATATCACATATTTTGATTGCATGTGATGTTTATCCTTATGCATCTTATTTTGCTTAGAACGTCGGTAGCATTATAAGATGATCCCTTACTAAATTTCTACGTACAAGTGTTCTCCCTGAGTATGCACCATTGCTACAGTTCGTCGTGCCGAGACACCACGTGATGGTCGGGTGTGATAAGCTCTACGTTCACATACAATGGGTGCAAGCCAGTTTTGCACACGCAGAATACTCGGGTTAAACTTGACGAGCCTAGCATATGCAGATATGGCCTCGGAACACTGAGACCAAAAGGTCGAGTGTGAATCATATAGTAGATATGATCAACATAGTGATGTTCACCGTTGAAAACTACTCCATCTCACGTGATGATCGGACATGGTTTAGTTGATTTGGATCACGTGATCACTTAGATGATTAGAGGGATGTCTATCTAAGTGGGAGTTCTTAAGTAATATGATTAATTGAACTTTAATTTATCATGAACTTAGTACCTGATAGTATTTTGCATGTCTATGTTGTTGTAGATCAATGGCCCGTGCTACCATTCCTTTGAATTTTAATGCGTTCCTAGAGAAAGCTAAGTTGAAAGATGATGGCAGCAACTACATGGACTGGGTCCATAACTTGAGGATTATCCTTATTACTGCACAGAAGAATTATGTCATGGAAGCACCGTTAGGTGTACCACCCGCGCCCGCAACTACAGACATTGTGAATGCCTGGCAGACGTGTGTTGATGACTACTTGATAGTTTAGTGTGCCATGCTTTACGGCCTAGAACCGGGACTTCAACGATGTTTTTAACGTCATGGAGCATATGAGATGTTCCAGGAGTTAAGGTTGATATTTCAAACAAATGCCCGGATTGAGAGATATGAAGTCTCCAATAAGTTCTACAGCTGTAAAATGGAGGAGAATAGTTCTTTCAGTGAACAGATACTCAGAATGTCTGGGTACCATAACCAGTTGACTCAACTGGGAGTTGATCTTCCTGATGATAGTGTGATTGACAGAGTTCTTCAATCACTGCCACCAAGCTACAAAAGCTTCGTGATGAACTATAATATGCAAGGGATGAACAAGACTATTCCCGAGCTCTTTGCGATGCTAAAAGCCACGGAGGTAGAAATCAAAAAGGAGCATCAAGTGTTGATGGTCAATAAGACCACTAGTTTCAAGAAAAAGGGCAAAGGGAAGAAAGGGAACTTCAAGAAGAACGGCAAAAAGGTTCTGTTGCTCATATTTTTAAATTGAAACATGGGCTACGGATTAAGCGAAGATTGGCTAAGGACGAGGTGACGATGCGCGTCGGAAATGGTTCCAAAGTCGATGTGATCCGCTACCTCTACATCTACCTTCGGGATTAGTTTTAGACCTGAATAATTGTTATTTGGTGCCAGCGTTGAGCATGAACATTATATCTGGATCTTGTTACTGCGAGACGGTTATTCATTTAAATCAGAGAATAATGGTTGTTCTATTTATATGAGTAATATATTTTATGGTCATGCATCCCTGATGAGTGTTCTATTTTTGTTGAATCTCGATAGTAGTAATACACATATTCATAGTGTTGAAGCCAAACGATTGAAGTTTAATAATGATAGTGCAACATATTTGTGGCACTGTCGTTTGGGTCATATCGGTGTAAAGCACATGAAGAAACTCCATGCTGATGGACTTTTGGAATCACTTGATTATGAATCACTTGGTGCTTGTGAACCGTGCCTTATGGGCAAGATGACTAAAACTCCATTCTCCGGAACAATGGAACGAGCTACTGACTTGTTGGAAATAATACATGTCGATGTATGCGGTCCAATGAGTATTGATGCTCGTGATGGGTACCGTTATTTTCTTACCTTCATAGATGATTTAAGCAGATATGGTTATATCTACTTAATGAAGCATAAGTCTGAAAGATTTGAAAAGTTCAAAGAATTTCAGAGTGAAGTGGAAAATCATCGTAACAAGAAAATAAAGTTTCTACGATCTGATCGTGGAGGAGAATATTTGAGTTACGAGTTTGGTCTTCATTTGAAACAACATGGGATAGTTTCACAATTAATGCCACCTGGAACACCACAACAAAATGGTGTGTCCGAACGTCGTAACCGTACTTTATTAGATATGGTGCGATCTAGGATGTCTCTTACTGATTTACCGCTATCATTTTGAGGTTATGCTTTAGAGACGGATGCATTCACTTTAAATAGGGCACCATCTAAATCCGTTGAGATGACGCCTTATGAATTGTGGTTTGGCAAGAAACCAAAGTTGTCATTTCTGAAAGTTTGGGGCTGCGATGCTTATGTGAAAAAGCTTGAACCTGATAAGCTTGAACCCAAATCGGAGAAGTGTGTCTTCATAGGATACCCAAAAGAAACTGTTGGGTACACCTTCTATCATAGATCCAAAGGCAAAATCTTTGTTGCTAAGAATGGATCCTTTCTAGAGAAGGACTTTCTCTCGAAAGAAGTGAGTGGGAGGAAAGTAGAACTTAATGAGGTAATTGTACCTTCTCCCTTATTGGAAAGTAGTTTATTATAGAAATCAGTTCCAGTGATTCCTACACCAATTAGTGAGGAAGCTAATGATGATGATCATGAAACTTCAGATCAAGTTACAACCGAACCTCGTAGGTCTTCTAGAGTAAGATCCGCACCAGAGTGGTACGGTAATCCTGTTCTGGAAGTCATGTTACTAGACCATGATGAACCTACGAACTATGAGAAAGCGATGATGAGCCCAGATTCCGCGAAATGGCTTGAGGCCATGAAATCTGAGATGGGATCCATGTATGAGAACAAAGTGTGTACTTTGGTGGACTTGCCTGATGATCGGCCAGCCATAGAAAATAAATGGATCTTTAAGAAGAAGACCAACGCAGACGATAATGTTACTGTTTACAAAGCTCGACTTGTTGCAAAAGGTTTTCAACAAGTTCAAGGAGTTGACTACGATGAGACTTTCTCACCCGTAGCGATGCTTAAGTCTGTCCGAATCATGTTAGCAATTGTTGCATTTTATGATTATGAAATTTGGCAAATGGATGTCAAAACTGCATTCCTGAATGGATTTCTAGAAGAAGAGTTGTATATGATGCTACCGGAAGGTTTTGTCGATCCAAAGAGTGCTAGCAAAGGATGCAAGCTCCAGCGATCCATTTATGGACTAGTGCAAGCCTCTCGGAGTTGGAATAAATGCTTTGATAGTGTGATCAAAGCATATGGTTTTATACAGACTTTTGGAGAAGCCTGTATTTACAAGAAAGTGAGTGGGAGCTGTGTAGCATTTCTGATCTTATATGGAGATGACATATTGTTGATTGGAAATGATATAGAATTTCTGGATAGCATAAAGGGATACCTGAATAAGAGTTTTTCTATGAAATACCTTGGAGAAGTTGCTTACATATTGGGCATCAAGATCTATAGAGATAGATCAAGACGCTTAATTGGACTTTCACAAAGCACATACCTTGATAAAGTTTTGAAGAAGTTCAAAATGGATCAGTCAAAGAAAGGGTTCTTGCCTGTGTTACAAGGTGTGAAGTTGAATCAGACTCAAAGCCTGACCACCGCAGAAGATAGAGAGAAAATGAAAGTCATTCCCTATGCTTCAGCCATAGGTTCTATCATATATGCAATGTTGTGTACCAGACCTAATGTATGTCTTGCTATAACCATAGCGGGGAGGTACCAAAGTAATACCGGAGTGGAGCACTGGACAACGGTCAAGAACATCCTGAAATACCTGAAAAGGACTAAGGATATGTTTCTCGTTTATGGAGGTGAAAAAGAGCTCATCGTAAATGGTTATGTTGATGCAAGCTTTGACACTAATCCGGATGACTCTAAGTCGCAAACCGGATACATATTTTTATTGAATGGAGGAGTTGTCAGTTGGTGTAGTTCCAAGTAGATCGTCGTGGCGGGATCTACGTGTGAAGCGGAGTACATTGATGCTTCAGAAGTAGCGAATGAAGGAGTTTGGATGAAGGAGTTCATATCCGATCTAGGCGTCATACCTAGTGCATCGGGTCCAATGAAAATCTTTTCTGACAATACTGGTGCAATTGCCTTGGCAAAGGAATCCAGATTTCACAAGAGAACCAAGCACATCAAGAGATGCCTCAATTCCATCCGTCATCAAGTGCCGGAAGGGGACATAGAGATTTGCAAGATACACACGGATCTGAATGTTGCAGACCCATTGACTAAGCCTCTCTCACGAGCAAAACATTATCAGCACCAAAGCTCCATGGGTATTAGAATTATTACTATGTAATCTAGATTATTGACTCTAGTGCAAGTGGGAGACTGAAGGAAATATGCCCTAGAGGCAATAATAAAGTTATTATTTATTTCCTTAATTCATGATAAACGTTTATTATTCATGCTAGAATTGTATTAACCGGAAACTTAGTACTTGTGTGAATACATAGACAAAACATATAGTCCATAGTATGCCTCTACTTGACTAGCTCGTTAATCAAAGATGGTTAGGTTTCCTAACCATAGACATGTGTTGTCATTTGATGAACGGGATCACATCATTAGGAGAATGATGTGATGGACATGATCCATCTGTTAGCTTAGCATTTTGACCATGTTAGTTTCATTGCTACTACTTTCTTCATGACTTATACAAAGTTCCTCAGACTATGAGATTATGCAACTCCTGAATACCGGAGGGACATTTTGTGTGCTACCAAACGTCACAACGTAAAAGGGTGATTATAAAGGTGCTCTACAGGTGTCTTTGAAGGTGTTTGTTGGGTTGGCATAGATCGAGATTAGGATTTGTCACTCCGTGTTTCGGAGAGGTATCTCTAGGCCCTCTCGGTAATACTCATCACTATAAGCCTTGCAAGCATTGTGACTAATGAGTTAGTTGCGGGATGAAGTATTATGGAACGAGTAAAGAGACTTGTCGGTAACGAGATTGAACTAGGTATTACGATACCGACGATCGAATCTCGGCCAAGTAACATACCGATGACAAAGGGAACAACGTATGTTGTTATGCGGTTTGACCAATAAAGATCTTCGTAGAATATGTAGGAACCAATATGAGCATCCAGGTTCCGCTATTTCTTATTGAACGGAGATGTGTCTCGGTCATGTCTACATAGTTCTCAAACCCGTAGGGTCCACGCGCTTAACGTTCGATGACGATTGGTATTATGAGTTTATGTGTTTTGATGTACGTAAGGTAGTTCAGAGTCCCGAATGTGATCACGGACATGACGAGGAGTCTCGAAATAGTCGAGACATGAAGATTGATATATTGGAAGCCTATGTTTGGACGTCGAAATGGTTTCGGGTGAGTTCGGGCATATACCAGAGTACCGGGAGGTTATCGGAACCCCCCGGGAAGTATATGGACCTTATTGGGCGATAGTGGGAGAGAGGAGGAGGCGGCCAGGTGGAGGGCACCCTCCCCCCCCCCCAAGCCCAATCTGAATTGGGTGGGGGGGGCCTTTCCTTCCTCCCTCTCCCCCCTTCCTTCTCTCCTAGTCGAACTAGGGAAGGGGGAATCCTACTCCCCGTGGGAGTAGAACTCCTCCAGGGCGCACCATAGAGGGCCGGCCCTCCCCCCTCCTCCACTCCTTTATATACGGGGGAGGGGGGCAACCCATAGACACAAAAGTTGACATTTTTTAGACGTGTCCGGTGCCCCCTATCGCGCCCAATATGCGACCCTATCCTACAGGAACTCAAAGGTCCCACCAAGGATAGAAGCACATAATGGAGATGCTTTTGCAAGGTGGATATCATTACATCGTACCATTACATAATAGTTGGGGATACATACAAGAGGCATACAATGCCACATGAATACAACATCACCATACATAAGAGCAACATCCGACTACGGATGAAACGCAAACAAAAACTCAAACGACATCCACCCTGCTAGCCAAGGCTGTCGACCTGAAACATATCCCCTGATCAAAGAAGAAGCAGAAGAATAACTCCAAAACAGGTAACATCGCTCTCTCGTCATGATCATCTCATTACCTGTACCTGCAACTATTGCCGTAGTAATCTGTGAGCCACGAGGACTCAGCAATCCCATTACCATGGGTATGAAGACTAGCAAAGCTTAATGGGTAAGGAAAGGATAAGTGGTGGGGTTGCAGCATCGACTAAGCATTATATGGTGGCTAACATACGCAAATAAGAGCGAGAAGAGAAGCAACGCACAGTTGAGAAGCTAGAAGTGATCAAGAAGTGATCCTGAAACTACTTAAGTTCATACATAACCCAAACCGTGTTCACTTCCCGGACTCCGCCGAAAAGAGACCATCACGGCTACACACGCGGTTGACGCATTTTAATTAAGTCAAGCGTCAAGTTCTCTACAACCGGATATTAACAAATTCTCATCTGCCACATAACCGCGGGCACGGCTTTCGAAAGTTTAAACCCTGCAGGGGTGTCCCAACTTAGCCCATCACAAGCTCTCACGATCAGCAAAGGATATTTCTTCTCCCGGGAAGACCCGATCAGTCTCGGAATCCCGGTTACAAGACATTTCGGCAATGGTAAAACAAGACCAGCAAGACCACCCGACTATGCCGACAAATCCTGATAGGAGCTGCACATATCTCGTTCTCAGGGCACACGGATGAGACATCCTATGAGTAAAACCAGCCCTCAACTTTCCCCGAGGTGGCCCCGCAGTCTTCTCAGTTCAGACCAACACTTAGAGAAGCAATGGCCCGAGGGGGTTAAAATAAAGATGACCCTCAGGTTAATAACTCCCAAGGGAAAGGTTATAGGTTGTTAGGAAAATGTAAAACAAAGGTTGGGCCTTACTGCAGGAGTTTTATTCAAAGCAAACTGTCAAGGGGTTCCCATAAACCCGACCGCGTAAGGAACGCAAAATCAAGGAACATAACACTAGTATGACGGAAACTAGGGCGGCAAGAGTGGAACAAAACACCAGGCATAAGGAAGAGCCTTCCACCCTTTACCAAGTATATAGATGAATTAATTAAAATAAGAAATATTGTGATATCCCAACATAATCATGTCCAACATGGAGCAATCTTCAACTTCACCTGCAACTAAAAATGCTATAAGAGGGACTGAGCAAAAGCGGCAACATAGCCAAACAAAGGTTTGCTAGGAAGGGTGAAAAAGGTTAGAGGCTGACATGGCAATTTGGGAGGCTTGAAAAACAAGTGATAGGTAGCGCAGCATAGCGATAGAACGAAGCAACTAGCATAGCAATGATAGTAATGAGATCCAGGGTAACGGTCATCTTGCGTGAAATCCCGCTAGGAAGAAGAACGAGTCCATGAAGAAGACGAACGGGCAAAGACGAACCAAGCGTAGTCGAACGAATCCTCACGATCGCAACGAAACAGGAATTATCGAGAAGAAGCACAACCGGAAAAAAGCAAACAACATGGTAAATACACAACACATAAATATGACATGATGCACAACCAAGCATGATGCATGACAAAGGCTATATGATGCTACTCATGACAAGAGATGATGCAAACAAGAACAACACATCGAAGCAAGTTTAAATGAGGCCGGAAATAACATATAACAAATCAGGCAAGTCCTCATATGCAAATTTCGAAATTGGTCCAGATCTGAATAAACCTTATGTTCAAGTTGTTAAACAGCAAGTTAAGATGCACCAAGATGATCTACACGAAATTCTAGTCAAGTTCCATATAAAGTTCATTTAATTCGGAGCTACACCCTAGAAGATATGAGCAAAACAAGTTAAACATGGCATTGATGCAAAAATACATTCAAACATCAAGCAAACACTCTCAAAACATTTATGCAACATGATAAGATGAAACTACATGCAAAATAAAGCAAGCTTCATATAGAGCATGCTCAAAACAGAGCAACGGTACAACACATACACTCCAAACAAGATATAATAACAATCTGCCCAAAACAGCAAGTAGGCACTTTGCAATCATAAAAACCACATGCTACAGGAAACTTATGAGCATAAACTTGACATGCCTTTCATTTAAAGATAACGTAATTAAAATATCATTAAGGTTCAGTTTCATAGGCATCAAGATTAACCAACGATGATCAAAGCAAAATGCAACTTTATAACACACGAGCATATACATGAGGAGAGTTAATATGAAGGCATGTTGGAGGCATGAAACAAAGATCCTACAGAAACTATACATATAAACCAAGTGCATGGCATCAAATTACACATAACAAAGATCAAATAACATCATGGCATCATATACATATTGCCCATGGATTAGTAGGAACCAACAAGACAAGATTGAATGTTGAAACAGTTTCAGCAAGTGTAAATTAGCAACATTATCATAGCATGTTTGCAAGCATTAAACAGAGGCATATGACATCCAAAATTATAAAACATGTCATGTAAACAGAGTACTCATAACATACTACAAAACATGTAATTGGAGCATCTGCAGTATAGGCATGTATCAACTAATATCAAGCTCACAACAAGGCATCATGAAGTTAACAGAAATCTGGAACAACATGTAGGCATGTTCATGGCAATGAAAACATATGCTACAAGACATATATAGGGCACCAAAAGGCATGGCATGGTAGAGCATAACATATAAAAGAAAACATGCCAACTAAGCATCTCCATAATATGCATGGCTTAATTGGTAGCATCAAGCTAACATGGCATCCTGATATGACAAAAACAGACTTGACAGAAAGTTAACAGCAAGTAGCCCACTTCACAAGCTTGATGCACTCACTACAGGGCATATAAAAATACATGGATTGCACCCATATAAACATGGAATGAAAATTATCCTAAAACAAGTGGACATCATGATCATAGGATGCACAAACAAAATGCAACAAAAATGACAAATCAGTAAGTTACAGCAATTTTCAGCAGTTAACAGCAACATGCACTTTTGCAACAGGGATTAAGATATCAAGATGCACCCTAACATGAATACAAAGCACGTCAACATGTAGATCACGAGGAGAAGAACATGTGCATATCAAGATCGTCATCATAGCATCAACAGTGGCAAAGTTATAGCACTCAAAAGATGCATACATGATGTTAACAATCAGCAGATTACAGTAGTTCATATCACATACTCCCTCTGTTCACTTTTGTAAGTCGTTTAGGACAGCTGAAATTGAACTGTTTTAGGTGTTGTCTTAAATATCTAAATGGTCTTACAAGAGTGAACGGAGGGAGTAGTAGTTTTGCAACAAAGATTAAGGCATCAAGATGAATATTAACATGAATGCAAACTATACCATCATCTAGAGCATCAAGAGATGAGCATTTTAACATATCATGCATGCAAAATGGAGCAATATGCATGAAGTTATCATTCTGTAAACATGCGCACAAGAGATGATTTCCTGTGGACTTAATAAAAAAACACCTCACGGATCTAGGGTTCCGAGGCACACAAACCGAGGATCGTCGAAGGACTCGCCGGAGTTGCGTGGAGGAGGCGGACGGAGTTGGGGAAGGCGCCGGAGGGGACGGGGACACCGGATCTGGGCGGAGGCCTCGAGGCTCAGGGCGAGGCGCGGGGGCGCGGCGACGCACGTACGACGGGGCGGCGGCGCAACTGCAACTGGGGCGGGGCGGCGAAGATCGGGGGCGGCGCGGAGCTCGCCGGCGGCGCGAGGGAGGCGACCGGTGGAAGGGTCGGGGGCGGAGGTGCTCGGTCGCTCGGCCCGGTTCAAGCCCGGTGCGGGCCGGAGCCGGGCCCACGGCGGTGGCAGCAAAGTGGACGCAAGGCGCGGGCGACGCGGCAGCTCCTGATTCGCAGAGGGGACGGCGGCGGACATGTCCGGTGCACAGGGGAAGAGGAAGGCTAGGGTTAGGGTAGGGTTTGATCCGGAATTTCGGGGAAGGAGGTTTTTATATAGGTAGAGGGAGCTAGGAGAGTCCATATGAGGTGCGTTTTTCGCCCACACGATCGTGATCCAACGACGGAGAGCATGGAGGGGGTTTGGATGGGCTATTGGGCTGTTGTGAAGGGGTGCTGGGCTGCAAAGAGAGAGGGTCTTTTGCGGCTACCCGGTTAACCGTTGGGGCACCAAATGACCTCCAAATGGAACGAAATTTGATGGGCGGTCTACCGGTGATATACCAAGGCCACTCGGCAAATATCGGCCCATTCCGAGAACGTTTTTTGGAGGCTCACAAAACAAGAACTGGGAGGTGCCACGGGCGCGTGCGAGTGTGGTTGGGCTCAGAACAGACAACAGAGAGAACCGGGGGAACCCAAACGGATGCAAGTTTTGAAAAACATGTAGATGAAATGCATATGATGACATGGCAAGATGCAACACGCAAGCAAATGACATGGCAACAATGATGAATAACTGGAATACACCTGGCGCATCGGTCTCAGAGTGTTACAACTCTCCTCCACTAACAAGAGATCTCGTCCCGAGATCTTAGGAACGAGACGGAATAGAAGAGGAAGAGGTGAAGTAAGAACGCAAGAGAAGAGATGAACCAAGTCGAGAGCACTCGTGTAGAAAGAGGTACGGCTAATATGACAAGAATCAAAAGCTCATGGAAACAAGATAGACTCTGAAACCACTCCGGTTAGAACAAGGTAGAAAAGGAATAAGAGTGAAAGAATTCCGGCAGCACTCTGGCTGAAAATGGAAGGAATAGAACATGAACTTCACAAGATGGGATGACACTAGATGAGATGAGCAACGCAATGCCTCCGGAAGAACTGAAAGAATGGAATGAAAAGAACTTAGAAGGAAGGTTTGAACGGAGTTGTTGAGAAAATCCACAATGAAAGAATCAGCTTGTTGTGGACCTATGGAAAAACATCTCAAAACTTGAGGTGAAACTCTGCCACAAGCAAATGTCTGAATAGCTGAGAAGAGCGAAAAAATGCAGAACTCCACTCAGAATAAAATGAAGAATTATTTGCACTTCGAGACGCGAGAAGAAAAGATACTTGAACTCCTCCAACAAGAATCTTGATGAACTCTTGAAGAATGAATTAAATCATGAAGAACCACCATGAAGATCTCCGGTGACGAAAGGATGATGACATAGAATGAAGGATGAAAGAATAAGATGAGCCTTGTGTGGATTTAGATGGGGGTTTCGATGAAATGGCCGAGGAAAAATTTGAACTCCGGAAAAGAAAAGATGAAAACACTTCGAACCGCGAAATTATTCATCATGAACAAACTCCGAAGGAAGGGATTAATCACTTGGAGGAAATAAGAATAAGATTTATTGTATGCTTATCCTTCATCAAATTAAATTGATGACAAGCAATGGATTTTGCATACTACTTATTCTTGTTGAAAAGGATTAAGGGGAATATGGCGCAACCTTGAGGAAGGTCTTCAATGAACCACCGGTAGGATTGGAACGAACGAATGAATTAATATGATAACAAAGGAAAAGAATCTGAATGAACCACCGTAAGAATTTGAAAACGACTGATGAAAGAGAAGGAATCACCGGGAAGAATTAGAAGAACCAAATATGCTCTGAGTGGATTTAGATACAAGAAAACGGGAAGAACTCGAGCTGATTAAAGAGCACTTGAACGAAGCGCCGGGATAATTGGATAACGGTAGCTGAATTGTGAGGACGAAGAATTCTTCTAGAATGATGGCCTCCAGTGAAAAGAAATGGAAAACAACTCCTGACATACTCCGGATGGGTAAGAAAATAATATCTGACAAATGGAATAATTCGAGAGGATAACATTAAGCTAGAACCACAAATCTTCGAGAGAATGGGCATGATTTAGGAGAAACTCTTCTTCGATCTTCAAATGACGATGAGAAACACCACCAAAATTACTGAGATACTCCAGTTGAATGCAAAGAGGTTGAACCAACAATGAAATGATTTGAAATCGATCTCGGAAAGGCATCTGACTGATGAAATTCATTCTTACCTCAAACTCCGAAAAGAATTAGGGATGGCTCCGGAATAATTAGAAGATTCAGGTCAGATCCTGGGAAAAGACATGTGGGTTAGGGCCCACTAAAAGAAAACATGGTTGAAAAAGGATTTTTGAACAGATAGATGATGCACCAGAACAATTGAAATATTTGAATGAGGTGATAACTCGAATTAATTCGAACACAAGAGAATCTCCTGAGATGTCTTCAGCACTCCGGAATGATAAAATGGCGAGAGATGGACGAGCAGGGAAAACACTTTATCCAAGTAAAAGAATACGATCAACACCGAAAAACTTGAATTGAATCCACCGGAAAAGAGAAGAGATGAAGAATGTCAAACAAGACGAGAATTCACCAGTTGAAATAATTTACGAAAGACTGAAGAGGTTCCGCATGAATGAAATTGATGTCGAATAGAGATGCAAACTCTCGGAAGAAAAAGGGGTGGGAGGGCGGGAAAGATAAAGGCAACTTTGAAGGGCGAACCGACAAATAACTTGAAAAGGCACCGGTTGAAATAATTGAGTAAAGAATGCAAAGGCTTCGGACGAGTAGGATGGATATTCGATTACGGACTCCGGCTCCGAGAAGAAAAAGGGTGGGCGGGTGGGAAAAGAAAATAACTAAGGATTGAACTTGGCAAAGATGAAGAGGCTCGAGTCAACTTGACGAGAAATGCACCGGATGAAAAGAGCTGACACACAATGATCGGAAAACCAACTGTGTGATCCTAAAGAAAAATTTGAAGGGAAGAGGAGTAAGTCAAAACACCTATGTCAATATTCCTCACCAGAGCGATGAAGTGGCTGAGGAGTAAAAAGAATTCCTACTCTCCGATATAACTAGACTCCAAAAACAGTTTTCTTCTAGACTCAACAATGGCCAACTACGAACATTCAAGGGGGCTCCTATGGTCGGTCGAGGCTCTGATACCAACTTGTCACGCCCAATATGCAAACTCGAAAGTCCCACCAAGGATAGAAGCGCATATTGGAGACGCTTTTTAAAGGTGGATATCATTACATCGTCCATTCCATAGTAGTTGGGGATACATACGAGAGGCATACAATGCCACATGAATACAACATCACCATACATAAGAGCAACATCCGACTACGGATGAAACACAAACAGAAACTCAAACGACATCCACCCTGCTAGCCCAGGCTGCCGACCTGGAACCTATCCCCTGATCGAAGAAGAAGTAGAAGAAGAACTCCAAAACAAGTAACATCGCTCTCGCGTCATGATCATCGCACTACCTGTACCTGCAACTATTGTTGTAGTAATCTGTGAGCCACGAGGAATCAGCAATCCCATTACCATGGGTATCAAGACTAGCAAATCTTAATGGGTAAGGAAAGGATAAGTGGTGGGGTTGCAGCAGCGACTAAGCATTATATGGTGGCTAACATACGCAAATAAGAGAGAGAAGAGAAGAAATGCCGCACAGTCGAGAAGCTAGAAGTGATCAAGAAGTGATCCTGAAACTACTTACATTCATACATAACCCAAACCATTTCACTTCCCGGACTCCGCTGAAAAGAGACCATCACGGCTACACACGCGGTTGACGCACTTTAATTAAGTCAAGCGTCAAGTTCTCTACAACTGGATATTAACAAATTCCCATCAACCACATAACCGCGGGCACGGCTTTCGAAAGTTTAAACCCTGTAGGGGTGTCCCAACTTAGCCCATCACAAGCTCTCACGATCAGCGAAGGATATTCCTTCTCCCGGGAAAACCCGATCAGTCTCGGAATCTCGGTTACAAGACATTTCGACAATGGTAAAATGAGACCAGCAAGACCACCCAACTGTGTCGACAAATCCCGATAGGATCTGCACATATCTCATTCTTGGGCACACCGGATGAGACATCCTACGAGTAAAACCAGCCTCAAGTTTCCCCAAGGTGGCCCCGTAGTCTACTCAGCTCAGACCAACACTTAGAGAAGCACTGGCCTGGGGGGGGTTAAAATAAAGATGACCCTCGGGTTAGTTACTCCCAAGGGAAAGGTTATAGGTTGTTAGGCAAATGTAAAACCAAGGTTGGGCCTTGCTGGAGGAGTTTTATTCAAAGCGAACTGTCAAGGGGTTCCCATAAACCCGACCGCGTAAGGAACGCAAATCAAGGAACATAACACCGGTATGACGGAAACTAGGGCGGCAAGAGTGGAACAAAACACCAGGCATAAGGCCGAGCCTTCCACCCTTTACCAAGTATATAGATGCATTAATTAAATAAGAGATATTGTGATATCCTAACATAATCATGTTCCAACATGGACCAATCTTCAACTTCACCTGCAAGTAACAACACTATAAGAGGGGCTGAGCAAAAGCGGTAACTTAGCCAAACAACAGTTTGCTAGGAAGGGTGAAAAGGTTAGAGGCTGACATGGCAATTTGGGAGGCTTGATAAACAAGTGATAGGTAGCACAGCATAGCGATAGAACGAAGCAACTAGCATAGCAATGATAGTAGTGAGATCCAGGGTAACGGTCATCTTGCCTGAAATCCCGCTAGGAAGAAGAAGGAGTCCATGAAGAAGATGAACGGGCGAAGATGAACCAAGCGTAGTCGAACGAATCCTCACGATCGCAATGAAACAAGAACTATCAAGAAGAAGCACAACCAGAAAGAAGCAAACAACATGGTAAGCACACAACACATAAACATGACATGATGCACAACCAAGCATGATGCATTACAAAGGCTATATAATGCTACTCATGACAAGAGATGATGCAAACAAGAACAACACATCAAAGCAAGTTTAAATGAGGTCGGAAATAACATATAACAAATCCGGTAAGTCCTCATATGCAAATTTCAAAATTGGTCCAGATCTGAATAAACCTTATGTTCAAGTTTTTAAACAGCAATTTAAGATGCATCAAGATGATCTATACGAAATTCTATTCAAGTTCCATATAAAGTTTATTTAGTTCGGAGCTACGGCCTAGAAGATATGAGCAAAACAAGTTAAACATGGCATTTATGCAAAAATACATTGAAACATCCAGCACTCTCAAAACATTGATGCAACATGATAATATGAAACGACATGTAAAATAAAGCAAGTTTCATATAAAGCATTCTCAAAACGGAGGAACGGTGCAACACATACACTCCAAACAAGATATAACAACAATCTGCCAAAAACAGCAAGTACGCACTTTGCAATCATCAAAACCACATACTACAGGAATTATATGAACATAAACTTGACATTCACTTCATGTACAGATAACATACTTCAAATATCATTAAGGTTCAGGTTCATAGGCATCAAGATTAAACCAAGATGATCAAAGCAAAATGCAACTTTATAACACAGGAGCATATACATGAACAGAGTTAATATGATGGCATGTTGGAGGCATCAAACAAAGCTGCTACAGCAACTATACATAGCAACCAATGGCATGGCATCAAAATACACATAACAAAGATCAAATAACATCATGGCATCATATACATATTGCCCATGGATTAGTAGGAACCAACAAGACAAGATTGAATGTTGAAACAGTTTCAGCAAGTGTAAATTAGCAACATTATCATAGCATGTTTGCAAGCATTAAACAGAGGCATATGACATCCAAAATTATAAAACATGTCATGTAAACAGAGTACTCATAACATACTACAAAACATGTAATTGGAGCATCTGCAGTATAGGCATGTATCAACTAATATCAAGCTCACAACAAGGCATCATGAAGTTAACAGAAATCTGGAACAACATGTAGGCATGTTCATGGCAATGAAAACATATGCTACAAGACATATATAGGGCACCAAAAGGCATGGCATGGTAGAGCATAACATATAAAAGAAAACATGCCAACTAAGCATCTCCATAATATGCATGGCTTAATTGGTAGCATCAAGCTAACATGGCATCCTGATATGACAAAACAGACTTGACAGAAAGTTAACAGCAAGTAGCCCACTTCACAAGCTTGATGCACTCACTACAGGGCATATAAAAATACATGGATTGCACCCATATAAACATGGAATGAAAATTATCCTAAAACAAGTGGACATCATGATCATAGGATGCACAAACAAAATGCAACAAAAATGACAAATCAGTAAGTTACAGCAATTTTCAGCAGTTAACAGCAACATGCACTTTTGCAACAGGGATTAAGATATCAAGATGCACCCTAACATGAATACAAAGCACGTCAACATGTAGATCACGAGGAGAAGAACATGTGCATATCAAGATCGTCATCATAGCATCAACAGTGGCAAAGTTATAGCACTCAAAAGATGCATACATGATGTTAACAATCAGCAGATTACAGTAGTTCATATCACATACTCCTCTGTTCACTTTTGTAAGTCGTTTAGGACAGCTGAAATTGAAACTGTTTTAGGTGTTGTCTTAAATATCTAAATGGTCTTACAAGAGTGAACGGAGGGAGTAGTAGTTTTGCAACAAAGATTAAGGCATCAAGATGAATATTAACATGAATGCAACTATACCATCATCTAGAGCATCAAGAGATGAGCATTTTAACATATCATGCATGCAAAATGGAGCAATATGCATGAAGTTATCATTCTGTAAACATGCGCACAAGAGATGATTTCCTGTGGACTTAATAAAAAAACACCTCACGGATCTAGGGTTCCGAGGCACACAAACCGAGGATCGTCGAAGGACTCGCCGGAGTTGCGTGGAGGAGGCGGACGGAGTTGGGGAAGGCGCCGGAGGGGACGGGGACACCGGATATGGGCGGAGGCCTCGAGGCTCAGGGCGAGGCGCGGGGGCGCGGCGACGCACGTACGACGGGGCGGCGGCGCAACTGCAACTGGGGCGGGGCGGCGAAGATCGGGGGCGGCGCGGAGCTCGCCGGCGGCGCGAGGGAGGCGACCGGTGGAAGGGTCGGGGGCGGAGGTGCTCGGTCGCTCGGCCCGGTTCAAGCCCGGTGCGGGCCGGAGCCGGGCCCACGGCGGTGGCAGCAAAGTGGACGCAAGGCGCGGGCGACGCGGCAGCTCCTGATTCGCAGAGGGGACGGCGGCGGACATGTCCGGTGCACAGGGGAAGAGGAAGGCTAGGGTTAGGGTAGGGTTTGATCCGGAATTTCGGGGAAGGAGGTTTTTATATAGGTAGAGGGAGCTAGGAGAATCCATATGAGGTGCGTTTTTCGCCCACACGATCGTGATCCAACGACGGAGAGCATGGAGGGGGTTTGGATGGGCTATTGGGCTGTTGTGAAGGGGTGCTGGGCTGCAAAGAGAGAGGGTCTTTTGCGGCTACCCGGTTAACCGTTGGGGCACCAAATGACCTCCAAATGGAACGAAATTTGATGGGCGGTCTACCGGTGATATACCAAGGCCACTCGGCAAATATCGGCCCATTCCGAGAACGTTTTTTGGAGGCTCACAAAACAAGAACTGGGAGGTGCCACGGGCGCGTGCGAGTGTGGTTGGGCTCAGAACAGACAACAGAGAGAACCGGGGGAACCCAAACGGATGCAAGTTTTGAAAAACATGTAGATGAAATGCATATGATGACATGGCAAGATGCAACACGCAAGCAAATGACATGGCAACAATGATGAATAACTGGAATACACCTGGCGCATCGGTCTCAGAGTGTTACAACTCTCCTCCACTAACAAGAGATCTCGTCCCGAGATCTTAGGAACGAGACGGAATAGAAGAGGAAGAGGTGAAGTAAGAACGCAAGAGAAGAGATGAACCAAGTCGAGAGCACTCGTGTAGAAAGAGGTACGGCTAATATGACAAGAATCAAAAGCTCATGGAAACAAGATAGACTCTGAAACCACTCCGGTTAGAACAAGGTAGAAAAGGAATAAGAGCGAAAGAATTCCGGCAGCACTCTGGCTGAAAATGAAAGGAATAGAACATGAACTTCACAAGATGGGATGACACTAGATGAGATGAGCAACGCAATGCCTCCGGAAGAACTGAAAGAATGGAATGAAAAGAACTTAGAAGGAAGGTTTGAACGGAGTTGTTGAGAAAATCCACAATGAAAGAATCAGCTTGTTGTGGACCTATGGAAAAACATCTCAAAACTTGAGGTGAAACTCTGCCACAAGCAAATGTCTGAATAGCTGAGAAGAGCGAAAAAATGCAGAACTCCACTCAGAATAAAATGAAGAATTATTTGCACTTCTAGACGCGAGAAGAAAAGATACTTGAACTCCTCCAACAAGAATCTTGATGAACTCTTGAAGAATGAATTAAATCATGAAGAACCACCATGAAGATCTCCGGTGACGAAAGGATGATGACATAGAATGAAGGATGAAAGAATAAGATGAGCCTTGTGTGGATTTAGATGGGGGTTTCGATGAAATGGCCGAGGAAAATTTGAACTCCGGAAAAGAAAAGATGAAAACACTTCGAACCGCGAAATTATTCATCATGAACAAACTCCGAAGGAAGGGATTAATCACTTGGAGGAAATAAGAATAAGATTTATTGTATGCTTATCCTTCATCAAATTAAATTGATGACAAGCAATGGATTTTGCATACTACTTATTCTTGTTGAAAAGGATTAAGGGGAATATGGCGCAACCTTGAGGAAGGTCTTCAATGAACCACCGGTAGGATTGGAACGAACGAATGAATTAATATGATAACAAAGGAAAAGAATCTGAATGAACCACCGTAAGAATTTGAAAACGACTGATGAAAGAGAAGGAATCACCGGGAAGAATTAGAAGAACCAAATATGCTCTGAGTGGATTTAGATACAAGAAAACGGGAAGAACTCGAGCTGATTAAAGAGCACTTGAACGAAGCGCCGGGATAATTGGATAACGGTAGCTGAATTGTGAGGACGAAGAATTCTTCTAGAATGATGGCCTCCAGTGAAAAGAAATGGAAAACAACTCCTGACATACTCCGGATGGGTAAGAAAATAATATCTGACAAATGGAATAATTCGAGAGGATAACATTAAGCTAGAACCACAAATCTTCGAGAGAATGGGCATGATTTAGGAGAAACTCTTCTTCGATCTTCAAATGACGATGAGAAACACCACCAAAATTACTGAGATACTCCAGTTGAATGCAAAGAGGTTGAACCAACAATGAAATGATTTGAAATCGATCTCGGAAAGGCATCTGACTGATGAAATTCATTCTTACCTCAAACTCCGAAAAGAATTAGGGATGGCTCCGGAATAATTAGAAGATTCAGGTCAGATCCTGGAAAAGACATGTGGGTTAGGGCCCACTAAAAGAAAACATGGTTGAAAAAGGATTTTTGAACAGATAGATGATGCACCAGAACAATTGAAATATTTGAATGAGGTGATAACCTCGAATTAATTCGAACACAAGAGAATCTCTTGAGATGTCTTCAGCACTCCGGAATGATAAAATGGCGAGAGATGGACGAGCAGGGAAAACACTTTATCCAAGTAAAAGAATACGATCAACACCGAAAAACTTGAATTGAATCCACCGGAAAAGAGAAGAGATGAAGAATGTCAAACAAGACGAGAATTCACCAGTTGAAATAATTTACGAAAGACTGAAGAGGTTCCGCATGAATGAAATTGATGTCGAATAGAGATGCAAACTCTCGGAAGAAAAAGGGGTGGAGGGCGGGAAAGATAAAGGCAACTTTGAAGGGCGAACCGACAAATAACTTGAAAAGGCACCGGTTGAAATAATTGAGTAAAGAATGCAAAGGCTTCGGACGAGTAGGATGGATATTCGATTACGGACTCCGGCTCCGAGAAGAAAAAGGGTGGGCGGGTGGGAAAAGAAAATAACTAAGGATTGAACTTGGCAAAGATGAAGAGGCTCGAGTCAACTTGACGAGAAATGCACCGGATGAAAAGAGCTGACACACAATGATCGGAAAACCAACTGTGTGATCCTAAAGAAAATTTGAAGGGAAGAGGAGTAAGTCAAAACACCTATGTCAATATTCCTCACCAGAGCGATGAAGTGGCTGAGGAGTAAAAAGAATTCCTACTCTCCGATATAACTAGACTCCAAAAACAGTTTTCTTCTAGACTCAACAATGGCCAACTACGAACATTCAAGGGGGCTCCTATGGTCGGTCGAGGCTCTGATACCAACTTGTCACGCCCAATATGCAAACTCGAAAGTCCCACCAAGGATAGAAGCGCATATTGGAGACGCTTTTTAAAGGTGGATATCATTACATCGTCCATTCCATAGTAGTTGGGGATACATACGAGGAGGCATACAATGCCACATGAATACAACATCACCATACATAAGAGCAACATCCGACTACGGATGAAACACAAACAGAAACTCAAACGACATCCACCCTGCTAGCCCAGGCTGCCGACCTGGAACCTATCCCCTGATCGAAGAAGAAGTAGAAGAAGAACTCCAAAACAAGTAACATCGCTCTCGCGTCATGATCATCGCACTACCTGTACCTGCAACTATTGTTGTAGTAATCTGTGAGCCACGAGGAATCAGCAATCCCATTACCATGGGTATCAAGACTAGCAAATCTTAATGGGTAAGGAAAGGATAAGTGGTGGGGTTGCAGCAGCGACTAAGCATTATATGGTGGCTAACATACGCAAATAAGAGAGAGAAGAGAAGAAACGCCGCACAGTCGAGAAGCTAGAAGTGATCAAGAAGTGATCCTGAAACTACTTACATTCATACATAACCCAAACCATTTTCACTTCCCGGACTCCGCTGAAAAGAGACCATCACGGCTACACACGCGGTTGACGCACTTTAATTAAGTCAAGCGTCAAGTTCTCTACAACTGGATATTAACAAATTCCCATCAACCACATAACCGCGGGCACGGCTTTCGAAAGTTTAAACCCTGTAGGGGTGTCCCAACTTAGCCCATCACAAGCTCTCACGATCAGCGAAGGATATTCCTTCTCCCGGGAAAACCCGATCAGTCTCGGAATCTCGGTTACAAGACATTTCGACAATGGTAAAATGAGACCAGCAAGACCACCCAACTGTGTCGACAAATCCCGATAGGATCTGCACATATCTCATTCTTGGGGCACACCGGATGAGACATCCTACGAGTAAAACCAGCCCTCAAGTTTCCCCAAGGTGGCCCCGTAGTCTACTCAGCTCAGACCAACACTTAGAGAAGCACTGGCCTGGGGGGGGTTAAAATAAAGATGACCCTCGGGTTAGTTACTCCCAAGGCAAAGGTTATAGGTTGTTAGGCAAATGTAAAACCAAGGTTGTGCCTTACTGGAGGAGTTTTATTCAAAGCAAACTGTCAAGGGGTTCCCATAAACCCGACCGCGTAAGGAACATAACACCGGTGTGACGGAAACTAGGGCGGCAAGAGTGGA
Organism: Triticum aestivum; assembly: GCF_018294505.1. Lineage (NCBI taxonomy): Eukaryota > Viridiplantae > Streptophyta > Magnoliopsida > Poales > Poaceae > Triticum > Triticum aestivum. Next base: position 629,250,258 of record NC_057813.1, read on the forward strand.
ACAAAACACCAGGCATAAGGCCGAGCCTTCCACCCTTTACCAAGTATATAGATGCATTAGTTAAAATAAGAGATATTGTGATATCCCAACATAATCCTGTCCAACATGGAGCAATCTTCAACTCCACCTGTAACTAACAACGCTATAAGAGGGGCTGAGCAAAAGCAGTAACATAGCCAAACAACGGTTTGCTAGGAAGGGTGAAAAAGGTTAGAGGCTCACATGGCAATTTGGCAGGCTTGAAAAACAAGTGATAGGTAGCACAGCATAGCGATAGAACAAACCAACTAGCATAGCAATTATAGTAGTGAGATCCAGGGTAACGGTCATCTTGCCTGAAATCTCGCTAGGAAGAAGAACGAGTCCATGAAGAAGACGAACAGGCGAAGACGAACCAAGCGTAGTCGAACGAATCCTCACGATCGCAATGAAACAAGAACTATCGAGAAGAAGCACAACCAGAAAGAAGCAAACAACATGGTAAGCACACAACACATAAACATGACATGATGCACAACCAAGCATGATGCATTACAAAGGCTATATAATGCTACTCATGACAAGAGATGATGCAAACAAGAACAACACATCAAAGCAAGTTTAAATGAGGTCGGAAATAACATATAACAAATCCGGTAAGTCCTCATATGCAAATTTCAAAATTGGTCCAGATCTGAATAAACCTTATGTTCAAGTTTTTTAAACAGCAATTTAAGATGCATCAAGATGATCTATACGAAATTCTATTCAAGTTCCATATAAAGTTTATTTAGTTCGGAGCTACGGCCTAGAAGATATGAGCAAAACAAGTTAAACATGACATTTATGCAAAAATACATTGAAACATCCAGCAAACACTCTCAAAACATTGATGCAACATGATAATATGAAACGACATGTAAAATAAAGCAAGTTTCATATAAATCATTCTCAAAACGGAGGAACGGTGCAACACATACACTCCAAACAAGATATAACAACAATCTGCCAAAAACAGCAAGTACGCACTTTGCAATCATCAAAACCACATACTACAGGAATTATATGAACATAAACTTGACATGCACTTCATGTACAGATAACATACTTCAAATATCATTAAGGTTCAGGTTCATAGGCATCAAGATTAAACCAAGATGATCAAAGCAAAATGCAACTTTATAACACAGGAGCATATACATGAACAGAGTTAATATGATGGCATGTTGGAGGCATCAAACAAAGCTGCTACAGCAACTATACATAGCAACCAATGGCATGGCATCAAAATACACATAACAAAGATCAAATAACATCAGGGCATCATATACATATGGCCCATGGAATAGTAGGAACCAACAAGACAAGATTGAATGTTGAAACAGTTTCAGCAAGTGTAAATCAGCAACATTATCATAACATGTTTGCAAGCCTGAAACAGAGGCGTATGGCATGTGAACCGAGTACTCATAACATACTACAAAACATGTAATTGGAGCATCTCCAGAATAGGCATGTATCAACTAATATCAAGCTCACAACAAGGCATCATGAAGTCATCATGAAGTTGATAGAAATCTGGAACAACGTGTATGCATGTTCATGGCAATGAAAATATATGCTACAGGACATATATAGGGCACCAAAAGGCATGGCATGGTAGAGCATAACAAAGAAAATAACACATGTCAACTAAGCATCTCAAGAATATGCATGGATTAATTGGTAGCATCAAGCAAACATGACATCAAGATATGACAGAAACAGACTTGACAGAAAGTTAACAGTAAGTAGCCCACTTCACAAGCTTGATACACTCATTACAGGTCATATAAAAATACATGGATTGCACCCCTATAAAGATGGCATGAAAATTCTCCTAAAATATGTAGACATCATGCTCATAGGATGCACACACAAAATGCAACAAAAATGAAAAATCAGCAAGTTAAAGTAGTCTTCAGTAATTAACAGCAATATGCACTTTTGCAACAGGGATTAAGATATCAAGATGCACCCTAACATGAATGGAAAGCACACCAACATGTAGAGCACGAGGAGCAGAACATGTGCATATCAAGACCATCATCATAGCATCAACAGGGGCAAAGTTATAGCACTCAAAAGATGCATACATGATGTTAACAATCAGCAGATTACAGCAGTTCATATCAGATAGCAGTTTTGCAATGAAGATTAAGGCATCAAGATGAACATTAAAATGAATTCAAACTAGACCGTCATCTAGAGTGTCAAGAGATGAACATTTTGACATATCATGCACGCAAAACGGAGCAATATGCATGAAGTTATGATCATGTAAATATGTGCACAAGAGATGATTTCCTGTGGACTTAGTAAAAAAACACCTCACGGATCTAGGGTTCCGGGGCACGCAAACCGAGGAGTTGGGGAAGGCGCCGGAGGGGACGGGGACGCCGGATCTGGCCGTAGGCGGCGAGGCAGAGGGCGAGGCGCGGCGGCGCATGTACAGCGGGGCGGCGGCGCAACTGCGGCGACGGTGGGGCGGTGGACGAAGGCGGCGGGGCGGCGAAGATCGGGGGCGGCGCAGAGCTCGCCGGCGGTGGGGTTGGGGGCGGAGGCGCGCGGGCGCTCGGCCCGGTTCGAGCCCGGGGCGGGCCGGAGTCAGGCCTCGTGGGCCCGCGGCGGAGGCGGCGAAGTGGGCGCTGGGTGCGAGCGACGTTGAAGCTCCTGATTCGCCGAGCGGACGTGTCCGGCGCCAGGCGGACATGTTCGGCGCACGGGGGGAAGAGGAAGGCTAGGGTTAGGGTAGGATTTGATCCGGAATTTCGGGGAAGGAGGTCTTTATATAGGTAGTGGGAGCTAGGAGAGTCCAAATGAGGTACGGTTTTCACCCACACGATCGTGATCCAACGACGGAGAGAATGGAGCGGGTTTGGATGGGCTATTGGGCTGTTGTGAAGAGGTGCTGGGCTGCAAAGAGAGAGGGGCTTTTGCGGCTACCCGGTTAACCGTTGGGGCACCAAACGACCTCCAAATGGAACAAAATTTGACGGGCGGTCTACCGCTGATATACCAAGGCCACTCAGCAAATCTCGGTCCATTTCGGGAACCTTTTTCGGCGGCTCACAAAACAAGAACCGGGAGGTGACGCGGGCGCGGGCCAGTGTGGTTGGGCTCAGAACGGACAACGAAGAGAACCGGGGGAACCCGAACGGATGCAAGTTTTGAAAAACATGCAGATGAAATGCATATGATGACATGGCAAGATGCAACACGCAAGCAAATGACATGGCAACAATGACGAATAACTGGAATACACCTGGTGTATCGGTCTCGGGGCATTACACCCCCTCCATAGTTAGACACCTCGGTCATATCGTCGTAGTGCTTAGGCGAAGCCTTGCACCGGCAACTTCATCATCACCGTCACCGCGCCGTCGTGCTGACGAAAATCTCCCTCAGCCTCAACTGGATCAAGAGTACGAGGGACGTCCCCGAGCTGAACGTGTGCTGATCGCGGAGGTGATGTACGTTCGGTGCTAAGATCGGTCGGATCATGAAGACGTATGACTACATCAGCCGCGTTGTCATAACTCTTCTGCTTTCGGTCTACGAGGGTACGTGGACACACTCTCCCCTCTGGTTGCTATGCATCACATAGATAGATCTTGCGTGATCGTAGAAATTTTTTTGAAATTACCGCGTTCCCCAACAATTCCAAGAGAAGGCTAGAATTGAATGATCAAGCAGGAATCCGTGTGAAGAAGAATTTTGGTTCTCTTGGTATGGAAGCTGGCGGATATGGAAATATCAAGTTTTGGTGAAAAGGAATGTAGGAACTATTTGCAAGAGAAAAGAAGGCTACAACTTGGTGCTAGGGATGCACATGTTGTTTATCCATATTTAATACAGATGCAGTCAAAAGATCCAAACTTTTTGCCATGTTTTGGATGTGGCTGAGGATGGACGTCTGGAAAATGTCTTTTGGGTAGATGCAAGTAGGGCTGCATATGAGTCTTATTGGGATGTCATCACATTTGACACTACATACTTAACAAACAAGTATAAAATGCCTTTCGCTCCTTTTATTGGCGTAAATCATCATGGATAATTTGTTCTATTAGGTTGTGGTCTTCTTTCTGTTTGGTTATTTCAATCTTGGCTCTGTTGTATGTCATACAAACCATCAAATGCTATCATCACTGACCAATGCAAAATACTATTGAAGCGGTTTTTCCTCAAACTCGTCATAGATGGTGTATATGGCATATCATGAAGAAGATTCCTGGAAAGCTTAGTGGGTATGGAAAGTATGAAAACATTAAATATACTTTTTTTGAAATCTGGTTTGTGATTCCTTGAAAAAAATGATTTTGACAAAGCTTGGGCAGAGATGATCAATAAATATGATCTTCAGGAAAATGAATGGCTTGCAGGATTATATGATAATAAAAATCTACGGGTACCAGCATATGTAAAAGATACATTTTGGGCAGGAACATCTTCAACACAAAGGAGTGAGAGTATGATTTTTTTTTTGACGGCCATGTCAGTGCAAGATCAACTCTGAAGCAATTTGTGGAGTAACATGAAAATGCATTAAGAGACAAGGTAGAGAAAGAAAACAAGGCTGATTCTAAGTCGTTCCAAGAGGAAATTCCATGCATTACTCTCTTTGACTTCGAGAAGCAATTTCAAGCAGCATATACCAATGCAAAGTTTCAAGAGTTTCAAGAGTAATTGAGAGGTAAAATCTATTGCTATCCATCTCTGCTGAACAAACAAGGGTCACTTTTCACATCTGGAGTCAGAGGACCGTGAGATTTTTTTGGAGGGGAGGATGGCGAGATTAAAGAGAAATGGATTACTTCAGAGTTCACGGTCTTGTTCAACCAAGGGGAATGTAATATGCAGTTTGAATTTCGAGGCATCTTGTGTAGCTACATTATTTCTGTGCTTGCTCTCATGAAGATTAGAGAAAGGATTTTACGGGCAAAAACGCATTTATTAAATGCTCCTATGATGATATGCTGAATACACCTGTTGTGCAGCGTTACGATGAACTGTGCAAGCGTTCTCACGAAGTGGCAGAGAAAACTAGGGGCTTTGGCACACAAAAAAGAAGTAAATAAATAGTTTGCCGACCAACTAAAAAACAAGGTTGTAAAAACTCGCGTAGCGCCTCGTTTCCTGTCTCTCGCCTCCTCGAGTCCCCGCGAGATGTAAATTACACCGGCGAGTCCTACGCATGCGCGCGTGCGTCTCCTCGGCTATCGCTGCAGCAAGTACGCGGCGACTGCTCGGGCGTCGGGCGCGATGAATGCACAGCGACGCCATCACGGGAAACGGTAGTACTCCACTGTACAAGAACCTCACGAGATCAACCCCCCCCCCCCCCCCCTCCCACCCTGTGTATAGCAACTCCATGCCCTGCCCACGGGCCACATTTCGAGTGTCACCAGTCACCACCCGCAATGACCTTCCCTTTGCGATGGGCAACATCGCTCCCAACGACGGGCCGTCGTCGCCGACTGCGTCGGCCATCGTCGCGCAGGCCGTGTTTGGGTCGCACGTCGTCAAGATAGACGGCTACTCCCGCATCAAGGGGCTTGGCAATGGCACATGCATCAAGTCCGAGACTTTCACCATCAGAGGCCATCCCTAGTGTATGCGCTACTACCCAGACGGCGAACGGACTAAAGACGCAGATTGGATATCCACCTATCTGTGCCTTGATGAGACTGATGCTAGTGAAGTTAAAGCAGGGTACAAGATAAGTTTGCTTGACCAAAACAGGCAACCAGTGGCAAAGTACAGCTTTTGCAGCAGCGAGAGACACACATTCACCGCGAAAAATCCCTCATGGGGCTTCGCTCAATTCATGAAGAGGAAGAACTTGGAGGAATCCCCTTACCTTAGGGATGACGTTTTCAGCATCAGAGCATCACCAACAACCGCGCTAAACTAGCGCCGCGCCTTAAATTAGGCCGTTTTAGCGCGCGCGTAACACGGCGGGTGGCTCCACCGGGCGCGCAAAAACGGCGCGCGCGGCATATGCAGTTCAGCGCGCTGGCCAAAATGCAATCGCGCGCCGTTTATTTGCTGCACCCGCTCCCGCGCGCTGGACTCTAGCGTGCTCGCTCTCCCACTTCCTCTCCCACTTTCACTCCCCATCCGGCCGCGCCGCAGCCGCCGCCCGCGCGCCCGGCGATCGTTCAAGCGCTTCCCCGGCCTATCCCCGCGCCGCCGCGCTTCCGCCCCATCCCCTCCTAGTCCCGCCGGCCCTCGCGCGCCTCCGTCGTCCGAGGAACAGCGCCTGAGCGATCGCTGTCGCGCCGCGCCCGCAAGGTGTTCGACAAAACGCCTACAAGGTATGTATTGCTCAAACTTCATGAATTTGGTGCATGTTTTGAATTGTAGTTTTTATAGTATAGTAATGAACATTGTAGATGAGTTCGTCGTATGATTCTTCCAAGAAGAATTTGATATGGAAGAGGAGGAGGATCTTGCAATGATCATAGCTATGCATATCAATAAAAAAACCGAAGCACGGTGGTTCGGTTATGGGTCGGGAGAAAATTTGGAGAGATAGGATTGATGACCATAACAGATTGATGAAGAACTATTTCTTGGAGAATCCCACATACCCGGAGTCGTATTTTCGTCGCCGGTTTAGGATGAGCACCGACTTGTTCAGGTGCATTGCAGAGAAACTAGCGAGCCATGACCGGTTTTTTCAGCAAAGGAGGAATGCCGCCGGAGAGCTCGGGCATAGCACCTTTCTGAAGGTGACAGCCGCTTTGCGTATGTTGGCATACGGTATCCCGGCCGATCTAGTTGATGATCACTTGGCTATGGGTGAGAGCCAAGCCATCATGTGTGTCAAGCGCTTTGCAGTGGGAATTGTGCAAGTGTTTAGCGAGGAGTATTTGAGATCTCCCACTGCTGAAGACGCCGCAAGGCTATTGGCGATGAACAAATCGCGCGGCTTTCCTGGCATGCTTGGCTCAATAGATTGCATGCATTGGAGTTGGAAGAATTGTCCAAAGGTATGGCATGGGCAATTCCACGGCCAAAAAAAGAGTTTCACTATAATCCTTAAAGCGGTGGCCGATCAGGAGACTTGGATTTGGCATGCATTCTTTGGAATGCCTGGATCTTTGAATGACATCAATGTTGTCAACCGGTCACCACTGATGAATAAGATTGCAAACGGTGAGTTGCCACCGATGCAGTTTGTAGCAAATGGTTGTACGTACAACTATGACTATTATCTAGCGGATGGCATCTATCCAAAGTGCCAAACCTTCGTGAAGCCGTTGAAAAAGTCGAAAGGTAAGAAAAATCTTGATTTGCACAATGCTCAGGCGGCGGCTAGAAAAGATGTGGAGAGAGCATTTGGGATTTTGCAAGCCTAATTTGCTATTGTGAGAGGACTGGCTAGATTTTGGGATCAAAAATGCTTTGGTACATCATGCACGCTTGTGTGATCACACACAACATGATCATCGAGAATGAGCGTGGCCAAGATTTAGACTACTCACAGTATGAGCTCTTGGGACATTCCGTGCGAGTGCGACGGAGGGCTGAAAGGGTAGCCCGTTTTATTGCCTCCTATCAGCCATTCGGCGTCCCGCAACGCACAATGAACTTCAGAAGGATCTGATTGAAGAGTGGTGGGCATGGCATGGATGACAAAGAGCATGATTTCTGCATTCGACATTATATAGTTCATGAACTATTTGTTGTGTTTATTGCATTATTTCTTGTACTGAACGATAAATTATTTGTTTGAGTTGTAATGATAACGAAATTGAACTATTTATTGTTAATTTATTTTGTTTGTTTGATCATTTTTGCTCTTCTTTTTCAAAATGTATATGTGGTTTGTGCGTGCTGCGCGCGTTGTATTTTTGCGCGCTGCTAGAGCGGCGCGCGCGCTGCATTATAGCACGGCCGTTGGAGCTAGCGCTGGCGGCCACGCTAAACCAGCAAAAGCGCGCGCGGCAAATAGGTTTTTTGCGCGCGGCACGAAGCGCGACTGTTGGAGATGCTCTCAGGTGGGATGTCTCCGTGTCAAAGGAGATCTTCACCGAGCCAATCCCACCGCACGTGGTCGTGCCACCGTCCAACATGCACCAACATCTTGGACAACTGCTCTTGGCCGGCGAGGCGGCCGATGTTACCTTCGAGGTTGGCGAGGAGACATTAGCTGCGCACAGGTGCATACTCGCAGCTCGGTCACCGGTCTTCAGGGCCCAGCTCCTTGGCCCCATGAAGGAGAAGACCGCAACTCAAGTGCTGATCGACGACATGGAAGCCAGGGTGTTCAAGGCGTTGCTCCACTTCATCTACACAGACTCGTTGCCCGCCATGGACGAAGGCGGTGCGGCGGAGATTGCTCAGCATCTACTGGTGGCGGCTGACAGGTATGATATGGAGAGGCTGAAGCTGATCTGTGAGGGGAAGCTGTGTGATCACATCTGCAAAAGCACGGTGGCAACCACGCTAGCACTGGCTGAGCAGCACGGTTGTGGTGCTCTCAAGAAGGCATGCGTCAAGTTCCTGATGTCTCCGGGTAACCTGAAGGCGGTCATGCAATCTGATGGATGTGAGCACGTGAGGAGCAGTTGCCCGGCTGTTCTGGACGAACTGCTCGCCAAGCTTGCTCCATGATCTCTTTGAGTAAACTCACAAGAACTCGATATTTGTCATGCTATTAATATTTTTAGAAGTGATGATATCTACTACTGGTATCTGTGAAGCGCTGTTAATTCTATTAAAATTAAGGTTGCTTGCGTTGCTGCATCTATTTGATTCAAACAGCCTTTTCCAGATAGTGCCATAGTGGCAAAGCTTTATAAAATTTTAAATATAAGCAAAAATTTGAAAACCGAGAGAAAATTCTGTTTATTCTGAAGAAATTATTGCAGAGTTCTCAAAATTAGTGGAAGCATTTAGAAATTCTAAGGAATGTCCTACAAAAATTTGGCGCATGGAATGTCCTCAAATTTAATAAGTTAGCAGATATTTACAATATGTTTTAATTGTAATTTCATACTAAGGGTAGTAACAACGTGGTGCGATGGTGTTTAATTTAAATGTGATATAAGTCATTATTACATAGTCATGGTCAAAAGTGTGTGAGTCAAAAAATTATTTAAAACATCTTGCATACCCCAAGTGGGGTTGGTCGAGTCTGACTGCTTGGCCCGTCTCCAAGGCCGCCGGGCACGTAAGGCGGTGTCTGTGGCCGGTCAGGGATGTCGCGACTCCAGGGGGCCTTCCGCCACAAGGTGGAGGACGACGGCGGAGGGGACGGTGGCCTCGTATGCCATGCCTACGAGGTCATTGTCTGATACTTCACCTAATTTTTAGTTTAGTTTACTTTAGTTTTCATTAGGTTAATTGAAACTTTGTTAAGTTTCATTATTTGGTTGAAATATATCAAAAATTAACAAATTTAATCTGTTTTAGCATAGATTTTATCCATTTTTATGCTCGATCCGTTTGAAAGAGGACAAACATTTGATGTGTACGATTGGATGCGTACGTCCAAAGTTGTTTTCACTTTCAGTTTCACAAAAAAATTAGCAGCAACTGATAACACCCAAATTCAGTGAATTTGAGTTATTTTGATTTGCGCTTGGACCAAAGTCTGAAATATTCACTTGAAGTCAAATAAATATTTGATTTTAAAAAAATACAAAATATTTGAATTCATGTGTATCATTGAATGAAATTGCTGAAATATTTTGGCCAAAAGGTAAATATTTCAGTGATTGCTGAAATTAATGAAATTCAGTAATATCACCGAGATCTCACTGGAAGTGAAAACCATGCTCCCAACTTGTTGCCCGCGGACATTTGATCCCCTCAGAATGTTGATCCGTCGCTGGAATTGGCCACGATAGTATCTCTCTATGATGGTACTCCCCGCGCCCACGCGTACCCCTCTCGGACAAGCTCGATATTCTTCTGGGCCAGCCTATGTGACGCCATCAATTAAATCATACACTAATCATACACGCAAATGTGTACGATCAAGATCAGGGACTCACGAGAAGATATCACAACACAACTCTAGACACAAACTGAAATAATACAAGCTTTATATTACAAGCCAGGGGCCTCGAGGGCTCGAATACATAAGCTCGACACACAAGAGTGAAACAATATCTGAGTACAGACATAAGTTAAACAAGGGTGCCTTAAGAAGGCTAGCACAAAAGCAACACGGCCGAAGAGGCAAGGCCTCCTGCCTGGGACCCCCTAAACTACTCCTGGTCGTTGGTGGCCTCCACGTAGTAGTATCCGTCGGCGGTGGCATCTGGCTCCAGGGATCCACCATCTGGTTGCAACAACCGGAAAGAAGAAGGAAGGGAGAAAAGGGGTAGCAAAGCAACCGTGAGTACTCATCCAAAATACTCGCAAGCATCAGATCTATACTAAGTATGCACTGGTATCAAATGGAAGATTTGTATCTGTGGACTGAATTGCAGAATGCCAGAATAGATGGGGAAGGCCTAGCCTATCGAAGACTAGCATCTTCAAGCAGCTCCAAGCATCTTGCAGCATGTAGGAGAGTAGATAATAGCAGTTTATAATTAAAAAGCATGTTGTAGCATTAACGCCCAGAGATCCTTCCCCGACTCCCTGCGAGAAAGCAATCCCGGGGCCACATATCTCAAGTATCCATTTCTCATTGTAAAAGATCAGGATATAAGTCTGAACGTCTGTTACCGTGAACACGGCTATTAATAGATAATCTTCCCTGCAGGGGTGCACCATGTTTTCCAACATGCTCGATTACCCTGGCCAGACACACTTTCCTGGGTCATGCCCGACCTCAGAAGATCAATGATAACCCACAAGTATAGGGTATCAATTGTAGCCTCTTTCGATAAGTAAGAGTTTCGAACCCAATGAGGAGCTAAAGGTAGAACAAATATTCCCTCAAGTTCTATCAACCACCAATACAACTCTATGCATGCTTAACATTTGCTTTACCTAAAACTAGAATGAAACTAGAAGGACTTTGTAGGTGTTGTTGGATAGATTTGCAAGAATATAAAGAGCACGTAAATATAAACTAGGGGCAGTTTAGGTAAAGAAGCAACAAAGTTAGTATAGAGAGTGTGGAAAAGTGGTGGTAAGAGTTGTGAAATTGTCCCTAAGCAATTGACTACTTTACTAGACCGGTAGCAAGTTTTATGTGGGAGAGGCCACTGCTAGCATGTTATCCCTGACTTGGAATTCTATGCACTTATGATTGGAACTATTAGCAAGCATCCGCAACTACTAACGTTCATTAAGATAAAACCCAACCATAGCATTAAGATATATTGGTCCCCCTTCAATCCCGTATGCATCAATTTCTATGCTAGGTTGAAGCTTCTATCACTCTTGCCCTCCAATACATAGTCTTATCAACATACAGCTAACCCTATGGTGTGATCCACGCACACGCTCATATGATGGGCACCAAAGGACAGCAACATAACCACAAGCAAATTAAATCAATCATAGCAATTCACCAATTACCGATAGAACAACGAAAATCTACTCAGACATCATAGGATGGCAACACATCATTGGATAATAATATGAAGCATAAAGCACCATGTTCAAGTAGAGGGTACAACAGGTTGCGGGAGAGTGGACCGCTGAATATAGATGGGGGAAGGTGCTGGAGATGTTGGTGAAGATGACGGCGGTGTTGGTGTAGATCGCGGTGATGATGATGGCCCCGGCGGTGTTCCGGCGCCGCCGGGAGAGAGGGGGAGAGAGCCCCCCTTCTTCTTCTTCTTCCTTGACCTTCTCCATAGATGGGAGAAGGGTTTCCCCTCTCGTCCATGGTCTCCATGGCGTGGGAGGGGTGATTGCCCCTCCGAGATTGGATTTGTCTCTCTGTCTCTCTCTTTGTTTTTGCATTCCCAGATTCTGCCCTTTCACCATTTCTTATATTCCTGGAGATCCGTAACTCTAATTGGATTGAAACCTTCAACATGATTTGTTTCCAGATATTAGCTTTCTTGCGGCAAAAGAAGAGCAGCAACTGCCTTACGAGGTGTCCACGAGGGTCAGGGGTGCGTCCACCCCCCTGAGGCGCGCTCCCTGCCTCGTGGGCCCCTCGAGAATCATCTCGCGTTGATTCTTCTTCCCGAAAATCATAAATATTCCAAAAATATTCTCCGTCCGTTTTTATCTCGTTTAGACTCCGTTTGATATGTGTTTTCTGCGGAACATAAAACATGCAACAAACAGGAACTGGTACTGGGCACTGGATCAATATGTTAGTCCCAAAAATAGTATAAAAAGTTGCCAAAAGTATATGAAAGTTGAATAATATTGACATGGAACAATCAAAATCTATAGATACGATGGAGACGTATCAGCATCCCCAAGCTTAATTCCTGCTCGTCCTCGAGTAGGTAAATGATAAAAAATGATGTGGAATGCTACCTAGCATAATCTTGATCATGTAATCTAATCATGGCAGGAATATTAAGACACGAGTGATTCAAAGCAATAGTCTATCATTTGACATAAAAGAATTTAATACTCGGGCATCCCAACAAACAATCATGTCTTTCAAAATATCAATGCTAAAGAACGTTATCCCTACAAAATCATATAGTCTTGTATGATCCTTTTTCTTAACACAAGGTACCCCTCATGCTCATCCCGGTGTCAGCCAAGCAATTGGTTCATAATTTTTAACGTGCTTCAGCTTTTTCAACCCTCACGCAATACATGAGCGCAAGCCATGGATATAGCACTACAGGTGGAATAGAATATGATGGTGGAGGTTGTTTGGAGAAGACAAAAGGGAGAAAGTCTCACATCGACGCGGCTAATCAATGGGCTATGGAGATGCCCATCAATTGATGTCAATGCGAGGAGTAGAGATTGCCATGCAACGGATGCACTAGAGCTATAAGTGTATGAAAGCTCAAACTGAAACTAAGTGGGTGTGCATCCAACTTGCTTCCTCATGAAGACCTCGGGCATTTGAGGAAGCCCATCATCGGAATATACAAGCCAAGTTCTACAATGAAAGTTCCCACTCGAGAGACTCTCTATATGAAGAACATGGTGCTATTTTGAAGCACAAGTGTGGTAAAAGGATAGTAACAATGCCCCTTCTCTCTTTTTCTCTCATTTTTTTATTTTTTTATTGTTTTAATTTTTTTAATTTTTTGATGGGCTTCTTTGGCTTTTTTTTATTTGGGCTTCTTTGGCCTCTTTTATTTTTCATAAAGTCTGGAGACTCATCCTGATTTGTGGGGGAATCATAGTCTCCATCATCCTTTCCTCACTGGAGCAATGCTCTAATAATGATGATCATCACACTTTATTTACTTACAACTCAATATTACAACTCGATACTAGAACAAAATATGACTCTATATGAATGCCTCTGGCAATGTACCAGGATGTGCAATGATCTAGCATAGTAAAGATATCAAAAAACGGACAAGCCATAAAAACATCATGCTAGCTGTCTTACGATCATGCAAAGCAATATGACAATGAATGCTCAACTCATGTATATGATGATGATGGAAGTTGCATGGCAATATATCTCGTAATGTCTATGAAAATACCATGATACGTAAGTATGGTGGCTGTTTTGAGGAAGATATAAGGAGGCTTATGTGTGATAGAGCCTATCGTATCACGGGGTTTGGATGCACCGGCAAATTTTGCACCAACTCTCGAGGTGAGAAAGGGCAATGCACAGTACAATAGAGGCTAGAAAATTGCGGAAAGGTAAGAGTGCGTATAATCCATGGACTCACATTAGTCATAAAGAACTCATATACTTATTGCAAAAGTTTATTAGCCCTTGAAGCAAAGTACTACTACGCATGCTCCTAGGGGGGAGGTTGGTAGAAATTAACCATCGCGTGCCCCCAACCTTCACGCAAAGATAAACAATCAAAATACAATGCGCGCCAATTTAGTTACATCACTACTAGAAAAAGGGCTATAGATGGGATTGACACTAATGGCGCACCAGACAAGTGGTGCGTCATTAGTATATACTAATGGCGCACCACCCTCTGATGCGCCATTAAAGTTGAAACTACTAATGGCGCACCTGGCTGACGGTGCGCCATTAGTATCAAAAAAAAATTTAACTAGTGCGCCTATCCAAACATACTAATGGCGCATCCACAGGCAGTGCGCCATTACTAGTTGTAACTAGTAATGGCGCACCTTCCAGAGAGTGCGCCACTAATGTTGTTTTTTTATTATTTTTTTATTCCTTTTTTTGCAAGACTACTAATGGCGCACTCGCACGCGGTGCGCCATTACTAGTTTAAACTAGTAATGGCGCACCGTGGTGTAGAGCGCCATTAGTATGTTTTTTTTGCAAAACTACTAATGGCGCGCCACCAGGGGGTGCGCCATTAGTAACCTGGATTACTAATGGCGCATTTGTGGTTGGTGCGCCATTAGTAAGTGGGCAGCAACAAGATATTTTGGACAGCCTCTCCTCCCACACTCACTTTCTCCCCACTTCATTCTCTCCACTGCCTCCTTGTCTCGGGTGCCTCCTCTTTTTCACCTCATTTCCACCATAAATTCATTGAAATTAAGTGGTTAAGTTACCTTGTTCTGCTAGGTAAGTAAGGGCGGAAGCTATATTTATGTTGTTCTCCCTACAACAATGTGCACGTGCACTTTTTATGGCCTAGCTAGATCTATGTATGTTCATGGTGTTGCATATGTTTGTGGTTTTGCATATGTGTTTGTGTTTGGAGGTGTACCGGTATTTGAAATGCCATAGTTGCCAATATTTTCCCGGAATGTTGATTTATTTCCGTTTCGGTGAGAATTTTGGCATTAAGCATTCTTTTTTGTCCTATTTTTAGGGAAAGTCGTGCCAAATTTTTTCTTGGTTCTAAAATGTCGTTTTGCTCTACCCCGCAGGCGACCATGGTCCGCACGATGACCGAAGGCATCGTGAATAGGTTTTTGAGGTCCACGAAGGCCGAGATGCTTCAAAAGAACGAGATGGAGATAAGATGTCCGTGTCGAAGATGCAAGCTGAATAGCCTTATTGCGGACCCGGATTCCGGGCAGGTGCGGGACCACCTGCTCTTGCGTGGTTTCATGGATGGCTATCGGTGGCAAGGTGATGAAGATGACTACGAAGTCGTCCATGGGGGCCGGGCAAGAAATGAGGAAGGGCAGAAAGACAACCACCGCTGCTCGTGCGGGCGAGAAGACGAAGAATCCCCAGGAGATGATCACGACGGTGATGCTGTACACAGTCATCATGTAGAAGAAGATGCAGGACATGATGATGATGCTAGCGGAGCAGACGAAGCTGGACCATCGATGGGCTGGGTGCAGGACCCTCATATTCAAGAGCTGCTTCTCAAGCAGACGGATAATGCAAGAGCTGCCGCCCGAGAGAAAGCCAAGATGGATCAACTTGAGTTAGACGCGGTTACTCCATTGTATGAAGGATGCAGGCTCGAGGATACCCGCCTAAAAGTAACGCTCATGGCTCTGGAGATGAAGGTAAAACACAAAATGACCGACGCATGCTTCGACGAGAACATGTCATTCTGGCACGAACGTCTTCCCAAGGGGAACAAGTGCCCGACCAGTTTGGAGGAGGCGAAGAAAATCGTGTGTCCTCTGGATTTACCGCACGTGAAATACCATGTGTGCATGAACAATTGCATCATTTATCGGGACGAGCACGCGGAGTCTACCATATGTCCGGTGTGCGGTGTCACTCGATACAAGAAGAGGAAGAAAGCTCCTCGAAAAGTGGTGTGGTACTTTCCGATCACTCCTCGTCTGCAGCGGTATTTCACGGACCCTAAGGTAGCAAAGCTCCTGCGTTGGCACGCGGATAGGGAGGAGAAGAAGCGAGAAGATGACGCAAATGATCCGGAGATAGATAAAAAAGACAAGATGCTGAGTCACCCTAAGGATGCGAGCCAGTGGCAAGCGTTGAACTTCGAATACCCAGAATTTGGGAACGATAGAAGGAACATCGTGCTGGGCGCGAGCACCGATGGAGTCAATCCATTTGGCAGCCAGAGAAGCACACATAGCACCTGGCCTGTGTTCGTGTGGATGTACAACCTTCCCCCCTGATTGTGCATGAAGAGGAAGTACATTCACATGAGTATGCTAATTGAAGGGCCGAAACAACCAGGGAACGACATCAATCTGTATCTGGGGCTGCTGAAAGAGGAGATTGACACGCTGTGGAAAACGCCAGCCAATACGTGGGACGCCGCAGAGAAAGAATATTTCCCTATGAGAGCCGCACTGCTCACGATGGTGCACGACTATCTCGGTTACGGATATCTTGCGGGGCAGGTAGTCCACGGATTTTCTGGATGCGTAAGGTGCATGGATGACACAACGTATCGCCAGCTAGATAGAGATCCCGGGTCTTTGAAAACCGTGTTCATGGGACATCGAAGGTGGCTTCGCGACGATGACCCGTGGAGGAAACGCAAGGATCTGTTCGATGGTGAAACCGAACCCCGAAAACGCCCGTGTACGAGGAGCGGCGAGGAAATAGACAAGCTGTTGAAAAATTGGAAAGACTGCCCACTGCCGGGAAAGAAGCAAAAGGCGCCAGAGCCGCTGCTGAAGGTATGGAAAACGAGGTCTGTTTTCTGGGACTTGCCGTACTGGAAGATCCACTGTGTGCCTCACAGCCTTGATGTCATGCATATCACGAAGAACGTGGGCGAGAGTCTGCTTGGTACCCTGCTCAACATGCCAGAGAGGACCAAAGATGGGCCGAAAGCAAGGGCAGACTTGAAATCAATGGGCATCAGGCAGGAGCTTCACGCTATATATGATGATGATGATGATGATGATGATGATGATGAGGCGAAGCAGGACACAGAAAGTCGTTGCAAAGGAAAAAAGGCCAAGAAGACCGGAAATGACTACCCTCCCGCGTGCTTCACTCTAAGTCAGGAGGAGATTGAGCAGTTTTTCACCTGCCTCCTAGGAGTAAAACTTCCTTACGGTTACGCGGGGAAGATAAGCAGATACCTAGACCTAGCGAAGCAGAAGTTCAGCGTGATGAAGTCTCACGACTGTCACGTGCTGATGACGCAGATACTTCCAGTTGCAATCCGTGGGATCATGGACGTGCACGTCCGTGAAACGCTATTTGGCCTATGCAACTTCTTCGACGTCATCTCTCGGAAGTGGATTGGCGCGAGGCAACTCAGAAGGCTACAGGAAGAGATCATGGTGATACTATGCGAGCTTGAGATGTACTTCCCGCCCGCATTCTTCGACGTTATGGTGCATCTGCTGGTCCATATAGTGGAGGATATCATCCAACTCGGGCCGACGTTCCTGCACAGCATGATGCCGTTCGAAAGGATGAATGGTGTCATCAAAGGATGCGTTCGCAACATGTCACGTCTAGAGGGAAGCATAGCCAGGGGCTTTCTGACTGAAGAGTGCATCTCCTACTGCACGAATTATCTAGGCATCGAGAACCCCGTTGGTCTGCCCGTCAACAGGCACCTCGGCAGGCTCGCTGGATGGGGTCACCGTGAGGGTCGCCGCGAAATGCATGTCGACTTCGAGGGTCGACTCGCCGACTTTGAAAGAGCAAACCTAGTCGCGCTACAACACATAGACGTGGTCGATCCTTGGGTGGTAGAGCACAAAACCTTTATTAAGAAGACGTACAATGACCGAGGCCAACAGAGGACGGACGGAGATATACTCAAAGAGCACAACTCATGTTTCACGCGTTGGTTCAAGTAGAAGCTTCTGTCGTACCCTTTACATGAGGATTCTTCCGCGGAAGAACAACTCATATTCGCCTTGTCACAGGGCGCCGAGCACAACCTGATGACCTATGAGGCGTACGATATCAACGGCTACACATTCTACACCGAGGCCAAGGACATGAAGAGCGATGGTTATCAGAACTCCGGGGTAACAATGGAATCCTACACCGGTAACGACAAGGACAGATACTACGGAAGGATCGAGGAGATCTGGGAGCTGAGCTACGCTGGAGAGAAGGTCCCGATGTTCCGTGTCAGATGGGCCAAGAACGTCATAAAAGAAGACCGGTATTTCACCACCATGGTTATACCCGAAGCCAAATCCAAGACCGCGGGCGCAAACGTCACCGCGAAAAATGAGCCATGGGTACTGGCTTCCCAAGTGGACCAATGCTTCTTCATTACCGACCCGCCAAAGCCCAGTCGTGTTGTCGTGAGGAGAGGCAAAAGGAAGATCATCGGAATGGATGGAGTAGCCAATGAGCAAGACTTCGACAAGTACGGCGACCCGAGGATCGAACATGACGACGATGATGAAGTAGCAGCATACACCACAAGAAGAAGCAGGACCACCGTTACCTAAAGGACGTCCGTTCCATAGAAGAACTCCATTTGCGAAAAAGAAGGGCAAGAAGATTGTGAACAGATAGCTAGCTAAGATCGATTGTATTTAAATCGTAGACTTCATTTCTCGATTATATTTCATGGGCACTTTTTGAACTATCATGAATATTTTTTAATTTCATGGACACTCGATCTCGATCCTCCTCCATCTCGATCGCTATCCCACCTCGCCAGATCCGGTCCACCGGCCGCCGCCGCCGACCGCCCGCACCCTCTCGATTCCCCTACTCAACCGCCGCCGCCGACCCCCCGCACCCCTCCCCTACTCAACCGCCGCCGCCGACCCCCGCACCCTCCCCTACTCAACCGCCACCGCCGACCCCCGCACCCCTCCCCTACTCAACCGCCGCCGCCGACCCCCCGCACCCCTCCCCTACTCAACCGCCGCCGCCGACCCCCGCACCCCTCCCCTACTCAACCGCCACCGCCGACCCCCCGCACCCCCCGCACCCTCTCCCGCTCCACCGGCATTACTGTTTGATGATATTTTTAAAAAAATATTACTGTCTTATAAAAAATATTACTGTTATGATTTAAACAAGTTTGAACATATTTAAACACAAGTAAGTATCAAACAGCATTTTTAATGCATAAAAAAATTGTGGAGCCTGGGAATCGAACCCAGGACCTCCTGGTGTGAGAACTAGCTGCTGACCAGTCGAACTAGTAGAGAAGACTTGATGTGTATCAGGTCTGGTGGTAGATAACCTGTTGGCTCGGGCAGAAGTAAAAAAAATACTAATGGCGCACCTGGGTGAGGTGCGCCATTAGCATGTATGTACTTATGGCGCACCGAGGGGTGGTGCGCCATTAGTATTGTGCCGCCCCTACTTCGTATCGATCCCCTCTCTCTCCCTCGCCCTCGCCCGCGATCCCCTTCCCCTCTCCTCTCCCGATGCCGCCGCCCCGCCGCCCTCGACGCCGCCCCGACACCAGCGCCGCCCCGTCCACACCACACCACCGACGCCTCCCTCTCCCCATCCTCCCCTTCCTCCCCTCCGACCCCACCCCACTCTCGCCGGAGCAGCGCCGCCCCGTCCACACCACACCACCGACGCCTCCCTCTCCCCATCCTCCCCTTCCTCCCCTCCGACCCCACCCCACTCTCGTCGGAGCAGCGCCGCCCCGTCCACACCACACCACCGACGCCTCCCTCTCCCCATCCTCCCCTTCCTCCCCTCCGACCCCACCCCACTCTCGCCGGAGCAGCGCCGCCCCGTCCACACCACACCACCGACGCCTCCCTCTCCCCATCCTCCCCTTCCTCCCCTCCGACCCCACCCCACTCTCGCCAGAGCAGCGCCGCAGGGCCGACACCAACCTCACCCTCGCCCGCGTGCGCCGCAACCTCCGCCTTGCCAAGTCCGGAGCTGCTCGTGGAGGAGACGTGGCTGGAGGCGATCTCCGTGGCTGGAGGCGATCGCCGGCCCACCGCCGGATCTCCCTGACGCCGGCCGACCGCAGTTGATACCCCTCATCCCCTGATCAAGCCTTCTTCAGAGAGAGATAGTGAGGTACCTCATCCCCTTCTGTATTTTACACTACACATACACATAATTTTGCAGTATATCAATGTGATTTTCCAGTACATCTCCATCCATCTGAATTTGACTCATATGCATAATTTTGCAGTACATTATGATTTCGGCTAGATGCGTATGAGTTCATAATTTTGCAGTACACATTACCGGGCTTCCTTCTCTCACTAGATGTAGTGCACAAGTAGATGAACTGATGAACTCATACACATAATTTTGCATATAATTTGTTCAACTATGTCATTATGATTGATAGAATGTAATTATTGAAGAATTAAGAGGATCGGAACCATTGCTTCTCTTTTTGAGAGACATGCTAACAAGAAAGGGAAGACATGCTAACAGACGCGCTCCACTATGCTGTTAGGGTTAAGATTTTTTAGTCCCCGCCCCCGACTCTGCTGCTGAAATTACCGTTGAAATCGAGGTAAAATCACTGTTGAACTGGGTGTAAAATCACTACTGTTGATATTCAAATTTAAACTTGAAAATGAAAATTGAATTGGAGAATTAAATCACTGTTTTTTAGTCCCCATTTCTGAACCTATGCTAACCTTGCAAGCAGCATAACAGGCAATGTACTCCAAAATACTATAAGAACTGGAGTAAAAGATGACTGCATCTCACAGAATATAAGAAATGGGGACTCTTGGCTAAGTATGGCAATGCCACAGAGTATAAGAAGTACTCCTGCATCTTACACAATGATAGGTCTAATTTATGCTACTCAACGAAAGAAGAAGAAAAATGCACTGGACATACACTGAAGAAAAATGCACTGTATCATCGGGTAATTGTCCATGGTTTATACCTGAAAATAAGTTTATCTCACGGCATGAATGTAAGTATCTGTTCCGCATTCATGGGCTATCTACCCAAGGTAAACCTAGAAAATGAGTTATATCCAGGACAAGCCACTGTCAATTAACACTATATACACTGCCAACTGTATTTAGTTAACATTACACTGCCACTACTATTCAGCACAAACGTTTGATCATCTCACTCTACTTACTGTCAATTGACACTGTATAACTGTCAGCTCCATTCACTAGCAGCAGCCAGCACTTCTGAATCTAATCTTTCTTGGGCAAGCTCGGCTACTTGTTGTTAGTCATTCACTAAAAGATCCTCAACAGACTGCATGCATCTAGTATTAAATTTCTTGGACGGATCATCTCTTTTAGCAAAGGACTGTAATAATTAACTAACTGAAAATTTGACATTCTGGACTATGCTTGGCTCTGGTTTTGTGAAATCTCATCTCTTTTCTAGTGCCATGACTAGTCATGAATTTTATTTTACTTTCCCCACTTTATAACATTCAGAAATTGTTTACTAGCTCAAGCTTCTCCTTTGCACTTTATCACTTCAATCTGCTGCTACCTCAAGCTTCTCGTTTACACTTGTGCCAAGTAGCATTTTTTCCTTGTATAATTATATGGTGGTTGACTGAGCTGCTACTTTTTCCTTGTAGAAGATCGCAGGTCGAGTGGGAGGGATCCAGTTGCGACGACACCGAATCACTAGCAAGGCAGCTGCCTAGAATAATAGGTTGACTCACCTATATATACTACTATCTTGCATCTCTCTCTTGTTTCTTCTTCTATATACTACTATCTGGCATCTCCAATTTTTAAGTAATCTTGCATATGTTAGAAACTACATATATGGTCTCCGGTTTTCTTACCTCTACTCTAAAACACCAACGCATCAACAAAAGAAGATGGTATTTTTGTTACGCTTTCAGTTCGTGTCAGCAGGGAGATATAATGTTTTACAATCTTTCTGGTTATATTGGAGTTAGGTTTTTTGAATATGAGTAGCAGTGACTTGGATATACCTTATGGAGTTGTAACAGTTCCTCTTGGTGCTTAGGTGCATTTTCTTTGTGTAACTTGGTTTAAAAATGTGATTTGGTCTTTTGTGGCATTTGGATGCCTAAATCCCATTTTCTTAATCATATTGCTTGGAAACTTTTGGTTATCTCCTCTCAGTGATGAAATAATTTATATGTACTGCACTTTTTCATAATTAGGTAATAACGTTGGTTACAGTTTTGGTAGTTCAAACTGAATGTATCTCATTTTGTAGACAGATTATTTTCTGGAATATCATATATTCAAATTTGTAATGAATGATGGCTTCTACCTGAATTGGTAGACTCTGTGGTGTTAGTTTGTTCTAAATACAGTAAGATAATTTTAACAACTGTAGAACATGTTGAGATTTGCAACTTTTTTGTGACATCAACCAACAGTCCTGTCACTGGGTTATCCTATTTTATATTTTTAATTACTAACTTAAGTTTGAGTAAACAGTGGCAGTGAAGTCCTCATAATAATCAGGCGGATGTTAACTTTCTGATGTCCCCAGAAGTTAACTAAGATTGTGGTGCTAGTAGAGGCACATTGTGGCCTTTTCATCCATATGAAAGTAGAGGCACATTGTGGTGCTAGTTTGCTGGGTTTTGTCTCCGACCATCGTGTCGTGATGATATTGCAGGTACCCCGAGAGGCCCTTGAGTTTGCCGGAATGTCGATTAACTTCCGTTCCGGCAAATTCGGGTACTCCATATGTCCTATTTTCAGCAAAGGTCATGCTGAAATTTTCCGTGAATTTTAGCATGACTTTGCTAAAAATAGGACATATGGGGTACTTGTGACTAATGCATGGGCCGGGGTATCTTAGTAGTTAATTAGGTAGGATCAAGTGCCCCGGCGTACTTGTGACTAATGCATGGCTTTTAGTGTGCCTCGGTGTCGATAAAAACCGAAATGATGAAAGGTTAGGCTTTTAGGGTGCCTCGGCGTCGAAAAACCCTCAATGATAAAAGCTTAGATTTTAGGATGCCTCGGTGTCGACAAACCCTAAATGATGAGACCATGATCTTGTTCCTTGACAATAACCAACTTTTTGACCAAACTTTGTTTCTATTTAAAGAGAAACATGGCCCACAATGATGAGGCCGGGGGTTCGGGCGGCAAGGCATTCTGGGAGCTGTCCCAGGAGATGGAGGAACAACCTCACTTGTATGAGGCCGCCGCCTTCCCCACCGATCCTGAGACCACGGATGGTGCCGCCGAGGATGACCACACTGATGCCACCAGTGATGGTGCCGCCGAGGATGCCACCACTGATGATGGCAGCGCACGCACAGATGGCAGCCAACCGAAGAGGCAATGGAAGGACCGGCGCCCGATCGTGCTCCGCACCCTCAAGGAGGAAGTTACTGAAGTGGACTCCAACGGGAATCCAACGGCGCCCGAACGAATAGTCAAGGGGTACTCGCTTCAGCTCGGGTGCATTGTCCAGAGCACCGTCTCGATCAACACCGAGAACCTGAGGCATCCTGACCGAGGGAATTTGCGCAACCTCTTCTTCACGAAGCTGCACGAACGATACAAGTTCCCCGCTGAATTTGAAAACACAAGCCTCAAAGGGAATAAAGTGAACAATGCTGCCCTCACGAAGATGAGCAAGGCCCTGTCTACTTGGAAAAGCAATGTGAAGAGAATGATCGAGAAAGGTGAGAGTTATCAGAAGATCAAGGAGAAAAATCCTTCAATCACCGAAGATGACTACAACGACTTCAAGATCAATTGCTCGAGCACCGCAAGCTCCCAATCAAGTGAGTGGGGAAAACAAATGCGGGAGCTGAACATAGGGAAACACACACTCAGTCCCGGCGGTTACAGAGTGGCGGAGCCTATATGGGACAAGGAGGAGGCGGACCGTGCCGAGCAAGGCCTACCGCCCCTCTTCGATAAATACGGTGACAAGCAGACCAGGAACTTTGTCAGGGCCCGGTACAAGAAGGACCCGAAAACAAAGGAGCTTACCACGGATCCGAAGACCAGGCAGCTTGAGCTTGTTCTGGTAAGGAATACACCCCCGCGTAATTAGCTCCATATGGTTGCATTCTAATTAATGAAGCCAAATTTCTAAATGGTTCACATTCCTTCCGCAGGTGACTGAAAGCAGTAGCGCGGGGTCGACTAAGAGCAACCCTTGGGACACCACTCTAAATAGGGGGTTGCATGTAATGAAGAACAAGGATAAGCTCAGTAAGCCGACGTCAGCTGGTCGTGTGGCCGGCAAAGGCTTGTGGACAAAATGGGGGTCATACTATACCGCTGGTGTGCGGAAGGAGAAAAAGACCAGCTCGGAAAGCCAGGCGCGAGAGGTTCAAGAACTCAAGGCACAGGTGGCGCGGATTCCAGAGATTGTCCAAGAGCAAGTGGAACAACGACTCGGAGCGACGATCACCGCCATTGTGCCTACCTTGATCTCGGGGTTGAGTGCGTGGATTGCGGGCGGCCAACAGGGGCCGCCCCTGATTCCTAGCTTCACGGCCAGCAACTCGCATAATGCGATGGCGGGGCCATTGGTGCCTCCGGCGGAGGCGACATTGGTGTCTCCGACGCCGGCACGGGAGCTTAATGCACCCGGGTGTACGCCGGCCGACACCTCTGCAGCAAGCGGCACCTCCGTCAACTGGACGCTCGCCGTTGGCGGTGCGTCGACATTAGCCGAGCTCGACGCCATCATCACGGTAACTAATTAAGCCTCTCTCGGCCGAGGACTTCATCTCCTTGCCTTTGACTGGGCATCCCTGACGCCCTACATGTTTTCGCAGGGCGCCGTCGACATTCCGTGCACTCTCCTCCACTTCGTGAACAACGAGTTGGTCGATGTCGCCAAGGGAAAAATCGTTCAACCGGGCAACCCCTTGTTCCACGGTACCCAGATGCCACCCAACTTGTTTAGGGTTCAACTGGTTCGGGTGCTGCCAGGCTGCGATGACTTGTTACCTCCGATTCGACCCGTCGGGGCCGACGATGATGACGTGATGACCCTCAGCGCCTGCCTGAGTTGGCCCCTGCTTTGGCCGAAGAGCCAGATTCGTTTGGGGGCGGGGGACACCACCCCAAAGACAACACCGCCAGTCGTGCCGGCGCCAAGTCGGCCCCATGGCAAGACCGCAGCAACGGTGCCGGACATCCCTATGCCACTGGATCCAAACATGCATATGGCACAGGATCAGAACGACGATGACAACGACGATGATACATTTGGCAACGTCGATCAGTACTTTGCCGATCATGGGTACGATGGCGACTTCATGGGGCCTCCTTCTCAAGAACCAAACCCAACAAAAGACGTGTGCGATCTAGCTCGTACCGCGGAGAAGCCAAGTTGCAACAGGCGCCGTCTGGCGTTCAGCTCTCAGGAGACGCCTTCAGCTACCGACTTCATCGAGCCTCAGATAGGCGAGGTGCGAAATATTATCAGCCCCAACACACTCAAGAAGGCGGTCTGTGAGCAGAACTCGGTCCCATTACAGGAGAAGAAGAAGGCACGCAAAAGAAAGACTAAGAAGGGTGCGAGCCAGCCGGCACCGAGTACGATCCGTGCTTAGGACGGGCCACCTTCACCGCAGGATATCTCGAGGAGGGTGCATGTGGCGGGTAGGGCGATGCTACCGACAAATATGCTCAATGCTGCAACCGGTGCTATGCGGAGTCTGCATGACAGTGTTCTTTCTTTGGAGAAGCGGCGTCTCAGGGAGAAGGATGTGGCATACCCAGTTTTCGCGGCCAAGGTGCCAGAGGGCAAGGGCTTTGTGGATAACTCTATCGGGCGTACGATCGTCCTGCGTTTTGATGACATCCACGCTATGTTGAACCTTCATCCGCTGCACTACACCTTCATTCGGCTATTTTCGCTGAGTATGGAGATGCGGATCATTCGCGACAAGACCCCGGACATCGTGATAGTCGACCCCTTCTACATGTGTGCCAAGATCTTGGGCACCGCTGGGGACCGGCAAGTCGCGAGTTCTTACCTCGAAGGCGTCATTCTGGCAAACCAAGATAAGGATAACTTCCTCGTGCCTTACTTTCCCGAGTAAGTCCTCCCCTCAACCGTCCCGTAACATATGAATTCTTACATTTCGATCGTTTTTCTTTTAACATTCCGTGTTTTCTGCAGTGACACACGTTGCACGCTCATCCTCCTAAGCCCCAAATATTCCATGGCCACGTATTTCGACCCGGACCATCAGTCGAACATAGACTACACAAATGTCAAGAAGGTTCTTGATGATGTTCTCGCCGGCTACGCCAAATCTGGAGGCACCTTCACCAGGCCTATTCGTAAGTACGGCAAGCACGTGTTCTCCCACAATACGATGTTCTGCTGCGTCAAGCAGCCGCCTGGCAGTCAGAAGGGTGCCTACTATGCCATCCATCACATGCGGGCGATCGTACGGGACCATCATCAACTTCTGCTACCGAGTAAACTCAAAGATTGGGCCGCGAGCGTGTCGGCAATCCAGGACGCGGACCTCCGACAAGAATTCTTTCGCATCCAGTCGGAGTTTGCGGAAATCATCCATCAAGATGTCCTTCGTACCTCGGGGCAGTTCTACCTCAGAAATCAACCGTCCAACAGTGACATCGACACAATGCTACAAATGCAGGCTGACAACGACCATTATTTCATGACTCCCACGATAGACGGCGGCTTCATCCACGCTCCGGTCCCTTGAGTCGAGTCGAAAGCAGTGATGCTGTGTCTAGTTCTGAAACATCGATTGGCTCATGTTGTAATTAAACTTTAATGAACTTGTAGTATGTCTCTTTGGTTTCGAGAGTCGTTCAACTTAGATGTAATCGATGCTATTAATGTCTTGCTTTTCTCTTCCGATCATTCTGTTGCATATATATATATTGCTTATGTATTGTCTGTGAATTGGTACTAACGTTTCGTTTGGCTAGTGCATAGCGATGCCGACGTATGTCGTGTACAAGGGTAAGGTTCCCGGAGTCTACGATGACTGGGAGGAGTGTCGGAGACAGGTTCACCGATTCAGCGGTAATAGTTACAAAGGGTACACCACTAGGGCCGAGGCCGAATCTAGATACGCCCGCTATCTAGCGGGAGAGGGGAGGGAGCGTTGGAGGAACCGGATGAAGACGAGTTTCATCGTGATGATGCTCATCGTGATGACCGCAGCTCTCTTCTATGTGATGGTAGTTTAGATGATCGATATCGACTTGTAATGTGAAGACAAACTCGCTACTCACGGTCTCGAGACTTGTAATATAATGTTCTATCTTTGTTCGGTCTTTTCAATTCGGAGACTAATATGATGAATTGTATTCGGAGACTAATATGATGAATTATATTCAAAGACTAATCTTCTATTGTATTCGATGAATCTGTTGTTGATGTGTCCTGTCTATATTTTGTCAAATTATACATTTTGTAACCTGTGCAAAAACAGAAAATAAAAAAATAAAAAAAAACTAATATTCATACTAATGGCGCATCACATGATAGTGCGCCATTAGTATGACAAAGCATACTAATGGCGCATCACTGGTCAGTGCGCCATTAGTATGCCATGGTTACTAATGGCGCATCTCGTGGTCGTGCGCCATTAGTATGCCAAAGCACCTGGGTATACATGGCCCCTGGGAGGCATACTAATGGCGCACCGTAGCATATACTAATGGCGCACCAGTGGTGCGCCATTAGTATACCAGATACTAATGGCGCACCACTGGTGCGCCATTAGTAAAAATTACTAATGGCGTGCTAGTAATGGCGCACCAGTGATGCGCCATTAATGGCCAAATTAGGTGCGCCATTAGTAGCGGTTTTTCTAGTACTGCATAGTTAGGAGACCATACGTACATGCTTCGGGAATCACAAACCTTAACACCAATATCCTTACTAAACACAACCATTTACTAGAACCTCCCACATATTATGATCTCTGTATCGCAAAACTATTGCGAGGAATCAAACATATCATATTCAGTGATCTACAAGTTTTATGTAGGATTTTATGACTAACCATGTGAATGACCAATTCCTGTCATCTCTCTAAATAGATATAAGTGAAGAAAGAGAGTTTAATTCTTTCTACAAAAGATATGCCCACGCTCTAACAAATATAAGTGAAGCAAAAGAGCATTCTACAAATGGCGGTTTTCTATGTGAAGAGAAACAGGCAATCCAAACTTCAAATGATATAAGTGAAGCACATGAAGCATTATATAAAGCCATACTCAAAAGATTTAAGTGAAGTGCAAAGAGCATTCTATAAATCAACCAAGGACTATCTCGTACCAGCATGGTGCATAAAAGAAAATTGAAAACTAAATGCAAAAGACGCTCCAAGATTTGCACATATCGCATGAATGAAACGAATCCGAAAACATACCGATACTTGTTGAAGAAAGATGGGATGCCTTCCGGGGCATCCCCAAGCTTAGACACTTGAGTCTCCTTGAATATTTACTTGGGGTGTCTTGGGCAACCCCAAGCTTGAGCTCTTGCCTCTCCTCCTTTTCCTCATATCGAGACCTCCTCGATCTTCAAACACTTCATCCACACAAAACTTCAACAGAAAACTCGGTAAGATCTGTTAGTATAATAAAGAAAATCACTACTCTAAGTACTGTTGTAAACCAATTGATATTTTGTTTTTGCATTGTAGCTACTGTAATATAACTTTTCCATGGCTTAATCCACTGATAGAAATTGATAGTTTCATCAGAACAAGCAAACTATGCATCAAAAACAGAATCTGTCTTAAACAGGACAGTCTGTTGTAATCTGAACATTCACCATACTTATGGTACCCCAAAATTTCTGCAAAACTTAGGAAAAATTAACAATTTGTATAGAAAGACATTACAAAAAGTTTCAGAACCGTTTGACGTTCCAGTAAAAAAAGTAAAATCACGCACTACAGCCAAAGTTTCTGTCCTGCACCGCACAAACTAACAAGCATTGTAAACATCCTAAAGGCAAACCTTGGCACATTATTTATTAGTATAAAATGGAATTGTACAAGGGGATAATTATTTTTGATGAAAATTTTTTGTATTCACAAAGTTTTCGTGAGCTTGAACAAAGTTCAAGGAGCTCCCCCACTTCAACAATGCTTGTCATTCTCACTTTCACTTTCCTTTTTGAAAAGTCTTGGGTTCCCCTCTTTATTTTTTTTGTTTCTAAACTATATGAAAGCACTCAACAGAAATAAATGACTCTCTAAAACTTCCAGGTTGTCTCCCTGGCAGCGTTTTTCTTTAAATCCATTAAGCTAGGCATATAGTGCTCAAGTAATGGATCCACCGGATCCCAAGGTATATCAAAGCCAATTTTAATTAACATTGATTTGTAATTTAGTAGTGAGCACAAAGTAACATATATCATGCAACAACGAAGTCTAACTCTCTTCCTATGCATAGGCATGTCATAAAAGAACAATTCATGCACACCAAGTAAAGGCCAATGCATAGTATAAGCAGTTTCTTGCAATTTTATCATATTGGAAACATAGAGAGGTGGAGATATAGTTCCTCTCTCATAATAATTGCAAGTAGGAGCAGCAAGCATATTATATCTATCAAAATCATCATGTGTAGTAGTAAAACGCAACCCGTCAATATAATCCTTAATAAGGACAAACTTCTCTGATATAGTGTAGTTTGGAGTTTATATGAATTTTTAAAGAGTTAAACATTTTCTGGATTTATTATTAAATGTAAAACGGAGTTCTTGCATTAGCATGATGTCATCATGATGTCAACAGGGTCAACAGTCAACTCTGACTGGGTTGACTGTTCAAAGGGGCAGTGGGGCCCAAACGTCATTCTGTACTAAATAATTAATAGCTAATTTGCTAACTAATCAGACTAATTAGGTCAGGTTAATTAACAATTAATTAATTAAGTAAGTAATTATTATTTTAACTAAACCTTTTTAACAGGGGTGTGGTCCCCACCTATCTGTGGCATAGGAGGCCACTAGAGGGCTAACGGGGATGGGCGACGGGCGCTGCCCCGGGGCATGGGCTGGCCTGGGCGCAGCCTGCTGGGGCTGCGGTGAGGACGCCGGACCCAGGCGCGGGGCGGGTGTGTGAACGCACAGTCAAGGAAGCAGGGAGGCGTGGGCGGCAGGGTGCCACCGGGCGATGGCCGCTGCGGCCGGCAACGGGCAGGGGCTGGCGGGGGCGGCCGGGCATGGGGCATGCCCCGGGCGCGGCGACAAGCAGGGGAGCCGCCGCGCCGGTGGACTAAGGCGAGAGCAGGCAAGGCGAGCGAGTTGGGCGGCTAGCGCAGCGGGTGCTGGCAAGCGGGCGCAGCGGGCTACAAACAGCGCAGCAGGGGCGGCAGGAGCGAGAGGCCAGAGGCGAGCCGCAAGCCGTGGCGGCAGCAAGGGGGCGGCTACGGCAGAGTTTAGGCCACGGTGCGACGGCGGGTACAGCTAGCTACGACCAAAATTGAGCGATCTAGAGGGAGGGGAGGGGAAGATGCTCACGATGGTGTAGGGGAGAAGCTTGGGAAGGCGCGGAGTGACGTGCAGCGGTGGCAAACTCCGGTGAGATCCGGGTCAGGGCCAGAGAAGAAGGGGGCATGTTGTCGATGCATTGCTCCCCGACTCGGTCTGCTCCTTGGATTCGACAAGGACGATGAGGGCCCCTCGGACGAGGTGGAGTGGCACGGGGACGGCGGTGGCCACAATGGTAACGATGGCTCGGCGACTATGGCACACGGCAAGGTTGGGGTGCAGCGGATCTGGGGGAGAGTGGGAGCGAGGGGGGTTAGGGTTCGAGAGGAGGGATGCCGGGGACTAGTAGACGAGGGGGAGCGAGGGATGGCTGCGACGCACAGCCTCGAGTGGCGGATGGGCGCCACGGCCACCCCAGCCTCCTATAGCGAGAAGAAGAGGACGTGTGGGGGTGGTTGGGCTGGTTTTTGCTAAATGGGCCGGGTTGTCCAATAGTTTAGGTCTGTTGCTTTCTCTCCTACTTTTTTTTGGTTACTGTTATACATTATTTTCACATTTATTTTAGTTTCGTTAAATCTAAAACTAGCTCCATAAATAGAGTTATAAAATAACCAACAACCACAAAATGTTTCACACATAATTAAAATAGTTTGACATTTTAGAAATTATGAAAGGCATTTATTTAATTGTTTTAGCTACACTTTTATTTATTTGAGTGCACTTAAATAATTTATACAAGTGTGGTTTCTTCACTGATATTACCTATGAATTATTTGCCACAGTTTGAACAATTTAGATTTGGCATTTTGAAAACTTTAAATTTTGACATTAATTTAAATTTGAATTTGGACCGAATTCGAACCAACACGAGTTTAACAACAGTAATCATGATGACGTGGCATCATTAGCAGGGAATTACTATAGCTTAGTTATCCGGGCGTCACAATTCTCCTCCACTACAAGAAATCTCATCCCGAGATTTAAGGGGTGGAGGAAGGGGGAAAGACTCCAGAAGAACGGAGTTCAACACAAGATAGGTATCTAGGAGCTATCTTAGTGAACGTGGCATAGAGGCATCTCTCGAGTAGAAATTCAAGAAAGTAATCGAGAGCAAGGTAAGAAGGTGCAATAAGAAGCTTCATGTTGTTAATCAACCGTTCGTTGCATGAAACAGAGGGTGAAGGGGGTTCGGAGCAATGGGAATAAGTATTGCGTCTGATACCAGAATAGATCACTAGGAATGTGGCTCATGAATTACATACGAAGCCAAGCACGAGGAATAACTTAGGAAGCAGGGATGTATATGAGAGTCAGGTTTCGACCCTGTGGAACTGTGGGTTATGGGCCCACCATGTGGGTTTAAAAGCGGGAAGGGTGCTAACATTTGCACGGTCATGATAGCAAGGCCGGTTAGAGGACAACCTGTCAGTTATGTTGGCAACAACGTTGGTACCAAGGGCAAGGGACGAAGAGAACTATTTTCCTGCTCGTTAAGACGAGGCGGACCAATAGGCAAAGTTCTCGTCCATTGATGGCTACCGGAATGTCATCAACAATAGTAACAAGGCCTTACTGACAGAGTTTGTACACCGAGATGTTTACATAAGCAGGGAATTATCACTGGTCAGGTATGTTAGGTTACAAGAAAGGTTAAACAAAACACTGGAAAGGGAAGTGTAGACTCGAATCAGTTATCGGTGTTCTCGAGTGTCTAACAACTCAGAACCCGTGGAAAACTTGAATCAACGAGAAATAATAGTTGACGAAGAACTCATAAGAAGTTATGTAGTTCCGTGATATTCTTGAGATACCAGAGGGTAATACTCGAAGGTAGAACAGGATAGAGGTTGGACAGGTGAAATGATCTACAGAAGACAAGTACTTCAACTTGTCCGAGAAATGAAATCAAAGGAGAACAATCATGGTCAGAACCACGGTTGCATTGGACCAAACATAGATACAAGATGAACTTATCACAAGAGGATTATTATTATAACATGAAGCTTCCATGATAGGATCTACATCGTGTCCATGGGCATGAACACAAAGTTCAAGGTCGACTCTCACTTCTCCAATGCATAACCTTCCATGCACTTCTCGCATTCGAAGAAGTTGTAGCATTGAAATTTTACCTGAAGAAGAGCCAGTAGAGTATAACCCGCATAACTTTCGAGTTCACACGGATTTAGAAAAGACGTAGATTCAACCCAAAGGGGCATCTTAGGAACCTATTCCACAAACTTCAGGAGTAAATATCTCAAGCTCGGAAGTATAGCATTGTTGAGGCAGCAGAGGATATAATTTACCAAAGGCATTAGGTTCCCGAGGAACAGGCTCACAAGGTTACTGAATATGAAGGACACTGTCGGATAAAAACCAACAAAGGATCTAGTGGTCCACAAGGAATCTGATGTGAGCATTGATACTCAACCATAAGAAGAAAGAATGCAAGGATAGACAACTGACTAATTCTAAGCTCGAATGCAAAGGGAATTATGATTTCCAAAATGGGGGATCGGAAGCAGAGGCTCTGATCAAATACAATTAATTAGAATAGACAAAGATGGACAATCAACCAAGGTTTGATTTTTCGAACACCAGCTCATGTCCGGGGTGACATCTGAGCAGAAGGGAAGAATTCTAGTTGTGATTGATGATTGCAAGCATTCACTAATATATCGAATCAAATGTTCAAAATGACGATGACAAAGGATACTACTGAATATTACCAGACATATGGAAAGTATCCATAATGCAAGCAGAAAAGTATTTGCAGTGCAATAGTTGGAGAGGATTATCGGAAGATCGGACAGTATTTCAAGGCATCTTGTAATAACAATAGCAACTGGGGATGAAGGTATGAATGACAATGGTAGGTAGTTATGTTGGGGAACGTTGCATAAAATAAAAAAAAATCCTACGTTCACCAAGATCAATCTATGAGTTCATCTAGCAACGAGAGAGGGGAGTGCATCTACATACCCATGTAGATCGCGAGTGGAAGCGTTCAAGAGAACGGGGTTGAGGGAGTCGTACTCGTAGTGATCCAAATCATCAGAGATCCTAGCGCCGAACGGACGGCACCTCCGCGTTCAACACACGTACGGTCAGCATGACATCTCCTCCTTCTTGATCCAGCAAGGGGGAAGGAGAGGTTGATGAAGATCCAGCAGCACGATGGCGTGGTGGTGGATGCAGCAGAGTTCCGGCAGGGCTTCGCCAAGCAACTACGGGAGGAGGAGGTGTAGCAAAGGGGGAAGGAAGGCACCAATACTTTAGGGTGCGGCTGCCCTCCCCTCCCCCTCCTTTATATAGGCCCCTGGGGGGGGCCGGCCCTGGAGATGGGATCTCCCAAGGGGGAGGCGGCCAAGGGGGGTGGAGTGCCCCCCAAGGCAAGTGGAGGCGCCCCCCACCCTAGGGTTTCCAACCCGAGGCGCAGGGGGGCCCAAGGGGGGGCGCACCAGCCCACTAGGGGATGGTCCCCTCCCCACTTCAGCCAACGGGGCCCTCCGGGATAGGTGGCCCCACCCGGTGGACCCCCGGGACCCTTCCGGTGGTCCCGGTACAATACCGGTGATCCCCGAAACTCTCCCGATGACCGAAACTGCACTTCCTATATATAATTCTTTACCTCCGGACCATTCCGGAACTCCTCGTGACGTCCGGGATCTCATCCGGGACTCCGAACAACTTTCGGTTTGCTGCATACTCATATCTCTACAACCCTAGCGTCACCGAACCTTCAGTGTGTAGACCCTACGGGTTCGGGAGACACGTAGACATGACCGAGACGGCTCTCCGGTCAATAACCAACAGTGGGATCTGGATACCCATGTTGGCTCCCACATGCTCCTCGATGATCTCATCGGATGAACCACGATGTCGACGATTCAATCAACCCCGCATACAATTCCCTTTGTCAATCGGTATGTTACTTGCCCGAGACTCGGTCGTCGGTATCCCAATACCTCGTTCAGTCTCATTACCGGCAAGTCACTTTACTCGTACCGTAATGCATGATCCCGTGACCAGACACTTGGTCACATTGAGCTCATTATGATGATGCATTACTGAGTGGGCCCAGAGATACCTCTCCGTCATACGGAGTGACAAATCCCAGTCTCGATCTGTGTCAACCCAACAGACACTTTCAGAGATACCTGTAGTGCACCTTTATAGTCACCCAGTTATGTTGTGACGTTTGGTACACCCAAAGCACTCCTACGTTATACGGGAGTTACACGATCTCATGGTCTAAGGAAAAGATACTTGACATTGGAAAAGCTCTAGCAAACGAACTACACGATCTTGTGCTATGCTTAGGATTGGGTCTTGTCCATCACATCATTCTCCCAATGATGTGATCCCGTTATCAACGACATCCAATGTCCATAGTCAGGAAACCATGACTATCTGTTGATCAACGAGCTAGTCAACTGGAGGCTCACTAGGGACATATTATGGTCCATGTATTCACACGTGTATTACGATTTCCGGATAATACAATTGTAGCATGAATAAAAGACAATTATTATGAACAAGGAAATATAATAATAATCCTTTTATTATTGCCTCTAGGGCATATTTCCAACAGTCTCCCACTTGCACTAGAGTCAATAATCTAGTTACATTGTGATGAATCGAACGCCCATAGAGTTCTGGTATTGATCATGTTTTGCTCGCGGAAGAGGTTTAGTCAACGGATCTGCGACATTCAGATCCGTATGTACTTTGCAAATACCTATGTCTCCATCTTGAACATTTTCACGGATGGAGTTGAAACGACGATTGATGTGCCTGGTCTTCTTGTGAAACCTGGGCTCCTTGGCAAGGGCAATAGCTCCAGTGTTGTCACAGAAGAGAGTGATTGGCCCGGACGCATTGGGTATGACTCCTAGGTCGGTGATGAACTCCTTCATCCATATTGCTTCATGCGGTGCCTCCGAGGCTGCCATGTACTCCGCTTCACATGTAGATCCCGCCACGATGCTCTCCTTACAACTGCACCAGCTTACTGCTCCATGATTCAACATATACACGTATCCGGTTTGTGACATAGAGTCATCCAGATCTGTGTCGAAGCTAGCGTCGACGTAACCCTTTACGACGAGCTCTTCGTCACCTCCATAAACGAGAAACATGTCCTTTGTCCTTTCCAGGTACTTCAGGATATTATTGACCGCTGTCCAGTGTTCCTTGCCGGGATTACTTTGGTACCTTCCTACCAAACTTACGGCAAGGTTTACATCAGGTCTGGTACACAGCATGGCATACATAATAGATCCTATGGGTGAAGCATAGGGGATGACACTCATCTCTTCTTTATCTTTTGCCGTGGTCGGGCATTGAGCCGAGCTCAATCTCACACCTTGCAATACAACCAAGAACCCTTTCTTGGATTGATCCATTTTGAACTTCTTAAATATCTTATCAAGGTTTGTGCTTTGTGAAAGACCTATGAGGCGTCTCGATCTATCCCTATAGATCTCGATGCCTAATATGTAAGCAGCTTCTCCAAGGTCCTTCATTGAAAAACACTTATTCAAGTAGGCCTTAATGTTGTCCAAAATTCTATATCATTTTCCATCAAAAGTATGTCATCTACATATAATATGAGAAATGCTACAGAGCTCCCACTCACTTTCTTGTAAACGCAGGCTTCTCCATAAGTCTGCATAAACCCAAACGCTTTGATCATCTCATCAAAGCGAATGTTCCAACTCCGAGATGCTTGCACCATCCCATAAATGGATCGCTGGAGCTTGCATACTTTGTTAGCATTCTTAGGATCGACAAAACCTTCCGGCTGCATCATATACAGTTCTTCCTTAAGATAGCCGTTAAGGAATGCCGTTTTGACGTCCATCTGCCATATCTCATAATCATAGTATGCGGCAATTGCTAACATGATTCAGACGGACTTCAGCTTTGCTACGGGAGAGAAAGTCTCATCGTAGTCAACCCCTTGAACTTGTCGATAACCCTTAGCGACAAGTCGAGCTTTATAGATGGTAATATTATCATCCGCGTCCGTCTTCTTCTTAAAGATCCATTTGTTTTCTATCGCTCGTCGATCATCGGGTAAGTCTGTCAAAGTCCATACTTTGTTTTCATACATGCATTCTATCTCGGATTGCATGGCTTCAAGCCATTTGTTGGAATCTGGGCCTGCTATCGCTTCTTCATAGTTCGAAGGTTCACCGTTGTCTAACAACATGATTTCCAGGACAGGGTTGCCATACCACTCTGGTGTGGAACGTGTCCTTGTGGACCTACGAAGTTCAGTAGATACTTGATTCGAAGTACCTTGATTATCATCATTAATTTCCTCTCCAGTCAGTGTAGGCACCACAGGAACATTTTCCTGAGCTGCACTACTTTCTGGTTCAAGAGGTAGTACTTCATCGAGTTCTACTTTCCTCCCACTTACTCCTTTCGAGAGAAACTCTTTTTCCAGAAAGGATCCGTTCTTGGCAACAAAGATCTTGCCTTCGGATCTAAGGTAGAAGGTATACCCAATGGTTTCCTTAGGGTATCCTATGAAGACGCATTTTTCCGACTTAGGTTCGAGCTTTCCAGGTTGAAGTTTCTTGACATAAGCATCGCATCCCCAAACATTTAGAAACGACAGCTTAGGTTTCTTCCCAAACCATAATTCATACGGTGTCGTCTCAACGGATTTTTACGGAGCCCTATTTAAAGTGAATGTAGCTGTCTCTAGAGCATATCCCCAAAATGATAGCGGTAAATCGGTAAGAGACATCATAGATCGTACCATATCGAATAGAGTGCGATTACGACGTTTGGACACACCATTACGCTGAGGTGTTCCAGGCGGCGTGAGTTGTGAAACGATTCCACATTTTCTTAAGTGTGTACCAAATTCGTGACTTAAATATTCTCCTCCACGATCTGATCGTAAGAATTTTATCTTTCGGTCACGTTGATTCTCTACCTCATTCTGAAATTCTTTGAACTTTTCAAAGGTCTCAGACTTGTGTTTCATCAAGTAGACATACCCATATCTACTTAAGTCATTAGTGAGAGTGAGAACATAACGATATCCTCCGCGAGCCTCAACGCTCATTGGACCGCACACATCGGTATGTATGATTTCCAATAAGTTGGTTGCTCGCTCCATTGTTCTGGAGAACGGAGTCTTGGTCATTCTGCCCATGAGGCATGGTTCGCATGTGTCAAATGATTCATAATCGAGAGACTCTAAAAGTCCATCAGCATGGAGCTTCTTCATGCGCTTGACACCAATGTGACCAAGGCAGCAGTGCCACAAGTATGTGGGACTATCGTTATCAACTTTACATCTTTTGGTATTCACACTATGAATATGTGTAACATTACATTCGAGATTCATTAATAATAAACCATTGACCATCGGGGCATGACCATAAAACATATCTCTCATATAAATAGAACAACCATTATTCTCGGATTTAAATGAGTAGCCACCTCGTATCAAACGAGATCCAGATACAATGTTCATGCTCAAACTTGGCACTAAATAACAATTATTGAGGTTTAAAACTAATCCCATGGATAAATGTAGAGGTAGCGTGCCGACGGTGATCACATCGACCTTGGAACCATTCCTGACGCGCATCGTCACCTCGTCCTTCGCCAATCTCCGCTTATTCTGCAGCTCCTGCTGTGAGTTACAAATATGAGCAACGGCACCGGTATCAAATACCCAGGAGTTACTACGAGTACAGGTAAGGTATACATCAATTACATGTATATCACATATACCTTTAGTATTGTCGGCCTTCTTGTCCGCTAAGTATTTGGGGCAGTTCCACTTCCAGTGACCCTTCCCTTTGCAATAAAAGCACTCAGTCTCAGGCTTGGGTCCATTCTTTGACTTCTTCCCGGCAACTGGCTTACCGGGTGCGGCAACATCCTTGCCGTCCTTCTTGAAGTTCTTCTTACCCTTGCCTTTCTTGAACTTGGTGGTTTTATTGACCATCAACACTTGATGTTCTTTCTTGATTTCTACCTCTGCCGACTTCAGCATTGAAAATACTTCAGGAATAGTTTTCACCATCCCCTGCATATTGTAGTTCATCACAAAGCTCTTGTAGCTCGGTGGGAGCGAGTGAAGGATTCTTTCAATGACCGCCTCGTCCAGGAGGTTAATGTCCAGCTGGGACAGGCGGTTGTGCAACCCAGACATTTTGAGTATGTGCTCACTGACAGAACTATTTTCCTCCATCTTACAACTATAGAACTTGTCGGAGACTTCATATCTCTCGACCCGAGCATGAGCTTGGAAAACCATTTTCAGCTCCTCGAACATCTCATATGCTCCGTCTTGCTCAAAACGCTTTTGGAGCCCCGATTCTAAGCTGTAAAGCATGCCGCACTGAACGAGGGAGTAATCATCAGCACGTGACTGCCAAGCATTCATAACGTCTTGGTTCTCTGGGATGGGTGCTTCACCTAGCGGTCCTTCTAGGACATATGCTTTCTTGGCAGCTATGAGGATGATCCTCAGGTTCCGGACCTAGTCCGTATAGTTGCTACCATCATCTTTCAGCTTGATTTTCTCTAGGAACGCGTTGAAGTTCATGTTGGCATGAGCGTTGGCCATTTGATCTACAAGACATATTTTGCAAAGACTTTAGACTAAGTTCATGATAATTAAGTTCATCTAATCAAATTATTTAATGAACTCCCACTCAGATTAGACATCCCTCTAGTCATCTAAGTGTTACACGATCCGAGTCGACTAGGCCGTGTCCGATGATCACGTGAGACGGATTAGTCATCATCGGTGAACATCTCCATGTTGATCGTATCTTCCATACGACTCATGTTCGACCTTTCGGTCCCTGTGTTCCGAGGCCATGTCTGTACATGCTAGGCTTGTCAAGTTAACCTAAGTGTTTTGCATGTGTAAAACTGTCTTACACCCGTTGTATGTGAACGTAGGAATCTATCACACCCGATCATCACGTGGTGCTTCGAAACGATGAACTTTAGCAACGGCGCACAGTTAGGGAGAACACTTTCTTTAAATTATTATAAGGGATCATCTTATTTACTACCGTCATTCTAAGTAAACAAGATGCACAAACATAATAAACATCACATGCAATTATATAGTAATGACATGATATGGCCAATATCATATAGCTCCTTTGATCTCCATCTTCGGGGCTCCATGATCATCTTCGTCACCGGCATGACACCATGATCTCCATCATCGTGTCTCTATGAAGTTGCTCGCCAACTATTACTTCTACTACTATGGCTAACGGTTTAGCAATAAAATAAAGTAATTACATGGCGTTAAATCATTGACACGCAGGTCATACAATAATTAAGACAACTCCTATGGCTCCTGCCGGTTGTCATACTCATCGACATGCAAGTCGTGATTCCTATTACAAGAACATGATCTCATACATCACAATATATCATTCATCATTCATCACAACTTTTGGCCATATCACATCACAAGGCAATTGCTACAAAAACAAGTTAGACGTCCTCTAATTGTTGTTGCATCTTTTACGTGGCTGCAATAGGGTTCTAGCAAGAATGTTTTCTTACCTACGAAAAAGCCATAATATGATTTGTCAACTTCTATTTACCCTTCATAAGGACCCTTTTCATCGAATCCGCTCCAACTAAAGTGGGAGAGACAGACACTCACTAGCCACCTTATGCAACTAGTGCATGTCAGTCGGTGGAACCTGTCTCACGTAAGTGTACGTGTAAGGTCGGTCCGGGCCGCTTCATCCCACAATATCGCTGAAGCAAAATAAGACTAGTAGCTAGGAGTGGGCATAAAAACCGAGGAACCAAAGACCGAACCGAAGCCAAAACTGAAAAAACCGAAATTTCGGTTTTTAGTAGTGGTAATGAAAAATTCGGTTTTTACTTTTGTTAACCGAACTAACTTTGATCGGTTCAGTCTTACACTGGTAACCGAACACGCAAGCACTACAGCGCACGTCGCTAAAAGGACGCGCCAGGTAGCAACTACGAGTGTGCACGTGCGGTCGGAATATCACTTCCATGGGCCCAGCCAACTACCTGCATGCATGCACGTTTTTTTGGGCTTTTTATGTGGCACTGCGTGGCCCATGTTCTCTTCCTGTACGCCGGAAACTAGCAGGACGTGCTGTCCTTGTGGGTTTAGTTCCACCTCGGCTGGCTACGTGAAGGAACACATGATGCTTGGCTATATAAAAGACTTGGTTGCTAGAGGTATCAGGTGTGCACGATGTTGCGCTAATACTTCGGTATGTACGGTAGAAACCGAATACCAAACCGAATTATCGGTTGACCAGAGTTTCGGTTTTCTAGTTTTCTGATTCATTTTCGGTGAGCATTTTGTCTAATCGAAATTCAAAAAATACGAAAATATATTAACCGAACTTTCGGTTTCTACCTAATGCCCAGGCCTACTAGTAGTGGCAAGCAAGTTGACAACATCTATGCCCACAACAGATTTGTGTTCTACTCGTGCAATAAAGAACTACGCATAGACCTAGCTCATGATGCCACTGTTGGGGAACGTTGCATAAAATAAAAAAAACCCTACGTTCACCAAGATCAATCTATGAGTTCATCTAGCAACGAGAGAGGGGAGTGCATCTACATACCCTTGTAGATCGCTAGCGGAAGCGTTCAAGAGAACGGGGTTGAGGGAGTCGTACTCGTCGTGATCCAAATCACCAGAGATCCTAGCGCTGAACGGACGGCACCTCCGCGTTCAACACACGTACGGTCAGCGTGACGTCTCCTCCTTCTTTATCCAGCAAGGGGGAAGGAGAGGTTGATGAAGATCCAGCAGCACGACGGCGTGGTGGTGGAGCAGCAAAGTTCTGGCAGGGCTTCGCCAAGCAACTACGGGAGGAGGAGGTGTAGCAAAGGAGGAAGGGAGGCACCAAGACTTCAGGGTGCGGCTGCCCTCCCCTCCCCCTCCTTTATATAGGCCCCCTCGGGGGCGCCGGCCCTGGAGATGGGATCTCCCAAGGGGGCGACGGCCAAGGGGGGTGGAGTGCCCCCCAAGGCAAGTGGAGGCGCCCCCCCCCCCACCCTAGGGTTTCCAACCCTAGGCG
Source organism: Triticum aestivum (assembly GCF_018294505.1). Classification (NCBI taxonomy): domain Eukaryota; kingdom Viridiplantae; phylum Streptophyta; class Magnoliopsida; order Poales; family Poaceae; genus Triticum; species Triticum aestivum. The sequence continues at coordinate 629,291,589 of NC_057813.1, forward strand.
CAGGGGGGGCCAAGGGGGGCGCACCAGCCCACTAGGGGCTGGTCCCCTCCCCACTTCAGCCCACGGAGCCCTCCGGGATAGGTGGCCCCACCCGGTGGACCCCCGGGACCCTTCCGGTGGTCCCGGTACAATACCGGTGACCCCCGAAACTCTCCCGATGGCCGAAACTGCACTTCCTATATATAATTCTTTACCTCGGGACCATTCCATAACTCCTCGTGACGTCCGGGATCTCATCCGGGACTCCGAACAACTTTCCGTTTGCTGCATACTCATATCTCTACAACCCTAGCATCACCCAACCTTAAGTGTGTAGACCCTACGGGTTCGGGAGACACGTAGACATGACCGAGACGGCTCTCCGGTTAATAACCAATAGCAGGATCTGGATACCCATGTTGGCTCCCACATGCTCCTCGATGATCTCATCGGATGAACCACAATGTCGAGGATTCAATCAACCCCGCATACAATTCCCTTTGTCAATCGGTATGTTACTTGCCCGAGACTCGGTTGTCGGTATCCCAATACCTCGTTCAGTCTCGTTACCGGCAAGTCACTTTACTCATACCGTAATGCATGATCACGTGACCAGACACTTGGTCACATTGATCTCATTATGATGATGCATTACTGAGTGGGCCCAGAGATACCTCTCCGTCATACGGAGTGACAAATCCCAGTCTCGATCCGTGTCAACCCAACAGACACTTTCGGAGATACCTGTAGTGCACCTTTATAGTCACCCAGTTACGTTGTGACGTTTGGTACACCCAAAGCACTCCTACGGTATCCGGGAGTTACACGATCTCATGGTCTAAGGAAAAGATACTTGACATTGGGAAAGCTCTAGCAAACGAACTACACGATCTTGTGCTATGCTTAGGATTGGGTCTTGTCCATCACATCATTCTCCCAATGATGTGATCCCGTTTTCAACGACATCCAATGTCCATAGTCAGGAAACCATGACTATCTGTTGATCAACGAGCTAGTCAACTAGAGGCTCACTAGGGACATATTGTGGTCTATGTATTCACACGTGTATTACGATTTCCGGATAATACAATTATAGCATGAAGAAAAGACAATTATCATGAACAAGGAAATATAATAATAATCCTTTTATTATTGCCTCTAGGGCATATTTCCAACAAGTTACCCATAAGGATTTATTGGTGGTAGGGATCGCAACGGCAAAGGGCGCAAGGGTCTCTAGAAAACTTCGGAGAGTATCTTCAGAATCTTCCGGTGCACCAAATAATCATCTGGAGTGAGGGGCTCTCCGGTGATAGTATTTACGAGAACCTAGAGTTAGAGTTAGCAAAATCATTTAACCCAAATAGAAGAGAGATTAGATTCCCAGAGTATAGACGAGGAGTAAAAGGTCCTAATACTACCCAATGGCGATGTGGGCCCGTAAACCGCACAGCCATGTTAGTAAAAGTTTTTCAGTGGCTAGACTCAACTTCGGCCAAGGAGTTGGAAAGGGGGGTTCCTACGGGCAGTCGGCTCTGATACCAACTTGTGACGTCCCTGATTCAATCGTACACTAATCATGCACGCAAATGTGTAAGATCAAGAGCAAGGACTTACAGGAAGAAATCACAACACAACTCTAGACACGAATTGAAATAATACAAGCTTTATATTACAAGCCAGGGGCCTCGAGGGCTCGAATACATAAGCTCGACACACAAGAGTCAGCAGAAACAACAATATTTGAGTACAGACATAAGTTAAACAAGGGTGCCTTAAGAAGGCTAGCACAAAAGCAACACGATCGAAGAGGCAAGGCCTCCTGCCTGGGACCCCCTAAACTACTCCTGGTCGTCGGTGGCCTCCACGTAGTAGTATCCGTCGGTGGTGGCATCTGGCTCCATGGATTCACCATCTGGTTGCAACAACCGGAAAGAAGAAAGAAGGGGGAAAAGGGGTAGCAAAGCAACCATGAGTACTCATCCAAAGTACTCACAAGCATCAGATCTATACTAAGTATGCATTGGTATCAAATGGAAGCTTTGTATCTATAGACTGACCTGTAGAATGCCAGAATAGAGGGGGGAAGGCCTAGCCTATCAAAGACTTCTTCAAGCGGCTCCAAGCATCTTGCACCATGTAGGAGAGTAAAGAATAGCAGTTTATAATTAGCAAGCATGATGTAGCATTAACGCCCAGAGATCCTTCATTGACTCTCTGCGAGAAAGCAATCCTGGGGCCACATGTCTCAAGTATCCATTTCTAGTTGTAAAAGACCAGGATATAAGTCTGAACTTGCCGGAAGAACCATACCCAGCTCGGAAACTTCTAACCCTCCACAACTTCCATGGGAAGTGGGATGATTTTATTGTTCCCATCCACACCAATAGCAGACAGGATTTGCCCTTTGTACTGACCTGTCAGGACTGTACCATCCACAAACATAACTGGAGGACAATGCTGGAAAGCTTCGATGCACATAGCGAAAGAGAAGAATAATCATTTCAACACCTTGAAATCTGGTATACTCGGCAACCTCGTGTGTTGTACATTCACATATCATATGAGTCGGGATTCCTCTCCTTCAGTATGTCAAGGGACGGACAACATTATCATATGAGTCAAAGAACGTCCCAAACCTTCCCTTCATAGCCTTCTGCTTAGCCCTCCAAGCCTTCCCATAAGGAATGACATCATTCCATCTGATCTTCACTACTGTTTGGATATCTTTTGCTTCCATATCATTCTTCTCTACTATCTCAGTATACATGAGTTGCGCAATGAGAGTTGAAGTCTGGTTGTCATACTTCGACACATGCCCATGCACCTTCCTAGGACAACATGTTTCAACACATTTCATGGTATAATTTGTTGGACTTGATATGTGTGTCCGAAAAACCCTCTGTGTAGACATGGCCCACTTTATCACCGCATAATTTAATTTTTTTCTTTGTATCAAACATAGCCCTATCTGGACTTGGTTCAGATTATACTGCCATGAAGTCTCATGTCCATCGTTGATCGTAAGGCCAGTGGATATGTCCTGGTCCCATGCAGAAGGAATCGGTACCTCCACTTCATCCTCGGAATTTTCAGAATCCAGATCCTCCGCCCATCCATCCTCGTCCTCTTCCTCCATCACCCTCTATATTTCATCCCCTTCCTCATCCCCATCGGCAAAACCAGAACCAGATAATATTATCGATTGGCTACTCTACCCAGTATCATGACCACAAACATTGTGTGGCACGTAGTCCGACTCTTTCTCGGGTTGGCTAGCATCCACATCGGGTGGCTGTGACCCGGATAAATCAATCTCATTAGCCACTTGACTGCCTTGTCCGGGTTCATACCCCCTATGGAGTTGTATGGTATTCCCTCCTTCGCCACAATTTGCACAAGGGCATATGGGTGGATTCTTTGGTCTCGGCAACGTCTTAACATTGTCAACCAATGATGGCTCCTATCTATCGACATCAACTCACACTTGACATTTTTACAGGATTTGGTCCACAATGCATGAATACTGACGGAACATACTTGAGGATCCAGCCCGAAACTAGTTGTCAACCAGTACTTCAACTGTCTAATGTCCAGTCTGTCCGGGTCTGCTAGTGTCATTACGCCATTTTTAAACTCGCTAAGATCAACCCCCAACTCATTATATCAAACATTACTAGCGCCGTAGTAAACAATCAAATTTACTGATTCATACTTCACCTGTCAGACATTGTCATCTTCTCATTAATCACAACGAACACTAATATTACCCGCTACACTAACTATGCGCTAAAATGCCACCACATACAAATTAACACTACAATTCGCAATATGACCTATCTACACTAATTAAACTATATAATTCAGAGAAAATTTGTGAGGACATGGTTATACCTTCGACGCGTGTGTCCCCGGTTTGTTGCTCCTCTCTTCAACTCAGCACCACCGGCCACCTCGCGGAGTATTTGCACCACCGGACAACGATAGCACAACCGCCGCCCCCTCGACGACCAGAGGTTCAACTCCGGATACAACCCAAGCCGCACCTCCTCCTCACCACCTCCTCCTCCACACCTGCTGCTCCTCCTCACCACCACCTACTTCCCAACCGCACCTCCTCCACCCCACCATGGCTCCTCCTCCCCAAACGCTCAAATAACTATCCAATAGTAATAAAACACTGTAGGCCGTGGGAGATTGAAATGACCTACCAATTATGTGCCTTAGATGTGAAAACGTGGGGAAATGGAGGAGATCGGCGCGGGGTGGCGAGCTACATAGAGAAGAATGAGAGAGAGAGAGAGAGAAACATAGGCGAGCAAGACGAGAGGAAGGAGATGACCCCGTCGGTGGCTTATCCAGACCTTTTCGGTCGAGTGGTGGTCGAAAAGCTTATCGGCTGCGGGCTAGCGAAATCGGCCCACTTCGATCGCGCGTAGGCCGAAGCTACTATTTTCGGCTGCCCTCCCACCGACGCCAACTCTTCGGCCCATGTTAGCCCATCTTCGGTCAACTCCAGGCTGAAATATCGTTTTCGGCCAACTACGGACCGAAAAGACCCTTTTCGGCCCCCACCAGGCCGACAGGGTCATACTTTTGAATATATTTTTTCCATTCAGTGCTATAGTTTCTGAATTTGCTATAAAAAAAGTCATAGTTTTGAAAAAAAATCGTCTCTGACTTGCCTTTTTTTCTACTGCATAAGGAGAACAGTGTAGGTCCCTGACTTCACTCGTGCAAGTCACAGGATCCGGCTCCGAAACTTTCCCCAATCCTCAAACCTCAGCTAGCTCACGAACACGAAAATCATCGGCGACAGAGGAGATTTTGGATCGGTGCGGCGGTGCGGCTGAGCAAGGGCAGCGGCTGGGTTGAGGTACGGCTCCGATCCACGCCCCTTCCTCCCCGGTCTCCTCCCTCCCTCCCTCATTTGTTTCCCGGCGGCGCGTGCGGATAGCGGGGAGCTCAAGCTGCGCGGAACGCGGAGTTCTCCGGCGGCGGGGCACGCATCTTCCCGTAACGGGGAGCGCCACTCCTATTCCGTCGAGCGTGGCGGGGATCACATCTTGCTCTGCTCTGCTCTCTGCTCTCTGCTCTCTCTCTGCTCTCTGCTGTCTGCTCTCTGCTCTCTGCTCTCTCTCTGCTCTCTCTCTCTCTCTCTCTCAGTATGTGGCCTAACTTCCGTCTCTGACGATTTTCCTGCAGCTAGCACGGAGAAGCAACAATGCTGGTGGCACCGAGCCGGCGAGGAGAAGCAGCAGCGCACTCTTCGTCTGCGGTGGACAACATCGCCCCCAGCGGCGGGTCTTCGCCTGCTGCGTCGGCCATCGTCGCGCCGGCTGTGTCCGGGTCGCACGTCGTCAAGATAGACGGCTACTCCCGCATCAAGGGGCTTGGCAACGGCAAATGCATCGCGTCGGAGTCTTTCACCATCGGAGGCCATCGATGGTGTATGCACTTCTACCCAGACGGCGATCGGACTGAAGACGCAGATTGGATATCCATTTTTCTGTGCCATACAGATCGAACTGATGCTAGTGAAGTCAAAGCAGAGTTCAAGATCAGTTTGCTTGACCAGGACAGGCAACCAGTGGCATTGCACGGCAGATGCATACACACCTTCTCCAGCAAAGATTATACGTGCGGCTTCCGTTGGTTCATCAAAAGAAAGGACTTGGAGGAATCCACTTACCTTAAGGATGATGTTTTCAGCATCAGGTTCGATGTCACCGTCTCAAAGGAGATCTTCACCGAGCTAATCCTGCCGCATGTGGTCGTGCCACCGTCCAACATGCACCAGCATCTTGGACAACTGCTCCTGGCCGGCGAGGCGGCCGATGTTACCTTCGAGGTCGGAGGCGAGACATTTGCCGCGCACAGGTGCATACTCGCAGCTCGTTCGTCGGTCTTCAAGGCGGAGCTCCTCGGCCCCATGAAGGAGAAGACCGCAACTCGCGTTCTGATCGACGACATGGAAGCCATGGTGTTCAAGGCTTTGCTCCACTTCATCTACACCGATTCGCTGCCCGCGATCGGCGAGGGCGACACGGCGGCCATTGCTCAGCATTTGCTGGTTGTTGGAGTTCTATCCATATGATCAATCACATCAAATCACGATAAACACGCACACGAAAAACTGATAGCCAAGGCCTTTGTCGTGCCCTTATTTTTCCTCTTTATTACTTTCTGATTTTTCTCCACGGTGTTACAAAAGACTCACGCCCAAGTGCATATATATATATATATATATATATATATATATATATATATATATGCAGATAGCCGCCGACTCAACAGCTCCTAAACCTACACGTGCTAGGACTCCTAGTTCTACTTAGACTAGAACACAGCCTAACCAATCTACGGCCGGGTGATAATCCTAGTCGGACTCAACCTGCGAGACTAGTACTCACGACATGACATGAAGTCCTACATGGACACGTACTCAACTCCTATCACGCGTTCTACAACCAAGACATCAAGCCGGACTAACTAGTCTACTACTGACAAGATTACTGCTAACAATCTTCCCTTAATCTTGACACTCCGTCTTCCGTGCTTCTCTGGTCTTGGCTCGTTGTAGATCACCCCTTGTCGCTCATCCGCTCGCACCACGACAAGTCAAATTGACGATCTTGATTGCTCGCAACAATCTCCCCTCCAATTTTGACTTGGCCAATTTACGGACCACCTCAAATATGTCTTGGACTACCCAGCCTCGCCAGTAACCTGTGGAACACACCACCGGGTGGATTACACCATCCACCCTAGCGAGATACATGCCGGCTCCTTGTGGATCACACCACCCTGTGGACTACACCGCCCACTCCAGCCTCATGTAGAGACATGGCCTCATTGAAGAGACTCACCTTCACTGGTTTACCGCCCCCACATAGTTGAACTTGATCCTCTCGTCGAGACATATAGACGACCTGGGCTTCATCTTCAACGCCACCTCACAGAGACGAGCACTTGGACATGACGACGACTGACGACCAACTGACCGACCGACCGACCGTGCTAACCCGCACGACTCCTTGACTCTAACTCCCGCAGATGACGATCTTGACGACTTCCCGGCACCGCATCACCGCACCACCGCCCCGTCAACGATCTCCATCCACCGCCTTGCCGACGACATCCCGCCGTCTTCTTCCATGTCGCTCCGCCGAACGACAATCTCCCGATCCTCCGCATCGCTGCAGCATCCAGCGATAACATTGCCCTCCGCTCCTCGTCGCTGCACCACCCAGCGACCATATCGGCCGCCCCGAGGCGCTAGTAGGTCGCCACCCCGGGGCAAGCACGGCTTCAAATCGACCTAGCTCTTATACCAATTGTTGGAGTTCTATCCACATGATCGATCACATCAAATCACGATAAATACACACACGAAAAACTGATAGCCAAAGGCCCTTGTCGTGCCCTTATTTTTCCTCTTTATTACTTTCTGATTTTTCTCCACGGTGTTACAAAAGACTCACGGCCAAGTGCATATATATATATATATATGCAGGTAGCCGCCGACTCAACACCTCCTAAACCTACACGTGCTAGGACTCCTAGTTCTACTTAGACTAGAACACAGCCTAACCAATCTACGGCGAGGTGATAATCCTAGTCGGACTCAACCTGCTAGACTAGTACTCCCGACATGACATGAAGTCCTACATGGACACGTACTCAACTCCTATCACGCGTCTACAACCAAGACATCAAGCCGGACTAACTAGTCTACTACTGACAAGATTACTGCTAACACGGGTAGCGGCTGACAGGTATGATATGGAAAGGCTGAAGCTGATCTGCGAGGCGAAGCTGTGCGATCACATCTGCAAAAGCACGGTGGTGACTACGCTGGCGTTGGCGGAGCAGCATGGCTGTGGTGCTCTTAAGAAGGCATGCTTGAAGTTTCTGACGTCTGAAGGTAACCTCAAGGCAGTGATGGCATCTGATGGATATGAGCACCTGAGCAGCAGTTGCCCATCTGTTCTCTATGAACTGGTCGCCAAGCTTGCTCCTTGATCTCTATTGAGTCTAAAACTCACAAGATCTGGATATTTATTCTGCTATTTATATTTTTAGAAGTGATGGTAATCCCACTACTGGTAGTCTGTTAAAGACAGTAAAGTCTATGTGAAAACCAATGCTGCTTGCATTTGCTGCATCTGTTTGAGCCCAGTCGTATTTTCTACAAATATGGGAACGCTTTATAAAATTCTGAACATAAATTTAGAAAACTGAAAATGTGAGAAATTGTTGTTTAATCTTTGTGTTCTGAAAATTAGAGGAAAGATTCGGAAATCCTAAGGATGAATCTCGGGAAAAGGAAAATCCTCAATTTTTTAATTATTAGAGTTTCCAATTTGCGGTACTTACCACACGGTGGCACGGTGCTTAATTCAAATGTGAGGTTATGAATTGTTATTACATTGCTTTATTCAGAACTATAGTGGCTGCGCAAATGCGCTGGCAATAAATTTATTGTTTTTCACACATAGAAAACGTTTACTAATTTCGTCTGGGCAACACATTTATTTGTTTCTTAACACATCAAAATTGTTTACATATAGGAAGATGATTTATGTACATTATGTGCTTTAGTACAATGTACTATATCCAGATCATATCTTGGCCTAGAACCGGACCAATCAACCAAATATAGATGCACTCTCCATCACTCACTTTTACCCAAGGGCTAATAGGCTGATTAGACATTCCCAATACCTTCCTTATCTTCTCATGAATCCAAGGAAACAAACGATGCCAACTTATAAATGTAGGTGTCAATATTATTCTATGCGCCCTTGCGAGGGCCAATTCCCCGAAACTCGTTTTCTTGTGTGAGATGAGACTTCCAGCAACAAAAGTTGAAAAGTTAAGATGGCGATTGGGTCTCCGAGGCTTTAGTGGATTGTGATGGCCGAGGAGGACTTGGTCTTTTTTGGGATGAGACACTGCAAGTAACAATTCTGGAAGCGTGTAATCGCTTCATTGATGTTAGGATCTTTGATCCAGGAGTTGACAATACTTGGAGAACAACATTCGTCTACAGCGAACCCAGGGTAGAGAATAGAAGGAACATGTGGGATCATCTCACGCGGCTCCGCGGCCGATCTAATGAGCCATGGTTGGTCTGCGGAGACTATAATGAATGTGTGTGGCAGCACGAGCATCTCTCGTGCATGCAACGAGGTTCAGCACAAATGGAAGCCTTCCGAGACTGTCTAGAAGTATGTGAGATCAGAGATCTGGGTTTTTCCGGCGTCCCATACACGTACAATAATAACCAGTATGGAGCCCGTAATGTCCAAGTCGCCTTGACAGAGCCTGCACAGATGAAGCGTGGCGCGAACTGTTTCCGAAGGCGCGGGTGAAGCATCTTATATCGCCCGTCTCTGACCACCTACCACTGCTGATTGAGGTGGAGGTACAGGAGCCGACGCGATGCAAGAACAGCGGTGGCTGGTATGAAATCATGTGGGAGAGGCATGCGGCCCTCCCGAGTATCATTGCAAAGGCATGGGCGAAGAAGAAGGCTAAGGATTTGGGCGAGGTGGCGCAGAATCTTCAAAATATGATGTGTGAATTACGTGAATGGAGCAAACAACACTTCGGCCATGTTTCAAAACAGATAGAAGTACTTAGAGCTGAACTGGAGGACTTACAGTTGAAGAGGGCAGAAAGATCAATCATTCGAGAGAAGATGTTTGTCCTTGACGAGCTCCTATACCGTGAGGAAATGATGTGGCTGCAGCGCTCTCGAATCAATTGGCTGAAAGAAGGTGATAGAAACACTCAGTACTTTCACCGAAAATCAGTTTGGCGTGCTAGGAAAAATTATATTCGTGTCTACGGAAGACTGATGGCACGTGGACTGAAACACCCACTGATATGGAACGTATGGCTCAGTCCTACTTCCAAGAGTTGTTCACGAAGGATCCAACATTATCAGCGGATGAGTTGCTGGGATGCATTAAATCAAAGGTAACACAGCAAATGAATGATACTCTAAATGCACCCTATACAGAGAAAAAGGTGGCAGATGCCTTGTTTCAAATTGGTCCCATAAAAGCTCCGGGACTAGATGGGTTTCCGGCGCGATTTTTTCAACGCAATTGGCAGGTTTTGAAAGAAGAGGTAACAATGGCTGTTTTCGAATTTTTTGCAACTGGACATATGCCAGAGGGGGTAAATGATACGGCAATTGTTCTTATTCCCAAAGTTCCTACTCCTACGGATCTGAAAGATTTTAGACCAATTAGTCTTTGTAATGTGATTTACAAGGTGGTGTCAAAGTGTATGGTTAACAGACTCGTCCTTTGCTAACAGAGCTCATATCAGAGAATCAAAGCGCCTTCATCCCTGGGCGTTTGATCACAGCCTTCGAGTGTATACATCACATCCAATCAGTGAACCAAGCACAATCTTATTGTGCTTACAAACTGGACCTATCGAAGGCATACGATCGGGTGGATTGGGATTTTTTGGAGAAGGCCCTACTCAAATGGGGCTTCTCAGCAGCGTGGGTCGACCGCATCATGGAATGTATTCGGTTGGTCAGATACTCGGTGAAGTTCAATGGTAAATTGTTGAGTAAATTTTCTCCAACATGTGGCCTTAGACAAGGTGATCCGTTATCCCCTTTTTTATTTCTTGTTGTGGCTGATGCCTTGTCTGCACTGTTACATAAAGCTACTCGGGAGGAAGGGTTGGAGGCGATGCAAATTTGTAGAAGGGCTCCTGAGATCTCTCACTTATTATTCGCGGATGATACCTTGTTATTCTTCCGTGCGAGACCAGAAGTGGCAAAAATTGTCAAGAAGGTGTTGAACACTTATGCTGATTCGACAGGACAACTAATCAACCCGTCCAAGTGCTCCATCTTATTTGCTGACAATTGCCCTCCTGAAGTTACTAATGAGATCAGGAGTATTCTCAGTGTCTCTCAAGAAGTGTTCGAGCCAAAATATTTAGGCTTACCAGTACCTGAGGGAAGAATGAGCAAAGGCTTATTACAACCAATCGAGGCAAAGCTAAGCAAACAACTTGTTGACTGGAGCGAGAGATACATGTCAATGACGAGTAAGGAAGTGTTAATTAAGGCAGTGGCCCAAGCAATACCCACATACGCGATGAGCGTTTTTAAATTGCCTTTGTCAGTGTGCGATGACCTGTCTAAATTGATTAGGAAATATTGGTGGGGTGTGGAAGAAGGAAAGAGGAAGATGGCTTGCCTTTCTTGGGATAAAATGATGTTACCAAAATCCATGGGGGCATGGGATTCGGGGATATGAGAGTTTTTAACCAGGCTTTATTAGCAAAGCAAGCATGGAGGTTAATAGAGCACCCGGAGAGCTTAGTTGCAAGGCTACTGAAAGCAAAATACTTCCCTTCAGGAGATCTAGTTGATACTGTGTTTGCTAGCAATGCGTCTGCAGTATGGCGTGGAATTGAGCATGGTCTGGAACTAGTTAAAAAGGGCATGATTTGGCGTGTGGGTAATGGCCAGAATATTCGTATATGGAGGGATCCTTGGGTCCCGAGAGGGCCTTCCCTGAGGCCGATCACTCCTAATGAGGTGCAGATTGAAAAAGGTGTCTGACCTACTGGATACCAATGGGAGATGGAACGTTGATTTGCTTAACAAACACTTCTTCCCGGCTGACACCCATATCATTCGGTCAATAAAAACATCACCTAGTAACGGTGATGATTTCATAGCGTGGTACCCAGGGAAGCATGGAACATTTTATGTCATTTAGCTATGCATGATCACGTACAACAGTTTAATGGTGGGGCGTGCAGCTCAAGACCAGAAGGTGAACGGCCTTGTTGGAACCTTATCTGCCAGGCCGATGTACCTCACAAAATGTGCACCTTCGCGTGGAAGGTCGCAGTGGGCGCGCTTCCAACAAATGGATGCAAACTGAAAAGACACATTGGTGTTCTGCACAGTGTAGTATTTGTGGTGCAGAGGAGGAAGACTCCTTCCATTCTTTGATAATTTGCCCTCATGCAAGAAACCTTTGGGAGGAGGTGAGCAGCGAGTGGCCTCTTCCGAGGAATGACGATCTGTTGTACACTGGATCAGAATGGTTGTTTAGCATCTTAACCAATCAGCAGGAGGAAGTAAGGGCAATGATAATCATGCTGTTATGGAGAGTGTGGAGCTTGCGCAATGATATAGTTCACGGCCAGGAGGTTCCGCCGGCGCAGGTGTCTCGATCAGTGTACCTCGTCAGCTACCTATCTTCATACGCTCAAGCGCAAAAGCAAGGTGTTCAAGAAATTATAAAGGGCAAGTCTCCATTGTTTGTCCCTCCGATACACTAGTAGAAAAAGGGTCAAATGTTCAGCTTATTAGTGCCGGTTCCAACGGCTAGCCGGGCCACTCTCATTAGTACCGGTTCTTGCCTAACTTTTAGCACCGGTTCGTGCCACGAACCGGTACTAATGACAGTGGTGGCAGGATGTTGTCAGTCTGGGCCCCTCCAGCACCTTTAGTACCGGTTCGTGCTACGAACCGGTACTAAAAGTCGCCCTATATAAACCCTTCGTCCACCCGAGCTCGCTTCTTCCCCCTTTTCCCTCTCCTCTGTTCTTCCCTTCCTCTCGAGCTCATCACAAATGTTGCCCAAATTTTGTCAAGATTTGAAGGCCTCCCATACATTCAAATGATCACAAAGGTTAGCAACTTTGTCCTTTCATCTCTCATTGCTAGATTAGCTCTTGCAATGGTTTATATAGTGATTAATTTGTGGGTTTTAGTAATTTGGGAGGAATTATATGTGGTAGTATTTGATTTATATGCAATCTGAGGTCAAAATAACACTTAGTTTGCATATTTAGGTGTGGTTTACTTAGTGTCTTCTAAATCTCCGTCGTAACCACCGTCGATCGCCCGCACCGTCCCGTCGCCGGCACCACCTTGTGGTGAGCCTCTTATTCATGAATTTTTTATATAAAAAATTGATGTTTGTGTGATTTGGATATATAGTTACTCGTATAATTATCTTACCCGTATGTTGTTTGTTATACATAGTGTTATGGTTTTGATATCCGTCCCCGTCGGCCCTCGTCCTTGTTATGATTCGGATGTGGTATGTTATTTTTTAAAACTATTTATTGCATTTCGTGTTTATGAAAAATTATGCCCATCAAGTTGACATAGATATTTTTATCTAGAATGTATGTGAACCGGAAATTCCAATCGACCCTATTGTCGAGAGGTTAAATTTAGTTGAAAGAAAAAACGAGTATTTGAAAGAAAAATTGAAAAGAATTGAGGGGGAGAAGATGGAATTGGAGTTTCATGTTGCCGATGTCGTCGATGATCACAAGATCAAGATGGAGAAAATGCATTTGAAGATTAGAAAGATTAGAAAATATGCCATTGATAGTGAGGCTTGGTATCATTATGTTGTTGGATCAACTATTACCTTAGTTGCGATCTTGATCGCATTTGTTGTTGCATTTAAGTGCTTTAGCTAGAGAGTTATTTGTTTGTTGCATTTAAGTGTTGTATGAACTTTATACATGAACTTGTATTAATTTGGTCTTTTCGGTGTTGTGTAATAAAGATGAGCCGACAATGGATGTACGATGACCGATGCTCTCCCGAGTTCATTAATAGCGTGCAATGGTTTTATGCCTTGTCCATGTGCTGGCTGTAAGAATGATCATATACTCTAAGTCAAGAACCATTCACGTCCAACTGTTTGAGTCCGGTTTCATGCCCCACTATAATGTTTGGACCAAGCATGGAGAAAGAGGGGTTATGGTGGAAGACAATGAAGAAGAAAAGGACGAGGACAGCTATCCTGGCCATGGGTTCCCTGAATACGATGATACAACAATGGGGGGAGAAGTTGAGCCGGCAATGCGGGAAGAAGCTGAAGAAGAGACATCAGATGAGTCCGCCGATGATCTAGGTCGGGCCATTGCCGATGCAAAGAGAAACTGCGCAAGTGATTTGGAGAAGAAGAAGTTGCAGCGCATGTTAGAGGATCAAAAAAAATTATTGTACCCGAGTTGCGAAGCTGACAAGAAAAAGTTGGGCACCACACTGAAATTGCTGCAATGAAAGGCAGAGAATGGTGTATCTATCAAGGGATTTGGAAAGTTGCTGGTAATGATAAAGAATATGCTTTCAAAGGACAACGAATTGTCCGAAAGTACGTACGAAGCAAAGAAGGTTGTCTGTCCTCTAGGGTTAGAGGTGCAAAAGATACATGCATGCCCTAATGACTGCATCCTCTACCGCGGTGAATATGAGGATTTGAACGTTTGCCCAGTACGCGGTGCATTGCGCTATAAGATCAGCCGCGATGACCCTGATGATGTCGAAGGCGAGCACCCCAGGAAGAAGATTCCTGCCAAGGTGATGTGGTATGCTCCTATAATACCACGGTTGAAACGTTTGTTCCAAAATAAAGAGCATGCCAAGGCGATGCGATGGGACAGAGAAGACCGTAAGAAAGACGGAAAGTTGAGAGTACCCGCTGACGGTTCGTAGTGGAGAAAAATTGAGAGAAAGTACATGGAGGAGTTTGCAGGTGACGCGAGGAACGTATGGTTTGGTCTAAGCGCAGATGTCATTAATCCTTTTGGGGAGAAGAGCAGCAACCATAGCATCTGGCCGACCATAGCACCTAGACTCTATATTTGTATAACCTTCCTCCTTGGTTGTGCATGAAGCGGAAGTTCATTATGATGCCAGTGCTCATCGAAGGCCCTAAGCAACCTAGCAACGATATTGATGTGTACCTAAGGCCATTAGTTGAAGAACTCTTACGGATGTGGAATAGAATAGGTGTACGTGCGTGGGATGAGCACGCACAGGAAGAATTTGACCTAAAGACGTTGCTGTTCGTGACCATCAATGATTGGCCTACTCTTAGTAACCTTTCAGGACAGACAAACAAGGGATACCGCGCATGCACACACTATTTGGATGATACCGATAGTATATATTTGGATAATTGTAGGAAGAATGTGTACCTGGGACATCGTCAACTTTTTCTGAGCAGGCATCCCATAAGAAAGAAAGGCAAGAATTTCAAAGGTGAGGCGGATCACCCGACGAAGCCTCGCCACCGTACTGGTGCTGATGTACATGATATGGTCAAGGATTTGAAGGTAGTCTTTGGAAAGGGTCCTGGCGGACAACCTGTTCCGAATGACGCTGATGGACGCGCACCCATGTTGAAGAAGAAATCTATATTTTGGGACCTGCCTTATTGGAAAGACCTAGAGGTCCGCTCCGCAATCGACGTGATGCACGTGACGAAGAATCTTTGCGCGACCCTGCTTGGCTTCTTGGGCGTGTATGGGAAGACAAAAGATACACCTGAGTCACGGGAGGACCAACAACGTATGCATGGAAAAGACGACATACATCAGGGTCATGCCAGCTACGCTCTTACCAAAGAAGAGAAGGAAATCTCATTTGAATGCCTACTTAGTATTAAGGTATCGTCTGGCTTCTCGTCGAATATAAAGGGAATTATAAATGTGCTAGAGAAAAAATTCCAGAACCTAAAGTCTCATGACTGCCACGTGATTATGATGCAACTGCTTCCGGTTGCATTGAGGGGGCTTCTACCGGAAAACGTTCGATTAGCCATTGTGAAGCTATGTGCATTCCTTAATGCAATCTCTCATAAGGTAATCGATCCAGAAATCATACCAAGGTTAGAGAATGATTTGGTGCAATGTCTTGTCAGTTTTGAGTTGGTGTTTCCACCATCCTTTTTCAACATCATGATGCACGTCCTAGTTCGCTTATGCGAAGAGATTAACGTTTTGGGTCCTGTATTTCTACATAATATGTTCCCCTTTGTGAGGTTCATGGAGTCTTAAAGAAATATGTTCATAACCGTTCTAGGCTAGAAGGAAGCATCTTCAAGGGCCATGAAAATGAGGAGGTCATTGAGTTTTGTATTGACTATATTCCTAAGCTTAAGCCGACTGGTGTTCCTGAATCGCGGCATAAGGGCGGACTGGATGAAAAAGGCACACTAGGAGGGAATCAAATAATATGTATGGACGGACATTCTCTCACTAAAGCACACTACAAAGTTCTACAGAATTCCACCTTGGTGGCTCCATATATGGACGAACACAAGAATTTTCTATGCTCCAAACACCCAGAGCGGTCTGCTGACTGGATTACACGTGAACAAACGAGGACTTTCGCCAGCTGGTTGCAGACACATGCCATGCATGACCCCTCTATTGAAGATGACGTGTACTCGTTGTCCCAGTTACCATCTTCGAATATAATGACTTTCAAAGGGTACGAGATAAATGGGAATACATTTTACACGATCGCCCAAGATAAGAAGAGCACCAACCAAAACAATGGTGTCCGCTTTGATGCAGCAACCAAGACGGGAAAGGAAACATATTATGGTTACATAGAGGACATATGGGAACTTGACTATGGACGTGGTTTGAAGGTCCCTCTGTTTCGGTGCAAATGGGTCAATATGACACGAGGCGGGGTAACGGAAAACCCGTAGTACGAAATGACAACAATGGATCTCAACAATCTTGCGTATGCAGACGAATCATTCGTCCTAGCCAATGATGTGGCATAGGTTTTCTATGTGAATGACATGTCTACCAAGCCAAGAAAAAGAAAATATAAGGAAGCGAATGCATCATACAATAAGCCAAAGCGCCACATAGTTCTTTCTGGGAAAAGAAACATCGTTGGAGTGGATGACAAGACAGACATGTTAGAAGATTATGAAAAGTTTGATGAAATTGCTCCATTCACAGTGAATATTGACCCGAGCATCCAGTTAAATGATGAAGATTGTCCATGGCTACGGCGCAAAGGGACACACGCGAAGAAAAAGTTTCACACCCAAAGATCTAGAATGTGATCGGCTTCACTATGATCACTTTCTTCTGTGTTTCACACCCAGGAGGGAATCTCTGTAATAGTTAGGATAGTTATGTGTTTTGGCATTTGAAATGCGAATTTTTTTTATTTGCAAACAAATTCTTTCATGCATTTACTGATTTTTTCAGCTAAATGACCCTAAAATTAAAAAACACTTCAAATAAACTTCGAAAAGGTTGAAAGTTGACATGGTATCATAATTTCACCCGCATAGCATGTGCAAAAAAGTAGAGAGGGTTACGGCAAAAATTGGATGCACTTCATGTACAAAATGGACAATCTCTTTCGAAGTATCAGGGTTTCGGATGAAAACTCGTCTGTTACAAATGCATTTCATTTTTTAAATAACCTAAGCATTACCAAATTGAATATAATGATAAAACACACTAATATTAAACATAAAAAAAGAATCACTGAAAAATCTATTTATAAAGTTAAGTTATTCACAAACTAGTGATTTACACAAATTTCAAATAATTCAAAATTTAAACTATTCAAATTTGAAAACTACTAGCACTAACAGAAAGTTTGTAATTTTTTGTACCTAAAGAAAAAATATTCACAAAGAAACTCTAAATACAGCAAAAAACAACTCAGCAATAAATAAAAGAAAATAAATAAAGAAAAAAGAAAATAAAAAATAAAAAATAAAAAATAAAAAAGCCCGCCTACTGGGCCACAGCAGCCTGCATACGACTAGAAACCCAACCTTTTATTGGGCCAGGATGTAGGCCCGCAAGGCCTAGTTGGCCCAAAGGGCAGAACGGAACAGGTAAGCCCAGAAGGCCTGCTTTGGAGAGGAGCTCGAAGGAGCAGCCGCGGCTGGGTTTATAAACCAGTGCGGCTGCCCATCGCTAGGCGAGGTGGGACTAAACTTTGCGCCCCTCGCCTGGCAGCGCACCCCCCTTTAGTTTCGGGTCATGGCTCCAACCGGTACTAAAGGGGGGGGGGGTCTTTAGTACCGGCTGGAGCCACCACCCGGTACTAAAGGCCTGCCCTTCCCGCCGCTTGCCCTGGCCAAAACAGTCCTATAGTATCAGTTGGTGGCTCCAACCGTACTAAAGGTGCCTCCTACATAAGAAAACACTTAAAAAAATTCTGTTTCTCATCTCCCACTTCTCTCTGCCGCCGCCCCGTCCCGCGTCGTCGCCGTCCTTGTCCCGCGCCATCGCTGCCCTCGTCGCGCCGTCCCGCGCCGTCGCCGACCCGTCGCGCCGTCGCCCCGTCCTGCGCCGTCGCCGTCCCCGTCCCCGTTGCCACGCGTCTCCGTCCCCGTCGCCGTCGCCGTCCCCATCGCGTCGCCGCCCCGTCCCGCGCCGTCGCCGTCGCCGTCGCCTCGACCTCGCCCGCGCGCGCTGTGAGCCCCTCCCCCGGCCTCTACTCCCTCCAATACACCGCGCCGCCGCCGGCGCTGGCCGCACGCACACACACACACACACTGCACGCGCACAAACACACACACTACGTACACACGCGCGCGCACACACACACACACATTTTTTTCTGTTTTTAGTTTTTAGTTTTTTCTGTTTTTTTTGTTTTTGTACAAAGTATTAGATAAACTAATTAATTAGATTAGATTAATGTCAAATAGTATATAGAAATGTTAGTTATAATATAATGTCAAAGGTTTTTTCTATTTTTTCTGTTTTTATACAAATGTTATAAATTTTAGTATATAGAAATGTTAGAAATTTTAGAAATGTTAATTTTAGCTAGATGAATTAGATTAATTTCAAATTGTTAGAGGATGATCGATGTTTTTTTAGTTTCCTATAATTTTAGTTATAGGAGGGCAGGGCTTGGGCAAAGTTCATCAAGGTGACTCCAGGCAAATGGTGAGAAAAATTATTTTGGTATCGACCCAAGGTAAGTAATTAAGTAGTACTAGTTAGCTATCATCTCTTTAATTCTTATTTCAATACCATTAATTAATTATCATGCTTGATCAATTATTATCTGATTAAATTTCATTCTCGTAAAGGCCCTGAAGCAGGCGCCGGGGACTGAAGTGTGTGCATACTACGTTTGCGAGGGACAAGCTCCTACCAACAGAGCGCATACGAGCACTTCAAGAAGAAATAGCGGGACTTTTGCTCGACCAGGTCATAGATCCCAAAGGAGAATACTATTACCCACTACCACCCCCATGAACCACTCCCAATTGTCATCGTGCTCCGAAGGCACCAAGGCAACATGTAGGAGAAATTGTATATATATACATGTGTATGTGTGAATAATGGTGGTTGTGAGATATTCTATATATATATATATATATATATATATATATATATATATATATAATTTCTACGAGAAATTCTATTTATATATATGCATAACGTGTACAATATGTAGTATCGTAAAATACCAGCAAACAAAAAAAATTCAATGAAAAACACAAAATTAAAGGAAAAATAAAAATAAAACCAACCCCCCAAATATTGTAGTACCGGTTCGTGTTACCAACCGGTACTAAATGTCTCCCCGCCCCCGGTGCTGGCTCGTGCCACGTGGGGACACTTTAGTGGCGGTTCGTGCCGAACCGGTACTAAAGGGGGGACCTTTAGTCCCCACTCTTTAGTGCCGGTTGCAGAACCGGCACTAAAGACCCTTACAAATCGGTGATACATCCCGATTCTGCACTAGTGATACCTCACGTCACGACGCCAGTAGTCAGCCGGCCGTGGCCCTTCCCACCTCAAGGCTGGGTGGCTCTGTCGGTTGCTGACACCTTTGTAAAGGATACAGGCGAGGCTAGTGCAGGTATGATCTTAAGGAACACAGATGGGTCAGTCATTTTCTCAGCATACAGATATATTTTCCATTGCAAGGACGCCCTTGAAGCTGAGATTAGTGCCATCTTAGAAGGATTGTCCTTGAGCTTGGAGCGGTCTGATCGGCCTATCGTAATCCACTCTGAATCTCCGGTTGCTATTGCTGCCCGAACGGATGATTCACTTAATAGCTCTGCCTATGGACACTTGATGAGAGAAGTCAAGAAGCTTTTACAGCTTTGTGGGTTTATTCCGCTGAAAGTTACTCGTAATTAAAATAGAGTTGCTCTTAGTCTAGCTAATGTGGGGGAGGTAGCACCGCTTGTTGGTTGCACCAAGCTTCAGACTGTGTGAATTTTTTTTTATTAGCAGACCGTAACACTATTTCTAAGGAATAAAATACCCACTATTTCCCGCAAAAAAGAAATATTATTCTATGCATGTGCACACAAACATTTCTTCAACTATACACTCGTCCTCAGGCTAGTCACAGTGGGGAGGAACTTAGGAGTAACATCACACACTCCAATACAACTTTGCTTATGTGGCACATATTTAATGAAGAGAGAGGTGCTTGTGGTAACTAGCTAAGTTACCGGAACATCACACACTCCAAGAAACAATGAGTCTATAACCTAATAAATACATCGTTGCATGACACTACATAGATGTTCCTACCCACTATGGAGGTAGTAACATAGTCTAGGGAAGTGTGAAGTTACTAGCTTATGTTCTTGCCCATTGTGACCAGCCTCAGTATCATGTGTTCTTCAACTGGAGTGACTAATACTACTTTTGTCTCGTTCATTGGACCAAATGTTTCAGACCATAACCTAGCCCGCCCATCGATCTCCTCCCGACCACAATGGCAAAATGAGAAGATATGGCAGGCATCTAGATTCTTCATCTTTGGTCGTGCAATAGATTTTGACAGAGTTTCGGGAAAATCCACCACCAACAGATGGTTTCCACCAAGTAAAACATCAAGGCGGCTAGATTATGAGGAACAAGAAGATCACTAGATCAGCAAGCGTGGAAGATAATAGGTAGAATTTCTAGATATATGAAATACATGTATTTTTCAAATAGAATATTCTATACATGTTAATTTTTTTAGAGTAAATGGCAACATAAAAGGTGGGCCTAGTTTCTATCACATACTAATGCATGTTGATTCTAGAGTAGTAACAATTTTGTGAGTCAATAAAGAAGCATGTTTCTTACTGAGAAGAGCCATTAGTGGATCATGGCTATACATTACTAATTTTTCAAATTGATTATGGAAAGGATATTTATTCACTCATCTGATAATCTCACCGCTATATGCAAATTTGCATTGGTTGATGTTCTCAGGTTCAGTTCTACACTCATAACACTGACTAGGTAGGAACAAAAGGAAATATTACCGGAGACTGAAGGCGCAATGGCCTAACACCACAACACTACAACACTCAAGGGATCACATAGTTTTGGTGACTATAAATTATAAACTAAATGAACAATTTAGAAAGAGCATTAGACACAAACATAAACTATAATTCATCTTATAGCTAAGATAAAAATAAGAAGTAAGTATGAAACAAAAATATCACATAACGAGGACAATGCAAACACAACAGTGGAAGAAATGACCCGATAGGAGTGTAGGTTCCCAGGATTTTTGTAAACCATGATGAGTAAATGGACCGTTGTGAGTGACGATGTGAAATCGTTGAAAATAACCCTCGTTCAATCACCCTGGATCTATTTTGATTGGTGGGTGAAGGTTGAGTTAACATATGTATATTAATTGTTTATACTAAATATTTTTGCTTTTCATACTTATATCTCATTCTCTCAAAATTTAATGTTAACTAGTATCATATTATATTCAACAAAATTAACATGTCATATGAAAGATAAAAATTAGGCTATTATAATTTTATTACATAATTTCAATGTTAATGATGGAAAATGCACACCAAAGTTTAAGCATATATCATGAGGATAATGAGGTTCGTTGTTCCTTTTTTTAATATTTACTGTGGATCAAAGCTCCAAAACCCTTAATTAAATAAAAGAACTGTACAAAAGTCCTAAGTACAACCAAAAATAGACCTACCTTAGCCTACCTAAAGTTACATGAGGGTGTTAATCCAAGCCAACAGCTTCTGCTTGGTGCTATCTCTAAGCCTATGTGCAAGAAGATTAATGTCAAAATATCCCCATAGATTGCGCCACTAGATGACTATCAAATATATATGTATGTCTTGGTTATTTTTGTTGTAAATGTTTGTTAATAGCTCTAAAGCTAGCAGAGGTTTCTAGTGTGCATGATTGTCTATTTTTTATGCAAATAAATAGAAGTGATAATTATCAATGTAATAAGTAGAAAACCCTAGAATATTATCAATAAGGAATTTTTCCATGAATGGTTACCTTTCTCGTTTGTTGGCTCTTTTATTGAAAAAGATGGCTTTCATATTCCTGGATTCAACAAGCACCAAGCATGACATGCCCAATTTTACACTTGGTCTTGAAGTAGCATTAGTGAGCTCAACTCGCATGAAATACATATACCCCCTCCCCTCCCCCTCTAATAGTGAGGTGGATAACCAACTATATTTGAGAAAAACTACAAGTTGCTCACTGGTCATATAAACCGCAATTCCCCCACAGCACCACTCTATCCCCGATGGAGCACACTGTGAGGGAGAGGTCTTTCCCCTGATTTTCTTCTCAAGAATGAGATAGACCTTTTTTTTATCCAAGAATATGGAGATAGACTTATGTGTGGTGGGGTTCACGGGACGGCATTGGTGGGTAATTTCGCCGGCTTTAAAGTAGATCTAATGGCCGTAATTTTCCGATGGACAAAATTAATGACTAGACATTTGATGCATACGATTGGATGGTCGATATTTCACCCGCGGTTCATGGACACGTCCGAAGTTATTTTCAGTTTTTAGTTTCACAAAAATTTCAGCACCAACCAAAATCACCAAAATTCAGTGTGTTTCAGTTATTTTGATTTGCGTTCAGCGGAAGACCAAAATATTAACTTGAAATCAAACAAATATTTGAATGTTTTTTTAAAAAATTGTGAAATATTTGAGTGCATGTGTACTATTGAAATTGCTGGAATAGTTTGGCTGAAAGGTAAATATTTCAGTGACAGCTGAAATTAATGAAATTCGGTAAATTTCATTGAAATCTCAATGGAAGTGAAAACCATACTCTGCATCCACTGCTCCATCGCCGAGGAGAGCATCGAGAGGGAGAGGTCTTTCCCCTGATTTTCTTCTCGAGAAGGAGATAGACCATCTTTTTTATCGAAGAATATGGAGATAGACTTATGTAATGGTAGGGTTCGCGGGATGGCATTGGTGGGTAATTTCGGTGGCTTTAAAGTAGATCTAATGGCTGTAATTTTCTGAGGCACAAAATTAATGGCTAGATTATTCTGATTTTTGTTGGATTTTGTAGCATATTTCTCTTTTTTCTAGTTTACCCGCTACATTCTTTTATATATAAATACGGTGAAGCTAAATTACAGTCGACTGCGTGGTCAGATATCGATCACACCTCCCGTGTGGATTCCATTGTCAGGGAACAAAACACATCTCCTCGTCTACAGGAGTAAATGGCCCCCATAGGATTCGAACCGTGGCCGCTTCGCCCGAACAGGAGGTCAATAACCACCCCGCCAACGATTCGTTTGTGTCTTATTTATTAATCCAAGTACTTCATTTGACCTTGTATCAATAGTAAATGCGAGTGAAAACGAAAAGGAAAAAAACAGCTAGTGGGATTTGAGCCTACTAGATGACGTTCCAGGATCGCGATCAGCTTGACTAATTCTCTCTTATGACTAGGTATGGGTACTTTTTGTACATCATTTAAAATACGAACTTGAAAAAAACAACTCATCAACCTAGGTTTTCATTGACCCTTCTGGCTATAAAATAGGTACACATAAACGACAAACTCATATGTACATGATTTTTCATGTGGGATTTTTTTGTTGAAACACACCCTCGGTAATTTGTGTGTAAATAGCACGGCAAGTTATGCATCTCATGCCTCTTAATTGACTTACAGACGTCATGTTAACTTTGATCTGAGAAATTTATATGTAAATAACATGCTAACTTACACATCACAGACCCGATAACACACTTTTCAATAATTTTTGTGCATATAACATGCTAATTTATGCACCGTAGACCTTATAAGTTTGTACAAACACCGTGGTAACTTTGATCCAATGAAAAAATGTTGATAACATCCCACGATAATTTCTGTGTAAATAACATGGTAATATACGCATTGTTTGACTGCATGTCGTTCGGATCCGTTTACTAAAAGCGGACGATCGGAAGTTAGCAAAGCTTAATAGCACGGTAACTCACACATCGCATACCTGATAACTTATATACCCCGGTCCTGGTAACTTTGACGCCTAGGGGGTGATAAAATATCCTTACCCCGGTCCTGGTAACTTTGACGCCTGGGGGGTGATAAAATATTCCCGTGGTAACTTTTATGTGAATAGCATGTTAAGTTGGTGACTCACAAATCACAAACCTAATAACTTATGTATCACAGTCTTGATAACTTTGGCATGGGGAGTGGGGGTTGATTAAATATCCCCCCGGTCGGTAACTTTTGTGTGAATAGCATGATAACTCACACATCGCAGACTTGATAACTTATGTGCACTCACACGTCGTAGACATGATAACTTATGACCCCGGTCCTGGTAACTTTGGCGACCGGGGGGGTGGGGGGTGGGGGGGTTGATGAAATATACGCCCGGTAACTTTTGTGTGAATAGCATGATAACTCACACGCTGCAGACCTGATAACTTATGTGCCTCGGTCCTAGTAGCTTTGGGGGGCGGGGGAGGAAGGGGGTGATGAAATATACCCACGGTAACTCACCTGTTGCAGACATCATAACTTATGTACCCCAGTCCTTGGCGACCAGGGGGGAGGGGTTTGCTGAAATATACCCCCCGGTAACTCACACACCACAAACCTGACAACTTTTGTACCCTAGTCTTAGTAACTTTGGCAACGGGTGTGGGATGTGGGAAGGTGTTCAAAAAAATCCGGGAACTTTCATGTAAATAACTTGGAACTGTACACACCTTATACGTGATAACTTATGCATAAATACCACAACAACTTTGATCCGGGGTGGTGGGAGGGGAGAAAGTAGTTTGAAAACATACCCCTCCCGATAACTTCCATACAAATGTCATGATAATATACGTAGCATAGACTTGATAATTCATGTACAAACACCGTGATAACTTTGACCTTGGGGGAGGAAGTTGTTTGAAAACATAACTTTGATAACTTATGCATAAATAGCATGGTAATATATGAACCACAGACATGGTAACTCGCACACAAACACCGCGGTAAATTTGTCCCGGAAAAAATAGTTATTGAAAATGTACCACGGTAACTCATGTGTAAATAACATGATAATAGACACATATCCGAGCTGATAACTTACTTAGCCCAGGCCTGGTAACTATTTGCACGAAAAAAAAGTCATCAGAACATATCAACATGGGATTTAGTTTTGTAAGTCTCGTCGCAACTGATTTTTTATGTGAAAACGATTTTTTGATCAGACTGACGATTTGACCTATAACACATTTTAAAGTTTTGAAATATGTAGAATCAAGGATGCATCCATTTTTTCACCCTTCTAATGTATGCATCCATGTGCATGTGAAGAGAAAATTACAAGAACTACCTTTTATGTCCCAGTAATTTCGGTATAAATAACATGATAACTTATATACAACCGCATGATAACTCGTGTAGCAAACGCGTGGTAACTTTTGACCCCAAAAAAAATATCGTCAAAACATACCAACATGGGATCTAGTTTCGAAGGTCTCGTTGCGACGAATCTTTTATGTGAAAACGGTTTTTCAATCGGACCAACGGTTTGAGCTATAAAATATTTTAAATTTTCGCATTGGGAAGAATCTTTGATGACATCATCAATTTCGTTTTTTTGCATGTATATGATTATGAAAAAACTAACGCCCACACATGTGGCATCTTGTACATCGCCCACACGTCCTCATCATCACTCATTTTGTCACGTATGAACAGATGACATCAGCAGAATCTTTTTTGTTTTTGGCTTAAAAATGTTTTATCTCCTAATTAAAAAATTGAATTAAAAATATGTTTTCACCATTAAATCCGTCTCGACGAGATCTTCAAAACTAGACCCCATGTTGATATGTTTCGACGAAATATTTTTTTTACCCAAAAGTTGCCATGATATTTACACTGTAGTTGCCGTAGTGCTTAAATTAAAGTTGCCATGTGGCAATTTTAGTTTGTAGAACATGGCAATTTTAGTTTTCTTATGATGCCAATTCCAGTACTTTGACCATGAAATTTATTTTTTGTATGAACCATGGCAAGTTTAAGTGCATGTATCATGGCAATTTTAGTTTATGGTTCATGAAAAGTCTAGTTTCTTAATTCCCCGTTTTATAATGTGTCAAAATTTACTTTTAAATGTAGAAAAAAAATAGCTGAAACATATCATGGCAACTTTAGTGTAAACATCATGACAATTCATGTGCAATAGACATGACAACTTTTAACGACAAAAAAATCGTTGAAATATATTGATACGAGATCTAGTTTCGAAGATCTCGACGCGAGGGATTTAATGGTGAAAGCGGATCTTCAATCGGATTTTTCATTTAAAAGATAAAATATTTTAAAAACTAAAAATCCAAAAAAATTCCCACATGCATTCATGAGGTGACGTGGCGCAGTCTGCATGTTATAGGGCGTGTGGCCAGGTTTGGCTCCCACCACATGTGTGGGCGTTAGCATTGTCCTATGATTAGTAGCTGCTAATTAACTGCTAATGGATAGTGGACACGTACAGAAAAAAGAAAGAAAATAAGATGAAGCTAATGCATACATGCAAGCTAGGGAGAAATTGTGCGGATCTGTTGCTTAACTTCAATACGTGTGGAAGCTAGCACAGTCCATATAAATAATAGATACTTTTGGATTTCTATTTTTTTAGTAGGTGCCTTATGCACCTGCGCGGAGGGATATATATCGATCTAGGCCATACAATTTGCAGCGGGTTGTCATCGATCATGGCCATGGCCACTAGGGGCTTCTTTTTGAAACGGCGGCGAGCATGGCCTGCCAAAACGCCACCAGTAGTTAGACTCCTGGTGTTTGCCAACGGAAATAAATTAGTGACATACATCTCGCGGTGCCTCGTTTCCTGTCTCTCTCGCCTCCTCGAGTCCCCGCGCGACGTAAATTACGCCGGCGAGTCGTACGCATGCTTGCGTCTCCTCGTCGCTCGCGGCAGCAAGTAAATAGTACGCGACGACTGCTCGGGCGTCGGGCAGGATGATGAATGCACAGCGACCATCACCGTATACGGTACTCCACTATATAAGAACATCCATGTGTGGTATCGCAACTCCATACCCACAGGACACATCTCGCTAGCTGCTGTCTCCACTCACAATGTCCTCTTCGTCCACGGTGGGCAACATCGCTCCCAACGACGGATCGTCGTCGCCGCCTGCGTCGGCCATCGTCGCGCAGGCCATGTCCGGGTCGCACGTAGTCAAGATAGACGGCTACTCCCGCACCAAGGGGCTTGGCAATGGCAAATACATCAAGTCCGAGACCTTCACCATCGGAGGCCATCCCTGGTGTATGCGCTACTACCCAGACGGCTGTCAGACTGAAGACGCAGATTGGATATCCATCTATCTGCAGCATAGTACTGATCCAACTGATGCTAGTGAAGTCAAAGAAGAGTTCAAGATGAGTTTGCTTGACCAGGACAGGCAACCGGTGGCATTGTACAGCAGATGCAGCAGCCACATAGGCACATTCTCCAGACTCCACGAAAGGTGCAGCATGGGCTTCGCTCAATTCATCAAGAGAAAGGATTTGGAGGAATCCCTTTACCTTAGGCATGATGTTTTCAGCATCAGGTGCGATGTCTCCGTGTCAAAGAAGATCTTCACCGAGCCAATCCCACCGCACGTCGTCCTGCCACCGTCCAACATGCACCAGCATCTCGGACAACTTCTCTTGGCCGGCGAGGCGGCCGATGTTACCTTCGAGGTCGGCGAGGAGACATTAGCTGCGCACAGGTGCATACTCGCAGCTCGGTCACCGGTCTTCAAGGCAGAGCTCC
This sequence comes from Triticum aestivum, assembly GCF_018294505.1. Classification (NCBI taxonomy): domain Eukaryota; kingdom Viridiplantae; phylum Streptophyta; class Magnoliopsida; order Poales; family Poaceae; genus Triticum; species Triticum aestivum. The sequence goes on from NC_057813.1 coordinate 629,319,466, forward strand.
TTGGCCCCATGAAGGAGAAGACCGCAACTCGAGTGCTGATCGATGACATGGAAGCCAGAGTGTTCAAGGCGTTGCTCCATTTCATCGACTCGTTGCCCTCCATGGACAAAGGCGGCGCGACGGAGATTGCTCAGCATTTGCTGGTGGCGGCTGACAGGTATGATATGGAGAGGCTGAAGCTGATCTGCGAGGGGAGGCTGTGTGATCACATTCAGGGGTGGAGTCAGGATTTGGGTATGGAGGGGCCAAGCCAAGTAAGAAAAAAAAAATCCAGTACAAAAAGTAATCGTATAGAACAAGGTTTTGCTTAAGTAACATAAAAATATCATTACATTTGTATTAATTTAAAGTGGCCTCTACGACTGCCAATAAGATCAAAAATATTAATAATTTGATTATAAAGTCAAATCAATTCTCAAGATAAAAAGCAACCAAGATATAACTTAATGTAGTATTAGTTAAGTACTTTTATAGAGAGTAGAAAAACATACTTGCGGTTAAGTGGACTCTGATTTGTAACGTGTGATTATGACTTCTGTTTGTTCTGCAAGATTTACCATGTCCGGCATAACCTGATCAGAAGCGTTAACTGGACTCGGATTGTCGGATTTGTAACTTGGACATCAGCCTCACTAACAATTTCAGTAGGATGAGAACTTGAAGCAACTGGCTTAAAAAAGCATTAATCTTAACGGGTGTTTGGCTTTGCTTTTCTCTTCGTAGCTGCTGCCTGCTGGATTGGAATGGAAAATCAACATACTGTATAAGTTTGACAATAAAAAAATATTGCATCACAGTTAGGAACTAATACAAGGTAATTTGCATCACAAAAATAGGAACTGGCCGAGACACATCACCAGTACACCACTGAATTCATGATAATTGTGGGACTGGGACATTTACAAAATAGGCATATCCAGATCAGAAGCATCAACTGGACACCACTGAATCATAGATCATAGAGTCACAAATTACAGAACCAAATTACCACAAAAAAAATCTGGAGTACCAATTCCACAATCGACACTGATACAGGATGAGATTCTACAGAGATTAAACCTTTGCTCTTTCGTTGGTTAAGCGGGAGAAATTGACAAGTACAGCAGCCAAATACCTGAATATGTGAATCAGATCGACTGATCGAGAGAAGCATGGCTTGGTCCTGAGAGCAGGGCGAGAAGAGGCGAACGGGCGGTGTCAGCGACATTAAGGGCGCGAGGCGCGAGGGTGTCGAAAACTGGAACGGCGGCGACTAGTCCCATGTAGTATACCCTAAATACGAATTACAGACTTACAGTTACGATGGGCAGGGGACCTAGAGCCGATGCCCATCGGCCACTACTATAGTAGGCCTACTAGTGGGCTTTTTTCACATGGGCCTTTTTCTTCCTTTTCTCACATCTGCAAAAGCACGGTGGCGACCACGCTGGCACTGGCTGAGCAGCACGGCTGTGCTGCTCTCAAGAAGGCATGCTTCAAGTTCCTGATGTCTCCGGGTAACCTGAAGGTGGTCATGGAATCTGATGGATATGAGCACCTCAAGAGCAGTTGCCCATCTGTTCTGGACGAACTGGTCGCCAAGCTTGCTCCATGATCTCTTTGAGTCTAAACTCACAAGACCTGGATATTTGGCATGCTAATTATATTTTCAGAAGTGATGATATCCTACTACTGGTAGTCGTCTGTGAAGGACTGTTCATTCTATTAAAATTAAGGTTGCTTACGTTGCTGCATCTGCTTGATTCAAACAATCTTGATAGTAGCAAAGCTTTATAAACATTAAAATATAAATAGAAGTTTGAAAACTGAGAGAGAAACTTCTGTTTATTCTGAAGAAATTATTGCAGAGTTCTCAAAATTAGAGGAAGCATTTAGAAATTCGAAGGAATGTCCTCAAATTTAATATGTTAGCAGATATTTACAGTCTATTTTAATCTTAATTTCAGACATGGTGCAATGGTGTTAAATTCAAATGTGAAGTTATAAGTCATTATTACATAGTAGTCGTGGTCAAAAGTATGTGTGCCAAAAAATTATTTAAAACACATATCCCAAGTGGGGACCGCTTGGCCCGGCTCCAAGGCAATGGCGGGCACGTAAGACGACATCTGCGGCCGGTCAGGGATGCCGCCACTCCTGGGGGGCCTTCAGCCACTAGGTGGAGGCCGGCGGAGGTGCAGGTGGCCTCGGATGCCATGCCTACGAGGTCACTGTCCGGTGCTTTACCTAGTTTTTAGTTTAGTTCAATTCTTATTGGGTTAATTGAAACTTTGTTAAGTTTCATTATTTGCTGAAAATATATCAAAATTAGATTTAATCTGTTTTAGCATCAATTTTATCCATTTGTATGCTCGATCCGTTTGTTTTCACTTTCAGTTTCACAAAATATTTAGCACCAGTCGAAAACACCGAAATTCAGTGAATTTCAGTTATTTTGATTTGCATTTTGACCAAAGTCGAAATATTCACTTGAAGTCAATTTTTTTTTGAATTTTTTAAAATTATTTTTGAGAAATATTTGAATTCATATGTACCACTGAATGAAATTGCCCAAATATTTTAGCTGAAATGCAAATATTTTAGTGATTGCTGAAATTAATGAAATTCAGTAAATATTATCGAGATCTTACTGAAAGTGAAAACCATGCTCGCAATGTGTTGTACATGGACATTTGATCCCCTCCGAATGTTGATCCGTCGCTGGAGTTGGCCTCAAGGGTATCTCTCTATGACGTTAGTCCCCTCGCCCACACGTACCCCTCTCGGACATGCTTGCTATTCTTCTGGGCCAGCCTAAAAGCATCTCTAGCGTATCCGGCAAAACACCACCTGTAAAAACAGTATATAGGTCGATCCTAAAACGAATTTACAGTACCGCGAGGCATCCGATAGAACAGATGTCGTAAACCCATATCCTAAAAGTTTCTTCTTCTTCTTTTTTCCTCACGCTTCTTCTTCCCTGGAATGCACGCATGGATGAACTCAGAACTCTAGCCGGCCAGAACGGCGCCGTTTCCGGTCTGTCGCCTGCTCCGGCCCGCTGCCTACTCCGGCGATGCTCCGGCCAGCCGCTGCCGAACTCCTCCGCCTGCTCGCTGCTCGCGCACGACATTGTCAGCCCCCCTGCTCCGGCGTTGACCGATTTTACGGGGCTCGAATCCTCCATATATGACGGATGGATGCTCTAATATATGGAAACCCGTAAAAAAATTACATAATATGATGTTTTACGGGAGCTGGATGCGGTTTTTCCAACCTGTGTTTCATAAATATGAAGGTTTGACTGCAGATCTGGAGCACAAGCTCGAACGGCTCCATGGCCGCCGAGCTCAGCCTCCACAAACATGGCCAGCCACTCCCTCTGCTTCCCCGCGGCGCAACGACCCAAGCATCGACCACCGGATGTGAACAATAGGTGACATAGTCGACCGGGCCGCGCTGGTGAGGCGGGGCCACTCCGATCGTCGGCCATCTCCGCCACGGCGCCAGAGGCGAAGGGCGGGGTGATACATCTCTAACATATCTATAATTTTTGATTGCTCCATGCTATTATATATTCTGTTTTGGATGTTTAATGGGCTTTATTATACATTTTTATATTGAAAGTGCGTTATATCGACGAGAGGGGGGTGGATAGGCGATTTTTATGAATTCTTCACGGAGGAATTTCAGGGTGAGGAAATTCCTAAGCGAAGAACTACTTGCAGCGGTATAACTACTCAGATGTAAACATAATGGAACACAAGCATGGTCATCATGATGAAATGAAGACAAGCACAGAGTACAGAAAGCGTAAACACAGGATATCACAGGACAAAGACAAACAGACTGAAGAAATTGAGCTGAGGAAATTGAGAAAAGTCTTCAGTCAAAGTCTTCAAGCAGATATGAACAAGCACATAACACAGTTATGAGGAAATGAAAGAATTGAGGGAATAGATCCAATAAGCTTGGTGAAGACAATGATTTGGTAGACCAGTTCCAACTGCTGTCTCAGTTGTACGTCTGGTCGGAGCGGCTAGGTATTTAAACCTGAGGATACACAGTCCTCACCGTATTCTCCTTGAGCTAAGGTCACACAGGCCTCGCCCAATCACTCGTGGTAAGTCTTCAGGTGACTTCCAAACCTTCACAAACTCGGTCACTCGGCGATCCATAATTTCCTCTTGGATGCTCTAGACCATGACGCCTAACCATCTGGAAGAAACACAGTCTTCTAAGGTAACAAGCATCGGATCCACGCAGGATCAATCTCTTCAGTGATGCTCAATCACTTTGGGTTTGTAGGTGTTTGGGTTTGGGTTTTCCTCACTTGATGATTTTCGTTCAAAGTCCTCGGAGGATGGATTGCTCTCAAATGACAAGTGTCGGTTTCTCTCGGAGTAGCCAACCAGCTAGTGGTTGTAGGGGGGCGGCTATTTATAGCCTAGGGAGCAGCCCGACATGATAAGACATAAATGCCCTTCAATGATATGACCGTTAGGTGGGTAGATATTTTGGGACAGCTGGCGCGTAGCACAACAACGGTCGGAATTTTGAGTATCAAATACCTCAGGGCTATCATGTTCCTCACTGTGTAGGCAATCCGCGCTGCCGAATTCCTAACTCCTCAGTCAGAACAAATTCCTCAGAGACCAGAAGAACTTCGTCTCTGTCACTGAAGAAATTGACTGAACTGTATGAGATTTCCATTGGCTTAACTCGAAGGGATTGGTAGGTATAGAATTTTGAGTTGAGCATCACATGGAAAATTTTCCTTAGTATTTCCTCGACCCCCTTTAACAGTACGGTGTTTCCTATGACTCAAGAAAGAAAAAATGAAACTACAAAAACAAAAGTCTTCACGCTTCATGTTCCTTGAATGATTACGAAGTCTTCATGGTCACACCAATTTCTTCACTTTCAAAGTCTTCAGAAAGTCTTCAGAAATCCAAAATCTTCAGTCGAAGATATTCATTTTTAGGGGTCGACTTTTACTGTAAATCTCAAACTCCTCATAGACTTATAGACATGTGTACACTCATAAACACATTAGTCCCTTAACCTATAAGTCTTCAATACACCAAAATCACTAAGGGGCACTAGATGCACTTACAATCTCCCGCTTTTTGGTGATTGATGACAATATAGGTTAAGTTTTCAACGGGGATAAACATATGAAGTGTAAATACTGATACTGAGGAATTTGATTGCAAGATATAGAAGAACTCCCCCTGAAGATGTGCATAGTGAGGAATTTGCTTTTGAAGCAATGCACACTTGAAGAGTAGAATCATGGAGATCTCCCCATGTATCTTGTAATTCATGCATGCATTTGACATATAATATGAAGATTTTGAAATGCATGATGAAATATGGTGACTGATGTAATTCCGCATGCATGCATTAATATTAATAAGGAATAAACATGCAGAAAATCACAGCAAAAGTATCAGGCCACCATAGAGTTTAAGTTTACAACTCGGTCGAATAAAGTCTCAGAAGAACGAGAGTTGTAACTTTGCAAAAAAAAACGCCCATATAAGTAGACCCGCTTGAAGACTAACTCAAATTTCTCCCCCTTTGTCATCGAATGACCAAAAGGGTCGAAAAATGAGGACTAACGGCCCTGAAGAATGTCATGATGATGAAGGAGCGCCAACGATGTTGGGGTCGTTTGTTGTTGAAGGGCCTGCCGCAGTGTCATCCAAGTCTTCATACTCGTCGGTGTCGCATGGTGAAGAATAGGAGCTGGCCACCAAGGAAGGAACCTGGACCTTCTTGTATTTCTTCGGTGGATGTGCAGACCAGTCAAAATCCTCCTTGAGACCCATTTTCTTCAGATCTTCTTCACCATATAGATGTGACGGAATTGCCCAGGTGCGACCGAAGACTTCATGGAGGTAGTAATGGTTTTTCTTCACTGCATTATGTGTAGCAGTCATGTTGTGAATAATAGAACCAAACTGACGCTTAACCCATTTATGGTTTTGATCCACCTTCTGGTGAAGACTAAGAAGAAGCTCATGGTCAGTCATCACTCTTGGAGCAGTGGCTTGAGGATTTGGCTTGGATGCATTTGCAGCAGAGTCATGAGTGGCAGAGTCATCATTGGTGGAATAAGATGCAGCTTTGCGAAACTGACCATCCAATGGACGAATGCCTTCATCAATAACAGCTGGTGCCTTGCCCTTTTCATCAGCTGAGGAATATGTCCGCTTGAGGACTTCAATTGGGGGCAAGTTGCTGAGGTGATTCTGAAAGTTAGCCTTGTTGTTAAGTGAAGACCTTGTTCAGAGGAATCTCATAATCCAAGGAGCATAAGGCTTCAACTCAAACGGAGAGAGTGCAACATTTGCCAGAGTTCTCATGAAGAAATCATGATTGTTGACAGGAATGCCATGCATGATATTGAATAGCAGATTCTTCATGATGCCAACAATTTCCTCATCAGATGAGTCGTGGCCTTTGATAGGACTCAATGTCTTCGTTAGAATGTGATAGATTGTTCTTGGCACATATAGCAATTTCTTCACGAGGAATTTTGTCCTTGGGGCTTGACCAGGCTTTAGAGGCTTCATAAGCACTTGCATGTAATGAGCAGTGAGTTCAGGCTCCTGGTACAGGCAGAGAGATCCTTCAAGGGGTGGACTGATGGGCAGGGCATGAATTAATTCAGAGGCCGGTGCCTTATAATGAGTGTTTTCGGTCATCCAGTCCAATACCCACGTGTTGATATCATCAGCATCACCTGTGACGTGCAGAGTTGCGAAGAACTGAAGAATAAGCTCTTCATTCCAATCAACAATGTCAGAGAAAAAGTTGACCAGTCCTGCATCATGAAGCACACTAAGGATCGGGGTAAAGCAAGGCAGTGATTCCATGTCCACATGAGGAATATGCTCATGGTCGAAGACTTTGTCCTTGTTGAAGAGCAGTGAGAAATAAAAATTGGCCTGGCTGGCAGTCCAGAAACGCTTCCTTCTAAGACGAGCAGAGTCATAAGGATTATAGTCAGTGAGGAAGACATGCTCGCCGAAGAAGTCATCAGCCTTGAATTTTTGTTTCTTCGAGAAGGGATCCTTTGGCTTTGGCTGAGGAGTATCAGTTAATTGCATCACCACCTCAGGAATCGCAATCTCAGGTTCCACAGGGTGAGGAATTTCAGGTTCTTCTTCAGTGACAGCCTGGGTTTTTAATTCTTCATTAACATTTTCTTCAGCACTAGTGGCTGGAATCTCTTCAGTGACAGACGGGGTTGCACGAGGTTCTTCAGATCCCATTTGTACTTCAGTATTGACAGCGGACTGAGGAATTTGTTGCAGATGTGTGAACAGAGGTGAGTTGGGGTGCTGACTTTCCCAAAAGTCATCATTCAGCATAGGAGTTGTACACCCAATGTCCACATCTTCTTCTTCACTCTTTTCCTCAACGCCAGCCTCTTCAGCAGTGAACTGAGGCATGGCCGATGAGACTATTGGGGTTGAAGGGATTGCATCCGCTTCAATTTCTTCATCCAACTGCTCTGACGAAGCAGCAGAAGGAATCTCTTCATCTGGTTCACTTGAAATCACATATTCTTCATCAAAAGGAACAAGGTCCTTTGATGGCATGGATGAGACCGGAATAGCATCAATTGGATTCGCAAAAGAGCTGGTCAATGGCTTCATCTTTTTCGGAGCTGAAGAATCTGATGAAGTTGATGCTTTCCTTTTCTTCACAGCTGCACACTTTGCAGCCTTGGTCTTCTTCACATCTGATGCAGAGGAAGAATTGGAGTTGAGGTAGGTGCAGGAGGAGCAGAGGAATTTGGTTCATTTACTTCAGGCTCAGTGGCAGAAGCTTCAGCTGGCCTAACAGTTTCTTCATGCGCAACACTAGTGGTTGCCCTGGCAATTTCTTCAGCGGCTGGAATGAAGTCATCAGCCCTGGTACTCTGAGTTTCTTCAGCAGCCTGATTGTCATTAGCGGTGTTGGCATTTTCTTTAGTCGGCTGAGCAGATGCCTCAGCCTGAGGATTTTTTTGTTGCGTTGGGGCTGCAAGATTGGAAGTGAACTTCTTAGTCAAATTTACAAATCTGACTTTTTCTCCAAGCTAGTCAGCGCGGTATACATCAAATTCATCACTGAGTTTCCTGATCTTAGATTGAATTGTGACAAGTTCTTCAGTTGTGTGACGCCCTCGATTCAATCATACACTAATCATGCACGCAAATGTGTACGGTCAAGATCAAGGACTCACGGGAAGATATCACAACACAACTCTAGACACAATTGAAAATAATACAAGCTTTATATTACAAGCCAGGTGCCTCGAGGGCTTGAATACATCAGCTCGAATACAAACGAGTCAGTGGAAGCAACAATATCTGAGTATAGACATGAGTTAAACAAGTATGCCTTAAGAAGGCTAGAACAAAAGCAACACCGATCGAAATGGCAAGGCCTCCTGCCTGGGAGCCTCCTAACTACTCCTGGTCGTCGGCGTCCGTCACGTGGTAGTAGGCACCCTCGGGGTAGTAGTAGTCGTCAAAGGTGGCATCTGGCTCCTGGACTCCACCATGTGGTTGCAACAACCAAAAAGAAGAAAGAAGGGGGAAAAGGGGTAGCAAAGCAACCGTGAGTACTCATCCAAAGTACTCGCAAGCAAGGATCTACACTACATATGCAACATTATCAAAGGAAGGCTGTATATGTGGACTGGGCTACAGAAATGCCAGAATAGAGAGAAGGCCTAGTCCTATCGAAGACTAGCATCTTCTGGAAACCACCATCTTGCAGCAAACAGGAGGGAGTAGAGTAGCATAAAGTAAAGTAGTAGTAGTGTTATCAACCTCGGCCAGAGATCCTTTCTCGACTCCCTGCAAGAAAGCAATCTCAGAGCCATACTATCCAATTGTCATCACAATCCAATTGTCATCACAAGTATCCAGTTCTAGTTGTATCGATCGGGATACAACTCCGAGTGTCCGTTACCATAGGACAGGCTATCGATAGATGTTTTCTTCCCTGCAGGGGTGCACCAACTTACCCACCACGCTTGATTAACTCCGGCCGGACACACTTTCCTGGGTCATGCCCGACCTCGGCCAAACAATACGCCGCAACCCGACCTAGACTTAATAGAGAGGTTAGCACGCCGGACTAAACCTATGCCCCCAGGGGTCATGGGCCATATCCCCGAAAACTCCTGCATGTTGCGTATGCGGCCGGTGAGCAGACCTAGCTACCTCCTTAAAAGGGTAGGTGCTTACCAGTCCAACCCGGCGGGCGCCGCTCAGTCGCTGACGTCTATTAAGCTTCGGCTGATGTATACGACGCAGAACGCCCATACTATGCCCACGTGATGGTTAGTGCTATTAGGCCAGAGGCCCCTCGGATCAAATATCCAAATCATAGTGGATTAGGAACGCGCGGTAACAAGCAGAGACTCACGAAAGATGTGACCCCGTTGCCCCATCTCGAGGACTCGCGGCAAGGGCTACGAATGCCCGGCCATGCCTCGTAATTATCTCACGGGAACCTTCCAGGTTAACCCGACTCCACATCACTCGCAATTATGCTCGTGCGGGTACCCCTCAGGGTCGACCCGTCTTTAGTAACATGGTTCAGTGTAAAGTCATAGTAATCATAGTAACTGTGTGTCTAAACATCAAGGGGAAAACCCGAGGAATCACCCCCGATGAATTCCACTCGTTGTAATCATCAAGGTGAACGTAAGAGGAATCACCCCCGAGGTTCACACTTGAGGGGTTGCACGACAAAGTCGTATCAGAAGTGGTTAAGGCGGAATCACCCTCGATAACCACGACCGAATAGCTACACTACAGGGTTAACATCAGAAGTGCTGTAGAGGTCTCACCCTCGGCACTCGATAGTAACCTAGCAGTGTCGAGCAACTAAGGGGAAAGTGATGTGCGGTGCCGGGGCCTGGTCTTCGATCCCGTTAATCGGGTCTTCGATGATGAAGTAGGGGCAACAAGGACAAGGTGGGGGTCACTGATGGATCACTAACCAACCTATACTAAGCAGTTTATGATAAGCAGGTAAGGTAGAACAACAGATACAAAAGCAGGCTACGCATCAGAATAGGAGCAATCAATAACAGTAGCAAAATCTAATGCAAGCATGAGAGAATGGAATGGGCGATATTGGGATGATCAAAGGGGGGGCTTGCCTGGTTGCTCTGGCAAGGAGGGGTCGTCGTCGATGTAGTCGATCACAGGGGCAGCATCGGTCTTAGGGTCTATCGGAGAGAAGAGGGAGGAGAAATAGTAAATATAAAGCAAACATAGCATAACAGGACAACAGGCAGAGCTAGACGTGTTCTAACGCGGTGCTACACGATACCGGCGAGGCGGGAAGTCAACCGGGAATGTTTTCCCGGTTTCGGACCTGTGTTAGACAGATGACCGGAGGGGGAAAGTTCCATGTTCAGCATGCTAGGGGCATGTGACAGATGAACGGACCGCGTATTTGGATTCGTCACGTTTTTCTAAGCCACTTTCATGTATAAAGCTTTTTGATCCGAGCTACAATTTATTTTCTATGAATTTTTGAAGATTAAAACATTTTCTGGAATTATTTAAATTAACATAAAAGGTTATTGCACCAGCATGACGTCAGCAAAGCATCAGCAGGTCAACCGCAGCTGTTCAGGTCAAACCTGGCAGCTGGGCCCCACTTGTCATAGAGAGGGGGTTCAGAGCATCGGGAATAGATCATCTCTCTAACTATGGCTCGTGACAACACACAAAGCCAATCTATAGGAATAACTTTGGAAGCAGGGATGTACAGGAGAGTCAAGGTTCGATCCTGGGACCTGTGGGTTATGGGCCCACCATGTGGGTTAAAAGTAGGAAGGGCGCTAACATCTTGCATGGTCATGATAGCGAGGTATGTCAAAGAATAGCATGCCTGTTATGTTGGCAACAACGTTGGTACCAAGGGCGAGGGACAAAGAGAACCATTTTCCTGCTCGTTGAACGAGGCAGACCAATAGGCAAAGTTCTCGTCCATCGATGGTTACCGGAATGTCAACAGCAATAATAACAAGGTCTTACTGACAAATTGTACACCGAGGTGTTTTCATAAGCAGGGAACTATTACTGCTTAGATCTCATAAACCACAAGGAAGGTTAAACAAAACAATGGAAAGAAAAGGTGATCATTAGAGCAATCGACACATTGGAAAGGAAAAAAATGTGTTTACACACAGGAATTAGGAGTATATCCTTCCCAAGGGGAAGCGTAGCAGGATATACATGATATTACAGCAAGTTCAAAAGCATTTAGATAAAGGGGGCGAGGGGATAATCATGATATTACCCTTACAACAGTGTTTGGATAATAGATCAAGAAACATTTGACAATGTGCTTACAATGTTCTTGTTGATATTCGGAATACCTCAGTCATGCTTTGAGGTAGCATTAACATGGTGTTACAAGTAGGGGTTGGAGTTGAAGATCATAAGAAATACTCCATGAACAATTGCAGTAATAGCAAGGAGTCCAAAGGTATAACCAAGACATGATGAAACATGTGTTGGAAAGAAGACAAGGGGGTTGTCAATGATAACTCAAATCATTGAAGGTCAAGGATGGTATTTCTCACCATGAAATTTAATTGTCGTCTCAACGGAAGTCAAAATGTTGATGTTGATCACGACACATTTGTCAAGAGGTTCTATGAAGATGTCATCGAGGACCGACAACATCAAGCAACAGGAAGGATGAAGCGAAAGGCTATTGGAACCACGGATACGACACAAGTTCAAAATCAAGCTTGCTATTCAAGGCGAAAAGGTATGACGAGGAAGATCGACATAAGCTTAGCTCATCGTCGAAAATTGTGCTCTGGGAAGAAAGGACCAAGCAGGACAGTTAAAATTTAGGACGATAGTGGTATAGCTGATTATGCTAGGAATGACTTGAAGGATTAATAAACTCATAAGCAACGAAGATTATATAGAGTTGTTGAATCGGAGTGCGGAATTTATTCACTTATCAGTGTTCTCGGTTGACGACAACCTAGAACCCAGTAAAATTGGACTCGGTGAGAAATAATAGTTGATGAAGAACCGATAAGAAGTTATGCAGTTCCATGATATTCTTGAGATACCAGAGTGTAATACTCGATGATAGATCAACGTAAAGGTTGGACAGGTGCAATTAATCTGCAGAAGACAAGTACTTCAACTTGTCCGAGGAATGGGATCAAAGAAGAACAATATGGTCGAAACCACGTTCGCAAAAGACCAAATCTCGGATATAAGAACTTATACCAAGGGGACATTTAATTTTAAGAGAAGCTTCCATGAAGATCTACATCGTTTCTATGAGCATGAACACAAAGTTCAAGGTCGACTCCCACTTCTTCAATGCATAACCTCTCATTTACTTCTCGCTTTTGACAAAGTTGTAGTGTAGAACATTTTATCCGACGTAACACCAGTAGAGTATGACCCATAGAAATTTTCGGGTTCACACTAATTAGGGAAAGCATTAGTTCAACCTGCCGGGGCATCTTAGGAACATTTGCAAAACTTTAGAGGTAATTAACTCAAGTTCGGAAGCAGAGCATGGTTGACAAAGTAGAGAATACAATTTACCAAAGGCAATATGTATCACGGGAAGAGCGCACAAAATTTTGAATGTGAAGGAAACTGCCGGATAATAATCCAACAAAGGATTCAACGGTCCTCAATGGATCTGATTTGAGTATCAGTACTCAATCAGAAGAAGGAAAGAATGCAAAGGCATTGGATTATAGAAACATCTGAATAATTCGATGCTTAATGCAAAGAAATTATGATTTCCAAATTAGAAGATCAGAAGCAGACACTCTGGTCAAAAGATAAGTAAGTTGAATAGATATAGATCGACAATCAACTAAGGTTTGGTTTGCCGAGAACCAACTCATGTCTGGAGTGACGTCTGAGCCGAAAAGATCATTTAAAAGGATCAACTGATGATTGCGTGCATTCGCTCACATGTTGAATCAATAGGAACAAAATGACGGTGTCAAATGATACTAATGAATATTGCTAGACATATGAGAAGCATCCATAATGTAAGCAGACAAGTAATTGTCGAGCAATAGTTTGAAGAGGATTCTCAGAAGATCAAATAGTATATCAGAGAATCTTATGAAGCATACGAACAACTGAGGATGAACAGATACTCGATAAGTGCGAGGAATTATCCATAGGGGTATTCATGTGGTAAAGAACTGCAAGGCAGTAAGCTCAAGGGATTCTCGGGGCAACAGAGAGTATTTTAGGGCATCTTGAAAATAACAAGAGCAACAAGGAATGATTGTATGAATGACAAGTGTATGTAGTTAGTCATAGGGGCTTATCGGTGGTAGGGAATTTCAAAAGCGATGGCACAAGTCTCGAGAGAACATCGGAGAGTAACTTCGAAGTCTTCTGGTGAAGCACGCGATCATCTGGAATGAAGGGGCTCTCCGGGTGGAAGTGGTTACGAGATCCTAGAGTCAGAGTGAGCAAAATCATTTAACCCGAATAAGGGAGAGATCAGAATCCCAAAGTAAAGATGAGGAATAAAAGATCCTAACACCACCCAGTGGCTACGTGGGCCTGTAAGACACACATCCATGTTAGTAAAAGTTTTTCAGTGACTAGACTCAACTTCGGCCAAGGAGTTGGAAAGGGGGCTACCTAGAGGCAGTTGGTTCTGATACCAACTTGTGACACCCTCGATTCAATCGTACACTAATCATGCACGCAAATGTGTATGGTCAAGATCAAGGACTCACGAGAAGATATCACAACACAACTCTAGACACAATTTAAAATAATACAAGCTTTATATTACAAGCCAGGGGCCTCGAGGGCTCGAATACATCAGCTCGAATACAAATGAGTCAGCAGAAGCAATAATATCTGAGTACAGACATGAGTTAAACAAGTATGCCTTAAGAAGGCCAGCACAAAAGCAACATCGATTGAAAAGGCAAGGCCTCCTGCCTGGGAGCCTCCTAATCCTGGTTGTCGGCGTCCGTCATGTGGTAGTAGGCACCCTCGGGGTAGTAGTAGTCGTCAAAGGTGGCATCTGGCTCCTGGACTCCACCATCTAGTCGCAAAAACCAGAGAGAAGAAAGAAGGGGGAAAAGGGGTAGCAAAGCAACCGTGAGTACTCATCCAAAGTACTCGCAAGCAAGGATCTACACTACATATGCAACATTATCAGAGGAAGGTTGTATATGTGGACTGGGCTGCAGAAATGCCAGAATAGAGAGAAGGCCTAGTCCTATCGAAGACTAGCATCTTCTGGAAACCACCTTCTTGCAGCACACAGGAGGGAGTAGAGTAGCATAAAGTAAAGTAGTAGTAGTGTTATCAACCTCGGCCAGAGATCCTTTCTCGACTCCCTGTGAGAAAGCAATCTTAGAGCCATACTATCCAATTGTCATCACAAGTATCCAGTTCTAGTTGTATCGATCGGGATACAACTCCGAGTGTCCGTTATCATAGGATAGGCTATCGATAGATGTTTTCTTCCCAGCAAGGGTGCACCAACTTACCCACCACGCTTGATTAACTCCGGCCGAACACACATTCCTGGGTCATGCCCGGCCTCGGCCAAACAATACGCCGCAACCCGACCTAGACTTAATAGAGATATCAGCACGCCAGACTAAACCTATGCCCCCAGGGGTCATGGGCCATCTCCCCAAAAACTCCTGCATGTTGCGTACGCGGCCGGTGAGCAGACCTAGCTACCTCCTTAAAAAAGGTAGGTGCTTACCAGTCCAACCCGGCGCACGCCGCTCAGTCGCTGACATCTATTAAGCTTTGGCTGATGTATATGATGCAGAACGCCCATACTATGCCCACGTGATGGTTGGTGCTATCAGGCCAGAGGCCCCTCGGATCAAATATCCAAATCGTAGTGGATTAGGAACGCGCGGTAACAAGCAGAGACTCACGAAAGATGTGACCCCGTTGCCCCGCCTCGAGGACTTGCCGCAAGGGCTAAGAATGCCCGGCCACGCCTCGTAATTATCTCACGAGCACCTTCCAGGTTAACCCGACTCCACATCACTCGCAATTATGCTCGCGCGGGTACCCCTCAGGGTCGACCCGTGTTTAGTAACATGGTTCAGTGTAAAGTCATAGTAATCATAGTAACTGTGTGTCTAAACATCAAGGGGGAAACCCGAGGAATCACCCCTGATGAATTCCACTCGATGTAATCATCAAGGTGAACGTAAGAGGAATCACCCCCGAGGTTCACACTTGAGGGGTTGCACGACAGAGTCATATCGGAAGTGGTTAAGACGGAATCACCCTCAATAACCACGACCAAATAGCTATACTACAGGGTTAACATCAGAAGTGCTGTAGAGGTCTCACCATCGGCACTCGATAGTAACCTAGCAGTGTCGAGCAACTAAGGGGAAAGTGATGTTCGGTGCCGGGGCCTGGTCTTCGATCCTGTTAATCGGGTCTTCGATGATGAAGCAAGGGCAACAAGGACAAGGTGGGGGTCACTGATGGATCACTAACCAACCTATACTAAGCAGTTTAGGATAAGCAGGTAAGGTACAACAACAAAAGCAGGCTATGCATCAGAATAGGAGCAATCAATAACAGTAGCAAAATCTAATGCAAGCATGAGAGAATGGAATGGGCGATATCGGGATGATCAAAGGGGGGGCTTGCCTGGTTGCTCTAGCAAGGAGGGGTCATCGTCGACGTAGTCGATCACAGGGGCAGCATCGATCTCGGGGTCTACCGGAGAGAAGAGGGGGGAGAAATAGTAAATATAAAGCAAACATAGCATAACAGGACAACAGGCAGAGCTAGACGTGTTCTAACGCGGTGCTACACAATACCGGCGAGGGGGAAAGTTAGTCGGGAATGTTCTCCCAGTTTCGGACCTGTGTTAGACTGATGACTGGAGGGGGAACGTTCCATGTTCAGCATGCTAGGGGCATGTGATAGATGAACGGACTGTGTATTCGGATTCGTCACGTTTTTTTGAGCAACTTTCATGTATAAAGCTTTTTGATCCGAGCTACGGCTTATTTTCTATGAATTTTCAAAGATTAAAACATTTTTCGGAATTATTTAAATTAACATAAAATGTTATTGCACCAGCATGACATCAGCAAAGCGTCAGCAGGACAACCGCAGCTGTTCAGGTGAAACCTGGGAGCTGGGACCCACTTGTCATGGAGAGTGGGTTAACTAACTAACTAACAGGGTTAATAAACTAGGTGGGGCCCCATGTCAGTGGCTAATTAACCGATTAGATTAGGTTTTTAACTAAAACCAAGTTAATTAACTTAACTAAACGGGACGGCCCACTAGTCAGTGGCTGCAGCGCCAAGTCAGCATAGTTGACCGGGGTCAAGGGGTCAGCTGGGGCCCCTGGGACCCACCGGGCAGTGGCCCTGGGGGTGGCCCCCGGCCGGCCACGTCGGCATGGCCGGCGTTCAGCCGTCGGCGACACAGAGAGGCAGCGGAGGCGCTCGGGAGGCTGGATTTCGCCTACAGAGGGCCAAAACGGACGTGGCCGATGCCGTTCGAACGAGAGCGGCGAGCCGCAGCTAACCGCGGTGGTGGCCGACCACGGGGCGTCCGGAAACGGCGTCGGCGTGGATCACGGGCGGCGGTGGCCTTCGGTCGCTCGACGGAGATGGTGCTTCGGGACACGGCTTGCCACGCGGAGCGGCTCCACGGGCAGCTGGTGCTCGCACGCATCCATTGCCGTAGTCCATAGTAGCCGGGAGGCGATGAGCTCATCGGAGACGAGCTCACGGCGGCGGCCGGAGCACTGGCCCGGTGAGGACGGCGCCAGGGGGAGCGGGAGGAGTCGCGGGCGCGTGCGGTGGGTGCAGGCGGAGGTGGTGAGCACGACGGGGTGGTCGGCTGCGAGCTCCACGAGCCGTGGCCACGATGGCGAGCAGCACCGCGGTGACGAACTCGGGCACGACGGGGAGGAGCAGCTACAGGGGGGCAGAAGAGATGCGCGGCGAGAGGGGAAAGGAGTCGGAGCTCACCGGGAAGGCACAAGGAGGCCCAGCGACAACTTAGTAGCAGCAGGGGGGTGGCCGGAGTGGACGGCGACGGCGACCACCGAAGCGGAGGAAGGTGGCGATCCAGCGAGGCAGAGGGGCTTCGAGGCCCGTGGCGTGGTTGCGGTCATCGTGATAAGCAGGTAAGGTACAACAACAAAAGCAGGCTATGCATCAGAATAGGAGCAATCAATAACAGTAGAAAAATCTAATGCAAGCATGAGAGAATGGAATGGGCGATATCGGGATGATCAAAGGGGGGGCTTGCCTGGTTGCTCTAGCAAGGAGGGGTCATCGTCGACGTAGTCGATCACAGGGGCAGCATCGATCTCGGGGTCTACCGGAGAGAAGAGGGGGGAGAAATAGTAAATATAAAGCAAACATAGCATAACAGGACAACAGGCAGAGCTAGACGTGTTCTAACGCGGTGCTACACAATACCGGCGAGGGGGAAAGTTAGTCGGGAATGTTCTCCCAGTTTCGGACCTATGTTAGACTGATGACTGGAGGGGGAACGTTCCATGTTCAGCATGCTAGGGGCATGTGATAGATGAACGGACTGTGTATTCGGATTCGTCACGTTTTTTTGAGCAACTTTCATGTATAAAGCTTTTTGATCCGAGCTACGGCTTATTTTCTATGAATTTTCAAAGATTAAAACATTTTTCGGAATTATTTAAATTAACATAAAATGTTATTGCACCAGCATGACATCAGCAAAGCGTCAGCAGGACAACCGCAGCTGTTCAGGTGAAACCTGGGAGCTGGGACCCACTTGTCATGGAGAGTGGGTTAACTAACTAACTAACAGGGTTAATAAACTAGGTGGGGCCCCATGTCAGTGGCTAATTAACCGATTAGATTAGGTTTTTAACTAAAACCGAGTTAATTAACTTAACTAAACGGGACGGCCCACTAGTCAGTGGCTGCAGCGCCAAGTCAGCATAGTTGACCGGGGTCAAGGGGTCAGCTGGGGCCCCTGGGACCCACCGGGCAGTGGCCCTGGGGGTGGCCCCCGTCCGGCCACGTCGGCACGACCGGCGTTCAGCCGTCGGCGACACAGAGAGGCAGCGGAGGCACTCGGGAGGCTGGATTTCGCCTACAGAGGGCCAAAACGGACGTGGCCGATGCCGTTCGAACGAGAGCGGCGAGCCGCAGCTAACCGCGGTGGTGGCCGACCACGGGGCGTCCGGAAACGGCGTCGGCGTGGATCACGGGCGGCGGTAGCCTTCTGTCGCTCGACGGAGATGGTGCTTCGGGACACGGCTTGCCACGCGGAGCGGCTCCACGGGCAGTTGGTGCTCGCACGCATCCATTGCCGTAGTCCATAGTAGGCGGGAGGCAATGAGCTCACGGCGGCGGCCGGAGCACTGGCCCGGCTAGGACGGCGCCAGGGGGAGCGGGAGGAGTCGCGGGCGCGTGCAGTGGGTGCAGGCGGAGGTGGTGAGCACGACGGGGTGGTCGGCTGCGAGCTCCACGAGCCGTGGCCACGATGGCGAGCAGCACCGTGGCGACGAACTCGGGCACGACGGGGAGGAGCAGCTACAGGGGGGGGCAGAAGAGATGCGCGGCGAGAGGGGAAAGGAGTCGGAGCTCACCGGGAAGGCACAAGGAGGCCCATCGACAACTTAGTAGCAGCAGGGGGGTGACCGGAGTGGACGGCGACGGCAACCACCGAAGCGGAGGAAGGTGGCGATCCAGCGAGGCAGAGGGGCTCCGAGGCCCGTGGCGTGGTTGCGGTCATCGTGGTCGAGGACGAGCGGGGCTCCTGGATGCAGGCGGACGAAGGACGGTCGTCGGTGGACATGCGCACGACGAGGCCGCAGTGACGGCTATGCCTGGGCCGGCGTGGCGCGGCAGATCTGGGGGAAGGGGAGAGAGAAGAAGCCAGTAGGGGGAGTGGGTGGATGAGAGCAGGGGGGTCGATGCGTCGAGGCGCTGGCGGCCTTATCCTCCTCCTAGCGTCGCTGACGAGGCAGTCGGGCGGGAACGGCGCATGTAGCGGCCCGGGTCAGAGGAACAGGGATGGGGGGGGGGGAGAGTGACCGAGGAGGGGGCGTGGGCCGGCCTAGTTGGGCTAGCTGGCTCGGGCGGGCCGAAGCCCAAGTGGGACAGGGGCCTTTTCCCTTTTATTTAAACAGAGAAAGAAAGGAAGTTAATTGGGCATCCAAATATCTTAAGTAAATTATGGAACTGGGCCCATAAAATCCAAGGCATTGTTAGTCAGTGCCACAAATAGTTTGGAGGCCAGGGGATGTCATTTACATTTTTCACAATTAAAATGACATTAAAAAATGTTGAAGTTGCAATGAAATAATTGCTACTGTCCATCTTAGCCCAATGGTGATGTTGTTTTCCTTAACAAATACTCCCTCCATTCGGAATTACTCGTCCAAAAAATTAATTTATCTAGATGTATTTTAGTTGTAGATACATCCATTTTTATCCATTTTTATGACAAGTAATTCCGAACGGAGGGAGTAATTGTTATGGAATTTTTGATAAATGATGAACGTTTTTCCAGCAACTTTTGAGCAACTTCAAACTTCACTTGAATTTGATTTGACTGGAATTTCAAATGGGATATTGAACAAAGATGATTAAACACTATTTGGAAAAATGATTAGTTTAATCACACAGGGTTACTGTAGCATGACACTGGGGGTGTTACAAATCTCCTCCACTACAAGAAATCTCGTCCCGAGATTTAAGTGGGGAAGTAAAGAGTAACTCCGGGAGAACTGGCCCTTATAGGGTTAATTACCTGGTGAACAATTCAGGGAATGTGGCAGAAGTATCTCTCGAGTTGAAACTTAAGAAAACATCGAGAGCAAAATATGAAGGTACAATAGGAAGTTTCAAACGAATGGACAAACGATCGATACCTGAACAGAGTGTGAGAAGGGGGTTCAGAGCATCGGGAATAGATCATCTCTCTAATGGTGGCTCGTGACAACACACAAAGCCAATCTGTAGGAATAACTTTGGAAGCAGGGATGTACAGGAGAGTCAAGGTTCGATCCTGGGACCTGTGGGTTATGGGCCCACCATGTGGGTTAAAAGTAGGAAGGGCGCTGACATCTTGCATGGTCATGATAGCGAGGCATGTCAAAGAATAGCATGCCTGTTATGTTGGCAACAACGTTGGTACCAAGGGCGAGGGACGAAGAGAACCATTTTCCTGCTCGTTGAACGAGGCGGACCAATAGGCAAAGTTCTCATCCATCGATGGTTACCGGAATGTCAACAACAATAATAACAAGGTCTTACTGACAAATTGTACACCGAGGTGTTTTCATAAGCAGGGAACTATTACTGCTTAGATATCATAAACCACAAGGAAGGTTAAACAAAACAATGAAAAGAAAAGGTGGTCATTAGAGCAATCGACACATTGGAAAGGAAAAAAAATGTGTTTACACACAGGAATTGGGAGTATATCCTTCCCAAGGGGAAGCGTAGTAGGATATACATGATATTACAGCAAGTTCAAAAGCATTTAGATAAAGGGGGCGAGGGGATAATCATGATATTACCCATACAACGGTGATTGGATAATAGATCAAGAAACATTCGACAATGTGCTTACGATGTTCTTGTTGATATTCAGAATACCTCAGTCATGCTTTGAGGTAGCATTAACATGGTGTTAGAAGTAGGGGTTGGAGTTGAAGATCACAAGAAATACTCCATGAACAATTGCAGTAATAGCAAGGAGTCCAAAGGTATAACCAAGACATGATCAAACATGTGTTGGAAAGAAGACAAGGGGGTTGTCAATGATAACTCAAATCATTGAAGGTCAAGGATGGTATTTCTCACCATGAAATTAAATTGTCGTCTCAACGGAAGTCAAAATGTTGATGTTGATCACGACACATTTGTCGAGAGGTTCTATGAAGATGCCATCAAGGAGCGACAACATCAAGCAACAGGATGGATGAAGCGAAAGGCTATTGGAACCACGGATATGACACAAGTTCAAAATCAAGCTTGCTGTTCAAGGCGAAAAGGTATGACGAGGAAGATCGACATAAGCTTAGCTCATCGTCGAATATTGTGCTCCGGGAAGAAAGGACCAAGCAGCATAGTCAAAATTTAGCACGATAGTGGTATAGCTGATTAGGCTAGGAACGACTTGAAGGATTAATAAACTCATAAGCAACGAAGATTATATAGAGTTGTTGAATCGGAGTGCGGAATTGATTCACTTATCAGTGTTCTCGGTTGACGACAACCTAGAACCCATGAAAATTGGAATCGGTGAGAAATAACAGTTGATGAAGAACCCATAAGAAGTTATGCAGTTCCATGATATTCTTGAGATACCAGAGTGTAATACTCGACGGTAGATCAAACTAAAGGTTGGACAGATGCAATGATCTGCAAAAGACAAGTACTTCAACTTGTCCGAGGAATGGGATCAAAGAAGAACAATATGGTCGGAACCACGTTCGCAAAAGACCAAATCCCGGATATAAGAACTTATACCAAGGGGACATTTAATTTTAAGAGAAGCTTCCATGAAGATCTACATCGTTTCTATGAGCATGAACACAAAGTTCAAGGTCGACTCCCACTTCTTCAATGCATAACCTCTCATTTACTTCTCACTTTTGACAAAGTTGTAGTGTAGAAAATTTTATCCGACGTAACACCAGTAGAGTATGACCCATAGAAATTTCCGGGTTCACACAAATTAGGGAAAGCACTAGTTCAACCCGCCGGGGCATCTTAGGAACATTTGCAAAACTTTAGAGGTAATTAACTCAAGTTCGGAAGAAGAGCATGGTTGACAAAGCAGAGAATACAATTTACCAAAGGCAATATGTATCAGGGGAAGAGCGCACAAAATTTTCAATATGAAGGAAACTGCCGGATAATAATCCAACAAAGGATTCAACGGTCCTCAATGGATCTTATTTGAGTATCAGTACTCAATCAGAAGAAGGAAAGAATGCAAAGGCATTGAATTATAGAAACATCTGAATAATTCGATGCTTAATGCAAAGAAATTATGATTTCCAAATTAGAAGATCAGAAGCCGACACTCTGATCAAAAGACAAGTAAGTTGAATAGATATAGATCGACAATCAATTAAGGTTTGGTTTGCCGAGAACCAGCTCATATCTGGAGTGACGTCTGAGCCGAAAAGATCATTTAAAAGGATCAACTAATGATTGCGCGCATTCGCTCACATGTTGAATCAATAGGAACAAAATGACAGTGTCAAATGATACTAATGAATATTGCTAGACATATGAGAAGCATCCATAATGTAAGCAGACAAGTAATTGTTAAGCAATAGTTTGAAGAGGATTCTCAGAAGATCAAATAGTATATCAGAGAATCTTATGAAGCATACGAACAACTGGGGATGAACAGATACTCGATAAGTGCGAGGAATTATCCATAGGGGTATTCATGTGGTAAAGAACTGCAAGGCAGTAAGCTCAAGGGATTCTCGGGGCAACAGAGAGTATTTCAGGGCATCTTGAAAATAACAAGAGCAACAAGGAATGATTGTATGAATGACAAGTGTATGTAGTTAGTCATAGGGGCTTATCGGTGGTAGGGAATTTCAAAAGCGATGACACAAGTCTCGAGAGAACATCGGAGAGTAACTTCGAAGTCTTCTGGTGAAGCACGCAATCATCTGGAATGAAGGGGCTCTCCGGGTGGAAGTGGTTACGAGATCCTAGAGTCAGAGTGAGCAAAATCATTTAACCCGAATAAGGGAGAGATCAGAATCCCATAGTAAAGATGAGGAATAAAAGATCCTAACACCACCCAATGGTGACGTGAGCCCGTAAGACACACAGCCATGTTAGTAAAAGTTTTTCAGTGACTAGACTTAACTTCGGCCAAGGAGTTGGAAAGGGGGCTACCTAGAGGCAGTCGGCGCTGATACCAACTTGTGACGCCCTCGATTCAATCGTACACTAATCATGCACGCAAATGTGTACGGTCAAGATCAAGGACTCACGGGAAGATATCACAACACAACTCTAGACACAATTTAAAATAATACAAGCTTTATATTACAAGCCAGGGGCCTCGAGGGCTCGAATACATCAGCTCGAATACAAACGAGTCAGCGGAAGCAACAATATCTGAGTACAGACATGAGTTAAACAAGTATGCCTTAAGAAGGCTAGCACAAAAGCAACATCAATTGAAAAGGCAAGGCCTCCTGCCTGGGAGCCTCCTAACTACTCCTGGTCGTCGGCGTCCGTGACGTGGTAGTAGGCACCCTCGGGGTAGTAGTAGTCGTCAAAGGTGGCATCTAGCTCCTGGACTCCACCATCTAGTTGCAACAACCAGAAAGAAGAAAGAAGGGGGAAAAGGGGTAGCAAAGCAACCATGAGTACTCATCCAAAGTACTCGCAAGCAAGGATCTACACTACATATGCAACATTATCAAAGGAAGGTTGTATATGTGGACTGGGCTGCAGAAATGCCAGAATAGAGAGAAGGCCTAGTCCTATCGAAGATTAGCATCTTCTGGAAACCACCATCTTGCAGCAAATAGGAGGGAGTAAAGTAGCATAAAGTAAAGTAGTAGTAGTGTTATCAACCTCGGCCAGAGATCCTTTCTTGACTCCCTGCGAGAAAGCAATCTCAGAGCCAGACTATCCAATTGTCATCACAATCCAATTGTCATCACAAGTATCCAGTTCTAGTTGTATCGATCGCGATACAACTCGGAGTGTCCGTTACCGTAGGACAGGCTATCGATAGATGTTTTCTTCCATGCAGGGGTGCACCAACTTACCCACCATGCTTGATTAACTCCGTCCGGACACACTTTCCTGGGTCATGCCCGGCCTCGGCCAAACAATACGCCGCAACCCGACCTAGACTTAATAGAGAGGTCAGCACGCCGGACTAAACCTATGCCCCCAGGGGTCATGGGCCATCTTCCCGGAAAATCCTGCATGTTGCGTACGCGGCCGGTGAGCAGACCTAGCTACCTCTTTAAAAAAGGTAGGTGCTTACCAGTCCCACCCGGCGCGCGCCGCTCAGTCGCTGACGTCTATTAAGCTTCGGCTGATGTATACGACGCAGAACGCCCATACTATGCCCACGTGATGGTTAGTGCTATCAGGCCAGAGGCCCCTCGGATCAAATATCCAAATCGTAGTGGATTAGGAACGCGCGGTAACAAGCAGAGACTCACGAAAGATGTGACCCCGTTGCCCCATCTCGAGGACTTGCGGCAAGGGCTAAGAATGCCCGGCCATGCCTCGTAATTATCTCATGAGCACCTTCCAGGTTAACCCGACTCCACATCACTCGCAATTATGCTCGCATGGGTACCCCTTAGGGTCGACCCGTCTTTAGTAACATGGTTTAGTGTAAAGTCATAGTAATCATAGTAACTGTGTGTCTAAACATCAAGGGGAAAACCCGAGGAATCACCCCTGATGAATTCCACTCGACGTAATAATCAAGGTGAACGTAAGAGGAATCACCCCCGTGGTTCACACTTGTGGGGTTGCACGACAGAGTCGTATCGGAAGTGGTTAAGGCGGAATCACCCTCGATAACCACGATCAAATAGCTACACTGCAGGGTTAACATCAGAAGTGCTATAGAGGTCTCACCCTCGGCACTCGATAGTAACCTAGTAGTGTCGAGCAACTAAGGGGAAGTGATGTGCGGTGCCGGGGCCTGGTCTTCGATCCCGTTAATCGGGTCTTTGATGATGAAGCAGGGGCAACAAGGACAAGGTGGGGGTCACTGATGGATCACTAACCAACCTATACTAAGCAATTTAGGATAAGAAGGTAAGGTACAACAACAGATACAAAAGCAGGCTATGCATCAGAATAGGAGCAACCAATAACAGTAGCAAAATCTAATGCAAGCATGAGAGAATGGAATGGGCGATATCAGGATGATCAAAGGGGGGGCTTGCCTGGTTGATCTGGCAAGGAGGGGTCATCGTCGACGTAGTCGATCACAGGGGCAACATCGGTCTCGGGGTCTACCGGAGAGAAGAGGGGGGAGAAACAGTAAATATAAAGCAAACATAGCATAACGGGACAACAGGCAGAGCTAGACGTGTTCTAACGCAGTGCTACACGATACCAGCGAGGGGGGAAGTCAACCAGGAATGTTTTCCCGGTTTCAGACCTCTGTTAGACGGATGAGCGGAGGGGGAAAGTTCCATGTTCAGCATGCTAGGGGCATGTGACAGATGAACTGACCGCATATTTGGATTCGTCACGTTTTTCTGAGCAACTTTCATGTATAAAGCATTTTGATCCGAGCTACGGTTTATTTTCTATGAATTTTCAAAGATTAAAACATTTTCTGGAATTATTTAAATTAACATAAAAGGTTATTGCACCAGTATGACGTCAGCAAAGCGTCAGCAGGTCAACCGCAGTTGTTCAGGTCAAACCTGGCAGCTAGGCCCCACTTGTCATAGAGAGTGGGTTAACTAACTAACTAACAGGGTTAATCAGCTAGGTGGGGCCCTATGTCAGTGGCTAATTAACCGATTAGATTAGGTTTTAACTAAAACTAAGTTAATTAACTTAACTAGACGGGACGGGCCCACTAGTCAGTGGCTGCAGCGCCAAGTCAGCATAGTTGACTGGGGTCAAAGGGTCAGCTGGGGCCCAGTGACCCACCGGGCAGTGGCCCCTGGTCGGCCACGTCGGCACGGCCGGCGTTCAGCCGTCGGCGACACAGAGAGGCAGCGGAGGCGCTCGGGAGGCCGGGTTTCGCATACAGGGGGCCAAAACGGACACGGCCGACGCCGTTCGAACGAGAGCGGCGAGCCGCAACTAACCGCGGTGGTGGCCGGCCCTGGGGCGGCCGGAAACAGCGTCGGCGTGGATCACGGGCGGCGGTGGCCTTCGGGCGCTCGACGGAGATGGTGCTTCGGGACACGGCTTACCGCGCGGAGCGGCTCCACGGGCAGCTGGTGCTCACGCACATCCATTGCCGTAGTCGATAGTAGGCGGGAGGCGATGAGCTCACCGGTGACGAGCTCACGGCGGCGGCCGGAGCACTGGCCCGTCGAGGACGGCGCCAGGGGGAGCGGGAGGAGTCGCGGGCGCATGTAGTGGGTGCAGGCGGAGGTGGTGAGCACGACGGGGTGGTCGGCTGCGAGCTCCATGAGCCGTGGCCACGATGGCGAGCAACACCATGGAGACGAGCTCGGGCATGACGGGGAGGAGCAGCTACGGGGGGGGGGGGGAGAAGAGATGCGCGGCGAGAGGGGAAAGGAGTCGGAGCTCACCGGGAAGGCACAAGGAGGCCCGACGACAACTTAGTAGCAGCAGGGGGGTGGCCGGAGTGGACAGTGACGGCGACCACCAAAGCGGAGGAAGGTGGCGATCCGGTGAGGCAGAGGGGCTCCGAGGCCCATGGCGTGGTCGCGGTCATTGTGGTCGAGGACGAGCGGGGCTCCTGGACGCAGGCGGACAGAGGACGGTCGCTGGTGGACACGCGCACCGCGAGGCCGCAACGACGGCTATGCCTGGGCCAGCGTGGCGCGGCAGATCTGGGGGAAAGGGGAGAGAGAAGAAGCCAGTAGGGCGAGCGGGTGGATGAGAGCAGGGGGATCGAGGCGTCGAGGCGCTGGCGGCCTTATCCTCCTCCCGGCGTCGCCAGCGAGGCGATCGGGCGGGAACGGCGCCTGTAGCGGCCCGGGTCAGAGGAACAGGGATGAGGGGGAGAGCGACCGAGGAGGGGGCGTGGGCCGGCCTAGTTGGGCCAGCTGGCTCGGGCGGGCCGAAGCCCAAGTGGGACAGGGGCCTTTTCCCTTTTATTTAAACAGAGAAAGAAAGGAAGTTAATTGGGCATCCAAATATCTTAAGTAAATTATGGAACTGGGCCCATAAAATCCAAGGCATTGTTAGCCAGTGCCACAAATAGTTTGGAGGCCAGGGGATGTCATTTACATTTTCCACAATTAAAATGACATTCAAAAATGTTGAAGTTGCAATGAAATAATTGCTACTGTCCATCTTAGCTCAATGGTGATGTTGTTTTCCTTAACAAATAATTGTTATGGAATTTTTGACAAATGATGAACATTTTTCCAGCAACTTTGAGCAACTTCAAACTTCACTTGAATTTGATTTGACTGGAATTTCAAATGGGATATTGAACAAAGATGATTAAGCACTGTTTGGAAAAATGATTAGTTTAATCATAGAGGGTTACTGTAGCATGACACCGGGGGTGTTACAAGTTGTCATAGAGACAATGTTTTTCTTCAGGAAGCGGTCCTTCTTGTACTACGCTTTCTTCAACTGCCTGGCCTTTTCAAATTTACATTTTTCTTCTTGAATGAAGGTAGTCAGCATATGACTCTGGCCAGGAGTCAGCTTAAAATCAGGAATAGGAGTGTTGGGGTCCTTGTATCGGATATCAATGTAATCAAGGATCAAGGATCCAAAAGTAGAGGCACATTTGTGCATTTGGCTCTAGCGGCCTTGAGCTTCCTGTCTCTGACGATTTCAGCAAGTTCTTCAACATCAGCTTTGTCTTCATCAAACAACACTTGGAAGGCGACCTGCTTCTTGTGAGGACTTGGGCAAGAGCGTCATCCAGCAGTGGCCTTTTTCTTCAGCAGAGAGGGGCTAGTCGATGAATTTGGTGCAGCTGAAGAACTAGCAGAAGCTCCTGAGGCAATAGAGATGCCTGTAGTCCTTTGGCACGTGGCGATCCACAGGCACTGAGGATTTTGTCGGAGGAGCTGAGGACTTTGGAGGAGCTGGAGCAGCTTGAGGAGTTGGTCGTGAGGGCTTTGAAGAGTCTGGCCGTGAGGGCATTGCTGAGGAACTTGGCCGTGAGGGCATTTGGAGTGAAGCACTTGGCTTATGAGCAGGCTTCTTTGCCATGGCCTTCTTTCACTTGCTTGTAGAGGCCTCAACAGTGGTAGCAGCAGCAGCAGAGTCTTCATTAAATTTCCTCACTGCTTCCTTAGCCATTTTGGCTAGTTTGGCCTGGCGCTTGGCCCATTCATCAGGATAGTCCTCACCACGCTTGAGGCTGGTGGGATCAGCTTCTTGGCCAGGTGCCAATGGAGGTCTTGGGCATGGAGGATTTAGAGCAAATTTCTTCATATACTTGGGAGTAATATACTTGTACTCCCTCCATTCCCGTGCCCATCTCCTCTCAATCTTTTGAATGCGCACCTTGCGCTGATTTTTATCCTCCTCAGGGGGTGTGCAGTACCCAGCATAGATGTCATCAGGGATCTCAAACGTTGTGTTGACCTCAGGCCTTTTTCCTCCCTTCTGTGGCTTCTTACCGTCAGCCATTTTCTTCAGCTAAGGAATATGAACAACAAAATTTTCTGAAGAGGTGCGCAACTTTTCTTCAAGGAACGCTGCAAATGAGTTAAGTTGATGAGAACCTAGTGATTCAGTAGCGGACATGACTACCTATGAACAGAGTATAGTTGCGAGGAATTTGGAGAGGTCATATGCATTCTCGGAAGCTTTTTCAAAAAGAACAAGTTTGAGGAATTTGACCAGATGTGTCTTGAAGAATTTCACTAAGCGTTCTTTGTCTTAGGTTCCAGAGTTGTATAGATCGAAAATCCACACAATTGAGGAATCTTGACGAAAAATGTTGCTTAGAGAAACAGATCAAGAACAGATGACTGATGTCTACTACACAACCTTCTTCTTGTAGACGTTGTTGGGCCTGCAAGTGCACAGGTTTGTAGGACAGTAGCAAATTTCCCTCAAGTGGATGACCTAAGGTTTATAAATCCGTAGGAGGCGTAGGATGAAGATGGTCTCTCTCAAACAACCCTACAACCAAATAACAAAGAGTCTCTTGTGTCCCCAACACACCCAATACAATTGTAAATTGTATAGGTGCACTAGTTCGGCGAAGAGATGGTGATACAAGTGCAATATGGATGGTAGATATAGGTTTTTGTAATCTGAAAAATATAAAAACAGCAAGGTAACTAATGATAAAAGTGAGCATAAACGGTATTGCAATGATAGGAAACAAGGCATAGGGTTCATCCTTTCACTAGTGCAAGTCTCTCAACAATAATAACATAGATAGATCATATAACAATCCCTCAACATGCAACAAAGAATCACTCCAAAGCCACTAATAGCGGAGAACAAACGAAGAGATTATGGTAGGGTACGAAACCACCTCAAGGTTATTCTTTTGGATTGATCTATTCAAGAGTTCGTACTACTATAACACCTTAAGACACAAATCAACCAAAACCCTAATGTCACCTAGATACTCCATTGTCACTTCAAGTATCCGTGGGCATGATTTTACGATATGCATCACACAATCTCAGATTCATCCAACCAACACAAAGTACTTCAAAGAGTGCCCCAAAGTTTCTACCGAAGAGTCAAGAAAACGTGTGCCAACCCCTATGCATAGGTTCATGGGCGGAACCCGCAAGTTGGTCACCAAAACATACATCAAGTGGCACGTGATATCCCATTGTCACCACAGATAAACACGGCAATACATACATCAAGTGTTCTCAAATCAAAAACTCAATCCGATAAGATAACTTCAAGAGGGAAACTAAATTCATCACAAGAGAGTAGAGGGGGACAAACATCATAAGATCCAACTATAATAAAAAAGCTCGCGATACATCAAGATCGTGCCATAGAGAGAACAGGAGAGAGAGAGATCAAACACATAGCTACTGGTACATACCCTCAGCCCCGAGGGTGAACTACTCCCTCCTCGTCATGGATAGCGCCGGGCTGATGAAGATGGCCACCGGTGATGGGTTCCCCCTCCGGCAGGGTGCCGGAACGGGCTCCCGAGAGGTTTTTGGTGGCTACAGAGGCTTGTGGTGGCGGAACTCACGATCTCTCTTGATATTCGATGTTTTTAGGGTACGTAGGCTTATATAGGCGAAAGAAGTCAGTCGGGAGGTGCTCGAGGGGCCCACGAGACAGGGGGCGCGCCCTATAGCGGGGGCGCCCTCCTATCTCATGGCTGCCTCGAGGATCTTCTGACATGAACTCCAAGTCTCCAGGATCACATTCTTCCAAAAAATCACGCTGTCGAAGGTTTCATTCTGTTTGGACTCCGTTTGATATTCCTTTTCTTTGGAATACTGAAACAGGCAATAAAGCAGCAATATGGGCTGGGCGTCCGGCTAATAGGTTAGTCCCAAAAATGATATAAATGTGTAAAATAAATCCCATAAACATCCAAAGGGGTAATATAATAGCATGGAACAATCAAAAATTATAGATACGTTGGAGACGTATCAAGTATCCCCAAGCTTAATTCCTGCTCGTCCTCGAGTAGGTAAATGATAAAAATGGAATTTTTGATGTGGAATGCTACCTAGCATAATTCTCAATGTAATTTTCTTTATTGTGGCATGAATGTTCAGATCCAAATGATACAAAATAAAATTTCATATTAACATGAAAATAGTGATACTTCAAGCATACTAATCAAAGTAATCATGTCTTCTCAAAATAACATGGCCAAATAAAGTTATCCCTACAAAATCATATAGTCTGACTGTTGCTCTATCTTCATCACACAAAGTATTTAATCATGCACAACCCCGATGACAAGCCAAGCAATTGTTTCATACCTTAGTAATCTCAAACTTTTTCAACTTTCACGCAATACATGAGCGTGAGCCATGTATATAGCACTATGGGTGGAATAGAATGGTGGTTGTGGAGAAGACAAAAAGGAGAAGATAGTCTCACATCAACTAGGCGTATCAACGGGCTATGGAGATGCCCATCAATAGATATCAATGTGAGTGAGTAGGGATTGCCATGCAACGGATGCACTAGAGCTATAAATATATGAAAGCTCAAAGAAAGAAACTAAGTGGGTGTGCATCCAAGTTGCTTGCTCACGAAGACCTAGGACACTTTTGAGGAAGCCCATCATTGGAATATACAAGCCAAGTTCCATAATGACAAATTCCCACTAGTATATGAAAGTGACAACATATGAGACTCTCTATCATGAAGATCATGGTGCTATTTTGAAGCAAAAGTGTGGAAAAGAGATAGTAGCATTGTCCCTTCTCTCTTTTTCTCTCATTTATTTTTTTCTTTTTCTTTCTCTTTTTTTTCTTTTTTTCTTTGGCCTTCTCTTCTTCTTTTTTTTGCCCTTTTTTTACTTTCTTTATTTCTTTTTTCTTTTTGTAAAGTCCGAAGTCTCATCTCGACTTGTGGGGGAATCATAGTCTTCATCATCCTTTCCTCACTAGGACAATGCTCTAATAATGAAGATCATCACACTTTTATGGATTTACAACTCAAGAATTACAACTCAAAGCTAGAACAAGATATGACTCTATATGAATGCCTCTGGCGGTGTACCGGGATATGCAATAAATCAAGAGCGACATGTATGAAAATTTTGAAGGTGGCCTTGCCACAAATACGATGTCAACTACATGATCATGCAAAGAGCAATATGACAAAGGTAATGCGTGTCATATGAACGGAATGGTAGAAAGTTGCATGGAAATATATCTCGGAATGGCTATGGAAATGCCACAATAGGTAAGTATGGTAGCTGTTTTGAGGAAGGTATATGGTGGGTGTATGGTACCGGCGAAAGTTGCGCGACACAAGAGAGACTAGCAATGGTGGAAGGGTGAGGTGCGTATAATCCATGGACTCAACATGTCACGCCCAATATGCGACCCTATCCAAAAGGAACTCGAAGGTCCCACCAAGGATAGACCCGCATATTGAAACGCTTTTGCAAGGTGGATATCATTACATCAACATTACATAATAGATGGGGATACATACAAGAGGCAAACAATGCCACATGAATACAACATCATACATAAGATCACCATCCGACTACAGATGAAACACAAACAGAAACTCAAACGACATCCACCCTGCTAGCTCAGGCTGCCGACCTGGAACCTATCCCTTGATTGAAGAAGAAGCAGAAGAAGAACTCCAAAACAAGCAACATCGCTCTCGCGTCAAGATCATCGCATAACCTGTACCTGCAACTGTTGTTGTAGTAATCTGTGAGCCACGAGGACTCAGCAATCCCATTACCATGGGTATCAAGAGTAGCAAAGCTTAATGGGAAAGGAATGGGTAAAGTGGTGAGGTTGCAGCAGCGGCTAAGCAAGTATGGTGGCTAACCAACGCAAATAAGAGCGAGAAGAGAAGCAAAGGAACGGTCGTCAACTAGTAATGATCAAGAGGTGATCCTGAACTCCTACTTACGCCAAACATAACCCAAGACCGTGTTGACTTCCCGGACTCCGCCGAAAAGAGACCATCACGGCTACACACGCGGTTGATGCATTTTAATTCGAATCAGGTGTCAAGTTATCTACAACCGGACATTAACAAATTCCCATCTTCCACATAACCACGGGCACGTCTTTCAAAAGTTTATACCCTGCAGGGGTGTCCCAACTTAGCCCATGATAAGCTCTCGCGATCAACGAAGGATATACCTTCTCTCGGGAAGACCCGGTCAGTCTCGGAATCCCAGTTTACAAGATATTTTGACAATGGTAAAACAAGACCAGCAAGACCGCCTGATGTGCCGACAAATCCTGATAGGAGCTGCACATATCTCATTCTCAGGGCACACCGGATGAGCAAGACGACGGGTTGGCATAGACCCTGGTTGCCCAGCGGGCGCCGGACATCGCTCGGTTTGGACCAACACTTAGACAAGCATTGGCCCGGGGGGGGGGGCTAAAATAAAGATGACCCTCGGGTTAATTACTCCCAAGGGAAAATGTAGGTGGTGGTGAGGCAAATGGTAAAACCAATGTTGGGCCTTGCTGGAGGAGTTTTATTCAAAGCGAACTGTCAAGGGGGTCCCATAAATCACCCAACCGCGCAAGGAACGCAAAATCCGGGAACATAACACCGGTATGACGGAAACTAGGGCGGCAAGAGTGGAACAAAACACCAGGCATAAGGCCGAGCCTTCCACCCTTTACCAAGTATATAGATGCATTAATTAAATAAGAGATATTGTGATATCCCAACATAAACCTGTCCACCATGGAGCAATCTTCAACTTCACCTACAACTAACAATGCTATAAGAGGGGCTGAGTGAAGCGGTAACATAGCCAAGCAATGGTTCGCTAGGAAGGGTGAAAATGTTAGAGGCTGACATGGCAATTTGGGAGGCTTGAAGAGCAAATGATAGGTAGTGCAGCAAAGTGATAGAACGAAGCAACTAGCATAGCAATGATAGTAGTGAGATCCAGGGTAGCGGTCATCTTGCCTGAAATCCCGCAAGGAATAAGAACGAGTCCATGAAGAAGATGAAGCCACGAAGACGAACCAAGCATGGACGAACGAATCCTCATGATCGCAACGAAACGGGAACTAACAAGAAGAAGCACACAACATAGTAAACACACCACACATGAACAAGGCATAATGCACAACCAAGCATGAAGCATGACAAAGCTAGATGAAGCTACTCATGGCAAGAGATGACGCAAACAAGAACAACACCTCAAAGCAAGTTTAAATGAGGCCGGGAACAACATAAAACAATTCCGGTAAGTCCTCATATGCAAATTTCGAAATTGGTCCAGATCAGAATAAACCTTATGTTCAAGTTGTTAAACAGCAAGTTAAGTTGCACCAAGATGATCTACATGAAATTCTAGTCAAGTTACATATAAAGTTCATTTAGTTCGGCGCTACGACCTAGAAGATATGAGCAAAACAAGTTAAACATGGCATTGATGCAAAATGCACCCAAACATCAAGCAAACACCTCAAAACAAGGATGCAACATGATAATATGAAACAACATGCAATTCTAAGCAAGTTTCATATAGAGCACACTCAAAACGGAGCAACGGTTCAACACATACACTATACAAGGCACAACAACAATCTGTCCAAAACAGCAACTAAGCATCTAGCAAGCATCAAAACAATATGCTATAGTACCACAATAGGAAAACAAAAGGCATGGGCATGATGTACAGGTAAAGCATAACAAAACATGAACACTGAGCTAACTCCAAAAATCACTAGAACATGCTCAAAAACACATGGCAAGATTGCATATATTAACAGTTTCAGACTTTGCAGAAATAACATCAGGTTGCAATGTTTAGAGCTATCAAACAACATGTTACAGGAACTTATCATGGCAAACAAATGCATGGCATGAATCTACTAATTGCATATAACAAAAGTCCTTTATTGACCAAGATCCAAAAGGGCACAGAAAATATGATGGCACCCATGTAAACATGGCAAGTTATATGACATATTCATACATGGCAGGAACAACAATAAGTAGACATGTTGGTGAGATTGAACCACTCACCACAGAGCAACACATGGCATGGAAAGGCAACCAACAGCAAGAAGACATGTTTATTAAGCTAAGCATGGCAAGAGAAAGTCCATAGGGTGCATGGATCACTAACAACAAACATGGCAACACTGAATGTTAACAGACTGACAGCAACATTATTTAGCAACTTGAGAGCAAGATTACAACAAGCTATAAATGCAACCAGGGGTATGGATGGATAGAGCATGACATGTATAACAAATCATCATTAGTGAACATCTCCATATTATGCATACAATGACTTGTAGAAGCAGGTTTACATAGCATCACAAAATAACAGATTCTGTCTAGCAAAACAGCAACAGCAAGTACCCTACTTAACAAGCTTGATGCACTCACTACACAACTCACAAAAATACATGGATGGCACCACTGTTAAGATGGAATAATGTAGTTAAAAACACATGTAGACATCAACCTCATAGGATGCACACATCAAATGCAACAAAAATGACAAATCAGCATGTTCTGTTAACAAACAGCAGACAACATCATATAGCACTCTTGCAACGACGATTCAGGCATCAAGATGAGCTCAAATGAACATGGCACAATGGAATGAAATGTAGATAATCTCATGATGACCATTTTGATATATCACACGCACGAATCGGAGCTACGGATGCAGAGTTATGATGCGATGAACAGGGCATGAAAATATGCAACAATTCGGGACTTAGGGAAATCTGGAGGTCAACCTTGGATCCAGATCTGGATCGGGCACGGTATGGGAACCGAGGCGGCCGGAGCATCGCCGGAGTTGACGGGGGAGGTTGCCGACAGGGCGGAGAGCGGCAGATCCGGGCGCGTGGCGGTGGGGCCGACGCAGGGTGGCTGGCGGAGGAAGGCGGCGGCGGTGTCCGGCGAGGAGCGGAGCTCCGGCCGGGAGCTCGGGGCCGCGGAGCCCCTGCCGGCGAGGAGGGAGAGGCGCGGCCGGACGGGGCGCGGAGGGCGCGGGTCCGGCACGGCGCGAGAAAGCGCGCGGTCGGGCCGGGCGGCTCGGGCACGGTGCGCCGGCGGCGAAGGGCGGCGGGGCGGCGGGTAGCAGCGCGGGAGCGCTCCGGCGAGGTGGCGGTGACGGGCGGAGGCGCGGGCGTGCGGGCCAGCCGCGGGCCGGGCGGGCCGGACGGCGGAGGCAACAGGGAGTGCCACTTGGCGCTCCCTAGTTAGGCGAGGGAGCGGCGGCGGACGTGTCCGGCGCCGGGCGGACGTGTCCGGTGCGCGGAGGAAGAAGGGGGCTAGGGTTTGGACCGGGAATTTTGGGGGAGGGGCTAATTTATAGATTCTGGGAGTTAGGAGAGTCCACATGGGGCACGGTTTTCGCCCACACGATCGTGATCGAACGACCGAGAGCATGGAAGGGGTTAGGATGGATTTTGGGCCACTTTGGAGGGCTGTTGGGCTGCAACACAAAGAGGGCTTTTACGGTTACCCGGTTAACCGTTGGAGTATCAAACGACCTCCAAATGGCACGAAAGTTGACAGGCGGTGCTATACCAAGGCCGCTTGGCAAGACTCAGTCCATTCCGAGAACATTTAACACCCGCTCACAACAGGAGACAAAAAGGGGAACACTGGAGGGCATAGGAGTGCCGGATTGCAAAACGGACAACAGGGAAAATGCTCGGATGCATGAGACGAACACGTATGCAAAATGAGATGCACATGATGACATGAAAAAATGCAACACGCAAGCAAATGACATGGAAATGATGGCGAATAATTGGCAGACACCTGGCGCATCGAATCCGGGGTGTTACAACACTCCTCCACTAATAAGAGATCTCGTCTCGAGATCTTAGGACCGAGACAGAAGGGAAAAAGGATGAGGTGAAGCAAGAACTCAAGAGAAGAAGCAAAGAATCGAGAGCACTCGAGAAGAAGAGAGGAACGACGAGAATGACGAGAATCGAAAGCTCACGGAATCATATAGACTATGAAACCACTCCGGTTAGAACAGATAAGAAACGAATAAGACTGAAAGGATTTAGGCAGCACTCCCGCTGAAACATGGAGGAATAGAACACGGGTTTGAGAGGATGGAATGATACTTGATGAAGACACGACATAAAACCTCCGGAAGGAATTGAAAGAGTTGAATGAAAAGAACTTAGAAGGAACGATTGAACGGAGTTGTTGAGAAAATCAACAACGAAAGAATAAGCTTGTTGTGGTCTTATAGGTAACATCTCAAGATCATGAGGTGATAACCAGCCACAAACGGAAATGATTGGATAGCTTAGAAGAATGAAGAAATGCAAAACTCCACTTCAAAAGAATACGGAGATTTAATTGCACTTCAAAACGCGAGAAGGAAAGATACTTGAACTCCACCCACAAAATCTGGATGAACTCTTGAAGAAAGAATTAAATCATGAAGAACCACCATGAAGAACTCCGGTGACAAAGGATGATGAGATAGAATAAAGGATGAAAGAATAATATTAAAGCGTTTGATGATTTAGATGGAGGTCCGAACGAGATGGCTGAGGAAATTGAACTCCGGAAAGAAAAGATGAAAACACTTGGAACTAGAATTTATTCATTAAGAACAAACTCCGAAGAAAAGGATTAATCACTTGGATGAAATAAGAATAAGATTTATTGTATGCTTATCCTTCATCAAATTAAATTGATGACACAATCTATTTTGCATATTACTTATCCTTCTTGAAAAGATTAAGGGGAATGTGGCACAAAACTTGAGAGAGTCTTCATGAACCACCGGTAGGATTGGAAAGAACAAATGAATATATATGATAATCAAGGAAAAGAATCTTGAACGAACCACCATAAGAATTCGAAAATGATCGATGAAAGAGACTGAATCACCGGGAAGAATTAGAAGAACAAATATGCTAGAGGGGATTAGATGCCAAAGAATAAAGAGATCAAGAGTAGATTAAAGAACACTTGAACTAAGCACCGGGATAATTGGATAACGGTAGATGAAATGTGAGGACGAAGAATTCTTCTGGAACGATGGCCTACGGTGAAAAGAAACATAAATCAACTCCTGAAATACTCTGGATGGGTAGGAAAAGAATATCTGACAAATGGAATAATTCGAGGTTGATAACATGAAGCTAGAACCACGAATCTTCGAGAGAACGGGCATAATTTAGGGGAAAACTCTTCTTCAATCTTCAAATGATGACGAGAAACACCACCAAAATTACGGGGATACTCTGGGAGGATGAGAAGCAAAGGGGTTGAGCCAACAATGAAATGATTTGAAATTGATCTTGGAAAGGCATCTGACTGATGAAGTTCATTCTTACGTCACACTTGAAAAGAATTTGAGAATAACCCCGGGAGAATTAGAAGAGTCAGGTAAGATCACGGGAAAATACCTGTGGGTTAGGGCCCACCAAAGTGAAAAACACCGTTGGAAAGGGATGTTGAACAGATAGATGAAACACCGGAACAATTGAAATATTTGAATGAGGTGACAACCTCAAATTAATTCAAACACAGACAATTCCCCTGAGATATCTTGAACACTCTGGAAGGATAAACTGGCGAGAGGCGAACGAGCAGGGAAAACACTTGAGCTGAGGGAAAGAATATAATCACTACCGAAAAACCTAGAATTGAATCCACCAGAAAAGAAAAAGAGATGAAGAATGACGAACGTGACGAGAATTCACCGGTTGAAATAATTGAGGGAAGACTGAAGAGGCTCCGTACGAATGAAATTGATGGTCGAAACATACTCAGGCTCCGGGAAGAAGAAGGTGGGAGGGCGGGAAAACAAAGGCAACTTGGAAGGGGGAACTGACGAATATCTTGAAGAGAAAACACCGGTTGAAATCATTGAGGAAACAAAGCAAAGACTTCGCATGAGTAGGATGGATACTCGATTACAGACTCTGACTCCGAGAAGAAAAAGGGTGGGCGGGTGGGAAAAGTGTTGGAGAACGTTGCAGAAAATATTTTTTTTCCTACGGTTAAGATCCATCTATGAGTTCATCTAAGCAACGAGTGATAGGAGTGCATCTACATACCTTTGTAGATCGCGAGCGGAAGCTTTCAAGAGAAAGGGGATGATGGAGTCGTACTCGTCATGATCCAAATCATCGATGACCTAGTGCCGAACGGACAACACCTCCACGTTCAACACATGTACTGAGGGGATGGCGTCTCCTCCTTCTTGATCCAGCAAGGGGGAAGGAGAGGTTGAGGAAGAAGGCTCCAGCAACAGCACGACGGCGTGGTGGTGATGGAGAGGCAGTACTCCGACAGGGCTTCGCCAAGCACTTAACGGAGGAGGAGAGGTGTTGGGGAGGGGAGGGGATGCGCCTTGGATCAGGTGTGCAGCCCTCCCCTCGCCCCTCTATTTATAGGGGAAGGGGGAAGGGGGCCGGCCCCCTCTAGATGAGATCTAGAGGGGGGGCAGCCAGGGAGGGGGCTTGCCCCCCAAGCAAAGGGGAGGCACCCCCACTAGGGCTTCCCCCCAACCCTAGGCGCATGGGCCCAAGGGGGGGCGCGCCCAGCCCTCCAGGGGCTGGTTCCCTGCCCCCTACGGCCCATGAGGCCCACCGAGAGAGGTGGCCCCTACCGGTGGACCCTCGGAACCCCTCCGGTGGCCCCGGTACAATACCGATATGCCCCCGAAAATTTCCAGTGACCGTATGACAACTTCCCATATATAAATCTTCACCTCCGGACCGTTCCGAAACTCGTCGTGATGTCTGGGATCTCATCCGGGACTCCGAACAACATTTGGTAATCACATAAAAGTCTTCCTAATAACCCTAGCGTCACCGAACCTTAAGTGTGTAGACCCTACGGGTTCGGGAGACACGTAGACATGACCGAGACGGCTCTCCGGTCAATAACCAACATCGGGATCTGGATACCCATGTTGGCTCCCACATGCTCCTTGATGATCTCATCGGATGAAGCACGATGTCGAGGATTCAATCAACCCCGTATACAATTCTCTTTGTCAATCGGTACGTTACTTGCCCGAGACTTGATCGTCGGTATCCCAATACCTTGTTCAGTCTCATTACCAGCAAGTCACTTTACTCGTACCGTAATGCATGATCCCATGACCAAACACTTGGTCACTTTGAGCTCATTATGATGATGCATTACCGAGTGGGCCCAGAGATACCTCTCCGTCATACGGAGTAACAAATCCCAGTCTCGATCCGTGTCAACCCAACAGACACTTTCGGAGATACCTGTAGTGCACCTTTATAGTCACCCAGTTATGTTGTGACGTTTGGTGCACCCAAAGCACTCCTACGGTATCCGGGAGTTACACAATCTCATGGTCTATGGAAAAGATACTTGACATTGGAAAAGCTCTAGCAAAACGAACTACACGATCTTGTGCTATGCTTAGGATTGGGTCTTGTCCATCACATCATTCTCCTAATGATGTGATCCCATTATCAATGACATCCAATGTCCATAGTTAGGAAACCATGACTATCTGTTGGTCAACGAGCTAGTCAACTAGAGGCTTACTAGGGACATATTATGGTCTATGTATTCACACGTGTATTACGATTTCCGGATATTACAATTATAGCATGAATAAAGACAATTATCATGAACAAGGAAATATAATAATAATCCTTTTATTATTGCCTCTAGGGCATATTTCCAACAGTCTCCCACTTGCACTAGAGTCAATAATCTAGTTACACTGTGATGAATCGAACACCCATAGAGTTCTGGTGTAGATCATGTTTTGCTAGCGAAAGAGGTTTAGTCAACGGATCTGCGACATTCAGATCCGTATGTACTTTGCAAATATCTATGTCTCTATCTTGAACATATTCACGGATGGAGTTGAAATGGCGCCTGATGTGCCTGGTCTTCTTGTGAAACCTGGGCTCCTTGGCAAGGGCAATAGCTCCAGTGTTGTCACAGAAGAGTTTGATCGGCCCCGACGCATTGGGTATGACTCCTAGGTCGGTGATGAACTCCTTCACCCATATTGCTTCATGCGCTGCCTCCGAGGCTGCCATGTACTCCGCTTCACATGTAGATCCCGCCACGATGCTCTGCTTGCAGCTGCACCAGCTTACTGCTCCACCATTCAACATATCCACGTATCCGGTTTGTGACTTAGAGTCATCCAGATCTGTGTCGAAGCTAGCATCAACGTAACCCTTTACGGCGAGCTCTTCGTCATCTCCATAAACGAGAAACATGTCCTTTGTCCTTTTCAGGTACTTCAGGATATTCTTGACCGCTGTCCAGTGTTCCTTGCCGGGATTACTTTGGTACCTTCCTACCAAACTTACGGCAAGGTTTACATCAGGTTTGGTACACAGCATGGCATACATAATAGATCCTATGGCTGAAGCATAGGGGATGACACTCATCTCTTCTTTATCTTTTGCCGTGGTTGGGCATTGAGCCGAGCTCAATCTCACACCTTGCAATACAGGCAAGAACCCTTTCTTGGATTGATCCATTTTGAACTTCTTCAAAATCTTATCAAGGTATGTGCTTTGTGAAAGACCTATGAGGCGTCTCGATCTATCCCTATAGATCTTGATGCCTAATATGTAAGCAGCTTCTCCAAGGTCCTTCATTGAAAAACACTTATTCAAGTAGGCCTTAATGTTGCCCAAAAGTTCTATATCATTTCCCATCAAAAGTATGTCATCTACATATAATATGAGAAATGCTACAGAGCTCCCACTCACTTTCTTGTAAATGCAGGCTTCTCCATAAGTCTGCATAAACCCAAACGCTTTGATCATCTCATCAAAGCGAATGTTCCAACTCCGAGATGCTTGCACCAGCCCATAAATGGATCGCTGGAACTTGCATACTTTGTTAGCATTCTTAGGATCGATAAAACCCTCTGGCTGCATCATATACAGTTCTTCCTTAAGATGCCCGTTAAGGAATGCCGTTTTGACGTCCATCTGCCATATCTCATAATCATAGTATGCGGCAATTGCTATCATGATTCGGACGGACTTCAGCTTCGCTATGGGAGAGAATGTCTCATCATAGTCAACCCCTTGAACTTGTCGATAACTCTTAGCGACAAGTCGAGCTTTATAGATGGTAATATTACCATCCGCGTCTGTCTTCTTCTTAAAGATCCCTTTGTTTTCTATCGCTCGCCGATCATCGGGCAAGTCTGTCAAAGTCCATACTTTGTTTTCATACATGGATTCTATCTCGGATTGCATGGCTTCAAGCCATTTGTTGGAATCTGGGCCCGCCATCGCTTCTTCATAGTTCGAAGGTTCACCGTTGTCTAACAACATGATTTCCAGGACAGGGTTCCCATACCACTCTGGTGTGGAACGTGTCCTTGTGGACCTACGAGGTTCAGTAGCAACTTGATCCGAAGTACCTTGATCATAATCATTAATTTCCTCTCCAATTGGTGTAGGCACCACAGGAACATTTTCCTAAGCTGTACTACTTTCCGGTTCAAGAGGTAGTACTTCATCGAGTTCTACTTTCCTCCCACTTACTTCTTTCGAGAGAAACTCTTTTTCCAAAAAGGATCCGTTCTTGGCAACAAAGATCTTGCCCTCGGATCTTAAGTAGAAGGTATACCCAATGGTTTCCTTAGGGTATCCTATGAAGACGCATTTTTCCGACTTGGGTTCGAGCTTTTCAGGTTGTAGTTTCTTGACATAAGCATCACATCCCCAAACTTTTAGAAACGACAGCTTAGGTTTCTTCCCAAACCATAATTCATACGGTGTCGTCTCAACGGATTTAGACGGTGCCCTATTTAAAGTGAATGTAGCTGTCTCTAGAGCGTATCCCCAAAATGATAGCGGTAAATCTGTAAGAGACATCATAGATCGCACCATATCCAATAGAGTGCGATT
Source organism: Triticum aestivum (assembly GCF_018294505.1). Lineage (NCBI taxonomy): Eukaryota > Viridiplantae > Streptophyta > Magnoliopsida > Poales > Poaceae > Triticum > Triticum aestivum. The sequence continues at coordinate 629,361,658 of NC_057813.1, forward strand.
ACGACGTTCGGACACACCGTTACGGTGAGGTGTTCCAGGCGGCGTGAGTTGTGAAACGATTCCACATTTCCTTAAGTGTGTACCAAATTCGTGACTTAAGTATTCTCCTCCACGATCTGATCGTAGGAACTTTATCTTTCGGTCACGTTGATTCTCTACCTCATTCTGAAATTCCTTGAACTTTTTAAAGGTCTCAGACTTGTGTTTCATCAAGTAGACATACCCATATCTACTCAAGTCATCAGTGAGAGTGAGAACATAACGATATCCTCCGCGAGCCTCAACGCTCATTGGACCGCACACATCGGTATGTATGATTTCCAATAAGCTGGTTGCTCGCTCCATTGTTCCGGAGAACGGAGTCTTGGTCATTTTGCCCATGAGGCATGGTTCGCACGTATCAAATGATTCATAATCGATTGACTCTAAAAGTCCATCAGCATGGAGCTTCTTCATGCGCTTGACACTAATGTGACCAAGGCGGCAGTGCCACAAGTATGTGGGACTATCGTTATCAACTTTACATCGTTTGGTATTCACACTATGAATATGTGTAATATTACGTTCGAGATTCATTAAGAATAAACCATTGACCATCGGGGCATGACCATAAAACATATCTCTCATATAAATAGAACAACCATTATTCTCGGATTTAAATGAGTAGCCATCTCATATTAAACGAGATCCAGATACAATGTTCATGCTCAAACTTGGCACTAAATAACAATTATTGAGGTTCATAACTAATCCCGTGGGTAAATGTAGAGGTAGCGTACCGACGGTGATCACATCGACCTTGGAACCATTCCCGACGCGCATCGTCACCTCGTCCTTCGCCAGTCTCCGCTTATTCCGCAGCTCCTGCTGTGAGTTACAAATATGAGCAACGACACCGGTATCAAATACCCAGGAGTTACTACGAGTACTGGTAAGGTACACATCAATTACATGTATATCAAATATACCTTTAGTGTTTCCGGCCTTCTTGTCTGCTAAGTATTTGGGGCAGTTTCGCTTCCAGTGACCCTTCCCTTTGCAATAAAAGCACTCAGTCTCAGGCTTGGGTCCATTCTTTGACTTCTTCCCGACAACTGGCTTACCGGGCGTGGCAACATCTTTGTCGTCCTTCTTGAAGTTCTTCTTACCCTTGCCCTTCTTGAACTTAGTGGTCTTATTGACCATCAACACTTGATGTTCTTTCTTGATTTCAACCTCTTCTAACTTTAGCATTGAAAATACTTCAGGAATGGTCTTCACCATCCCCTGCATATTGTAGTTCAACACAAAGCTCTTGTAGCTTGGTGGGAGCGACTGAAGGATTCTGTCAATGACCGCCTCGTCCGGGAGGTTGATCTCCAGCTGGGACAGGCGGTTGTGCAACCCAGACATTTTGAGTATGTGCTCACTGAGAGAACTATTTTCCTCCATCTTACAACTATAGAACTTGTTGGAGACTTCATATCTCTCGACCCAGGCATGAGCTTGGAAAACCATTTTCAGCTCCTCGAACATCTCATATGCTTCGTGTTTCTCAAAACGCTTTTGGAGCCCCGGTTCTAAGCTGTAAAGCATGCCGCACTGAATGAGGGAGTAATCATCAGCACGTGACTGCCAAGCGTTCATAACGTCTTGGTTCTCTGGGATGGGTGCTTCACCTAGAGGTTCTTCTAGGACATATGCTTTCTTGGCTGCTATGAGGATGATCCTCAGGTTCTGGACCCAGTCCGAATAGTTGCTGCCATCATCTTTCAGCTTGGTTTTCTCTAGGAACGCGTTGAAGTTCATGTTGACATGAGCGTTGGCCATTTGATCTACAAGACATTTGCAAAGGTTTTAGACTAAGTTCATGATAATTAAGTTCATCTAATCAAATTATTTAATGAACTCCCACTCAGATTGACATCCCTCTAGTCATCTAAGTGTTACATGATCCGAGTCGACTAGGCCGTATCCGATCATCACGTGAGATGGACTAGTCATCATCGGTGAACATCTCCATGTTGACCGTATCTTCCATACGACTCATGTTCGACCTTTCGGTCTCTTGTGTTCTGAGGCCATGTCTGTACATGCTAGGCTAGTCAAGTTAACCCTAAGTGTCCTGCATGTGTAAAACTGTCTTACACCCGTTGTATGTGAACGTAAGGATCTATCACACCCGATCATCATGTGGTGCTTCAAAATGACGAACTTTAGCAACGGTGCACAGTTAGGGGGAACACTTTCTTGAAATTATTATAAGGGATCATCTTATTTACTACCACCGTTCTAAGTAAACAAGATGCATAAAACATAATAAACATCACATGCAATTATATAAAGTAGTGACATGATATGGCCAATATCATATAGCTCCTTCGATCTCCATTTTCGGGGCTCCATGATCATCTTCGTCACCGGCATGACACCATGATCTCCATCATCATGAGCTCTATCATTGTGTCTTCATGAAGTTGTCACGCTAACGACTACTTCTACTTCTATGGCTAACGCGTTTACCAATAAAGTAAAGTAAGTTACATGGCGTTCTTCAATGACACGCAGGGTCATACAAAAAATAAAGACAACTCATATGGCTCCTGCCGGTTGTCATACTCATCGACATGCAAGTCGTGATTCCTATTACAAGAACATGATCTCATACATCACAATATATCATTCATCATTCATCACAACTTTTGGCCATATCACATCACATGACAATTGCTGCAAAAACAAGTCAGACGTCCTCTAATTGTTGTTGCATCTTTTATGTGGCTGCAATTGGGTTCTAGCAAGAACGTTTTCTTACCTATGAATAACCACAACATGATTTTGTCAACTTCTATTTACCCTTCATAAGGACCCTTTTCGTCGAATCTGCTCCAACTAAAGTAGGAGAGACAGACACCCGCTAGCCACCTTATGCAACTAGTGCATGTTAGTCGGTGGAACCTGTCTCATGTAAGCGTACGTGTAAGGTCGGTCTGGGCCGCTTCATCCCACAATACCGCTGAAGCAAGAAAATTCTAGTAGCGGCAAGCAAGTTGACAAGATCTACGCCCACAACAAATTTGTGTTCTACTCGTGCAATAGAGAACTACGCATAAACCTGGCTCATGATGCCACTGTTGGAGAATATTGCAGAAAATAAAAAAAATTCCTACGGTTTCATCAAGATCCATCTATGAGTTCACCTAAGCAACGAGTGATAGTAGTGCATCTACATACCTTTGTAGATCGCAAGCGGAAGCTTTCAAGAGAAAGGGGATGATGGAGTCGTGCTCGCCGTGATCCAAATCACCGATGACCTAGTGCCGAACAGACAGCACCTCCGTGTTCAACACACGTACGGAGCGGATGGCGTCTCCTCCTTCTTGATCCAGCAAGGGGGAAGGAGAGGTTGAGGAAGAAGGCTCCAGCAGCAGCACGACGGCGTGGTGGTGATGGAGAGGCAGTACTCCGACAGGGCTTCGCCAAGCACTTAACGGAGGAGGAGATGTGTTGGGGAGGGGAGGGGCTGCGCCTTGGATCAGGTGTGCAGCCCTCCCCTCGCCCCTCTATTTATAGGGGAAGGGGGAAGGGGGCCGGCCCCCTCTAGATGAGATCTAGAGGGGGGGCAGCCAGGGAGGGGGCTTGCCCCCCAAGCAAAGGGGAGGCACCCCCACTAGGGTTTCCCCCCAACCCTAGGCGCATGGGCCCAAGGGGGGGCGCGCCCAGCCCTCCAGGGGCTGGTTCCCTGCCCCCTACGGCCCATGAGGCCCACCGAGAGAGGTGGCCCCTCCCGGTGGACCCCCGGAACCCCTTCGGTGGCCCCGGTACAATACCGATATGCCCCCGAAACTTTCCGGTGACCGTATGACAACTTCCCATATATAAATCTTCACCTCCGGACCGTTCCGGAACTCCTCGTGACGTCCAGGATCTCATCCGGTACTCCGAACAACATTCGGTAATCACATAAAAGTCTTCCTAATAACCCTAGCGTCACAGAACCTTAAGTGTGTAGACCCTACGGGTTCGGGAGACACGCAGACATGACCGAGACGGCTCTCCGGTCAATAACCAACATCAGGATCTGGATACCCATGTTGGCTCCCACATTCTCCTCGATGATCTCATCGGATGAACCACGATGTCGAGGATTCAATCAACCCCGTATACAATTCTCTTTGTCAATCGATACGTTACTTGCCCGAGACTCGATCGTCGGTATCCCAATACCTTGTTCAGTCTCGTTACCGGCAAGTCACTTTACTCGTACCGTAATGCATGATCCCGTGACCAAACACTTGGTCACTTTGAGCTCATTATGATGATGCATTACCGAGTGGGCCCAGAGATACCTCTCCGTCATACGGAGTGACAAATCCCAGTCTTGATCCGTGTCAACCCAACAGACACTTTCAGAGATACCTGTAGTGCATCTTTATAGTCACCCAGTTACGTTGTGACGTTTGGTGCACCCAAATCACTCCTACGATATCCGGGATTTACACGATCTCATGGTCTAAGGAAAAGATACTTGACATTGGAAAAGCTCTAGCAAAACGAACTACACGATCTTGTGCTATGCTTAGGATTGGGTCTTGTCCATCACATCATTCTCCTAATGATGTGATCCCGTTATCAATGACATCCAATGTCCATAGTCAGGAAACCATGACTATCTATTGATCAACGAGCTAGTCAACTAGAGGCTTACTAGGGACATATTATGGTCTATGTATTCACACGTGTATTACGATTTCCGGATAATACAATTATAGCATGAATAAAGACAATTATCATGAACAAGGAAATATAATAATAATCCTTTTATTATTGCCTCTAGGGCATATTTCCAACAAAAAGAAGACAACTAAGGAATGAACTTGGCAAAGATGAAGAGGCTTGAGTCAACTTGACGAGAAATGCACCGGATGCAAAGAGCTGAGAAACAACGATCGGAAAACCAACTGCGTGAACCTAAAGAAAAATTTGAAGGGGAAGAGGAGTAGTTCAAAACACCTACGTCAATATTCCTCACTAGAGCGACGAAGGGGCTGAGGAGTAAAAAGAATTCCTACTCTCCGATATAACTAGACTCAGAAATAGTTTTCTTCTAGACTCGACAACGGCCAAACTACACGATCAATCAAGGGGGCTCCTATGGTCGGTCGAGGCTCTGATACCAACTTGTCACGCCCAATATGCGACCCTATCCAAAAGGAACTCGAAGGTCCCACCAAGGATAGACCCGCATATTGAAACGCTTTTGCAAGGTGGATATCATTACATCAACATTACATAATAGATGGGGATACATACAAGAGGCAAACAATGCCACATGAATACAACATCATACATAAGATCACCATCCGACTACGGATGAAACACAAACAGAAACTCAAACGACATCCACCCTGCTAGCTCAGGCTGCCGACCTGGAACCTATCCCTTGATCGAAGAAGAAGCAGAAGAAGAACTCCAAAACAAGCAACATCACTCTCGCGTCAAGATTATCGCATAACCTGTACCTGCAACTGTTGTTGTAGTAATCTGTGAGCCACGAGGACTCAGCAATCCCATTACCATGGGTATCAAGAGTAGCAAAGCTTAATGGGAAAGGAATGGGTAAAGTGGTGAGGTTGCAGCAGTGGCTAAGCAAGTATGGTGGCTAACCTACGCAAATAAGAGCAAGAAGAGAAGCAAAGGAACGGTCGTCAACTAGTAATGATCAAGAGGTGATCCTGAACTCCTACTTACGCCAAACATAACCCAAGACCGTGTTGACTTCCCGGACTCCGCCAAAAAGAGACCATCACGGCTACACACGCGGTTGATGCATTTTAATTCGAATCAGGTGTCAAGTTATCTACAACCGGACATTAACAAATTCCCATCTGCCACATAACCGCAGGCACGGCTTTCAAAAGTTTATACCCTGCAGGGGTGTCCCAACTTAGCCCATGATAAGCTCTCGCGATCAACAAAGGATATACCTTCTCCCGAGAAGACCCGGTCAGTCTCGGAATCCCGGTTTACAAGACATTTCAACAATGGTAAAACAAGACCAGCAAGACCGCCCGATGTGCCGACAAATCCCGATAGGAGCTGCACATATCTCGTTCTCAGGGCACACCGGATGAGCAAGACGACGGGTTGGCATAGACCCTGGTTTCCCAGGGGGCGCCGGACATCGCTCGGTTTGGACCAACACTTGGACAAGCATTGGCCCGGGGGGGCTAAAATAAAGATGACCCTCGGGTTAATTACTCCCAAGGGAAAATGTAGGTGGTGGTGAGGCAAATGGTAAAACCAATGTTGGGCCTTGCTGGAGGAGTTTTATTCAAAGCGAACTGTCAATGGGGTCCCATAAATCACCCAACCGCGCAAGGAACGCAAAATCCGGGAACATAACACCGGTATGACGGAAACTAGGGCGGCAAGAGTGGAACAAAACACCAGGCATAAGGCCGAGCCTTCCACCCATTACCAAGTATATAGATACATTAATTAAATAAGAGATATTGTGATATCCCAACATAAACCTGTCCACCGTGGAGCAATCTTCAACTTCGCCTGCAACTAACAATGCTATAAGAGGGGCTGAGCGAAGCGGTAACATAGCCAAGCAATGGTTCTCTAGGAAGGGTGAAAATGTTAGAGGCTGACATGGCAATTTGGGAGGCTTGAAGAGCAAATGATAGGTAGTGCAGCAAAGCGATAGAATGAAGCAACTAGCATAGCAATGATAGTAGTGAGATCCAGGGTAGCGGTCATCTTGCCTGAAATCCCGCAAGGAATAAGAACGAGTCCATGAAGAAGATGAAGCCACGAAGACGAAACAAGCATGGACGAACGAATCCTCACGATCGCAACGAAACGGGAACTAACAAGAAGAAGCACACAACATAGTAAACACACCACACATGAACAAGGCATGATGCACAACCAAGCATGAAGCATGACAAAGCTATATGAAGCTACTCATGGCAAGAGATGACGCAAACAAGAACAACACCTCAAAGCAAGTTTAAATGAGGCCGGGAACAACATAAAACAATTCCGGTAAGTCCTCATATGCAAATTTCGAAATTGGTCCAGATCTGAATAAACCTTATGTTCAAGTTGTTAAACAACAAGTTAAGTTGCACCAAGATGATCTACACGAGATTCTAGTCAAGTTACATATAAAGTTCATTTAGTTCAGAGCTACGACCTAGAAGATATGAGCAAAACAAGTTAAACATGGCATTGATGCAAAATGCACCCAAACATCAAGCAAACACCTCAAAACAAGGATGCAACATGATAATATGAAATAACATGCAATTCTAAGCAAGTTTCATATAGAGCACACTCAAAACGGAGCAACGGTTCAACACATACACTCTATACAAGGCACAACAACAATCTGTCCAAAACAGCAACGAAGCATCTAGCAAGCATCAAAACAATATGCTATAGTACCACAATAGGAAAACAAAAGGCATGGGCATGATGTACAGGTAAAGCATAACAAAACATGAACACTGAGCTAACTCCAAAAATCACTAGAACATGCTCAAAAACACATGGCAAGATTGCATATATTAACAGTTTCAGACTTTGCAGAAATAACATCAGGTTGCAATGTTTAGAGCTATCAAACAACATGTTACAGGAACTTATCATGGCAAACAAAGGCATGGCATGAATCTACTAATTTCATATAACAAAAGTCCTTTATTGACCAAGATCCAAAAGGGCACAGAAAATATGATGGCACCCATGTAAACATGGCAAGTTATATGACAGATTCATACATGGCAGGAACAACAATAAGTAGACATGTTGGTGAGCTTGAACCACTCACCACAGAGCAACACATGGCATGGAAAGGCAACCAACAGCAGAAGACATGTTTATTAAGCTAAGCATGGCAAGAGAAAGTCCATAGGGTGCATGGATCACTAACAACAAACATGGCAACATTGAATGTTAACAGACTGACAGCAACATTATTTAGCAACTTGAGAGCAAGATTACAACAAGCTAGAACAAGCTATAAATGCAACCAGGGGTATGGATGGATAGAGCATGACATGTATAACAAATCATCCTTAGTGAACATCTCCATATTATGCATACAATGACTTGTAGAAGCAGGTTTACATAGCATCACAAAATAACAGATTCTGTCTAGCAAAACAGCAACAGCAAGTACCCTACTTAACAAGCTTGATGCACTCACTACACAACTCACAAAAATACATGGATGGCACCACTGTGAAGATGGAATAATGTAGTTCAAAACACATGTAGACATCAACCTCATAGGATGCACACATCAAATGCAACAAAAATGACAAATCAACATGTTCTGTTAACAGACAGCAGACAACATCATATAGCACTCTTGCAACGATGATTCAGGCATCAAGATGAGCTCAAATGAACATGGCACAATGGAATGAAATGTAGAGAATCTCATGATGAACATTTTGATATATCACACACACGAAACGGAGCTACGGATGCAGAGTTATGATGCGATGAACAGGGCATGAAAATATGCAACAATTCAGGACTTAGGGAAATCTGGACGTCAACCTTGGATCCAGATCTGGATCGGGCACGGCACGGGAACCGAGGCGGCCGGAGCATCGCCGGAGTTGACGGGGGAGGTTGCCGACGGGGCGGAGAGCGGCGGATCCGGGTGCGGGGCAGCGGGGCCGACGTGGGGTGGCTGGCGGAGAAGGCGGCGGCATCCGGCGAGGAGCGGAGCTTCGGCAGGGAGCTCGGGGCCGCGGTGCCCCTGTCGGCGGGGAGGGAGAGGCGCGGCCGGGCGGAGGAGCTCCGGCCGGACAGGGCGCGAAGGGCGCGGCTCCGGCGCGGCGCGAGGAGGCGCGCGGTCGAGCCGGGCGGCTCGGGCGCGGCGCGCCGGCGGCAAAGGGCGGCGGGGCGGCGGCGGTCGGCGGCGGAGGCGGCGGGCGGCGGTGCGGGAGCGCTCCGGCGAGGCGGCGGCACGGGCGCGCGGGCCGTGCAGGCCAACCGCGGGCCGGGCGGGCCGGACGGCGGAGGCGGTGGGGAGTGCCACGTGGCGCTCCCTGGTTGGGCGAGGGAGCGGCGGCGGACGTGTCCGGCGCGCGGAGGAAGAAGGGGGCTAGGGTTTGGACCGGGAATTTCGAGGGAGGGGCTAATTTATAGATTATGGGAGTTAGGAGAGTCCAAATGGGGCAGGGTTTTCGCCCACACGATTCTGATCGAACGACCGAGAGCATGGAAGGGGTTAGGATGGATTTTGGGCCACTTTGGAGGGGTGTTGGGATGCAACACAAAGAGGGCTTTTACGGTACTCGGTTAACCGTTGGAGTATCAAACGACCTCCAAATGGCACGAAACTTGACAGGCGGTCTACCGGTGCTATACCAAGGCCGCTTGGCAAGACTCGGTCCATTCCAAGAACATTTAACACCCACTCACAACAGGAGACAAAAAGGGGAACGCCGGAGGGCATAGGAGTGTCGGATTGCAAAACGGACAACGGGGAAAATGCTCGGATGCATGAGACGAACACGTATGCAAAATGAGATGCACATTATGACATGACAAAATGCATCATGCAAGCAAATGACATGGCAACGACGGCGAATAACTAGCAGACACCTGGCGCATCGAATCCGGGGCGTTACACAACATTTGTCAAAATAACTCATATACTTGTTGCAAAAATCTAGAAGTCATCAAAAACCAAAGCACTACGTGCATGCTCCTAGGGGGATAGATTGCTAGGAAAAAACCATCGCTCGCTCCAGCTTCATCACAAAGCGGTTCACCATATGTGCATGCTACGGGAATCACAACCCTCAACACAAGTATTTTTCATAATCACCTCAACTAGCATGACTCTAATATCACTACCTCCATATCTCAAAACAATTATCAAGCATCATATTGATCATAGCATCAAATTCTATTTCTATGATAGTTTTTATTATACCCAACTTGGATGCTCATCATTCTAGGACCAACTTTATAACCATAGCAAATACCATGCTGTTCTAAAAGACTCTCAAAAAGGTATAAGTGAAGCATGAGAGACCAGCAATTTCGTCAAAATTAAGACACCACCGTGCTCTAAAAGATACAAGTGAAGCACTAGAGCAAAAACTATCAAGCTCAAAAGATATAAGTGAAGCACATAGAGTATTCTAGCAAATTCTAATCAAGTAGGATTCTCCCAAAATGTGTGTACAGAAAGGATGATTGTGGTAAACTTAAAAGCAAAGACTAATATAATACACGACGCTCCAAGCAAAACACATATCATGTGGCGAATAAAAATATAGCTCCAAGTAAAGTTACCAATGAACGAAGACGAAAGAGGGGGTGCCATCCGGGGCATCCCCAAGCTTAGGCTCTTGGTTGTGCTTGAATATTACCTTGGGGTGCCTTGGGCATCCCCAAGCTTAGGTTCTTGCCACTCCTTATTCCATAGTCCATTGAATCTTTACCCAGAACTTGAAAACACCACAACACAAAACTCAACAGAAAACTCATAAGTTCTGTTAGTATAATAAAATAAAACCACCACTTAGGTACTGTAATGAACTCATTATAAATTCATATTGGTGTAATATCTACTTTATTCTATCTTGTCCATGGTTCATACACTCCGATACTACTCATAGATTCATCAAAATAAGCAAACAACACATAGAAAACAGAATCTGTCAAAAACAGAACAGTCTGTAGTAATCTGTATCAAACGTATACTAATGGAACTCCAAAAACCCTACCAAATTAGGAAGTCCTAATACATTCATGTACCAATCCATATCAAAAAGAATCCGATCAGAATCACGTTTCTGTGAATTAACAAAACTAAATTACTGGGTGCAAAAGTTTCTGATTTTCAGCAAGATCAACACAATTATCACCGTAAGCTATCCTAAAGGTCTTACTTGGCACTTTATTGAAACAAAAGCTATAAAACATGATTATTACAATAGCTAATAATGTGGACACACAAAAACAGTAAGAATAAATATTGGGTTGTCTCCCAACAAGCGCTTTTCTTTAATGCCTTTCTAGCTAGGCATGATGATGACAATGATGCTCACATAAAAGATAAGAATTGAAACATAACGGGAGCATCATGAAGCATATGGCTAGCACATTTAAGTCTAACCCACTTCCAATGCATAGGGATTTTGTGAGCAAACAACTTATGGGAACAATAATGAACAAGCATAGGAAGGCAAAACAAGCATAACTTCAAAAATTTAAGCACATAGAGAGGAAACTTGACATTATGGCAATTCCTACAAGCATATATTCCTCCCTCATAATAATTTTCAGTAGCATCATGAATGAATTCAACAATATAATCAGCACCTAAATCATTCTTTTCATGATCTACAAGCATAGAAAATTTACTACTCTCCACATAAGCAAAATTCTTCTCATCCGGAATAGTGGGAGTATCATAAGAGACTTGAACACTAAAAATTGTTTCCACGTTAAAAGAGTAATGTTCAGAAAAAGGGTAATCATAATCATGACAATCTTTATAAATATAATTACCACTTTTTATAGCATAAGTTTCATCACAATAATCATCATAAGTAACAACTTCGTTCTAAGCATAATCGATTGAAACCTCTTCCAAGATAGTGGAATCATCACTAAATAAAGTTGACACTCTTCCAAATCCACTTTCATATTCATCACAATAAAATTCAACATCTTCCAAAATAGTGGGATCACTAATTCCTAAAGTTGACACTCTTCCAAACCCACTTTCATCAATATAATCATCATAAGTAGGAGGCATGCTATCATCATAACAACTTTGCATATCAAAACTTGGGATGCTAAAAATATCATCTTCATTAAACATAGCATCCCCAAGCTTGGCACAAACATTAATTTCAGCAAATATATGCTCAAATATTTCATCCTCATCAAACATAGCTTCCCCAAGCTTGGGCCCTTCCATATCATAAGCATAATCACTCTCATCATTAAAAATATGGATAGCACAATAGTAAAGCAATTATCATCATCACAATGAGTAGTAGGAGCAACATCATTTGGGAGGGATACCTTTTTACCTTTGTTATTCCTTCTTTTCCTTTTCTTCTTCACATTATGTGTGGATTCAACCTTCCTCTTTGAGCTCCTTATTGACGAGATTGGTTGAATAGAAAGCTCCTCCTCGTTACCTTCAAGCACTCACCTCAACGGCAATGGCGCCAGAAAAGAGCTTGATGTCTACTACACAACCTTCTTCTTGTAGATGTTGTTGGGCCTGCAAGTGCACAGGTTTGTAGGACAGTAGCAAATTTCCCTCAAGTGGATGACCTAAGGTTTATCAATCCGTAGGAGGCGTAGGATGAAGATGGTCTCTCTCAAACAACCCTGCAACCAAATAACAAAGAGTCTCTTGTGTCCCCAACACACCCAATACAATGGTAAATTGTATAGGTGCACTAGTTCGGCAAAGAGATGGTGATACAAGTGCAATATGGATGGTAGATATAGGTTTTTGTAATCTGAAAATATAAAAACAGCAAGGTAACTAATGATAAAAGTGAGCGTAAATGGTATTGCAATGATAGGAAACAAGGCATAGGGTTCATACTTTCACTAGTGCAAGTTCTCTCAACAATAATAACATAGATCGATCGTATACCAATCCCTCAACATGCAACAAAGAGTCACTCCAAAGCCACTAATAGCGGATAACAAATGAAGAGACTATGGTAGGGTACGAAACCACCTCAAAGTTATTCTTTCGGATCAATCTATTCAAGAGTTCGTACTAGAATAACACCTTATTAAGACACAAATCAACCAAAACCCTAATGTCACCTAGATACTCCATTGTCACCTCAAGTATCCGTGGGCATGATTATACGATATGCATCACACAATCTCAGATTCATCCAACCAACACAAAGTACTTCAAAGAGTGCCCCAAAGTTTCTACCGGAGAGTCAAGAAAACGTGTGCCAACCCCTATGCATAGGTTCATGGGCGGAACCCGCAAGTTGGTCACCAAAACATACATCAAGTGGCACGTGATATCCCATTGTCACCACAGATAAACACGGCAAGACATACATCAAGTGTTCTCATCATAAAGACTCAATCCGATAAGATAACTTCAAGAGGGAAACTCAATTCATCACAAGAGAGTAGAGGGGGAGAAACATCATAAGATCCAACTATAATAACAAAGATCGGGATACATCAAGATCGTGCCATAGAGAGAACACAAGAGAGAGAGAGAGAGAGAGATCAAACACATAGCTACTGGTACATACCCTTAGCCCCGAGGGTGAACTACTCCCTCCTCATCATGGATAGCACCGGGATGATGAAGATGGTTACCGGTGATGGGTTCCCCCTCCGGCAGGGTGCCGAAACGGGCTCCCGAGAGGTTTTTGGTGGCTACAGAGGCTTGCGGCGGCAGAACTCCCGATCTATCTTGATATTCGATGTTTTTAGGGTACGTAGGCTTATATAGGTGAAAGAAGTCGGTCGGGAGGTGCTCGAGGGGCCCACGAGACAGGGGTCACACCCTACAGGGGGCGCCCTCCTATCTCGTGGCTGCCTCGAGGGTCTTCTAACGTGAACTCCAAGTCTACAAGATCATATTCTTCCAAAAAATCACGCTGCCGAAGGTTTCATTCCGCTTGGACTCTGTTTGATATTCCTTTTCTTCAAAATACTGAAACAGGCAATAAAACAGCAATATGGGCTGGGCCTCCGGTTAATAGGTTAGTCCCAAAAATGATATAAATGTGTAAAATAAAGCACATAAACATCCAAAAGGGGTAATATAATAGCATGGAACAATCAAAAATTATAGATACATTTGAGACGTATCAATGACATGTGAGGTGTTTAGTGTGTGAAGATTTAAAGAATAAACACCTTTGAAGATTTTGTAGAAAACATTCGAATCAAAGAGGGCAGTAAAAGTAACTTTTAATTACCCTTGATGAAGAACACGACGAACTGGGAAGTGTAGATGTGAAGTTCGTCAGTTCAGATCTTCCACGCCCTAACTCGGCAGAGGAAGACAGCTACGGCGGCGGAGTGAAGAAATCCGCAGCCGGCGCGAGTACGACGGCGACGAGGTTGAGGCAGTGAATCTCTTCCTCACCGGTGATGATGAAGTAGTGGCAGCGCTAGGTTTTGGGAAGCTCGAGCGGGAGAGAGGTCGAGCGGAGTAAAAATGAAGTGAGGAAGGGGAGGGGTTTTTATAGTCGGAGTGAAAAACTATTCACCCAAAGAAATTGGACGAACATGCCCCTGACCCTTCTCATTCGCTTGACATGTGTCACCCACATACAGAGAGGTTGCGATCGTGTGAGATCGTGGGTGAATAGATAAGTATTATCATGGAATGTGGAACGGTTTGAGCGGCAAACGTTGAAAATTCAGATAAGATAAGTTTTAAAGTTCAGTTCGCAAATTCTTCAGCTGACAAGGACATAGTGAAGATTTCGAACGAGTTTCAAATAGAACGCACATGAAGAATTTGTGAATAGATTGGGTTGAGTATAGCATAGAGGGGGAAGGGTCCGATCACATTCACTTAGCAGGAAAAAGCAACTTGAAGAATTAGCAATAAGTGAATGCTATAGAGGACATAAACTCATATATATATATATATATATATATATATATATATATATATATATATATATATATATAGGCAATGAAGAAAAACGACGGAAACAGTGAAGACAATGCAAAGTAGAAGAAAATGAACAACTGAGGAATTTCAAAAACTGAGGAAAAACTCAAATTGAAGATTTTCAACTTTTGGTGATGGCGTAACCCACCGTATAAGAATGATGATTTCAGACACCGTGTACAATTGTCGTAGGGTTCTGAGAATCAAATTCTTCGTTAATTTCTTCACACTTAGAGTGTTAGTCTTCATTGATTGAAGAAAAACATTTTTTCATGTGTTGCACATCTAAGTCATCAATTTTGCATAAGTGTTAGGATGAGTGTCCTTTTCAAAGAACATTCGAAGATTCTAGGATATTTAGCTCACACCGCAACTTCCTAAATCTCTTCTCATCCAAGGGCTTTGTGAAGATATCGGCAAGCTGTACTTCAGTCCGTACATGCTCAATAGAGATGTCGCCCTTCCACACATGATCATGGAGAAAATGATGACGAATTTGAATGTGCTTTGCCTTGGAGTGTTGAACTGGGTTGTGAGCAATCTTGATTGCACTCTCATTGTTATAGTAGAGAGGCACATTCTTCATGTTGACGCCGTAGTCCTTGAGAGTTTGCTTCATCCATAGCAATTGAGCACAACAAGAACCAGTAGCAATGTACTCAGCTTCAGCAGTAGACAGTGATACGCAGTTCTGTTTCTTCGAGAACCAACAGACCAAATATCTTCTGAGGAAATGGCATGTGCCAGATGTTGACTTGCGGTCCACACGATCACCAGCATAGTCAGAGTCTGAATATCCAACGAGATCAAGAGCTGAGCCCTTGGGGTACCATAATCCAAGTGTTGGTGTGTGAGCTAGATATCAAAGAATATGTTTCACAGCTTTATGGTGTGATTCCTTCGGTGTCGCTTGAAATCGGGCACACATGCAAACACTAAGCATAATATCTGGCCTAGATGCACATAAATACAATAAAGAGCCAATCATGGAGCGGTATACCTTTTGATCGAAGTCAGTACCATTTTCCTTAGTGCATAGGTGGCCATTTGTGGGCATAGGAATTTTAACCCCTTTGCAATCTTGCATGCCGAATTTCCTCAGTACATCCTTGAGGTATTTCTCTTGAGATATGAATATGCCATTGCGTTGTTGACGAATTTGAAGACCTAAGAAGAATTTCAATTCTCCCATCATAGACATTTGATATTCTTCAGTCATCATATAGGCAAATTCATCACTGTAACGTTGGTCAGTATAGCCAAAGATAATATCATCAACATATATTTGGCACACAAATAATTCACCACCATAAGATTTAGTGAAAAGAGTAGGATCAAGTGAACCGGGTGTGAAGCCTTTCTTCATGAGGAATTCCGTCAAAGTATCATACCACGCCCGAGGGGCCTGCTTGAGGCCATAGAGGGCCTTATTGAGCCTAAAGACTTTGTCAGGATGCTTTGGATCTTCAAAACCTGGGGATTGAGAAACGTATACTTATTCCTCAAGCTTACCATTGAGGAATGCACTTTTCACATCCATTTGATATAAAGTGATATCATGATGGTTAGCATAAGCAAGTAATATGCGAATAGCCTCAAGTCTAGCCACATGTGCAAAAGTTTCGTCGAAATCAATTCCTTCAACCTGTGTGTAGCCTTGAGCTACAAGTCGTGCCTTATTCCTCACCACAAGGCCATTTTCATCTTGCTTGTTGCGGTAGATCCACTTTGTGCCAATGATATTGTGCTTGCGAGGATCTGGATGATTAACCAGTTCCCAGACGTTGTTGAGCTCGAACTGATGTAATTCTTCTTGCTTAGCTTGAATCCACTCAGGCTCCAGAAATGCTTCATCTACCTTAGTGGGCTCTATGATAGAGACGAAAGCAAAGTGCCCAAAAAAGTTAGACAAATGTGAAGCTCTTGAGCTTGTGAGAGGACCTGGAATGTTGATGTCGCTGATGATTTTCTCAATCTGCACTTTGTTTGCAACGCGAGGATGAGTGGGTTGTCGTCGAGGAATTTGATCAGCATTTTCTTCAGCACCATTTTCTTCAGGTGCATCAGCATGACGTTCTTCACGTTCTGAAATGATTTCTTCAGCTAATTCTTCGGTAGGAATGACATCCTCAGTAGCTTTGAACTTGATAGATTCCTCAGGTGACTGTTCATCTAACACGGAAGGTAGGTGCTCTCTTTGCGAGCCATTAGTTTCATCGAACCGCACATCTACAGTTTCAACAACTTTGTGGTGGACGTTGTTGAAGACTCTGTAGGTGTGCGAGTCCTTTCCGTAACCAAGCATAAAACCTTCATGTGCTTTCGGTGCAAATTTAGAGTTGTGATGAGGATCTCTAATCCAACATTTAGCACCGAATACTTTGAAATAACTCACATTGGGTTTCTTGTCAGTGAGGAGTTCATATGCAGTCTTCTTGAAGAATTTGTGAAGATATACTCTGTTGATGATGTGGCATGCAGTATCAATTGCCTCAATCCAGAAGCGATGAGGCGTCTTGTACTCATCAAGCATAGTGCGAGCCATCTCAACAAGAGTCATGTTCTTGCGCTCCATGACGCCATTCTGCTGAGGAGTATAAGGAGCAGATAACTCATGAGTAATACCGAGTTCATCAAGATAGTCATCAAGAGAAGAATTCTTGAACTCAGTTCCATTGTCACTTCTGATGTGCTTGATCTCCACACCAAAGTTGGTTGAAGCCCTCGAGAAAAATCATTTGAAGACTTCCTGCACCTCATGTTTGTAAGTGACAATATGCACCCATGTGTAACGAGAGTAATCATCAACAATAACAAAGCCATATAGAGATGCATCATTTGTAATAGCAGAATAATGATTAGGACCGAAGAGATCCATGTGAAGTAATTCAAATGGTCGAGTAGTAGTCATGATAGTCTTTGCTGGATGCTTGGCCTTGGTCATCTTTCTGGCTTCACAGGCTCCGCACAAGTGATCCTTGAGGAATTTGACATTCTCAATGCCAATGACATGCTTCTTCTTCGCGAGCATGTGCAGATTCCTCATGCCTGCATGACCAAGCCATCAATACCATAGCCAGCCTTCTGAAGCTTTTGCAAGTAGACATACGGCTAGTTGAGGTCCTGTAGAGAAATCAACAATACACAAGTCTCCTGTCCTAAAGCCTTCAAAGACTTTGGAATTGTCAGCTTCCATGATCACAACACAACGGTACTTGCCAAAGACAACAACCATATCAAGATCACAAAGCATTGAGACAGACATACAACCTCATGTCTGTCTCAATGCTTTGTGATCTTGATATGGTTGTTGTCTTTGGCAAGTATCGTTGTGTTGTGATCATGGAAGCTGACAATTCCAAAGTCTTCAAAGGCTTTAGGAGAGGAGACTTGTACATTGTTGATTTCTCTACAGGACCACAACCGACCGTATGCTTACTTGCAAAAACTTCAGAAGGCTGGCTATGGCATCGACGACTTGGTCATGTTGGCATGAGGAATCTGCACATGCTCGCGAAGAAGAAGCATGTCATTGGCATTGAGAATGTCAAATTACTCAAGGATCACTTATGCGGAGCCTGTGAAGCTGGGAAGATGACAAAGGCCAAGCATCCAGCAAAGACTATCATGACTACCACTCGAACATTTGAATTGCTTCACGTGGATCTCTTCGGTCCTAATCATTATTCTGTTGTTACAAATGATGCATCTCTATATAGCTTTGTTATTGTTGATGATTATTCTCATTATACATGGATACACATTGTCACTTACAAACATGAGGTGCAGGAAGTCTTCAAACGTTTTTCCTCGAGGGCTTCAACCAACTTTGGTGTGAAGATCAAGCACATCAGGAGTGACAATGGAACTGAGTTCAAGAATTCCGGTCTTGATAACTATCTTGATGAACTTGGTATTACTCATGATTTATCTGCTCCCTATACTCCTCAACAGAATGGCGTCGTGGAGCGCAAGAACCGAACTCTTGTTGAGATGGCTCGCACTATGCTTGATGAATACAAGACGCCTCGTTGTTTCTGGAGTGAGGCAATTGACACTGCGTGCCACATCATCAACAGAGTATATCTTCACAAATTCTTCAAGAAGACTTCCTATGAACTTCTCACTAACAAGAAATCCAATGTGAGTTACTTCAAAGTCTTCGGTGCTAAATGTTGGATTAGAGATCCTCATCACGATTCTAAATTTGCACCGAAAGCACATGAGGGTTTCATGCTTGGTTATGGAAAGGACTCGCACACCTACAAAGTCTTCAACAACATTCTTCACAAGGTTGTTGAAACTGTGGATGTGCGGTTCGATGAAACTAATGGCTTGCAAGAGAGCACCTACCTTTTGTGATAGATGAACTAGCACCTAAGGATTCTATCAAGTTCAAAGCCACTGAGGATGTCATTCCTACTGAAGAATCTGCTGAAGAATTCATTCCAGAACGTGATGAACGTCGAGCTGGCGCACATGAAGAAAATGGTGCTGAGGAAAATGCACGTGAAGAAAATGCAGATCAAATTCCTCGAAGACAACCCGCTCGTCCTCGTATTGCAAACGAAGTGCAAATCGAGAAGATCATCGATGACAATGAAGCACCAGGTCCTCTCACACGCTCAAAAGCTTCACATTTATCTAACTTTTGTGGGCACTTTGCGTTTGTCTCTATCACAGAGCCCACTAAGGTAGATGAAGCATTTCTGGAGCCTGAGTGGATTCAAGCTATGCAAGAAGAATTACATCAGTTCGAGCTCAACAACGTCTGGGAACTGGTCAAACGTCTAGATCCTCGCAAGCACAACATTATTGACACAAAGTGGATCTACCGCAACAAGGAAGATGAAAATGGCCTTGTGGTGAGGAATAAGGCATGGCTTGTAGCTCAAGGCTACACACAGGTTGAAGGAATTGACTTCGATGAAACTTTTGCACCTGTTGCTAAACTTCAGGCTATTCGCATATTACTTTCTTATGATAATCATCATGATATTATCTTACAACAAATGGATGTGAAAAGTGCATTCCTCAATGGTAAGATTGAGGAAGAAGTATATGTTACTCAACCACCAGGTTTTGAAGATCCAAAGAATCCTGACAAAGTCTTCAAACTCAACAAGGCCCTGTATGGCCTCAAGCAAGCCCCTCGGGCGTGGTATGATACTTTGAAGGAATTCCACATGAAGAAAGGCTTCAAACCCGGTTCACTCGACCCAACTCTTTTCACTAAGTCTTATGATGATGAATTGTTTGTGTGCCAAATATATGTTGATGATATCATTTTTGGCTGTACTGACCAACGATATAGTGATGAATTTGCCTATATGATGAGTGAAGAATATCAAATGTCTATGATGGGAGAATTTAAATTCTTTTTAGGTCTTCAAATTCGTCAATAGCGCAATGGGATATTCATATCTCAAGAGAAATACCTCAAGGACGTATTGAGGAAATTCGGCATGCAAGATTGTAAAGGGGTCAAAATTCCAATGCCCACAAATGGCCATCAATGCACTGATGAAAATGGTAAAGACTTTGATCAAAAGGTATACCGCTCCATGATTGGTTCTTTATTGTACGTAGGTGCATCTAGGTCGGATATTATGCTTAGTGTTTGCATGTATGCCCGATTTCAAGCTACACCGAAGGAATCACACCATAAGGCTGTGAAGCATATTCTTCGACACTTAGCTCACACACCAACACTTGGATTATGGTATCCCAAGGTGTCAGAGTAATGGGCCAAGGGTAGGCTCACCCAAGTCCCTGGATTTATCAAGACTTTGGGCCAGCTCCGCCTAGTTGGGCCCCAAGCCGAAACTCCGCCCTATGGGGACGGCTGACTCAGCGGCCGGCTGCCAGAGGGCGGGTGACCCAAGACTACGGTGCTCCGAGTGGCCGGCTCCTGGCCGCCGCCTTCCAAAGAAGGCGGCAATGGGCAGGCAGCCACCTCGCGACGACTGGGCGGTCGAGCTCCCATCGAGAGTACAAGTCAAAGCATGGCTACAGTGAGGAACGACGCCTCCCACATTCGAGACAGGCATGGCTACAGTGCTCCGTACAGACAGAGATCTCCGCACGATGGAGCACTGTGCCGTATCTACCAATAGTTCCCCACAACAGCCTGTCAGTACGGCCTGCCAGAGGCGGGCCCTATCGGGCAGTGACCCCAAAGAAGACGGCGGAAGCTCAACCAGGTGGATCAGAGAGGGGCCGGCCTCCAGCAGGCGGTCGTCCCTCGTCCCGAGGCAAGAGCACCATTAAGCTGATAAGACCAGGTGTGGCTACAGTGTCCTCCCACCAGGTAGTGGGACTGTAGCCACGCTAGGATGACCAAGCCCCCGTCATCAATAACACGGCTATAGTGAACAGTCACCAACCAGTTGGTGGGGCCCACCAGGCGGTGGGCCCCAGCGGTCGGCGGAGAAGCCGAAGGCTAAAGACACTGATAGCCAGGCCCAGCAGCCGGCTAGATTACCATTGTACCCCTGGGGGTAGGCCTATATAAAACCCCAGGCCACCCATGCAAAGGGTTCCACTCCATTTAGAACTAGCCACCCCCTAGAGCAGGAAGAGAGCTAGCCTTGCCTCTTTCTGCCTCTAGCACACAGCTCGAGGAGCACCATTGTATCACTTGAGCCTTAGTGATAATGCGGAGACCCCGAAGAGCAGGACTAGGGGTGTTATCTCCTAGGAGAGCCCCGAACCTGGGTAAAGTACGACGGCATTCGTGTCTACGCCTTATCCCGCTTCCAGGCATCGGAGACGTTCTACTCGCTCCCACCATGATAAGCCATCCATTGGCATATGTCTCACCCAACCCCCGACATTTGGCGCCCACCATGGGGCGAGGTGCACTGTCTCCCGGAGATCTGCTCTGGACGGGAACCCTGTTCCTTCCTGGCGAGCGAAGCCAGCCCAGCACGCCCGACAATGTCAGCCTCGACGCGCTGCATGGCGCGGAGATCGCCTGCGTGGCGAGTTGCCTCGCTGACCTCGTCGGCGAGATCGACCTCTCCGATGAGCCGACCTCTAACGTGGGCACAAGCTACCCTGAGAGCCGCCTTGTCAGCCTCCTCGACCATCTCCATGTCACCAGCGAGCCTGTTGTGGACCTGGAGTCCATCGGCTCGACCGATCCGATTATCGTCGACTCCGACACGGCGTCGCTCGACGCGTTTCCCGCCAACGTGGTGGTCTACGATGAGCCCCCTCCTCACGAGTACAGCGGCGGGAGCACCGTCACGGAGGTGCTCGTCATCAACAACGAGGAGCACTCGGACGGGCGTTCTCAAGATCCCCTCGAGGCCACCCCGCGCTACCTCACGGCGCCCATTCCCGAGGGCGCGAATGCTGAGGTGCTAGAGGCATGCCGCCTCTAGCTTATCGAGATTGGTGGCTGCCTGGCCAGCATGTGCCGGTTGTCGGACGCCTATCGGTGCGAGATGGACCGGGCCATAGGCAGCACGCCGGCTCCTGAGGGGCCTAGCCGCCTCGGCACAGTTCGGCAGCGTGGTGCGACCATCGCCACCATGTTCGGGGCGGAGCGCCCCGTCTACGCCACGCCTACAGAGAACATCTGGGCTGCCCAGGCGGTAACGGATGAGCTGAACAAGTACAACGGCGACGAACTCCGCCACATGACGGAGCGAGTTCAGCAGCTCCTAGACGCGGCTGCCGGGGAGCACGAGGCCGCCTGCCGCGCTGAAGTCCTAGCCGGACGAAACAACGAGCCGCCTAAGGGAGTCATGGACTAGGGGGTGTCCGGATGGCCAGACTATGACCTTTGGCTGGACTCCCGGACTATGAAGATACAAGATTGAAGACTTCGTCCCGTGTCCGGATAGGGACTTTCCTTGGTGTGGAAGGCAAGCTTGGCGATGCGATATGAAGATCTCCTCCCATTGTAACCAAATCTGTGTAAC
The DNA here is from genome assembly GCF_018294505.1 of Triticum aestivum. Classification (NCBI taxonomy): domain Eukaryota; kingdom Viridiplantae; phylum Streptophyta; class Magnoliopsida; order Poales; family Poaceae; genus Triticum; species Triticum aestivum. The sequence continues at coordinate 629,384,251 of NC_057813.1, forward strand.
CCTAGCCCTCTCCGGTGTCTATATAAACCGGAGAGTTTTAGTCCATTGGACGAACAACAATCATACCATAGGCTAGATTCTAGGGTTTAGCCTCTCTGATCTCATGGTAGATCAACTTTTGTACTACCCATATCATCAATATTAATCAAGTAGGAGGTAGGGTTTTACCTCCATCGAGAGGGCCCGAACCTGGGTAAAAACATCGTGTCCCTTGTCTCCTATTACCATCCGCCTAGACGCACAGTTCGGGACCCCCTACCCGAGATCCGCCGGTTTTGACACCGACATTGGTGCTTTCATTGAGAGTTCCTCTGTGTCGTCGCCTTTAGGCCCGATGGCTTCTTCAATCGTCAACCACGACGCGGTCCAGGGTGAGACTTTTCTCCCCGGACAGATCTTCGTATTTGGCGGCTTCGCACTGCGGGCCAACTCGCTTGGCCATCTGGAGCAGATCGGAAGCTACGCCCCTGGCCATCAGGTCAGGTTTGGAAGCCTAAACTACACGGCCGACATCTGCTGGGACTTGATCTTCAATGCATTCGAGCCGTGGCCGAGCCAGCCGCACTGTCTCGATGGGCATGATCTAGCTCTGCCGCCGGACAACACCCAGAGTGCCGCTCAGGTGTCCGCTCCAACCATCAGCTCGGAGCCAACTGCGCTAGTCAGGGACGAACGGTTGGATGCCGCCCCTGAAGCCGCAATCTCTACGGCGATAGAGCCAAATACCAGCCTGGTCCTTTGCAAGGCCTGTGACTCCAAGGTGCCGGACTCCGTTCCGGACTCCGAATATTCTGCACCCCTTCCGATCGAACCCGATTGGGCTCCGATCATGGAGTTCACCGCCACGGACGTCTTTCAGCACTCGCCCTTTGGTGATATCCTGGACTCACTAAAGTCTCTCTCTTTGTCAGGAGAGCCCTGGACGGATTATGGTCAGCAGGGTTGGGATGCAGACAACGAGGAAATTCGAAGCCCACCCACCACCCACTTTGTAGCCACTGTCGACGATCTAACCGACATGCTCGATTCGACTCCGAAGACATCGACGGTATGGACGCCGATGCGGGAGACGACCAAGAACCAGCACCTATAGGGCACTGGAAGGCCACCTCGTCATATGACATATACATGGTGGACACCCCCAAAGCAGGGGATGGCGATGAAAAAGCGCAGGACGACCCCTCCAAGAAGCAACCCAAGCGTCAACGTCAGCGGCGCCGCTCTAAATCCCGCCAAAGCAAGAACGGCGAATCCGGCACCGGAGACGTCAACACCCCGGACAGTGCCGAAGACAACCCCCTCCAGCAAGATTCAGCGCGGGAGGACGAAGGAGCCAGCCCCCATAAGAGGGCGGCAGGCACAGAGGTCGAGGACGACAATTATATGCCTCCCTCTGAAGACGAGGCAAGCCTCGACGATGACGAATTCGTCATGCCAGAACATCCCGTCGAACAAGAGCGTTTCAAACGCAGGCTTATGGCCATGGCAAGCAGCCTCAAGAAAAAATAGCAGCAGCTTAAAGCTGACCAAGATCTACTAGCCGACAGATGGACTGAAGTCCTGGCGGCCGAAGAGTATAAACTTGAGCGCCCCTCCAAAAATTACCCAAAGCGCAGGCTGCTACCCCAACTAGAGGAGGAAGCAACTAAGCCTACATCACCAGCGTACGTGTCAGGACCCCGACTCAATGCCACATCGATCTAGCATGTAACACCTCATATCACTTTGCGGCCTCACGCACGGTATCCCCACGGGTGTCGCCTTACCTTTGCCTGGGACCGTTTGCGCCTTTTGGCACACGTATATGATAGTGTAGCTAGCATCCATATGATAAGGAGCCCGGGCTGACATGGCTAGTCGTAAACCCAAAGTGGCACAAACTTACAGGGACAGGCATCCATGACCCAGCATCGAACGTGTCGGTCATCAGCGAGTGAATCCAGGCTGTAGCACTGGGCTAATAGGACTCCGGTGAACCGGGCTGTAGCAGGCTAACAGGACTCCGGTATTCATCGCGTGACATTTCCCCAAAGGGACAGACACAGGAACGAAGAAGGACACATGCCGGCCAGCCTAAGTGTTCCGGAGCAGTAGCACGCTACCATGGCTCAGTGGAAGCACTAGGAGACATTTCCCGGTAAGAGAGGCTACTAAGGATAAACAACTAGATAGTCAGATCCCACACATAGCAATACACATTACACGTACGCATAACATACAAGTATGTGCTGTACAACATGGCATCACAGCATAACTCAATAACTCATATAGATAAGGCTCAAAGAGCCATCATAGCATTTATTGCAAACAGGGGTCACACGACCCATCATACAGAGCATACAAGCAACAAGCGGAAGCATTACATGTCTGGGTACAGACATCTACAAATGAAAAAGGCTGAAGAGCCTGACTATCTACAACATCCGATCAAGATCGTAGCTGAGGTACAAGCTACTCGTCGAAGTCCACGAGAACACTAGTAAGACCGAAGTCTCCGCTGCAAAAACATAAATAAAGCAACATGAGTACAAAGGTACTCAGCAAGACTTACATCAGATCCTATCATACATGCATTTGTATCAAGAGGGTAATGTGGGGTTTAGTTGCAGCAAGCCAGCTTTGACTCTGTGGCTATCCTGTTCTACGACTACCAGAACTTCTTTGAGGTGATATGGCGCACACGAGTCCACTAATCACCACACAATACACTACTATGGATTCATCCCCGTCTCCCTACGAGAAGGCCATCCATAGCACTCACACTTGTCTTGAGCATTTTAGAGTATCCACTTCAAGTTGTCTATGTACCATGTAAGCATCCAAGAAGTCCATAACCGCGGACCCGGCTATTCGAATAGATCATGTTAACCCTGCAGGGGTGTACTTCTTCACACACGCTCTCGCCACTTACCGCCATGTACACGTCATGTATCTCGGCAACCTTCAAGCGGAAGCCTGGCGAGGGTGTCGGCCACGACCTGACTAACCACACAAGACTCTAGTCCAGGTTTATCGCCTATTCGGGTTCCATCCGCAAGGAGATCCGGCCGGGGTGTCGCTCACGGCCCCAAACGATGTGTGCAGGGTTCCCGAGCCCACCATCCGGGTGCCACTCGGTACACCAGGCCACGTGTGCCTAGTCTGTCCCAAGCCCACCCTGCCGGGTGCCACTTGGTAGAAAAATAGCACTACCTACAAACACCAGAAACTAGTTGCGACTCCTGGACAGAGATCAAGTTGGTTAATAAGTCGAGAGGGTCGAGTTACGGAACCCAATGTGTGGTAGTATCGAGTCATTGGACAACATACATAGAACTCAGTGCTTAAGGACGGTTCCAGTGAGACAACCCACCATGTACTCCTACATGGCCTCTCACCGCTACCTTTACCAAATCGTGTTCACACACTTCACTCTCAGCATCAGAACATAGGACTGCACTCCAATTCATTCCCAATGAATCAGACCTGACACAACTCTAAGCAATAGCAGGCATAGCATGGTAGGAACACAACAATGGCTTCAATCAACTCCTACACATGCTAGTGGGTTTCAACTATTTACTGTGGCAATGACAGGTCATGCAAAGGAATGGGTTCAACTACCGCAGCACAAAGTAGCAGATGAATCGTTGTTGTCCTAATGCAATAACTGAGAGCAGGAGCGAGAGAGTAGGATTGTATCGGAATGAACAAGGGGGTTTGCTTGCCTGGTAGATTAATAAGGGAGGCACTGCTTCACAGACAGGTACTCTGGAACGGTCTCCGGAGCAGGACCTATCGAGAAGGAACGGTGCCAACAATCAATACACAAGCATATGCAACAATATGATGCATGAACATGGCATGAAGATGTGATGCTGATTGTGCTAATGCAGCTAGCATTATTTGGATGAAGTCCATTTGAATCAAGGATTCAAATGCAACTCCAAGTAAGCTCTTTATAAATGCCATTTTAGTGTTTCACTTATACAGTAGGTATAAGTTGGTTTGTCATGCATGAAACTAGTACAGATGGATAGATTGACATTTTTCTGATAATTTTTCATATATAAATTATTTCAATCTGAGCTACGGTTGAATTTCTATGAATTTTTGAAGTTTTGGGCATTTTCTGGAAATTCCTGAATAAGAATAAATCCAGAAAATTGCATTACTGCGTTAGCATTGAGTAAGCATGACGTCAGCAAGTCAACTGCGGCTGACTGGGGTCAAACCTGACGTGTGGGGTCCACACGTTAGTGACACGGGGTTAAACAGGGGTTATTTGCTTAATTAAAAGGATTAGGGGGCCGGGGCCCACTGGTGAGTGTCAGTGGTTAATTAGGCGGTGATTAGCACTAAGCTAATCACCTGGCCGATAGGGCCCACCCGTCAGGCCGGCGAGGTCGTCGGCGGCGACCTCAGGACGCGGCGACGTCCGCGTTACAGGCCACGAGGGCGGCGGCTAAGGGCACCGGGGCGTAGCCCGGGCTCGTCCGCATCCAGGGGAGCAGACGAGAAGCCGCGGGGGTGCCGGAGCTCGCCGGAGCGGGGCTCGTGGCGGCGGTCGGAGGTTGGCTCAAGCGGGCGCACGACTACGGCGCACGGGGAGGCAGGAGAGGAGGGGAACCAACGCGGGAGGGCTCACAGGGGACCGGAAGAGACGACAGCGAGCTCGGGGGAGGCGTTGATGGCGGCGAGTGGCGACGGAGATCCACGGCGGCCGGCGGTTGAAAAAGGTGTCGAGGACGGCGTTGCAGGGCGCTACAGCTTGTTTGGCTCGTCGGAGAGGACGAGGAAGACGCAGTGAAGCTTTTGGGCACGACGGAGGGGCGAGGGGACGGCGATGGCCGCGGTGGTGCTCGTCGGCGGCGACGGGTGGCTCTCGGGTGGCTGTGGGAACGCGAGGGGAGGAAGGAGAACAACTAGAGAGAGAGGGAAGAGCAAGAGGGGGGCTCGTGCGTGTCTCCTGGCGTCTCGAGAAGGGTCGGGGAAGGAGAGGAAGCAAGCAGGGAGGTGGCCACGGCGATTGCTCGCGCGTCGACATGCCTCTGCCTACTGGCAGAGGTTGAGGACGACCGCCTCGCCCTTGTGGCTGGGCCTTTGCTACGGTAGCAGGCCGCAGGTAAGTCAGGTGGGCTTCTCTTTCTCCTTTCTATTTTGTTTCCTTTTTTTATTTTTCTGACATTTGTTTTGATTTAATAAAAATACTAAATCATTTTATTTTCTTATGCCAATTTTGGTAGGAACTAGTGGTATTATTCCAGAGCTCCCCAACAAGTGGCACAATTTTTGGGCATATATTATATATATAACAAATATATATCCAATGCAAATATTTATGCATTAATTCCAAATGCCCAAAATAAATACTTATGGGCTCCTAAAAATATTGGTTTGATTTTTATCTCTGTCCAATATTTTCAGAGAGCAACATGAGCATTTTCTTGGACCTTTTTGGAGCAATTTTTATCTGGGTCATTTCCAGAAATGAGTCTGAGGGTTTCACAAATCCTCATTTCAAATTTAAATGGAATTTAAACATGATGCACACATGACTAGCTAGCCTTGAGCATACCAGAACTAGGGATGTGACAACTCGCCCCTACTTGAAATAATCTCGTCCCGAGATTCAGGGGTCGACAGAAAGAAAGTGGGGTACTCCAGTCGAAGACGATCTTCTTGCTCCCAAGTAGCTTCTCTCTCGGAATGATGAGACCACTGAACCTTGAGAAACTTGATATTCTAACGTCGAGTGACACGCTCTGCTTGATCAAGAATGCGAACCGGGTACTCTCGGTATGTGAGGTTATCTTGGAGATCAAGCGTTTCGTGGTCCACTCCGCGGATAGGATCCGAGAAGCAACGCCTGAGTTGAGAGACGTGGAAGACATCATGAACTCGAGAAAGATGTGGGGGTAGTTCCAACTGGTAGGCAACCTCTCCTCGTTTAGCGAGAATGCGAAAAGGACCAATGTAACGAGGAGCCAACTTGCCCTTGATACCGAAGCGATGGGTACCCTTCAAAGGAGTGACCCGAAGGTAAGCTTTGTCGCCAATTTCATAAGTCATATCCTTATGATGGCGGTCATACTGACTCTTCTGACGAGACTGGGCTGTTTTCAAATTCTCACGAATGATGCGAACTTGCTCTTCTGCCTCCTGGATCATGTCCGGTCCAAAGAATTGTCTTTCACCGGTTTCTGACCAGTTCAAAGGTGTTCGACATCTTCGTCCATAGAGAATCTCAAAAGGAGCTTTCTTGAGACTGGATTGATAGCTATTGTTATAAGCAAACTCGGCAAAAGGAAGACATTTCTCCCAATCCATACCGAATGAGATAACGCAAGCTCTAAGCATGTCTTCGAGAATTTGGTTGACCCTTTCCACCTGACCACTCGACTGAGGGTGGAAAGCGGTACTGAAGGAAAGATGGGTTCCCATGGCAGTTTGGAAACTCTCCCAGAAATGAGAAGTGAAAAGACTACCACGGTCTGAATTGATCTCTAGTGGAACACCATGAAGTGACACTATTCGAGAAATGTATAAGTCAGCGAGCTGACTAGTAGTGATACTCTCTCGAACAGGTAGGAAGTGCGCCACTTTAGAGAGACGATCAATGACTACGAAGATAGCATTATTCCCTTTCTTGGTCCTAGGAAATCCGGTGATGAAATCCATACCAACTTTATCCCATTTCCACTCAGGAATAGCTAAAGGCTGAAGGGTGCCAGCAGGTCTTTGATGCTCTGCCTTAACGCGACGACAAACGTCACAGTTAGCAATGAACTGAGCAATCTCTCTCTTTATCCTAGTCCACCAGAACCTCTGGCGTAGGTCCTGATACATCTTAGTACTACCGGGATGAATCGTGAGAGGAGATTCATGCGCCTCCTTAAGAATCAATTGTCGCAGATGTTGCTTCTTGGGAACCACCAAGCGGTTCCCAAAGTAAACAACACCTCGTTCATCTATAGAGAAACAACCAGCTACTCCCTTGGAGATATTTTTCTTGATTCGGGAGATTCATGTATCATGCTTCTAGACTTCTATGATACGATCCACAATAGTAGGTTTTGCCACCAAGGTAGAAAGGAATCCGTGAGGAGCAATGTGAAGGTTAAGCTTACAGAATTCCTCATGGAGAAGTGGTTGGCCCTGCTGCAACATGAGATTGTTGCAATAGGATTTACGACTTAGCGCATCAGCCATGACATTGGCTTTGCCTGGAGTGTAAGTAATCCCTAGATCATAATCTGAGATCACTTCCAACCAACGTCTTTGCCTAAGGTTCAGATCCGGTTGGGTGAAGATATACTTGAGACTCTGGTGATCGGTGTAGATCTCGCAACGTTTACCAAGGAGGTAATGTCGCCAGGTCTTGAGTGCATAGACTACGGCTGCAAGCTCTAGATCATGTGTAGGATAATTCTCCTCATGTGGATGCAACTGTCGAGATGCATAGGCAATCACATGACGATCCTGCATAAGAATGCAACCTAGTCCCTGTCGTGAGGCGTCGCAGTAGATAACAAAGTCCTTTGTGAAATCCGGTGGCACAAGTATGGGAGCAGAAGTCAGGCGTCTTTTCAGTTCCTGAAAACTGTACTCACACTGTGGGGACCACTCAAACTTTTTATCTTTCTTGAGAAGTTCCGTGAGGGGTTTGGCTACTTTGGAGAAGTTTTCAACAAAGCGGCGACAATAGCTGGCTAGACCAAGGAAACTCCTAACTTGTTTAACGGTTTCAGGTGGAGTCCAATCGAGAACGGCCTTAACTCTCTCGGGATTGACAGCAATGCCCTTACCAGAGATTACGTGGCCTAGGTAGGTCACTTCTGGCAACCAAAATTCGCACTTGGAGAACTTGGCATAAAGGCGGTGCTCTCTGAGTTTTTCTAACACAAGTCTAAGATGTTCGGCATGCTCTTCCTCGTTCTTCGAGTAAATAAGAATATCATCGAGGTAAACCACGACGAACTTATCTAAGTACTCCATGAAGATCGAGTTCATCAAGCGGGAGAAAGTGGCTGGGGCGTTGGTTAGACCGAAGGACATGACGGTGTACTCGTACTGGCCATAACGAGTGACAAAGGCTGTCTTGGGATGTCCCCATTTCTGATCTTGATTTGGTGGTAGCCTAACCTCAAATCCATCTTGGAGAAGACTGAGGATCCAGCGAGCTGATCATACAGGTCGTTGATCCTGGGGAGCGGATACTTGTTCTTTATCGTGACCAAATTAACGGGACGATAATCTACAACCATCCGGTCCGTACCATCCTTCTTCTTGACGAAGAGGACGGGGCAAGCCCAAGGAGAAGAACTAGGACGGATGAAACCCTTTTGCAAGGACTCATCAAGTTGTTTCTTAAGCTCGGCTAGTTCTAAGGGTGCCATCTTGTAAGGTCTCCTAGAGATTGGAGCTGTTCCTGGGATAAGATCTATGACGAACTCTACATCTCTGTCAGGTGGAACACCTGGCAGTTCCTCTGGAAAGACATCCGGAAAGTCACGGACTACCGGGATATCTTCAAGGTCTGGAAGAGGGCTGGCATTAAGAGAATAGAGCTGACGCTTTGCAACTCTAGTGGAGACAGTGACTATCTTGCCAGATGGGTGTGTAAGCTGAACAGATCTTGTGTAACAATCAATCTTTGCATGATGAGCTGTCATCCAGTCCATACCCAAGATGATGTTAATATCTGAGGACTTGAGGGCTACAAGTGATGCAAGAAATACAAGTCTATCAACAAGGATTTCGTTACCATGGCTTACACTAGAGGTTTGCCATTTGGATCCAGGAGTTTGAATGACCAGTGGAGAGGGCATATCACAAAATGACATGTCGTGCAAACGAGCATCGCCTTCAGAAATGAAGGAGTGAGATGCTCCAGTATCGAACAGAACCGATGCTGGATGACAATTGACAAGGAGTGTACCAAGAACGACATCCGGATCATCATGAGCGTCTTTAGCTGAGACGTGATGCACACGTCCACGTTCAGTGGGGGCTGACTTGACACTGATCATCTTGCATGATGGCTTACCATGGCCAACAGACTTCTCAGGCGGGGGTGGAGCATAACTAGTCTGAGAGCAGTCACGTGCATAGTGTCCTGGCTTCCCGCATGTGAAGCAAGTCCCTGAGGTTGGACGTGGACCCGCACTGACAAGCGGTCTACCAGTAGGCCTGGGTGGAACATACGACTGAGCTGGGTGAGGCACCACATGGGATGGCCTCGGTGCATATCCGGAAGGAAGAGCGGAGTTTGGAATCCAAATCCGGCGCTTCTGAGGACCAGAACCGGAAGAAGATCCCAAATCACGGGTGTGCTTACGAGACTCCTCGTAAGTGAGCTGAGCTGTCTCTGCATCAATGGCCTTGTTCACAAGAGCTTGGAATGTATCACAATGATGCAGGTGGAGATCGTGACGCAACTTGGGGTTGAGACCCTTCCGAAACCTAGCCTGCTTCTTGGCGTCCGTGGACACTTCTTCTGTGGCATAGCGGGCGAGGTTCTCAAACTCTTTACTGTAAGCATCAACAGCCATCTTACTCTGGGTGAAACTACAGAACTCTTCTTTCTTGCGATTGATGAGGGCCTTAGGAATGTGATGCTCGCGAAAAGCCTCAGTGAAATCCCTCCTGGTAGGAATCTGGCCAGCTGGAAGCATAGCCTCATAGTTCTGCCACCAAAGACTAGCAGGACCTTCCAGGTGGTATGTGGCATAGGTGACCTTGTCATTTTCAGCTACGTTCGCGGAACGCAGCTTATGAGTGATGCTACGAAGCCAGTCATCTGCATCGAGTGGCTCAATAGAATGATGAAAGGTGGGTGGGTGCAAGCGGATGAAGTCATGAATGGTCACAGATCCTTTGAACTGATGTACGGTGTTCTCCTCGATACGTGCCAACAAGCGGTTAGACTCACGCTTGTTCCTCTCCATTTCTAACATGAACTCTGTCAACGAAGACGGGTCGGGAGGATCCTCATCCCTACCATCTCTGTGGTTCTGGCTACGAGCAACAGAACTTTGCTTAACTGATGACATCCTGAGAAACGAAACCAAGGACGGAATCAGCATCAACTATAGGCTACAGAATGTAGGACAAGGAAATTAGTATCTCTCGACCTCTTAGGGCAATTCCGGCAGCATAACGGCAGTAAAATGCTCAAAATGAGACATCCTGCCAACAATGGGGTAGCAACATACTCAACATCACCGCTCAAGGTTCTGAGATCATACTAAACAGGCTACACCGGAAGTACTCGAAAACTGGGGTATGACTCTGATCAACCAATCCTATGGGACTACGGAGTAGTAACACGTGATCCTGATAGACGGAAGAGAGAGCCTAGTTCCTTAACCCCGTAGGAAAAATAGGATGACTCGGATCAGAAGGCCATGAGGTAAAGGAGTAAAAAGAGCCTTACGTTCCTTCCCACAATCAATTCCCTTATATAACTAAAGAATTTCTAGACTCAACTTCGACCAGTTTGGCTTGGTAATCCTACAGGCAGTCAGGCTCTGATACCAAAGCTGTCAGCACCCCGACTCAATGCCACATCAATCTAGCATGTAACACCTCATATCACTTTGCGGCCTCATGCACGGTATCCCCACGGGTGTCGCCTTACCTTTGCCCAGGACCGTTTGTGCCTTTTGGCACACGTATATGATAGTGTCGCTAGCATCCATATGATAAGGAGCCCGGGCTGACATGGCTAGTCGTAAACCCAAAGTGGCACAAACTTACAGGGACAGGCATCCATGACCCAGCATCGAACGTGTCGGTCATCAGCGAGTGAATCCAGGCTGTAGCACTGGGCTAACAGGACTCCGGTGAACCGGGCTGTAGCGGGCTAACAGGACTCCGGTATTCATCGCGTGACATTTCCCCAAAGGGACAGACACAGGAACGAAGAAGGACACATGCCGGCCAGCCTAAGTGTTCCGGAGCAGTAGCACGCTACCATGGCTCAGTGGAAGCACTAGGAGACATTTCCCGGTAAGAGAGGCTACTAAGGATAAACAACTAGATAGTCAGATCCCACACATAGCAATACACATTACACGTACGCATAACATGCAAGTATGTGTTGTACAACATGGCATCACAGCATAACTCAACAACTCATATAGATAAGGCTCAAAGAGCCATCATAGCATTTATTGCAAACAGGGGTCACACGACCCATCATACAGAGCATACAAGCAACAAGCGGAAGCATTACATGTCTGGGTACAGACATCTACAAATGAAAAAGGCTGAAGAGCCTGACTATCTACAACATCCGATCAAGATCGTAGCTGAGGTACAAGCTACTCGTCGAAGTCCACGAGAACACTAGTAAGACCGAAGTCTCCGCTGCAAAAACATAAATAAAGCAACATGAGTACAAAGGTACTCAGCAAGACTTACATCAGATCCTATCATACATGCATTTGTATCAAGAGGGTAATGTGGGGTTTAGTTGCAGCAAGCCAGCTTTGACTCTGTGGCTATCCTGTTCTACGACTACCAGAACTTCTTTGAGGTGATATGGCGCACACGAGTCCACTAATCACCACACAATACACTACTATGGATTCATCCCCGTCTCCCTACGAGAAGGCCATCCATAGCACTCACACTTGTCTTGAGCATTTTAGAGTATCCACTTCAAGTTGTCTATGTACCATGTAAGCATCCAAGAAGTCCATAACCGCGGACCCGGCTATTCGAATAGATCATGTTAACCCTGCAGGGGTGTACTTCTTCACACACGCTCTCGCCACTTACCGCCATGTACACGTCATGTATCTCGGCAACCTTCAAGCGGAAGCCTGGCGAGGGTGTCGGCCACGACCTGACTAACCACACAAGACTCTAGTCCAGGTTTATCGCCTATTCGGGTTCCATCCGCAAGGAGATCCGGCCGGGGTGTCGCTCACGGCCCCAAACGATGTGTGCAGGGTTCCCGAGCCCACCATCCGGGTGCCACTCGGTACACCAGGCCACGTGTGCCTAGTCTGTCCCAAGCCCACCCTGCCGGGTGCCACTTGGTAGAAAAATAGCACTACCTACAAACACCAGAAACTAGTTGCGACTCCTGGACAGAGATCAAGTTGGTTAATAAGTCGAGAGGGTCGAGTTACCGGATCCCAATGTGTGGTAGTATCGAGTCATTGGACAACATACATAGAACTCAGTGCTTAAGGACGGTTCCAGTGAGACAACCCACCATGTACTCCTACATGGCCTCTCACCGCTACCTTTACCAAATCGTGTTCACACACTTCACTCTCAGCATCAGAACATAGGACTGCACTCCAATTCATTTCCAATGAATCAGACCTGACACAACTCTAAGCAATAGCAGGCATAGCATGGTAGGAACACAACAATGGCTTCAATCAACTCCTACACATGCTAGTGGGTTTCAACTATTTACACTGGCAATGACAGGTCATGCAAAGGAATGGGTTCAACTACCGCAGCACAAAGTAGCAGATGAATCGTTGTTGTCCTAATGCAATAACTAAGAGCAGGAGCGAGAGAGTAGGATTGTATCGGAATGAACAAGGGGGTTTGCTTGCCTAGTAGATCAACAAGGGAGGCACTGCTTCACAGACAGGTACTCTAGAACAGTCTCCAGAGCAGGACCTATCGAGAAGGAACGGTGCCAACAATCAAAACACAAGCATATGCAACAAAATGATGCATGAACATGGCATGAAGATGTGATGCCGATTGTGCTAATGCAGCTAGCATTATATTTGGATGAAGTCCATTTGAATCAAGGATTCAAATGCAACTCCAAGTAAGCTCTTTATAAATGCCCTTTTTAGTGTTTCACTTATACAGTAGGTATAAGTTGGTTTTTCATGCATGAAACTAGTATAGATGGATAGATTGAATTTTTCTGATAATTTTTCATATATAAATTATTTCAATCTGAGCTACGGTTGAATTTCTATGAATTTTTGAAGGTTTGGGCATTTTCTAGAAATTCCTGAATAAGAATAAATCCAGAAAATTGCATTACCGGGTCAGCATTGAGTAAGCATGACGTCAGCAAGTCAACTGCGGCTGACTGGGGTCAAACCTGACGTGTGGGGTCCACACGTCAGTGACACGGGGTTAAACAGGGGGTTATTTGCTTAATTAAAAGGATTAGGGGGCCGGGGCCCACTGGTCAGTGTCAGTGGTTAATTAGGCGGTGATTAGCACTAAGCTAATCACCTGGCCGATAGGGCCCACCCGTCAGGCCGGCGAGGTCGTCAGCGGCGACCTCAGGACTCGTCGGCGTCCGCGTTACAGGCCACGGGGGCGGCGGCTAAGGGCACCGGGGCGTAGCCCGGGCTCGTCCGCATCCAGGGGAGCAGACGGGAAGCCGCGGGGGCGCCGAAGCTCGCCGGAGCGGGGCTCGCGGTGGCGGCCGGAGCTCGGCTCAAGCGGGCGCGCGGCTACCGCGCTCGGGGAGGCAGGAGAGGAGGGGAACCAACGCGGGAGGGCTCACAGGGGACCGGAAGAGACGACAGCGAGCTCGGGGGAGGCGCTGACGGCGGCGAGCGGCGACGGAGATCCACGGCGGCCGGCGGTTGAAAAAGGCGTCAAGGACGGCGTTGCAGGGTGCTACAGCTTGTTTGGCTCGTCGGAGAGGACAAGGGAGACGCAGCGGAGCTTCTGGGCACGACGGAGGGGCGAGGGGACGGCGATGGCCGCGGTGGTGCTCGTCGGCGGCGATGGGTGGCTCTCGGGTGGCTGTGGGAACGCGAGGGGGAGGAGGGAGAACAACCAGAGAGAGAGGGGAGAGCAAGAGGGGGGCTCGTGCATGTCTCCTGGCGTCTCGAGAAGGGTCGGGGAAGGAGAGGAAGCAAGCAGGGAGGTGGCCACGGCGATTGCTCGCGCGTCGACATGCCTCTGCCTATTGGCAGAGGTTGAGGACGACCGCCTCGCCCTGGTGGGCTGGGCCTTTGCTACCGTAGCAGGCCGCAGGTAAGTCAGGTGGGCTTCTCTTTCTCCTTTCTGTTTTGTTTCCTTTTTTTATTTTTCTGACATTTGTTTTGATTTAATAAAAATACTAAATCATTTTATTTTCTTATGCCAATTTTTGTAGGAACTAGGTGTATTATTCCAGAGCTCCCCAACAAGTGGCACAATTTTTGGGCATATTATATACATATAACAAATATATATCCAATGCAAATATTTATGCATTAATTCCAAATGCCCAAAATAAATACTTATGGGCTCCTAAAAATATTGGTTTGATTTTTATCTCTGTCCAATATTTTCAGAGAGCAACATGAGCATTTTCTTGGACCTTTTTGGAGCAATTTTTATCTGGGTCATTTCCAGAAATGAGTCTGAGGGTTTCACAAATCCTCATTTCAAATTTAAATGGAATTTAAACATGATGCACACATGACTAGCTAGCCTTGAGCATACCAGAACTAGGGATGTGACAGTACGACGTGCCCGATCGGCCACCCTGTGGCCGCAACAGAGAGGCCTTTCGGCCCTCAATCCAAGCCGCACCCCGGCGCTGCTCTAAAAATACCAGAGCATGGGGAAACGCAACAGACCTGCGAGATATATTGGAGGATAAGGCAAGGCAAACCAGATCGACCTACGGATCGCGTGGGCGCCCCACACCACGGGACGATTACTGTCACACCGGATATGATAAATACGGCTAGGCCGAATACAACAGATAGAGCTCATCCGAGCTACGTCGCGATATAGCCCAGTATAGGGGCACCGCACACCCACTGTGCTTCACAGACGAAGTAATGGATCATCAGATCCCCAAGGGTTTTAAACCCGTAAACATCAAATCATACGATGGCACAACCGATCCCACGGTATGGATCGAGGATTATCTCCTTCATATCCACATGGCCCGTGGTGACGATCTACACGCCATCAAATACCTCCCGCTCAAGCTTAAAGGACCAGCTCGGCATTGGCTTAACAGCCTGCCAGCAGAGTCAATAAGTTGTTGGGAGGACCTGGAATCCGCATTCCTCGATAACTTCCAGGGCACTTATGTGCGACCACCAGACGCCGATTACCTAAGCCACATAATCCATCAGCCAGAGGAATCGGCCAGACAATTCTAGACACGGTTCCTAACCAAGAAAAATCAAATAGTCGACTGTCCGGACGCCGAGGCCCTTGCAGCCTTCAGGCACAACATCCGAGACGAATGGCTTGCCCGGCACCTAGGACAGGAAAAGCCGAAATCTATGGCAGCCCTCACGACACTCATGACCCGCTTTTGCGCGGGCGAAGACAGCTGGCTAGCTCGTAGCAATAACATAACCAAGAGCCCTGGCAATTCGGATACCAAGGACAACAATGGCAGGTCACGTCGCAACAAGCACAAGCGCCGCATTAATGGCGACAATACCGAAGATACGGCAGTCAATGCCGGATTCAGAGGCTCTAAACCCAGTCAGCGGAAGAAGCCATTCAAAAGAAACCCTCCGGGCCCATCCAACTTAGACCGGATACTCGATCGCTCGTGCCAGATACACGGCACCCCCGAACAACTAGCCAACCACGCCAACAGGGATTGTTGGGTGTTCAAGCAGGCAGGCAAGTTAAGTGCCAAAACCAGAGACAAGGGGTTGTGTAGCGATGACGAGGAGGATCCCCGGCCGCCGAACAACAGAGGACAGAAGGGCTTCCCCCCGCAATTGCGGACGGTGAACATGATATACGCAACCCACATCCCCAAAAGGGAGCGGAAGCATGCCCTCAGGGACGTCTATGCGTTGGAGCCAGTCGCCCCAAAGTTCAACCCATGGTCCTCCTGCCCGATACTTTTGATCGAAGGGACCACCCCACTAGCATCCGTCACGGCGGATTCTCCGCATTGTTCCTAGACCCAATCATTGACGGATTTCACCTCACTAGAGTCCCCATGGACGGCGGCAGTAGCCTAAACCTGCTTTATCAAGATACAGTGCAAAAAATGGGTATAAAGCCGTCAAGGATTAAACCCACAAAGACAACCTTTAAAGGCGTCATACCAGGTGTAGAAGCCAGCTGTACAGGCTCGGTTACACTTGAAGTGGTCTTCGGATCCCCGGATAATTTCCGAAGCGAAGAGTTAATCTTCGATATAGTCCCATTCCGCAGTGGCTATCACGCCCTGCTCGGACGAACCGCATTTGCAAAATTCAATGCGGTGCCGCACTACGCATATCTCAAGCTCAAGATGCCAGGCCTTCGCAGAGTCATCACGGTAAATGGAAACACCAAACGCTCTCTCCGAATGGAGGAGCACACAGCGGCCCTGGCGGCGGAAGTACAGAGCAGCCTCCCAAGGCAACTCTACAATTCGGGTGTCAAACGTCCAGACAACGTCAAGCGAGCCCGAAGCAACCTACAACAGCGCCGGCCGGCACGATTCGAGCAAGCATAGCAGTGCGGCTCCAACCCCAGCCCTCGCCAGATAGTGCTATCGGTACCACGCGTACATAATTACGCTTTGAAAATACCATGGGCATAAGGGGAGGGGCACAACTACGGCACGCCCAGAATGCGGCTCAACCGCACTTAGGGGCTCCCTATTTCGCCGTCTTCTTTTTTTTATTTTTATATATACTTTCAGGACCCAACTATCCAGAAGGCCTGTCCGGCAATAAACTCGCCGAACACATGATGCAACAGCCAGGGCGCGAACAAGCTGCGTCGTATGTCCAGGTGGTCTCTATAACGAGCTAAATACCCGTTTTGCTTAAATTTACGCAGCTTGCCCCTGGAGGGGGGCATGTCAAATAATCCCATCCCTTTCTTATCGCACTATTTGTATCGTTCTGCTTTCATAGCAGCTCTTTTTTAATAAACAATACATAGCTCTTATCTATTATTGTATTCATCTATTTTTATACAAATATGTTCAGTCATGACATTATGCAACCGTACACTTTGGTACGGCCAATACACCAGGGGCTTAAGCACCTGATAACATGGTGTGAGAAGACCGAACACTCTCACGAGTGCGGCACCCCGAACTTATAGCACTATATGCATCGGCTCCGAATCATGTCTTGGGTCAATAGTTGGGTTTGCCCGGCTCCCATGTTTTGGTACTTTACGTTCCACAATGTTGGCTAAGGTAGCACTGGGAGAACTACTGTGATTGTGCCCCAGTTGAGCTGGGTTAACACCTCAGTAGAGAAAGCTAAAACTGACCGTCATGATAGTGCGAGAGACCGGTCGCTGTTCGCGAGGTTTTTCGAGTCCTTAAAGACTTATGCCGCTTAGAGCGAGGATCCGGATTTACCTAGCCAAGGCGTGGATAGCGCCCCGAACTCGGTCTTCCGAATACTAGGGGCTTCACCAAAATTTAAAATTATAGAATTCTATGGCTAAGTGAGGGTGATAAAGCATTATAAGTCCGATGGCCTGGTTCGTCGTGCTGAGTGCCTCCCTAGATGGACCCAAGAATGGGAACAGGAGCGCTCAGGTTTATCCCGAACACCCTAGCACTCGTGCCATGGGGGTAGAAGCCAACGACTTGCATCTCTCAAATTTAATAAACAGCCGCACAGAAGGTAATATTTTAAATTAACAAACGTTGCTTAGCGCATATGAACAAAGTTTTCAGCACACAGGATAACTACATGTGAGTCTACTCAAAAATTACATCTTTGGAGCACTCACCCGCTATAATGCGGGCACCCTTCAGGATGCCCTTATAATACATATCGGGCATGCGATACTCCTTGCCCGGCGGTGGCGGGTTCGTCACAAGCTTCTCAGCATCCAGCTTGCCCCAGTGCACTTTAGCGCGGGCAAGGGCCCGACGGGCACCTTCAATACAGACGGAGCGCTTGATGACTTCAATCCACAGACACGCGTCCACCAGCCGCCGCACCAGACCGAAATAGCTCCCAGGCATGGCCTATCCAGGCCACAGCCGAACTATGAGGATGTTCATGGCATGTTCGGCCACCTTGTGGAGCTCGATCAGCTGCTTCAGCTGGTCGCTCAGGGGCACCGGATGTCCGGTCTCAGCATACTGAGACCAGAACACCTTTTCCGTCGAGCTCCCCTCCTCGGCTCGGTAGAACGCGGCAGCATCAGACACACTATGGGGCAGATCGACGAACGCTACTGGAGAGCTCCGGATCCGGGTAAGTAACAGATAATTTGCTTTTATATTCTTGCTTTGCATAAAGAATGCCTTACCCGCCGCTATCCTCTTCATCGCCTCGATCTCCTGGAGGGCATTCTGGGCTTCGGCCTTAGCGGTTTTGGCACTCTCAAGAGCCAAGGCGCGCTCGGACTCTCGAGTCTTCGAGTCACGCTCCAAACTCTCGTGTTTTTTCACGAGAGCCTGGAGCTCTTGCCGCACCTCCGCCACCCGCGCCTCCTGCTTCTCTCGCTCGGTGCACTCCAAGGCCGCACTATTTTCGGCCTTGGAGACCGCTTCCTTCAGGGTCGCCACCTCAGTCGTGGCCCCTGCAACATTTACATTGGTCCTGTCATTATTTGCAACCAAGTATTTCTATATAAATTTACATACGGTACTACATACCCTCCTTGTCCTCGAGCTGCTTCTTGGCACGGCCGAGCTCGTTCTCGAACCGATCGAGGCTCTCCTTTCATGCATTAACCTCCGCAGTCAGTGTGGCAGAGGTCAGCAGCGCAGCCCGCATTCCCATATTGACACATTTATGTTAGACTCCTGCGTATATCTTTTTAGATCCTCAGCTCTGCTTTTCTTTCCGAACGCCGAACCGAGCATCAGGGGCTACTGTCTATGCGGTAAACATTTTTACATGTTTCGAACACATACCTCAAAGCCTGTTAACAGACTTGTAGAGGCTTCTGTCAGCCTGATCTTTGCGGACTGAACCTTTTGAATCACCGCACTCATAACAGTGCGGTGTTCCTCGTCGATGGAGGCGCCGTTAAGCACCTCCTGCAAATTTTCCGGTGCCTCCGGGTGGACAGAGGTCGCCGGCGTCGTAGGCTTGCCCTTCTTATGAAGGCGCCGCCTGTCAGACTCTGGAACCATTGATGGTTCTGGAGCAGTTTCCGGCCCGGGGCCGGACTTAGATCCCTCTGGGGCTTTACCCCTTTTGGGCCTAGAGTCCGGGAGGTCGCCTTGAGGCGCCTCCAGGACCACCTCCTCCTGGTTCGGTCCCCTTCGGGACCCCAACTCGGCATCATCCGCAGGGAGAGGGGAGGAGGCCATCGGAAGAAGCGCTGTTCACATCCGACGAATTCAGGGAGCTGCTCGACGAATCACCGAGCTGAGCTCTGGGCGGACTGCGTAATTAAATTCGGCGTTAGAAATTACCGAATACTAGAGGAGCGCCATAAGTCATTCGGGTAACCGGACACTTACGATTTTGCCAGGGGCTTGACCCTGGATGGCCATTCCTCCCCGCCGTATTCGGCATCGGAGGCATAGTCCGGCAGAAGGGTTTTCGCCTTCTTGGACCCTCCGGCCTCCCCAGTTGGGGCGGCCTTCCTTTTCTTTCCTTCCCCCGTTGGAGGGGGAGAGGCTTCTTCTTCTTCCTCCCCCTCGTCTTCAGAGGTGGAGGGGGCTTCGTGGCTGTCAGGCGATGAATCCGACACCACCAGGCGCCAGGACCTCTTTCGAGTCCCCGTGGTCTTCTTCTTGGCCTTCTTCTCCGGCACCACGTGAGGTGCCGGGACCAATAGCTTGGTTAGACGAGCATCCGTTGGGTCTTCGGGCAAAGGAGCCGGACAGTTGACCTGCCCAGACTTCTTCAGCCAGTCCTGTCAAAAGTAAGGGAGTTTAGATCCCGCATAGAGTTAAACTATGTGAAACAAAATACCCCGAAATGGGAAAAATAAGCTCACCACACTGGCTTGGTGCTTGGCGAAGAATCCGCGATCCTCGGTGACGGGAGGGGAAACCTCGGAGCTCTTGAATAGCACCTTCCAGGCATCTTCATGCTTTGTGTCGAAGAGCCGGGACAGAGTCTGGTGCTGGGCCGGGTTGAACTCCCACAAATTGAAAGCCCGTCGTTGACACGGGAGAATCCGGTGGAAGAGCATGACCTGGACCACGGTGACAAGTTTAACCTTCCTGCCGATCAGGTCCTTGATGCAGGTTTGGAGTCCGGTCACTTCTGCCGAATTACCCCACAACAGGCCCGTCTCTTTCCAAGATGTGAGCCGCGTGGGGATGCCAGATCGGAATTCGGGGGTCGTTGCTCATTCAGGGTCACGCGGCTCGGTGATATAGAACCACCCCGGTTGCCACCCTTTGATGGTCTCTATGAATGCGCCCTCGAGCCATGTAACGTTGGCTATCTTGCCCACCATGGCGCCTCCGCACTCCGCTTGGCGTCCGCCCACGACCTTTGGCTTGACGCTGAAAATCTTCAGCCATAGGCCAAAGTGGGGCTCGATGCGGAGGAAGGCCTCGCACACGACGATAAACACCGAGATGTTGAGGATGAATTTCGGGGCCAGATCATGGAAGTCCAGGCTATAGTAGAACATGAGCCCCCGTACAAATGGGTGAAGAGGAAAGCCCAGTCCGCGGAGGAAATGGGGAAGAAATACAACCCTCGCATGGGGCCTAGGGGTGGGGATGAGCTGCCCCTCGTCTGGAAGCTGGTGCGCAATATCGTTGTGTGGGTATCCGGCTTTCCGCAACCTTTTGATGTGCCCCTCCGTGACGGAGGAGGCCATCCACTTGCCTCCCGCTCCGGACATGGTTGGAGAAGGTCGAGGCGAGATGTGCGGGCTTGGGCGCTGGAGCTCGAGTACGCAGGGAAGGATAAGCAAAGGAGGAAGAAGGCGTAAATGGAAAGGGTAAATCCTTATCCCCTTATATGGGCGGGCGAAACTACAAGCCCCCACCAGCCTAATAAAGCTCGCTTATCTCCCAAGCGTCGCAGTTAATAACGCGGTTGGGTTAACCACGCCCGTATTGATGAGAATCCCGGAATAAGGGGACACGATCTCTGCTTCGACAAAACGTGCCAAGGAAACCGCCTCGCTAAACGCGCTGAGGTGGAACAGTAAAACGATTGGAATGAAGGCTTGACTGCGGCATGATGTCATGTTGTGGAATACGTCAGCAGATTAGATTTGTGTAGATATTATTCTCTCTACGGTGGTACGTGGAACTTATTTTTGCAGAGCCGGACACTATCCTCGTGTTCAACATCTTCTATGAAGTATTCGGAGGAGGAACCCGCCTTGCAATGCCGAAGACAATTTGCGCGCCGGACTCATCATTGAAGCCAGGTTCAGGGGCTACTGAGGGAGTCATGGACTAGGGGGTGTCCGGATGGCCGGACTATGACCTTTGGCCGGACTCCCAGACTATGAAGATACAAGATTGAAGACTTCGTCCCATGTCCGGATAGGGACGTTCCTTGGCGTGGAAGGCAAGCTTGGCGATGCGATATGAAGATCTCATCCCATTGTAACCGACTCTGTGTAACCCTAGCCCTCTCCGGTGTCTATATAAACCGGAGAGTTTTAGTCCGTAGGACGAACAAAAATCATACCATAGGCTAGATTCTAGGGTTTAGCCTCTCTGATCTCGTGGTAGATCAACTCTTGTACTACCCATATCATCAATATTAATCAAGCAGGAATAGGGTTTTACCTCCACCGAGAGGGCCCGAACCTGGGTAAAAACATCGTGTCCCTTGTCTCATGTTACCCTCCGCCTAGACGCGTAGTTCGGGACCCCCTACCCGAGATCCGCCAGTTTTGACACTGACACTGCCCCCACGCCGAGATCATGGGGTGACCTCCCTGACGCCGACTGGTGGAGCCCACGGAGGAAAGGTCAACGAGCCGGCTGCTAGCCGCAGTCGGACCCGCCTCTCCATCGAGCGGGACGAGGACGGCCGCCCTCGTGCAGTAGAGCGGCGAGGCGACCTGCCGCCTCCTCCACCTTGTGGAGCGAGATACCCCACTCCGCCTCCTGTCACGCATCCAACACTCGGAGACCACCTTGGCCGCTGAGAGGGAGTCGGAGAGAATGATGCTCGCCATCGGATCGATCGTCTCAATCGATCCCTGGCACTTGAAGAAGAAGATGTGCTGGGCACGCCCTGCTTCGGCCCCCGAATCCGCGACGAGCCCTTCCCCAAGGGGTTCACCCTCCCACAAGACACGCCCAAATACACCGGCTCTGTGAAGCCGGAAGACTGGCTGGTCGACTACTCCACAGCCATCAGCATAGCAAACGGCAACAAGCGCGTTGTCGTGAAGTACGTCCCGCTCATGCTTCAAGGCACTGCCCAGACGTGGCTCAATAGCCTGAAGCCCTGCAACATCAACAGCTGGGTTGATTTCACTGAGGTCTTCATCCGCAACTTCACCAACACTTACAAGCGGGCCCCCAAGCCCCGACAGCTCTCCTTATGCGTCCAAGGGCCCACGGAGTTAACTCGCGACTACCTCACGCACTAGACCGAGCTGCGCAATTCCTGCGAAGGCGTGCACGAGGTGCAGGCAATCGAGTACTTTACTGTCGGGTGCCGAGAGGGCACCCTCCTCAAGCATCGACTCCTCTGCGATGAGCCCGAGACCCTCGATGAGCTGCTGGTCATCGCCGACAAGCACGCCATGGCCGACTCCTCCATGAAGGCGGAAATCCTGGTTAACGCGTCCGGCAAGGTGGCACCTCGGGTACCTCGGACTCCGGCTGGTGACACCAGTCGGCGACAGCAGCCAGGTGATAACAAGCGGAAGGCCACCCAGCCGGCTTCCACCAGCCGGCAGGTGGCGACGGTTGAGGATCAGCAGCCAGAAGGGCAGCCAGCCCCCAAGCGGCAGAAGGGCGGCAAGTCCAATTGGTTGCCCGCCTTCTCTTATGAGCAAACCTTAGATGCACCCTGCAAGTTCCATAGCGGCGCGAAGCCCTCCAACCACACCACTTGGAAGTGTCACTGGCTCACCAGAATTGCCAAGGGAGATGGACTCCTTCCTCCTCCGCTTGCCGGACCGCCGCCTCCTCAGCCCCAGTAGACGGTGGCCCAACCAGTCGGCGCCTTACAAGATGAGTACCCGGAGGAACACGGAGCTTATGTTGTGTTCACCAGCGTGGCTGACGACAGACGCAGTAGACGGCAACAACAACAAGAAATGCAAGCAGTGGCCTCCAACACTCCAGAGTTCATGCATTGGTCTGAGAAGCCTATCAGTTGGAGCAGGGCCGACCACCCGGAAGTGATGCCTTCCCCTGGTTCGTACGCCCTGGTCCTAGAAGCGACCCTAGCAACAGAGAGGCGAGCAGCCCGTTTCTCCAGAGTCTTGATAGATGGCTGCAGCAGCATCAACATCCTATACCGCGATACAATGGAGAAGTTCGGAATCAAGCAGAAGCAGCTCGTCCCCAGTCGGACTGTATTCCATGGCATAGTCCCTGGCCTTTCCTGTTCACCAATTGGCAAGACCCAGATTGATGTCCTCTTCGGAGACAAGAATCACTTTCGCCGAGAGCCAGTTTGGTTTGAAGTGGTGGACCTTCAGAGCCCCTACCATGCACTGCTAGGCCGGCCTGCTCTGGCCAAATTCATGGCAGTCCCCCACTACGCCTACCTCAAGATGAAGATGCCGAGTACCAAGGGGATCCTGACAGTGGTCGGAGACTACAAGAAGTCGATCTCTTGTGCCGCAGATAGCAGTCGGCTGGCCGAGTCCCTCGTGATTGCAGTCGAGAAGCGGCTCCTTGACCGGGTGGTGGCGTTGGTAGGCAAGAAGCCGGAAATGTCACCCACACCCCAGGAGTCGGAGGCTGAGGGCTCGTTCAAGCAGGCCAAGGAAACAAAGAAAATACCCTTGGACCCAGAGCACCTGGAGAGGCAGGCTGTCGTAGGCACAGGCCATCACAGCAAATAGGAAGGCGAGCTCGTCGATTTCCTCCGTGAGAATCGGGACATCTTCGCATGGTCCCCCAAAGACATGTCGGGTGTTCCGACGGATTTTGAAGAGCACAAGCTACATGTCCGACCTGACGCCAAGCCGGTCAGGCAGCCCTTGCGCCGCCTGTCAGAAGAGAAGAGAAGAGTTGTTGGAGAAGAGATAGCCCGACTCCTAGCAGCCGGATTCATCATGGCAGTATTCTTCCCAGAGTGGCTGGCCAACCCAGTCCTAGTATTGAAGAAGAATAAGCAGTGGCGCATGTGCATTGACTACACCAGCCTCAACAAAGCCTTCCCCAAAGATCCCTTCGCTCTGCCAAGGATTGATCAAGTGATAGACTCCATAGCCGGATGCGAGCTGTTGAGTTTTCTGGATGCATACTTAGGTTATCACCAGATAAAGCTGAACCCGGCCGACAGGCTCAAGACCGCCTTCATCACGCCATTTGGAGCCTTCTGCTACCTAACCATGACGTTCGGCTTGAGAAACGTCGGCGCCATGTTTTAGCGTTGCATACAAAAGTGCCTCCTCAAGCAACTCGGCAGAAATTCCCATGTATATGTGGACGATGTGGTGGTGAAGACGGAGAAGCGTGGCACTCTGCTAGACGACCTCAAGGAGACCTTTGAAAACCTGCGCCGGTTCCAGATTAAGCTCAACCCAGAGAAATGTGTCTTTGGAGTACCAGCCGGCCAGCTTCTTGGTTTCCTGGTCTCAGAGCACGGCATAGAGTGCAATCCTGTGAAGATCAAGGCAATTGAGATGATGAAGGTGCCCACCCGACTGCTGGACGTGCAGAAATTCACCGGCTGTCTGGCGTCAGTCAGCCATTTCATCAGTCGGCTGGGCGAGAAGGCTCTTCCCATGTACCAACTCATGAAGAAGACCACTTTTTTCGAGTGGAACAACAAGGCGGACGAAGCATTTCTCCAACTGAAGAAGATGTTGGCAACCCCGCCTGTCCTGGCGGCTCCAACTGAGAAGGAGCCCATGCTCCTCTACATTGCAGCCACCAGTCGGGTTGTCAGCATAGTCATGGTAGTAGAGCGCAAGGAGAAGGACAAAGCATTGCCGGTCCAGAGACCGGTGTATTACTTGAGCGAAGTATTGTCCGCCTCCAAACAAAACTACCCCCACTACCAGAAGATGTGTTACGGCGTGCATTTTGCCACCAAGAAGCTGAATCCTTATTTCAAGAGCACCCCATAACTGTCGTCTGCACAGCCCCGCTTGTTGAGATCATTGGAAGACGAGATGCCTCTGGCCGAGTGGCCAAATGGGCTATTGATCTGGCCCCTTACACCATCTACTACCAGCCTCGCACCGCCATCAGATCACAAGTGTTGGCCGACTTCCTCGTCGATTGGGCCAAGACCCAATATTTGCCGCCTGCACCAGACTCCACTCATTGGCAGATGCATTTTGATGGTTCAAAATGCGCACTGGTCTGGGAGCCGGCGTCGTCCTCACCTCTCCCAAGGGCGACAAGCTTAAATACGTATTACAAGTCCACTTCGCCGCCTCCAACAATGTAGCAGAATATGAGGCACTCATACACGGGCTCCGGCTTGCCAAGGAACTCGGCATACGCCGGACCCTGTGCTATGGTGACTCCGACTTGGTGGTCCAGCAGTCATCAGGCAACTGGGACGCCAAGGATGCAAACATGGAGAGCTACCGCTTCCTCGTGCAGCAACTCAGTGGATACTTTGATGGGTGCGAATTCCTTCACGTGCCAAGGAATGACAACGAGCAAGCAGATGCCTTGACACGGATTGGCTCCACCTGACAAGCAATACCAGCCAGCGTTGCCCTACGCTGCCTTCTGAAGTCGTCTGTCAAGCCGTCTCCTGATTCAGACTCCATCTTTGTGCCCCCCCCCCGAAGCAGTCGGATCCGACTTGGCGACCCCAGGGGACGGCACAGGGGTTTCAACAGGCGGCCCGAGGACTGCTACAGCCACGCCCGGCCCGGGAACTTCAGAACCCGGCCCGGGGACTTCAGAACCCAACCCGAGGACTTCTCCAGCACAGCAGGCGGAAGCAGCTGCCAACCCGCCACCTCCCGGCCCAACTGCCCTCGTACAAATTGCAGTGGCCGCAGTCAAAGAAATTGCGGCGCCCTCATGGGCTCAGCCGATCCTCAAGTTCTTGGTGAATAGGGAGCTGCCGACCGATGAAATCTTAGCCCGACAAGTACAGAGGCGAGCTGCAGCTTACACCATAGTCAACAAAGAGCTGGTGCGACGAAGGGTCACAGGAGTTTATCAGCGGTGTGTAGAGTCGGACCAAGGTCAAGCAATACTCAGAGATATCCATCAGGGCGAGTGTGGCCACCACGAGGCTTCAAGAGCACTGGTGGCCAAAGCCTTCCGCCACGGGTTCTTCTAGCCGACTGCCCTGGAAGAGGCCAAAGAGATGGTTCACAAGTGTCAAGGGTGCCAGAGGTTCCGCTCCAAGCCACACCTGCCGGCTTCTGCACTCAAGACCATTCCCATAGCCTGGCCCTTTGCTGTGTGAGGACTGGATATGGTGGGACCATTCAAGACGGCCCGCGGTGGCATGACTCACTTGCTGGTTGCGATGGACAAGTTTACCAAGTGGATAGAGGCAAAACCAATCAAGAAGCTGAATGGGCCGACTGCTGTGACCTTCATCGCCGACATCACCATGCGATACGGCATCCCACACAGCATCATCACCGACAACGTCACCAACTTCGCCAAAGGAGCCCTGGCTCGTTTCTGTGCAACACAGGGCATCCGCCTGGACTTAGCGTCCATTGCCCACCCACAGTCAAATGGCCAAGTAGAGCGTGCAAACGGCCTCATTTTGTCCGACCTCAAGCCCCGACTGGTCGAGCCTCTAGAGCATTCGGTCGGCTGCTGGCTCGACGAGCTGCCGACCGTCCTCTGGAGCCTACGCACAACTCCAAACAAGTCAACGCGCTTCACGCCCTTCTTCCTCGTCTATGGTGCCGAAGCCGTCATCCCGACGGATATTGAGTTCGACTCCCCAAGAGTCACCATGTACACCGAGGCGGACACCAAGGAAGCACGAGAAGACAGCGTCGACTTGCTGGAGGAAGGCCGGCTGTTGGCACTCAGCAGGTCAGCCATCTACCAGCAGAGTCTGCGCCGATTCTACAATCGCAAGGTCAAACCAAGATCCTTCCTGGAGGGAGACCTTGTGCTCCGGCTGATCCAGCGAATAGCTGGACAGCACAAGCTCTCGGCACCTTGGGAAGGCCCTTTTATCATCAGTAAGGTGCTGGGCAACGATGCCTACTATCTGATCGATGCCCAGAAGCCCAGAGCGCGCAAGAGAGATGATTCAGGCAAAGAAACGGAGAGGCCATGGAACGCAAACCTCCTCCGAAGGTTTTACAGTTGAAAGCAGTATGTATCACGCTACCTTTTGTACTATGTATAAAGACTCCAGGTCCCCCGAGAAGAGCTCGGGGACTACCCTCTTTTATCTATATGATAAGAATTATGCCATGAGTATGTATAGTTTTTTCCGCCTGGCACCGGGTTCGACCAGTCGGCCCGGAAGCACGCCGCCTTCTGCTATATGCCACCTCCTGTAGCCGAACAAGTAGTGTGCGGGCACCAGACACTTCCCTTGCCAGAAGCTGCAGCTCGCAGAGCGACTGTACAGCGGGCGGGGGTCCCAAACTGGCGGGTACACGAAAAATGACTAAGGACAAAATGCATATAGAAGAGGCCGGCATTTCACCTTTTTTGATCGGCTATAGAGTAGCCGGCCAGCCGACTCCTACCTTTCATTGCCAACACCCTGAATGGCTAAGTACTAGCCCTCCTCCAAACGACTAAGTACTCAACCTAAGCCGCAGTCCGCGGAGCGGCTGTTTGGCTAGCAAGAGGATAGTGAAGGGAGGGCGGCAAAGGAAAAAACCAAGGAGTAAAAATGCAAGGAAAGATGGAAGTCGGCAAAGCAAAGCATAAGCTATAATAAAATATTTACATGGATAAAAGGCCTCTGGCCGGCATTCAAACAGAGTTTGATATACACCCCGAGGGTGGAATTGTGTGAATTTAACCAGTGTTCAGAGTAGCAAGCAGAAAACAGATAAAATCCTAAGGAGCAGCAGAAGACTCAAGCTGGGCGGTGCCGGTTGGCGCAGCAGAGGACTCCGGCTGAGCGGCTCCGGTTGGCGCGGCAGAAGGATCCGGCTGGCCGGTGCCGGATGGTGTGGCCAAGGGCTCCGGCTGAACGCTGGAGTCGGCCGCACCACCTGGCGCGGCAGGCGGCTCCGTCTGAGCAGAGGGATCACCGGCAGCAGGCGGGGCGTTGGAGTGCTGGAGGACAGAGTCGATGGCGTCCGTCGGAGGAATGGGCGGCAGGTCCACCCCCACTTGAACGCCTCCAGTAGCGGGCGGCACCTCGGTGTGTGCCTTGTTGCTTGAGGCCCGATCAGGTTGGGGCTGACCGTCCGCCCTGACCTCTGGCATGTCGACGTCGCTCTCGTCTTCCTCCTCCTCCTCCTTCTCCTCCTCTTCCTCCTCCACGTCCTTCCCTTCGTCGCTGGAGTCGATGACTTTAGCTGAGTCTTTGCTGTCTTATGGGTTTAGCCCAAGCCATTCATGCGGAGCTTCGCCGCCTTCCTCGACCACCTCTGGGACGAAGACGCTGGTGTCGGTGAAGTAGGCGATCGCCGCTGCCCTGCCGACAAGCTCAGCTTCCACCGCCGCCAACTCCTCCTGCGCCTCCAGTCGGAACGTGGCTAACTGGGCTAGATCTAGCCCAGGGTACCACGCCTTGACGAATTCCAAAGCTCGGCGCGCTCCAGAGGAAACCCTCCAGGCGGCCGGCCACCACCTCCAGCCAGTCAGCAGTCCGACTTGGGGTGCATGGAGCCGGCAAGCCTGGCCAGAGGGCGGAGACCGCCTGGGCTCCGATGCGCTGCAGGCGGCGCAGCAAGCGATGAGCAGGCCGAAGCCGGGCCTGAATGCTGAGGACCTGTTCACCAAGGGTCCAGGGGGCATCAGCGACGATCTGCGCACCCTCTGCCCTTTGCTCCTCACGCTGGGCCTCGATCATCTGGGTCGCGGCTACAGAATGGCCCGGGAAGAAGTCTGTCCGGGCAGAAGAAGAAAAAGGCCAAGGCTATAAGCAAGGGCTGATAACTCAAAGCAAGAAACTAAGAGAATAGGGCTTACCACCAACCAAGTCTTCGATGTTGCTGAAGCAGGCCGTCACCTGGGCCTCCTTGTCGGCCCAGGCAGAGCGCTCGAGATCAAACTCGGCAAGGAGGCTGGTCTCTGCCGTCTCCGCCTTCTGCTGGGCCGCCTTGAGGGTTTCCGCCTGTTCGGCAAGTTGGGCGACCAGGCGGTCCTGCTCCTCCACTAGCTTGCTGCATTCCGCCTCCTTGCCACGCAGGGAGGTCTTGGCTTCGCCCAGCTGCTGCTGCAGGTCGACATTGGCCTCTGAAGAAAGAAAGAAAAGAAGAAGGCATCAGTCAAGCGGACAAGACAAGGAAAGAAATAACCGAGGAGATTCGGCCCGACTGCTCAGCAGTCGGACCAAACCTCGGGGACTATAGCCCGCGGGCGCGCCAGCGCGCCCCCGCGGAAAAGAAGTAGTCGACAAGGAAAAAAAGACAACTGAGGAGATTCGGCCCGACTGCTTGGCAGTCGTCCCGAACCTCTGGGACTATAGCCCGCGGGTGTGCCAGCGCGCCCCCGCGAAGAAAGAGGACGGAAACTTACGTCGGCTTTCGGCCAGATGGGCTGTCTGCGCCTCCAGCTCCCGAACCTTGGAGTTGTAGGCGGTCGCGCGGAGGTTGTGATAATCCTGCAGAGGAGGCATCGGATGAAATCAGCAGTCGAACAATTGCAAGATAAAGTTCCGACCCACCTGCTCAGTAGCCGGCCCGAAACTTGGGGACTATACCCAGTAGGTGCGCTTGCGCACCCACACGAGAGAAGCAAAGAAGATCATTCGAAGAGAAAACCCAAAGACAACTTACCCGAATGGCGGTGCGCGACTCCAAGTAAGCCTCATTGCAGCGCTTGAGTGCCTCCGCCTCCGCCCGAAGCTTGGCCTGGACGACAAGAGACGCCTGGTTTAGGGCGCCAATCCCGCCCCCATGTATCCACCCCATGGGCACGGCGCTGGTCGCCTCGGTGTCGGGGGCCGGCAAGCTTGTGGCGCCGATCTCCTGCGACCGCGGTGCTGAGGCCGCCTTCTCCAGATAGCGGCACGTGGGGATGCGGACCAAAGGAACCAGGACTGTCACCACCGTATAGTCGACTGGCGGCACCGGTGGCGCCACCGGCTGCTCGTCCCGCGGCTTGCTGGTTGGCGGAGGCGGCGGGGGCGGCGGGGGTGGCACAAAGATGTCCGGCATGGCTACGTCGCCGCCCCCTGCTCCCGGATCGGGTAGTCGCCGCCGGCTCCTCCGGTCATCGCCTCGAAATCAGGCGGAGGCGGCACAGTGTTCAGGAGGGCCATGAGTAGCGGCTCTTGGCGGCGGACGGCCTCCGCGAGCCGCTCCTTCTCTACGACCTGGGCTTCCGCCTGTGCCAGCGTCCTCTCGGCAGACACGGCGGACAAGGCCGCCTGCTCCTTGGCCAGGCGGTCGGCCTCCGCCTCATTGCGCGCCTCCCGCGCATTCCGCTCTGTCGCCTCCCGGAGGTCGGCGGCCGGGTCGATGCGCCGACTGGTCGAGGAGGTCGCTGCCGACCTGAGGACTGAGCCGGCGCCTGACTTCTTGATGGTTAGCGGGGCCTTGAAACAGGAAGACAAGTCAGAAGGCTTTCACGCCAGATTGATGAAAAGACAAGGAGTAAGGGAATGATGCTTACGCCGACACCATAACTGGCACCTTCGGCTGCCTCTGATACTGGGTCGCCCTGGCCGCGGTTTCTTTCCGCCTGGTCGACGCGGCCGAGTTCTTGGGCTTCTTTGGGGCGCTTCCGAACAAGGTCGAGCCCTATTTCCGCTTGCGCTTGCCGCCTAGGGCGGGCGGCCCAGAAGAGGGCCGGCGCCGGTGGTGGCGGAGCTCCGGGCAGGGCGCGGCTCGTCTTCGTCTTCATCGTCGTCGGGCCAGGCCTCCACGCCGCCGCCTCCCTTGGAGCCGCCTGCTCCACCACCGTCGTCCGCTCTGCCACCGCCTCATGTCGCATTGTCGACCAGGGCGGCCGCCCCCAAGTCGGGGTCATCCAAGTCACTCTCCGCCCTGTCCTCCTGGAGGTTATCACCCGGCCCCAGGAGGGCGGCCGTTGCCTCGGACATATAAATCTGCAACCAAGAAGGAATCAAGTCTTGAATGGCGGCGTCATAAAGAGAAACGAAGCAGAAGAAAGTATTTCAAAGGACAAAAAGAAGAAACTTACAGTAGGAGGCGGGTTGTGGCGAGAGTACGACCGCTTCCCATACCGCCACTCTTTCTCCGACATCTTGAGGTCGGAGATCTTGTTAACCATCCGTGAGACTTCGGCAGGCAGCATTCCCTTCGTGCACAGCCGGCACGGGTCGCAGTGTCCGCCCATCCAAAAGATCGGATGAGGGCGGCTCTAGAGCGGGAGTACCTGACGCTCCACAAAGGCGACGAGGAGGTCGGAGGCCACGAGGCCCTCCGACTCTTGGAGCACTCGGAGTCGGCCGATGGCGGCCGCTGCGTCCGCCGACACCGGCTTCGGCTTGTACTTCCAGTAGAAGCGAGCTCCGGTGGGGTGGCCGGCCTTGTAGGCCGGCAGGTTGAGGAAGTCGGCAGCAGGGTCCATGTTCTCGACGTAGAAATAAGACTGCTGCCACATCTTCATCGACTATGCCAGCTTGATGACGGGGAAGGCGTTCCGCTTCGCCGGCCGGCGCACGGCGACGAAACCCCCGCACTCGGACGCCGTCTCCTTGGCAGAGGTGCCGAGCTTTCCATAGAAGAATGCTCCCCACAGCTCGATTGTGGGGAGGATGCCAAGGTAGCCCTCACACGCCGTGACGAAGGCGGAGAGCAAGGACACGGCGTTGGGCGTGAGGTGGTGAGGTTGAAGATTGTAGAAGTTGATGAAGGTGGGGAAAAAGTCGCTCGTCGGGAGGCCGAAGCCGGGCAGGAAATGCGAGCGGAAGATGACCCGCTCGCCTTCCTACGGCGCCGGCGAAATCTCCGTCTCCGGCGGCACCCGCGCCTTGACGAAGGCCGCGCTGGGCATCCGGCGCGTGTCGCGGAGGAAGGTGATGTGATCCTCGATCACGGTCGATCCATCCCAGTCGCCCATGGCTCCGGCTGGCGGCATGGAGAGGAGAAACACGTCGGCGGTGAGCAACGGCAGTGGCGCTATAGCAGCAGCGGCAGCAGAGGCTGAGAGGAGAAGAAGAGTGGGAGGGGGCGCAAGAGCTTCGCCGCACCTCTCCCTCCTTCCTACTTATAGCGCCCGAGCTGCAAAGCCGAGGGGACGGGACGTGGGGTCGTGGGATTTACTGCGCCCACGTCCCCATGACCCCCCGTTTCCCGCGCGCATTCACCACGCTGTAAAGAATCATGGGGAACGGCAACCGCCTCCTTCGGTGCAGTAAATCCGCCCGGTTGCCGAGGCTTGGTAGTGGCGAGCCCGGCCCTGTGTCACATCCCGTCTAGAGCGTGGGGTGGCAGACTAACCGGGCTGACGCACGCCGCGTGGTGCATCCGTGGCGGGCCGCTGCCTGGGAAGCTTAACAGGCACGCCACCTGTTTCCCGCCTTGAAGTTCAAAATCAACCATACAACTCTGCTTGGGCAAGGCCGGCTTGAGCAGTCGGCTAGCCGCAAGACGGATCGACATTCTCCCAGAGCTCGATGAGGGGGGAAGCCGCTGAGACTTCGCGGCCCCTCGACCATGATGCATCACCGGCTTCGGGGACTATTGTCAGAATAATGGGCCACGGGTAGGCTCACCCAAGTCCCTGGATTTATCAAGACTTTGGGTCAGCTCCGCCTAGCTGGACCCAAGCCGAAACTCCGCCCTCTGGGGACGGCTGGCTCAGCGGCCGGCTGCCAGAGGGCGGGTGACCCAAGACTACGGTGCTTCGAGTGGCCGGCTCCTGGCGGCCGCCTTCCAGAGAAGGCGGCAACGGGCAGGCGGCCACCTCGCGACTACGGGGCGGCCGAGCTCCCATCGGGAGTACAAGTCAAAGCATGGCTACAGTGAGGAACGACGCCTCCCACATTCGAGACAAGCATGGCTACAGTGCTCCGTACAGACAGAGATCTCCGCACGACGGAGCACTATGCTGTATCTACCCTGACATCGCTCCAGGCAGGCGGAGCCCTGTTCCCCAAGACGGCCTGTCGGTACGGCCTGCCAGAGGCGGGCCCTATCGGGCAATGACCCCAAGGAAGACGACGGAAGCTCAACCAGGCGGATCAGAGAGGGGCCGGCCTCCAGCAGGCGGCCGTCCCTCGTCCCGAGGCAAGAGCGCCATTAAGCTGATAAGACCAGGTGTGGCTACAGTGTCCTCCCACCAGGCGGCGGGACTGTAGCCACGCTAGGATGACCAAGCCCCCGTCATCAACAACACGGCTACAGGGAACAGCCACCAACCAGTCGGCAGGGCCCACCAGGCGGCGGGCCCCAGCGGTCGGCGGAGAAGCCGGAGGCTGAAGACACTAACAGCCGGGCCCAGCAGCCGGCCAGATTACCATTGTACCCCTGGGGGGTAGGCCTATATAAACCCCCCAGGCCACCCATGCAAAGGGTTCCACTCCATTTAGAACTAGCCACCCCCTAGAGCAGGAAGAGAGCTAGCCTTGCCTCTTTCTGCCTCTAGCACACAGCTCAAGGAGCACCATTGTATCACTTGAGCCTTAGTGATCATGCGGAGACCCTGCAGAGCAGGACTAGGGGTGTTATATCCTAGGAGAGCCCCGAACCTGGGTAAAATATGTCAGCGTTCGTGTCTACGCCTTATCCCGCTTCCAGGCACCGGTGACGTTCTACTCGCTCCCACCATGATAAGCCATCCATTGGCATATGTCGCACCCAACCCCCGACACAAGGGCTCTTATTTTAATCTCATTGGATATTCAGACTCTGACTATGCTGGCGATTGCGTGGACCGCAAGTCAACATCAGGCACATGTCATTTCCTCGGACGATCTTTGGTCTGTTGGTCCTCGAAGAAACAGAACGGCGTATCACTCTCCACTGCAGAAGCTGAGTACATTGTTGCTGGATCGTGCTGTGCTCAACTACTATGGATGAAGCAAACACTCAAGGACTATGGCGTCAACATGAAGAATGTGCCTCTCTACTGTGACAATGAGAGTGCCATCAAGATTGCTCATAACCCAGTTCAGCACTCGAAGGCCAAGCACATCCAGATTCGTCAGTATTTTCTTCGTGATCATGTGTTGAAGGGTGACATCTCCATCGACCATGTCAGCACTGAATATCAACTGGCCGATATCTTCACTAAGCCCTTGGATGAGAAGAGATTTAGCAAGTTGCGGTGTGAGCTAAATATCCTAGAATCTTTGAATGTTCTCTGAAATGGACACACATCCTAACACTTATGCTGACTTGATGACTTAGATGCGCAACACACGAAGTAACATTTTTCTTCAATTAATGAAGACTAACCCTCTAAGTGTGAAGAAATTAATGAAGAAATTGATTCTCAGAGCCCTACGACAATTGTACGCGGTGTCTGAAATCAGCTTTCTTATACGGTGGGTTATGCCACCAACCAAAGTTGAAAATCATCAATATGAGTTTTTCTTTGTTTTTGAAATTCCTCAGTTTTTTCAGATTCTTCAACTTTGCATTGTCTTCACTCTTTCCGGTGTTGTTCTTCATTTGAATATATATATATATATATATATATATATATATGTGAGTTTTATGTCTAATTCGTCAAATTGATTTCTTCTGCTAAGTGAATGTGACCGGACCCTTCCCCCTCTATGCTAAACTCAACCTCATCTATTCGCAAATTCCTCATATGCGTTCTATGTGAAACTCGTTCAAAATCTTCACTCTGTCCTTGACAGCTGAAGAAATTGCAAACGAAACGTTTAAACTTATCTTATCTGAATTTTCGGCTTTGCTGCTCAAACCGTTCCCCTTCTCATGACAATACTTATCTATTCATCCACGATCCTACACGATCGCCACCTCTCAGTACGTGGGTGGCACATGTCAAGCGAATGAGAAGGGGCCAGGGGCATGTTCGTCCGATTTCCTCGGGTGAACAGTTTTTCACTCTCTCAATAAATACCCCTGTCTCTTCCTCAATTCACTTTCACCTCCCTCGCGCTCTCTCCCACTCGAGCTCCCCAAAACCCTAGTGCCGCCGCTACTTCATCGTCGCCGGTGAGGAAGAGCTTCACTGCCTCGACCTCTCCATCGTCGTACTCACGCCGGTTGCGAATTTCTTCACTCCGCCGCCGCCGTAGCCGTCTTCCTCTGCCGAGTTAGGGCGTGGAAGATCTGAACTGACGAACTTCACATCTACACTTCCCAGTTCGTCGTGTTCTTCACTTCGGGTAATTAAAAGTTACTTTTACTGCTCGCCTTGATTCTCAAGTTTTCTTGAAAATCTTCAAAGGTGTTTATTCTTCAAATCTTCACACACATGAACACCTCACATGTCATCTGCTCTTGATTCGTTTCTCTAAGCAATGATTTTCTTCAAGATTCCTCAATTGTGTGGATTTTCAATCTATACAACTCTGGAACCTAAGACAAAGAACTTTTAGTGAACTCCTCAAGACTCATCTGGTCAAATTCCTCAAAACCTATTCTTTTTAACAACCTTCTGAGAACGCATATGACCTCTCCAAATTCCTCGCAACTATACTCTGTTCATAGGTACAAATGTCCGCTGCTGAATCACTAGGTTCTCATCAACTTAACTCATTTGCAGCATTCCTCGAAGAAAAGTTGCACACCTCTTCAGAAACTTCAGTTGTTCATATTCCTCAGCTAAAGAAAATGGCTGACAAAAGGCCACAGAAGGGAGGAAAGAGGCCTGAGGTCAATACTGCGTTTGAAATCCCTGAGGACATTGATGTTGGGTACTGCACACCCCCTGAGGAAGATAGAAATCAGCGCAAGGTGCGCATTCAAAAGATAGAGAGGAGATGGGCATGGGAATGGAGGGAGTACAGGTATGTTACTCCAAAGTATATGAAGAAATTCGCGCTCAATCCTCCATGCTCAAGACCTCCATTGGCACCAGGCCAAGTGGCAGATCCCACCAGCCTCAAGCGCGGTGAGGAATATGCTGATGAATGGGAAAAGTGTCAGGCCAAATTGGCCAAGCAAGCAAAGGAAGCAGTGAAGAAATTCAACACAGACTCTGCTGCTCCTGCTGCCTCTGCTGAGGCCTCTGCTAGTCAGCCAAAGAAGGCAATGCATAAGAAGCATGCGCATAAGTCCAGTGCTTCACCTTTGAATGCCCTCATGGCCAATCTCCTCTGTTATGCCATCAAGGCTAGATTCTTCAAGGCCCTCACGGCAAATTCCTCAGACTGCTCCTTCAAAGTCCTCAGCTCCTCCGTCAAAGTCTTCAGCTGCTCTGACCAAATCCTCGGCACCTGTGCATCTCGCCTCGTGCCAAAGGACTCAAGGCTTCTCAATTGCCTCAGGAGCATCTGCAAGCTCCTCAGCTGCTCGAAATTCCTCAGTTGGTCCCTCACTGCTGAAGAAAAAGGCCACTGCTGGACGAGGTATTCGACCAAGTCCTCACAAGAAGCAGGTCACCTTCCAAGTGCCCTCTGATGATGATGAGGCTGATGATGAAGAACTTGCCGAAATCATCAAAGACAGGCAAGCCAGGGCCGCTAGAGCCAAAGGCAGCAATGTGTCGCTGATGTTGGATCCAAAGTTGATCCTCGACTACATTGACATGTGGCATCCTAACACGCCTTTGCCAGAGATGAACCTCACTCCTGATCAAAGTCATGTTCTGACTGCCTTCATTGAGGAAGAAAAATGGAAATTTGAACAAGGCAGAAGTTTGAAGAAAGCGCAGTACAAGAAACAGCGCTACCTCAAGGACAATGTCCTCACTCTCACTCCTGGTCAGCTCCTTGCCTTGCAAGTTGAAATCAAACAACTGAGTGATGAATTTGATCGCTACCATGCTGATTGGAAGGGTGCCAAGGTGTGTTTCGTTAATCTGACGAAGAAATTCACTTCAAGTGTTGCTGCTCCTGTGCACGTTGAAGTTACTCAGCCTGAAGCATCTGCTCAGCCTACTGAAGAACATGCCAGCACCGCTGATGACAATCAGGCTGCTGAAGAAAATGAGAGTGCCAGGGCTGATGACTCCATTCCAGCCGCTGAAGATATTGCCAGGGCATCCACTAGTGGTGTGCCTGAAGAAAGTGAACAAGTCAGGGCAACTGCATCAGTTGTGCCTGAGGAAAATGAACCAAAGTCCTCTGCACCTCCTGCGCCTACACCAACTCCAATCCTTCCATCTGCATCAGATGCGAAGAAGACCAAGGCTGCAGAGCGTGCAGCTGTGAAGAAAAGGAAGGCATCAACTTCATCAAATTCTTCAGCCCCGAAGAAGATGAAGACTCTGTCCAGTTCAATTGACAATCCAATCGATGTCGTTCCAGTCTCATCAATGCCATCAAAGGACCTTGTTCCTTTTGGTGAAGATTATGTGATTCCCGATGAATCTGATGAAGAAACTCCTTCTGCAGCTTCAACAGAGCAGTTGGACGAAGAAATTGAAGTGGATAAAATACCTTCATCTCTAGTCATTTCCTCACCTATGCCTCAGTTCACTGCTGAAGAGGCAGGTGTTGAAGAAATAGAAGATGAGGATGTGGACATTGGATGTACCACTCCTGTGCTCAATGATGAATTTTGGGATAGTCAACATCCCAATTCTCCAATGTTTACTCCGCTCCAAGCAATTCCTCAGTCCCCTGCTGCCACTGAAGTGCAAATGGGATCTGAAGAACCTCATGCAACCCCAAGTGTTCATGAAGAAATTCCAGCCACTAGTGCTGAAGAAAATGTCAATGAGGAATTGAAGACCCAGGCTGAAGCTGCAAAAGAGCCTGAAATTCCTCAGACTGAGGAACCTGAGATTGCGATTCCTGAAGTGGTGCTGCAATTGACTGACACTCCTCATCCCAAGCCAAAGGATCCCTTCTCCAAGAAGCAAAAATTCAAGGCTGATGATTTCTTCGGTGAGCACGTGTTCTTCACTGAATTCAACTCCTATGACAATGCTCGTCTTAGAAGGAAGCATTTCTGGACTGCCAGTCAGGCCAACTTCTATTCCTCAGTACTCTTCAACAAGGACAAAGTCTTTGACCATGAGCACATTCCTCACGTGGACATGGAATCCATGCCTTGCTTCTCTCAAGTCCTCGGCATGATTCATGATGCAGGCTTGCTAAATTTCTGCTCTGACATAGTTGATTGGAATGAAGAGCTTATTCTTCAGTTTTACACAACTCTGCATATCACAGGTGATACTACTGACATCA
This sequence comes from Triticum aestivum, assembly GCF_018294505.1. Taxonomy (NCBI): domain Eukaryota; kingdom Viridiplantae; phylum Streptophyta; class Magnoliopsida; order Poales; family Poaceae; genus Triticum; species Triticum aestivum. Next base: position 629,422,566 of record NC_057813.1, read on the forward strand.
ACTCATGGGAGTTGGACTGGATGACTGAAAACACTCATTACAAGGCACCAACCTCTGAATTGCTTCGTGCCTTGCCAATCAGTCCCCCACCTGATGGTGCTCGTTGTCTATATGATGAGCCTAAACTCACTGATCACTATATGCAAGTGCTCATGAAGCCGCTGAAGCCGGGTCAAGCTCCAAGGACCAAATTCCTCGTGAAGGAATTACTCTATGTGCCAAGAACCATCTACCGCATTCTGACGAAGACCATGAGTCCCATCAAAGGCCATGACTCATCCGATGAAGAAATTATCGGAATGATGAAGAATATGCTTTTCAACATCATGCATGGCATCCCCATAAATTATCACGATTTCTTCATGAGGACTCTGGCGAATGTTGCACTTTCACCATTTGAGCTGAAGCCATACGCGCCATGGATCATGAGATTCATCAAAACAAGGTCTTCACTCAACTACAAGGCTGATTTTTAGAATCACCTCAGCTACTTGCCCCCTATTGAAGCCCTCAAGCGAACAATTTCCTCATTTGATGAGAAGGGCAAGTCACCAGCCATTATCGATGAAGGCATTCGTCCATTGGATGGTCAGTTCCGCAAAGCTGCATCTTACTCCACCAATGATGACTCTGCCACTCATGATACTGCTGCCAATGCTACCAAGTCAAGTCCTCAAGCTACTGCTCCTTGTGTGATGACTGACCGTGAACTGCTTATAAGTCTTCACCAGAAGGTGGATCGCAACCACAAGTGGGTTAAGCGTCAGTTTGGCTCTATTCTTCACAACATGACTTCTACACATAATGCAGTGAAGAAAAACCACTACTACCTCCATGAAGTGTTTGATCGCACCTGGGCTATTCGGTCACATTTATATGGTGAAGAAGATCTGAAGCAAATGGGCTTCAAGAAAGACTTTGACTGGTCTGCTCCTCCTCCGAAGAGATTCAAGAAGGTCAAGGTTCCTTCCTTGGTGGCTAGCTCATATTCTTCATCATGCGCCATGGACGAGCATGAAGACTTGGATGACAATGCAGCAGGCCCTACAACGACTCAAGACCCTGACAACGCTAGCGCTCCTCCATCATCATGATATTCTTCAGGGGCGTTAGTCCTCAGTTTTAACCCTTTTGGTCATTCGATGACAAAGGGGGAGAAATTTGAGTTAGTCTTCAAGCGGGTCTATCTTATATGGGCGTTTTTTGCTAAGTTACAACTCTCGTTCTTCTGATGACTTTGCTGGATCGAGTTGTAATCTTAAACTCTATGGTGACCTGATACTTTTGCTGTGTTCTTCTGCATGCTTATTCCTCATTAATGTTAATGCACGCATGCTGAATTACATCAGTCACCATATTTCATCATGCATTTCAAATTCTTCATATTATATATCAAATGCGTGTATGAATTACAAGATATAGGGGGAGATCTCCATGATTATACTCTTCAAGTGTGCATTGCTTCAAAAGCAAATTCCTCACTATGCACATCTTCAGGGGGAGTTCTTCTATATCTTGCAATCAAATTCCTCAACATCAGTATTTACACTTCATATATTTATCCCCGTTGAAAACTTAACCTATATTGTCATCAATCACCAAAAAGGGGGAGATTGTAAGTGCATCTAGTGCCCCTTAGTGACTTTGGTGTATTGAAGACTTATAGGTTAAGGGACTGATGCGTTTGTGAGTGTACACAGGTCTATAAGTCTATGAGGAGTTTGATATTTACAGAGAAAGTTGACCCCTAAAAATGAAGTTCTTCAACTAAAGACTTTGGATTTCTGAAGACTTTCTAAAGACTTTGAAAGTGAAGAAATTGGTGTGACCTTGAAGACATGCCAATCATTCGAGGAACATGAAGCGTGAAGACTTTTGTTTTTGTAGTTTCATTTTCTCTTTCTTGAGTCATAGGAAACACCATACTGTTAAAGGGGGTCGAGGAAATACTAAGGAAAAATTTCCATGTGATGCTCAACTCAAAATCCTACACCTACCAATCCCTTCGAGTGAAGCCATTGGAAATCTCATACAGTTCAGTCATATTCTTCAGTGATAGAGACAAACTTCTTCTGGTCTCTGAGGAATTTGTTCTGACTAAGGAGTTAGGAATTCGCCAGTGTGAATTACCTACACAGTGAGGAACATGATAGCCCTGAGGATTTTGATAGTCAAAATTCTGACCGTTGTTGTGCTATGCACCAGCGGTTCCAAAATATCTACCCACCTAACGGTCATATCAGACAAGGGCATTTATGTCTTATCATGTCGGGCTGCTCCCCAGGCTATAAATAGCCGCCCCCCACAACCACTAGCTGGTTGGCTGCTCCAAGAGAAACTGACACTTCTCATTTGAGAGCATCCCATCCTCCGAGGACTTTGAGCGAAAATCATCAAGTGAGGAAAACCCAAACCCAACACCTACAAAACCAAAGTGAGTGAGCATCACTGAAGAGATTGATCCTGTGTGGATCCGACGCTTGTTTCCTTTGAAGACTGTGCTTCTTCCAGACGGTTAGGCGTCAAGGTCTAGAGCATCCAAGAGGAATTGTGGATCGCCGAGTGACCGAGTTTGTGAAGGTTCGGAAGTCACCTGAAGACTTACCACGAGTGATTGGGTGAGGTCTATGTGACTTTAGCTCAAGGAGAATACGGTGAGGACTGTGTGTCCGAGACTGGGTGTCCTCGAGTTTAAATACTCAGCCGCTCCAACCAGATGTACAACTGAGACAGCAGTTGGAACGGGTCTACCAAATCATTGTCTTCACCAAGCTAACTGGTTCTATTTCCTCAACTCTTTCATTTCCTCATGTCTGTTGTTGTGTGCCTGTTCATATCTGTTTGAAGACTTTGACTGAAGACTTTCTCAATTTCCCCAGTTCAATTTCTTCAGTCTGTCTGTCTTCTTTCTTGTGTTATCCTGTGTTTACGCTTTTTATACTCTGTGCTTGTCTTCATTTCATCATGATGTCTATGCTTGTGTTCTGTTATGTTTACTTCTGAGTACTTATTCCGCTACAAGTAGTTCTTCATTTAGGAATTTCCTCACCAGCAAATTCCTCAGTGAAGAATTCATAAAAATCGCCTATTCACCCCCCCCCCCTCTAGTCGATATAACGCACTTTCATTGTATCCTAAGGACTCGACAAGCATGACTTTGTCCATGTGTCGATCCTTTGAGATCGCAACCTTACCTAGACCCAATACCTGACTTTTGCCTTTGTCAACGAAGATGATATGCTTCAGATGCGATGGAGATAAGGGAACATCCATCAATAGATTCTTGTCACCAGTCATGTGATTTCTACATCCACTATCAAGGACCCACTCATTGGCTTTGGGTTGATCATCCTGCAGATGAATTAGTGCATCTTACAAACTCATATACTTCATTAATGACGAATATGACATCAATTCATCAGATCAATTTCATCAACCAATAGAACAGATAAAACAGTATGAGGACGTGAGAAATGAAGATTCATTTCTTCATGATTAGCTTGCGTCCTATCAGGCATTTTCAGGTCTCCAGCAAATTCTTCAGACGTTTAAGCACGTCTAAAGACCTGACCCTGCATAAGAGATTAGTTCTTTTTCTTCACCACCCACATCTGAAGGGGTGGCAAAGAGTTCATCACTCTACGAGCTCCATACGAGAAAGGTGGCATAGAAGCCAGTCCACTTCGTTTCACATAAGAGGAGTTAGGATAAGCATATGAACAAGCAGAGAAATTCTTCGAGGACTTCTGAACATAATGATTAGAAGAATAATGCTCATATTCATAGCCCTTAGCTCTTCCCTGCAAAACAGAGGTGTTAGCATGATGATGTTCATATGAGGACTTTGATCCTTTTGAGGAATTTGATCCACGTGAGGAATTTGGTCTGTATGAGGACTTGGATCCATATGAAGAATTTGGTCCATATGAAGACTTGGATCCATATGAAGAATTTGATCTGGGGTTCCTATTCTTCACAGGTGGTGTCATGATGACATTCACCTTAAGATTTTCAAGGCACTTTTTGGGAACCCAGATTTTCTTCACGGGGGAACCGTTCCTGCAGTTAGTGCCAACATATCTAGCAAATACTTTACCATTCTGATTTTTGAACAGTTTATAATTGGAGTCAAATGACTCATCAGAAGAATGAGGAGATTCACATGTAAAGCCAGATAAAGTAGATGGATCTACTAGAGGTCCCTTTGCAGCAACCCATGAGGTTTTGGGATACTGCTCAGGCTTCCAGTAAGTCCCATCAGTGTTAAGTTTCCTCTCAAAGGCAATACCCTATTTCCTAGGGTTCCTGTTAAGGATCTGCTTTTTAAGCACATCACAAAGAGCCTGATGCCCTTTGAGGCTTTTGTACATGCCTGTCATGTACAATTCCTTCAGCCTTGCATCATCAATGATACTAGCAATGTCCTCAGTTGAGGAATTAGTGATAGCAGAGACAGGTGAAGAATTTTTAACGTTAGAAGCATTTGAACATTCAGGTGAAGAATTAGCAGATTCATGTTCACTGCACTTCAAACATGGAGGAATGAATTCTTCCTGGGAAGCGCTGATTTGTTGAGCAAGTAATGAATTGCGGTCCTTCTGAAGATCTTCATAACTCACTCTTAGCTTTTCAAGATCTTGCTTTCTTTGAAGAAATTCATAAGAAAGCTTCTCATGATCAGATAAGAGAGTGTTATGATGACTTTGAAGAGTGTCAAACTTAGACTAATGTCTCTGAAGACTTTCAGCCAAAGCTTTCGACTGATCCATTTCTTCACCCAACATAGCATCGCTCTTATTTAGCATGTATTGAACTTTTTCCAAAGCTCTTTGTTGTTTAGTGGCAAGGGAAGCAAGTTTGACATAACTAGGTCCAAATTCATCACTAGATTCATCATCACTGGACTCGAATAGGTAGCATTCAGTTACCTTAGCACCTTTTGCCATAAGGCATGGTGTAGAAGATGATGATTCTGGTTCGAATGTCATCGCTTTGAGAGATTCCTTGAAGTCCTCAAACCAAGGATCATGATGGGTTCAATGACCTTCATAGACCTCGGAGAGACGGTACCATATAAGCTTTGCATGATCGAGATGCTTGATGTTCTTGAACTGATTTTGAGATAGACAGGAGCAAATGACATCCTTCGTCGTGAGGTTGAGAAGAGTGTGCTTGCGAATGTCATCAGCGTCCGCCATCTTGCACAGATCGGTAAGACCAATCTCAGTGACGGTCCACAGCTCGATGCTCATTGCCATGAGGCGCTTCTTCATCATGGCCTTCCACTTGGGATACTCGTGACCGTCAAAGATGGGGCATGACACGGTCTTCATTCCTATGGTCGACATATCTAAAACTCCATGCGGTTAACCAAAATCACACAAAACAAGGGAGCACCTTGCTCTGATACCAATTGAAAGTGTGTCATATCAACTACGGGGGGGTGAATAGGCGATTTTTATGAATTCTTCACTGAGGAATTTCAGGGTGAGGAAATTGCTAAGAGAAGAACTACTTGCAGCGGAATAAGTACTCAGATGTAGACATAACAGAACACAAGCATGGTCATCATGATGAAATGAAGACAAGCACAGAGTACAAAAAGCGTAAACATAGGATAGCACAGGACAAAGATAAACAGACTGAAGAAATTGAGCTGAGGAAATTGAGAAAGTCTTCAGTCAAAGTCTTTAAACATATATGAGCAAGCACATAACACAGTTATGAGGAAATGAAAGAGTTGAGGAAATAGAACCAGTAAGCTTGGTGAAGACAATGATTTGGTAGACCAGTTCCAACTGTTGTCTCAGTTGTACATCTGGTTGGAGCGGCTAGGTATTTAAACCTGAGGATACACCCTCACCGTATTCTCCTTGAGCTAAGGTCACACAGACCTCGCCCAATCACGCGTGGTAAGTCTTCAGGTGACTTCCAAACCTTCACAAACTCGGTCACTCGGTGATCCACAATTTCCTCTTGGATGCTCTAGACCATGACGCCTAACCATCTGGAAGAAGCACAGTCTTCTAAGATAACAAGCATCGGATCCACGCAGGATCAATCTCTTCAGTGATGCTCAATCACTTTGGGTTTGTAGGTGTTTGGGTTTGGATTTCCTCACTTGATGATTTTCGTTCAAAGTCCTCGGAGGATGGGTTGCTCTAAAATGACAAGTGTCAGTTTCTCTCAGAGCAGCCAACCAGCTAGTGGTTGTAGGGGGCTGCTATTTATAGCCTAGGGAGTAGCCCGACATGATAAGACATAAATGCCCTTCAATGATATGACCGTTAGGTGGGTAGATATTTTGGGACAGCCGGCGCGTAGCACAGCAACGGTCAGAATTTTGAGTATCAAATACCTCAGGGCTATCATGTTCCTCACTGTTTATGCAATCCGCACTAGTGAATTCCTAATTCCTCAGTCAGAACAAATTCCTTAGAGACCAGAAGAACTTCGTCTCTGTCACTGAAGAAATTGACTGAACTGTATGAGATTTCCAATGGCTTCACCCGAAGGGATTGGTAGGTGTAGAACTTTGAGTTGAGCATCACATGGAAAAAATTTCTTAGTATTTCCTCGACCCCCTTTAACAGTACGGTGTTTCCTATGACTCGAGAAAGAGAAAATGAAACTACGAAAATAAAAGTCTTCATGCTTCATGTTCCTTGAATGATTACCAAGTCTTCATGGTCACACCAATTTCTTCACTTTCAAAGTCTTCAGAAAGTCTTCAGAAATCCAAAATCTTCGGTCGAAGATATTCATTTTTAGGGGTCGACTTTTACTATAAATCTCAAACTCCTCATAGACTTATAGACCTGTGTACACTCATAAACACATTAGTCCCTTAACCTATAAGTCTTCAATACACCAAAATCACTAAGTGGCACTAGATGCACTTACATATATTATTTTTGGGACTAACCTATTAACCCAAGGCCCAGTGCAAATTGTTGTTTTTTGCCTATTTGAGTGTTTCACATAAAAGGAATATCAAACAGAGTCCAAACGGAATGAAACCTTCGGGAGCGTGATTTTTGGAACAAACGTGATCCAGAGGACTTGGAGTGGATGTCAAGAAATGAACAAGGAGGCCACGAGGCAGGGGGCGCGCCCTCAACCCTCGTGGGCCCCTCGTAGCTCCACCGACCTACTTCTTCCTCCTATATATACCTACATACCCCGAAACCATCCAGGAGAACCACGAAACCCTATTTCCACCGCCGCAACCTTCTGTACCTGTGAGATCCCATCTTGGGGCATGTTCCGGCGCTCCGCCGGAGGGGGAATCGATCACGGAGGGCTTCTACATCAACACCATAGCCTCTCCGATGATGTGTGAGTAGTTTACCACAGACCTTTGGGTCCATAGTTATTAGTTAGATGGCTTCTTCTCTCTCTTTGGATCTCAATACAAAGTTCTCCTCAATCTTCTTAGAGATCTATTCGGTGTAACTCTTTTTGTGGTGTGTTTGTTGAGATCCGATGAATTGTGGGTTTATGATCAAGATTATCTATGAACAATATTTGAATCTTCTTTGAATTCTTTTATGTATGATTGGTTATCTTTGCAAGTCTCTTCGAATTATCAGTTTGGTTTGGCCTACTAGATTGATCTTTCTTGCAATGGGAGAAGTGCTTAGCTTTGGGTTCAATCTTGCGTTGCTCGATCCCAGTGACAGAAAGGGAAACGACACGTATTGTATTGTTGCCATCGAGGATAAAAAGATGGGGTTTATATCATATTGCTTGAGTTTATCCCTCTACATCATGTCATCTTACCTAATGCGTTACTCTATTCCTACGAACTTAATACTCTAGATGCATACTGGATAGCGGTCGATGTGTGGAGTAATAGTAGTAGATGCAGGCGGGAGTCGGTCTACTTGTCACGAACGTGATGCCTATATACATGATCATGCCCAGATATTCTCATAATTATGCACTTTTTTATCAATTGCTCGACAGTAATTCGTTCGCCCACCGTAATACTTATGCTATCTTGAGAGAAGCCACTAGTGAAACCTATGGCCCCCGGGTCTATTTTCCATTATATAAGTTTCCAATCTATTTTTACTTTCAATCTTTATCATAAAAATACCAAAAATATTATCTTATCATCTCTATCAGATCTCACTTTTACAAGTGGCCATGAAGGGATTGACAACCCCTTTATCGCGTTGGTTGCAAGGTTCTTATTTGTTTGTGTAGGTACGAGGGAGTTGTGTGTAGCCTCCTATTGGATTGATACCTTGGTTCTCAAAAACTAAGGGAAATACTTACGCTGCTTTGTTGCATCACCCTTTCCTCTTCAAGGGAAACCAACGCATGCTCAAGAGGTAGCATGGGGCTCGAACACGTACTCAATGGGCGTGCACCGGCGAGACGGGCGCACTCCGGCCTCCGGGCGTTCACCATCTACTCCTCCTTGCCACCTGATAGCTTAACAACGACCCGTTATGGTGGATGCCACGTGTCAGTTACCCTTCCATGATAATTTTGGTATTGCCATGGAACACTTCCATGACACGTCATTTATCATCATGGAAGTGGATACTTTCGTGATGATAATTTTGGTATTGTCATGCAACACTTATACGACAACACATATATGACTATCTTGATTCTGTCATAAAATCACCATGGATGTATATGCATGACAGAAAGCGTGACATATTATGACAAACACGTATCGTCACGGAAGTGTTTTCTTTGTAGTGGGGGATACGAAGGGGTACTCCTTGGATCGGTGGTGGGATGTTGGGTACCAATGACGACCACGTACGGATTGGGCTTTAACAGTACAAATTGTTTGAACGACTATGAAATGTCACGAGGCCAAACTAGTAGTGCTACAAGGGAAAAATAATGATCATACACTTCTTGTACTTTGATATTGACTTCAATTCAACTTTAATTGAAGTTTTCCCACCATTAAAAATCTGCATGGAGTCCGTAGGCCTCACTTGATCTGAATAGTGACGGTCCAACATTGTCATTTTGAATAATCGTGTGTAAACCTTTTCCCCTGCTATCTACTACCTTCGTCTAGGTGAATAAGTCATTCGCATAGTTTTAGATCATCGATTTGAGAAATTAAATATGTGTTATATGTCATCAAAAGCATATCATTAGATTTCTACACGGATGTAGTTTCCAAATATATATATTTTTGTCACATATAATACATATTTAGATAGTTAAATCATTGACCTAGAACTAAGTGAATGACTTATTCACCAAGACGGAGGTACTAGCTGGTACCTCATACTTTGCAACATTGTCACGACAATCATGGTTGCATCACTTTATACAAAATCATCATTCTTAAATTAAAATTTACCAAAGTGACCCAAAAAATAAGCAGATAGATGTATGTTTACCAAATTATTTCTCAAAAGGGTAGTACTTGTAAGATCGCCAAACCAATATAAAAAGATTTAAATTTTCCAACAGGTGGACCAATCAAGGGAGAACTAACACTTACCACATAGGAGAAGATTGCAACACTGGCAGAAAGGGAGTTGCTGAACCCTTCCTATAGGCCGATGGGAACGGTGAAAGCGGTGAAGGTTACTGAATACGACGACGACATGATCCCTCGAACCCCACCAGCTTCTTCGCGTCCCGCAAGTTCACTTTGTACCTATGCGCTCATGGACATAGTGATATATGGCTTAGATCATCAAGCAGTGATGCGAAATGACGCACTTTGTGCTTCTTTCAGGTGTATCAGGCATCAGTTAAGCCCAACAGAAGCGACAACTGAGCAATGGTCTACAGCCTACATCAGATGCGTATGATTTCCACTAACAAAGAAGATTCCCACACCGTTCAAACTAAGGGCACATATACATAATTACATATACATCTCATTTTTTATTGGGATCTTGTGTGGTTGTACTTATTAAACATGTCCACTTTGGAAACCTGTGTTATGGAAGTGATGTAGAACAAATAAGATAGAAGTTGTTGTGTCGTGGTCCAATTTATGTTAGAACTGTCTCCAAACCAAATTGAGGAGAGAAAATAAGAGCAATCACAGGAAGCAGAGGCACATGTTTATTGGACAATATTACCCTCTTCGAAGATTTTATGGGAGGGTGTGCCCATTTTTTGTCCTTTCTACGTTTTCTGATCATATAAGACCGATGAGGACATGCCTTCGCATATTGGAAGCCTATTTTTTTCTATTTCTATGCCCGTTAAATTATGTGAATCAATGAGAACCAATGATCATACCAATGCAAACAACCACAATTGACGAGGCTATGCGCAATATTTTTATTACACACCAAAAGAGGACAAATACATTATGCAAATGCCATTCAGCTGACATCGTTCTTTGCTTTATTCAATTATTCCCATTATGGGAATGTTCTTACACTGAAGGCCTAGGTACTTGCCAGGGGTGGAGGTCGTAGCTTTATGACTGGAACAAGGTAACCTGCAAAATTTTCATTCTTCGCATCATGATGATGAACATAAGCAATTATAGTAAAGTGTGCACATATATCAACGCATGCGCAAAAAAAGATGTGTGTGTGTGTGTGTGTCTGTGTGTACAAATATAACAATATATATACCAACCTGCACAATGAGTGTGTGGGTGCAACCCTTTGCCGCATACATGTGTCATACGGGCGAACTTGGGTAGACTAATCCTAGTCAGTTCGTGAGCGGTGAACCGATCACAAACACAATGGATGTCCGTCACACCTCTCATTGTAACACAACATAGGGTCCACGGTTGCGGAACCTGGTTACCAAGATTCTTTTCGATGAAACCCGAGCAGTCTTGGATCACGTTATTTTTATCGATGGTGCAGTGATGTACTCCATGAATTGCTTGTGCATTGCGCGAACAAGAATAGATAGCCAAAAAGACTAGGAGGCACAACACTCCAGCTACTTTACAGTTGGTCATGTTCTATGTTGTGTAGTACTGTCGGTATGTTTTAATGCATGACTTTTGCACCACTCGGCCTCTTATATAGCGGTTTTAGTGCAAGTTTCAGAATTGGACTATTTTTAATTAGTTGAGAGATATGTGACTTGGATATGTTCTAACTTAATGTAGGCACATCTAACTCTTGTATCAAATGGTTGGCAATGGATACGTGGATGCAGCCTAATAATTGTTGGCGATGGAGTAGTTGATTTCAAACGCTTAATAGATATGCATACCCAACTTGGGTGTGTTGATATTTAATGTAGGCACATGTGTGGTTCCTGTAGTATCAAATTGATAAAGGATACTTCTAATTAAATGTAGTTAGGTGCATCCAATTCTTGTATCAAATTGACGATAAAGGATACGTGGATATATTTTAGTATTTATATATCTATTTCTATCTATCTATCTGTATATATTTTAGTATCTATATCTATATCTATATCTATCTATACTTATACTAATACAAACTTCCTAGATATTTTCATATTAATCGATGAAAACAGGAAAAATAGAAACCGTTGATTTTGTGGGCCAGAATTATTAAGGTTGAGATCTATCAGTAAATCCCTTGGATGTTTCAATTGAAAAGAAAACTGGGATATAAATCGGCCAGAAAAGGAATAGATGTGATCCAATCTAACCAACGTTCAGATTCCACAAGATAGATGAGAAGTCGTCCAATACTCAAAATCAGGACCGTGTTTCTCTGTTACTAACCTAGCCACAACCTGTTTTGTATATCGAAATTGCTAAGTAGGAGTAACATCTAGATGTTTTTAAGCATGTCAAATCTAAGTTTTTAATCATTGAATCTATTCCACTTCAAATCTCGTACAGATTTAGATTCGCACCGCGTGTGTCCCTCGTCGCTAGTCGCGCACGTCGCTGTCGCCCGTTCATGCGTTGCTTTTCTTTTCTTTCTTTTTTCTTTTGAGGGGTGCTCTTTTACTTTTGTTGGTCCAGCCTCTTGTGCATGGGCCAGCTGTATTTTTTTTTTGTCTTTTCTAGGCAGTGTTGTCGAAGAGGATATCTGTTTTTAGGCCCATATTACTAATCGGCTCCGTTCATGTAATTTTGTCCAGCAAGTCGACTCGCGGGAGCTCCTACTCAGCGCTTTAAGCGCCCGTTAGCGCTGCTGGCGCTCGCAGGCGCGACGTAGCGGGCCGCCTGCGAGGCGTAGCGGGCCGGCCAGAAATAGCTCCTACTCAGCGCTTTAAGCGCCCGTTAGCGCTGCTGGCGCTCGCAGGCGCGAAGTAGCGGACCGCCTGCGAGGCGTAGCGGGCCGGCCAGAAATAGCTCCTACTCAGCGCTTTAAGCGCCCGTTAGCGCTGCTGGCGCTCGCAGGCGCGACGTAGCGGGCCGCCTGCGAGGCATAGCGGGCCGGCCAAAAATTTGCTGAAAAATCCAACGCGATGAAAAAATTAAAGAATAAATCAGGAGAAGCGGGACTCGAACTGCAACCGCTAAGGGGGATGATAGGCGCCGGTGCGCCGGCCCAAACTTTGGGCCGGTCGCACCCCAGCCATACGATGCAAGCTACGGAGCCGTTAGATTCCGCCCGACGCCCAGCTCACCCCGTGCCCTTACCCTTCCTCCTGCTCGTGCCCGTTGACCAAATCTACAGATGGTCCCCCGCCGCGACACCGCTCCTCGCCGGAGGCAGCGCCGCTCGCCCCTCGACCGGATTAGTCGGTGCACCGCCGGCCCCGGCACCAAAAAGGACTCGTCTCTTGCTCGTCGGCCACCCGTGCCACCTGCACTCATCCCTCGGCCGCCACATGACATTGACGCCTGCAGCTCGCCCATCGGTCGGTTCCAGCTCTAGTCGCCATGGTTGCAACATCCCTGAGGCACCGCCAGCGTCTCCGCTCGTCACCGTCATTCAGTTCGAAGCACCTTGTCCTCGGCAAAAATACAAACTTCATTAGTTTGCGAGTAGTAGCAAAATCACATGCTGGTTGCAGCAAAAAAATCATCGAATCCAGCAAAAAAGAACCACCATTGCGTCGACCACTTGCAAAAATTCTCGTGTATATTCCCAGCAAAAGTTCTTATGGGTTCCAGCATTTTTTTGCCGGTTCCAGCAAAACACATCTCGACGCCGTCCCGTTGCATCACCGAGCAATAGAGGTTGCAACCTTTTCTCTGTTCGCTTCCAGCAAAAAAAACTATATGGTAGTAGCACCGTACCTCGACGTCTTCACCCCGGCAGCTGCTGGTTGCAGCAAAAATAGAAGATGGTTCCAGCATCTCCAGGATCCGGTTCCAGCAAAAAAACTCTTTGGTAGTAGCACCGTACCTCGCCTTCTTCACCCCCTGGCGGTTGCTGATTGCAGCAAAAGTGGACGATGGTTCCAGCTCCAGAGAACACCGCTTCCAGCATATTGTGTGGCCGGTTGCAGCTTTCCGGTCAGTGAGGTCCTGGCCTTGCCGGTTGAAGCTCATCGCTTGAACGGCTCCACCACCACCACCGTCGTCCGGGATGCAGCTCTCACTGAAGGAAATCGAAAGCTAGCCATGGCGACTAGCGCGTTCGGCTGCGGCGACCATGGAGAGGAGCGCTCAAAGCCAGCCATGGCGTTCGCTCGCAGCTGCCGCAAGGTTGCTTGCAGCGGCCAGGACGCGTCGCGCGCCAGCTTTTTGTGCCCCTCCTCACCTTATTTTGCTGCAGGGAAGAAGGAAGGGGATGGGCAGAGGAGGAGATGGAAGGGAGAGAAGAAACGTGACGCTAGGAGGGGTGTGGCTGAAGGTAGGGGATGAAGTGCGAGGGGAAAAGATAAGGCAGGAAGGGGCGGTCTGCCTGGATCCACCAAATACACGCGTCTCGCGCGGGGGGGTGATTGCGTGGGCGCATGAAGCCAGCGTGGTGTCGCGACCGGAGGAAAGTTCGTACGGTGCGCCGTTCTCCAACGATTCCCAACCGCTAATGCCAACAGCATAGAGTGCTAACCACTGGACCATGCTTGACTTTCTTGTGTAAAGTGAGGAAACAAGTCTACTTAACCTTTCCTTCAGTACAAGTTAATTGACTTGAGGAGGAAACATACTTGGTCTAATAATCATGAGGATCCCACTTATGCCTTATTAGACAGGGTACTAATTTCCACCTCATGGGAGGATAAATATGCTTTGGTTTACATTGAAGACTTGCCCAAAGAGCTCTCTGATCACACTCCACTGCTCGTGAAAACTGGAAATGCACCTGCAAAAACTTCAGTTTTCATGTTTGAAAACAGTTGGTTTCAAAGGCCAGATTTAAATGAGATAGTTAGGAAGGTGTGGGAAACAAATTTTCCTGGAAGTTCCATCTTGGACAGGTTTCATAACAAAATGAAAGAGCTGAGGAAGGTTTTGAAAGGGTGGAATTTGAATATTGAAGCAATTTTTAGAAGAAAGAAAAAAGAAATCTTAGAGGAATTGAATAGATTAGACAAAATGGAAGAAGAAGAGAAGCTATGTGATAATGACAAGGAAATAAAAAAAGTTTGCCATGAGTCTCTGAAGGAAATCCTTAAAGAAGAAGAAATCAGGTGGCTTCAGAGATCTCATGACACAGAGTTACAGAAGGGAGATGCTAACACTAAATATTATCATGCTAAAGCGAATGGCATACTTAGAAAAAATAGAATCATTAAGCTTGTGCATGATGATGGTGCGATTGAAGGGCAGGAGAATTTGAAGAAGTATATCACCCAGTTTTACAAATAACTTTTTAATGAACCTGAGATCAAGACTTTAAACATGGACTCCAGTGGTGTGGAAACACTCACTGCAAATGAACAGGAATTCCTTGTCAAGAAATTCACAATGGACGAACTGAAAAAAGCTATCTTTGGCATGGAGAAGAACAAGGCGGCTGGTCCGGATGGTTTTAAAATTGAATTCTATCAACATTTTTGGGAGCTTGTTAAAGATGATTTGTTGGCACTTCTTGAGGAATTTTACGAACATAATTTAGATCTAGACAGGCTGAATTATGGATTGATTTCTCTTTTGCCTAAAGGGAGTGATGCGGATAAGATACAAAAATATAGACCAATTTGCCTCTTGAATGTTATTTTCAAGATAATCACCAAAATTTTGGTGAATAGATTGATTATAATAATTTCTGGAGTAATTAGAGATTCTCAAACTGCTTTTATAAAAGGAAGGTACATTTTAGAAGGGGTTCTGGTGTTACATGAAACCTTGAACTCTATGCACAAAGCAAAGAAGCGACGGGTTCTTTTTAAGATTGATTTTGAGAAGGCGTTTGACAAGGTTAAATGGCCTTTTCTTTTTCAAACTCTTAAAATGAAAAAATTCCCAGACAAATGGATAAATTAGGTAATGAAAACTGTGATGGGAGGAAAGGTAGCTGTTAAGGTGAATGGAGAAATCGGACCTTATTTCAAAACACATCAAGGATTGCGGCAGGGTGACTCGATGTCACCCTTGCTTTTTGATCTTGCTGTGGATAATTTAGCTATTTTGATGGATAGAGCGTTTGAAGGGGGTCTGGTCTGTGGCCTGGCCAAAAATCATGAAGAGAATGATGTTTGCATTCTGCAATATGTAGACGACACTATACTCCTCTTCCAAGATGACTTGGAACAGGATAGAAACATCAAGAGAATCCTAGGCATTTTTGAAATCATGTCGGTACTGAAAATCAACTTTCATAAAAATGAAGTAATATGTGTGGGCTTGGAGGATGATAGTGCTAAACTTTTTGAGGAGATTCTCACTTGCAAAAGAGGGGCACTTCCGTTTAAGTACCTTGGAATCCCAGTCGATGTTCGTAGGTTGAAGAATAGTGATTGGAATCCTTCAGTTAACAAAACTGAGAAGAGAATGGGGGGCTGGCTAGGGAGGTTTCTTAACATGGCTGGATGTACGACCCTGATTAATTCTTCCCTGACTAGCCTAGTCCTTTTTATGATCTCCTTTTATGGGTTACCAAAGGGAGTCAAAAAAAGATTGGACAGGCCCAGATCGAGTTTCCTTTGGAGTGGTGAGGAAAACAAACATAAGTATCATCTAGTTGCCTGGGAGAGAGTGTGCAGACCAAAAGATTTAGGTGGTTTGGGGATTTTAGATTTGGATTTTATGAATATTGCACTGCTATCCAAGTGGTTGTGCAAGCTTTTTAATGAAGAAAGCTTATGGCAAAGATTGTTGTGGGATAAATATGTTAAGAACTCCACCCTCGGACAGGTTAATAAAAAACAAGGTGACTCACATTTTTGGCAGGGATTGCTAAGATGCAAACCTTTGTTTTTGAACTGTTGCAGATTTAAGGTGGGAAATAGAAAAAAACCAGATTTTGGGAAGATTTATGGCTGGGGAAACAGAGGTTATTTGATGCTTTTTCTAGTTTATACAATATTTCTGTAAATCAACACATTACAGTGCATGAAGTTGTTTCCTCCAAAATGTCTACTCTTCGTTTTAGAAGAGCTTTGGTGGGGCAAAGAGAAATTCAATGGCGGGACATGACTGAATTGTGTAGATTAGTGAAGTTAACCGAGGAGAGTGATAAATTGCACTGGATTCCTGCCAAAACAGGGGTCTTTAGTGTGAAATCTTTCTACTTTGTTCTTCAAATAGGAGACAAATGGCCTAACAGTTTTCTTTGGAAAGTTAAAATTCCTCCAAAAATCAAAACCTTTGTCTGGTTGGTCTTGAATAAGAGTATACTAACTAGAGATATTGTGTTACATAGAGGAGGGAAATGTGAAACGAAATGTCTTTTTTGTAACGAAAAAGAATCAATCAACCACCTTTTTTCGGTGTCCGCTTGCTAGATATATGTGGAACGTAGTCAGTTATTGCACTGGGTTCAGTTGTGATTTCAGTGACATGGACACGTGCATACATATCTGGTTAGATGCTTTTGGGAAAGAAAATCTTTGTCGGGATAGCAACACTAATCTGGAGCATTTGGAAAGCTAGAAACTCAGCGTGTTTTCAACATGTTTGGCCTAATGATCCTAGTGTCTTGATGTTTAGAATGTTGCATTGGATTAATGATTGGAGTTGCTTGTAGGTGAAAGAGGACGCAAAAGTGGAGCTGCAACGGGGTGCAAAGCTGCTGGATCGAGTCGCCAGTGATCTATTTCAGTCAAGACGAGGATGGGCGACTTGGGTGCCAAGACTGGAGGATGGTTGAAGCCGGAGTTTAGATAGTTCACTCATCTTGTTGCCTGAGGGTTTTTTGATTTCCTTTGCTGTAATAAGATAGTCTAAGGATTTTTTGGTGGTCTTTCCTTCCCTCTACGTGTTGTCAGCAGGCGGGAGTGATGGGAGGAGTATGCTACGCGCTTGTGTAGATTTCTTTCTTAGCAGGCGTTGAAGGTGGCCGGTTGTGTTGCGTTTTGGTTGTATGGAACTACTTGGTTTCTTTAATGAAATCGGGGTAAAGATCCCTTTCTTTCAAAAAAAAGTTAATTGACTTGAAAAAACTTTCATCGATTCTGAATTGAGAAAATCTCGAATTTGAAAATAGTTCACGAGGTTATGAAAAAAGTTCATCCAATTTGAATGAAAAAAATCGCGAATTCAAAAGTAGTTCACTGGGTTTTGAAAAAAGTTCACGGATTTGAAGAAAAATCAGTGATTCTAAAAAAAGTTCACGTATTTGAAAAAAAGGTTCATTAAATTGAAAAAAGTTCATCCATTTTGAAAAAGTAGTTCACTGGGTTTTGAAAAAAGTTCACGGATTTAAAAAAAGTTTATTAAAATTGAAAAAAGTTCATCCATTTTGAAAAAGTAGTTCACTGGGTTTTGAAAAAAGTTCACGGATTTGAAAAAAAGTTCATCAAAAATGAAAAAAGTTCATCCATTTTAAAAAGTTCATCAATTCTCAAAAAAGTTCACAAAATTTAAAAAGAGTTCATTGATTCATAAAAATAAAAATAAGAAATGTTCACGCATTTGCAAAAGAAAAAGGAAACAAAAGAGAAACAGAGAAAAAACAAGAAAAAGACAAAATACACGGGCATTGCGATCTTTGGAAAGAATAAGAACAGGAAAACGAAGTAAACTTTCACAAGCGGGTTGTTGTCTGAGTGGTTACTGCGTTGTTCTGCGAACGTTTAGGTCCCTGGTTTGAATCCAGAACAACGCTAACTTTTTATCAGCTTTTTCTAGAAAGAAACCAGAAGATGGACCGGGCCCAACTAGCCGCGCCCTGCAGGTGCCAGTTTGCGAGCAGGCGCATAAGCGGCAAATAGGATTCCCCTCAACTCGCAGCGCAGGCCGCGTACTTTTCTTACTTGTCCGCCACTACTAGAAAAACCCTAGCAGTAGCGTGGGTTTTTGTCTAGCGGTAACACGGGTAGGCGCGCTATTAGTACGGTGCTACAGCTAAACATTAGCGGTAACGTGGTTCCTACATGTGCTACTGCTAACTCAGATAGTAGTAGCCACAACTAGGAAAAGCCTATTAGTGGCGCTGATTTAGAGGTTAGCAGTAGCACGGGCTATAGCTAACTTTTAGCAGTAGCGCGGGATAAAACCCCCGTGTCTGCTAACTTAGTTAGCAGCAGCGTGGGTCTCTCCGGCGCTACCAATAAATAGCAGTGGCGTGTCCAATAACCCCATGCTACTATTATTCGTCTGTATTTTTTTTGTTTTATGATATATTTATACACTGTTATACAAATTCATGGGCTCATAGTTTAGGGGCAAACGGGTCTGGTGTCTCCTCCGAGGAACTGCATTAGAAGCGTTTTAATCCAGACTTAAACGCTAGGCCTCCGCCTGAAGGCCTTCAGGCGCTCCGACTCAGCATTTGTTCTGAGTTTGTACCGTCACTATCCGAGTGTTTTCAACGTTGATATCTTCCTGGGCCTTGGTCATATGTTCCCTAAGCTTTCACGATCTCTGGGTTGCGCTTCGCTTGGTTTTCCGCCGTGACCTCTGTCCCCATTAAGGTTGTCAAAGTATCCATCAACTCAGATAAGACTTGAGCCGGAGGCCTGGCTGACCCGAATCCTGAGGGGCTAGTTGTTGCTGTCGCTCCAACCGCCGTGTTGGTAAGAGTCGGCGCCATGCCTGCCATCACCGGCGGAGCTACTGCAAGCCCAAATGGGCCATGGCCCGCCCAACCCTTAGGAAGAACAGTGAGGAGTTGAGACTCGAACGGGCCGTGAGAGAAAAAATAGTAGGCTCTTCTTTGTACTGGCCCACCAAGAGTTGAGACTGTAGCTCCGCCACTGCCTGCCATGAAGATGGCGGCTTGGCTCGGCGGCTCGTAGGGGTCCGGAATACTTTTCCATCGGAGCAGCCCCTAAGCCCGCCGTCTTGAAACTGGTAGATTGACTCCATCTCTCCGGTCGAGGACTCCTCACCTAAGTAGATGAGAGTCTCTCCTCCAGATGCAGAATCTCCTGCAATTTCCACACCTTGCGTGAAGCCCACGAAAACATGCTTTCACCCGACTTGGACCCGGGTGGGTTGTGTGCGCCGAGCCGGCTCGACAATGTCGGTGCAGAGGTCCGGCTCAGGTTCAGATCCGCCGATCTTGCCGATGAAGACATGGATTCTGCCGAAGGGGACCCGGTACCCGTACTCCATTGAGTCGGCCTCGGGGCCCCAGCCAGCGTCGTCGATGTAGAGCTTGCCGTGGCGACTTTTGGTCATCCTACCAACGCGCGTATCCTTCAATCCCCGGAAAAAAGCCCTTCAAGAACTCAAAACCACCGTGCGCTGGCCCACGGTGGGCGCCAACTGTAGTGGTTTTGTCACGGCAGATGTCCTAGTGAAAAGGACTTAGTCACGAGGCCATCGCAACGGTGATTAGCTTGTCGGGGTTGAGCGGGTCGAAAGACACAGATTTACACAGGTTCAGCCCCTCATGGTGGAGGTAAAAGCCTACTCCTGCTCTTGTTGCTTTTTTGCTTGAGTACCGATTACAAGGGAGCGGATTTTCTTGGCCTAGCTATCGATTGATTGTAACTTGCCCTATTCTATACCAGGGACTCGCCTTTATATGTAGGTCGAGGCCACCAGCTTACACGAGTCCGGGTCGGGTCATATGTTTCGTGACCGATCCTAACTCTAGGTCACCTTGCCTTCTATGACAAGTCATCATTGGGCGGCTTACTTCCAGGCCACGCGCCGTCTTCTGGCCTTGAGCCTTAAGCCGGCCCGTCTTATGAGCCGGCCATCCAGCCCTGCGTCTTGATCCCTTGGGCCCGTTCGAGGACCATCTTCGAGAGTCGCCAACGGCCTAACCCAATCCTTTCAGGGCGGGTCATACCGCGTGATTATATCCCCAACACTTTCAGTCTCACAGAAAATCAGCAACAACCAAAAAACACCGGAATTCTATGAATTTCAGTTATTTTGATTAGCGTTTGAGCGAAAGACCGAAATATTCACTTGAAATCAAGCAAAAATTTCATGCATACTGCTAAAATTGCTGAAATATTTTAGCTGAAAGGTAAATATTCTAGTGGCTGCTGAAATCAATGAAATTCTGTAAGTTTCTTCGAAATCTCACCGGAAGCGAAAACCATACTCCAAACGTGTTGTTCGCGGACATTTGATCCCCTCTGAACTGTGATCCTGGAGTTGGCTATTCGAGCTCGGCCAGCCGAGCTCAGCCTCCGCAGGCTCCCTCTGCTTCCCTGCCGCCCAAGCATCGACCGCCGAATGAGAAAGAACACGTGACAATGACATTTGACATGGTCGATCGGCTCGCGCTGGCGTGCCGGGGCCGCTGCAGCCGTCGGCCATGTCTGCCACGGCGCCGGAGCCCAAGGGCGCGAACGCGGTGCCTGGGTCGAGCACGTACTCAGTGCTGCGTGCGCCGGCGAGACGGGCGCGCTCCGGGCGTCCCCCATCTCCTCCTCCTCCTCCTCCTGGCAACTCCCTTCGTCATTGCAAGTGGGACCACGCCGTCAGTGGCTGGCGAACCATCAAACTCCCGGATAAGATTTCCAAGCCAAGGGAAAGGGAAAGAGCAGAGCGGAGGCGATGGCCGCAACCTGCTCGCTCCGTTCCGTCGTCCGAGCTCCGCCGCCTCCGCGGGGCCTCGCCGGGGCCAGGAGGGCGGTGCGCTGCTGCAGCAGCGCCGCTCCCACCGGCGCCTCCACATCAAAGGTCAGCGCGCCCGCCCCTAACCACGCATTTGGCTCTCGATTGGGGATCTCCTCGATTGATCCCTTTGCTGCTGATCTGCTTTATACTGGTAATTCGTTAGAAGCTAACCCACTGGTTGTGGATCTCGCATTGGCTGTGCAGCTCGTCCTGGAGGTCAAGGAGAGGCTCCAAAGGGAGCATCCGGGCCTCCCGACGGGCAGGAGCGGCAGGGATGACGACGAGATGATCCTCTGGTTCTTGAAGGACAGGAAGTTCGCTGTAGATGAAGCCGTCCCCAAACTGGCCAAGGCCATCGTATCCTCCCCTACAAAATGCTGATACATATTAGTTTAGCTCCTTTCTTTCCAGTTTTCACAAAGATCCTAGTAGTGTTTCAGTGTATGCTTGCTTCTGAGCTACTCCGTAACAATTTTACAGTTCGGTTACGCATCGCTTGCCTAAGTTCTCGTTGTCAAGCCTGATTATTTTGCTTGTTAGAGTCTCACACACTCTTACTCAACGGCTGCAGTAAATATATAGTATTTCAAGGTAACTAGATTCTTGGGTATATATACGAACATTCAATTGCGAGGGACTTGCAACAGTCTCAACTTGAAGAACAGAGGCGAATTCTCCCAAGCAATCTACAAAAATATAATTCGGAGCAACTGTTTTTACCAATTGCACAATGTCTGTTTACTCCGAGGGACTTCTTATCCCTGACAAAAGGAGTCGCATTGGTTCCCAACATGAGGATTTTTCCTAAAGATGATGTAGTTTCATGGAGGGCCTAGCATTTTGTCCATTAAATTGTAATCAATATGAATAATAGTCTTTCGTATTTTGCGACTTAAGCTTTCCTTCATCTGCACTAGAAATGGCGTCAGGATTTCCGCGTGTCGGAATTATCAGAAGAATCAGTGAAAGGATTGTACCAAACTGGCAAAGCATATGTGCATGATTCTTTTGACATCAACGGCAGGCCTGTGCTAGTAGTAGTGGCAGCCAAACATTTCCCTTCTGTAAGTTTCCCACATCTGAATTTCAAGACAAGTTTCTGAACAAACTGATGTTCCTTCCCCTGGATGAAAATACACACACTTGCTAAGTGTTAGAAAATCAAATGAGAAAGTAATGATGCAGAGTTATGCCTTGACTAGTGATAAACTATGAGGCAAAACTTTTGAGAGTAAATACAAATTTAAATTGTTCACTTCAATCTGAACTGGCATACCTGTTGGCTCTATTTATTCTGCAATTTATCATTATGATGTCTTTTGTGAATTAGATGCCTTTTTTATTAATTATATGACTGATTGGTCACAATACTGCTATTACAGAAACAAGACTCACTTGAAAATGAGAAGCTATGTGCCTTTTTGGTCGAAAAGGCTTTACGTAACCTTCCCATGGGAACAGATAATATACTTGGAATTTTCGATCTTCGAGGCTTTGGTGTAGAAAATGGTGATCTCCAATTCTTAAAGTTTTTGGTAAGCTCAATCCTTTTCTTAGCCGATGCCATCATTTTCCCTGATTGTGTTGGCAGCTGTAAGACATTAACGAAGCAATCCAGATGAGTCACATACGTTTTGAATATTATTCATACTCCTTTCATTAAATCTATCGAACATAAAATAAAAGTTGATTTGTTAGAATACTTTGATCTGCAAAGACTGCAATGGTATATGAGATTTCAAATGATATAATTGCCTCATTGCCATTTCTATATCCATTTCCAAGAAGAAAGTGGCGATGGTTGAAAGACAATGTTTTCTATATACCCTCGAACAGCAAATTTTATTTACATGCAAAGGCATCTAGAGTTATTTTTCTGACGGGGTCTTGCATGGATATCCTGTACTTTCAAGATTTTGAAGCCTTTATAGCTGTCGCACCTTTGCGTACAACTAGTTCATTAGAGCAGCTCCAATAGATGATGTAGATGCAAAAATAACTAACTTTTGCATCTCCGAGGCCCAAAAACCCCTCCCCAACAGATGATGTAGATGCAAAAAAAAATAAAAAATCTCCGCCTCCCTGAGATGTAAACTAAACACCTCGCGATGCAAATTTGCATCTCCACCTACAGTAGATGTAAAAACGGCAGTCGCGTGCCAATCGCCCAACTGCCTTCATTTGGCTTCCGCGCGACCGCCGCCCGTTCGCCCGACTGCCGGCCGCCGCCATGGCCGATGCCAATGACCCCGCCGCGTCCTCCTTCGCCGCTTGTCTGGCCCACCTTGCTGCAGCCGCCGTCGGCGCGACCATGGTCCCCAATTTGGCCTCCGCCTCCATGCCGCCCCGGATTTGCCCCACCTCAGCCGGTCGCCGTCACGCCGGAGCTGCGTGCGAAGAAGCAGCGGGACGCCAAGCCACGCGGTGGAGGCGTGAAGCGGCAGATGGCGTGGGGGCGCAACCCGGTGGCGAACCAACCTTGGCCGGCCAAAATTTCGAAGCCAGAGCGGCTGCGGTGGGCGATTGGCTGCGGCCGTGGCTTCCTCCTCCGGCCAAAGAGGCCCTCCTCCACCTCCGCCGCCGTCCCTACGCCGTTCCCCCGAATGGTGCCGCGCCGCCGCCGTCCCCATTGCCGCTGCCCCGATTCGGCCGCCGCCCACTAGTTTTTACATCTCCATTTTGCATCCCTATTGGAGTTGCAGTTTTACATCTCCGTTTTGCATCATCCGTTGGAGTTGGCCCTTTGCAAAAAGCACTTCTATTGGAGATGCTCTTACTGTTGTGAATGGATGTTAATTTCCAGAGATTTTTCAGATCGATGTGTTCTACTATTACTATCCCAAGCGGCTTGGCGAAGTTCTATTTGTGGATGCACCATTTGTGTTTCAGCCAATGTGGCAGCTTGTTAAACCTCTGCTGAAACAATATGCCTCCTTGGTCAGTACTGTTTTACTTTTATTTGAATGGTCTTGATCAGTACTGGTTCTCTCAAGACATCTCATCAAATGATTTAACCTCTAATAGTTGTTGCTTGTTCTGTATATAAGGTAAGATTTTGTGATGCCGAGACCGTGAGAAAAGAGTACTTCACAGAAGAAACCGTGCCTCCCGATTTCCGCCGTTAGGCGTCATGGTTTCTGAATCCTGAGCTGTCATACTGTTAATGGCTGGTGGCCAGATTCTGTGGAAGGTCAGTTCAGTGCTGATTTCCTCTGTTTCTCCCTTTCTTCGTCCTTCTGTCGGTTTATTTTTCTCCAGCAGTATAAACAAATCCAGACATGAACTGTGAGCTGGACCATGAGTAATGTGTGCCAAGGCCGATTCGATGGGGTCACAGTCTCACAGATCATAGAATGCTAGCTGATGTTACAGCGTTGCAACCATGGTGGTGACGAGAGCTGTAATCTTCAATCACCGTTTGACCACTGGAACCGGCGGAACGTTGGACGCCATATGTGAAGGCAGGCCATGGCCATCCTTTGCTGGTGCCACCGTCGGATGTCTCATAAACTTTTCGCCCGCGGATTTGTTTTCGGGAAATGTTTGAAGGTTGGGTGTTGTGGCTGGACAACTATCTTCTAGTACTAAGTTGTGGTTGGTGTAAATAGTTTGAAGATTTGTCAACGCGGAATAAATTTTTGTAACAAGTTTCTGGAATAAAATGGTTATCTCAATAATACCGAGTTTGAAGGATTTTCCCCTTTTTTGCGCTTTGAAACCCCATGCATTGATTTTTGAGGTCACATGTTTTTCAGGGGAATGCGTTGAAACCCCAGGCATTGTTGCAAGGCCATGGCTATGCACTCCAAAAACAATCTCACGTTGGTTGGTATCCTGCAAAAAAGCTTTAAGGGGTATAACTTAAAGATGAGCGCCGTCATGTGGATTCCAGGCTGATATATTTCAGTTGGAAACATAAAATTTGAAAGCAAAATCACTATCAACCAGATTTGGCCGGGGAGAGAGCTCAGCGCAAGCAATTGACCCAAGCAGGAACGCCACCGGCCCAGCGCAGCGAGTGAACCCTGCGGTCACCTCCGATCCGGGGCTTGTCCCACCCATCCAGGCATTGCTTGACACGGACGCCGCGGTGCGGTGCGGTCACACCGCCACACGTCGGGCGGTGAGACGTGAACAAGCGGCATCATGGGAGCGGCAAGGCTCACGGGCGGCCTGTGCGGTGCGCGCGCCTGGTCCCCCGGCCCCCGCCACGCTCGCTCGCCCGCCTGCCATAAGGATCCCACCCCGCGCACACTGTCCCGGCATACTGCCGCGCTCTGCATCCCGATCCAGACACAGACACACAGACACAGAGCTTTTGGCAGCTCCTGCTCGGCTGCTCCCATGGGGCTCTGCCTGTCCGTGGCCCTGTGGAAGGACAAGGCCTACGCCCGCCGCCGGGCCGTGCAGCACGACGGCGCCGTCGACGTGATGGTGCGTGGCGGCAGCGGCGGCGGCGTCACTGGATACGGGCTTCTGGCAGGGGGCGGAGTGCCGGAGGCGGAGGAGGCCGTGGCCGTGGCGGCGCCGAGGGCTTCGGGCGCGCTGGGCACGCCGGCGCGGCCGATATGGCAGAGGAGGGTGCTCATGGGCGTCAAGTGCCGGTTGCCGAAGTTCAGCGGCATGATCCTGTACGACGAGCGCGGCCGGCCGGTGGGCGGCGGCGTCCGGGACAGAGCCCGTGACCAGGTACGTGGTCACCACGTTTGCTCAACTTACGTGTGTGTGAATGGATGTATCATTGTCCTGTACCTGTCTGCCTGCAGGAGAAGCACGCCGCTGCCATCGATAACATCCTGAGGGACCTGCACTGGTCCAGTCGGTCGCCGGCGGGCAGCTTGATTCCGGCGTCGGCCCGGTCCAGTTGAACACCGCTCCGTCCTTTCCAGTTTGTTAGGCCCATTATTAAGCAGAAGAAATTTCAGAAATTTCCTGTTTGCAAGCCTCATTGGTTTGGGAGTAGCCAGCCAGAGCTGTGCCTACGCTAAATTCTGCCAAATTCTGGTTCTCAATGTGACATCAACCAATTAAATGGAGGAGAGATCAGAGGGCCATGCATGTAGCATTAACTAGTTGAATGCTCTTATATTTGGATAATGGGACAACTTTATTCGTAGAGATGCCAGTACTCTGATTTAAGCTTCTATGCTTGTCTTGATCAGTCCCCAATCAAATTAATAAATTCAAGGCCATCTTACATTTGAAGCCATTTTGATGTATGCTGTTTTTGGCATAGTTTCATACTAGTAAGGCATGAATCACTTTCACAACATTAAATCTCTTCAAACAAACATACTGCACAAAGAAGAAAGATTTTCAGCTCACCGAAATTAGAACAAGTAATCAACAAACTGGGTCAAAATTAACTGCCTCCTCGGATTGATTCAACATACTGTGAACATCAGCAAGTTCAAAATAGTTCCCCCCAAAAAATAAAGGGTCCAGAATTGTCATTCAAAGGAAATTTTATGATGACATGGACATATCGATCAGTACTCATGAATCTAATTACTAGCTTCGTCAAGTGTTAGCAATGACCAAACTAGCATGCCTCATTCATACTATACCAGAGGCCATCATCTTCTTAGGCAAGAGCATTGAAGCAAAGTTTGCCAACTTACGGAGCCAAGCAAAATCTTTGTGTTGCAATAAGGATTTTCGAATTTTAATTGCCTTATGAACCTTTACACCACAGAACTGGGATCATAGTCAGGCCGTCCGGGCTATAACGGAACAATGTAAGCCAGCATAGAAATTGTAATGCATTGCAGAATGGCCTATTCTCGCACTTTTTTAATTCCAATATGTGCGCATCAGGATGAACAAGTTCATAACAAGCCATGATTTTTCCTCTACTAAATGATCCATTAAGATATCAGGATTCAAATCATCACTTAAACCCAGCGTTAACAACGGCCATACCAGCATCTAAAAGTGTAGAACCAACATCCAGCTAGGCAAAGTACACAGAAATAGGAATTCGTCGCACCGTATACAGTTACCAATTTTCATAGCATGCTCTTGGTTCATGTAATTCTGAAATTAGTTGGCACTTCTCCTCGGCAAGAAGCCACATAGTCTTCAGCAAGGCGCGGTGCAGCTTCCTTGTGAGGACATATGCACATCTCCACGAATGCCTTCTCAGTGAACTTGGCGATTGTATAACAGCTCGGGTCACCTTTGAGCAATCCGTTTTCCTTAAGAAACTTGAAAAGATAGTAGCAGGGTCTGAGCCGGACCTCCAGGCTAAAGTTCTCCTCCGCGAAATTAGCTCATACAAATCTGAAATTAGTCGGCATTTCCCCTCTGCGAGCAGCAGCATAGTCTTCAGGGAGGTGCGGCGCAGCTTCCTTGTGAGGGCATATGAATTTCTCCACAAACACCTTCTCGCCAAACAAGACCATAGTGTAGTAGTCTCTGTCATGATCTAGCAATCCATTTTCCTTGAGAAACCTCATAACATAGTACCGGGGCCTGAGCCGGCCCTCCAGGCTAAAACTAAGCATCGCTGGCCGACGAGCAATGTACGCCGGTTCCAATCCCACCTCCGCGATGAGGAAGTCGGACTTGCGCTGCAGCGTTTCCTTGGACCACCTCAGCAGAATCGGCCACTTGGACACAGCAATGGCGACATCGGCATCCGACCACCTTGTTGCCTTCTTTAAGTGATCCACTTTGGTGGCCATCTTCTCCTCACTAACTAACGCAACAGACCGCAGAGCTTGCCTGAACATCGCAGAGCCAGGAGGCACGCCTAAAGCCTCAGCAGAGGCAACCATCGCCCGGATTTGTTGCACGTTGGCGGTGAGCATCCTTGGCATAAAGATGGCCAGCTTGCCAACATCGCAAGCACCTAGCGTGCACTCCTGCAGCAACTTCAAGTTCCGCTTGACCACCTTCTCGAGGCTGTGCGAGAGGAGATGGTGGTTACCCTTGAATACTCGGAGGAATTTCTCGTAGGGGCCGAAGTGCTGCAGGTAGTAGTGCACCTTGGATACGACGGACTTGCAGCGGAACTGCTTGGCACTGAGCGGGACGAGTCGCGCGATCTCAGGACGACAGCCCGAGGCCCGTGAGCTCGACGACGATGGGGGACAGGGTCGCCTCCACGCCGGCGCAGAGGAACTTGGGATCCCGCGCGACGAGGGCGGCGACGTCGGCGCTGGAGAGGCCGAGGCCGGCGAGGAAGGCGAGGACGGCGTCGGGCTTGGCGGGGGACTTGAGGTGGGAGAGCTTTGCAGAGGCCTTGAGCGCTTGTGCTCGGGTGAGGCCGCAGGTGCCGACCAGGTACTCCTCGACGGCGAATCCGGTGGGTGGGGAAACGGCGGTGGTGGCGGAGAGGAGTCGGCGGAGAGCGTAGCCGTGAGAGGTGATGGGAGAGGGGAGCAGGTGCGCGACGACGCAGCTCCGGAGGCGGAGCATGGCGAAGGCGCCGGCGGCGAGGGGATTGGGGAACGAGCGCCGCCGGTGAGAAAGTTTTGGCCTTTGTCACTCCTCGATGCGCTCCAAGAAGTGGGCCTTTGAGCCTTATCACTCCTCCGAGAAGCCCAACTCTTGTGAGCGAGGCCCAGCTTTCATCCACTACAGCTTTTTATAACACCCTCTACAGTTCGAAGGGAGTGCAGAACATGAACGAGGACGAGGTTAAAAAAGCATTGTTTCAAATGTTTCCGCTGAAGGCACCGGGTCGAGGTGGCTTTCCCGCACATTTCTTCCAACGTCACTGGAAGGTTTGCGGCGACGAGGTAACAAACGTTGTGCTTAGAATTGTGGAGGGCACGGAGTCGACCGAATGTATCAATAACATTTTGCTGGTTCTGATCCCAAAGGTAAAAAGCCCAACTCTGCTAACACAGTTCCGCCCTATCAGCCTGTGTAATGTACTGTACAAGATAACATCTAAGGTCATCTCCAACCGCTTGAAGTTAGTTCTGCCGGACATAATCAGAAGAGCAGTCAGCTTTTGTTCCAGGTAGGCTCATCATGGACAACATCATAACGGCATACGAGTGTCTCCACTTTATGAAAAGGAACAAAGCAAAGAAGAACCAGCATTGTGCTCTAAAACTAGACATGATGAAGGCATATGACAGGGTGGAATGGCCTTATCTCCAAGAAATCATGCTGAAACTTGGTTTCTCAGAAAAGTGGGTCGGGATTGTGATGAGCATGGTCACGTCAGTCAAGTTTTCTATCTTGTTCAATGGTAAGAAGCTCCAACAATTCATACCGACATGTGGGATCCGACAGGGGGACCCTATCTCTCCTTATTTGTTCTTGCTAGCAGCAGAGGGCCTTTCGTGCCTCATAAAATCAAAAGAAGAGTCATCTAACCAGAGCGGACTTCAAGTGGCTCCTTCGGCGCCGCCTGTTAGTCACTTGTTCTTTCCAGATGACAGCCTGCTGTTTTCCAAGGCGAATGGAGCGGGAGCATCAGGGGTGCACCAGTTGTTGGACACATATTGCCAGGCCACGGGGCAAAGAATCAACTATGACAAATCATCCATATTTTTTAGCAAAGGAGTTCCCGACTCGATAAGAGCTGAAATCAAAGGTTTACTCAATGTCCCAAATGAAACTTTGAGTGAAAATTACCTCGGGATGCCATCGGATGTGGGCTCCTCCAAAAATGGTGCCTTCAAATACCTCAAAGATCGCTTGTGGAATAAGGTGCAGGGTTGGATTGAAAAAACCATGGCCATGGCGGGGAAGGAGGTACTAGTCAAGGCGGTTGCGCAGGCGGTACCGGTCTATTCCATGTCGTGTTTCAAGCTTCCAAGAGGCTTGTGTGAACACTTAAATATGCTAATCCGCAAGTTCTGGTGGGGCAGCAGAGATGGTAAGAGGAAACCTGCGTGGGTTGCCTGGAAAGATATGACACAACCAAAGGACATGGGAGGCTTGGGATTCAAGGATTTTGAGCTCTTCAATCTGGCTTTGCTAGCCGAGCAAGCTTGGAGGATCCTTCAATCACCAGAATCGCTAAGTGCCCGGCAATCACCCGAGCCAAATATGGAGAGCCATAGTCGAGGGGAGGGACATACTAAAACAAGGACTGATACGAAGAATTGGCGATGGGGCTAGCACCAATATATGGAATGACAACTGGCTGCCGAGACATGAGATGATGAGGCCTTATGGATGTTTGCTAAATAACCATCCTCAAAATGTATCAGAACTAATTGATGCCACCACAGCCAGTTAGGACATGAACCGAATCCAACAGGTGCTCCTACCCATTGACATCCCAACTGTGACACCAGTATCCCGATTTGTACCAGAGTCGTTGCAGATTTTTGGTCTTGGAATTTTGAGAAAACCGGTATTTTCTCAGTTAGGTCAGCCTACAAGATGCTTGTCTGTACAAAGCAACGTCGGGAGGCTTGGCTTGATGGCACTGGAGCGACGTCCAACACAGCCCAAGAAAGGAGTTCATGGAAATCTTTATGGAGCATTCAGGTACCAGGGAAAATCCGCATGTTTCTCTAGAGACTCACTAAACATTCAGTGCCGATAGAGGATGCCAGACAACACCGAAACATGTCCACAACAAGAAAATCCGCATGTTTCTCTAGAGACTCACTAAACATTCATTGCCGACAGAGGATGCCAGACAACACCAAACATGTCCACAACAAGCTCATGTGGATTGTGCGGCGGCCACGACTTATGGAGGCACTCGCTCTTGGACTGCACCATGTCCCGTTGCATTTGGGCCTTGGTAGATGGTGAACTTGCAGATCAGCTGAGGGCTACCTCTGAAACAACAGCCAAACCATGGTTGTTTTTGATGATTCAGTCATTATCACATGCTGCATTCCTAAAGCTGGTTGTGACGTTATGGGCAACTTGGACAGCTAGAAGGAAAGCCATACACGAAGGGGAATTTCAGAGTCCTGCGGCAACACATGCTTTCATTAACAGATACTTGATGGACCTGGAAATTATCAAGTCAACAACTAGCAAGGCAGGCGGGTGCCGCGATCCAACAAGGCCCTACAGCGAGGGTGAGACCAAGGGCACCATCGACGGGCCTTGCGAAGATTCATGTTGACACGGGTGTGTCAACTGCTCGCAGAAAAGGATCGGCCGCAACAGTCTGCTGCGACGAGCATGGCACATATTTGGGTAGTTCCTCACTGGTGGTTATCGGTATCCAGGACCCGGCTATTCTTGAGTCAATCGCTTGCCATGAAGCATATGCTCTGGCAGAAGACTTGGCGCTCCATAATTTCATCATTGCCTCTGATGCTAAGCAGGTAGTAGAGGGCATTAACAAGAATGCCAGGGGCACTTATGGCACAATCATTCACGAGATCAGGAAGAGGGCAGAGAGTTTTAACAGCCATATCTTGTATGAAGGGTGTCGTTCTAATAACAATGCGCATAGCTTAGCCAAATACTCCCTTAGATTAGCTCAGGGGCACCATTTGTGGCTTTTACACCCCCACGATCCAGCATGTATCCCACAAACTGTGGTTTTTGATAAATGAAATTTACGTTCATCCCTCAAAAAAAAGTATGGAAGTCCCGTTTGTCTCAGAAAAAAATATGGTTGTCCCGTTGCTAAAAAAATGTATTGACTTCTCAAAGGGAAAAAGTATCGACTTCTAAAAAACATTATTGAAGCCCCATTTTGAAAGTGACTTTAATATTCAGATAAACCACAGAGGAGGGCACCAAAAAAGGCTCGTTATTTTTACAAATGGTAATTTAATCACTAGTTTTAGCAAACTTGACATGTCTTTTGTATTTTTGCTAGTTAAAACTTGACATGTCTTCCAACATACACCTATCTAGAATAACAAACTATGTGTGTTTCAATGGTCGGACTAGTGGTCATCGTCAAAACTTAGCAACACAATTTTTGGCAACTATAGGATGGGCTATTTAGAGATTAGACATTGACCATGTCATTTTAGTCCCCAATCCAATGTTTAGTATGTAATAGGAATTATTTGGGGGAGTTTAAGAGAGAAGTTTCTTACCATGTTTTGTCATTCATACTATATGAGGGATTAGCTAAGTGATGATAACGAAAATTGTGATGAAACATAGTTAGTTCATTAATAATGCTATGGCATGGCATTTTGATCTCCCATGCATGTTGGAGCTAGCTATCTTGGATTAAGAGGCAACCGGAAGCGAAGGCGCACTTTGGTCATAGCACTAACTTCATCGACTGGCGGTTTAATTAGTTTGATGACAACATAAAGTTCTATCAGGTAGCCAATTTCATCATTTTTTTCCACTTGCATGGGGTTGACCTCTACGCCCAACTGTTGTAGACTTGCAGTAGGCTTGAGGTACTTTTGATTTTATGAGTCAGATGCACCAGGTCTGAATGATTCGAGGTACTTTTTTTACGATAAACTTCCAATCTATTCTTCTTTCACTACAGAAAAAACCTATTAATCATGACGGATCTCTGGTGACATTATCAGAAACCGTCATTGATAATGACAGTTTTCTCTGGTTTGTCATGGAAACCGTCAGAGACCAGCAACATAAGGATGGCTGTCAAATTGGCAGCCTCATTATGACGAACAAAGAGGGACTATCACGAAATCCAACATGGATCGACCATCGGGGCCTAGCTTATACACCATTTTCACCACCACAGATGGATGGTGTTGATGTGTCATGTGTGCCTCTTGTTTATCCCGCATGTTTGTCACATATATTTAATACTAGAAGGGTCGTGTGCGCTTTGCTGCGCCGTTGGTGCTGTTGGGTTTCCTAAAAAAATTACTCACTCATTTTCAAAATATAAGATGTATGAAAAGTCAAACCTTTTAAGTCTGATCAAATTTGTACAGAAATATATCAAAATCCATAATATAAAATCGGTATGATATAGATTCATCATGAAATGAATTTTCATACTTTTTATTTAATATTATGGATGTCGATATTTTTTGCTCTGAATTTGGTCAAAGTTATAGAAATTTGACTTTTCAAAAAACTAATACTCCTTATATTATGAAGTTGTTGGAATATTTAGTTTGGTGGGTGGGGGAGATGATGGAGTGTGCTTTATTTTTATTTATAATGCGGTGATTTGGTGGGCCTTTCAAGGTGTGATTATGTGTTATCGACAACCAACCTATATTTTACAGGGGATTTTTTTTTGCGTCGGTGGGTGCATGTACTATATTGGTGCTACACTGCCACACGGCGGCACTTTTTCTCTAGATGATGGTAGGGTGCCAGTGGGGGAGGTGATATGTTTTTATAGGCCGTTTGTTGTTGATTGATTTGTAAAATCATTGGTCCGGTCAAAATCGTAAACCTAATCCAAAATTGAATACCTCAGTTGAATGAAAAAAACTTCAAAATTATGGAACATAGTGAATTAAAATAATTGAATGGAGAGCTCCTTGAGAAATTGTTGACCTAGTCAAAATCGAGTGACTCAATCTAAATTGAAGACCTCAATTACTTGGGATGCCTTAAAAATTAGGAAGCATAGTGTATAGTATAAATAAACAAATTAAATAAGAGAGCTTTGAGAAATTGTTGACCTGATCAAAATCAGGTGACCCAAGTTCAATTGGAGACCTCAATTGAATGTGGGCTCTTTAAAACCAGGGAGCATAGTTATAGAGGAAGTATTGAATTGCAAAAAAAAGGAATATCTCTGATTCCAACAACAACAACAATAAAATAATCAATAAAACATGTTGCGTTTCCAACAATGAAAAAGCAATCATAATGCCAATCAAAATAAACCTGATAACATTGTGACAAACTGGGTGCATTTAGCTCAAGTCAAACATTCGAGCCAACTTGTAAAGTGCAACAGCTGGGTTCATTCAGTCACATAGTAATAATCAGTTGTACTGTCTGTCAAATACTTCTAGATCAACCCAATAGAATAAACCCAGCACTACAGGTCCATTAGATAGTTGCTAAGATGAGTAGAAGTCAATACTTTCTAGATCAATCCAACAACATGAGTGACTCTCTATTGGAGATTCATTCCATGAACGTCCGGTAAAATCCACCTATCCACCTCAAGTACACCATGATACCAATATGGCGTGGGCACGGGCCACCTAGTATCCGACATTTTGTTTTCCAATGTAAGTTCAAAGTTGAATAAAACAGTATATGCTACCACAAACAAATGGAACTGAGAAAGAGAAAGAATACCTATTTTCCTTCCACCCTCCCTGTATTTCCTCAGGCTGGTTCAATCCTCTGTTGTCCAATATATTTCTTTCAATGTCAGTTAGCAGAATGAGTGTATGCATACCAACTACAACTAGCAAAGCGTAACACAAAGAAAAAAATATACCTTTCCGATGATAGTGCTAGACCAATCTTTTTCTTTAAAACGTCGACAACCTTACTCCTTGGCAGGAAAGGAGTTTCTTCATGCCCATCATAGAAGTTCATGCCGACGAGATTCCCACCAAAATTAATTAGAGGGCCTCCAATCCCAACCTAGTTAGTATGAAAATATAAATAGAAGCCCGAAGTTAGTGGAGAAGTTGCAACTCCTGAGATGTAGTTCATCACATGCATTGTGATTAAAGAGATAACTTGGTTTTACTTTCTAGACTGCCTACCATGCAACATTACGGTAAGAGATTATTTTTTGCAGGAAACAGTAAGAGAAATTCACCACTGTACCTTCTTGATTTTACATGTGGACAGCTTAAGAGCTCTGCAATCAAGTTCACTATCCTTGTTTCTACGCTTCACTTCACCACGTGAGGCCATTAATAGTCCTTCGTTAGCTTCACGTCCTATAGCAACTACTAACTTCTCTAATGACCGGTGTGCTGTGTTGAAAATATCTTCTGGATATATACGATGAAAACTCTTCTCGACGCTGACAATAGCAATGTTGTAGTTTAAGTTGTAAAATTCCAATCTCCCATTGGCACGTTGTTTTGGTGGGAGAAACACCTCAATCTGCAATGGTAAAGTGAGCTCAGCTAACCATCATATAACTTAACATACCATGAGAAATCATTAGGAACACCAACCCTCAAGTCATTATCAATGTTCTCTGCATTACGACGACTTCTAACCAAACAGGCCGAAGTCAGAATGACTGAGCGTGTTCCGCTGCTTCCAGGCCACTTTATAAACAAGCCCGTGCATGAAAAATACCTTGAGTATCCTGCACATCATAGTTTCAGTCATTTGTTACTGAGGAACAAGTATTGTCATTGAAAATTAATTAGCATAAAACTGTAAAAAATCACCATCAAATGAAGAAAGTGAGACGACACGCCGGGATATATCAGAAACAACTTTTTTCCGAAGTGATTTCCAGATGCAAAACTCCAAAAAAGACAGGGAATTACATCGGAAGAATACCCTTTCCAAGCACGCAATTCACCAAATTGCTCTTCAAAATGATCAAGCAATTCTCCATTGACTGGTTAAAGAAACAAACTCAGGAGTTAGCTATAAAGAAGTGCACGACGGAGAAGTCAGCAAGAGCGAAAGCAATCACTTACATTCGAGCACAAGTGGTGGTGGCATGGGATAGCCCTGGGATTTTAACCAGTTAATAGATTTCCTAAATCCTGATGGAATAATTAAAGTTATCACTATTAGTACTCAACAATTGATATGTATAATGACGATCACATAACATTCTGCCAGATCAATAGGTAACATTTAGAATGATGACTTGCATGATTAGTCACACCTGAAGGGACTATGGTGGATACACCTGAAGGCAATGAATATGAGCGGATGTCGAATTCTTCAGGACTGCAATAGAACGCACTAAGGTTGTTATGATAAATAAATAATACAGCACACTGGAACTAGAGAAAACAAAACAGTGGCCACACCAACACAGGAACCAAATCTTACAGAAGGAAATAAAACTTAAAAGAAGACCTGGAAATCATGCTTATAAACATTAAGCAAGAGAACTAAGTTAGCAACAGGAGATGTGGTTGAAAGCGGATATTAGCAAGGTCCAATGCAGTAAGTATAATGATGAAAGTGCCTACTTGCTTAAACGAGAAACGGAACAAGAAAGGGTTCCTGAACATACATAAATAAACTAATTGGGGAAGACACAGCTCACATATACTGAAGTGTAATAAAAGACATACTCGAGTATCTGAAAATGCTTCAAACGTTGATAAAGTAAGTCCCGTGACATGAAAAAGGAATACGTCGTGTTCGCCTCACACTGCTTATTGTCAAGGTTCATGCCAAGAAATCTTCCATCGTCTGATATCAATGGCCCTCCTAATGCAGCCTAAAACAGAAGTAAAGTTGTAGGGTTTGTATATAAAGGAAATATGGCACATTCACAGTGTCGTGATACATTATATACCTCTGTGATATGCTGCCCATCATCAGAAATCCACCTGCTGGGATGTTCCATACAGATAGACCCACGCATGGTCATCAAACTGGCTGACGTGAAACTACGCCCTGCAGCTAGTATACGTGAACCAGGGGAGGCAGGTACTGCTTGTGCCTGAAGATCCAGTTCTAGGGAACGAACATTTGGGAGGCCCGCCGTCGTGACAATAGCAATATCTCGATCATACAGTCCCAAAAACCCTTCTGTCATTGCATTACTAGGAAGGCGTACATCAATCTGTTGATGACGAAAACAGTACATCAGCGTAGAACGGCCACACTTGGCTTAAACTCATGAACAGAGCAAAATGAGGAACACAATGATTAAATACTAAGTAACAACCCTCAAGTTATCATCTTTGTTCATGTTATCATTATATGCGGTAACCAAACACGCCGAAGTCGCAAATCTTGTCAGCTGAAATTGAGTTGACCCGTGTGATACACATGCCCGAGCATGCAAATAACATCTCATCTCCTGCACAAGAACATGATTTGGGTTATCACTTATCAGAATTGAGTACAAATAAATACAAAATGGAAAATTCATAAGTACAATCACCGTCAAACAAAGCAATCGAGACGACAATGGAAGACAGATCTCTGGTTGTATTGGTGCAGGTTCGGTAGTACTCTTGACCACGTCCAACCAAATAACCAAACTGTCTCTCTTCAAAGGAACTGGCCGACCCATCTCGATCAGGAAGTCTGCCAAACTGTTCCTCCTCAAGAGCACATCGTTTCTCCTCAGCAGCAGCGTACGCCGCCTGAACCGCGTGAACTAAAATTATTGACGAACAATGATTCAGCGGAACTGTGAGTATTCTATTAGAGCAGTATATACATATGCACGAAAAAAAATTCAGAACCAATGACTCACGTTTTAACATTGCTTTCATGCCTTTGCTCATCCTACCATTAGTGGCTTTTGGGACATGACTCCCACTTGAAGCGAATGACGACTCACGTCCGTTTCTTCTGTTTATGGCTCTCTGCTCCCTCTCCAAACTTGCGCTTGCAGTCCTGTAGCAGCAGAAAGTAAATCGAAAATGCTTAATTACTAGAGCAAACTAAGGCCTCCTATAAGGTTCGATCATAAAGACATAAGTTCATAATAATACCCCGACATTAACTGAAACTCTAACAGTCAGGGGATCTGCCAATTTTCAATAAGATAGGAGAAAAGCAAAATAATTCAATACAAAATTATTCACAAAAAGGACATAGGAAGACGCCATGGCCAACTTCCTCTTGTAAAGATCCTCCTTAACCAGCAGGAAGGCGGCATGAAGCACTGACATGGAAGCATTCTGAAAAGTTCTACGGTTTCTCTCCTTTGAGACATTCCAAATTAAGGATGTAAATGAGGACCTAGCTTGCTGAATTTTTTTCCTCTTACACACGTTAAGATGATGGGTATGCTTGTTTCACCAGTCCTCAGTCATACAAACAGTGAAAAATACTGACAATACAATTTCTCACAAAAAAAAAATACTGATAATACAAGCAGTGACAATACTGAAAGAATAGCAAGTGTATATGTGCGCCAGGTGCTGAAAATCAGTACAAATATGACCCTAGCTAGTGTTGTGTGCATAACCATAACTGCATATAAGAATGTAAGATGCTCCAATTTTATGAAGCCCTAGTGTTGCATTGGAAATCAGGAAGTGTTGGAACGTAATAAGCAGATGATGATGAGAAAAATAGACGCTTACATCGCGCAGCTCGGGGAGGAGGGGATTTGGGGATCTAGGGTTGAGGGCGAATCACGCACGGATATAAACAGGGTTGCCCTGATTTATATGGGAATCCATCCAATCGGATAGGAGGTCTGGTTGGGTCGGTATCCTCAACTCGGGACTGAGTCGGGAGTCGGGACATAAAAAGCGGCGGGCACCGCGAAACCCTTGCCAAGGCGAGTTCGTTTCCAAATCTCTGAGATCTGTTGCGCGCGCACACGATCGAGTCCAGTCCAGCGTCATCTCTACCTAATTCTATGCATCCACACATGACGCGCCGCCAACGCTACATGGTTCCTGACATCTGCAAGCTTGGTTCCTCTTGTGCCTCTACTGCTGGCACAGGCAATGAAGGAAAGATCGTTGACAACCTGACGATCAAGGTACGACTAGCGAATGATCACATTGTCACTGGGTGGTTAGAGGAGAGGATACCGTGCATATTTCGATTGTGCCGTCGTCAAGATTCGGTACGTGGGTGGCTTGGCTTCCATGCTGCACATCTCGACTCTATCATGACATGCAGTTTGAGCCTTGCAGGAGAGTGGTAGCCTTATGGCGCTGTTTCGGTTCAGGGTTATTGATTGGGACTTTGTTGGAATGAACAGCTATGCTAGTTACCAGAAAATGCTTCTGATCCATAAATAGATGGTCAAGAAGGGGATAGTCAGGATGGGGGTTAAGCAGCATAGCAGGTTTGATGCAGGTACTACAAGACAAGGATATACAAGTGTGCCTAATTTCCTTGAAGATTTATTCGACGGTGAGATACAGTCTGAACTCCCTAAAGTCGTCGCTTCACAGATTATCCAAAGTGTTGTGTCACTAGCTTCCTTCATTCAAAGGAGAGTCGAAGATGCAACGTTTTTCGCTTGCACGGGGTTTGTTATGAAGTGCAATGCGTCCTCCTCTGCAACAATTGTCATTTTAGTAAGTTTGGTTAGAGCTTCTGGTGATGTTCACAGGATTAATCCTAACTTGAGGATTGAAGTGTGCCTTCGATACTGAAAATCTGCAATTTACAATACAACCTAGCTTGTGTTGACATCACGGGGTGTCGACATCTTCTTGCACTAAAGGTCCTGCCACAACAACTTCGTACACATGGAATGGATGTAATAGCTGTGGGATTCCTTTTTTATGGATTCAATATAATGGCCACTTGTTGCGCCAAAAGCAAACTCACTTATGATTTGTGTGCGATAGGCGGAAAGCGGCTTACCTCGTTGGAGGGTCGCGTTGCATGTTTATATGGCAGAGGCGCACCTCCCTGGATAACAGCGCATACAAGATGTTGTTGAGATTACATGCTTGGAGAACAAGGGATAAGAGAGAGAGAGGTTCGGTTCAGGAGATATAGAGATAAGCACCGAAACTACTTAAACATCTATCCCTAGTCTATCTCTACAAGGCTGCGTTTAACACCCTCCCTTAATCACAACTTCATCAAGTTGAGATTATGCTTGAAGTCTTTAAAACTCCGTGTGGGCAAAGCCTGGGTGAATCCATCAGCAACTTGATCTCTGGAGTGTACAAACCGAATGTCAAGTTGCTTGTTGGCAACTCTTTCTCTGACAAAGTGAAAATCTATCTCTATGTGTTTTGTTCTGGCATGAAACACAGGATTAGCAGACAGATAAGTGGCACCAAGGTTGTCACACCACAAACATGGAGCTTTAGTGTTTTTCACACCAAGTTCCTTAAGAATGGACTGAACCCATATAATTTCTGCTGTTGCATTCGCCAATGATTTGTATTCTGCCTCTGTACTGGATCTAGACACAGTTGCCTGTTTCCTTGCACTCCATGATATTAGATTAGGACCAAAAAATACTGCAAACCCACTAGTGGAGCGTCTATCGTCCAGACTGCCTGCCCAATCAGAATCAGAGAAGGCACTGACCAAGGTGGATGGTGACTTGCTGAAGTTAAGACCAATGCTCAAAGTATTTTTGACATATCGAACTATACGTTTAGCAGCAGTCCAATGAACAGTGGTTGGTGCATGAAGAAACTAACATACTTTGTTCACAGCAAAAGAAATATCAGGCCTTGTTAAAGTTAAGTACTGTAATGCACCAACTAGGCTTCTGTATTTAGTGTTGTCCTCTTTGCTTAGAGGTGTACCTTTTGTAAGAGACAGTTTTTCAGAACTTGACAAAGGAGTGGGTGAGGGTTTACAACTTTGCAAGCCAGCCTTTTTTACCAAGTCAGTGGCATATTTTTCTTGGGAGAGATGAAGTCCATCATCATGTTTCTTCACTTCAATCCCTAGGAAATAATGAAGATTTCCAAGATCCTTAAGAGCAAAATCTATACTTAAATCCTTCAACAATGCAGTTATTGCTTCATCAGATGAACTTGTAACAATAATGTCATCAACATAAATGAGAACAAATATGGATGTGTTCAGTTTATTGTAAATGAACAGGGAAGTGTCAGACTTGAAAGGAACAAAACCAAGTGTCTGCATATTGTGACAAAGGCGTAAGTACCATGCCCTCGGTGCTTGCTTTAACCCATAGAGTGCTTTGTCAAGTTTGCATACAAATGAGGGTGCTTTTTCATTTTCAAACCCAGGAGGTTGTCTCATGTATACCTCCTCTTCCAGAACGCCATGTAAAAACGCATTCTGTACATCCAGCTGCCTGAGACTCCAGCCCCTAGAAACAGCAATGGACAAAACAAGGCGTATGGTTGCAGCTTTAACAACATGACTAAAGGTGTCCTCATAGTCAATCCCATACCGTTGCTTAAAGCCCTTGGCAACAAGTCTTGCCTTGTACCGGTCAATAGTACCATCAGATTTCCTTTTTATTCTAAAAACCCATTTGCAGTCAATGAGGTTTTTACCTTGTTGTGGAGGTACTAGATGCCATGTGTTATTTTTCTCAAGTGCCAAATATTCTTCCTTCATTGCCTTTTTCCACTTTTCATCACCAAGTGCTTCCTCAAGTGTACTTGGTTCACCGGGTTCACCTGTAGAACAAACTAGGCCATATTTTGTTATATGCTTATAATCAACGGGTTTTATCACACCTTGTCACAGCCGTGTTTGTCATTGTGACGGTGCAGCAGGGTGGACGGCCACAGAAGATCCTACGTTAGGAACAGGAGTTATGGGCGCTGCAGATTCCCAGGCAGATTCGCCTCGTGCTCGCCCCGGATCCTCTGTGGCTTCGGCCCTTGACGCAGGTGCTGTAGGCGCCGCAGAAGATCCCGGCCTCCCGACCGGCTCATCAGGGGCGCATGATTGCACGGGCCCACACGAATCAGCGCCGGATCCAGCGCCCGTCAGCCGTGTCTCGACGCGTCGCTTGTAGCAGCGCGATTCGTCCAGGAAACGCGCGCCGCTTCGACCACCCGGGTGCTGCCAGGTGTCAGGCGCTGAATGGAGCGGAGCGGATGCGGGGTCGGCGCCAGCTGTGGGCGAGCGCGTGGCGCGCGCGGAGGCGCTGTCGCTCGCACGTGCGGGCGGACCCGCTGTCGGCTCTGACGCGTCAGCCCGCATGGATCCCGGTGCAGATTGCCTGCGCTGCTGCTCCTACAGCGATCCCGAGGCGGATCCAGCGCAGTCCGAGGTAGATTTGCTCCCCACATCGTGACACATGAAATATGGCGCTTGGAGATGAGTTTGTGCATCATTTTCTTCTCTGTTTTCACTTCCGTCTTCTCCTGCAACATCACAAAGCTCATGTGCACGGTTAAGAGGGTTAGTCACCACTGGATCATCACAAATATTTTCTCCCCATGATCAAGGCCGGATAGATGAGGTGGCAAAAGGAGTATTTCTTGACATAATTGAGCACCAGCATTAGGATGAAGATCAGCAAAGGGAAACTTGGTTTCATCAAAGATCACATCACGAGAAATATAGACACGGCCAGTGGAGATGTCAAGGCACTTGACACCTTTATGAAGTGGACTATAACCAAGAAAAGCACATTGCTTTGAGCGGAACATGAGCTTGCGTTTGTTGTAAGGACGGAGATTAGGCCAACACGCACAACCAAACACACGAAGTGACTTGTAGTCAGGTGTGACATGAAGGAGCCTCTCTACCGGAGTCTCATTATTGATAACGCGACTAGGAAGCATGTTGATGATATGGACAGCCGTGAGGAAAGCCTCATCCAAAAACTTGAGAGGCATGGAGGCGCGGGCTAAGAGAGCTAGTCCTACTTCGACAATGTGTCTGTGTTTACGTTCTGCAGAGCCGTTTTGTTGGTGAGCGTGAGGACATGACACATGGTGAGAAATGCCAAGATTTTGGAAGAAAGAGTTCAACTTTTCGTACTCCCCCCCCCCCAGTCTGATTGAACAGCAATGATCTTGCTGTCAAACTTGCGCTCAACAAGAGCCTGAAAGTTTTGAAAAACTTGAAAGACATCGAATCTTTTCTTAAGAAGATAGATCCATGAGTATTTGCTGTAGACATCGATAAAACTCACGTAATAAGTGTGTCTACCAACGGAGCTAGGGGCAGGACCCCAAACATCGGAAAAGATTAATTGCAATGGTTTTGTAGACACACTAGTTGATATAGGATAGGGTAACTGATGACTTTTAGCACGTTGACATGAATCATAATCTGTTTCAATATTGCGCTCACCAACAAACGGGAGCTTATTTTTCCTAAGCAACCTTTCAACTAAAGAAAAAGAGGCATGGCCTAATCGATCGTGCCATCGGGTTGACGAAAGCTTGGCAACACTGTAGGCTCGTTTATTGAATCTTCGACGCTCCGGAATCAACGGGTAGAGCCCTCGAACGCATCTACCTTGATAAAGAACTTTCTTCGTTGCCTGATCCTTGATCAAAAAGAAAAAAAGGATGAAATTCTAGAAAGACATGATTATCAATGGCAATTCTATGAATGGAGAGAAGATTCATGCTAGCACTAGGGACATGCAAGATTTTCTTAAGATGAAGTTTGCCATGGGGAGTTTTAATAATTGTGTGACCAACGTGACGAATCCTCATACCTGCACCACTGGCAGTGTGGATTTGGTCCTTGCCGCGGTATTTCTCCCGCGTGGTCACCTTCTCGAGCTCGCTGGTGATGTGTTTGGTGGCCCCGCTGTCGACATACCAGTTCGTGTCGACACTGTAGGAGCCGTCTGCAGCAGCCGCCACCTTGTCCTCGTCCTGGGAGGAGTCATCGTCATCGTCGTAGCGGTACCAGCAGTCCCGAGCACTGTGCCCGAGCTTGCCGCAGATCTGGCAGCGCGGTGCATCGAGGCGTGCTTTGTTGGAGCCGCGGCCACCACCACCGCCGTGTCCCTTGGGGTTGGTGGAGGGGGATCGTCCGGTGCGAGGGTTGGAGTTGTTGCCGCCACCACCAGAGCGTGCCTTGCCTCGTGGAGGACCGCCGCGGCGACCGCCGCGGCCACGTGAGGCGGCGTTCGCGGATGACTTGAAGCCACCCGCCCCCTGGTAGAGCGCCATACGCTGGTCAAAGTTGCTGAGCATGGTAAACAACTCATCCAGGGTGACAGGGGGGGGGGAGTGCGAGCGTCGAGGGCTGACACCAGAGGCTGGTACTCCATGTCCAGCGCGTGGATGATGTAGGAGACGATCTCGTCGTCTTGCAGCGGCTTGCCGGCCGCGGCGAGTTCATCAGCGAGGCCGCGCATGTGGGCGAAGAAGGTGGCGACCGGCTGAGTTCCCTTCTGCGCATGAAGCAAAGCCGTGCGAATGTTGTTGATGCGGCTAAGCGACTGCGAGGAGAACATGGCCGCCAGGGTTGTCCAGAGCGCGTGCGTCGTGGTGATCGCGGTCACCTGCACCAACACCTCTTTGGAGAGATTGTTGAGCAGGTACCCGAGCACTTGTTGATCCTCCCGGACCCAGATGGGGTGGAGAGGGTTGGGCACGGTGGAGTCCTTCCCATCCTTGTCCTTGCCAGGGAGGACGCGGGCTGGCTCTGGCGTGCTGCCGTCGGCATAGCCGAAAATGCCGGCTCCCCTTAGCTGCGGCGTGATCTGGACGCGCCACAGTACGTAGTTCGTACGGGTGAGCTTCTCCGTGACCTGGTTGTTGAGGCCGAACTGGCGGAGCCGGAGGAAGACATGCTAGGCACTAATGGAGATTGGAAAGCTGGATGTATTGGAAGAGAGATGCTCTGATTACCATGTGCGATAGGTGGAAAGCGTCTTACCTCGTTGGAGGGGCGCGTTGCATGTTTATATGGCAGGGGCGCACCTCCCTGGATAACAGCGCATACAAGATGTTGTTGAGATTACATGCTTGGAGAACAAGGGATAAGAGAGAGAGGTTCGGTTCAGGAGATATATAGATAAGCACCGAAACTACTTAAACATCTATCCCTAGTCTATCTCTACAAGGCTGCGTTTAACAATTTGCACTTGTAAAATTACCAGGCCTCGGGTTGGAGCCCCTCTTATTGATACCCGTGGGAATCTTCTCGGAATGAAC
This sequence comes from Triticum aestivum, assembly GCF_018294505.1. Taxonomy (NCBI): domain Eukaryota; kingdom Viridiplantae; phylum Streptophyta; class Magnoliopsida; order Poales; family Poaceae; genus Triticum; species Triticum aestivum. The sequence goes on from NC_057813.1 coordinate 629,467,077, forward strand.
TTCTATTATCACAAAGAGACGCCGTTCCTCCCGTGCTATGCCATTCAAGAACACATGGATACTACTACTGGTGCTTTGTTGGGGCATGATTATTTTGACACTTACTTGAGGGAAGCTGATACTATCGAGTGCGACGGAAATCCACCATCGCAAGAAAAGACATACAGATGGCGTTTGCCCAAGCCATGTTTTTTCCGGCCGCTCCTCCCCTGCGCTCCTCCCCTGCGCTCCGGCGCCGGCGGCCACCACAAGCGTCGCGCTCCACCCCGGAGGCGGCGCCCACCCTCCCGCAGCGCCATGGCCTCTAAGGTCTCTCTCTCGGGGTCGTTCTCGTCCGGGTCGGCGGCTTCCCCCTCTCCGCCCCGGGCTCCTATGCCCTCCCCACCCCGCGTGCCTTCCGCGCGGATCTCCCCTACTCCGGCACAGCTGCGGCCGCGGCTCAGGTCCATGGTCGTCGTCCCGGAGATCTTGGGCACTCCCTTCGGCCCGGTGGTCCAGGGCGGGGCTGGCTCCTCGCGCGCTCCGGCTCCTCTGTCCGGGGTTGGGGCCTGGCAGACCAAGGTGGGCTGCCGCCCGCGTGCCCCGCCTGTCCGCGTCTCGCGTCCGAGGCGTCGCCGCCCGGTTGGTGAGCCGCGCGTGCTCACTGCTGCCCGCCCGCCGCCTACCTCCAAGCTGCCGGCGGAGCTGTATGGCTGCTGCTATAACTGTGGCAGCGAGGGCCATATCTCCAGGGAGTGCACCAACCCCACGTTCTGCGTCCGTTGCCGCGGTGCCGGCCATACCTCGCGCGGGTGCACTCGGCCGCGCAGTCCGTCTCCGGTGGAGCAGCAGCCGCGCCTGCCTCCGGCGCTCCGTCTTCGGGCTGCTGTGGATGCGCCCTCGCCGCCGGCCTCGCCGCATCGCTCGCCCTCGGTCTTACCTCCTCCGCCGCCGGGGCCACCTCCGCCGGGCGCGGTGTGCTTGTGGAGCCATGTGGTGCAAGGGCCTCCTGCGGCATCGTCGGCGAGACGGGCTTCGCCGGAATTCACGGCACCTTTCGGCTCCCTGGAGGCCACGCCGCCTCGTCCGGAGCCGGAGCAGATGGAGGTCTGCTTCTTGGAGGCGGCGGAAGACACGCGGCGGCTGGAGGCGAAGCTGGCGCGAGCTGTGCTTGTCACTGTGACCGGCACCAGGCCTTCGGTGGACGTGGACTCGGCGGCGCGTGCTCTGCATGCGGCATTCGGCGTCGGCCCGGCGGAAATGTCCATTCGACGTTACTATCCAGAGGATTTCTTGGTGCTCTGCCAGGACGGTGACCTCCGGGATCGGATGGTGCGTGAAGGCCGGGCGAGTTCCTCATGGTTCGAGCTCTCCTTGCGGCCCTGGATTCGCCAGTCGCAGGCCACGGCGGCATCCCTGCCCTTCCTCGTCCCGATCTCTTTGCGAGGGGTGCCGGCACACGCCTGGAGCCAGAGGACGGCGAGCGTGGTCTTGCGTGGCTTAGGCTACGTTGTGGGGGTGGACGAAGACACCGCCAGTCGTGCGGGCATGGCGGACTTCCGGGTCTGGCTGCGCACAGACCGTCCGCAGCGGATTCCGAGGCGGTGTTTGCTCTTCATCGACGAACCCCGGCGAACACTTTGGGCCATGGAGGAAGGACGACGACTGACTGTGGGACGGTGCACCACGGCACTCTCGTATCCTATCGACATCGAGGTATTGGCGGACCCGTTGGTGGACGACGAGGCTATGGAGGGGCGGCCGGCGCCGCCTCCGCCTCCATCGCCACCCACTGGGAATGACGATCCAGCACCTGGTGACCATGGTGGTCAAGGTGGACAGGGTGGTCGCGCTCGGCGTACGGGCGGCCATGGTGGTGATTCGGCGAGCACGGCCGGATTGTCTACAGCGGCGGCGGCGGCATTGCCGACGAGGGGTGCGCGCAACCGCGGTCAAACGATGCGGATGGATGACGGGTTGGTCAGCAACAGCCGCGTGGCTGACGCCATGCGTATCCCCACGGGCCCGGTCGTTCAGCCAATCTTGGGGCCCGGCGCGTTGGGGGCCAGCTGTTCCCTGTCACGCGAGGCGTCCTGCCCGGCCCCGACAGCGATGGGGTCCACGAAGACTGCGTGCTCACCACCATCGGTGCAGCTAATCAGGTGGCGACAAAAGGAGGTGGACGAAGCTGCTGGGACGCAGGGGAGTGGGGCCGCCGCCTCGGTCCGGGTGCCCATTGGAGGCCGGAATGTGCATGGATCTGTGCAGATCGGATTGGTTCAAATCCCCTTCCTCCTGCAGGATATGACGGACGAAGATTTGGCAAGCTTCGGGACTGGGGAAAATCAGGAACTCCTGTCATTGCAACAGGATGTGGAGGATTGCGCCATGCAGGTGGAGCCCTGGGACACTTTCCAGGTCAGCCTCTCCTCGGGGGATACAAGCCCGCTGCAGGACCCGAGGCCGGGTATGGTTGGGCAGGCGCCTGATGCGGGCCAGCCAGAGGACGAGGTGGGCCATATGGCCAACCAACTGGCATGCAGGCCACACTGTCCGGCCAATGGGGTGGATAAAGACCCACCTGAGGAGGAGCTTGGCCATGCGTTGGATTCGAGGCCATGCAGCGCCGCTCCCATGCAGGCAGGGGTGGGGGACGAGTTTCACGTAGACGTGGGGGCATTTTGTGCTGGTGTTCGCCAACGCTTGTCTCCGATCTTGCCCATGCCGAATAGAAGGAATGTTGCCCACACCTGCCGTCAGGCAAGGAAGAAGCAGAGGATCGAAGTCACGCCCAGGAGGAGTGCCAGGATTGCCAAACATGCGGCATCTAAGCCGCAACAAGTGCTCATCAGGAAGTTGTGCTTGGCACATGAGGGAGAGGCTATTTCGGAGGATGCCCTTCGGATGTACGTTGACCTTTTCTGACGCCCGCTCTCGGACGCGCACATTGCGGCTGTGCTGGCCTTGTTTGGATGGGAATCACCCCAGGAACCGTGGATCGACGGGCCGGCTGTGGCCTAGTGACCCGTTCTGCTACGCGGGGTCGTTGTGGGCATCGCAAATGAATGCACAACCCCTTAAGATGTTGGTGTGGAATGTCCGTGGGCTTAATGCTCCGGCGAGGAGGAACGTTCTATTTCAGGTGGTGACATCCGCCAATCCGGCCATTGTATGTCTACAAGAGACGAAATTGCATGATGTATCTGCAAGCATTGTGCGCCAATGCCTTGGTAATAAATATGAGAAGTTCTTCTACTTACCGGCGTTGGGAACACGTGGTGGGATCTTGGTGGCGTGGGATGAATCTATTACTCACTTGTCCAACCCACACTACACAAATCATACGTTGACGACACTGGTCAAGTGTCCGGAGGATGAACAAGCCTGGTGGTTGACATGTGTCTACGGCCCCCAGGAGGAGGCCGACAAACTTGAGTTCCTACAAGACCTGGTGGATATACGGGACCTGCACGCGGGGCCTTGGCTAGTTGCTGGAGACTTTAATCTCATAGCTGGGCAGGAGGACAAGAACAATGATTTGATTAATCGGAGGATGTTAAGGCGGTTCAGATCTAAGCTGAACATGCTAGAACTGAAGGAGTTATACCTGAATGGGCGACGATACACTTGGTCCAACGAGAGGCAGAACGCAACACTAGAGAAAATCGATCATGTCTTTGTCTCCAATGAATGGGATGAGGCATTCCCATCATGTTTCCTTTCTGCGCTGGGTACGGCAGTATCGGATCACTGCCCACTGCTTCTCGATATGAACTTGGAGATTATGATGAGGAAAAGGTTCAAGTTTGAGGCGTTCTGGGTCAAGGCGGAGGGATTCATGGAAACAGTACAGGCGGCTTGGGACTCCACCCCTGTGGCCTTGAACGACTATCTTACGCTCCAGAACAAGCTGAGGGCCACGGCGGTTAGTCTTCAGAAGTGGAGCAACCGTTGGATTGGTAATGTAAAGTTACAGATATCCATTGCATTGGAGGTGATAAAGCAGCTAGACGTTGCCATGGAATCAAGACAGCTAGCAGATGCAGAGAGGGATTTGAGGCGACGCTTAAAGAGGAAGCTGCTAGGGCTATGCTCACTGGAGAGAACTATCGCAAGACAACGCTCCAGGCTACTGCAGCTCCGAGAAGGGGATGGGAGCACGAGGCTTTTCCATCAACAAGCTAGTCACAGGTAGCGGAAGAATGTACTCAAATCGGTGAAATACAATGGGGCTATTCACTCAGGGCAGGAAGAGGTGGCGTCCGCGGTGGATGCGTACTACGGCAGGGCTTTCGGCACCGTGGAGCCGCGGAGTTACACACTAAACCTACAGGGGCTAGACTTGCCGCATCTGGACCTATCACAGTTGGAGGTGGCTTTCACTATGGAGGAAGTGGAAAACATGATTAAGGATATGCCCCCGGATAGGGCGCCAGGGCCGGATGGGTTCACGGGCCGGTTCTATGCAAAGTGTTGGAACATTATTAAGGTAGATTTCATGAAGGCCATGGATTGCTTCTACAATGGAGACATGAGGGGATTGGCGGCTATCAACAAATCTTTGGTGACATTATTGCCTAAGATGGATGGTGCTTTGGACGTGGGTGACTTCAGGCCGATCAACCTCGTGCATGGGGCTATCAAAATTTTTGAGAAGGTGCTTGCTTGTCGCTTGGTGGTGCACCTTCCGCAGTTGGTTGGAAACCACCAGAGCGCTTTTGTGAAAGGTCGATCGCTGCATGACAACTTCATGTTGGTTCAAAGTATGGCCCGAAGGCTGAATGCCCTGAGGATGCCCTCGGTGCTTCTAAAGTTAGATATTTCGAAGGCCTTCGATTCGGTGCGGTGGCCGTTCTTGCTTGAGGTGATGCAACAAATGGGGTTTGGCCCTCGGTGGAGATCCTGTATCTGTGGAATCCTTTCAACATCCACCACCAAAGTCATGGTAAATGGAGACCCCGGCGACACCATCTATAACTGCAAGGAGCTGCGACAAGGGGATCCGATATCGCCGATGCTATTCATTCTTACTATGGAACCGTTGCAGAGGTTGTTTCAGAGGGCCACGACTAGTGGTGTGTTGGAGCCCTTGGCACATACAGGTATGAGGCAGCGCTTGTCTATATTTGCTGATGATGTGGTGGTGTTCATCAAGCCCAAGTCCACGGAGCTAAACATATGCAAGAACATTCTGGAAATGTTTGGAGAGGCTTCGGGCTTGAGGATAAACATGGGCAAATCGGTGGCCCTACCGATAAGATGCAATGATCAGGAGGCAGGTACGGTGTGTCATCGGCTGGGATGCCCGAGAGGGGCTTTTCCAATTAAGTACCTTGGCTGCCGCTGACCTTGAGGAAGCAGTCCGCGGCACAAATGCAGTTTCTAGTTGATCAGATGGCAAATTGTCTGCCTAAGTGGAAAGCGGCTCTAATGCCGAAGAGTGGGCGGCTTACATTGGTGAAGTCTGTGCTCTGTGCCATGCCCATCCACGCCATGATGGCGCTCGACTTACCAAAGAAGACAATTGCGGCAATGAACAAAGTGTGTAGAGGCTTCCTATGGTGCAGAAGAGCGGAAGCTAACGGAGGGAACTGTGCGGTTGCTTGGGATTCGGTGTGTGCGCCGAAGTGGGCTGGTGGCTTAGGGATACCTAACCTTAGATGGCTGAATGTGGCCATGCAAGCCAGGTGGGCATGGCTCACAAGAGTGGACACGAGTAGACCTTGGAGCGAGTTCAAGATCAAGATCCCCAAAGAAGCTAAGTTACTTGTCCAGGCGGCTATGAGGAGTGAAGCAAACTGTGGTCTCCATACACTTTTTTGGGAGGATCGTTGGCTAGATGGTATGCGGATACAAGAGATGGCTCCAACAATATATGGTATGATCCCAAGGCGGACCAGATTGACGAGATCAGTCGCCCAGGCTGTGCAAAATGGGTCTTGGGCATCGGATGTTGGCCCGAATATTGGTGAGGGAGCATTGCAGGAGTACTTACAGCTTTGGATCAAAGTAAGCACGTGGGAGCAGCAGGCGGATGGGCCGGACTTGGTCGGTTGGTCATGGGAGACCAACGGCCGTTTCTCGGTGCGCTCGGCTTACGCGGCAAAATTTTGGGGACGGACGGTTGAACCTATGGCAGAGCTGACCTGGAAGTCTCACGCCCCAGCTACCTGCAAGTTTTTTGCTTGGCTTGCCTTAAGAAACAGGTGTTGGACCTCCGACAGACTGGCGATGAGAGGCCTCCCACACCAGGATGCATGCCCCTTATGCGACCAGGAGGACGAAACGATTGATCATGTGCTACTGACGTGCGTCTTTGCCAGGTCAGCGTGGGCTGCAGTATGTGAGGCGCTGGGCATGCTGGACTGGACTCCGACTGCACACGATTCCTTAGCCATCTGGCTTGCGGAGAAGCATGGGACTAACGGCTGGCACAAGAAGGATCTTCATACGGTTTTCTTGCTGACTTTGTGGGAGTTGTGGAAGCATCGCAATGCTATTGTGTTTGATGGGGCATCACCTTCGTTAGGTGTTTTACTAGGTAGAGTAAGGTCGGAAGGAAGAATGTGGTCTATTGCCGGCAAGTTTAAGAGAGACATGGACCCTTCTTCCTTCGGCTTGAACGGTGGGCTAGTAGTGAGGATTAGGAGTGTTGTAATATGAACCTTGGAACTATGGTGGAGGCACTCTTTGCCTTTCTTCTATAATATATAATATGCACACTCGTGCATATTCGAGAAAAAAAAAATTCAGGGAAACCAAACCCAAACGTTTTAAGAAGGCGGACGTCCTGGCGGCAAAGGAATGAAAGTACTTTTCTACCAGAGCATGAAAGTGTCTGCCTTGGTGTTGCCCGAGCTGTACCTGTGTTATTCTTCTGCATATATGAGTTGTAAACTTGTAACGGTATGTCAGTAACTGACGTGCTGAATTCATCAAGTGCTAGCAGGATATATAGGCGTGCTCCGCTACAGCCTACAGCTATCCTGTCATTTGAGTGAATCGTTGAGGATTTTGGGCTGTTCTGTCAGGTTGTGAGGGAGATCAGAGCCTTAAAATCGTATTCTGCTGTCATAGCGGAGGCGCTTCGGGCTTGGCTTCTGGATGTCATGTTTTTGTAAGCCTGTCTCAAAATTCTCGGCTCTGTCACTCACTAATTCAACTTTGCTAGGGTGTGGCTTTGAGCAGAGTTGGAGATGTTGCCGGGTAGGTAGGCCTTTTGGTTTCTTTGTTCCCTTTTCTGGTTGAAACGGTTGTAGCACACTAGGTATTTTCTTTGAAATAGATAAGAGGAAATCCTTTATATTAGGGAAAAAAGAAGACCCTGGCTGATCCAGTGATCCTCTGCTTCTTGCTGCTCATGCCTTTCTCTGTTTGTACTTCTGTTTTCAGTTCAAGTTTAATCCCGCCCAATCAATTCATCGGTCAGAAATGGTAAGGCGTTGTGGCAGATGGTGCATTCAACATTCAGCGTGATTTGACACTTAGCACTGCTTACAGTACAACGGAGGGATTTATTTCTTGAATACAATCAGTAGAAGAAAAGAAGAGGATATTTTCACTTGATATTGTTAGTTTTGAGGATACTCAATGGTGCACCGCGTCTATATATAAATGGGGTTGCCTGCATAATTATTTATGTTTACCCTAGTAATATGGGCCTTGATAATGCGTCTGCTAATTTGCCTAATCCTGGTTCTTGCTCATGTCCTGACTTCACTCCACCCCTGGAACCAACACAATTTCCAAATCCACCACTCTTGGGCAATTAACCTCTGCCAGTTAGGCAGTTACACAGGAGTGTGTTTTAAACATTCTTAATCATGCAGGCCAAGCATTAGTTATTCTAGAACAAGCAACGATCACAAACACAACTTATTCCCGGTCACAGTTCATAGCATATCAAGCAACTTGATCATGATCGACACATCTAGATGACACGACACCGTTTACCTCCTAAGTTAATTAGGTGCCGCGTGGTGTGATGATTCGGGTGGATCAACATCGTAGGCGAGGCGCGACAGAGCCGTGACGACGGTGCCGATGGGTGCTCTCATGGCATGACTGTCGTGGGTGCACACCGAAGCAACTTCGAGGGCCTCCTGCAAGTCCAAGGACGGATATCGTCCCTGCAGTGCCGGGTCTGCCATCCGGCGGAAGTGGCTCCTGTCCTTCATCATTGTTCGGGCCTGATCCAACAACAAACATCAGTACACGACATCACTCGGATCGTTCATGGCGAAACAAGAAGTAGCAAATAGAATCCCAAAACCATGGCTAATTAATTTACCCATGTGACAAGGTGCCGATGCTCCATGGCATCCTGGGTGTGATCGATGGCCCTCCGCCCGGTGATCATCTCCAGCAGCACGACACCGAAGCTGTAAACACTCGACCCCGGGAGCAGCTTCCCGGCCATCGCGGTCTCGGGGGCCGTAGTACCCAATGTCGTCCTCATGGCGATACCAGTACACCAGCCCTTGTCATGCTCGGCCAGTCCATATTGGGACAGCTTTGGGTGGTAGCCGTCTCCAAGCAAGATGTCTGAACTTTTGACGCATCGGTAGAGGACACCTTTGTCGTGCATATACTCCAACCCTCTGGCCACACCGGCGGCAATGTTCATCCACGTGTTCCAGTCCAGTGGTGCTTTGCCTGGAGATGAATCTGATGGTCACAAGAGCAGGTGGTTAACTTTTTTCTGAATGAAATCAGGTGGTTAACCAAACGAATCATGAACACAGTTATAAGCTTTGTAGCTAGATTGTTGGCATGCATATAAATAGCACACGTACGCACTTACTTACCGTGGAGGTGATCTTCTAGAGAACCAAATGGCATGTATTCGTGAACCAAGATCCGGTGATGGCCATCCGCACAAAAGCCAATAAGATTGACAATATTTGGGTGGCGCAGCCCGCTCATCATCAGCGCAAGGGCAAGAAACTCTCCATTATCTTGCTCCGATGATCCACTTGGATCAACTGCATGCTGCAGCTTTATAGCAACAACCTACAGATGCAGATGTTGATTGATCAATCATTTTTTCCCTCACATTGATCATGTTGTCAACTCGTCATGGTACGCACGTATATGAAACTAACAAGTAAAAGGAGAAGAATTGGATCGTCACCTGATTGATGCTCTTGAGGAAGCCTTTGTAAAGACCATCCTCCCGACCAACGATGCGGCAGGCATCGCTGAAGTTTCTTGTCGCCGCCGCGAGCTCCTCGAAGGAGAAAGTTCGTGCCACGGTGCCAGGGACGCTGCTGGTGTGTGGATTGGCTGGGGCAGAACGTGGGACCTCCTTCTTCCTGGCGCTCAAGCAGGGGAAACAGCTTGCCATTGTTCAGCTTGACACCGGCTTAGCTTCCTTTTGCCAGATCTGTGTGTCAACCAGAACAAGATTGTGCTGCATTTTCAATAGACATAAGAGCAAAACTATTTAGCTTCACAGCAGGTCAGTTGACATTGTACTACGGAAACATATGTCCCTGGAAGTTCAAATAGCAATGCTATGTTTACCGGAGTTTTGTTAGACTCGTCTCACGGGTTTAAGTTGAATTCACAGGGTGTTAAGAAATATCATGAATAATCTTATAGACTGTTCTGTTTATACTGAAATTTTGAAGTCACATGCATGTTTGAAACTTTGAATACATGTTTCCTCGTGTGCCTTGAATGACCAGAGGCTTGGCTAAAATATGTTATCATCCTCAAGATATGCACAGCGGTGTAGGTCTGGCACCTTTTTTGTGCTGCCACATTTTCATTTCTGAACTTGGCTCAACTGCTAGATTCTGAACAATTGAACATACATGGGTGATGATAAGTTGATAACTATCTTCTTTTTATTTGAGAACGTGATGATAACTATCTGTGCCAACTACTGTTCGTTTTTTCTGTGACACTGATGAATGAGGAATTAACAACTTCTCTACCATTAAATTATGTACTGTATGGGCTAGAGTTTGGGAAAATTAAACGTGCTGAAGCAGTGTAGATTCTTGAAAAAAAATAAACCAAAAACAACAATTTAGACCATAACCTGGAGCTAATCAAGACCAAAACCTGCCCAATCCCTGTTTTCTTTTTGCGAAATAGACAAGGAAAAAAGGAGCAAAACCACGCTTTCAGTTTTCAGATCTCAGCCACTCTCGGTTCTTTTCTTAAGACATCAGACCAGAGTACCAGACCAAGCTGATTTATTGTTACGTACGCTGGATTGGACGAATTCAGCCAGCGTGCTGAAGAAAAGGGGGAGTAGAGCGGGGAATTTTGGGGTTTTGGGGGACTTACGTTCTTGATGATCAAATCAGCTGGGGCTGCTGGGCCTTGGATCGAGCGTGACCTACTCGAGCCGAACGTGGTTGCAGTGGAGGAAGCCAGTGAGATCCAACTGCTCCGCCGGTCGGCTGGCTGACGATCTGCTTCAGAGTTCAACCCGCTGCTAGCTCCTCGCGCTTCCTCGGATCGTGGGTGGGCGCGCGTGATCTCCCCTGGGATGAGCCTGCTAGTTCATCGAGGTGGGGGATGAGTGGCCGGTGCCAGGGGACGACGGAGGGGAGAAAGGGGAAGAGACGAGTCCGTGTGGCGCAGGCGATGGACGCACCCGGCAGCTGACAGTCGCCGCACCAGCTGTGTAGTATAGGAGGAGGACTGTGGCTGCTTCCTTCCTGGAGTAGCCCGGCATGCCGAAAACGGAAAGTGAGACTGCTTGCGACTGCGAGAAAGAAACGGACGTGTCACGGGCGGTATGGCCGTCTCAGTCAATCAAAGTGGCCAGGACGGGTGGGTGCGGGTATGTGCGTGTGTCAGTGTGTGTGTGACTTTGAAACTTTAAAACTTTGAAATGTGGTTTTTTTTTTAAAAAAAATAGCTTCATGGACCTTGAGCACCAAATGGAATTTATGATCTTCAAGATACTTCTTTAGAGTGCTCGAGAAATAAATACCAATATATAATATAGTATGAAACACATCGTAGCGAGTCGGAACACGTGTTCAACCGGTGCAACAGTTTTGGTCTGAGGACACACATTCTTGCCCCCTGTGTTGCCCTATTGATGGGTTGTGTACCCTGTGTGGCGTCTCACCAGTTCAGGACCCATAGTTCTTCTCATGTCTTGTTGTCCGCTTTCTATGGAGCATTGTCCATGAGGCCCTGAGAGTGAATGGCAGGCTCCGGACCTAGGACAGTTCGTAGAGGCCTAGGCCAACCATACAGATAGGAGGAGACGCATCTTCTAATTAGTGTTCACGACGATGACCTGAACCATGTAATGATGTGTAACAAGATAGTGATCAGGCATGTCTTTGTATGGCATGCATATTTAAATTTATGACCTCCTTTCAACATAGACATTCACTTTCTAGGCAATGGACATGGATTGGCTAGGCTCATGATTGGTCCGGCTCCCTGGAGCCATGCATCATCTTCTTTTTCTCTTCTTTTTTTTGGCATGTTTATGTTGTTGCCTCAATAAATTTATTTATCTTTTCAACTTTCCGGCACTTAAACTTGATGAATGGACATGTGGTTTGCTACTTTGCTTTATACAAAGCAGGGTCGAAACCTGTTTCGAGTAATTTAAGTCAATATATTTCTAGAAGATTTTTAGTGGCCAAGGATTTTTTTTCTTTTAGAAAAAGGCACCTATGTGTAGACTGTGGAGGCCCTAAAAATAGTTTCCACAAAAATAGTTTTTCGTCATAGAATTTAACTTTAACTGAGGACTAGTACATATGCCCGTGCGTTGCAACGGGCGGAAAACTTGACAAAAGCTACTTCACATGCCAGTACGCTCCACTTACATTCAAGTCTAACAAACAAATAAGGTTGCCCTCATCTCTATAAGGTGCATATGCGGGTGTGTTGCCTCGGTTGAATTATCCTTAGAAACTAAGAGTCCCAAATATCAAACAATAAACTTTGTTAACAGGAAATGCAGTCAGTAGTAAGTTCACTTAGTATATGGTTGTCGACCTAGATTTTCCAAAATGCTTTGAACCGATGCATTTCCCTTGCAAACTATGCAGACAGAAGATCAAATTTGAAAAATTAAATAATTGTTTTTCTGGAAAGGAGAGGTGCAACAAGAGATCAGTTAAATTGCATAATAAAGACCACCATTTTGACATATCATGTAATTCCATCCTAGACACAAATCTTGCGACCAGTCTGTCATGCATTCCTAAAACAGTATGCCTCTTCAGCGGTCACAGGTGCACGGCTGGGAACTTTCCCCGAGCGTTTTGTCTGCAAGAGATGTTCAGATTACTTCATCTGTGAATAGACGGCACACCCAGCTAGTATTTAAGAACAAAACAATAAAATGCCGTTGAATTCCCATCATGTAGAATAAGGCACTGCCTCCATGAAACCTGCAATGACAAGAGCATGTAAGTTTTCTCGGCGTGGTATTTGTAATCCACATGCCCTAACTACCAAGTTCTCAACTAAGAATATATATATATATATATATATATATATATATATATATATATATATATATATATATATATATATATATATAATACCGCCACCTTATAATATCACCACTGCTATTCATAGATGCTGGTTGGTAGACAAATATGATCTGAAATGGTTTATGTCAGATGAAAGAGCATAGGGCACTTTTATTGTGTTTTTAATAGTGAAACTTCTATCTCTACAAAAAATTTCCCTCTGTTTCGTCTACATGTCGTGGCACAAAATATTGTTGCTACTACACAAGCTGATGAAAATAGTGTGTACAGAACCCGCGGACAAAGTTGCTCCATGTGAAATTCAACACGTGAAATCCACCCGAGATGTCGGTCTCTAGGGGTTTCAGTTTGGTTCTGGTGCCAGCCTTCCCCTCCATTTTGTTTCTTTCTTCTAGTTTTGGGCTTTCTCTTGCTCTCCCCTGTAATTTTCTTTTGCGCCTTTGGGCGCTTACTTGTATCTGTACTGACTGCCAAGTCACCTTCGAGTTGGAATATAACAAGCGGTGGGTTTTTTTGGGCCCCCGTCAATCTCGAAAAAAAAACCAAAAAAATCTACTGAAACCATATGCATAGATTATAGTAGTTATGGTAGCTCATTTCATGTCCAACAAAAATTCATATGTGTTCTCTAAAATAAAAACATAGGTCTTAAATATAAACACAAAGAAATAGTGTTTTCTTTAAAAGAAAAGGTGTAGAGAATGAACTATATACACTGAATAGTCATTACATGAATCAGAAGTAGAAGCGGTACTTTAGGACAAAAAACATATATTGTACAACTGGTTCTATCTGTATGTAACCATGCGAAATTAAGCTCAATATACCTCATTTTCCGCTGAAGTCAAGATCTATTGCAGATCAATGCGAGCAGCTTCAATGTCGAACCTTCCATATAGAATGCAGGCCCTTGTCTATACAATTGCAGTCAGAGTTGATTGCAATATTGACGCGTATGTCATGAGCAGCAAAATCATATGCTCCTGGGTTCTAGCACTTGCCCAACTGATATAGTTCAAGCAGGAAAAAAATATTCAGTAAACCAAAATGGAAACCTTTTAGAAAGTAGAGGGGCTCGGTGTTAAGCAATGGTTTCAGGTAACTATCGGGTTCAACCAGTACTATGCTACCTTCTAATAAACATGGAAGATGATTAAGGTCTCAATGAGATATAATGAACTGTAGTGTGGTCAGCAGCAAGAGGAACATTTAAACATTCAATGTGCCCATTGCAAGTGCTCCAATAAATGCAATAAGCAGAACTCAAATAAAGCAACATCTCTAGGACTGTATTCTGGAAAATATAAATAGAAGACCAGGTAAACTTTGCAACAGTCAATATACCTTTTAAGAAGAATCAATCGGCTATCATAATATTTTGACGGGCTACGACTATCATATTCAGCAACCAAAATGATACAATATATATCATAGAAAAAAAAACTACTAAGTGCAGGTGGCAAGAAAAAGAGAGATATGAGTGGTCAAACTCTCCTGGAAGCAAAGAGATCTTGACTTACAAACTCAAGGCACATAGCAGCATACCGAAATTTCTAGCTAGTTGTACTTGCAGGTAGTGAAAATTAAGCAGGCAATGTTAGGAGACTCGAAAGAAGGCTTTGGCCAGCCTGTGATCCGCACATTATATGATCATGTGCAGGTTCGTATTTTACTGTTTAAATTCTTGAGTCTCTCCTCATCTTGTTTTGAAATAGCTCCATGTTAAGACTTCTTCTATCCATAGTTTGGTAGTTGCTTGAGAATAATAGCTAGCAGAGAAACAGCTCGGGGAAAATAAGCATACGATAATTAGAACAAGCTTCTCTGGTTACAGGCTGCACATTCAAAAGGCAAGATAAGCTTGTGATTCCCCAAGCTGTTTCTCTGCTAGCTTTTTTATCCTTAATGGCAGGAACTCCGTGTCGATGGCTGTTTTTTAGGGCCTCGGCATTCTCACTCCAGAGAGCTACCATAGTTATATTACACCCCAAAAAAGATCGTCTTCACTAAACAAGAAAGCAATTGTGTCTCACTCCAGATTAAATCTGAGAACGGGTTAATAACTGGACCAAAACTAAACTATACCCGTACACGTACCTCTCAAAACCAAACCTGAACCATAACCAAATAATACCATTTCCAGCCCAACCAAAACTGCACCCAATATTTTTTCCACCCAAACCGGTCCACACCCAGTATATAACCATGGGTTTAAACCCAATACATAACCGTATTCAACTTTAGTTTAACAGTGACATGCCAAACAATAATTTAGCAGAAACATCCAAGACTTGCCTGAATCGGCAACAAAGAACTCTTAGAACAGCTAAAAAAGACAAGGCGGGCAATGTGGACGCATAACCAAATCATTTAACGATAGAGCACATCCATGTCCTGTTTTAACCTCAAATACTTTCAAGTCAAGCGTCGTACCGATTCATGCGGTGACAATATGCAGGATAATAAAGATAACATGGTCCATGGCACATTCCTAACAATTAACTCCACTACAAAATTCAGTCTAGAGAAAGTTCAAAATCATGACGACGACACAGACAATGAAACACGGCAGGCCGAAACACGGCTTCTAGGACGGTTTTCGCACTCTACTCCTCCTTGATGGCGCCCTTGTCGCTAACGTAGATACCATCCAAGAACTTCCCGATATCCTTGTTCTTGACGTGGCATTTCTGCATAACAGCAAAGGAGAGGAAGACTGGTGTTAGTGGTCTGAGTAGAGGACTGAAATCAATGGAAACTGCGATGCACAGCATATATGTGTTGTTCAAGTCAGATGAATAAATCACTGCAAATAACTGTGGAATAGCAATGCATGTCTCAGCAGCCATCCAAAGATGATAATTGCTTGAATAATTCAAGTGGAGCAGAACAAATGCACTGCTATAATGCAATCTGCCCAATAATGCAATATGCCAAACCAGCAGTTTTGTCACCAAATTGTATTCGCTTAGCGACAGTGTTTTCGCTTGTTTACTTTTTCTTGGTTTCAAGTTTAACGGAAAAGAGTATTTTCGCTTAGCGACAGTGTCTAGCATGCATGCCTACACTATAGCAGTTTTTGCTTTTTCTTGTTCTTTATACAAGCCAGAGTGTCTAGCATGCATGCCTACACCATATATAGAGGCATGATTTTGACAAGAATTAAAATTAATAATTCTGGGCTAGAAGAAAAATATATAACCACAGAGATTCGGCAAAGGTGTCCCATCACTGAAGATAGAGACCTGAAGTGAGGATGTTATGGATGCATATAACCCATGAAGCAAAATATTGGAACAGCCCCCGGAAGCACAGTTGGTCATGATAACATCAAGTGAGGTCTCTATCAATATATAACCACTGAAGACGGCCCATCACTGAACACTGATACTTCCCAAATCACTCTTAAAATGGCAGAATTTCACTAAAGTGCAGAATTGGCATACTTCCCAAATAGCCACAGGAAGTGCAGAAGCAATGATATCTGAAGAAAATGCTGAACACTGATACTTCCCAAATCACTCTTAAAATCATACTAAAGTGCAGAATTTCACTAATGAACACTGATACTAAAGTGCATCATGCAACATGCCAAGCTCCACGGATGCAACTACCGATGGCAACATTCATAACCGGCGCTTGGCATGAGCGCCGCCGGAGCACCGCTCCACATGCACGACAAAGCCAAACAACAAAGCGTCACTCGCCTCTCGCAAACTGAAACTGAACCTAACATGTACAATCATGCAGAGAACAAATCGAAGTGGTTCTTTGTTGAGGAATAAAGACCTGGTTGCTGCTGTTGTTGTTGCAGACGAGGAGGGGACCAGCAGGGGCACCTTGCCGGCGATGCGGCCAGAGCACCTTGCCGGCTTGCCACGGGAGGAGCAGGACCTGGTCAACAGGAGTAGCCGGTCAGAGAGAGAGAGAGAGAGAGAGAGAGAGAGAGAGAGAGAGAGAGAGAGAGAGAGAGAGAGAGAGAGAGAGAGAGAGAGAGAGAGAGGTACCTGTCGGCTGCCGACGGAGGGAAGGTGGCGCGGCGGAGACGGCCCGGCGACCTCAACCCTAACGGACGGGGAGGGGCGGCGGCAACGATGGGAGGGCCAGCTCGGGGTAGCTCATGCTGGATCTTCTGTCCCAAGGAGGGGGCGGCGCCGGAGGGGGACGGCGAGGCGGTGGCGCAAGGAAGGGACGGCGAGGGGGAAGAGACAGGGGGGCGTGCGGGCGGCGGCGAGGGCGAAGACGGGCGGCGCGTGGGTTGGGGAGCAGTCGAAGGCAATGAACCCATACAGAGAACCGGGTTGTACCCACAGTTTATAGCCCATAATACATCAAACGGTTTCAGCCCATAACCAACTAACCCAAACTGGTTTCTCTCCAAACCCAAACCAAACCGAACTAAAGAAAGCCTCAGCCCAATAAAACCTAAACCAGTCAAGCCCATAATAAAAAACCAAACCATTTCAACCAGTTTTTCTAAAACCACTCCCAGATTTACTCCAGATGATTATTTAGTGTCTCTTTACAAACTCTCTGCTTCATATGTGGTGGTGGTGTCACTCTGCAACTGTCAAATAGTCTATCTCTGTTAACTACTTTCCTGAATGGTACCCAAACCAAACAGAGCATTTCCATTTTTCTAGTTTATTGTTGTGTTATTCACCCATGAGCAATGTGATGCCGATACGGTAATAACTATTCATTATACTATTGCTCGCTAGATTATTTTCAGCTCAGCAGGTGTCATTCTCAAACTTCATATTCCATGGGAAATCATTAAATTTCAAGATACTCAAAGAAGTTTAATCGATATCAATTCTGTTATTATTGTAGAACGACACAAGTAAATGGGAGTAAACTCTAAAAGAAAAACCAGAGCAGTTTCATGAGCAAATATGCCTATGTATATTGATTTTCGCACAAAGAAAATCCTGGAGCAGGAAGTACCTAAAAGAAGTGTAACATAGAGCTAACAATGCATTAAGTGGAAAGCACAAAAACATATGCAGGAATCTTATAGAGACACATAAGTAGAAGTACCTTGGTGGCCGGGAATGCCGGCAAGGCTTAGTGCAGGAATCCTCATGGCGGACACGGCGGCCAGCCCCTAGTGGGTGGACCTGCTCCGTGCAGCCATGGTCTGACTCCTAGATAGTAAACAGGCAGAATTGGAAAGTGTGTATATGGTGAATAATGGTACTCCATGTTGGGGAACGTTGCAGAAAACAAAAATTTTCCTACTCGTTTCACCAAGATCATCTAGGAGTTCATCTAGCAACGAGTCATTGGATGCATCTACGTACCTTGTAGATCGCGAGCGGAAGCGTTCAAAGAACGGGGATGATGTAGTCGAACACGACGTGATCCAAATCACCGGAGATCCTAGCACCGAACGGACGGCACCTCCGCGTTCAACACACGTACGGAACAGCCACGTCTCCTCCTTCTTGATCCAGCAAGGGAGGGAGGAGAGGTTGAGGGAGATGGCACCAGCAGCAGCACGACGGCGTGGTGTTGATGGAGCTGCAGTACTCCGGCAGAGCTTCGCTAAGCACTATGGAGTTGGAGGAGGTGTTGGGGAGGGAGAAGGAGGCAACCTAAGGCCAAGGACTCAAGGTATGAGGTCCCTCCTCTCCCCCACTATATATAGGGGTGCCAAGGGGGGGTGGTGCGCAGCCTAGGAGATCCAATCTCCTATGGCCGGCGGCCAAGGGGAGGTTTCCCTCCCCCCCAAGGCACCTAGGAGGTGCCTTAACCCCCTAGGACTCTTTCCCCTTGGAAACCCTAGGCGCATGGGCTTAGTAGGGCTGGTGCCCTTGGCCCAAGCAGGCCAAGGCGCACCCCCTACAGCCCATGTGGCCCCCGGGGATGGGTGGCCCCACCTGGTGGGCCCCCGGGACCCCTCCGGTGGTCCCGGTACAATACCGATAACCCCGAAACTTGTCCCGATGCCCGAAACAGGACTTCCCATATATAAATCTTTACCTCCGGACCATTCCGGAACTCCTCGTGACGTCCGGGATCTCATCCGAGACTCCGAACAACATTCGGGTTACTGCATATACATATCCCTACAACCCTAGCGTAACCGAACCTTAAGTGTGTAGACCCTACGGGTTCGAGAGACAAGCAGACATGACCGAGACGACTCTCCGGTCAATAACCAACAGCGGGATCTGGATACCCATGTTGGCTCCCACATGCTCCACGATGATCTCATCGGATGAATCACGATGTCGAGGATTCTATCAACCCCGTATGCTATTCCCTTTGTCTATCGATATGTTACTTGCCCGAGATTCGATCGTCGGTATCCCAATACCTCGTTCAATCTCGTTACCGGCAAGTCACTTTACTCGTACCGTAATGCATGATCCCGTGACCAGACACTTGGTCACTCTGAGCTCATTATGATGATGCATTACCGAGTGGGCCCAGTGATACCTCTCCGTCATACGGAGTGACAAATCCCAGTCTTGATCCATGTCACCCAACAGACACTTTCGGAGATACCCGTAGTCTACCTTTATAGTCACCCAGTTACGTTGTGACGTTTGGCATACCCAAAGCACTCCTACGGTATCCGGGAGTTACACGATCTCATGGTCTAAGGAAAAGATACTTTGACATTGCAAAACTCTAGCAAACGAACTATACGATCTTGTGCTATGTTTAGGATTGGGTCTCGTCCATCACATCATTCTCCCAATGATGTGATCTCGTTATCAATGACATCCAGTGTCCATAGTCAGGAAACCATGACTATCTGTTGATCAACGAGCTAGTCAACTAGAGGCTCACTAGGGACATGTTGGTGTCTGTTATTCACACATGCATTACGATTTCCGGATAACACAATTATAGCATGAATAAAGACAATTATCATGAACAAGGAAATATAATAATAATGCTTTTATTATTGCCTCTAGGGCATATTTCCAACAGTCTCCCACTTGCACTAGAGTCAATAATCTAGTTACATTGTGATGAATCGAACACCCATGGAATTCTGGTGTTGATCATGTTTTGCTCTAGGGAGAGGTTTAGTCAACGGATCTGCTACATTCAGGTCCGTATGTACTTTACAAATCTCTATGTCTCCATCTTGAACATTTTCACGAATGGAGTTGAAGCGACGCTTGATGTGCCTTGTCTTCTTGTGAAACCTGGGCTCCTTGGCAAGTGCAATAGCTCCAGTGTTGTCACAGAAGAGCTTGATCGGCCCCGACGCATTGGGTATGACTCCTAGGTCGGTGATGAACTCCTTCACCCATATTGCTTCATGTGCTGCCTCCGAGGCTGCCATGTACTCCGCTTCACATGTAGATCCCGCCACGACGCTTTGCTTGCAACTGCACCAGCTTACTGCCCCACCATTCAAAATATACACGTATCCGGTTTGTGACTTAGAGTCATCCAGATCTGTGTCGAAGCTAGCGTCGACGTAACCCTTTACGACGAGCTCTTCGTCACCTCCATAAACGAGAAACATTTCCTTAGTCCTTTTCAGGTACTTCAGGATATTCTTGACCGCTGTCCAGTGTTCCTTGCCGGGATTACTTTGGTACCTTCCTACCAAACTGACGGCAAGGTTTACATCAGGTCTGGTACACAGCATGGCATACATAATAGAACCTATGGCTGAGGCATAGGGGATGACGCTCATCTCTTCTATATCTTCTGCCGTGGTCGGACATTGAGCTGAGCTCAATTTCACACCTTGTAACACAGGCAAGAACCCTTTCTTGGATTGATCCATATTGAACTTCTTCAATATCTTATCAAGGTATGTGCTTTGTGAAAGACCTATGAGGCGTCTTGATCTATCTCTATAGATTTTGATGCCTAATATATAAGCAGCTTCTCCAAGGTCCTTCATTGAAAAACTTTTATTCAAGTAGGCCTTGATGCTGTCCAAGAGTTCTATATCATTTCCCATCAAAAGTATGTCATCTACATATAATATGAGAAATGCTACAGAGCTCCCACTCACTTTCTTGTAAACGCAGGCTTCTCCATAAGTCTGTGTAAACCCAAACGCTTTGATCATCTCATCAAAGCGAATGTTCCAACTCCGAGATGCTTGCACCAGCCCATAAATCGAGCGTTGGAGCTTGCATACTTTGTCAGCATTCTTAGGATCGACAAAACCTTCCGGCTGCATCATATACAATTCTTCCTTAAGGAAACCATTAAGGAATGCCGTTTTGACGTCCATTTGCCATATTTCATAATCATAGAATGCGGCAATTGCTAACATGATTCGGACGGACTTCAGCTTCGCTACCGGTGAGAAAGTCTCATCGTAGTCAACCCCTTGAACTTGTCGATAACCCTTAGCGACAAGCCGAGCTTTATAGATGGTCACATTACCATCCGCGTCTGTCTTCTTCTTAAAGATCCATTTATTTTCTATGGCTCGCCGTTCTACGGGCAAGTCAGTCAAAGTCCATACTTTGTTTTCATACATGGATCCTATCTCAGATTTCATGGCTTCTAGCCATTTGTCGGAATCTGGTCCCGCCATCGCTTCTTCATAGTTCGAAGGTTCACCGTTGTCTAACAACATGATTTCCAAGACAGGGTTGCCGTACCACTCTGGTGCGGAACGTGTCCTTGTGGACCTTCGAATTTCAGTAGGAGCTTGATCAGAAGTATCTTGATCATTATCATTAACTTCCTCTCTAGTCGGTGCTGGCACCTCAGGAACATTTTCTTGAGTTGCGCCATTTTCCGGTTCAAGAGGTAATACTTCATCAAGCTCTACTTTCCTCCCACTTACTTCTTTCGAGAGAAACTCTTTCTCCAGAAAGGACCCATTCTTGGCAACAAAGATCTTGCCTTCGGATCTGAGGTAGAAGGTGTACCCAATAGTTTCTTTTGGGTATCCTATGAAGACGCATTTTTCCGATTTGGGTTCGAGCTTTTCAGGTTGAAGTTTCTTGACATAAGCATCGCATCCCCAAACTTTTAGAAACGACAGCTTAGGTTTCTTCCCAAACCATAATTCATACGGTGTCGTCTCAACGGATTTCGACGGAGCCCTATTTAAAGTGAATGTGGCAGTCTCTAAAGCATAGCCCCAGAAGGAAAGCGGTAAATCGGTAAGAGACATCATAGATCGCACCATATCTAACAGAGTGCGATTACGACGTTCGGACACACCATTACGCTGAGGTGTTCCAGGCGGCGTGAGTTGTGAAACTATTCCACATTTTCTTAAGTGTGCCCCAAATTCGTGACTCAAGTATTCTCCTCCACGATCTGATCGTAGAAACTTGATTTTCCTGTCACGTTGATTTTCAACCTCACTCTGAAATCCCTTGAACTTTTCAAAGGTTTCAGACTTGTGTTTCATTAAGTAGATATACCCATACCTACTTAAATCATCAGTGAGGGTGAGAACATAACGATAGCCACCGCGAGCCTCAACACTCATTGGACCGCACACATCGGTATGTATGATTTCCAATAAGTCGGTTGCTCGCTCCATTGTTCCTGAGAACGGAGTCTTGGTCATTTTACCCATAAGGCATGGTTCGCACGTGTCAAATGATTCATAATCAAGAGACTCTAAAAGTCCATCAGCATGGAGCTTCTTCATGCGTTTAACACCTATGTGACCAAGGCGGCAGTGCCACAAGTATGTGGGACTATCATTATCAACCTTACTTCTTTTGGTACTCACATTATGAATATGTGTAGCATCACGTTCGAGATTCATAAGGAATAAACCATTCACCATAGGAGCATGACCATAAAACATATCTCTCATAAAAATGGAACAACCATTATTCTCAGATTTAAAAGAGTAGCCATCTCGAATTAAACGAGATCCCGATACAATGTTCATGCTCAAAGCTGGCACTAAATAACAATTATTAAGGTTTAAAACTAATCCCGAAGGGAGATGCAGAGGTAGCGTGCCGACGGCGATCACATTGACCTTGGAACCATTCCCGACGCGCATCGTCACCTCGTCCTTTGCTAGTTTCCGCTTATTCCGCAGCCCCTGCTTTGAGTTACAAATGTGAGCAACTGCACCGGTATCAAATACCCAGGAGCTACTACGGGCACTAGTAAGGTACACATCAATTACATGTATATCATATATACCTTTGGTTTTGCCGGCCTTCTTATCCGCTAAGTACTTAGGGCAGTTCCGCTTCCAGTGACCGCTTCCCTTGCAATAAAAGCACTCAGTCTCGGGCTTGGGTCCATTCTTTGGCTTCTTCCCAGCAGCTTGCTTGCCGGGCGCGGCAACCTCCTTGCCGTCCTTCTTGAAGTTCTTTTTACCCTTGCCTTTCTTGAACTTAGTGGTTTTATTGACCATCAACACTTGATGTTCCTTTCTGACTTCTACCTCTGCTGATTTCAGCATAGCAAATACCTCAGGAATGGTCTTTTCCATCCCCTGCATATTGAAGTTCATCACAAAGCTCTTGTAGCTTGGTGGAAGCGACTGGAGGATTCTGTCAATGACCGCATCATCCGGGAGATTAACTCCCAGCTGAGTCAAGCGGTTATGCAACCCAGACATAGTGAGTATGTGCTCACTGACAGAACTGTTTTCCTCCATCTTACAGCTAAAGAATTTGTCGGAGACTTCATATCTCTCGACCCGGGCATGAGCTTGGAAAACCATTTTCAGCTCTTCGAACATCTCATATGCTCCATGTCTCTCAAAACGCTTTTGGAGCCCCGGCTCTAGGCTGTAAAGCATGCCGCACTGAACGAGGGAGTAGTCATCGAAACGTGCCTGCCAAGCGTTCATAACATCTTGTTCTGCAGGGAGAACGGGTGCGTCACCAAGCGGTGCTTGTAGGACATAATCTTTCTTGGCAGCTATGAGGATGATCCTCAGGTTCCGGACCCAGTCCGTATAGTTGCTGCCATCGTCTTTCAGCTTAGTTTTCTCTAGGAACGCGTTGAAGTTGAGGACTACGTTGGCCATTTGATCTACAAGACATATTGCAAAGATTTTAGACTAAGTTCATGATAATTAAGTTCAACTAATCAAATTATTAGTGAACTCCCACTTAGATTAGACATCCCTCTGGTCATCTAAGTATTACATGATCCGAGTTAAACTAGACCGTGTCCGATCATCACGTGAGACGGACTAGTCAACATCGGTGAACATCTTCATGTTGATCGTATCTTCTATACGACTCATGCTCGACCTTTCGGTCTTCTGTGTTCCGAGGCCATGTCTGTACATGCTAGGCTCGTCAAGTCAACCTAAGTGTTTGCATGTGTAAATCTGTCTTACACCCGTTGTATGTGAACGTCTGAATAAAACACCCGATCATCACGTGGTGTTTTGAAACAGCGAACTGTCGCAACGGTGCACAGTTAGGGGGAACACTTCTTGAAATTAGTATGAGGGATCATCTTATTTACTACCGTCGTTCTAAGTAAACAAGATGCAAAACATGATAAACATCACATGCAATCAAATAATAAACGTGACATGATATGGCCAATATCACATAGCTCCTTTGATCTCCATCTTGGGGCTCCATGATCATCTTGTCACCGGCTTGACACCATGATCTCCATCATCATGATCTCCATCATCGTGTCTCCATGAAGTTGCTCGCCAACTATTACTTCTACTACTATGGCTAACGCGTTTAGCAATAAAGTAAAGTAATTTACATGGCGTTTCTTGATGACACGCAGGTCATATAAAAGAATAAAGACAACTCCTATGGCTCCTGCCGGTTGTCATACTCATCGACATGCAAGTCGTGAATCCTATTACAATAGCATGAACATCTCATACATCACATATAGATCATTCATCATTCATCACAACTTTGGCCATATCATATCACAAACCACTTGCTGCAAAAACAAGTTAGACGTCCTCTAATTGTTGTTGCAAGTTTTACGTGGCTGAATTAGGGTTCTAGCAAGAACGTTTTCTTACCTACGTTAAAGCCACAACGTGATTTGTCAACTTCTATTTACCCTTCATAAGGACCCTGTTCATCGATTCCGCTCCAACTAAAGTAGGAGAGACAGACACCCGCCAGCCACCTTATGCAACTAGTGCATGTTAGTCGGTGGAACCGGTCTCACGTAAGCGTACGTGTAAGGTTGGTCCGGGCCGCTTCATCCCACAATACCGCTGAAGCAAGAAAGGACTAGTAACGGCAAGAAAGTTGACAAATCTACGCCCACAACAAATTGTGTTCTACTCGCGCAAGAAGAACTACGCATAGACCTAGCTCATGATGCCACTGTTGGGGAACGTTGCAGAAAACAAAAATTTTCCTACTCGTTTCACCAAGATCATCTAGGAGTTCATCTAGCAACGAGTCATTGGATGCATCTACGTACCTTGTAGATCGCGAGCGGAAGCGTTCAAAGAACGGGGATGATGTAGTCGAACACGACGTGATCCAAATCACCGGAGATCCTAGCACCGAACGGACGGCACCTCCGCGTTCAACACACGTACGGAACAGCCACGTCTCCTCCTTCTTGATCCAGCAAGGGAGGGAGGAGAGGTTGAGGGAGATGGCACCAGCAGCAGCACGACGGTGTGGTGTTGATGGAGCTGCAGTACTCCGGCAGAGCTTCGCTAAGCACTATGGAGTTGGAGGAGGTGTTGGGGAGGGAGAAGGAGGCAACCTAAGGCCAAGGACTCAAGGTATGAGGTCCCTCCTCTCCCCCACTATATATAGGGGTGCCAAGGGGGGGTGGTGCGCAGCCTAGGAGATCCAATCTCCTATGGGCCGGCGGCCAAGGGGAGGTTTCCCTCCCCCCCAAGGCACCTAGGAGGTGCCTTAACCCCCTAGGACTCTTTCCCCTTGGAAACCCTAGGCGCATGGGCTTAGTAGGGCTGGTGCCCTTGGCCCAAGCAGGCCAAGGCGCACCCCCTACAGCCCATGTGGCCCCCGGGGATGGGTGGCCCCACCTGGTGGGCCCCCGGGACCCCTCCGGTGGTCCCGGTACAATACCGATAACCCCGAAACTTGTCCCGATGCCCGAAACAGGACTTCCCATATATAAATCTTTACCTCCGGACCATTCCGGAACTCCTCGTGACGTCCGGGATCTCATCCGGGACTCCGAACAACATTCGGGTTACTGCATATACATATCCCTACAACCCTAGCGTAACCGAACCTTAAGTGTGTAGACCCTACGGGTTCGAGAGACAAGCAGACATGACCGAGACGACTCTCCGGTCAATAACCAACAGCGGGATCTGGATACCCATGTTGGCTCCCACATGCTCCACGATGATCTCATCGGATGAATCACGATGTCGAGGATTCTATCAACCCCGTATGCTATTCCCTTTGTCTATCGATATGTTACTTGCCCGAGATTCGATCGTCGGTATCCCAATACCTCGTTCAATCTCGTTACCGGCAAGTCACTTTACTCGTACCGTAATGCATGATCCCGTGACCAGACACTTGGTCACTCTGAGCTCATTATGATGATGCATTACCGAGTGGGCCCAGTGATACCTCTCCGTCATACGGAGTGACAAATCCCAGTCTTGATCCATGTCACCCAACAGACACTTTCGGAGATACCCGTAGTCTACCTTTATAGTCACCCAGTTACGTTGTGACGTTTGGCATACCCAAAGCACTCCTACGGTATCCGGGAGTTACACGATCTCATGGTCTAAGGAAAAGATACTTTGACATTGCAAAACTCTAGCAAACGAACTATACGATCTTGTGCTATGTTTAGGATTGGGTCTCGTCCATCACATCATTCTCCCAATGATGTGATCTCGTTATCAATGACATCCAGTGTCCATAGTCAGGAAACCATGACTATCTGTTGATCAACGAGCTAGTCAACTAGAGGCTCACTAGGGACATGTTGGTGTCTGTTATTCACACATGCATTACGATTTCCGGATAACACAATTATAGCATGAATAAAGACAATTATCATGAACAAGGAAATATAATAATAATGCTTTTATTATTGCCTCTAGGGCATATTTCCAACACTCCAGTACAAGGATAAGCAAGTACATTCGGCAAGCCGGACATTGTTAGCAACAGAAAAGCAAGTCAACACTCAAGGTCAAATGAAAGTCCACAAAAAATGCATGAAACGGTGATAGGCCAAAAGATTAACTAAATGCATATGTAACTGCTACTTTTGGCCCAACAAATGCATATGTAACTGCTACTTTTGGCCCAACAAATGCATATGTAATTGCTATTGTGATCTTGACTTTTCCAGATTGAATCAATACAATCTTTTTTGGTGCATCAACCATCTTTCAACTGACAAATGATTCACTAATTGTTCTGAAAGCTATTGTGATCTTGACTTTTCCAGATTGAATCAATACAATCTTTTTTGGTGCATCAACCATCTTAGAACTGACAAATGATTTACTAACTGTTCAGAAAATACATGGCATTAGTTCAAACTGAGGGGATTCAAAGATTGGAGAGAAATCAGACCGAGGGAGGGTAAGCGGAGAGACTTCATGAAGATTTTGACTGCTGCCGCCGCGGTCCTCATGACTTAATCGCGGCACCGCGGCCTTCCAAGCGCCCTCACATCCGTGGTCTTCCACCGCCAGCGTCGTCGAGGTCTTGCTCGTAGGCTCGCCCGTGTAGCTGTCTCCTATGATTATTGTGGATGAAGGAGTGGCTGGTGGCGAAGCCGGCGGGGTTGGGGAAACCATTGTCGAGGTGGAAGCAGTGGGGAGGAGTCCCGGCGGTGCCATGGTAGCAGGTGCAGGAGGCAAGGGTAGGCGCGGCGGCGGTGTACGGCGGCGCCGGGCGGGGCGGGGTGGGGAGGGAGGCGGCGGCGCCGGGCGGGGCGGGGCGGGAGGCGGCGGCGCCAGGCGGGGCGACGCAGGAGGCGGGAGGCGGCGGCGCCGGGCGGGGCGGGGCGGGAGGCGGCGGCGCCAGGCGGGGCGACGCAGGAGGCGGGAGGCGGCGGCGCGATGGAGGTGGAGATGGGATCGGGACTCGGGAGGCAGAGTCGTGAGGATGGCTTTTTTTTCTATCGCCTGTACGGTTCGGTTGACTTATCACGAAGACTGCGGGTTGAATAGCAAAAACTACAGGGACTTTTATGCAAAAACGTCGACGACGTACGACCAGAAGCAAACGCTGCTTTATTAGTATATATGTATATGTATATGTATATGTATATGTATATATATATAATATATATATATATAATATATAATATAATATATATATATATAGTAGGGAAAGATTTGGTTCACGAATGTCTTGTCCACTTTCATCCGTCTGACCAACCGTGTGCCCTTTGTACTCTCTCTATTTTAAGGAGCATAGCTTTAGCAACAACTTGCATACAAAAAGAAGTCAAGAGATGTTGCTTGCCCTTCATGTGTTGGCTCACTCAGCCAATCCGTTGTAAACGCCTTTTTCATGCATTCCATTGTGATGTAGCCATATTGCATGCAGATGTGGCGTGGTGATTGGTTTATTGGTTACGAGGTATCGGCGAGAGTGCCATCCCAGGAGGTGGGCGTGTAAGATCGATCCGCCGTCCGTTTCTGGCATGCATGTCCTACGCCCATCGATCCGTCCACAGAGAGAGAGAGAGAGCGAGAGAGCACGCACACCTACAGACACGCACACAATTAAGCACCTGCCTCACGGTCCTAAAACATAAGCACCTGCCTCACGGGCCATGCCACGCACATGAAGATAGTAACTTGAGCCTGGACATGCGTGAACCAACGCAATTGCACGGAATTGTCCTTGCTTTCACCTGCGCCGCCGCGTTGTCGAGGACTCAGAGAAACACCGTTCATGCCCAGAAACTACGATTTAGGTCCCTTTTTTTTCGGGTGTACGATTTAGGTCATCTTGGGTCAAAAGCACTGCTTCAACACATGCGTTGTTCGCAAGTGGTGATGGAACTTTTTTGGTGCAGTCCAAAGTGCTAAAAATTTGCAGAATCCATGCATCTGCCGCAAAATACGATATCGGCTGCGCGAACTCCCAATCGTCGCACGGAAGTTTCCCATCGCCCAACCTCCTCCAACCCGCGACCCTCATCGGCCACCAATTTGCCATGGAAGGTCACTCAAGTGTGATTGCCGCTGTCGCCGGACTCACCGCTACTCCCGTCAGACCCGCAACGGTCCCTGTCGTGATTCCCGCCAAAACAATAAGAAGAAGGTTGCTCCCCCGCCAACCTTTCCACAACTATGTATTCATGTATGCACTTTTGTTTGTGGTTGTAATGCACAATTCTTGCAGCTTGATATGTTGAACTTGATTTTGAATAGTTGATTTGACCTTGAATTTGGTATGTTGTTTCATTATTTGTGTTGTGATCTCACAAAGTCTATCACGACATGTTTTGTTTCAACATCTATATGCAACTTTGGAGTACAAGAGAAGAAGGAAATCAATAAGGCACCACTTTTTCATCACCTGTTAGAGCAACAACAGTCATGGTGCCCAAAAATCTTCTCTTTCCTACCCTAAATTTTTTTTGGGCACCAATTTATTCATGGTGATGCTCTCAGGCTCGGTCCACCACCACCTCGCTTTCGTTCAGCCTTGGGAAGTACTCCACCTCGAGAGGTCCTCCATAGTGCTTTGAGCGCTAATTGGCATTTCGACGCTTGCACGAAAAGTAGTGCGTCGAGGGACCAAATTAGCACTAGCCTCTCTTGCCAGACTTGCTCGCTCGCTCACTGCATAGAGAAAAACTAAGCATTGCTAGTTTAGAAAAAAACTGGCCCTCCAGGTTTTTTATTAGAAAATTCATATTTTGAGAAAATATTCATGAATTTAAAATGTTCTCGAATTTAGAAAAGTGCACAAATTCCCAGAAAATTCACAAGATTGAAAAACTTTTGCTTTTTCTAGAAAATCACAAATTTGGAAAAATATTCACGATTTAAAAAAATGTTTGAGCATTTAAGTTTTTCTCAAAACTTAAAAATGTTGGTGGATTTGAAAATTTGTTCATGGATTCGAAGAAACAATTCTTGTTTCAAAAAATTAAAATGAAAAATAAAATAAAAAGTAAAATAAATAAACCGACAAAACCAAACACAAACTAGTGAAAACAAAAAATAGAGAAAACTTAGCCCCCAAAACCGAAGAAACCCTTTTAGAAGGTTCCCAAAACCGGTGGAGAAGAGGGCCCGTATTTTTAGAAGGTTCCCAAAACCGGTCGGTCAGCCCGCTTAGAACCTAGCGGGATAGGTAGAGGGCGCCCTGTACTAATAGGCATGTCTTTGAGCGTTAAGCGCCAAATAAGATTCCGCCTCTACCTGTGCCTCTCATGAGTCTTATCTATGTTACAACTGCATGCCTTAGAGCATCTCTAGCAGACCCCGTATAACACCACGATCCGTAAAATAACCGCAAAAATACGGGTTGGCGCGGAAAATTCTGCCCCAGTAGACCCCGCAAACGCGTCCAACCCGTAAAAAATTTTGCGGGGCGCGGCAAAAGTTCGCCTTCAACCTTTAGATTCATGGGGTGGGAGGCCGACCTGAGCTCGCCCCCCTATCCGCAACGAGATTTGGCGCGAGGGAAATTTCCGCACGACCGTTCCCACTCCCCCAACCCTCCTCGGCCGTCATTGCCCCGCCACCGCCCGCTCTGGTCCATCTTCCCCAGCCATTCTTCGCCGCCATGGAAGCCTCCCAGCCGTCCCCCGTCACCATGGAGGTCGATCGCGCACGCACAATCCCCTCTGGTGGATCTCGTCGCCGGTCATGTCGCCCCCGTCGTCGCCCAAGGCACCATCGCGCCTGCCCGCAAGCGGCAGGGCAACGTTGTCGTGTAGGGCGGCAATCCGGCTGGCCCCGCTGGAAAGGCACGCGCGCCGGGCGCCACCGCCGCTGCGTGATCTGCCTGGCCGCCGGCGGAGAAGGTGAGCAAAGTTTTGGGCGTGAAGTGCAAGAAGGTTCCTATGAAAAGGCTGGCGCCTTCGTCCACTCCCTCCGCCCCGGCAAGATGTTCCCCGACGATGCCATTCAACGGCAATGCTTCCACCGCAGGCTAGGTGTTCGATGAAATGGTCGGAAGGTATGCATTTTAGATCCCTTGTACTTGCTTCGCTTTTCGCCATTGTGGTAGCTCGTGACTTGATGTCGCTCAATGTAGCGGTGGTTCTAACAATGCCACTGCCGAGTTAGTGAACTTGTTGAACACCAACGCCGTCGACATCGATCAAGCCCCGTTCGCTGATTTCGATTACAATGAAATGGAGGGTGGCGTGGATGATCACGGTGGTGAAGATGAAGTGGAGGAGGTAGATGAGTGGGCGTATGATAAAGCGCAAGCAAAAAAAGCGTGAGATTGAAGAACTACACAATCTTAGAAGATCAAATCTTGATCCAGGCTTGGTGTGCGGTGTCTCTTGATGCTTGCACGGGTACATCTCAAACCTCCAAGAGGTATTGGAAAATAATCGAAGATCAGTACTTCCGCATGATGGCGAAGCATCTCAATAGGTCACCACGGATCTTTCGGTCACTCCAAGGTCGTTGGGACGTGATCAATACGATATGTAGCCGTTGGGCTGCTTGCTTGGAACAAGTTCGCAATGCACCTCCAAGTGGAACCGTGGAATCCGACTATGTAAGTTCGTTTTCACGTCCCAAGTTGTGCACATCATTTGTATCATATCAAGTGATTGCATCATTTGAATTTGTTTTAATTGTGTAGGACAAAATTGCCCAACAAAGATACAAAGACATGGAAAGGATGCCACCTTCGAGGTGGGCGGCATGGACAGGGCAGAATTCTTCGTTAGTATGGAGATCTTTGAGCGGGCACTCATCTTCAAATGGGAGGTCGTGATCGTTTATGGACCGGCGGATCAGCGTCGCTCCCCGACCTTCCTAGCTAAGCTGCAGCAGAAGATCTCTGCTTCCCTCCTCCCTGTAGTTGTGGGAGGGGACTTCAACCTCATCCGCTCCCCGGATGAGAAGAGCAATGACCGAATCAACCTCCCCCGGATGCAGCTGTTGTATCGCGGAGCTCAGCCTCCGCGAGCTAGAACGGACGGGTGCCAGGTTCACCTGGACAAACCGTCAAGTAGATCCGACGCGATCCGTCTTGGATCGCGTCCTAGTTTCCCAGGAGTGGGAGATTAGTTGCCCCTTGGCCTCACTACGTGCGATCACCCGGATTGGATCGAACCACGTTCCCCTCCTCCTCTCCACCGTCGACAAGCGCCCCCCATCCAGCCGCGATTCCGGTTTGAGCTCTTCTGGGTCAACCAGGCCGGCTTCCGGGAGGCGGTCGTGGCTAGGTGGATCTCCGCACGCACTACCCCTCACTGATCCATGTCCGCCGTTGACTCGTGGCAGTTCTGTGCCAAGCTCGCACGCCAATTCATGATGGGATGGGGCGCTAACCTTGGTCGGGACCTCCGCGAACACAAGTGGGCCCTCATGTTAGCTATCCAAGCCTTGGACACTCGCGCCAACACTTCCGGGATCTCCCCGGATGAGTGGATGCTGAGATATGATCTCGAGGACCAGCTCTCGGCCATCTACACGGATGAAGAGGCATACTAGAGGCTTCGCGGCACCCAACGGTGGGTGCTCCGCGGGGACGCCAACACCGCCTACTTCCAGGCGATTGCCAATGGGCGGCGGCGGCGGAATTCCATCCATTGCTTGTGGGGTGGAGATACCCCTCTTCGCCCCTCGGACATCCGTGTCCATGTCGACGACTTCTATAAAGCCCTTTCCCCCCCACCGCTCGGGGTGGGGCCTCACTGGCCCCCGACACTTGGTCGGTGAACCAGTTGGTTTTTGTCGAGGCAAACACCGCTTTGGTGGCGCCCTTGTTTGAGGACGAGGTCCTCACCACCATTAAGGGTATGAACCCCTCCTTGGCCCCGGGTCCGGATGGACTGCCAGTGACGTTTTTCAAAACGTTCTGGCAAACTATCAAACCGGAAGTCATGGCCCTATTCGAGAAGTTCTACTCAGGATCCATGGATGTTGGGCGTCTTAACTATGGGGTCATCACCCTCATCCCCAAAGTTCTGAGTGCCTCTGACATCCGCCAGTTTAGGCCTATCACCATGATCAATGTGATATTCCGGATCCTGGCCAAAGGGTACACCAATAGGGTGACCCTTCTTGTGGACACTGTTACCCACCTCAACCAATCTGCCTTCATCCAAGGGCGGTTTATTCTGGATGGGGTGTTGGTCTTCCATGAAGTCCTTCACGAAGTCCGGTCTAAGCACAATCGTGCGGTCTTTCTGAAGCTCGACTTCCACAAAGCTTACGACACGGTGCACTGGCCCTTCCTTCGGGAAGTCCTACGCCGCAAGGGCTTCGATGATCGGTGGGTGACCAGAGTTATGCAACTCGTCTCCTGCGGTCGGACCGCTGTGAACATTAATGGTGAGATCGGGTCCTACTTCCCCACTCTCTATGGGGTCCGTCAGGGCGACCCATTCTTGCCGTTTTTGTTCAACATGGTCGTTGATGCCCTTGCTGTCATCCTAGATAAGGCCAAAGCCACTGGCCATATTCGCGGCGTAGTCCCTCACCTGGTAGGCGGGGGAGGGGTCTGATACGTCTCCAACGTATCTATAATTTTCGATTGTTCCATGCTGTTTTATTATCAATCCTGGATGTTTTATAATCATTTTATAGTCATTTTATATCAATTTTTTGGTACTAACCTATTAAAATAGTGCCAAGTACTAGTTGTTGTTTTTTCCATGTTTTATACATCGCATGAAATCAATATCAAATAGAGTCCAAATGCCACGAAACTCCATGATGATTTTTTATGGGCCAGAAGGAAGCAGATGGGCCCTGGTTTCACCTGGGGGGAGTCCCAATGAGGGGACAACCCACCAGGGCACGCCAGGAGGCCCTGGAGTGCCCTGGTGGGTTGTTCCCACCTTGGGTGCCCCTGGACCGCCTCTTTGCTCTATTAATACCCCAAAATTACCAAAACCCTAGAAGCGTCGACGAAATATTCATACAGCCGCCGCAAAGTCCGGAACCACCAGATCCAATATAGACACCTTCACGGAGGGGTTCACCACTTCCATTGGTGCCTCTCCGATAATGCGTGAGTAGTTCTTTGTACACCTTCGGGCCCGTAGTTAGTAGCTAGATGGCTCTTACTCTCTCGCTGAATTCTCAATACAATGGTCTCTTGGAGATCCATATGATGTAACTCTTTTTGAAGTGTGTTTGTTGGGATCTGATGAACTTCGAGTTTATGATCAGTTATATCTTTTTATATCCATGAAAGTTATTTGAGTTTCTTTGATCTCTTATATGCATGATATCTTATAGCCTCGTATTTCTTCTCCGATATTGGGTTTTGTTTGGCCAACTTGATCTATTTATCTTGCAATGGGAAGAGGTGCCCGGTAGTGGGTTCGATCTTACGGTGCTTGATCCCAGTGACAGAAAGGGAACCGACACGTATGTATTGTTGCTACTAAGGATAAAAAGATGGGATCCGTATCTGCCGCAATAGATAAGTGGATCTTGTCTACATCATGTCATCATTCTTATTGCATTACTCTGTTTTTCCATGAACTTAATACACTAGATGCATGCTGGATAGCGGTCGATGTGTGGAGTAATAGTAGTAGATGCAGGCAGGAGTCGGTCTACTAATCTTGGACGTGATGCCTTTGTAATGATCATTGCCTGGATATCGTCATAATTATTTGAAGTTCTATCAATTGACCAACAGTAATTTGTTTACCCACCGTTTGCTATTTTCTCAAGAGACGCCACTAGTGAAACCTATGGCCCCCGGGTCTTCTTTCTCATATATTTGCCTTGTGATCTACCTTTCCTTTGCATTTTTATTCAGATCTATTAAACCAAAAATACAAAAATACCTTGCTGCGTTTTATCTCTATTTATTTTATTTGGCGTTCGATCTATCAATCTACTATAATTTACCTGCCGTCCGTTTGCCTATCTTGAGGCGCCGTACCCGGAAGGGATTGACAACCCCTTTAACACGTCGGGTTGTGAGGTGTTGTTGTTTGTGTACAGGTGCTGTTTACGTTGTGTTGCTTGGTTCTCCTACTGGTTTAATAACCTTCGTTTCATCACTGAGGGAAATACCTACCGTCGCTGTGCTACATCATCCCTTCCTCTTGGGGAAATACCGACGTAGTAGCAACAACCATCAAGGAGAATTTCTGGCACCGTTACTGTAACAATCTGGATTTTGGCCCTTTTCTTTTTCTTTTAATTTAATTGGTTTTTGCTCTATTTTTCTTTTTGGACTGGTTCTGTGGCCTTGCCACCTGGGAAATCATCCTCATTCCCCCTCCCAAGTGGCTCATATTTCTCAAAACCTTGCCAAGATCATGTCACTCCACTCCATGACCAAACCCTAATTTCTTTCTTCAGGAATATTCCTTTTTCTATTAAAGGAATAACCTAGTCTGCCCTAGGTTGTGAAGAAACCTATATTTCTGTCCATCCAAAAATTTCCAAATAATTCTAATAATTCTTTTGGGTCATATGTTGCTCAAATATGCCCAAACTTTCCTGTCCTAGCCCAAGAATAATTCCCCAATAATTATTCTTCATTTCTGTCCAGAGTGGCATTTTGTGAAGGAAGTGCCACCTATCTAATCTTGTTTGCTCCCAAACTTGTTGGGCATTGTTTTATGTCCAAATAATTGACTGATGACAAAATTCAACTTTATTTGCCTAGCCAATTCCTCAGCAATTTTTCAAACTTTTTGTCAAACAGAAGGCATTGTGAAGGAACTAGCTTATCGAAATGAGTTGAAATTTTGCACACTCCTTCATGTGCTCATATTAGCACATTCCTCCAAATTTCAGCCCCATCCAATCCTCTATGTGAGCACAGGACCAAATCTTTAATTCTGGCAATATTTTCAGGTTGTGAAGCAAGTGCATTTTACATTCCTTCATTAATTTTGAGAAAATACCAGATTGTTCTCCTACCCAAATAACATCTCTCCACAAAAAATGGCACCATTTCATCAAGCCAATATTTCTCTAAAATTATTGCAAGGTTCTGGTCGGTGAGGATGATTGTGAAACAAGTACCACTTTGGCTTGTCCATTTGGTATGAAACTTTTACAGCATCTTTACTATGACCAAATCATAATGCCTTGCCAAATTTCAGCTCAAGTTGATACTCCATGTGAGTGCACCTTCCTGATCTTGATTTTGGACTAAATATGCAGTTGTGAAGCAACTATGGTGTATCTTGGTCCAAATTCTCAAAATTAACAGTATTATAGTCCTTCCTAAGCTGATCACCCCAGACAAACTCTCTGGCACCAATTCCCTTCCTGTTGATCAGCAGTTCTCGGCCAAGTTTACTGCAGTAAACTTCAGAGGTTACTTGTTTTCATTGATCTACCACCGCAGTTGAAACCTATCCTGGAAGGACTTACCACTAGACAACATGTTCAAGCCCATCTCCCCCGCTACATGCCAGTGCACGCGGTGACCGAGACGATGGCAAGCCTGTGCACGCGCTCTGTGTGTAGTTTCCGCGTCTAGTGGCCGTTTGTGCTTTGGCACCTCCTCCTCTCGTCGCCTTCGCACGCGTGACTGTGTCCAACGTCTTCACCTCATCGTCGCCACCCCTGGACAGCTCACCGCCCTCCGAACGCCCACGGGACCATAGTGCGCCGATCGTCGTCTTCCTCCTCGTCTCTTTGTCCCTGCGCTCCTTGGCTGCCTCTTCCCCGTGAGCTCTCCCTCATGTGCCTCCCTCGTTGCCTGCCTCTGATCTCATGCGTGCGCACACGCGTTCGCGGTGATGACAGTTCGGCACCTCACCCCGCGCCTATTTAAGGCCTCCCCGACCCCGTCTCTCCTCACCACCAGCCTTGCCTCGCTCCACTACCCCTCCCCGGCCTCTGACACGAGCTCGAGAAGCTCTCCTCGCCCCCCTCTGCCTCCATGGCCGCCGTGAAGCTTGGCTTAAATCCGAGCTATCCAAGCCCTCCCCCTCCCTCCTGACCTCACCATAGCTCCACCCAGAGCCCGGCGGTCCTCCCTGTGTCCTCGCCCCACCGTCGAAGCACCTTGGCCGTGTGCCCCAAGATCAACCGCCGCCACCTAGCTCTCTGACCCCGCACGTGCCACCCCTCCTCTCCTCCCCGACGCTCGTTTCCTCTCTGGATGGTTGCGGTGGGCCACACCGCGCTCGCCGGTGGCCTCCCCTTGGCCGGAGCTGGCTGGAGCCAACGAGTCCATCGCCGACCAAGTCTAGCCACGCCTCTGCCTTGCCCCCTCTCTGCTCTGTCGGGCGCAAGCAAGAAGAAGGAGCGGGAGGAGGGAGAAAGGGGTGGGCCCCGCCTGTACGCGACCTAGCTGGCCGGCCCCGTCCACGCTGACGTGGATAAGTGGAGGGGTATTCCCCCGAATGCGTCTCCCCTCCACGAAAGCGTATTTGTCCTCTCCCTCGGGCCAAAATGTGTTTCCATTCTGGAAAACGTATTTCCTGAGAAGGCGCTTTTAGTTTTTCTGCCTAAGGGCATGTTTGTGAGGATTTTCTTACAAATAAGTTCCTGGCAGAAAAACAATCGTATGTTTTTTCTCACAACTCCAAATGAGGTGAATCGAAAGCCACTTCTTCATTTCGTCGAGCCTGTTCTGTTGGTATCATTTTCATTATGTTCCAACATTCTGAAATTGACCATTTTGCCCTAGCTGTTAACCAGCCCCTTTCGAGAGAGAAGTATTTTCGGCAAATCTTTCTGCAATGTTTCCGCACTTCTCCCCAGTGCATTCCTCATCCCCAGGCAAGCCACAACCACCATCTGCATGATAGCCATACAGTAGCATTGGTTTTCAACTTGAATCTTTAATAACTGTATGTTTGTTTGCTACTGCTGGCGTTATTTCGGTTATGCTTATGGATCGGTGGTTACCGTCTTGCTATGTTTTCTTACACTCTATTATCATGTTCTACTTGCTAGTATTACTTTCATATTGTTCATGCTTGATAGCAATACATGTTGGGTTGGTCATGTTCTTCGGTGCATGACTGACGTTGGTTACCGAGTACCGTTAATATGTATTTTTCCTTGTTGTCAGTTAGTTAAGTGTTTACTCAGTTATGTGATTGATGTTCTCTTGCATGGTACTTATTGTTGATGATAATGGTCATGTTATGCTGTGAGTAGTGTTGTACTTGTAATATTCATGCTCATCATTATGCCATGCTCAATTGGATATGATTCATTGTTGATATGGTGGATAGTTATGTTGTACCCTCATGCTTATGTTGATATCATGCTCATGCATTGTCATTTCATCATGTTATTTTATCATGGCCCAGCATATTTACATTCAAGTTTAACTGGATTAAATTGAACTTGAACAACTATTGGCCGAGTCATGGTGCCACCATATCGAGCTGACCAGTGCAACCACGCTTACCTTTATGGGAAGGTCCTAACTGGGTCTATTGTCGTGCCTCTCGCCAGTGCCTCCGACGCGGGAAGGTTATGGGCTCGTGCTACCCTG
Source organism: Triticum aestivum (assembly GCF_018294505.1). NCBI lineage: Eukaryota > Viridiplantae > Streptophyta > Magnoliopsida > Poales > Poaceae > Triticum > Triticum aestivum. The sequence goes on from NC_057813.1 coordinate 629,505,028, forward strand.
ATCAGGTAGGTGGACATAAGCCTTGTGTGCCCGTAGTTGTTGTAACCGGTTTGTCCCCATTTGGGACCATTTTTGCCATGCTGGTGGCTGTTTTGCCACGACAATGGCTGTTGGTGCCTTTGGTAGGCACGGGGCCACCCAGGACTTAGCCCTGTGGGGAGTGAGTCGGAGTGGCCGGGAGAGTGTCATGGCAGTAGGACGGTTTTGTCGGAACGCCGTTGTTCCACCCGAATGGGAGTGCGTGGCCATGGGTTCCGTGGTATGGGTACAGTGTACTAACCTCTACAGAATGTATATTAAATCTATCGATAGCCGCGCCAGCGGATAAGGGCCCAATTCGTAGTTGGTCACACTGTGAGTCAACAATATTAATAATAACTTGATTAATAACAACCCTGGTTCGATGATGAGATAAGTTGGTTATGTGATCCGTGAATGATCCCCGTTTGGTTACAAGGTAACCCGTTGAGCCTAGAGTGGTTCCGTTTGTGATCCGTGAATGATCACCATTTGGTTACGAGGTAACCCAAAGGGGTGGGGCCCGCCTATAAGCGACCCAGCTGGCCGGCCCCGTCCACGTTGACATGGATAAGTGGAGGCGTATTCCCTCGAATGCGTCTCCCTTCCATGAAAGCGTATTTTTCCTCTCCCTCGGGCCAAAATACGTTTCCTATTCTGGAAAACGTATTTCCTGAGAAGGTGCTTTCAGTTTTCTGCCCACGGGCCTGTTTGTGAGGATTTTCTTACAAATAAGTTCCTGGCAAAAAAACAATCGTATCTTTTTGCTCACAACTCCAAATGAGGTGAATCAAAAGCCCACTTCTTCATTTCATCGAGCCCGTTGTGTTGGTATCATTTTCATTACGTTCCAACATTCTGAAAATGACCATTTTGCCCTTGGTGTTAACCAGCCCCTCTCGAGAGAGAAGTATTTTTGGCAAATCTTCCTGCGATGTTTCTTGACTTCTCCCCAGTGCATTCTTCATCCCCAGGCAAGACACAACCACCATTTGCATGATAGCCATGCAGTAGAATTGGTTCTCAACTTGAATCTTTAATAACTGTATGTTTGTTTGCTACTGCTGGCGTTATTTCGGTTATGCTTATGGATCGGTGGTTACCGTCTTGCTATGTTTTCTTACACTCTGTTATCATGTTCTACTTGCTAGTATTACTTTCATATTGTTCATGATTGATAGCAATACATGTTGGGTTGGTCATGTTCTTTGGTGCATGACTGACGTTGGTTACCGAGTACCGTTAATAGGTATTGTTCCTTGTTGTCAGTTAGTTAAGTGTTTACTCGGTTATGTGATTGATGTGCTCTTGCATGGTATTTATTGTTGATGATAATGGTCATGTTATGCTATGAGTAGTGTTGTACTTGTAATATTCATGCTCATCATTATGCCATGCTCAATTGGATATGATTCATTGTTGATATGGTGGATAGTTATGTTGTACCCTCATGCTTATGTTGATATCATGCTCATGCATTGTCATTTCATCATGTTATTTTATCATGGCCCAACATATTTACATTCAAGTTTAACTGGATTAAATTGAACTTGAACAACTGTTGGCCGAGTCATGGTGCCACCATATCGAGCTGACCAGTGCAACCACGCTTACCTTTATGGGAAGGTCCTAACTGGGTCTATTGTCGTGCCTCTCGCCAGTGCCTCCCACGCGGGAAGGTTATGGGCGCGTGCTACCCTGATCAGGTAGGCGGGCAGAAGCCTTGTGTGCCCGTAGTTGTTGTAACCGGTCTGTCCCTGTTTGGGACTGTTTTTGCCACGACGGTGGCCGTTGGTGCCTTTGGTAGGCACGGGTCCACCCAGGACTTAGCCCAGTGGGGAGTGAGTTGGAGTGGCCGGGAGAGTGTCATGGCAGTAGGACGGTTTTGTCGGAACACCGTTGGTCCACCCGAATGGAAGTGCAAGGCCATGGGTTTCGTGGAGTGGGTACAATTTACTAACCCCTGCAGAGTGTATATTAAATCTATCGATAGCCGCGCCCGCGGTTAAGGGCCCAGTTCGTAGTTGGTCACACTGTGAGTCAACAATATTAATAATAACTTGATTAATAACAACCCTGGTTCGATGATGAGATAAGTTGGTTATGTGATCCGTGAATGATCACCGTTTGGTTACGAGGTAACCCGTTGAGCCTAGAGTGGTTCCGTTTGTGATCCGTGAATGATCACCATTTGGTTATGAGGTAGCCCGTAGAGCCCAGAGTGGTTCCGTTTTTGATCCGTGAATGATCACCGTGGTATTGAGGATACCGAGTTTTGGATATTTGTGATGTTGTGCGAGAATCGTGGGTAAAGATCCAGTTCGTTGTGGTCATTTAATGATTACTACGGTATTGTTTATACCAAGCTTGATTTGATCCTGAGATGATCGTGTGATGTCCGAGGTTGGTAAGTGCTGCATGTGATGGTTACGAGATAACCCGAGCAGAGTAAGTTGGTGCATGATAATGTCATCATGTTGCATGATAGTGTCATCATGTTTATATGTCCATGCTATGCTCATATTATTCTAGCTGTATCATGTTGTTCAGGCTATGTTGTTCGGATAATATAATGTTAATCCGTGTTTAACCTGTAATTGCCATGCTGTTGTATGTCTTGAATGCTTCTGGTTATTGTGAGCTTGCAAGTACATTCAATGTACTGACCTGGCGTGTCATGCCAGTTTGCAGGTCATGCTGGATTTGATTGCTTGCATGTCATGGTTTCCATTTGTGCGAGCTAGGATAAGCGTTCCAGCTACAGTCCCTGCGGAGTGGAGTTCATCACCGTCGCCGCTGTTCTGCTGCTTGCATGGAGCAACTAAGGATGCCATAGTGTTGCCGTGCCGATGTTATTCCTTGTAATATCGGAGACCTTGTATTCATATTCGTGTAATAATAGAAATATGGTTTGTTCTACGCTAAGCATTCCAGAAGTTCCAGAAGACTTCTCCTTGATCTCTGGGCTGAAATACGGGGCATTTCGGTTTCTCTGAGCCGGGGTGCCACAACGCTTGGTATCAGAGCAGGTCTGGCTGTAGGACGCCCTAGTCAGCGCAAGCGGTAGAAACCGCTAGAAATCGGTAGTTTAAAGTCCGTCTTGTTTATTGCATTTGGTTCCTGCATTTGTTTGTCGCATAGCATGCATATAGCCTTAGTATTTGTTGCTAACAGTTTATCGGGTGAGTGTAGCTGGCATCGGTTCGGATCCACTGTTGCTCAACCTTTGCATTTCTCCAGTTTTCTTTTCTTGCCCGTTCTTCGGTGTTTGGTGTCATTTCTGTCCCAGCAGAGTGATGCCAAGTGATCCCGACAGTGTTTGCAAAAATGGTGCTCAGGTATCTCGCTGATATCCTCCTTTCAGCCCCGCCTATCATTTCGGTGATGGATATACTTCTATCCCGAATCGCTCTTTTATTCTGTCGTATTGGCAACCCTTAATGATCTTAGTTATCAAGAAAGGGCAATGTCAGCAGCCTCAGTTTTCCCTGCTATCCTATTCCTTCGACGAGTACGGATCTTTTTCCATCCGCTTGATAATAATGTGGTTGTGACCTTCGTGTCCCACTACAGGTTTATCGAGTGCGTCCTCGCCTCCGAGCTAGTCCAGGTTGCTACCTGGCTAAGCTAGCGCTGTTTACACCAATTCTTCCACACATTTATTCGTCCTCGTGCACACCGTCACAACATGCTAGATAATAGAACCGGAGATCCCACGAGATTTGTGTGCTTAAGTATGCATGCATATTGTGTGACTAACAGTAATATGTGACATTGATTGTGTGTGAATTGATTGCTGTTGTGTGCTTTTGTTTAGTTGAGTTTTCTTTTGCTTCTTTTTTTGGGCCCCGGTGTTACCTTATTTTTCCCCTATAAAGAGTTTCTCATCAACCGACACCGGACCCAAAGAATCAGCAAGGAGTTCAAATATTTGAAAACTCAGCTAAACAGAATGGAATTCTCAGTCGACTGTAGTGAAATGGGAATATCTGATTTTGAGGCTGATAATCAATTTTGCATTAGTGTGCACTCCTCACAACAGTACTGATAACTCAAGTCCACATCAATACAAAATCTCACAGCAGTAATGATCAAGTCAGCAGCAAGGCAAGTCAGGTACAAGATCAACGGTATATTTTCAGTTAGAGGTATGGATCATATACAAAATTTTGCCTCAGTAATGCATGATGCTTGGAATATGTTATCATCCAAAATAAAGTCAGAATGTGATATGCTCAAGGAAGACAGTCAAACAAATTTTCTCATGCAAATAATCAACCACAAAATATTATGGGCGTGTAGATTTCAGTCTACATATTAGTATGAAGCTTTGGATGTAAGAAACTCATTATTCTTCCACACGTTATCGGAAGTAATTTATGATGCAAGGCTCCTCGATTTTCCTCAGCATGATATGTGAACAAATTCCGGCCCATGATACCTGGTCTTTCTCAGCAAGATTCCTCGGTAAAAGCTTTTGACAGACAGAAATGAATTTTTCTCAACAAGTAAACCCAAGGAGAAGCTTCTCAAGTACGAAACTCAGGCTTCTCTAGCACAATAATCAGACCAAGCTTCGTGTATAAGCTATAGAGCCTTCTTCGACATGATACCCAGACAAAAGATTTGAGCAGAAGTTAACAAGTCTTCCTCAGCAAGCTACTCGGATGGCTTCTCTTGTAAGTCAATTAGTCCGCGTCAGTACCACACTATTGTACCATCCTAAGAGATTATATGATGAGTTGGCAATATATGGCAGTACATCTCAAGATTCAGATCCGCAATATTTTTGGTCAGAAGCACAAATCAGTCAAAACATATGCCTACCTCAAGAATCAAGTGTTCAGTTGCATATGACTCTTACACATATGGTGAGCATGCATCCCCAATAATATCAGTCACTCATATGAGGTACATCAAGGATCCAACAGATATACCTAAGGAAAGTAAGGATCCCCCAACCTCATGAATCATGCAAATGAAGCTAAGAAGAGATACACATCTTATGTAATACAAGGATCTATAAGATCTAGATAAGACATCACAAAATCAACAGTCTTGACAGTGGCCACCAAGGCTAATATTCTCGCACCGACAAGGAGATCTCATGAACTCTTGTATGGTTGGCCTCAACAAAGAGCTCTGTACACCTACAAGCCCCGAGTATATGTCATATCTGTGTGAAACCCAAGCACCAGGAGTAATGACAAAAATATTGCACTAGCCACGACCATGGTCATACGAAGAATCAAGGATATATGTGGCCAACCTATTTCAGTAAGATATCCTGACAAAGAAAAACATGGCCGTTAAAGGGTGAGACTGACAGCAAAGGTATGATGATTTTTGCATGACCATTAGGGTCCGGATACCCAAGTCAGTTAGTGGCCAGATTACATATGGAGCCACAAAGGCATACCCTCAGTGGATTATTCTGCTCTGCAAGGACTTCATATCCTGCTGACTCGCTTAAAGAAAAAAAATGGTTAGTGCGGAATATCCAAATCTGTTCTGTCAAGTCCAAGATTCTTTTGCAACCTCAGCAGTTTGACTTCAGCGGCAGTATAAAGCATCGCACAGCTTATTACCACATATGGGTATACTGACAACATGGGAAAGTCAAAATCTGAACAATCAGCTTGGACCAGGTATATCCACTTGTGTAACCTAGTACCCGGACAACCTGTCATGAAAAGTATCTTCCCACCAGCATACATGTCAGGACAATCTCAAGATGTTAATATTTGAGGTATGCTACAGTTATATGTCTATACCCGTTATCTTGCTCACAACAAAAGGCAGTTGAATCTTTGGTACATATCTCATGCTCGAGCCAAAGGAATAAATCAAAATAAATCAGTACCACTTATGGGCAGTCAGATCCCGCCAGAAGATGGCCATGATTAATTCTCAGCATTTATTGAAACCAGAAGGCCTGCATTTATTTGAAGCAACCCCATGACCGAAGTAAAAAGGTTTTCATGACCAAAAGAAAATTTATGCTCAGATCCATTGGGTATCACCACATTTATGGAGAATCAACGTCAGTAAAAAGGAATTGGTATATGAGCAAAGACCCGTCAGAATTTGGGGAAAGGTGAAGCAAGCCACCCCAGAGCAAGGTAATTTAATCATCTGAAATTCTTGGAGGAACAATAACTAAAGGAAAAAGGATACCCGAGCTCGAAACGGTGTCCTAAAGTCATACTTGTTCCTTGAGCAACCAAATCTCGAGGACGAGATTTCTTTAAGAGGGGAGGTTTGTAGCAGCCTGGATTTTGGCCCTTTTCTTTTTCTTTTAATTTAATTGGTTTTTGCTCTGTTTTTCTTTTTGGAGTGGTTCTGTGGCCTTGCCACCTGGGGTATCATCCTCATCCCCCTCCCAAGTGGCTCATATTTCTCAAAACCTTGCAAAGATCGTGTCACTGCACTCCTTGACCAAACCCTAATTTATTTCTCTCAGGAATATTCCTTTTTCTATTAAAGGAATAATCCTGTCTGCCCTAGGTTGTGAAGCAACCTATATTTCTGTCCATCCAAAAATTCCCAAATAATTCTCATAAATCTTTTGGGTCATATGCTGCTCAAATATGCCCAAACTTTCCTGTCCTAGCCCAAGAATAATTCCCCAATAATTATTCTTCATTTCTGTCAGAGTGGCATTTTGTGAAGGAAGTGCCACCTATCTAATCTTGTTTGCTCCCAAACTTGTTGGGCATTCTTTTATGTCCAAATAATTGACTCATGACGAAATTCAACTTTATTGGCCTAGCCAATCTTCCTCAGCAATTTTTCAAACTTTCTGTTAGACAGAAGGCATTGTGAAGGAAGTACTAGCTAGGTTTATCCAAATGATTTGAAATTTTGCACACTCCTTCATGTGCTCATATTAGCACACTCCTCCAAATTTCAGCCCCATCCAATCATCTATGTGAGCACAGGACCAAATCTTTGATTCTAGCAATATTTTCAGGTTGTGAAGCAAGTGCATTTTATATTGTTTCATTAATTCTGAGAAAATACCAGATTGTTTTCCTATCCAAATAACATCTCTCCACCAAAATTGGCACCATTTCATCAAGCCAATATTTCTCTAAAATTACTGCAAGATTCTGGTCAGTGAGGATGATTGTGAAACAAGTACCACTTTGGCTTGTCCATTTGGTATAAAACTTTTACAACATCTTTACTATGACCAAATCATAATGCCTTGCCAAATTTCAGCTCAAGTTGATACTCCATGTGAGTGCACCTTCCTGATCTTGATTCCGGACTAAATATCCAATTGTGAAGCAACTATGGTGTATCTTGGTACAAATCTTCTCAAAATTAACAGTATTATAGTCCTTCCTAAGCTGATCACCCCAGACAAACTCTCTTGCACCAATTCCCTTCCTGTTGATCAGCAGTTCTTGGCCAAGTTTACTGCAGTAAACTTGAGAGGTTACTTACATTTAACTAGATCAGTTTTCATCGATTTACCACCGCAGTTGAAACCTCCCCTAGAAGGACTTACCACTAGACAACATGTTCAAGCCCATCTCCCCACTACATGCCAGTGCATGCGGTGACCGCGACGATGGCAAGCCTGTGCACGCGCTCTATGTGCAGTGGCTGCGTCCAGTGGCCGTTTGTGCTTCGGCACCTCCTCCTCTCATCGCCTTTACGCGCGTGACTGTGTCCAACGTATTCACCTCATAGTCGCCACCCCTGGACAGCTCACGGCCCTCCGTCCGCTTCCTCACTGACGATCGCCGTCGAACACCCACGGGACCACAGTGCACCGACCATCGTCTTCCTCCTTGTCTCTTCCTCCCTGCGCTCCCTTGGCCGCCTCTTCTTCGTGAGCTCTCCCTCATGTGGCTCCCTCGTCGTGTGCCTCCGACCTCATGCGCGCGCACATGCGTCCGCGGCGACGACAGCTCGGCACCTCACCCCGCGCCTAATTAAGGCCTCCCCGACCCCGTCTCTCCTCACCACTAGCCTTGCCTCGCTCCACTACCCCTCCCCAGCCTCTCACACGAGCTCGAGAAGCGCGCATCGCCTTCCTCTGCTGCCATGCCCGCCGCAAAGCTCGGCTTAAATCCGAGCTATCAAGCCCTCCCCCTCCCTGCTGACATCACCATAGCTCCATCCAGACCCCGGCGGTCCTCCCCGTGTCCTTGCCCCAACGCCGAAGCCACCTTGGACACGTGCCCCAAGATCAATCACCGCCACCTAGCTCTCTGACCCCGCACGATGCCACCCCTCCTCTCCTCCCCGGCGCTCGTTTCCTCTCTGGATGGATGCGGTGGGCTGCGCCGCACTCGCCGGTGGCCTCCCCTTGGCCGGAGCCGATGAGTCCATTCTCCGGCCAAGTCCAGCCGCGCCTCTACCTCGCCCCCTCTCTCTGTTCTATCAGGTGCGAGCGAGAAGAAGGAGCGGGAGGAGGGAGAAAGGGGTGGGGACCGCCTGTAAGCGACCGAGCTGGACGGCCCCGTCCACGTTGACGTGGATAAGTGGAGGCGTATTCCCACGAGTGCGTCTCCCCTCCACGAAAGCGTATTCGTCCTCTCCCTCGGGCCAAAATACGTTCTCCGTTAGGGAAAACGTATTTCCTGAGAAAGCGCTTTCAGTTTTTCTGGCTAAGGGCCTATTTGTGAGGATTTTCTTACAAATAAGTCCCTGACAGAAAAACAATCGTATCTTTTTGCCCACAACTCCAAATGAGGTGAATCGAAAGCCCACTTCTTTGTTTTGTCGAGCTCGTTCTGTTGGTATCATTATCATTATGTTCCAACTTTCTGAAAATGACCATATTGCCCTTGCCGTTAACTAGCCCCTCTCGAGAGAGAAGTATTTCCGGCAAATCTTTTCGTGATGTTTCCGCACTTCTCCCCGGTACATTCTTCATCCCCAGGCAAGCCACAACCACCATTTGCATGATAGCCATGCAGTAGCATTGGTGTTCAACTTGGATATTTAATAACTGTATGTTTGTTTGCTACTTCTGTCGTTATTTCGGTTATGCTTATGGATCGGTGGTTACCGTCTTGCTATGTTTTCTTACACTCTGTTATCATGTTCTACTTGCTAGTATTACTTTCATATTGTTCATGCTTGATAGCAATACATGTTGGGTTGGTCATGTTCTTAGGTGCATGACAGGCGTCGGTTACCTAGTACCGTTAATATGTATTGTTCCTTGCTGTCAGTTAGTTAAGTGTTTACTCGGTTATGTGATTGATGTGCTCATGCATTGTCATTTCATCATGTTATCTTATCATGGCTCAACATATTTGCATTCAAGTTTAACCGGTTTAAATTGAACTTGAATAACTGTTGGCTGAGTCATGGTGCCACCATATCAAGCTGACAAGTGCAACCATGCTTACCTTTATGGGAAGGTCCTAACTGGATCTATTGTCGTGCCTCTCGCCGGTGCCTCCCACGCGGGAAGGTTATGGGCGCGCGCTACTCTGATCAGGTAGGCGGACATAAGCCTTGTGTGCCTGTAGTTGTTGTAACCGGTTTATCCCCATTTGGGACCGTTTTTGCCATGATGGTGGCCGTTTTGCCACGACGGTGGCCATTGGTGCCTTTGGTAGGCACGGGGCCACCCAGGAGTTAGCCCAGTGGGGAGTGAGTCTGAGTGGCCGGGAGAGTGTCATGGCAGTAGGACGGTTTTGTCAAAACACCGCTGGTCCACCCGAATGGGAGTGCGAGTTCATGGGTTCCGTGGCGTGGGTACAATGTACTAACCTCTGCAGAGTGTATATTCAATCTATCGATAGCCGCGCCCGCAGATAAGGGCCCAGTTCGTAGTTGGTCACACTGTGAGTCAACAGTATAATAATAACTTGATTAATAACAACCCTGATTCGATGATGAGATAAGTTGGTTATGTGATCCATGAATGATCGCCGTTTGGTTACGAGGTAACCCGTTGAGCCCAGAGTGGTTCCGTTTGTGATCCATGAATGATCACCGTTTGGTTACGAGGTAACTCGTTGCGACCAGATTGGTTCCGTTTGTGATCCGTGAATGATCACCGTGGTATCGAGGATACCGAGTTGTTGGATATTTGTGATGTTGTGCGAGAATTGTGGGTAAAGATCAAGCTCCTTGTGTTCATTTAATGGTAACTATGGTATTGTTTATACCAAGCTTGATTTGATCCTGAGATGATCGTGTGATGTCCGAGGTTGGTGTGTGCTGCATGTGATGGTTCTGAGATAACCCGAGTAGAGTAAGTTGGTGCATGATAATGTCATCATGTTGCATGATAGTGTCATCATGTTTATATGTCCATGCCATGCTCATATTGTTCTAGCTGTATCATGTTGTTCAGGCTATGTTGTTCGGATAATATAATGTTAATCCGTGTTTAACCTGTAATTGTCATGCTGTTGTATGTCTTGAATGCTTCTGGTTATCGTGAGCTTGCAAGAACATTCAATGTACTGACCTAGCATGTCATGCCAATTTGTAGGTCATGCCGGATTTGATTGCTTGCTTGTCATGGTTTCCGTTCATGCGAGCTAGGATAAGCGTTCCAGCCAGAGTCCCTGCGGACTGGAGTTCATCACCGTCGTCGCTGTTTCGCTGCTAGAAGTTTTCCGCTGCTTCGAGTTGTTCTACTACTTGCATAGAGCAACTAAGGATGGCGTAGTGTCGCTGTGCCGAGGTTATTCCTTGTAATATCGGAGACCTTGTATTCATATTCGTGTAATAATAAAAAGCTAGTTTGTTCTATGCTAAGCAGTGCCGTATTCCAGAAGACTTCTCCTCGATCTCTGGGCTGGAATACGGGGCGTCCCGGTTTCTCTGAGCCGGGGTGCCACAACGCTCGGGTAGGATCTTCAACATATACCAGGATCTTCAACATTTACATTATTTGCCATTTTCCTCTCGTTTTCCTCTTCATAAAAATTTGCGTTTTTATTTGCCTCTCTTTTTCCGTTCGTCGTTTCCTTGCTAGGGCAATCTTGTTGTGTTGTCATCATGACTCAAGAGATTACTAAGTTATGTGATTTCTCAAATACCAACAACAATGATTTTATTGGCACTCCACTTGCTCCTCCCGCCACTAGTGCGGAGGCTTGTGATATTAATACTGCTTTGCTGAATCTTGTTATGAAAGACCAATTTTTCGGTACTCCTAATGAGGATGCCGCGTCCCATCTTAACACCTTCGTGGAATTATGCAATATGCAAAAGAAAAAATATTTGGACAATGATGTGGTCAAGATGAAATTATTTTCGTTTTCTTTGCGTGATTCTGCAAAAGTTTGGTTCTCTTCTTTGCCTCGCAATAGTATAGATTATTGGAATAAGTGCAAAGATGCTTTTATCACTAAGTATTTTCCTCCCGCAAAAATTATTTCCCTTAGAACCCAGATCATGAATTTCAAGCAACTTGAACATGAGCATGTTGCACAATCTTGGGAAAGGATGAAAATGATGCTAAGGAATTGCCCAACTCATGGGTTAAATCTTTGGATGATCATACAATTTTTTTATGCGGAGTTGAATTTTGTTTCTCGTAATCTTTTAGATTCCGTCGTGGGTGGTACTTTTATGGAAATTACTTTGTGTGAAGCCACCAAATTGCTTGATAATATCATGGGAAATTATTCACAATGGCATACCGAAAGAGCTCCTACTAGTAAAAAGGTTAATTCGGTTGAAGAAATTTCTTCTTTGAGTGATAAAGTTGATGCTCTTATGAAATTGGTTGCTAGTAAAAGTGCTCCTATTGATTTTATTGATATGCCTTTGTCTACTTTGATTGAGAAAAATAGTGATGCCATTGATGTAAATTTTATTTCTTGCAATAATTTCAACAACAATGCTTATAGAGGGAAATTTTAATCCTAGGCCTTTTCCTAGCAATTCCTCTAATAATGGTAATTCCTATGGAAATCAATGTTACAATAATAATAGGAATACCTCTGACCTTGAGAATAATATTAAAGAATTTATCAACACGCAAGAAGTTTTCAACACTTCCATAGAAGAAAAGTTGAATAAGATTGACGATTTGTCTAGAAGTGTTGATAGAATTGCTCATGATGTGGAAAATCTCAAGATGAAATTTTTTGTGCCTAAGGTTCATGAATCAATTAAAGCTCTTTATGTTTCTATGGATGAAAGCAAGAAAAGAACCGCTATGCTTAGAGCTAAAAGAGAATTTTTAGAAAAAGCATTCTCTAGTGATTATTTTCGTAAAAGTGATGAAGATCTTAAAATGATTGGTGTTTCTTCTATTGATTCCTTGTTTAGTAAAGTTAAGAATGATGAAAAAGGGACCGGAGAAGAGTCAACTTTAGGTAGAAGGCATCCCAATATTTCGAAGGGTGAAAATCTTGTTGAGAAAATTGATAAAAGTGGGTTTGAAGAGGTCAAAACTTTAGCTAGTGATGCGCCCACTATTTTGGATTACAAATACTTTAATTATGATAGTTGCTCTTTGATTGATTGCATTTCTTTATTGCAATCCATGTTGAATTCACCCCATGCTTATGAACAAAAAAAGCTTTTATTAAACATATTGTTGATGGTATGATGAAAGCTTTGGAAGAAAAATTGGAATTAGAAGTTTCAATTCCTAGAAAATTGCATGTTGAGTGGGAACCTACTATCAAAGTCAAGATTAAAAATTATGAGTGTTTTGCTTTGTGTGACTTGGGTGCTAGTGTTTCTACAATTCCGAAATATTTTTGTGATGTGCTTGGTCTTACCAATGTAGAAGAATGTTCTTCGAATTTGCACTTGGCGGATTCTACTATTAAAAAGCCTATGGGAAGAATTAATGATGTTCTCATTCTTGCAAATAGTAACTATGTGCCCATAGATTTTGTTGTTCTTGATATTGATTGCAATCCGTCTATCCCAATTATTCTTGGTAGACCATTTTTACGCACTATCGGTGCCGTGATTGATATGAAAGAAGGCAATATCAAGTTCCAATTTCCTTCGAGAAAGGGTATGTAACACTTTCCTAGAACAAAAATTAGGCCACCTTATGAATCAATCATGAGGGCATCCTATGGATCTCAAACCAAGGATGACAAACTTAGACCCTTGCCTTACGCCTAGCTAAGGGCGTAAAACTATAGCACTTGTTAGGAGGCAACCCAATGAATAAAATTTATTTTTGCTTTTTGCTTTCTGTTCTTGTGTGTTTACACAATTATGCTACTGGTATGATTGTGTTTTTTGTGTTTTAATTAGTGTTTTTGCCATATGTCATGGAATTATCACGTCAGATGTCCTAGTGAGAGGACTTAGTCGTGGAGCCATCGCAACGAGATTAGCTTAAAGGGGTTAAACCGGACAAAGGACACGGGGAGTTTATACTGGTTTGGCCCCTTTCAGTGAAGGTAAAAGCCTATGATCCAGTCGTGGTGGAATTGATGGTGTCTCGATGAGCAGGGAGCGAATCCGCTTTACCTATCTCTCAAGTTGTTGTTTCTTGTCCCTGAACCGCCGCCGGGTCGTCCCTTTATATACACAGGTCGACGCCCGACGGTTTATAGAATCCCGAGGCCGGCTCATACATGTGTCCGGCTCGGTTTCTACCTTTTCCTATCTTACAACACAAGTTACGTATCTCATGGCGGTTTATGTCTATGGGCCCTAATCCGCCCTTGGGCTCTAGGCCTCTAAGTCTTTGTAGTAAAGCGCCATACTCCTTGTCTTCATGGGCTTCAATACGGATGATTCCTTGTGAGCATAACCCGGCCCTTCCTGGGCGGTTTATACTCAGTAGTTATATCCCCAACATTAGGCCCCAGATTGATTTGAACCTGTTCATGTCAATCTTCAACACTTAGAAAAACTCCTTCTTGAACATCCTCGTATGAACCTTGTAAACCGCCATGACGTCATCTCCATACGAACTTGGTAAACCACCGTGACGTCATCTTCCAAGATTGTAGTAAATCGCCATGACTTCACCTGCTTATTAAAACCTGTAAGTGTTTTCTTTTTATTAATGAACCTCCAAAAACCGAGGCGACAACTGTGTCACATATCTATTTTTTTGGGTTCCTTGATTCCCGCTGTAGCATCAATGATTTGATCAATACGAGGGAGAGCAAAGGGATCAGCCTGACAAGCCTTGTTCAAATCTATGGAATCCACACACATACGCCATGTGCCGTTCTTTTTGAGTACCAGCACCGGGTTAGCCAACCACTCAGGATGAAAAACCTCAACAATAAACCCCGCTGCCAAGAGCCGGGCTACCTCCTCACCAATGGCCTTGCGTCTCTCTTCATTGAAGCGGCGGAGAAACTACTTGACCGGTTTAAACTTGGGATCAATATTCAGAGTGTGCTCAGCGAGTTCCCTCGGTAGACCTGGCACGTCAGAAAGTTTCCATGCAAAGATGTCTCGGTTCTCATGGATGAACTCGATGAGCGCGCTTTCCTATTTCGGATCCAAGTTAGCGCTGATGCTAAACTGCTTGGGTGAATCGCCAGGAACAAAATCAACCATCTTAGTCTCATCAGCCGATTTAAACTTCAAATCCAGATTGTGCTCTATAGTTGGTTTTTTTAGAGATGTCATATCTGCCAGATCAACATTGTCTTTATGGAATTTCAACTCCTCTGTTGCACAAACTGACTCAGCGTAAGCCGCATCACCTTCCTCACATTCCAAAGCAACCTTTCGGCTTCCATGTACGGTGATGGTCCCCTTATGACCCGGCATCTTGAGCTGCAAATAAACATAACACGATGTCGCCATGAACTTAGCATAAGCCGGCCGTCAAAACATGGCATGGTATGGACTCCTGATTTTCACCACTTCAAAAGTCAATGTCTCTGACCTTGAATCATGATCATCTCCAAAAGCAACCTCCAGAGCTATCTTACCAACCGGATAAGCTGACTTGCCAGGCACCACACCATGAAAAATGGTGTTTGATGGTTTAAGATTCTTATCTATCAACCCCATGCGACGGAAGGTTTTATAATACAAGATGTTGATGCTACTTCCTCCATCCATGAGCACCTTGGTGAGCTTATAACATCCAACCTGAGGTGCCACCACCAAAGCTAGGTGACCCGGATTATCAACCCGGGGCGGATGATCCTCTCGATTCCACACAATCGGCTGTTCAGACCAGCGCAAAAAATGGGGTACCGCTGGTTCAACAGAGTTCACTGCCCTCTTGTGAAGCTTCTGATCACGCTTGCACATGCTAGTGGTGAAGACATGATACTGCCCACTATTTAACTGCTTCGGGTGACTCTGATAACCTGACTGTTGTTGTTGTTGCTGATTTCCCTATTGATTATAACCACCTTGGTTGCCCTGATTGCCTTGATTGCCATGTCCGCCCTGATTACCCTGAAATCCTGAACCGGAGTTACCTCCGCCGTAACCCGACCCTTGTGACCCGGATCCTGAACCGCCGGACGGTCCATGGTCATACTGGAAAAGATCCGAGTTTTTGAACTCCCTCATAATAAAACAGTCCTTCCAGAGGTGCGTGGCTGGCTTCTCTCGCGTCCCGTGCCTCGGGCAAGGTTGATTTAACAGGCGCTCAAGATTACCACCTGATCCTCCACTCCGCGGGGGCGGTCTACCCTTACGACGCTGGCCATTGTCCTGTGCATTGGTGTTAGCCACAAAATCGGAATTACTGTCCGCTTTACGCTTAGCGTTATTCCCATGGCCCGCCTGGCTATGTTGTTGTCCTTTCGCACCGCCGTTTTTCTTTCCCTTCCCCGGCTTCTCATTGTCAGACTCAGGATCCTTGGTACTATCAGAATCGACATACTTAAAAAAAGCTGCCATGAGTGTTCCCATGTCATTGCATTGACGCTTGAGTCGTCCCAACTTCAACTTCAGCGGCTTAAACCGGCAATTGCCCACCAATGTTATGACTGCTGAATTGGCATTAATGCAATCCGATGAATGCAAGATCTCCAAAACCCGGCGCACCCAATGGGTTGTCGGCTCGCCTTCTTCTTGGACACAGGCGGCCAGATCCACAATCGACATGGGTTGCTTGCACGTGTCCTTGAAGTTTGTTATAAACAGGGCCTTTAACTCGGCCCATGACCCAATGGAGTTAACCGGCAAGCTTTTCAGCCAAGTGCGAGCCATTCCATCCAACATCATGGTGAAATATTTCACGCAAGCCGCTTCATCCACATCCAGCATCTTCATTGCCATCTCATAACTTTCAACCCATGACTCGGGGGGTAAATCAGCGGTGTAATTGGGCAACTTACACGGCCCTTTGAAATCCTTGGGCAGCCGTACATTGCATAGAGCCCAGGTGAGGCACAACACCCCCAAGAGCTGAAAGCAAGACCTCATTCCATTGATGTCGTCGGACGAACCGGAGTAAATTGATGGTCCGCGTGCTACGCCGCTAATTCGGCTTCTCGACACGCTCGACCGTTATCCACCATGTCTTGAGCATTTGAACCACCGAATGCTAGATTAGGCCCTCGAGGGGCGTCACGGTTCCGCGCACTGCTTGACACATCTGGTTCATCAATGTTCCTGCTGTAACTCTTGCTCGGGCAAGGGGTTGAATGATTTCTATCCCGGCTATACGAATAGGCATGCTGCTGCACCATAGGAGTTTGAAGAAGATCCCTTGCCCGCCGCATCTCAACCAACGCTGGAGACTCGCCCTCGATTGGAATAGCTGCCAACCGCGACGCGCAGCGATCATGTTATCCAAAGGAGTGGAGAACTGACCCGGTGGCATTGGCATGTACTGCGGCGGGTCATGGGTCAGTCGAAGCGGGTCCATCACGCGTGGTTGATCCGGCGCCCCTCTTGTCGGTGTCAAAATTGGCGGATCTCGGGTAGGGGGTCCCGATCCATGCGTCTTAGGCTGATGATAATAGCAAGCAAGGGACACAATGTTTACCCAGGTTCGGGCCCTCTAGATGGAGGTAAAACCCTACTTCCTGCTTGATTAATATTGAAGATAAGAGTAGTACAAGAGTAGATCTACCACGAGATCGTAGAGGCTAAACCCTAGAAGCTAGCCTATGATGGTATGATTGTAAATGTGATCGGCCTTCTAAGGACCATCCTCTCCGGTTTATATAGACACCGGAGAGAGCTAGGGTTTACACGGAGTCGGTTACAAGGAAGGAAATACAATATCCGGATCGCCAAGCTTGTCCTCCACGCAAAGGAGAGTCCCATCCGGACACGGGCCAGAGTCTTGAGTCTTGTATCTTCATGCTCCAATAGTCCGAACGATGTATATAGTCTGGCTGTCCGGATACCCCCTAATCCAGGACTCCCTCAGTAGCCCCTGAACTAGGCTTCAATGACGATGAGTCCGGCACGCAGTCTTGTCTTCGGCATTGCAAGGCGGGTTCCTCCTTCCGAATACTCCAAGGTTATTATCGAACACGTAGACCATGTACGGATCTCCAAAATGATCTTCACATACCACCGTAGAGAGAATGATACTTCAGCTGACAACATTTTAGACGACGTGATATGTCATTACGGTCAGGTCATTATTCGAACCGTTTTCCCACGACCAGCCACAACGCGTATTGCGAGGCAGTTTCCTTGACACATCTTGTCAAAGCAGAGATCGTGTCCCCTTATCACGGGATTCTCATCAATATGGGTAGGGTAATTCCACCGGGCCATCAATCATGGTGCTTGGGAAGTAAGCGATTCTCAACGGGCTAGTGGGGAGGCGCACCACTTTCGTTGCCTCTATAAAGGGATAAAGGACCCTCATTTTCACGCACACCCTCTTCCTCCTTCGCTCATCCTTACCTCCCCGAGCTCCAGCGCCCTAGTCCAAATCTTCTCCGCACAGCTAGACATGTCCGGAGCAGGAGGCAAGTGGGTGGCCTCCACCGTGAAGGATAAGCACATCGTGAATCTTTGGGCGGCCGGATACTTGGCCGCAGACATAGCGCACCGGCTACCGGACGACGGGCAGGTCACTCCAACTCCGGGACCCCACGAGAGGGTCGTGTTTCTCGCCTACTTCGTCCGTGGACTGGGGTTTCCACTTCACCCCTTTGTCCGCGGGCTCATGTTCTACTACAGGCTAGATTTCCATGATCTAGCCCCGAACTTTGTCCTCAACATCTCGGCGTTCATCGTCGTATGCGAGGCTTTCCTCCGCATCAAGCCTCATTTCGGCTTGTGGCTGCAAATCTTCTGCGTGAAGCCGAAGATCGTGAGCGGCCAGCAAGCGGAGTGCGGAGGAGCCATGGTGGGCAAGATGCCCAATGTCACCTGGCTTGACGGATCCTTTGCGGAAACCGTGAAGGGGTGGCAGTCGGGGTGGTTCTACATCACCGAGCTGTGCGACACCAACTGGGCGGCGGCCCCCGAATTCTGATCCGGAACCCCCATGCTGCTCACCTCCTGGGAAAGGAAGGGCCTGTCCTGGGCAAATCGACAAAGCTGACCGGGCTCCAAAACTGCATCAAGAGCATGAAAGACAAGAACATCAAACTTGTCAACGTGATCCAGGTCATGCTCGTTCGCCGGATTCTGCGGTGCCAAGGACAGGCATTCAATCTGTGGGAGTTCGTTCCGGCCGAACACCGGACGCTTTAGAGGCTCTACGGCATGAAGCATGAAGACGCGTGGAAGGCATTGTTCAAGGACTCCTAAGTACCTCCTCCCACATCCGAGGACCGTGGGCTCCACGCCGCGCGGCCTCCTGCTAAGGTGAATTCACCAGATTCAGTTTTTCCTAATATATTCATGAGGGAGCCTCAAGTAATTGTGCTTATTTGTTCTGTATCACGTGGCGATAGCGGAGCAGATTGACTGTCCGGCTCCGCTGCCCAGAAGACCCGGCTGATGCTTTCCTGACGGAGATGCTGGTCCCGGCACCCTACAAGGTGCCGGAGAAGAAGGCCGGAAAGAAGACCCCGGGGATCCGAAAGGGTCTCCGGTGTAAGGTCGCGCCGGAAGCCTCGTTCAAAGACGACGAGGCACACTCCTCCCCCGAAGAGGTGGAAAAAGAAGAAGAGGAGGTCACCCCATCCAGAGAGGACGGGGGACCTGAGAGGGCGGACCAGGAGGCCAGGAGAGGCCCCCGGCGTAGGGCCGTCATACCCTTGTTGTCTGATGACGACGAGGCAGATTCCTCCCGCGGAGGCAGGGGAAAACAAGAAGAAACTCCACCTCCCTGTATTGGGGGGAGAAAAAGAGGAAGGCCGCCCCGGAGGGGGAGGCTGGGACGTCCAAGAAGGGAAAGACGTCCCTTCCGGACTACTTCGCCACCGTCGCCGATAGCGAGGAGGGGTGGCTGCCCAGGAAGAAGCCTCTAGTGCGTTCGTAAGTATCCGCACTCTATTATAATTCTGCTTATAACGCCGAACTTGCATGTAGTCCGGCCAGGGTCCATCCCGAGGTATCATCTTAGGACGGGTCCTTGAGTGAGTCGGAAATGAACTCACTTCCGACGGCCACTACTCCTCAACCTGCGGATGACACGGAGGTGTTGTCCCAAAGGCTCCCAGAGTGGGAGCAAGTGGATCTGGAGGCGCCCCAAGGTGGCATCCCTGACGTCGGACACGCGGGGTTCAAGATCCCCGCGGATCGTGTTGGTGAGAGCCGCAGTAAGCCAGACTCTCAGCCGAACACTGTTCCGGAACCTCTTATGGTTCCGGACTCAGGCGGGCAGCCCCTCGTTAAGGAGGGCGAGCCGTCTGTGCCGAGGACTTCTGCTACACCCGAGGCGTCGGATTGTCTGCTGGAAGCGCTTCGAGGCGCTTCCATGGATGAAGAGCACCGTACTCTTACGAGTATGGTGATTAAGAAGGTTTTGTCGCCAAGAGCAGACTAACCGAAAGCTGCACTAGCCTCCTAATAGGCTTTGAGGTAAGTAATAAAAATGTGTGAAATTACCACCCGATAGGTAGTAGCCCCTGATACTCTGTTTGGTGTTCAGAAAGAAATACCAAACGGAGGGTCAATTATAATCCACAGGAGTCGAACAATAAGTTTGAATGTGAATAAACAGGCTGTGCTGCTTGCCGCTGCTGTCCGTACGGCCAAGATCGCTGGCCTAAAACAGGACCTGGAGCAGGCACAGGGAGAGCTCGACCTTACGAGGAGGCAGCTCAAAGAGAACAAAGGTGAATGATTCCCCTCTCTCATATAATGAATGATAGATAAAATTGGTTATTCTAACAATGAAGCATCGTGATTTGGTAACAGAGGCCACCACCGAAGTGGCGTCTCTCAAGAAAGCGCTATCCAAGGCCGAACACAAGGCGGCCTTGGAATGCAAGGAGCGCGAAAAGCAAGATGCTAGAGTGGGAGAGGTACAACAAGAGCTCCAGGATCTCGGCAAGAAGTTCGAGGCCGTGGAGCATGAGCTTAAGGCGAAAGAGGACGAGCTTACGAAGGCCCTTTCAAGTATAAAAGACGCCAAGGCCGAAGCCAAGAAAGCATAGCAGGAAATCCAGGAGGCCAAAAAGATAGCGGCGGGTAAGAAATTCTTTATGCAAAGCAAACATGTGGAGGAGGCGTTTCTTTTACTTACCCGAGTCCGGAGCTCTCCAGGGGCATTCACAGATCTGCCATGCAGCATATCAGATGCCACGGAGTTCTACCATGCCTAGGAGGGGAGCTTAACGGAGAAGTCGTTCTGGTCCTAGTATGCAAGGGCCAAACATCCAACGCCTCTGAGTGACCAACTGAAGCAGTTGGTGGAACTCCACAGGGCGGCCGAAGTGGCCATGAAGGATTTCATAGTCCGGATGTGGCCTGGTGAGCCCTTGCCCACCAGCTACTTCGGCCTGATCAAGCGGATGGTGAATGCCTGTCCGCGGCTCGAAATCATCAAGCGATCCGTTTGCATTGAGGGTGCCCGCCGCCCGTGCAAAGGTGCATTGGGGCAAGCTGGATGCGGAGAAGCTGGTGAAGGATGGGCCGCCGAAGGGCAAGGCGCATCGCTATCCAGAGAAGTATTATGAAGGTGTTATGAAGGGCGCTCGTCTCGTGGCCGATGAATGTACCAAGGACACAATTTTAGAATGAATTCACTTCTGTCATATTTGTAAAATAAGAACGAAGTTACTTGCACTATGTAGCGCTTTTGTTATTTAAAATATTACCTTCTGTGCGGCTGTTTATAAAATACTGAAAGTAGGCCAGTCGTCGGCTTCCGCCCCCACGTAACTAGTACTAGGGTGTTCGTGGAAAACCCGGACACTCTTTATCCAAATGTTTGGTCCCTTAAGGAGGTGTCCGGCACAACAAACAAGGCACTCGGACTATTCGGCTTTATAACCTTCACTTAGCCATAGAAGTCTACAATTTTAAATTTCGGCAAAGCCCCTAGAATCCGGAAGGCCGAATTGGGGTGCTATATATGCCTAGATCGGACGAAGCCAATTTATCGCATAAAGTGGATTTTTTTAAAGATTTTAAGACGTCTCGAACAGCGACCAGGTCTCGCCACATCATGCCGGTCAGTTTTCGGCTTTCTCTACTAAGGTGCTCGTCCGGAAGAATCGGGACCCAATCGCAGTAGTTCTCCCTGCGCTACCTTAGCCGATGTAACGGAACGTAAGGCACCAAAACAAGGGAGCCGGGCTAACCCAACTGTAGACCCAAGACATGATTCGGAGCTGATGCATATAGTGCTATAAGTTCAGGGTGCCGCACTATTGAAAGTGTTCGGACTTGTCTTGCCGTGTTATGGGGCGTCATAAGAAGCCCCTGGCAAACTGAACGTACCAAGGTGTACGGATGCAATATCAAATAAACATTTGTAAGAAAAAATGCTCAAATAAGAATAATAAGCTGACGCTATATATGATCTCTTATTGATGAATAATACGTTTAAGCGTATGTTTACAATGAATGCATTAAGCGGATATAAATAGGATTATTTGACATATCCTATCCAGGGGCAGGCTACGTACAGATAGATAAAGCAGGTATAACGATCGTAAATAGATTCCACCTGGGTATTTCCTTCTGTGCGCAAAGCCTGTTGCCTCCTTGGTTTTCTTTCCTATGTAAGTCCGACAATCCGGCTCTTCTGAAGAGGCTGCACTAAAGCAATGTCCTGAAAGGTAAAAGGAAACTCTACGAAGGTGTGTGGCGGCGATACCGCACTGTTGACTGAGCCACTGCTGCGCCTCCGCCTGTGCCCATGGTATTTTGAGTGCGTCATTGTGTACGCGTGGCACGAATGCTGCTGTGATGGGATTTGAGCGGAGGCCGGACTACTAGTCGTGCTTTTGGCGTGCCTAGTGATCCTATCGCGGGGTGCTCCGAACTCGCTTGACGGTGCTCGAGGTTGTCGTCGCCGGATTGGTGGTTTGTCGAAGGAGGCCGCATTGTACTTCTGCCGCGAGGGCTGCGGTATGCTCTTCTGTACGGAGAGAGCGGTCCATGTTTCCATTGACTGTTATGACCCCGCGCAGGCCTGGCATCTTGAGCTTGAGGTATGCATAGTGTGGTACCGCATTGAATCTAGCAAATGCGGTTCGTCCGAGCAGTGCGTGGTAACCACTGCGGAAAGGGACGATATCGAAGATTAACTCCTCGCTTCAGAAGTTATCTGGGGATCCTAAGACCACTTCCAATGTTATAGAGCCCGTACAACGAGCCTCTACTCCAGGAATTACACCTTTATAGGTGGTTTTGGTGGGCTTGATCCTTGAAGGATCGATGCCCATTTTGTGCACTGTGTCCTGGTAAAGCAGGTTCAGGCTGTTGCCGCCATCCATAAGGACTCGCGTGAGGTGGAATCCGTTGATGATTGGGTCTAAGACTAATGCGGCTGAGCCGCCGTGACGGATGCTAGTAGGATGATCCCTACGATCAAAGGTGATCGAACAAGCTGACCATGGGTTGAACTTGGGGACGACTGGCTCCATCGCGTAGACGTCCCGTAGTGCTCGCTTCCGTTCCCGCTTGGGGATGTGGGTGGCATAGATCATGTTGACCGTTTTCACCTGGGGGGGGGGGTTTCTTTGTTCCCCCCGTGTTCGGACGCCGGGGCTCCTCGTCATCGTCGCTGTGCAGCCCCTTGTCCTTGTTTTCGGCGTTTATTTGCCAGCCTGTTTAAATACCCAGCAGTCTCTGTTGGTGTGGTTGGCTGGCTTGTCCGGGGTGCCATGAATTTGGCACGGGCGCTCCAGTATACGGTCCAGACTGGACGGTCCCTGATTGTTTCGTTTGAATGGATTCTTCCGCTGACCGGATTTGGATCCGCTGAATTCGGCGTTGACTGCCGTGTCTTCGGTGTTGTCGCCGTTGGTCCGTCGCTTATGTCTGTTGCGCCGTAGCTTGCCATTATTCTCATGGACGTCTGAAGTGCCAGAATGTGGCATAGTGCTACTGCGAGCCAACCAGCTGTCCTCGCCCGCGCAAAAGTGGGTCATTAGTGTTGTGAGAGCTGCCATGGACTTGGGTTTCTCCTGGCCGAGGTGTCGGGCGAGCCACTCATCACGGATATTATGCTTGAAGGCTGCCAGGGCTTCGGCGTCCGGACAGTCAACTATTTGGTTCTTTTTGGTTAGGAACCGAGTCCAGAATTTCCTGGCTGATTCTCCGGGCTGTTGAGTAATGTGGCTCAAGTCATCGGCGTCCGGAGGTCACACATATGTGCGTTGGAAGTTGTCAAGGAATGCGTCTTCCAGGTTTTCCCAACTGCCAATGGAATTTGCGGGCAGGCTGTTTAGCCAGTGCCGGGCGGGTCCTTTGAGCTTAAGGGGAAGATACTTGATGGCATGTAGATCGTCTCCATGGGCCATGTGTATGTGGAGAAGGAAATCTTCAATCCATACCGCGGGGTCTGTTGTGCCATCGTATGATTCGATGTTTACGGGTTTGAACCCTTCTAGGAATTCATGATCCATCACTTCATCGGTGAAGCAGAGGGGGTGTGCGGCGCCTCTGTGCCGGGCTATGTCGCGACGCAGTCCGGCTACGTCTGGCTGGTTATGTTCGGCCCGGACGGATTTGCT
This sequence comes from Triticum aestivum, assembly GCF_018294505.1. NCBI lineage: Eukaryota > Viridiplantae > Streptophyta > Magnoliopsida > Poales > Poaceae > Triticum > Triticum aestivum. The sequence continues at coordinate 629,528,991 of NC_057813.1, forward strand.
GTTAGTGTATCCGGTATGACGATCATCGTCATGTGCCGCGACGCGCCCCCATGATCCATATATCGATCTTGGTTGCCCTGCGGTGTTATCCAATCTATCACGTAGGTCCTGAGTATTGCCCCAGCCGTAGTAAACCGGCGCGGGGGTGCGGGCTGGTATTCAGGCTGATATGCCATTTTATCCCGACCTCGAGGCGGCCGGTCAGCCGTGTGGTGCTCGAGTCCATATTCCTCGGCTGCTAGGACTTCTATCCATCTGTTTGTGAGCAGGTCTTGACCAGCTTGAAGCTGCTGCTGCTTCTTCTTCAGGCTCCTCGTAGTGGCAATAAGCCGACGCTTGAAGCTCTCCTGCTCCATGGGGTCCTCAGGCACACCGAACTCGTCGTCACTGAGGCTAATCTTGTCTTCGCAGGGGGGCATGTAGTTGTCCTCCTCCGGATACCTGTCTGTTGCCTATTCATCTGGGCTGTCTTGCCCATCTTCCTGCTCGGCCTGCTCGAAGGCGGGCTGATCGGGGTTGTATTCATCTTCGGCACCGTCCGGATTGTTTTCGTCTCTGGTGCCGGTATTGCCTTGGTGGGGCTTGGAGCAGCGCTGGCGACGCCCATGGTTTGCTTTTTTCTTGGAGGGGTTATCCTCTGTTGCCTCATCGCCATTGGTTTCTTTCGGAGTGTCCACCATATATATATTGTATGAAGAGGTGGATGTCCACCGCCCTATGAGCGGTGGCTCCTGTACTTCTCCAGCATCGTCTTCCATACCGTCGATGTCTTCGGAGTCGAAGTCAAGCACGTCGGTTAAATCATCGACCGTGGCAATGAAGTGGGTGGTGGGTGGGCAGCGAATTCCTTCGTTACCTACTTCCCACTCAAGCCGGACATAGTTCGTCCTGGAGCCTCCTGACAAAGAGATATACTTTAATGAGTTCATCATGTCGCCAAAGGGCGAGTGCTGAAAGATGTCCGCAGCGGTAAACTCCATTAACAGAGCCCAACCTGGCTCGGCTGGCTCGAGGGTGTGCGGACCAGAGCCAACAACCGGATACGAGTCTAGGGGCCCGGGGTTACAGGCCTCCACAGAGGTGAGACCTGTGTTCGGCTCCACCGCCGAGGAGTATGCGGCCTGCGGGGCTGGGTCCACCCCTCCGTCCTTGGGCAACGCAAGCTGCTCCGGATTTAGATCCGGGGCTACTGCAGGGGTGATATCCCGAGCATTGTCTAACAGCAGGTCTAGGCCGTGCTCGTCGTGACTGTCCGGCGCTCCTGGCACAGGCCCGAATCCGTCGAAGATCAAGTCTCCGCAAATATCCATCGTGTAGTTCAAGTTTCTGAACCTGACCTGGTGGCCAGGGGCGTAGCTGTCGATCTGTTCCAGATGACCAAGCGAATTGGCCCTCAGCACGAAGCCGCAGAACACAAAGATCTGTTCGGGAGAAAAGTCTCACCCTTGACCGTGTTGTTGGCGATTGAAGACTCCATCAAGCCTCGAAGCAACGACACACAGGAACTCTCAATGAAAGCACCAATATCAGTGTCAAAACTGGCGGATCTCGGGTAGGGGTCCCGATCTGTGCGTCTTAGGCTGATGGTAACAGGAAGCAAGGGACATAATGTTTACCCAGGTTCGGGACCTCTCGATGGAGGTAAAACCCTACTTCCTACTTGATTAATATTGAAGATATGAGTAGTAAAAGTTGATTTATCACGAGATCGTAGAGGCTAAACCCTAGAAGCTAGCCTATGATGGTATGATTGTAAATGTGATCGGCCTTCTAAGGACCATCCTCTCCGGTTTATATAGACACCGGAGAGAGCTAGGGTTTACGCGGAGTCGGTACAAGGAAGGAAATACAATATCCGGATCGCCAAGCTTGTCCTCCACGCAAAGGAGAGTCCCATCCAGACACGGGCCGGAGTCTTGAGTCTTGTATCTTCACGCTTCAATAGTCCGGACGATGTATATAGTCCGGCTGTCCGGATACCCCCTAATCCAGGACTCCCTCACCTGTCCCACGTGCTTCAGTCCGATTTACCACTGCCGGATTACTGGGTCCTGCTCCTGGCGTGTTGAAGAGATTCATTGCTTCATAAACTGGCGGCAGACGAGACCGATGCCTCCTCCTCAACACGTCGTTCGAAGCGTTCTGATCCAGCATGAGCCGGCAATTCTCTGTCTTAATTCCCTGTGACTGGGCATCTAAAGCGGCCCGCTCATCAGCCATCCTGGTTTCCTCAGCCGCCAAGTCCTCCTTGGCCTGAGTTATCTGATCTCGCAGCTTTGTGACCTCTGCGTTGTGCTGATCTTGAGTCTCCGGGGTAACCTTTGTGGTCAATAGTGTCGTCCAAGCGTCCAATAAACCAGACATAACTTGAGCCGGCCGGCGCGCGGGGACTCCTGCCACGGCTGCCTATCCAGAAATCATTGCTGCTGCAGTTGAAGATTGCAACGTGGGCTGCGTACCCGCCATGAAGATCGCAACCCGGTACGGCGGTTCAAGGGGGTCCGGAATACTGTCACCATCGGAACAGCCCCCAAACCGGCCATCTTGCAGTTGGTATAGTGATTCGGTCCCATCGGTGGATGATTCGCCATCAGAATAAACGACCGTCTGACCATCAGACACCGGTTCAGACTCCGACCATGGATGAATCCTACGAACGCACGCTTCATGGCAGGATGAACCCGGGCATGACTTGCACGCTGAGCTGTCTCGACGAGGTCGGTGCAGATGTCCTGCTCAGGGCCCGGTTCGCTGACCTTGCGGATGAAGACGTGAATTCCTCCAAAGGGGACCCGGTACCTGTACTCGATTGAGCTGGCATCAGGGCCCCAGCCCGCGTCGTCGATGTAGAGCTTGCCGCGATGACTCTTGGTCATCCGGCCAACCGCGTATCCCTTGAGCCCTTCAAAGTTGCCCTTCAAGAACTCGAAACCATCGTGCGATAGCCCCACGGTGGGCGCCAACTGTCGTGGAATTATCATGTCAGATGTCGTAGTGAGAGGACTTAGTCGTGGAGCCATCGCAATGAGATTAGCTTAAAGGGGTTAAACCGGACAAAGGACACAGGGAGTTTATACTGGTTCGGCCCCTTGCAGTGAAGGTAAAAGCCTACGATCTAGTTGTGGTGGAATTGATGGGGTCTCGATGAGCAGGGAGCGAATCCGCTTTACCTATCTCTCAAGTTGTTGTTTCTTGTCCCTGAACCGCCGCCGGGTTGTCCCTTTATATACACAGGTTAATGACCGATGGTTTATAGAATCCCAAGGCCGGCTCATACATGTGTCCGGCTCGGTTTCTACCCTTTCCTATCTTACAACACAAGTTACGTATCTCATGGCGGTTTATGTCTATGGGCCCTAATCCGCCCTTGGGCTCTGGGCCTGTAAGTCTGTGTAATAAAGCGCCACACTCCTTGTCTTCATGGGCTTCAATACGGATGACTCCTTTTGAGCATAACGCGGCCCCTCCTGGGCGGTTTATACTCAGTAGTTATATCCCCAACACCAAGTAAAGCCTTTAGGATCTTCTTGGGTGATAGTTGTTTGATCTTGCTGAAAAAGACAGAAACTTTGTGCTCACAAAAATAATTTTCATAAATCATAAAAAGAGCTTTTGCCATGATTATTTTTCAGAATATTAATATACAAATTACCCTGGTCTTCCTAATTTGGTAGAATATTTGGAGTTACAGAAGTATTCGCTAAAATCATATTACTACAGACTGTTCTGTTTTGACAGATTCTGTTTGCTTTGTGTTGTGTGCTTATTTTGATGTCTCTGGTTTTCTTTGATGAGTTTTTGCCATAGAAAAGTTGGAATACAATAGATATAATAAAAAACAAAATATGGATTGGTTTGATACAACACTTATAGTAGTGGTTTGCTTTCTTATACTAACGGATCTCACGAAGTGTTTTGTTGAGTTTTGTGTGATTGAAGTTTTCAAATTTTGGGTTATCTTACGATTGATGAAGGAAGGATGTAAGAGCCTAAGCTTGGGGATTCCCCGGCATCCAAAGCTATTATCCAAGAATGAGCAACCAACTAAGCTTGGGGATGCCCCCAAGTGGCATCCCCGCTTTCTTCCAACAACTATCGGTATTTTACTCGAGGCTATATTTTTATTCGTCACATGATATGTGTTTTTCTTGGAGCGCCTTGTATGATATGTGTCTTTGCTTGTTTAATTTTGTGTTTTAAGTCATCAATCCTTGCTGGACACACCTATTTGAGAGAGCCAAAATTATATCATGACTTGTTAGAATTGCTCTCTATGCTTCACTTAAATCTTTTATGAGCTAGGACTTGCTCTAGTGCTTCACTTATATCTTTTTGAGCACGGTGTGCTTTGTTATTTTTGAAGAAATTCTCTCTTGCTTCACTTAGATTTATTTGAGAGTTAGTAAAATTTTGAAGAAATTCTCTCTTGCTTCACTTAAATTATTTTGAGAGAAAGAAATTTTTTTATCCTCATGATCTTCACTTACATTTATTTGAGCTTATGAAAAGCAACTCATGAAAATTAGTCCTAAAGTGATGGATATCCAAGAAGGATAAAGTAAAAAGTTTTCATGAAGATCATTGGACAAAATAAATTTGATTCTTAGTAATAGCTTTGAGATATGATGATGTGATATGTGAGTTATGTTGACGAGTAATTGTGCTCTAGTAAGAATATTGGTGTTAAGGTTTGTGATTCCCTAAGCGTGCACAAAAGTCAATAATCATGCAATGAAAATTATATCCTACTTGTGGTGCATTATATTGGGGAATGTAGTAATTTCAAAAAAATCCTACAATCACGCAAGATCTATCTAGGTGATGCATAGTAATGAGCGGGGAGAGTGTGTCCATGTACCCTCGTAGACCGAAAGCGAAAGCATTTAGTAACGCGGTTGATGTAGTCGAACGTCTTCGCGATCCAAATACCGATCGTACTGCACCTCCGTGTTCAACACATGTTCAGCTCGATGGCGTCCCTCGTACTCTTGATCCAGTTGAGGCCGAGGGAGATTTCCGTCAGCATGACGGCGTGGCGACGGTGATGATGAAGTTACCGGCGCAGGGCTTCGCCTAAGCACTACGATGATATTACCGAGGTGTATAACTATGGAGGGGGGCACCACACACGGCTAAAAGATCAACTTGTGTGTCTTGGGGTGCCCCCTTGGCCACGTATATAAAGGAGGGAGGAGGAGGAGGCTGGCCTAGGAGGGGCGCGCCTATAGGGGGAGTCCAACTAGGATTCTCAATCCTAGTTGGAGTCTCCTTCCTTTTCCAACAGGGGAGAGAGGGAAGGAGTAGGAGAGGGAGAAGGAAAGAGATAGGGGGGGGGGGGCGCAGCCCCCTTCCTAGTCCAATTCGGACTTGCCATGGGGGGCGCGTGGACACCCCTTGAGGCCCTCCTCTCCTTTCCCGTATGGCCCATTAAAGCCCACTACTTCCCTCGGCGAATTCTCGTAACTCTTCAGTACTCCAAAAAATACCAAAATCACTCGGAACCTTTCCGATGTCCGAATATAGCCTTCCAATATATCGATCTTTACCTCTCGACCATTTCGGGACTCCTCTTCATGTCCGTGATCTCATCCAGGACTCAGAACAAACTTCGGTTATCAAATCACATAACTCATAATACAAATCGTCATCGAACGTTAAGCATGTGGATCCTACGGGTTCGGGAACTATGTAGACATGACCGAGACTCATCTCCGGTCAATAACCAATAGTGGAACCTGGATGCTCATATTGTCTCCTACATATTCTACGAAGATCTTTATCGGTCAAACCGCATAACAACATACGTTGTTCCCTTTGTCATCAGTATATTACTTGCCCGAGATTCGATCGTCGGTATCCTCATACCTAGTTCAATCTCGTTACCGGCAAGTCTCTTTACTCGTTCCGTAATGCATCATTTCGTAACTAACTCATTAGTCACATTGCTTGCAAGGCTTATAGTGATGTGCATTACCGAAAGGCCCCAGAGATACCTCTCCAATACACGGAGTGACAAATCCTAATCTCGATCTATGACAACTCAACAAACACCATCGGATACACCTGTAGAGCAACTTTATAATCACCCAGTTACGTTGTGACGTTTGATAGCACACTAAGTGTTCCTCCGGTATTCGGGAGTTGCATAATCTCATAGTCCGAGGAACATGTGTAAGTCATGATGAAAGCAATAGCAATAAACTAAATGATCATAATGCTAAGCTAACGGATGGGTCTTGTCCATCACATCATTATCTAATGATGTGATGCCGTTCATCAAATGACAACTCATGTCTATGGCTAGGAAACTTAACCATCTTTGATTAACAAGCTAGTCAAGTAGAGGCATACTAGGGACACTTTGTTTGTCTATGTATTCACACATGTACTAAGTTTCCGGTTAATATAATTATAGCATGAATAATAAACATGTATCATGATATAAGGAAATATAAATAACAACTTTATTATTGCCTCTAGGGCATATTTCCTTCAATCTCCCACTTGCACTAGAGTCAGTAATCTAGTTCACATCGCCATGTGATTTAACACGAATAGTTCACACCACCATGTGATTAACACCCATAGTTCACATCGCCATGTGACCAACACTCAAAGGGTTTACTAGAGTCAATAATCTAGTTCACATTGCTATGTGATTAACACCCAACAACATAAAGGTGTGATCATGTTTTGCTTGTGAGATAAGTTTTAGTCTACGGGTCTGCCACATTCAGATCCGTATGTATTTTTCAAATTTCTATGTCTACAATGCTCTGCACGGAGCTACTCTAGCTAAATGCTCCCACTTTCAATATGTATCCAGATCGAGACTCAGAGTCATCCAGATCGGTGTCAAAGCTTGCATCGAGGTAACTCTTTACAAAGAACTCTTTATCACCTCCATAACTGAGAAATATTTCCTTAGTGCTCTAAGGATAATTTTGACAAATGTCTAGTGATCTACTCCTAGATCATTATTGTACTCCCTTTCCAAACTCAAGACAGGGTATACAATAGGTCTGGTACATAGCATGGCATACTTTATAGAACCTATGGCTGAGGCATAGGGAATGACTTTCATTTTCTCTCTATCTTCTACTGTGGTCGGGCTTTGAGTCTTACTCAACTTCACACCTTGCAACACAGGAAATAACTCTTTCTTTGATTGTTCCATTTTGAACTACTTCAAAAACTTGTCAAGGTATGTACTCATTGAAAAAACTTATCAAGCGTCTTGATCTATCTCTATATATAGATCTTGATGCGCAATATGTAAGAAGCTTCACCGAGGTCTTTCTTTGAAAAACTCCTTTCAAACACTCCTTTATGCTTTCCAAAAAATTATACATCATTTCCGATCAACAATATGTCATTCACATATAATTATCAGAAAGGCTGTAGTGCTCCCACTCACTTTCTTCTAAATACATGCTTCACCGCAAGTTTGTATAAAAGTATATGCTTTGATCAACTCATCAAAGTGTATATTCCAACTCCGAGATGCTTGCACCAGTTAATAGATGGATTGCTGGAGCTTGCACTTTTTAGCACCTTTAGGATTGAAAAAACCTTATGGTTGCATCATATACAACTCTTCTTTATAAATCCATTAAGGAAGCGGTTTTGATATCCATTTTGCCAGATTTCATAAAATGCGGTAATTGAAGGAAATATGCCCTAGAGGCAATAATGAAGTTGTTATTTTATATTTCCTTATATCATGATAAATGTTTATTATTCATGCTAGAATTGTATTAACCGGAAACATAATACATGTGTGAATACATAGACAAACAGAGTGTCACTAGTATGCCTCTACCTGACTAGCTCGTTGATCAAAGATGGTTATGTTTCCTAAACATGGACATGAGTTGTCATTTGATAAACGGGATCACATCATTAGGAGAATGATGTGATTGACTTGACCCATTCCGTTAGCTTAGCACTTGATCGTTTAGGTTTACTGTTATTGCCTTCTTCATGACTAGTACATGTTCCTATGACTATGAGATTATGCAATTCCCGATTACCGGAGGAACACTTTGTGTGCTACCAAATGTCACAATGTAACTGGGTGATTATAAAGGTGCTCTATAGGTGTCTCCGATGGTACTTGTTGAGTTGGCATAGATCGAGATTAGGATTTGTCACTCCGATTGCCGGAGAGGTATCTCTGGGCCCTCTCGGTAATGCACATCACTATAAACCTTGCAAGCAATGCAACTAATGAGTTAGTTGTGGGACGATGCATTACAAAACGAGTAAAGAGACTTGCCGGTAACGAGATTGAACTAGGTATTGAGATACCGATGATCGAATCTCGGGCAAGTAACATACCAATGACAAAGGGAAGAACGTATGTTGTTATGCGGTTTGACCGAGAAAGATCTTTGTAGAATATGTAGGAACCAATATGAGCATCCAGGTTCCGCTATTGGTTATTGACCGGAGACGTGTCTCGGTCATGTCTACATAGTGCTCAAACCCGTAGGGTCCGCACGCTTAAAGTTCTGTGATGGTATGTATTATGAGTTTTTGTGTTTTGATGTACCGATGGTAGTTTGGGTCCCGGATATGATCACGGACATGACAAGGAGTCTCGAAATGGTCGAGATGTAAAGATTGATATATTGGAAGGCTATATTTGGACATCGGAATGGTTTCGGGTGAAATCGGGATTTTTTTGCGGAGCACCGGGAGGTTTCCGGAACCCCCCGGTAATTGTATGGGCCTTAATGGGCCATAGTGGAGAGAGAGAGAGGAGGCCAGGGCAGGCCGCACGCCCCCTCCCCCTATGGTCCGAATTGGACTAGGAGGGGGAGGCGCCCCACCTTTCCTTCCTCCTTATCTCCCCCTTCCTTCTCTCCTAGTCTAACTAGGGAAGGGGGAATTCTACTCCCGGTGGGAGTAGGACTCCTCCAGGGCGCACCATAGCTAGGCCGGCCCTCCCCCTCCTCCACTCCTTTATATACGTGGCCAGGGGGCACCCCATATACACACAAGTTGATCATTGATCTCTCTCTTAGCCGTGTGCGGTGCCCCCCTCCACCATAATCCACCTCGGTCATATCGTAGCGGTGCTTAGGCGAAGCCCTGCGTCGGTAACTTCATCAACACCGTCATCACGCCGTCGTGCTGACGAAGCTCTTCCCTAAAGCTCTACTGGATCGTGAGTTCGCGGGACGTCACCGAGTTGAACGTGTGCTGAACGCGGAGGTGCCATACGTTCGGTACTGAGGATCGGTCGATCGTGAAGACGTACGACTACATCAACCGCGTTGTCATAATGCTTCCGCTTTCGGTCTACGAGGTACATTGACAACACTCTCCCCTCTCGTTTCTATACACCACCATGATCTTGTGTGTGCGTAGGATTTTTTTTTGAAATTACTACATTCCCCAACAGTGGCATCCTAGCCAGGTTTATGCGTAGATGTTATATGCACGAGTAGAACACACGTGAGTTGTGGGCGATACAAGTCATACTGCTTACCAGCATGTCATACTTTGGTTTGCCGGTATTGTTGGATGAAGCGGCCCGGACTGACATTACGCATACACTTACACGATACTGGTTCTACCGACGTGTTTCACACGCATGTGGCTGGCGGGTGTCAGTTTCTCCAACTTTAGTTGAATCAAGTGTGGCTACGCCCGGTCCTTGTGAAGGTTAAAACAACACTAACTTGACAAAATATCGTTGTGGTTTTGATGCATAAGTAAGAATGGTTCTTGCTCAACCCATAGCAGCCACGTAAAACTTGCAACAACAAAGTAGAGGACGTCTAACTTGTTTTTGCAGGGCATGTTGTGATGTGATATGGTCAAGGCATGATGCTATATTTTATTGTATCAGATGATCATGTTTTGTAACCGAGTTATCGGCAACTCGCAGGAGCCATATGGTTGTCGCTTTATTGTATGCAATGTAATCGCCCTGTAATTGCTTTACTTTATCACTAAGCGGTACGATAGTCGTAGAAGCAATAGTTGGCGAGATGACAACAATGCTATGATGGAGATCAAGGTGTCGCGCTGGTGACGATGGTGATCATGACGGTGCTTTGGAGATGGAGACCAAAGGCACAAGATGATGATGGCCATATCATATCACTTATATTGATTGCATGTGATGTTTATCTTTTATGCATCTTATTCTGCTTTGATTGACGGTAGCATTATAAGATGATCTCTCACTAAATTTCAAGGTACAAGTGTTCTCCCTAAGTATGCACCGTTGCCAAAGTTAGTCGTGCCGAGACACCACGTGATGATCTGGTGTGATAAGCTCTACGTTCATATACAACAGGTGCAAGCTAGTTTTGCACACACAGAAATACTCGGGTTAAACTTGGCGACCTAGCATATGCAGATATGGCCTCGGAACACTAAGACCTAAAGGTCGAGCGTGAATCATATAGTAGATATGATCAACATAGTGATGTTCACCATCGAAAACTACTCCATCTCACGTGATGATCGGACATGGTTTAGTTTATATGGATCACATGATCACTTAGATGATTAGAGGGATGTCTATCTAAGTGGGAGTTCTTAAGTAATATGATTAATTGAACTTTAAATTTATCATGAACTTAGCCTGGTAGTATTAGCATATCTATGTTGTAGATTAATAGCTCACGTTTAGCTCCCTCGTTTTATTTTTGATATGTTCCTAGAGAAAACTAAGTTGAAAGATGTTAGTAGCAATGATGCGGATTGGATCTGTGATTTGAGGATTATCCTCATTGCTGCACAGAAGAATTATGTCCTTGATGCACCGCTAGGTGACAGACCGATTGCAGGAGAAGATGCAGACGTTATGAACGATTGGCAAGCTCTATATGATGACTACTTGCTAGTTTAGTGCACCATGCTTTACGACTTAGAATCGGGGCTTTAAAGACGTTTTGAATGCCACAGAGCATATGAGATGTTCCAAGAGTTGAAATCAGTATTTCAGACTCATGCCCATGTTGAAAGGTATGAGACCTTTGACAAGCACTTTGCCTACAACATGGAGGAGATTTGCTCAGCTAGTTAGTATGTGCTTAGAATGTCTGAGTACTACAATCACTTGAATCAAGTGGGAGTTAATCTTCCACATAAGATAGTGATTGGCAGAGTTCTCTAGTCACTATCACCAAGTTACTAGAACTTCGTGATGAACTATAATATGCAAGTGATAAAGAAAACGATTCCCAAGATCTTCGTGATGCTGAAATCAACGAAGGTAGAAATCAAGAAAAGCATCAAGTGTTGATGGTTGACAAGACCACTAGTTTCAAGAAAAGGGCAAAGGGTAGAAAGTGAACTTCAAGAAGAATGACAAGCAAGTTATTGCTCAAGTGAAGAAGCCCCAAGTCTGGACCTAAGCCTGAGAGTACGTGCTTCTACTACAAAGGGACTGCTCACTGGAAGCAGAACTGCCCCAAGTATTTAGCGGATAAGAAGGATGGCAAAGTGAACGAAGGTATATTTGCTATACATGTTACTGATGTGTACTTTACTAGTGTTTATAGCAACCCCTCAGTATTTGATACTAGTTCAGTTGCTAAGATTAGTACCTTGAAACGGGAGTTGCAGAATGAACAGAGACTAGTTGAGGGTAATGTGATGATGTGTGTTGGAAGTGGTTCCAAGATTGATATGATCATCATCACACACTCCCTATACTTTCGGGATTAGTGTTGAACCTAAATAAATGTTATTTGGTGTTTGCATTAAGCATGGATATGATTTGATCATGTTTATTGCAATATGGTTATTCATTTAAGTTAGAGAATAATTGTTGTTTTGTTTACATGAATAAAACCTTCTATGGTCATACACCCAATGAAAATGGTTTGTTGGATCTCGATCGTAGTGATACACATATTCATAATATTGAAGCCAAAATATGCAAAGTTAATAATGATAGTGCAACTTATTTGTGGCACTGCCGTTTAGGTCATATTGGTGTAAAGCACATGAACAAACTCCATGCTGATGGGATTTTGGAATCACTTGATTATGAATCACTTGATGCTTGCGAACCATGCCTTATGGGCAAGATGACTAAGACTCCGTTCTTCGGAACAATGGAGCGAGCAACTGACTTATTGGAAATAATACATACTAATGTATGCGATCCGATGAGTGTTGAGGCTCGCGGAGGGTATCATTATTTTCTCACCTTCACAGATGATTTGAGCAGATATGGGTATATCTATTTAATGAAACATAAGTCTGAAACATTTGAAAAGTTCAAAGAATTTCAGAGTGAAGTGGAAAATCATCGTAACAAGAAAATAAAGTTTCTACGATCAGATCATGGAGGAGAATATTTGAGTTACGAGTTTGGTCTTCATTTGAAACAATGCGGAATAGTTTCGCAACTCACGCCACCTGGAACACCATAGCGTAATGGTGTGTCCGAAGATCGTCACCGTACTTTATTAGATATGGTGCAATCTATGATGTCTCTTACCGATTTATCACTATCGTTTTGGGGTTATGCATTAGAGACAGCTGCATTCACATTAAATAGGGCACCATCTAAATCCATTGAGAAGACACCATATGAACTGTGGTTTGGCAAGAAACCAAAGTTATTGTTTCTTAAAGTTTGGGGTTGCGATGCTTATGTGAAAAAGTTTCATCCTGATAATCTCAAACCCAAATCGGAGAAATGTATATTCATAGAATACCCAAAGGAGACAGTTGGGTACAGCTTCTATCACAGATCCGAAGGCAAGACATTCGTTACTAGGAATGGATCCTTTCTAGAGAAGGAGTTTCTCTCGAAAGAAGTGAGTGGGAGGAAAGTAGAACTTGATGAGGTAACTGTACCTGCTCCCTTATTGGAAAGTAGTTCATCACAGAAATATGTTCCTGTGACTCCTACACCAATTAGTGAGGAAGATAATGATGATGATCATGTAACTTCAGATCAAGTTACTACTGAACCTCGTAGGTCAACCAGAGTGAGATCCGCACCAGAGTGGTACGGTAATCCTGTTCTGGAGGTCATGTTACTTGACCATGACAAACCTAAAGGTGCTAACAAAATGTGCAGCGATCCATCTATGGATTGGTGCAAGCATCTCGGAGTTGGAATATACGCTTTGATGAGTTGATCAAAGCATATAGGTTTATATAGACTTGCGGTGAAGCCTTTATTTACAAGAAAGTATATGTGAATGACATATTGTTGATCGGAAATAATGTAGAATTTTTTGAAAGCATAAAGGAGTATTTGAAAGGAGTTCTTCAAAGAAAGACCTCAGTGAAGTTGATTACATATTGAGCATCAAGTTCTATAGAGATAGATCAAGACACTTGATAAGTTTTTTTTTCAATGAGTACATACCTTGACAAGATTTTGAAGTAGTTCAAAATGGAATAGTCAAAGAAAGAGTTCTTGCCTGTGTTACAAGGTGTAAAATTGAGTAAGACTCAAAGCCCGACTACGTCAGAAGATAGAAAGAAAATGAAAGTCATTCCCTATGCCTCAGCCATAGGTTCTATAAAGTATGCCATGCTGTGTACCAGATATAATGTATACCCTACACTGAGTTTGGCAAGGGAGTACAATACTGATCTAGGAGTAGATCAGTGAACAATGGTCAAAATTATCTTTAGTGGAATAAGGATATGTTTCTCGATTATGGAGGTGACAAAAGGTTCGTCGTAAAGGGTTACGTCGATGCAAGTTTTGACACTGATCAAGATGAATCTAAGTCTCAATCTGGATACATATTGAAAGTGGGAGCAATTAGCTAAAGTAGCTCCATGCAGAGCATTGTAGACATAGAAATTTGCAAAATACATACGGATCCGAATTTGGCAGACCCGTTGACTAAACTTCTCGCACAAGAAAAACATGATCACACCTTAGTACTCTTTGGGTGTTAATCACATGGCGTTGTGAACTAGATTACTGACTCTAGTAAACCCTTTTGGTGTTGGCCACATGGCGATGTGAACTATGGATATTAATCACATGGTGATGTGAACTATTGGTGTTAAATCACATGGCAATGTGAACTAGATTATTGACTCTAGTGCAAGTGGGAGACTGAAGGAAATATGCCCTAGAGGCAATAATAAAGTTGTTATTTTATATTTCCTTATATCATGATAAATGTTTATTATTCATGCTAGAATTGTATTAACTGGAAACATAATACATGTGTGAATACATAGACAAGCAGAGTGTCACTAGTATGCCTCTACTTGACTAGCTTGTTGAGCAAAGATGGTTATGTTTCCTAACCATGGACATGAGTTTTCATTTGATAAACATGATCACATCATTAGGAGAATGATGTGATTGACTTGACCCATTCCGTTAGCTTAGCACTTGATCATTTTAGTTTACTGCTATTGCTTTCTTCATGACTTATACATGTTCCTATGACTATGAGATTATGCAACTCCCGATTACCGGAGGAACACTTTGTGTGCTACCAAACGTCACAACATAACTGGGTGATTATAAAGGTGCTCTATAGGTGTCTCCGATGGTACTTGTCGAGTTGGCATAGATCAAGATTAGGATTTGTCACTCCGATTGTCGGAGAGGTATCTCTAGGCCCTCTCGGTAATGCACATCACTATAAGCCTTGAAAGCAATGCAACTAATGAGTTTGTTGTGGATGATGCATTACAGAACGAGTAAAGAGACTTGCCGATAACGAGATTGAACTAGGTATTGAGATACCAACGATCGAATCTCGGGCAAGTAACATACCGATGACAAAGGGAACAACGTATGATGTTATGCGGTTTGACCGATAAAGATCTTCGTAGAATATGTAGGAACCAATATGAGCATCCAGGTTCCGCTATTGGTTATTGACCGGAGACGTGTCTCGGTTATGTCTACATAGTTCTCGAACCCGTAGGGTCCGCACGCTTAAAGTTCTGTGACGATCGGTATTATGAGTTTTTGTGTTTTGATGTACAGAAGGTAGTTTGTAGTCCCGGATATGATCACGGACATGATGAGGAGTCTTGAAATGGTTGAGATGTAAAGATCGATATATTGTAAGGCTATATTTGGACATGGGAATGGTTCCGGGTGAAATCGGGATTTTTTCGGAGCACCGGGAGGTTACCGGAACCCCCCGATAATTGTATGGGCCTTAATGGGCCATAGTGGAGAGAGAGAGAGGAGGCCGGGGCAGGTCGCGCGCCCCTTCCCCCTCTGGTACGAATTGGGCTAGGAGGGGGGCTCCCCCCTTTCCTTGCTCCCTCTCTCCCCCTTCCTTCTCTCCTAGTCCAACTAGGGAAGGGGGGGGGGTGGAATCCTACTCCCGGTGGGAGTAGGACTCCTCCACTACAAAAAAAGACACTTCCGTGATGATACATGTTTGTCACAGTAGGTCACGTTTTTTGTCATGCATGTACATTCATGACAGAATCAAGATAGTCATAGCAGTTCTGTCATAGAAGTGTTCCATGACATTACAAAAATTATCATCGCGGAAGTGTCCACTTCCATGACGATAAATCGTGCGTCACAGAAGTGCTTTCGTCAAGGGTGACCGACACTTGGCATCCACTGTAATGGAATGACGTTAAGCTATCGGGTCTGGTCTTGGATCCGTTAACCCGTTAACAGCCCCGACCAATGGGGATTTTCCACGTGTAAAATCATCATTGGCTGGAGGAAACACGTGTCGGCTCACCGTTGGGACAGATGTCATCCACTCATTTGACGCAAGGCGCCTATGATATGTCGACACGTGGCACGTCCCAACAGAGGCCCATTCCTGTGAAAAGGCTGGCCCGTTTGACTTGGTCAAAAGGTGGCGGGCTGGCCCACGGAAAGCCTGTTAACGGCATGTTCGCATAAAGCCCACTTATAGCCCGCTAACTCACGGCCCGTTACGACCTAACGGAATTAGGCCTAGTAGCGTCATCTGGGACGTCCAATATGATTCCAGCCCATTGTAACTTCCGGCCCATGTATGGCCCATGACGTATTTCGGCCCATATGAGTCCCTTTGTAACTCTTGGCCCATTAATGGTCCATGGTGAAACCGGCCCGTAATGAACAGTGTATCGCTTTATACCCGTTAGCGGCCCATTATTCCATTGGGTCGTTTCCAGCCCGTGTTACCTTTCAGCCTTCTCAGGGCCCATTTATTCTTGGGCTCATTTCCAGCATTCGGTTACTTACAGCCCGTTACTGGCATTTTCTGCTTGTGGGCCAAATTTCGCACGTGGATACAGCCGGCCCGTTTGTGGCCCGTTAATCTGTTGGGCCATTTTCATAGCATCATCAAATACGGCCTATTAACGGCCCGTTATGGTCAGCCCATAAAACGTATGATTTCCACTCTAGCCGGTTTACGACCCCTTATATGGCTCGTACAAGGCCCATAGATGAGACGTCCCATAGAAAGCCCATGGATCCTATGGGACGTAGAAGGCCCATTTATCCGATGGCCCATAGAAGGCCCATGGATCCGACGGCCCTTAGAAGGCCCATGGATCCGACATACGATAGAAGGCCCATGGATCGTATGGCCAGTGGAGGGCCATGCTCACTACAACGTTTGGGCGAGTTGGCCCCCGTTTGAACGATATAGCATATTCAAAGAATTATCGTACTCTATACTATGACCTCTAAAAAAATACACTATAAAATAAAGAGACTAAGGCATAGAAACATAGAATAATCCTACACTATACAATAAAGAAATTACAGCTGATTATACCCACTGGGCATTATGGTTTGGCACCAGTGATAATAAAGCATACACAAACAGCAAATTACATACACTAGGCAAATACAACTCATACATCATGGACGCGCATCAACATAACTTACCATTTGAACTATAATCTCTTCAGAAAATAGGATTGGCCGGATTTAGATAGCACAAATTTCAGTCTTCAAAATCTCCAATTCCTTTGTTGTTACCTCAGTGTCTTGTTTCATTTTTTGAGTCCTGCATCTAATACCTGCATGTACAGTCTCAACTTGTTGATTGTATGTTGAGAATCATGTACACGTTATCTTGCCACCTCTAGTTGATGCTCGAGAACATCAGCACATTCCAATTCCAATCCATAATCATTCGGTAACAGCCATGCCGCACTGCTCGTAGATCTTCGTGTTGATGTCAGTTCATCCTGAAATGTTTTTGTAAGTACACATGACTAGGGCAAAAATGTAGTTACAACAGTGAAGCGAGCAAGACAGAGTATTTTGTACATGGCAAAATAGGACTAACAATAATGTTACACGTCATGGAGCATAAGCAGGTGATATTTTAAAAATTATAAAAGAGGTAGTCTGTGCAGCCTGCATACAGAAGTCTCTCTTAGCTCACCAGAGGAGCATGATGTTGGGGCCCAATCCAAAACACAGACAAGTTACAAATTTAGACAGCACGTTGCATAGAAGTAAGCAAGCAGTTGACCATTTTGTAGCTCAATTAAAGTCTTAGGGAGCAGAATGAACAACAGAGGGTTTCATACAAATATACTATAGCAATCATAATAAACTAGATTGTGAGCCTCATGCAATAATAGTTGGTTAATAGACTTCGAAGCTTCAGGCACACTTCGGCAGAGTAATTAAATGGTAAGGCCTTTAATTATGTCAACTAATAGTTATACAAGTACCCGACATCAGGCATCATTCTTTGGGCATCTCATTAACTGAGGACAAATAAAGCAATTGAAAAGAGCAAATTAACTATGCTTGAAACAAACAAGGAATTGAACTGTTGAGTTGGATACAGTGACTTACCTTAACAGGTTGAAGAGGCTCAGCGCAGCTCCTACTTCTCTTGCAAGGCTCCTTCCTAACATCTTGTACTTGGAAATCCTCAATCTTATCTTCACTGCATCCCCTCTGCAAGGTGACACAAACTAGTTACTCGTCTCCTTGGAAGATAAATATGCATACTTTCCAGTCTGTGAACACAAAAGGATGAGATTATAACAAAACAACACCACATAATGAAACATGCCGCATCTCTTGCACTTGCACACAATGAAATGAGCATTTACTATGTCTGCACTATGTAAAAACTAGGCATACCTTCGAACTGGATCTCCAGGTACTCTTGGAGAGCCTACTTTAGTGTACAGCCAAACCTTTATGTCACCTATGAGTTAGAAAATGCCCCACTACAGCAGCCCTTAGTGTTTAAATTGTTGACAAGCTCTATTAGAGTGTTAGGTCAAGAACATCAAGTAATCAAAGCAAACAGTCCTAGTATGGCTGGCTAATGCAAACAAGCAACTGAACAAATGTGTGAGCAAATCTTACATATCAAGAAAAGAAGCAAAGAAGGAGACTTAAAGACCATCACTTGACTGACCAGATTTAAGGGGCATTTAAACATCATGTGCAACGTATGAACACGAGTAGAACCTCACTAAAAATTGAAGGGAAGGGGAATAGTGAAATGATTCTGTTGTCTACCTATATTACACTCAAAATGCAACTCCTCATGCCCGCGTCACACCTCACCCTCAAGTAAAAACAAACACGCAAGTGTTCATTGCCATGCCCGCTTGCATGTCCTCTCCCCTTTCCCTCTACCTCGATCCCCTGCCTGCAGCACTAGGGTTCCTCCAGCGAGCCGTTGCCACTGGTCCCATCTGGCCTGGTCCTCGACAATGCTATGTCCAGCTAGGCTACATGGCCGGCGGGTAGGGGTAAATCTCCCTAGCTGCTCCTCCCTCTGGCACCGCCCCTCATTCTCATGGTCTCCAGCAGCTGCTCCACTATGGTTTGTCCAACGCACTACTCCGGCAGACACTGCACAACTACGGCTGATGCACACTACATCAGAAGGCACCTTATTCCCCCTCCCCACCTCCCAGGCCGTGGCCTTGAGGTGCTATGGAAGGATGATCTCATCCTACAAGGTGAGGATCTCCTCTGATTTTTTGCCAAATTTTCATTCTAATCCTATACGATGAATTGCTATGAGCTGCTTCTGCTGCTGCTATATGATGCATTGCTATGAGCTGCTCCTGCTGCTGCTATATGATGAATTTCTATGAGCTGCTGCTGCTATATGATGAATTGCTATGAGCTGCTGCTGCTGCTGCTATATGATGAATTGCTATGAGCTGATGCTGCTGCTATATGATGAGTTACTATAAGCTGCTGCTGTATGATGAATTGCTATGACCTACTCCTGCCGATGCTATATGATGAATTGCTATGAGTTGCTCCTGCTGCTGCTATATGATGAATTGCTATGATCTGCTCCTGCTGTTGCTATATGATGAATTGCTATGAGCTACTCCTCCTGCTGCTATATGATGAATTGCTATGAGCTGCTCCTGCTACTGCTATACGATGAATTGCTATGAGCTACTGCTGGTATATGATGAATTGCACACTGCTGCTCCTGCTGTATGATGAGTTGCTATGAGCTGCTGCTGCTGCTATATGATGCTTTCAGGTGGTG
This sequence comes from Triticum aestivum, assembly GCF_018294505.1. NCBI lineage: Eukaryota > Viridiplantae > Streptophyta > Magnoliopsida > Poales > Poaceae > Triticum > Triticum aestivum. Next base: position 629,548,424 of record NC_057813.1, read on the forward strand.
CTGCTATATGATAATAACCAGCCACTTGGACCCTCGAATTTCAATAAATAATTGTTCTTCATTTAAATGTGGGTCATGCGTTCTTCGTTTAAATTAGGCAATGGTATCTCTATGGAAAACATTGACCAAAGTAGATTGTGCCAAGTAGATGGTATCTTTGTATTTGCATTTTGAGTAAATAGTGATGGTCTATTTTCCTATCATATTAATTACTGCACTGGGTTCAATTTGTGATGTTTGCAAATCAAATTAATTTTCATATGGGCAGCAAAATGAAAAAATATAATGCAATCTACACTTTTCACTAGTCATAGCAAAGATAAGCTGAAAACGGAATGAAAAGAACTGGTTGGGTTATTACATGGAGCTTATATTCATAGGTGCTTATTTTGTTAGGATAACTCATAATAACTGTCCCTAAGAAACTTGGCCAATAGAACTGACATACAAATAACATGTCACGATGATTGCAATGGAGGAGTGACGTACCATATCACACTGTATAGGCTCACCGTTGGCTCTTTTTTTGTGATGTTCCATGAAATTGCCACATACATCTTGTACTTTTTCATTGTGTAACCCTATCTACAAGTTGACACGGCTAATTTCAGACATCTCTACTTGATAATACATTGCATATCCCTTGCACATATTTAAACCACCAATTAATGATTGTGTGTGTAGCATAAACTAGCCATGACTCTGTGTGCTAGACTAGTAGGCACTCTAAGGGAGCCTAATGTAGTGCACTGGAATTCCTACATGCCACCTATGATTTTGTGTAATGTACTGCCTCTGTTCCTAAATATATGTCTATGTAGAGATTCCAGTATGGACCACATACAAATGTATATAGATGCATTTACGAGTGTAGATTCACTCATTTTGCTCCGTATGTAGCCTATTGTGGAATCTCTAGAAAGACTTATATTTAGGAAGGGAGGTACGAGGTAGTATCATGTATGACATCTACATATCTAATTTAGCAGCCAGTAGTAGAAATCATTGTCTGCACAAAGGGATTACTGGTTGAAAATCCTAGCAAAGCACGCTGGTAGGCACAGAACAATACAAGAGAGAGAGACACGCTTACAAGATCATAGCAATGCCTCGGTCCAGGATCTTGGTTGGCCAAGCTGTTAGATCCAGAAGAAACATCGTCCTTGTAGTTTTTGCCAGCTGCATAACAGGTAACAGCGACCTGTTAGTATATTTGAAGTACATCGAGCAGGTGATGCTGGACGGGTTTAAAGGTGACAAGTACCTAGGTCGTGGCGGGTGCTTGGCATCTTGCCAGACGGTGAGAATCATGTTAGAAACGTCAAGGGTGATGATGTTGCGCTGGCTGTCGGGGTCCGGCAAGGAGATCTAAAACCGTCGAGTAGGGTGTTTGTGGAGCGGCTCCGGTAGGGTGGACTACGGTGTGGGCGAAACGGATCTGTGGTCGTGGACGAGGGCGTAGGTGGAGCTGCTCCGGTGGTTGGGTTAGAAGCTGCTCCGGTAGGTTGGATGAGGGTGCGAGGAAGCAGATCTGAGGCCTTGGACTTGTGAGTTGGCAAAGCGGCCTCGGTAGTGTTGAAAATGGTATAGGCGAAGCTACTCCGGTGGGGTTGACGATGGTGTCGGCGAAGCGGCTCTGGTAGGGTTGAGGAAGGTGTCGGCGAAGAGGATCAGAGGCCGTCGACGGGGGCGTCGATAGGGCGGCTCCGGGGGGTGTGGACGAAGCGTCTCCGGCGGGGAGTACGAATGAGCCACTGCAGATGCGCTGCGGTTGACGAGAGTACTAGTGAAGCAGATCCAGCGCCGTGGACAAGGCCGACACTGAATGGGCTGTGGTACAGTGGTGGATGAGCAGTCTACTTGTTTCTATATGAGGTGGGAGGGGTAGATGCGGCCGCAGAAGCAGATCCGGCGAGGTGGATGATACGTCCATTTTGCATCATGCTTTTAGATCAATATTTATTGCATTATGAGCTGTTATTACACATTTTATCTCAATACTTATGGCTATTCTCGCTTATTTTACAAGGTTTACCATGAAGAGGGGGGATGCCGGCAGCTGGAATTCTTGCTGGAAAAGGAGCAAACATTGGAAACCTATTCTGCACTGCTCCAAAAGTCCTGAAAAACTCCACGAAACATGTTATTGGATTTAATAAGAATTATTGAGCGAAAGAAATACATCAGGGGCCCACACCCTGGCGAGGATGGTGGGGGGGTGTGCCCACCCCTACTGGGCGTGCCCCCTATCTCCCGGGCCCCCTGGTGCCCCCCAGTGTCCATCTTCTGCTATATGAGGGCTTTTGCCCTGGAAAAATTGTGGGCAAGCTTACGGGAGGCAACTCCCCCGCCACGAGGCGGAACCTTGGCGGAACCAATCTAGAGCTCCGGCAACGCTGTTCTGCCGGGGAAACTTCCCTCCGGGAGGGGGAAATCATCACCATCGTCATCACCAATGATCCTCTCATTGGGAGGGGGTCAATCTCCATCAACATCTTCACCAGCACCATCTCCTCTCAAAACCCTAGTTCATCTCTTGTATCCAAACCACAAATTGGTACCTGTGGGTTGCTAGTAGTGTTGATTACTCCTTGTAGTTGATGCTAATTGGTTTACTTGGTGGAAGATCATATGTTCAGATCCTTTATGCATATTATTACTCCTCAGATTATGAACATGAATATGCTTTGTGAGTAGTTACGTTTGTTCCTGAGGACATGGGTGAAGTCTTGCTATTAGTAGTCATGTGAATTTGGCATTCGTTCGATATTTTGATGAGATGTATGTTGTCTTTCCTCTAGTGGTGTTATGTGAACGTCGACTACATGACACTTCACCATTATTTGGGCCTAGAGGAAGGCATTGGGAAGTAATAAGTAGATGATGGGTTGCTATAGTGACAGAAGCTTAAAACCTAGTTTATGCGTTGCTTCGTTAGGGGCTGATTTGGATCCATATGTTTAATGCTGTGGTTAGGTTTACCTTAATACTTCTTTTGCAGTTGCGGACGCTTGCAATAGGGGTTAATCATAAGTGGGATGCTTGTCCAAGTAAGGGCAGTACCCAAGCACCGGTCCACCCACATATCAAATTATCAAAGTACCAAACGCGAATCATATGAACGTGATGAAAACTAGCTTGACGATAATTTCCATGTGTCCTCGGGAGCTCCTTTCTCATTATAAGAAATTGTCCAGGCTTATCCTTTGCTACATAAAGGATTGGGCCACCTTGCTGCACTTTATTTACTTTCATTGCTTGTTACTCGTTACAATTTATCTTATCGCAAAACTATCTATTAACTACAATTTTAGTGCTTGCAGAGAAAACCTTACTGAAAACCGCTTATCATTTCCTTCTGCTCCTCGTTGGGTTCGACACTCTTACTTATCGAAAGGACTACGGTAGATCGCCTACACTTGTGGGTCATCAAGACTCTTTTCTGGCGCCGTTGCCGGGGAGTGTAGCGCTTTTGGTGAGTGGAACTTGGTAAGGAAACATTTATATAGTGTGCTGAAATTTTCTGTTACTTTTCACTATGGAAACTAATCCTTTGAGGGGCTTGTTCGGGGTATCTTCACCCCGACCAGAAGAGCAAAGATTTGCTCCTCAACCTACTGAACTTTTTGAAAATATTTACTTTGAGATTCCTTCGGGTATGATAGAGAAACTGCTAGCTAATCCATTTACAGGAGATGGAACATTGCATCCCGATTTACACCTTATCTTTGTGGATGAAGTTTGTGGATTATTTAAGCTTGCAGGTATTCCCGATGATGTTGTCAAAAGGAAGGTCTTCCCTTTATCTTTGAAGGGAGATGCATTGACATGGTATAGGCTATGTGATGATACGAGAAATTGGAATTATAAATGATTGAAGTCGGGATTTCACCAGAAGTTCTATCCTATGCATCTTGTTCATGGTTACATATATAATTTCTGGCCTCGCGAAGGAGAAAACATCGCTCAAGCTTGGGGGAGGCTTAAGTCAATGTTATATTCATGCCCCAATCATGAGCTCTCCTGGGAAATGATTATTCAAATTTTTTATGCTCGGCTTTCTCTTAATGATCGCAACCTGCTCGATACTCCCTGTGCTGGTTCTTATATGCTGAAGACTATTGATTTCAAATGGGACTTATTGGAAAGAATTAAACGCAACTCTGAAGATTGGGGTTCCAACGATGGTAAGGAGTCAGGTATGACACCTAAGTTCGATTGTGTTAAATCTTTTATGGATACCGATGCTTTTCATGGATTTAGCACTAAATATGGACTTGACTCTGAGATAGTAGCTTCTTTCCGTGAAACTTTTGCTACTCACGTTGATCTCCCTAAAGAGAAGTGGTCTAAATATAATCCTCCCGTTGAAGTGAAAGTAGTTGCACCGATTACATTTGAAGAAAAGACTATCACCTATAGTGATCCTATTGTTCCTACTACTTATGTTGAGAAACCTCATTTTCCTATTAGGATAAAGGATCATGTGAAAACTTCAATTGTTGTTCTTAAGAGTAATACTAGGACTTATACACCTCCTGAGCAAATCAAAGTTGAACCTAGTATTGCTATGGTTAAAGATCTCCTGGATGATGATTTAGATGGGCATGTTATTTATTTCTGTGGTGAGACTACTGATATTGCTAGACCAGATACTAAGACACATAGACCTGTCGTAGGAATGCCTGTTATTTCTGTTAAAATAGGAGATCATTGTTATCATGGCTTATGTGATATGGGTGCTAGTGCTAGTACAATACCCTATGAATTATATAAAGAAACTATGCACAAAATGGCACCCGTTGAATTAGAAGACATTGATGTTACTATTAAGCTTGCTAATAGGGATACCATTAAGCCATTTGGGATTGTTAGAGACGTTGAAGTCTTGTGTGGGAAGGTTAAATATCCTGCTGATTTTCTTGTTCTTGGTCCCCACAAGATGACTTTTGTCCCATTATTTTTGGTAGACCCTTCTTGAATACTGTTAAAGCTAAGATTGACTGTGAAAAGGATATTGTTGAAATTGTCTTGGGGGATATGAAACAAGAGTTTAATTTTGCTAAGTTTCATAGACAACCTCGTGATAGAGAATCACCTAGTAAGGATGAGATTATTTGTCTTGCTTCTATTGCTGTGCCTCCTACTGATCCGTTAGAACAATATTTGCTAGACCATGAAAATGATATGTTTATGAAGGAAAGAAGGGAAATAGATGAAGTGTTCCTTAAACAGGAACCTTTGCTGAAACATAACCTTCCCGTTGAAATTCTTGGGGATCCCCCTCCACCCAAGGGCGGTCCCGTGTTTGAACTCAAACCATTACCTGATAATCTTAAGTATGCTTATCTTGATGAAAGGAAAATATATCCTGTTATTATTAGCGCTAACCTTTCAGAGCAAGAAGAAGAAAGATTATTGAAAACTCTGAAGAAGCATCGCGCTGCTATTGGATACACTCTGGATGATCTTAAGGGCATTAGTCCCACCTTATGCCAACAGAAAATTAAATTGGAGGAAGGTGCCAAACCGGTCAGAGATCCTCAACGACGATTGAATCCCAAGATGAAAGAAGTGGTAAGAAAGGAGATACTAAAGATCCTTGAGGTAGGTATAATTTATCCCGTTGCTGATAGTGAATGGGTAAGTACTGTCCATTGTGTTCCTAAAAAGGGAGATTTTACTGTCGTTCCTAATGATAAAGATGAATTGATCCCGCAAAGAATTATTACAGGTTATAGGATGGTAATTGATTTCCGTAAATTAAATAAAGCTACTAAGAAAGATCATTACCCTTTACCTTTTATTGATCAAATGCTAGAAAGACTATCCAAACACACACATTTCTGCTTTCTAGATGGTTATTCTGGTATCTCTCAAATACCTGTGTCAGCGGGGGATCAATCAAAAACTACTTTACTTGCCCTTTCGGTACTTTTGCTTATAGACGTATGCCTTTTGGTTTATGTAATGCACCTTCTACCTTTCAAAGATGCATGATGGCTATATTCTCTAATTTTTGTGAATAGATTTGTTAGGTATTCATGGATGACTTCTCCGTCTATGGATCCTCTTTTGATGATTGTTTAAGCAACCTTGATCGAGTTTTGCAGAGATGTGAAGACACTAGTCTCGTCCTGAATTGGGAAAAGTGTCACTTTATGGTTAATGAAGGCATTGTCTTGGGGCATAAGATTTCCGAGAGAGGTATTGAAGTTGAAAAAGCCAAAGTTGATGCTATTGAAAAGATGCCATGTCCCAAGGACATAAAAGGTATAAGAAGTTTCCTTGGTCATGCCGGTTTTTATAGGAGGTTCATTAAGGACTTTTCTAAGATCTCTAGGCCTCTGACTAATTTATTGAAAAAAGATATTCCTTTTGTCTTTGATGATGATTATGTAGAAGCATTTGAAATACTTAAGAAAGCTTTGATCACTGCACCTATTGTTCAGCCACCTAATTGGAATTTACCTTTTGAAATTATGTGTGATGCTAGTGATTATGCTGTAGGTGATGTTCTAGGGCAAAGAGTTGATAAGAAATTGAATGTTATCCAGTATGCTAGTAAGACTCTTGATACTGCCCAGAGAAATTATGCTACTACTGAAAAAGAATTCTTAGCAGTTGTGTTTGCATGTGATAAGTTTAGACCTTATATTGTTGATTCCAAAGTTACCATTCACACTAATCATGCTGCTATTAAATATCTTATGGAAAATAAAGACGATAAGCCTAGACTCATTAGATGGGTTCTCCTGCTCCAAGAATTTGATTTGCATATTATTGATAGAAAGGGAGTTGAGAACCCCGTTGCAGACAACTTATCTAGGTTAGAGAATGTTCTTGATAACCCACTGCCTATTGATGATAGCTTTCCTGATGAACAATTAGCGGTCATTAATGCTTCTCATACTGCTCCCTGGTATGCTGATTATGCTAATTATATTGTTGCTAAATTTATACCTCCTAGTTTCACATACCAGCAAAATAAAAAGTTCTTTTATGATTTAAGACATTACTTCTGGGTTGACCCACACCTTTTATAAAGAAGGAGTAGATGGTGTTATTAGACGTTGTGTGCCTGAGCATGAACAAGAATAGATCCTACGCTGTCACTCCAAATCATATGGAGGACACCATGCTGGAGATAGAACTGCACACAAGGTACTGCAATCTGGTTTTTATTGGCCTACTCTCTTCAAAGATGCTCGTAAGTTTGTCTTATCTTGTGATGAATGTCAAAGAATTGGTAATATTAGTAGACGTCAAGAAATGCCTATGAATTACTCTCTTGTTATTGGACCATTTTATGTTTGGGGCTCTGATTATATGGGACCTTTTCCTGCCTCTAATGGTTATACACATATTTTAGTTGTTGTTGATTACGTTACTAAGTGGGTAGAAGCTATTCCAACTAGTAGTGCTGATCATAACACCTCTATTAAAATGCTTAAAGAAGTTATTTTTCCGAGGTTTGGAGTCCCTAGATATCTTATGTCTGATGGTGGTTCACATTTTATTCATGGTGCTTTCCGTAAGATGCTTGCTAAGTATGATGTTAATCATAGAATCGCATCTTCTTATCATCCGCAGTCTAGTGGTCAAGTAGAGTTGAGCAATAGAGAGCTCAAATTAATTTTGCAAAAGACTGTCAATAGATCTAGAAAGAATTGGTCCAAAAAACGTGATGATGCGTTATGGGCCTATAGAACTGCATACAAACATCCTATGGGTATGTCTTCTTATAAGATGGTTTATAGAAAAGTTGTCATTTACCTCTAGAACTTGAACATAAAGCATATTGGGCTATTAAAGAGCTCAACTATGACTTCAAACTTGCCGGTGAGAAGAGGTTGTTTGATGTTAGCTCACTTGATGAATGGAGAATCCAAGCCTATGAGAATGCCAAGCTATTCAAAGAAAAAGTCAAACGCTGGCATGACAAAAGGATACAAAAGCGTGAGTTTAACGTAGGAGATTATGTGTTATTATTCAACTCTCGTTTAAGATTTTTTGCAGGAAAACTTCTCTCTAAATGGGAAGATCCTTACGTTATCGAGGAGGTCTATCGTTCTGGTGCCATAAAAATCGACAACTTCGAAGGGGCAAGTCCGAGGGTGGTAAACGATCAAAGAATTAAACATTATATTTCAGGTAATCCTATTAATGCTGAAACTAATATTATTGAAACCGTGACCCCAGAGGAATACATAAGGAACACTTTCCAGAATGTTCCAAACTCCGAAAAGGAATAGGTATGTGGTACGGTAAGTAAACCGACTCCAAAACAATTCCAATGGCAATTTTTATCCGTTTTGGAATATTTAAGAATTTTAGGAAGGAATAAGTAGTCCGAGAGGGACACGAGGCCCCCACGAGAGTGGAGGGCGCGCCCCCTGTCTCGTGGACACATCGTGTGCATTCCGGACTCCGTTTTCTTACACGTTATGTATTTTGGTCAATAAAAATTCATTATATATACTCCCGAAGCTTTTGACCACCATATCACGCAAATATCCTCTGTTTTCATTTCGAGCTGTTTCTATTATAGATATAGAGCATTATGTCATCTCAGGATTCGGAAGGGGAAATCTATGTGGTTGATTACCTTGCAAACCCTAAGGTCTACGGGGACCTAGAGCATGATGGCTGGACCTCTGAAGAAGAAGAAGACTATGAGCCTAAGGGAAAGAAGGAGACGAGTTCAGACGAGGACGAAATCCCATTACCCCAACCTGGGGATATGCATGTGGAGTTTAAGAAGTCAAGCCTTCCTGAAAGAGCAAAGAAGCTGAAGATCGAGTTTATCCCTTTTCGTCTCTTGCAGGAAAATAAACATGAATTGTGCAAAATAATGTTGATCCTTGAGCAGGAGATCAAGGACCTAAAAGAGCAAAATACTATACGCAAGCGTAAATTGAGGAACAAGCCTACATCCTTGTCACCACCACCTCCATCACCTCCGAGGACATAATCACATGGGTATGGGCACTCCCCTTGGCAACTGCCAAGATTGGGGGAGGTGCCCCGGTATCGTACCACCATCACACTTCTATCTTTACCGTTTTATTTAGTTCGATTCTTTTAGTAGTATCTTGATTTAGTAGATTGAACTTTTAATATCAAGTAGTTTGAGTTTTGCTTTGTGATCTCTTTATGTATTCGAGTCCGTGAGCTATCTATAATAAAGATTAGTGTTGAATCAAGGGCTTTGCTGTCTTGCTATGATCTTGAGAAAGTAAAAAGAATAAAAGAGTTCATATTGATCTTATGGTTAGTAATGACTTCACACATAGGAAGTATGAGGCATAAAAGTTGTTGAGAGTTGATAAACGTAGTCTTGGTCATCGTTGCAATTAATAGGAAGTGATAAGGAAAGAGAGGTTCACATACAAATATATTATCTTGAACATCTTTTATGATTGGGAGCACTCATTAAGTATGACATGCTAAAAGAGTTGACATTGGACAAGGAAGACAACGTAATGGTTTATGTTTTCTCACATCTCAGTTAAAGTATATTGTCATTGACCTTCCAAACATGTTGAGCTTGCCTTTCCCCCTCATGCTAGCAAAATTCCTCGCACCAAGTAGAGATACTACGTGTGCTTCCAAATATCCTTAAACCCAATTTTTGCCATGAGTGTCCACCATACTTACCTATGGATTGAGTAAGATCCTTCAAGTAAGTTGTCATCGGTGCAAGCAATAAAAATTGCTATCTAAATATGCATGACTTATTAGTGCGGAGAAAATAAGCTTTGTACGAACTTGTTATGGAAGCAATAAAAGCAACGGACTACATAATAAAGGTCCATATACAAGGGGCAATATAAAGTGACGTTCTTTCGCATTAAGATTTTGTGTATCCAACCCTAAAAGCGCATGACAACCTCTGCTTCCCTCTGCGAAGGGCCTATCTTTTACTTTATGTTTTTACTTTATGCTTGAGTCAAGGTGATCTTCACCTTTCCCTTTTCATTTTATCCTTTGGCATGCTCCTCGTGTTTGAAAGATCATGATATATCTATATATATATCCAATTGGCTGTAAGTTAGTATGGCTATTATTGTTGACATCACCTAAAGGTGAATACGTTGGGAGGCAACACAATAAGCCCCTATCTTTCTCAGTGTCCGGCTGAAACTCCATAACCACAAGTATTGCGTGAGTGTTAGCAATTATAGAAGACTACAAGATAGTTGAGTATGTGGATTTGCTGAAAGGCTCTATTGTTGACTCTTTCTGATGTTATGATAAATTGCAATTGCTTCAATGACTGAGATTATAGTTTGTTAGTTCTCAATGAAGTTTTTGAACCATACTCGACATTGTGAATTGATTGTTATTTGAGCATAAGAAATCATATGATAAAATCTATATATGTTGCTGTTACAAGAATGATCATGATTCCCCCATGTCCGTATTTTATTTTTATCGACACCTTTGTCTCTAAACATGTGGACATATTTTTTGATTTCGGCTTCCGCTTGAGGACAAGCGAGGTCTAAGCTTGGGGGAGTTGATACGTCCATTTTGTATCATGCTTTTAGATCAATATTTATTGCATTATGAGCTGTTATTACACATTTTATCTCAATACTTATGGCTATTCTCCCTTATTTTACAAGGTTTACCATGAAGACGGGGGATGCCGGCAGCTGGAATTCTGGCTGGAAAAGGAGCAAACATTGGAAACCTATTCTGCCCTGCTCCAAAAGTCCTGAAACTCCACGAAACATGTTTTTGGATTTAATAAGAATTATTGAGCGAAAGAAATACATCAGGGGGCCACACCCTGTCCAGGAGGGTGGGGGCGTGCCCCCCTGTCTCCTGGGCCACCTGGTGGCCCCCTGATGCCCATCTTCTGCTATATGAGGGCTTTTACCCTGGAAAAAATCGTGGGCAAGCTTACGGGACGAAACTCCGCCGCCACAAGGCGGAACCTTGGCGGAACCAATCTAGAGCTCCGGTAGCGCTGTTCTAGGAAACTTCCCTTCAGGAGGGGGAAATCATCACCATCGTCATCACCAACGATCCTCTCATCGGGAGGGGGTCAATCTCCATCAACATCTTCACCAGAACCATCTCCTCTCAAAACCGTAGTTCATCTCTTGTATCCAATCTTGTATCCAAACCACAAATTGGTACCTGTAGGTTGCTAGTAGTGTTGATTACTCCTTGTAGTTGATGCTAATTGGTTTACTTGGTGGAAGATCATATGTTCAGATCCTTTATGCATAATATTACTCCTCTGATTATGAACACGAATATGCTTTGTGAGTAGTTACGTTTGTTCCTGAGGACATGGGTGAAGTCTTGCTATTAGTAGTCATGTGAATTTGGTATTCGTTTGATATTTTGATGAGATGTATGTTGTCTTTTCCTCTAGTGGTGTTATGTGAACATCGACTACATGACACTTCACCATTATTTGGGCCTAGAGGAAGGCATTGGGAAGTAATAAGTAGATGATGGGTTGCTATAGTGACAGAAGCTTAAACCCTAGTTTATGCGTTGCTTCGTTAGGGGCTGATTTGGATCCATATGTTTAATGATGTGGTTAGGTTTACCTTAATACTTCTTTTGTAGTTGCGGACGCTTGCAATAGGGGTTAATCATAAGTGGGATGCTTCTCCAAGTAAGGGAAGTACCCAAGCACTGGTCCACCCACATATCAAATTATCAAAGTACCGAACGCGAATCATATGAACGTGATGAAAACTAGCTTGACGAAAATTGCCATGTGTCCTCGGGAGCTCCTTTCTCATTATAAGAAATTGTCCAGGCTTATCCTTTGCTACATAAAGGATTGGGCCACCTTGCTGCACTTTATTTACTTTCAGTGCTTGTTACTCGTTACAATTTATCTTATCGCAAAACTATCTATTACCTACAATTTCAGTGCTCACAGAGAAAACCTTATTGAAAACCGCTTATCATTTTCTTCTGCTCCTCGTTGGGTTTGACACTGTTACTTATCGAAAGGACTACGATAGATCCCCTACACTTGTGGGTCATCAGTGGACGCCGCTGGTAGTGAATGGGCTCTGGTACGCCGGTGGATGAGCAGTCTAGGGTTTCGAGAGGGGAGGGGATAAAGGCCGATGAAGTACGGACGGCGTGATGTGAGATGCTCTGGTGCTGTGGAGTTAGTCGTTTTTGTGGGAGGGGGAGAGGAAATGGGGGTGCCATGTAGTAGGAGGAACTGGAAGTTACCAAAGCAGCCCCAACCTATTATGTAGATGAGGGCGGTATTGTAACTGTTGGTCTCCGTGTACCAAGGACAAAAGTGGAATTTTGCATGCTAAAGACTAAGGTGGCGCAAATTTTAGAAGGAGGCGGGAGATTTTTCTGCCCGCGGGATCGTTCGTATCTAGTTTCAACTAATTTTTGACCGTGCTAGCGGGAAGGTCATGCGAGACTGTGTACACGGGGCATGCGTCAGTAGTTAATAACCGGTGTGAAGTCCACCCCAGAAAAAAACACAATAACTCGGGATGATGCGCCGATAACTTGGACGTTCACACGGGCGCGACCAATCGTCTGGGTGTAGTGGCGCGTTCACAAAAAAAGGGATCAAACACTCACCCTATGTATTTCTCGTGTAAATTGATAATTTAGTGCAATTGGTTATTTACTTTAAACATAATGCATTGATGTGTTAGTGTAGAGGCACACGAAGCACAAAAAGAAATGGATATTGTAGTCCGCTACTTAAAAGTGTTACCTCATATGATTACATAGCCTCCATTTCATAAATTGCGTATCCATTGAATTCATATATGAATATTACATATATTACTTCATAATATAACCTTAAATCATCCAAGACTAATGATTTTGAATGCAAGAGTAACAATGGTGCATGTACATGATAGCTACATTGGTTGTTTGAAGAAACATCACTGTAACTTTGGCATGCACAACTGAAATGGTTTATTTAAATAGAAAAAATGTGATTTGTGAGTGTCCAATCTTTATAGCGTTGAATCGATATTGTACCTTTGGCCATGATGTGAAGTAGATATTGACTAATGTTCAAGCGATGCACGTCCACGATCGCTAGATAGTGATACATGAATGAATTGTGCAATCTCTCTCACACGCATACATATCTCATTTCCCTGTGGGCATCATAATCACACATGCGCACTTCGTGTATTTCTCTCCCTCCGTCAATGTTAGAATTCATCTTTCTACCCCGTCCTACAAGTCTCTCACACAGAAACACACATGATCTCTTTGTCGAACACGCCCACCCCTTTAATTCTGCCCACCCACAGCCACTAATGTCTCAAAGTATAATAATGTCTCTCACACATATGCCTAAGGTTAACTTGAGTTCTGGAACCATATGAATACATACAATGGGATTCCAGCAGAGCACCTTTTGTTTTGAGATTTCTCTCTCTCTCTCTCTCTCTCTCTCTCTCTCTGTCTCTCTCTCTCTCTCTCCCTCCCTCTCTCTCTCTCTCTCTCTCTCTCTCTCTCTCTCTTTCTTTCTCTTTCTCTCTCTCTCCCCTCTCTCTCTGTCTCACACACACACACGTGTGCGCACACACATTGTTTCTCGCTTCATTTTTCTGGCACTTGCATACACACAATTTTGTTTATCTTCATGATGCTTTCAGTATGCCTCGCACAAATGCTATCTACCTATCCCTTAATATAGCTAGATATGTGTCACACAAAATCCTTCTCCCTACTAGCAAGATGCCCATGCGTTGCATGGAACATCAAGATGCATTTGTATGAGTAGTTTATCTTGTGGGAGAAAAGGATGAACGAGGGAATGCCTTATTTGCAAATGCGGAGAGGGGTGTGGGTATCTTTTTGCAAAATTGCCACAGTTTCCTTCCTATCCGTCGGATATAAATCGGATGGCCTATATTGCGGGATGGCAGAAACACCATCATCACCAACTCTGTTTTTTATAAGAGTAGGGATATGTAAGTGTCACTACCCCCCTCCCCCCCGACACACACACCCACACACACACTTCCCAACACCGAAGGAGTAGGGTGACACCTCGATCTTGATACTAATCTATCGATTGGCTTCTCTCTCAAACACACACACACGCACACACACTACCCGACACCGAAGGAGTAGGGCAGCACCTTGATCTTGATAGTAATCTATCTACTCCTCTTTCAAACACACACACACATACACACACACTCGCTAGTTGTGCCTCTGTGCCTACCGCGCACACTCTCGATACGTCTTTCTCTCCCTCCCCCTCCCTCCCCCCACCCCAACAATGACAGCATAAGGGCGACAACTCGATCTGATCGTAATCTGTCAATTGGTTTCTCTCTCGAACATTGTGTCTCTGTGCCTCGCTCAGTAGCCCCCTCGATATGTAGACTTCTCGCGCGCGCACAACTGTAGTGACGATGACGCTGAACCCAGGGTGCCTCATTTTTACCGGCCTCATGTGATAGTTTTCACCCTGTTTTCTGTTAATTAACAAGGCAACCTTTTCTTTGTTACTACTAGTGAATCTGAAATCATTCGGGGCAGACATAAAATATATCACTTCAACCCAATTATCGTAGTAACTATTTTAAAAGAAACTAGCTAGATGCCCATGCATTGCACAGAACATCAAGATGCATTTGTATGAGTAGTTTATCTTGTGAGGGAAAAGGATGAACGAGGGAAGGCCGTATTAGCGAATGTGGAGATGGGTGTTTGGTATATTTTTGCAAAATTGCCATAGTTTCCTTCCTATCCGTTAGATATAAATCCGATGGCCTATATTGCAGGATGGCACACATACCATCATCCCCAACTCTGTTTTCTACTCCCTATGTTCCTAAATATTTGTCTTTTTAGAGATTTCAACAAGTGACTACATATGGAGCAAAATGAGTGAATCTACACTCTAAAATATGTCTACATACACAGCCGTATGTGGTAGTCCATTTGAAATATGAAAAAGACAAATATTTAGGAACGAATGGAGTATAAGAGTAGACATGGAGATAAATCTCCAGCATGGTCTAGATCAAAAATGTGTTGGACTGGTTAGCGCCGGATGCTCGCAACGCGATGACATGAGTTCGAATTCTGTCTTTAACTTTAGATTTTTCTATTATATATTTCTTATTTAATATATACTTCTTTCGCTACTGTACTGACAGTGGAACCCATGGAGTACTTAGAATACAAGCTTAAGGATGGACTTATTTCTTTTTAACTTTCTGTACGAAGCTGTAGCCACCCTGGAAGTCACGTGTACACTGTACATGAAATTAACTTTTTATAGAGGGACAATCATACACGCAATTAACTCAAATGGATTGGATGTCACTCTATTATTTCCGTGGAGGATGACATCAAATGCCAGCGGCATACATTTTTCACAACTCTAACCATCCAGATGAAATTTGTGCAAACACGGACTGATTTCATATAAGCATGAAGGATTTCGTATAAAAAAGCCGGATCTTCATATAAACATGATGTATTTCATTACATTTACATGAACTAAGCGGTGCCAATCCGTCTCTCTTGGTATAATTAATACTCCCTCTGTCCGGAAATACTTGTCCTTGAAATGGATGTATCTAGACTTATTTTAGTTATAGATACATACAATTTATCCATTCTTAGAACAAATATTTCCCGCCAGCTGGAGAGGGAGTACATAATCTAAATGGCCGCTCGCGGATCCCTTTGTCTTCCTCATGTCCGGCAGACACTTTGCGGGGTCGACGAAGGTCCTCAGAAGAGATGAAGAAGCAAAGAAACCACCTGAATGCGTAGTCGTCGCCTAGGCGGTGGCCTTCATGGGACCCAAGTGGCGGCGGCCTCCCATGTTCTACTTCTCCTCGATGATGGCGGCGAACACGGTGAAGCTCGCCACCGACTCGTCGCTCTCCACGCACCCAACTTCTGTCTTTGCCTGCATGGCGCTACCGCACGCACGGGAGGCGCGCCCACAGACACAGGAGGAACGGCACCGCAGACACAGGAGGCGCGGCAGCGTAGACACTGGTGGCGCGGTACGACGCGGCAGCAACGACGCCCGTACCGGTGTGCTCGCCGTCGTGCCGGCCTGGAGCAACTCGCCACTCCTCATCGAGCTGAACTAGAGCGGCGAGTTGCCGAACCACGCTCCTGCTTGGGGCGGTAACTGGCTCCGTCGGGCCAAGCGAGGTTGGTGAAGCACCGAGCGGCCTCGCCCGTATCCGGAGGGCTCAGCGGGCCACCCAGCCGGTTAATATGCCGGAGAATGGATCCTTGGAAGCCATCGAAAGAGTGGAGAAAATAGTGAAGGAGGACATGGGGGAGCGGCGGAGGGGTGCGATTCTTGCCCGATGTCTGTCTGGTCTCGTGTAAATAGAGGGCGGACGGTAGGAGCTTGGGTGGCGTATGACCTCGTTTAAATTGAGGGCGGATGGGAGGAGCTCGGCCGGTGTTGCGCTTAATTCCAGCCCGCTGATGAATGCACGTGTGGCCGGAGTAGGTTTCTCGGTTTGCATGTGGGTTTAACGGAGGGGTTTAATGGAGGCGAGGGGGCGTGTTTAGCCGGGCGTGCAGCATGCGGTGCAGTACTATTCGATTTGACAGTGGGCGGCGCAGTTCCCGGTACGGCTTTAATGCAGACGAGGGAGGGAGTAGCGGTTCCCGAAATGTTGAACGGCCAATGCATCCTCCTTCAATTAATGCATGAGGGAAGTAATGGGAGGAGGACCGGGAAAAGAGGTTGCATGATGTGAATGCAACGTAGTTTGCCCTCATATAAAGGCGCCCCTCCATTCCAATTCATCTACCACATCGTACGCACCTAAGCATTTGCCTAAGCACCTAAACTAAGTGCAAAAGAGCTCACTCCAGACCCATGGCGGCGATGCGCGCGAGCGGCCAGCGGCTGTGCCAAATGGTCCACGACGTCGGCCTGCAGCATGGCGCCGAGGATCGTCTCTAGACGGTGGTGGAGACCGGCTGGTGGATGGCCAACGTCGACGCCAACTACGACTCTCAGTTGGACCAGATGATCGTTGCCACCACCAACAAGTTCACCGTCCTCAAGAAGCTCGTGGACGACATTGCCGTACTCCTCCAACCGGCGCGCCAGGGCTCCTCATTGCCTGCCACCCTAATCGGCATCGATGGTCAGAACCTCTTTCAAGCACTGGTGGCCCTGCGACTGCCCGCCGACGCCAGGAAGAATGTCCACTTGGAGGTCGCGCTCGCCACGAGGCGCCTCGCCCTGCAAGAATTTGTTGACCTACACATCCACGTGTACGAGCAAATCGTGTACATAGGTATCTAGAAGGCCAGTGAGGACGCTACGACGTTGTCATTCCTCAACCGGCTGGAAGCCTTGGATGCCTTTGCTGAGAAGCACCTCGACCTCGCCACAAAATCCGCAGCTCCTTAGCCGCCGGTCAGTGGCCCAACGCACTAAGTTGAGGAGGAGGAGGTCGTACGTTGATGGATGCATCTTTCTTATTGCCTTCTGTAACCACCACTGCGATCGCATCATCATCGTGGCCTTAATTCTTATTGTGATGTTGCATTCTCGTTCCGGTCAATACCGACATATGCGATCCCTTTTCTTAATTATATGCATCACTGTAACTAGTACTCCATCCGTCAATTTATAAGTTGTGCTTACCTTTTCCATCAACTTCGTGCAACGCGCGGGCATCTTGCTAGAAACGCTAGAACATGTAGGACCGCGTGTGACCAAATCGACGATGCACCAACCTAGCTACTACGTACCCTGCCTATCTGGCGGAAATAGCCCTGCCCTAGCATTTCCAATCGTTATTTGTATCTATCGATCGTGCTAAGGAGCAGAACCAAAATGTTACAATTTATACATGTTTCTCTACTCCTACTCCTATAAAAGACTCAGTTGGTGATGGTGGTGTGTCTGCCATCCGTCGTTTCTGACCATTCGATCTGCATCTAACGGCTGTGAGGTAAGTTGTGGCATTTTTGCAACAATACCCCACTTCTCTACTCCAATTTGCAGAAAACCCCTCATTATCTTGAAAGCAACCACATCCCTCCCTCACCTCATCAAAATAGCCTGAGAAATATATTTTGAGTGAAAAGTACTCCCTCCGTTCCTAAATATTTATCTTTCTAGAGATTTCAATAAGTGACTACATACGGAGCAAAATGAGTGAATCTACACTTCAAAATATCTCTATATAATCCGCATGTGATAGTCCATTTGAAATCTCTAAAAAGACAAATATTTAGGAATGGAGGGAGTAATATATTAGGAGTATATCAAAAAAAGAGTGATTTCTTTCAAGTTTGTGAACAAGTACTATTATTCTACTACTTTGGATCCGTCGCAACGCACGGGCACATTGCTAGTAAAAGGAAAAGGCCTGCCGCGTTCGCGTCGCACTCCCCCCCCCCCACACGCCCGGGAATCGGGAGTACTCCACGACCCGTCTGGCACGACACATAGCTTAGGGAAGGCATGTTGCCTAGCATTTTCACTTTCATGCGGGGCCGCCATTGAGCAAACCAACTATTGGCAAACCGCACCCCGCCCGTTGCCAGGTTGGAAAACAGAAATGTGGGGAAGATCTAGCTGTAGCACGGAAGCCAAGAAATTTGGTGTCAGATGCAGCTCGTTGATAGAGTAGGAGCATTCTGTACTACTCTACTCCTACTAGTACCAAGTTTGTACTATACAACTAGTACTACCACTATACAACAGTACGCGTACGACACAACATCGTAGGAACAAAAAACGGGAAGATCTTGGTTTGGGTGATTTATCTTTTTTTCAGTCAACGTAGTATGAATAATATGATGTGGGGGGCATCCATGAAGCTTATGTGGCTTGGTTGCATGGCTATGAAAGATTAGAGAAAAATAAATAGATAATGTGTTTAGAGTGCACTCCACTAAACAGATATACTTTGGATCCATTGCAACGGGCCGGCACATCTATATCTATACCCCCTATATAAATGGATGAAGCCAAACCGACGGTACAAAGATGGCAAATCCGAGCACTACTGGCCGTTGGATATCATATACATTCCACCAGATTCTGCCACATGTAGAATCTAGAAGACTCCATGGTTAAACTTCATTCATGACTAACTTTTCCACAACTAAGCTTAGGCAAAGTGTGTCTGCCATAAAAAATGTGGCTAACAAAATGGCCACCACAAGTGTGGCAAGATTTGGCAAGAAGTTGAGTCTATGACATGTGGACCATGTAGCTAGAAAAGTGTGGCATGTCACAAGTGTAGCAATGAACCAAACACATGGCTGGTGTGTTTGGTAGGGTGTAGATGGCCACACTAGCGGGTACTACCTACAGTATAGAAGTACTCCAGCTAAGGATTGATGCCCGGGACGAAATTTGTCCCAGCCGCTGGATGAGAATCCGATGGTGCGGGAGTACGGAGCAGAGCACAACAGCGGAGCTGGCAAACCGCGTCCAATCGGGTGTGGCTGTGGTAGAAAGTTGATGGTCGCCACAGTTCAGCTAGCCCACATGTCATGCACACAAAGGCAGAGGAGCGGTGGGGCTGAGAGGGATGAGGCGCACGTCGGGGGGATGAGGATCCCCTGACATGAACAATCCTACCATTCTATCACTGACATGTGGGACCCCCAAGTGTGGGTCCCACCAGTCAGCGAAGGAAAGGCAGGGTAAGGCAGTGATAGCCATGTCAGAGGATCCATGTCCACATCGGGGGATGTCGTGCTTACAGGTAGGGTTGGAGCGGCGTCATGGGAATCGCGTGTGGGTGTGGTAGTGGTAGAAACAAGAAACGTGATGGTCGTCGTGGTTCAACTTCCATGGACAAGCTGTAATGTCTGCTGACACATGTATATCAAAACTAGAGTGTTTATATTTCAAGCATGTGAACAAGTATTATTCTACTACTTTGGATCCATTGCAACGCATGAGCCAACACATTGGTAGTAGTAGTGTCTATCTCTATCTCTAGAGGCCTTCCCTCGTTCATCCTTTTCTCTCACAAGATAAACTATTCATACAAATGCATCTTGATGTTCCGTGGAAGGCACGAGGATGTTTCCTTGGGGGTCTCTCCAGCGCGGCATGGCGGTAGTTGCAAGTTGACACCCCTTGAGATGCCGACGTTGAGGGGCACTCGGATTTCCTCCGATGAGCAGGTAAGATGAGTTTTATCACGTAGTAAATGCATTCTAAAGACTACTTCCGTGTCCATTTCCTAATTCTCCCCCTGTCCACTGTTTCACATGTTAGGCTCGGTGCGAGTGGAGATTGGCTTGCATATGTACGGGAGGGTACCAACATCAATTTGCACAACATTTACAACGGTGACATCGTTCCCATAGAACCTTTGTCCAACATTGGGATCAGCCATGCAACGGGACACCGCATGAATTGGTACGATGGAACCACGATGAGATTGAATAAGATAGCACAAACCTTGCACATGGCGGTCAAAGGTGGACCATGTTGTCTGCGGCCGATTTGTTGCCGTATGAGTACGAAGATGCAGTGCTCCTTTCTAACCGCATCTTCGCGGTGACATACCAGGGGACTTGTTTCGTATGGGACACATCCTACGATTACTCCCTCTCTCCCAGTTTATTTGTTTTGAATCTTTTCATTTTATAAGTTTCAAATTCAAATTTAGAGCTCCTCAACACATGTTGAGATTACAATGTCCATTAAATTGTTGCGTGCATGTATAGTAAAGAAACAAATCTCGAGTTTGTCACGAGTTTGTGCAGCGGTAGCACCAGCCTGGCGCAGGAGTTACATTTCCCTCTCAGGGCCCTCGGGACTGAGCTTCAACGCCTTACTACACCTGCCTTTGAGTCAATAACATGTGGACCCGATAGGTGGCTGGTCCACATGTAATGCTCCCGAAGGCACAGGGGCAGTGGGGCCGAGAGGGGAGAGCCGTAGGTCGGGGGACATGTGGTGTCATGGGTTCGTGCAGTGTTGTGGGAATCGCGTGTGGCTGTGGTAGAAACTTGATGCTCGCCGCATTTAAGGTGGCCCACATGTCATGCACACAAAGGCAGAGGGGCGGTGCGGCCGAGAGGGTTGAGGCGCACATCGGGGGATGTGGTGCCGTGGGTTGGAGCGGCATCGTGGGAATCGCGAGTGGCAGTGGATGAAACGTGATGGTCCCCGTAGTTGAACTTCCATGGACAAGCTGTCATGTCTACGGACACATGCATTGCATACCGATCACTAGACGGAGTAGTAGAGAATGCTAGGCGGATAAATAGTTCCTTATAGTCAAGAGTACCCATGCTACTACTTGTTCCAAAGACATGCACATGATTGAAATAGTCCATCTATATCAATATACATAGAGAGGGAATATTTTTTTACAAGAGAGGAAATAGTTCATCCATCCATAATGCCCTGCTGCTGGTGCAACATCTTCTTCTTCTTCTTATTCTTATTCTTCTTCTTCTTGTTGTTCTCATTTTCTGTGGGAGACGGCTTTGCAACAAGCTCTCTGGACCTTGCAGCTATCTCGAAACTCACACGGGCATCGAGGGCATCATATTTTAGCCGCTCGTACGTCAAGGGATAATTCTCCCATCCAGACGACCTTAATGCCAGCATCTCATCACCCTTCTGAAGATTTTTTCCTAGCACAAAATTTGCTATGTCGAATAGGGATGGTGTCGGTTTATCACAATCTTCTACAGGAATTTTTATTTTGGTTTGTAGGTCAACAATGCTTTTCAAATCAAGGTTGTACGTCTCCAACTTCTGTTTGTCCCCTACGATGGCTGCCCCACAGAAGTATATGTCCTCCCGAGACAAGAAATCGTGAAGCTCACCTGGTATGAAGGGCGCGTGTATGATGTGGTACACCAAAACATCATCTTCGAGGCACAGCTGAAGGACAGCGGCGCGTTGGATGTTCTAAGTGGCACGCTCCGTGTACTCTGTGTCGAGACCGATGACATTCATCTCCACCTTTTGGAGGGAGTTGGAAACATTGTTGATCCACTTCCGAACAACCCTTGGGTGGTCGGTGACTGTGGCAACTATGCTCAACGAGCCTTCGACGAGGACATGTTGGACGCTAAAAACCTGCATCTCAATCTCTTTCGCCATTTGGAACCGCTGGACCGGAGGGCTATGGTTTGGAGAATTAGGATTAGATGGCTAGTCTAACTGAAGAAGATGATTATTTATAGGGTCTTCATAATTACTCCAGGAGGATGTGAAGAGGTTAAAAAAATGTGAATACAGTGTGGTTTGGATGCAAATAAAGATCAAGGAGTAGTGAAAAAGCCGAGGAAAATCGGTTCCCGATGGAGAAGTAAACGGGAGAAGTTATGTGCATGCATGAGGAGAGCTACGGTGGTTTGCTGCCGCATGCAATGCATTGGACAGGCTCTTCGGTTGCCTATTCTCTCTCCCACGTGCACAGAATGGCCCGCTTGCATGCTGCAGTTTATTGCCT
Organism: Triticum aestivum; assembly: GCF_018294505.1. Lineage (NCBI taxonomy): Eukaryota > Viridiplantae > Streptophyta > Magnoliopsida > Poales > Poaceae > Triticum > Triticum aestivum. Next base: position 629,570,860 of record NC_057813.1, read on the forward strand.
GGACTGGCTGCAGCTGCTCATGCGTACGCTAATTAATGTTGTGAATGCGGGGCATGACGGAAATGGGCGCATGCAAAAGGGTATATACGCATACTAATTAGAGAAATACTGAAAAAAGTTATGCGCAGACAAAAGAGGACCGGAGGGAGTACTACTCATTGTGACAGCCTGCACTACTAGGGAAAACCCTAGTAGTAGCGCGGGTTTTGAGGCTATCAGCAGTGCGGGCACCCGCGCTACCAATAAGGGGCTACAGCTAACTATTAGTAGTAGCGCTGTCTGTGCCTGCGCTACTACTATTGACTATATCAGCGGCGCATTTCCTGAACGCGCTGCTATTAGTTAGCTGTAGCGTTTTCCTGCGCCCGCACTGCTGTTATATCTTTCACCATTTCCCCACTCCAGCTTCAATAAACTTCAATTTCCAGATACTAGGTACTACTAGATATCAATTTCATAAAGCATTATAGGTACTAGGTAGTACTCCCTCGGTTCCAAATTACTCGTCGTGGTTTTAGTTCAAATTGGAACTAAAACCACGACGAGTAATTTGGAACCGAGGGAGTACTAGATAACAATTTCATATATACTCAACATGCATCCTCAAGCAGTACAAGGTGACATCGACGACGATCATCATATTTAGTTCTAGATGATATCGACGACGATCATCATATGTAGTTCTACATGATATCGACGATGATAATCATATGTAGTTCTAGATGATATAGCCACACACATATGTAATTCTAGATGATATCGACGATGATCATCATCCTCAAGCCTGGGCGGTGGGTGTTCCTGATAGTAATTAGGATGGCCTGTCCAACACGAAGATTCTTGCCAACGAGGAATCTCTTCCACCCAACCGAGTTTAAGTGTGTGCGACCGTCTGTGTCCATGCGGTAAGTACATGTGGTGACGGAGCCCCTTGCGGTAAGGCGTAGTCCAGCTGAGCCTTCTTCATCAGGCTCGATACCACAACTCACAGATAGGTTCTTTGGCAATTTCTGAATAAGAAAAACATATCAATTAATAAATAGCCCCACACATACTCTTGCAAATATATTTCTATGAAGTCTAGATTCCACACAACATATCATTGGACTCTACACTAAGCATATCATCGGATAATTTGCATTTGTAAGTATAACATACCATATCATGTGGATCGACCATGGTACTTGTTAGGCGGGTCACGAATGGCACCCCGACAAAGTCAGCACGTGGTGGAATTATGTCCCATAGGTTGCACACCTCCTCCTCGCCCAGCCTCATTCTTTGAGCTACGATGGCTTCATGAAGTGGGTCCTCATTATCTTCATCATCTTCTTCATCTACATCATCTTCGTCATCTTCATCATCTTCGTCATCTTCATCATCTTCCACCAGGTTGAGATAAATGACAGCCAGCTTGGGTCTTTCTGCTCTGAAGGAGAAGCTGATCAACTCACCACCAGTAAGACGCATGCGGGCGAGGAAACGGGCCCATCCATCTCCTCCAATCTGCGATATATTGCGTCCTTTCTCGACCTCCATAGTGTACGGCCCCCCAGGAGCCTCAAATGTCATAGTGTCTCCTGTCAGCTTGTTGAATGTCAACCTCACATTGCATGGGACGGTCTGTGTAAGAAAAGAAAAATGACACAATGCAGTAATGCCAACACTAAAAATAAAATAGTTGTTACATTTCATCTAATTTCTTACTGCCGCATGACAAAAATTCGGCTGGAAGTAGATGCCAAACAGCTTGCTAGTTGCGAGGCTGCTGGCGCACCTTGACTTGCACAGTAGACATAGTAGTGATGGTGGTGGCGCCATTTTCCTAAAGCAATATGAGCAAAGGATTAATGATTCACTTCACAGGAAAGAAAAACAGTAGCATGTGATATTTTCCTAAAGCAATATGAGCAAAGCATCCTCAATCAACTAAATCAACTAGCATACTAAATCCAGTAGCATACTAAATCCAGTAGAATCCTAAATCAACTAAATCAACTAGCATACTAAATCCAATAGCATACTAAATCAACTAAATCAAAATGTTCTAAATCAACTAAATCAACTAGGCTACTAAATCAACTAAATCAACTAGCCTACTAAATCAACTAAATCAACTAGCCTACTAAATCAACTAAATCAGCGAGCCTACTAAATCAACTAAATCAAAATGTTCTAAATCAACTAAATCAACTAGCTTACTAAATCAACGGAATCATATCAACTAGATCAGAATGTTGCATATGAACTAGCCTACTAAATCAAAATGTAGCAGGGAGGAGGGAGAAGGAGGGGCGACTCGAGGAAGGAGAAGAGAGTAGGACGGAGGAGGAAGGCGGAGCGAGGAGGGGCTGGCCGGCGGTGAGTGGAGGGAGAATGGAGGAGGAAGGCGGAGGGAGGAGGGGCTGGCCGGCGGCGAGTGGAGGGAGAATGGAGGAGGAAGGCGGAGCGAGGAGGGGTCGGCCAGCGGCTAGTGGAGGGAGGACGGAGGGGGAGGCCGGTACCGAGTCCACCAAGGAGGATGAGGCGACGGAGGCGCAGATCGGAGGAGGGGCGACGAGGGGGAGATCGAGTGTGTGTGTGTGAGTGTGATCTGGATCGGATATGTGAGGAGATGGAACCTTAGTAGTAGTGATTATAGCGTAAATGCACTGCTGCTACGATCCTTAGCAGTAGCGCCCTTTGTTCCAACGCGCTGCTGCTATAATTGGCCTCACCGCGGCGTCGTGGAAATTTTAGCAGTAGCGCGTCCTGTTGTGTGCGTGCTACTGATAAACTTGTATCAGCAGCGCAGTTTTAAAGTGAGTGCTACTCATAAGTAGCAGCAGCGCCTGATTTTAAAGCACGCTGCTGGTAAGATTCTGTGTATAGGCTTTTCCCTAGTAGTGCTGGTTTTTGCCCTCTTCCCTTTGTCTGACTTTCAGTTGGTTTGGTTTTGAAATTTGGAGTTTTGAATCTTTCCAGATGGACTTAAACACTTGGGTACCCCTTGACTTTCACCCAAGTGCCTCATTTCACTCTCTAACTATCATTTCCTCTCTGGTTCACCTCAAAATAATATTTTAAATATTTTTCTTAAATGAAAAATATTCATTTCCCTCTCTTAAACCCTAGCTAACTCAATGTGCTCCAAAGCAGCCCCATTTTTTCTTGCCAACAAAAATCTGAGAAAATTCCCAAATATTCTTTGAACCCTAGGGAACCTTCCTGAGTAAAAATATTTCATCAATTTTTGGAATATTTTTGCTACAAAAAATATTTTCTGTTCTGGACAGAAATTGTAGTTTCTACAGCAACTACCATTTTACTTGATCCATTGTGGCTGATTTTTCTTGTGCATCATCACCTTAGTAGATGATTACTAACCTCCAAAGCCCAGCTCCCAACTCTCAGTAGTTTGACCACAGTAATCTCTCAAAGTTACTGACCAGAAACTTACCAGGCAGTTGAAATCCATTCTACTGCACCTGTGATCAAAACCAAGTGTGGTAACTTCTAAAAATACCACGGACAACATGCCAGACATGAAGTTTGGGCCTAGGTGGGTCTAAGGTCAGAGTTCACGCGGTGACCACGCGTGTGCACGATGCCAACCTGCATGTCGCCGTGCTCTGAGTGCCGCCAAGCGCTCTGTTGCGCGCGTGCTCGCTTCCCCGACTGCCTAAACTTGCCAAACCTCGCCACAATCATCATCCCGATCTTCTTAACTCCCTCCTGGTGCTCGACGATGCCGGAGCTCGCCGCAGCAGGCACGAGCGTGGTACGGCTAATGCAACAGTGCGTTGCACACTTTGCTCGTCGTCACCCTCTTGCCCTTGTGCTCGTCTCCACTCGCCCACAATTCCCGCGTGAGCTGCGTTGCCTTCCCCCATGCTCACTGACGCTGTTCGTCGCTGGGCGCCATGTCCAGGTGTCCTCCGGCGGAGCCCGATCCCCTCTCGACACTCGGCTATAAATAGAGCCCTCCCCAGCCTCCTCGAGCATCATCCACTCCTCCCACACATTCCACAATCTCGTAGAAAGCCGTAGCCCAGCTCGAGCTCACCGGTGATCCCCTAGGGTTATCTCCGCAGCTCTAGCCCCTCCCAGGCTCGGGCCACCTTTCCAGGGCCTCCGCCGTGCCTCGGTGGTGCCGTTCTGCCCGGTTGGATCCCCTGGTGTCGCCTCTGGTCGCCGTCGTATTCATCTCCGGCAACCTCTACTTCCTGTCTCCGCTAGAGAGACTGTTTCCGACACCGTCCAACAACCTCTAGCTAATCTATGGGTACGGGAAGGTGCGCCTCCGTCTTGTCTTTCGATCCCTCCCTCTTGTTCTAGCCAAGAAGCTCTCCTCGCCGACGTGTGCTCCGGCGAAGCCGCGCCGTCCTTTGTTTCCCTTTCCCCCTCCCTCTCACCTGACTAATGGGGCCCGCTAGTCAGCCACTCTGTACGCGCGTGAAGCGGTAGGAGTGTTGGCGCCCGCAAGGTATACGCCTTCGATGTCACCCCCCCTTAGTTCTATTTTATTTAAATTCAAAATTCACTTGTATCTAGAGAGCTTCAAACAGCCAAAACTTTTTAACCATAAGTCCAAATGAATTGATTCTTTTTTGCATTGTGTTCTTTATGAAGAAATCTAGCATCTCACCAAAAATGAGATTTTCCCCTACTATCTAGATTTTCTGGTGAATTTCACAAGGGTTCTTGATGTTTTCCTTTTGTGTTTATAAATATTTTCAGAAGGAGAAGCTTGTCTTGAGGATCACCAGGAGGATTGTGAACCTCATCTGCACTAAGGCAAGCCACAACAACAATTTCATGGTGCCATTACAATATTTGTGATTTTTCAACTTGAATTAATGATTTAATCCATGCGTTTAAATCACTAGTATATTATTTATATTCTGATTGGTTGCTTGTTTAAGTTGATATGCTTAGTTTACAGAAAGTTTAAAGCTAACTAAGTTGGTTAAGTAACTAGAAGTAATATTTGTTATGAAGAAGTAATATGATTATGGATATGAGTAATTATTTTGAGTTATTTTCTTGGAGGAGAAAAATGATAAAATTTGCGAAGTAAAGATTTTGTTTAAAGTGATGATTAATCATAACCAGGGAAGTGTTATGAGTTGTTGATGTCTATGCTTAGTGTGGATATAGTTGACCCAGTTATTTCTGATGATATATGATGCATATATTTGTGTTGCACTTGCATGGCATGTTATGACACCGGTTACTTTCACGTTAAGTTGAACCTGCTAATAACTCAACTTGAATATATCATTGACCGGGTCATGGTGCCACTGAATCAAGTTTTCCAAGTGCAACCACATTTGCCTTTATGGGAAGGACTTTATTCGGTCCGTTGTCATGCCTCTGGTCGGTGCCTCCAATGAGGGAAGGTTATGGGTGTGCGGTACCCTGGCCCGGTAAGCAGACATAACCTTGTGTGCCCGATGTTGATATAATGGTACCTTGTCCCCGTTTGGGACCATTTATGTTTTGCCACGACGGTGGCCGTTGGTGTCTTTGGTAGACACGGGGCCACCCAGGACTAGCCCAGTGGGGAGTGAGTCGGAGTGGCCGAGAGAGTGTCATGGCAATGGAGGTGTTTCGTCGGAATGCCGTTGGTCCACCCAAATGGGAGTGCGAGGCCATGGGTTTTCCGTGGTGTGGGTACAGTGCCCTACCACTGTCAGGACCCCGATCCTGAGTCACACCGATCTAGCATGTAACACATCATATCACTTTGCGGCCTCACGCACGGTATTCCCACGGGCGCCACCTTACCTGGCCCGGGACCGTTTGCGCCTTTTGGCTCACGTATATGATAGTGCCGCTAGCATCCATATGACAAAGAACCCGGGCTGACATGGCTAGTCGTGAACCCAAAGTGGCACTAACTTACAGGGACAGGCATACATGACCCAACAATGAACGTGTCGGTCATCAGCGAGTGAATCCGGGCTGTAGCAACTGGGCTAGCAGGACTCCGGTAAATCGGGCTGTAGCAGGCTAACAGGACTCCGGTATTAATCGCGTGACATTTCCCCGAAGGGACAGACACGGGAACGAAGAAGGACACATGGCGGCCAGCCTAAGTGTTCCGGAGCAGTAGCAAGCTACCATGGCTCAGTGGAAGCACTAGGACACATTTCCCGGTAAGAGAGGCTACTAAGGATAAACAACTAGATAGTTAGATCCCACACATACCAATCATTTCAATAACATACACACAATATGCTCGATATGTGCAAATACAACATGGCATCACAACATGACTCTACAACTCAAGCATTTATTCAATAGGCTCCGAGGAGCGAGATATTACAAACATGGGTCTCATGACCCAGCATTCAGAGCACACAAGTCAAAGCACACACGAAAGCTTAAAATATTTGAGTACAGACATCTACAAATGAAAAAGGCTGAGAAGCCTGACTATCTACCAGATCCTGCCGAGGGCACAAGATCGTAGCTGAGGTAACAAGCTAAACGTCGAAGTCCACGCGGTACTACTAGCGAGACTGAAGTCTCTCTGCAAAAACATAAATTAAGCAACGTGAGTACAAATGTACCCAGCAAGACTTACATCAGAACTAACTACATATGCATCATTATCAACAAAGGGGTGGTGGGGTTTAACTGCAGCAAGCCAGCTTTGACTCGGTGGCTATCCTGAACTACGACTGCAAGTAACTCTTTTGAGGTGGCGCACACGAGTCCACATATTCACCATATCAATACACCACTATGGATCCGCTCCCGTCTCCCTACGAGAACGCCATCCATAGCACTCATGCTTATCTTGCGTATTTTAGAGTATCCACTTTCACTTGTCTATGAACTGTACAGGCAACCCAGACGTCCTTTACCGCGGACACGGCTATTCGAATAGATAATGTTAACCCTGCAGGGGTGTACTTCTTCACACACGCTCTCACCACTTACCGCCGTTTACACGACATGTACTCGGCAACCTTCAAGCGGAAGCCCAGCGAGGGTGTCGGCCATGACCTGACTAACCACACAAGTCTCTCGTCCAGGTTTATCGCCTATTCGGGTTCCATCCCCAAGGAGATCCGGCCGGGGTGTCGCTCACGGCCCCAAACGATGTGAGCAGGGTTCCCAAGCCCACCTTGACGGGTGGATCTACGCTTGGTACACCGTGCCATGGTGCCCAGTCTGTCCCAAGCCCACCTGTACCGGGTGCCACTTGGTAGACTACTAACACTACCTACAAACACCAGAAACTAGTTGCAACTCCTGGACAGAGATCATGTTGATTAATAAGTCGAGAGAGTCAATTAAGGATCCCAATGTGTGGTAGTAGCTGTTCATGGATCACAAACATAGAACTCAGTTCTTGAGGACGTCTGCAATGAGACAACCCACCATGTACTCCTACATGGCCTCTCACCGCTACCTTTACCAAATCGTGTTCACACACTTAGCTCTCAACAGTAGGACATGTTCACACACCTCCGATTCATCCCCGATGAATCAGACCTGATACAACTCTAAGCAATAGGCACATCAGACATGACAACAAGCATGAATGAGTAGGCACATCAGGGCTCAAACAACTCCTACTCATGCTAGTGGGTTTCATCTATTTACTATGGCAATAACAGGTCATGCAAAGGATAAAGGGGTTCAGCTACCGCAGCAAGTAACAAATGAATCGTTGTTGTCCTAATGCAATAAAAGAGAGCAGGGGCGAGAGAGTGGGATTTTATCGGAATGAACAAGGGGGTTTTGCTTGCCTGGCACTTCTGAAGATAGTATAGTTCTTCATTGGTGTCATCGAACTCATCGTCGAACGTCGTCTACTGAGAGGGGACAATCACCGGCAAACGAGAGGGAACACAATCAATGCAATGCACAATATGATGCATGATCATGACATGGCAAAATGAGTTTGTTTGGCTAATGCAACTTAGAACAGATTGGTTTGAGTTCATTTGAATCAAGGATTCAAATGCAAACCCAAAATAAGGGGTCATATTAATGCATTAACTTGTTTCACCTAAACAGCAAGTTTAAAGTGTTCTAACATGCATGAAACCAATGCAGATGGAAAGATTGGATTTTTCTGATCATTTTTCATATATAATTTATTTCATTTGGAGTTACGGTTGATTTTATATGATTTTTAGAAGTTTATACTATTTTATGAAATTTATAAATCATTTTTGATTTATTTAAATTCCAGAAAATATTACTGCGTCAGCATGACAACAGCATTACGTCAGCAGGGTCAACAGGGCTGCCCCGGGTCAAACCTGACCAGTGGGGACCACTAGTCAGTGACACAGTGATGTCTGGGTCACAGACTTGTGGGGTCAGGTCAACAGGTGACGTGGCCAGGTCAAACTGACCTGTGGGGCCTACGGGGTTAGTTTAATCTAAACAAAACTAAATCAGGGTTAATTAGGCAGTGGGGCCCATATGTCAGTGGGTGTGGGTTCAATTTGTGGTGCCATTAGCTGCTAAAGACGCTGCCACGTCAGCACGCTGGAGTTGAACGCCGGCGAGCACGCGAATGCGGTGGCGACACTCGGGAACGCGCTACGGGCGGCGGCTGAACGCGCTGCGGGCACCACGAGGAAGCCCTCACTCACCCGCATCCAGGGGTGCACGCAGCTGGGCGCAGGAAGGCCGGGGTCGACGGCGGCGACCACTTGGGCGGCGGCCGAAGTTCGGGTGGTGGCGGGTTTGGCGCTACGGTGCAAGGCAGGGGGAGGGCTAGTGGGCGCTATGGACTCCTGGTAGTGCGCTGAGCACAACGGTGAGCTTGGCTTCGAGCCACTATGGCTCTAGCCACGACGGCGCCATGGCCGGCGGTGGGGAGCTTTCGGGCGCGGTGGAGACGGCGGCTACGGAGGCCAAACGAGCACGGGAGCTAGGGGGAGAGGAAGAGGAGCTCACAGCGGGGTCGGAGAGGGGGTCAGCTAGCTCGGGGAGGCCCTGTGGACGATGAATCGGCGGCGACGATCTCCGGTGACCCGAGGAGGAAGAAGGGGTCGGGGACGGCGCTTCGGGGGTCTTCCAGTCGCGTGGCTCGGTGAGGGGATTGGTGACGAGGCGCAGGAGCTCGGGAGCAGCTCGGGGCATCGTCGGGACGGCGGTGGTCGCGGCAACGGCGAACGGCGGCGATGGGCGTGTTCGGTGGCGTCGTAGGGAGAGAGCAGAGGAGGGAGAGAGGTCCAGGGAGAGAGGAGAGGGGTGCAGGGGGTGCTGGGCGTCTCTGTGGCGCGCCTGGAGGAGTCGGGGTGGAGGAAGCAGGCAGGGAGCTGGCCACGGCGATCGCGCGCGCGGCGACACGCCTCTGCCTACTGGCAGAGGTTGAAGGCGACCGCTTTGCCCTGGTGGGCTGGGCCTCAGCTACAGTGCTGGGCCAGCTGGGCTGCCAGGTGAGCGTCAGGTAAGCTTTTTCTGTTTTTGTTTCTCTTTTCTATTTTCTGACATGTGTTTTGATTTAATAAAAATACTAAATCATTTTATTTTCTTATGCCAATTTTTGTAGGAACTAGTGGTATTATTCCAGAGCTCCCCAACAAATGGCACAATTTTTAGACATATATTATATATATAACATATATATATCCAATGCAAATAATTATGCATTAATTCCAAATGCCCAAAATAAATACTTATGAGCTACTAAAGATATTGGTTTGATTTTTATCTCTGCCCAATATTTTCAGAGAGCAACATGAACATTTTCTTGGACCTTTTTGGAGCAATTTTTATCTGGGTCATTTCCAGAAATGATTCTGAGGGTTTCACCAATCCCCAATTCAGAATTAAATGAAATTTAAACATGATGCACACATGACTAGCTAGTCTAGGTCATACCAGACTAGGGATGTGACAACTCGCCCCCACTAAACAAGAATCTCGTCCCGAGATTCAAGCGTAGGGTAAGATGAAGGGGGAACACAAACTAACACAATCTTCATGATCCAGGTTGCACTTCATAGGGGAGTTGATTCGATCACCATCTTTGACTCGATGTCTTCCTCTGAGAACTCCAACTAACATGACAAGAAGAGGAAAGGAAAACTCTAGAAGAATCGATCTTCTCGAAGATCGAACAACTTAGGATCAACTCATGGAATGAGGCATAGCAACATCACTCGAGCTGAGATACAAAACACACATCTAGAGGAATGGAGTGAAACACATGACAAAGGTTCACTAGGTAGACAATAATTCCACACCTAAGAAGGTGGTGAACGGTTGTCAACGTAGCGAGGAGTTGAGTTGCCATGATACCATAACGATGCACCTTAGGGAAGGTGACTCGTGGAAATATCCCCTTAAGTGGCAAAAAGAATTACCTTTGATATAGAGATCATTGAGACCCTCTATACTAGCCTACGGCAAATCCCGAGCGATCGTTTGGAGGGGTTCGGTAGAATGGCATACCCGAATTAAAATGGATGATGTGGATTACCTTGTTGAAAACAACACAAGGGATGATTTTAGTAACTGGGGAGAAGCTCAACAGAAGAGAGTGAGTCCACGGTTTGAAAAGTTATAGCATAACTGAAGAAACTGAGAGCAATCCCAGTTAGTGCCGATGATAACACCTAGCGCTTGCGCGTGCTCTCAAGAACTTTGAGCATTTCCATATTCATCAAGGTTTTACCAATATCCGTGTCAAGGATCCTGGCAACACAACCTACTACCATGATGAATGGTGATGGATGATGCAGATGCAAAAGAAGATAACACTTTCTCAGATTTCACCTTAGCGAGGCCAAGGAAACCAAATCTAGATGATCGACCGAGAGACATTTAGCACTCCGCTTCTAATGTTCTCCTTGATGTGCTAGCGTAATCCATAGATAATTATGGTTTGATATCTAGAACATCAAGTAAAAGGTCGGACTTCGGGAACACAAAAATCCATAAGGAACAACTAGGGAGTAGATCCTACGAAATCCTTATGGGGAGGTGGCCAACTTCCTCAAACAAGATACTACAATAATAGGTCTTCCGGCTGGGTGTGTTGGCCACGACATCCACTTTACCGGTTATCGAGGGACCAATATTATAGTTCATGGGAAAACATTCCAACCATCATATCTGCCCGAGATTCAGATCTGGTTGGTGTCAGGATATTCCAGACTCATCGAGTCTAGAAAGAAAAATGAAAGTTTGCAACACAAATCGACGAGATGACGTTGCGAGATTCTCGGGAAATGAACTACGATAGTAAGCTCCAAAACATGAGCTAGTTCTGCTACACACATGTGAACATGTTGTCCCAGACAAGCATGACCACATGGTAGTCTTACAACAAAACACTACCGAGTTCTGGTTGGGAACCATCATCGAGGATATCGGAGTCTTGTGCATGATCTAGAATTAACACAACCAATTCCTTTTCCTTGAGCAAATCAATCAGTGGCTTGGGGTGCTAGGGAATACATATGGGATGAAGGTTGCAAGTCTCCAAACCACAGAATACTTCGCACATATGCTTGACTAACTTGGGATGATTCCGTAGGAGGCAAAAATAAACTTTCTCGAATTCACGACGGCAACTTACATCGAATGCACGTGAATCAAAGGAAGTCACGTCTTTCATCCAACATATACTTCATGAACGGGGCATGAAGAAAATGCTTACACAAGTTTCCAACACTAGCTGGATGTTCAACACAAATCATGGAGGAGACAAAATGCTGGTGATGGGCTCAACAACAACTCATCGGAATTTCCATATCACTGGACTTCCACCGTTATGTGAACAAGGTGATAGTATTTGTCAGACCAAAAGATATAATGGTGTATGCTCGAGGGACAGCCACGAGTAAGACAACATTATGAACATCGTTGGTTCTGATTTGATTGGACGATAGCCCATACTCAAATCAAAGTTTTTATAAGACAATAGGTCCAATAACTGATCACAGGGACCAATCGATGAAGATATCATCTTTCTTCAACTAACACACCAACACCAGGATATCCCTTTGAAACGAACTAAGTTAGGTAAGCTTTTATCTTCCACTCTCCAAGTTGTCGTTTAGCTTAACCAACTAGCTCAGGGGTATCCAACACGGATTCTTGGAGAAAGGGTGGTTTACAGGAATAAACCAACTTGATCACGAACTCAACATAGCGGTCAGGTGACAACCTGGTAATACTTCTGAGAAGATATTCAGAAAATCATGAACCACCGATATGTTACTAAGCTCGAGAACAACCTTGCTTTTCAGGGCAAGACGATATGATCACAAAAGCGAGGGACTGACTCAATCCTAACTCATTGATCGGAGAGTGCATCGGAAATAAGGACTAGGTAGCACGATTAATCTTAGAATCATGATTCAAGAACCAACACACTAAGAATAAAATTATTGTCCTTTAACTACCAAGCAACAAGGTTGCTAGCAGTATTGATTTCACACATCACGATTCACTTGTCGGCATTCCGGTTCAACAACACGGGGACCGAAAAATGAATAATGATGGCGAGAAGTATCACTGCACCAAGAATTCATAAGATGATGTGTAATTCCTATGACGTTCTTGACATAAAGAGGGTAATACTTCAGGGTAGAACAGAACAAAAACTGGATTAGCATTTTGATCTGCGGAGCACAACTATTTTGACTCAATCCTGGATATGGATGAGGTACTAGAGTTTGTTTCTCCTAGTCATCCTGAATAGAATGGCTTGACGGACCACAAGAATAATAGGCATCGATGAACGATTGCACGCATACACTTGACTATCAATTGATAGACGAGGGTCAGAAGACAACTAAAGAGGGACAACTCAAAGGAACATACGGTTTTCTGAGTTGTGGATGCATAGATTAGTATGTCGAACCAAGTTCAACAAGTTTCTTCCGGGTAATCCATGCAGAGAGGTAGGACTGGCAGAGTATGAACATAGAATCGAGAACTCATTGAGAGCATTCTTGTTGTGATCTTTCGGTTCAAAGAACTTCTGCCATAAATGGTTCATAGTATTTGGAAGAAGGAAATACCACAAACTTCGAGGACTATTGCAAAGGTTACTAATTTCCTAAAGGAACTAGCAATTACTATCAACATGAAGTAAGTAGGGTGAATCTCGGGTTCAAAACCCAGGAATAGAATGCCTACTAACTAAATGGCATCACGGGATGCTTTCGAGAATGATGGCCAGAATCATCACACTGGGAACACAAAACATGGCTAAGTTACTAGGTGATACTCTAGACACCTAGGGTCATAATAATAGCTCCAACATATACATTGAGGCAATAGAGTACCTCAACTCACCGTTTAGTGTGGTTAACCCGGCCAGAAAGGACATCGAAACAGAGGGAAGGATTTTGCAATTGCATCAGATTATTTAGAAACCTGGGATGACTCGGACAGCATAACGGCTGTAAATGCTCAAAAGATTGGAGACATGCTACAAAAATGGTGGCATAGCCACTCAGAAGCACAATATCAAGGTTTCGAGATCAACAGTTAACATACAAAAGATAGTAGGAACTGAACGCAAGCGTAGAACCATCAATCCTATAGGACTATGGATTAGTAACACGTGATCCTGATAGAAGAAAGAGAAAGCCTAGTTCCTTAACCCCATAGGAAAGATAGGATGACTCAGATCAGAAGGGCATAAGGTATAAGGAGTAAAAAGAGCCTTACGTTCCATCCCACAATCAATTCCCTTATATAACTAAAGAATTTCTAGACTCAACTTTGACCAGTTTGGCTTGGTAATCCTACAGGCAGTCAAGCTCTGATACCAAAGCTGTCAGGACCCCGATCCTGAGTCACACTAATCTAGCATGTAACACATCATATCACTTTGCGGCCTCATGCATGGTATTCCCACGGGTGCCACCTTACCTGGCCCGGGACCATTTGCGCCTTTTGGCTCACGTATATGATAGTGCTGCTAGCATCCATATGACAAAGAACCCGGGCCGACATGGCTAGTCGTGAACCCAAAGTGGCACTAACTTACAAGGACAGGCATACATGACCCAACAACGAACGTGTCGGTCATCAGCGAGTGAATCCGGGCTGTAGCAACTGGGCTAGCAGGACTCTGGTAAACCGGGCTGTAGCAGGCTAACAGGACTCCGGTATTAATCGCGTGACATTTCCCCGAAGGGACAAACACGGGAACAAAGAAGGACACATGCCGGCCAGCCTAAGTGTTCCGGAGCAGTAGCAAGCTACCATGGCTCAGTGGAAGCACTAGGAGACATTTCCCCGTAAGAGAGGCTACTAAGGATAAACAACTAGATAGTCAGATCCCACACATACCAAGCATTTCAATAACATACACACAATATGCTCGATATGTACAAATACAACATGGCATCACAACATGACTCTACAACTCAAGCATTTATTCAATAGGCTCTGAGGAGCGAGATATTACAAACATGGGTCTCATGACCCATCATTCAGAGCACACAAGTCAAAGCACACACGGAAGCTTAAAATATCTGAGTACAGACATCTACAAATGAAAAAGGTTGAGAAGCCTGACTATCTACCAGATCCTGCCGAGGGCACAAGATCGTAGCTGACGTAACAAGCTAAACGTCGAAGTCCACGCGGTACTACTAGCGAGACTGAAGTCTCTCTGCAAAAACATAAATTAAGCAACGTGAGTACAAATGTACCCAGCAAGACTTACATCAGAACTAACTACATATGCATCATTATCAACAAAGGGGTGGTGGGGTTTAACTGCAGCAAGCCAGCTTTGACTCGGTGGCTATCCTGAACTACGACTGCAAGTAACTCTTTTGAGGTGGCGCACACGAGTCCACATATTCACCATATCAATACACCACTATGGATCCGCTCCCGTCTCCCTACGAGAACGCCATCCATAGCACTCACGCTTATCTTGCGTATTTTAGAGTATCCACTTTCACTTGTCTATGAACTGTACAGGCAACCCAGAAGTCCTTTACCGCGGACACGGCTATTCGAATAGATAATGTTAACCCTGCAGGGGTGTACTTCTTCACACACGCTCTCACCACTTACCGCCGTTTACACGACATGTACTCGGCAACCTTCAAGCGGAAGCCCAGCGAGGGTGTCGGCCACGACCTCACTAACCACACAAGTCTCTCGTCCAGGTTTATTGCCTATTCGGGTTCCATCCGCAAGGATATCCGGCCGGGGTGTCGCTCACGGCCCCAAACGATGTGAGCAGGGTTCCCAAGCCCACCTCGACGGGTGGATCTACGCTTGGTACACCGTGCCACGGTGCCTAGTCTGTCCCAAGCCCACCTGTACTGGGTGCCACTTGGTAGACTACTAACACTACCTACAAACACCAGAAACTAGTTGCAACTCCTGGACAGAGATCATTTTGATTAATAAGTTGAGAGAGTCAATTAAGGATCCCAATGTGTGGTAGTAGCTGTTCATGGATCACAAACACAGAACTCAGTTCCTGAGGACGGCTGCAATGAGACAACCCACCATGTACTCCTACATGGCCTCTCACTGCTACCTTTACCAAATCGTGTTCACACACTTAGCTCTCAATAGTAGGACATGTTCACACACCTCCGATTCATCTCCGATGAATCAGACCTGACACAGCTCTAAGCAGTAGCAGGCATGACAACAAGCATGAATGAGTAGGCACATCAGGGCTCAAACAACTCCTACTCATGCTAGTGGGTTTCATCTATTTACTGTGGCAATGACAGGTCATGCAAAGGATAAAGGGGTTCAGCTACCGCAGCAAGTAACAAATGAATTGTTGTTGTCCTAATGCAGTAAAAGAGAGCAGGAGCGAGAGAGTGGGATTTTATCGGAATGAACAAGGGGGTTTTGCTTGCCTGGCACTTCTGAAGATAGTATAGTTCTTCATCGGTGTCATCGAACTCATCGTCGAACGTCGTCTACTGATAGGGGACAATCACTGGCAAACGAGAGGGAACACAATCAATGCAATGCACAATATGATGCATGATCATGACATGGAAAAATGAGTTTGTTTGGCTAATGCAACTTAGAACAGATTGGTTTGAGTTCATTTGAATCAAGGATTCAAATGCAAACCCAAAATAAGAGGTCATATTAGTGCATTAACTTGTTTCACCTAAACAGCAAGGTTAAAGTTTTCTAACATGCATTAAACCAATGCAGATGGAAAGATTAGATTTTTCTGATCATTTTTCATATATAATTTATTTCATTTGGAGTTACGGTTGATTTTATATGATTTTTAGAAGTTTATACTATTTTCTGAAATTTATAAATCATTTCTGATTTATTTAAATTCCAGAAAATATTACTGCATCAGCATGACAACAGCATTACATCAGCAGGGTCAACAGGGCTGCCCTGGGTCAAACCTGACCAGTGGGGACCACTGGTCAGTGACACAGTGATGTCTAGGTCACAGACTTGTGGGGTCAGGTCAACAGGTGACGTGGCCAGGTCAAACTGACCTGTGGGGCCTACGGGGTTAGTTTAATCTAAACAAAACTAAATCAGGGTTAATTAGGCAGTGGGGCCCATATGTCAGTGGGTGTCGGTACAATTTGTGGCGCCATTAGCTGCTAATGACGCTACCACGTCAGCAAGCCGGAGTTGAACGCCGGCGAGCACGCGAACGCGGTGGCGACACTTGGGAACACACTACGGGCGGCGGCTGAACGCGCTGCGGGCACCACGAGGAAGCCCTCACTCGCCCGCATCCAGGGGTGCACGCAGCTGGGCGCCGGAAGGCCGGGGTCGACGGCGGCGACCACTTGGGCAGCGGCCGGAGTTTGGGTGGTGGCGGGTTTGGCGCTACGGTGCAAGGCAGGGGGGGCTAGTGGGCGCTACGGACTCCTGGTAGTGCGCTGAGCGCAACGATGAGCTTGGCTTCGAGCCACTGTGGCTCTAGCCACGACGGCGCCATGGCCGGCGGCGGGGATCTTTCGGGCGCGGTGGAGACGGCGGCTACGGAGGCCAAACGAGCACGGGAGCTAGGGGGAGAGGAAGAGGAGCTCACAGCGGGGTCGGAGAGGGGGTCAGCTAGATCGAGGAGGCCCAGTGGACGACGAATCGGCGGCGACGATCTCCGGTGACCCGAGGAGGAAGAAGGGGTCGGGGATGGCGCTTGGGGGGTCTTCCAGTCGTGTGGCTCGGTGAGGGGGTTGGTGACGAGGCGCAGGAGCTCGGGAGCAGCTCGGGGCATCGTCGGGACGGCGGTGGTCGCGGCAACGGCGAACGACGGCGATGGGCGTGTTCGGTGGCGTCGTAGGGAGAGAGCAGAGGAGGGAGAGAGGTCCAGGGAGAGAGGAGAGGGGTGCAGGGGGTGCTGGGCGTCTCCGTGGCACGCCTGGAGGAGTCGGGGTGGAGGAAGCAGGCAGGGAGCTGGCCACGGCGATCGCGCGCACGGCGACACGCCTCTGCCTACTGGCAGAGGTTGAAGGCGACCACTTCGCCCTGGTGGGCTGGGCCTCAGCTACAGTGCTGGGCCAGCTGGGCTGCCAGGTGAGCGTTAGGTAAGCTTTTTCTGTTTTTGTTTCTCTTTTCTATTTTCTGACATTTGTTTTGATTTAATAAAAATACTAAATCATTTTATTTTCTTATGCCAATTTTTGTAGGAACTAGTGGTATTATTCCAGAGCTCCCCAACAAATGGCACAATTTTTGGACATATATTATATATATAACATATATATATCCAATGCAAATAATTATGCATTAATTCCAAATGCCCAAAATAAATACTTATGAGCTACTAAAGATATTGGTTTGATTTTTGTCTCTGCCCAATATTTTCAGAGAGCGACATGAACATTTTCTTGGACCTTTTTGGAGCAATTTTTATCTGGGTCATTTCCAGAAATGATTCTGAGGGTTTCACCAATCCCCAATTCAGAATTAAATGAAATTTAAACATGATGCACACATGACTAGCTAGTCTAGGTCATACCAGACTAGGGAGGTGACAACCTCTACAAAGTGTATTAAATCTATCGATAGCCGAGTGCACAGTTACGGACACGCTCGAAAGTAGGTCACACCATGGGTCAATGTTTAATAAATTTTGAACACTAAGTTATGAACTTTGCATTGTTGATGATGGTGGGTAGACCATCTTGATTTGGACACCAAGTGTTGGTCATGGTTGTGATCGCCGAAAAGATCACCGTTTGAGACCAAGTGTTGGTCATGGTTGTGATCGCCAGAAAGATCACCGTTTGGTTACGAGGTAACCCGATCTAAGACCACGAGGTTGGTCCGTTTGTGATCCGAGAGCGATCACCGTTGGTAAGCAAGTCCGAGGGGCTTATATCACAAGAGCATGATCACAACATGTTGGATATATTGTTGCATTATTAAACAATTGGTTAAATATCATGATATTGTTTGTCATTATGTTTATGCTTGTTATGAGCTTGCAAGTACATTCAATGTACTGACCTGGCGTGTCATGCCAGATTTCAGGAAAGTCTCATTGGAAAGGAGTGATGTCCGAGTCTAGATCGTGTCCACATCGGTGTCCCTGTGCTATGGAGTTCTGCTACGATGTTGTTCCCCTGCTGCGTAGTTGTTATGATCGAGGCCCCTTTATGTTCACTAAAAGATGTACATATTGTTCAGCCACACCGTGTGTGCCGCTTGGCCTCGCCACCTGTTGTAATATAAACTATGATCCGCTAGCATCAATAAAGCGGTTGTTTTCTATACCAAGATGTTGTGTGTTGCCAGAAGACATGGTCTCTGGGCTGGCAATGCATGGTAAACCGGTTGCTCTGAGCCAGGGTGCCACAACGGTTGGTATCAGAGCCACGCTGACTGTAGGCCACGCTAGACTACGCCGTGTTAACTAGATGTTAGAAATGAGTTTAAGTTGAGTGCCGGTAGCATTTTAGCTGGTTGTTGCATTGTATGCACTCGTTTTATTTTGATGCTAACCTGCTAATGGTTGTGGGTGTAGCTGCCTCCAGTGCAGTATCCGTTCCCGTTGCAGCTGATCTTGTACAAGTCCCCGCATCTCCTTTGTAACGCATGGCGTCGGCTGTACCCCCTTGGTGACGACACAGTCTATCGTGTGTACCGGGAGCGTCTAGCAGACTTAGTGTATGAGTATCACGCAGTGGTTACTCTGTGCACCAGTTCCGATTCCAGCACTTACACTCGTACTTCTCGGAGCGGTTTCGCTTCTACCGCTTCTCTGGCTGTACAGTTTGCTGCATTCAAGGTCCTTGTCGAGCTTTACTATAACGAGGTCCGGATGGAGAACCACCCTGGTTTCTACTACTATCCCTCTCTGCACGACAATGGTCATGTCCGTTTCCCTATCATTGATCCGGAGTCTGATAGTGTTGCTAGCCCTCTTTCTCGTTATATCACTGCTAGCTACCTTATGATCCATGAGCTGGCTTGAGAGCTGACTCATGCTCGTACTGCTTTAGCCACTAATAGATCTTTCACCACTCCATCCTCTACGGGGTTTAATCATTATATTCCACCCAGTTCTAGTTCACCCATTTCACCAGTTACTCCTCCAAGTAGCTCGGGCACCTCGACCGTGAATCCTCTCAGTGCTCCTGCTGAGTGGGTTTCAGTTCTCACTACTCCTGTAGCCCCGATGCTTCACCCTGCACCTGCCCCGGAGGGAGAGCCCTCGAGGCAGCGTCGTCGTGTTACCTTTAACCCGGAGGTTTCCGTTAACGTCGTCAATTCAGGATCCGAGTCCGCTTGAGGAGAGGACCCCGCAGCACCAGCAGAGCAGTAGAGCTTCTGAGTATCCGTAGTCGTCAGGATCATGTACGGATGTAGTCGTACGAGTCATGATGTTTCGTTTCGTGTATGAGAGTAGTTGAACCTGGCATGATGTTTATCTTTCATGTATGAGTCTATGTATAATTATGTTGGAACTCTATTATATTCGCCGTTTTTTTCCTTCTTCATTATTTCATTTTCTCTCGGGACTTCTTGCTGGCTTTTACCCAATTTATTTTTGGATGCTTCTCATCTCGGTTGTGTTGTCTTGGAAAAATCCACAATAGGATGACGCGGGGAGGCAGCCGTACTGATGCTCATGAGGATGCTCCTATTCATCGTTCTGCATGACAGGCAGGACACTCCCCCGAAGCGTACGTTCCACCACCGCCTCCACCGCCAAATCCGCCCTCCACCGAGCAAATTCTATGTATGTTTGATGAAAGGAGGAATAATGATATGATTGAAATATGAGGAAGTGTGCAAGCTGTGGTTGGACAGAATGGAAATCAGAACGGTCATCACTCCAAGCTATCAGATTTTCAGAGGACCAAGCCTCCCAGTTTCAGTCAGGTTATTCATCCCTTGGATGCAGACGATTGGTTGCGAACCATTGAGAGGAATCTTGAGATTGTTCGTAGTAAAGAAGATGATAAAGTTCCATCTGCAACTCATTATCTTGAAGGCACTGCTGCCTATATGGTGGGAAAATGCAAAAGCCATGTGGCCTGCTGATGAATAAATCACCTGGGAAAAATTCAAGGATCAGTTCCGGAAATATCATATTCCTACTAGAATTATGAAGGTTAAGCAGCGTGAATATCTTGCGCTCCTCCAAGGAAATCAGTCTGTGGGTGAATATTTGCAAAAATTCAACCATCTGGCCCGTTACTCCCTTTATGACGTGGCCGCCTAAGAAAGAAAGATTGACAGGTTTCTTGGGGGGATTAAACCCGCAACTCCGATGTACCCTCAGTATGCTTGATTTCCCAGATTTCCAAACTCTGGTGAACAAGGCTTTCATTGCTGAAAGGGAGCACAAGCTCATTTTGGACAATAGGCCTGCTAATAATGATCACAAGCGCAAGTTCGAGCCAAGGAAGGAAGGGCAACCAGTGCAGAAGGCTCATACCTGGCTGCATACTCAGGTGGAGTACAAGCCCAATTTGCAGCAGAATGTTAACAAGACCACCACACAAGTCAAGAATATTGTGACTAACCTAGTGAGAGAAGAGTGCCAATGCAACAATTCTTGCTTCAGTTGTGGGCAAACCGGACATTATGCCAGACAGTGTCCCAAGGACGGCAAGGCAAAGGCCCTATTCAGGCCACAAGTCAACTTTATGGAGTCATGCCCTACCCAGCAAAACATCACTGGGCACGTTCATCATCTCTCCGCAGACAAAGCCCAAGAGAACCCCGAAGTCGTCATTGGTATGTTTCTGTTAATAACATACCTGCCGTAATTTTATTTGACTCTGGGTTTCCCACTCTTTTATTTCGCGGAGTTTTGTTGCCCAAAACAAATTTCCTTGTTGGCTTTTGGGCAAGAATATGCTGGTACAATCCCCGGGATCTTTGATCAGGAGCAATCTGGTCTACCATAATCTGGAAATCAATATCAACCGAGTCTGGTTTCCAACTTCCTTGATAATCATTGAGTCTATAAAGTTGGATGTTATCTTGGGTATGAATTGGTTGACCCAATATCAAGTATGCATAACTTGCACGACCCGAGAAGTCACTTTGACCAGTTAGAAGGGGCAGGCTACCAAATTCTATGCTCGTGGGAGCATACCCAAGAATGAAATGGTCTTCACCGTTGTGGCTAATGAGTTGGAATTAATTCCTGTGGTCAGTGAGTTTCCTGATGTATTTCCAGAAGAACTGCCAAGCATGCCACCAGATCGAGAGCTTGAGTTTGCAATAGATCTTGTGCCTGGAACCGCACCGTTATACAAGAAGTATTACCGGATGCCTTCATTAGAATTAGTGGAGATAAAGAAACAACTTGATGAAATGCTCCAGAAAGGATATATCCGTCCCAGCTCTTCACCATGGGGATCGCGTGCTATCTTCGTAGATAAGAAGGATGGCAGCCTCCGCATGTGTGTGGATTACCGTCAGCTGAATGATGTCACCATCCAAAATAAATATCCACTTCCCAGGATTGATGACTTGTTTGATCAGCTCAATAGGGCCAAGGTATTCTCCAAGATTGATTTAAGGATAGGATATCATCATCAAGATTAAAAAGGAAGATATTCCTAAGACCGCATTCACTACTCGATACGATCTTTATGAATATATAGTTATAACCTTTGGTCTCACCAATTCCCATGCCTTCTTCATGCATATGATGAACAAAGTATTCATGGACTTCCTCAATAAATTCGTGGTAGTCTTTATCGATGACATACTTATATACTCAAAAAGTGAAGAAGAGCACAAAGAACACCTCCGAGCAGTGCTACAACGACTCCGCGACCATCAGCTATACGCCAAATTTAGTAAATGCGAGTTTTGTCTCAAGCAAGTTGGATTTCTCGGACATGTGCTATATGCCGAAGGTATAGCCGTGGACCCAAGCAAAGTAAAGGATGTGCTCGATTGGTTGCCACCCACAACCGTATCACAAATTCGGAGTTTTCTTGGATTAGCCGGATATTACCGTCATTTCATTGAAGGGTTTTGCAAGATTGCCAAACCCATGATAGAGCTGCTCAAGAAGGATAAGAAGTTTGAATGGACTAAGGACTGTGAGAAAAGTTTCAATGAGTTAAAGACACGGCTGACAACCGCACCTGTGTTGACTCTTCCAGATATCTACCGCAGCTTTGATGTGTACTGCAACGCCTCCAGATAAGGACTTGGATGTGTACTTATGCAAGACGGCAAGGTGGTAGCATAAGCATCGCGATAGCTACGACCCCATGAGGGAAACTATCCTACTCATGATCTGGAATTGGCCGCAGTGGTTCATGCTCTAAAAATTTGGACACACTACCTCATCGGGAAGAGGTGCCAAATTTTTACCAACCACAAAAGTCTCAACTATATATTTACTCAACCAGATTTAAATCTTCGTCAACAAAGATGGCTCGAGTTAGTTAAGGATTATGATCTTGGAATAAATTACCACCCAGGTAAGGCCAACATGGTTGCCGATGCACTCAGTCAAAAGCCTGTTAGCCTGAATGTCATAATGAAATCCTTGCCTCCTGAACTTCAAGAGGAGATTGCTCAACTCAACCTGGTCATAGTTGATGCTGGTCTTGCTAATATTTTGGAAGTTGCACCTACACTTGAGGAAGAGATCCGCAAGGCCCAGCCAGCTGACACCGTCCTGCAGAAACGTGCCAAGAGTATGGTAGCAGGACAACCTTCAGATTTTTCAAAGGATCAATTTGGTACCCTCTGATTCCGTGGAAGGATTTGTGTACCCAGTCAGGCAGATTTAGGGAAGAAAATCCTATCGGAAGCACATGAATCTTCATGTTCTATTCACCCTGGAGGTACGAAAATGTATGAAGACCTTCGACAAATATTCTAGTGGGGTGGAATGAAGAAAGATATTGCCTATTTTGTGGCATGTTGCGACATATGCAACAAGGTGAAGGCAGAGCATCAGAAGCCAACCGAACTTCTTCAACCGCTGCCAGTTTCACAATGGAAATGGGATGATGGCTGCATGGATTTTATCACAGGGCTACCTAAGACTCAGCGAGGCAATGATGCAATTTGGGTCATAGTGGACACCTTAACCAAGGTAGCTCACTTTATCCCGATCAGAACCACATATCGAGCAGATCAACTTGCACAACTGTATGTATCCAGGATAGTCAATCTGCATGGAGTACCTCGAACAATCACTTCTGACCGAGGGTCACTTTTTACCTCCGCTTTCTGGTCACGTATCCATCAAGACTTGGGGACACCACTAAAATATAGTACCGCTTATCATCCTCAAACTGATGGACACACTGAGCGGGTAAACCAAATACTCGAAGATATGCTACGAGCCTGAGCTTTGGCCCAAGGACCTAAATGGGAAGACTGCCTGCCGTATGCTGAGTTCTCTTATAACAACAGCTTCCACACTAGTCTAAAGATGTCACCGTATGAGGCCTTGTATGGCCATAAGTGCCGCACTCCTTTAAATTGGTCTCAAACTGGAGATAGCCGTATTTTCAGGACAGATCTCATGATGGAAGCTAAGAAGCAATTTAAGGAAATCCGAGACAGATTGCAATTGGCCAAATCGCGGCAAAAGAGTTATTATGATGAAAAGCACCAACAGGTCAGTTTTGAACCCGGAGAACACGTATATCTCCGAGTCACTCCTATGAAAGGAGTCAAGAGATTCCAGACTCGTGGAAAGTTGGCACCCAGATTTATTGGTCCATTTCTAGTTATGTCCAGAGTAGGTACTGTTGCATATCAGTTGGAAATACCCCCTGAATTGTGATAAGTGTACGATGTGTTTCATGTTTCACAGTTGAGGTGATGTATATTGCCGCCTGAGAAAAAGACTGCTTTGACTGAAATAGAGTTGGCAAAAGATTTAACCTATGAAGAGAAACCAGTCAGAATTTTGGATCAGATGGAAAGGGTCACTCGTAGTAAAGCAAGAAAGTTTTACAAAGTTCAGTGGGAGCATCACACAGAGGCAGAATCGACTTGGGAACGAGAAGAATTTCTAAAGGCACAATATCCAGAATGGTTTTCCCAAGCAACCGAATCTCGAGGACGAGATTCATTCTAAGTGGGTGAGGTTTGTGACAGCCTAGTTTTTGCCCTCTTCCCTTTGTCTGATTTTCAGTTGGTTTGGTTTTGAAATTTGGAGTTTTGAATCTTTTCAGATGGACTTAAACACTTGGGTACCCCTTGACTTTCACCCAAGTGCCTAACTTCCCTAGCTAACTATCATTTCCTCTCTGGTTCACCTCAAAATAATATTTTGAATATTTTTCTTAAATGAAAAATATTCATTCCTCTCTCTTAAACCCTAGCTAGCTCAATGTGCTCCAAAGCAACCCCAATTTTTCTTGCCCACAAAAATCTAAGAAAATTCCCAAATATTCTTTGAACCCTAGGGCACCTTCCTGAGCAAAAATATTTCATCACTTTTCGGAATATTTTTTCTACAGAAAATATTTTCTGTTCTGGACAAAAATGGTAGTTTCTACAACAACTACCATTTTACTTGATCCAGTCTGGCTGATTTTTCTTGTGCATCATGACCTTAGTAGTTGATTGCTAACCTTCAAAGCCCAGCTCCCAACTCTTAGTAGTTTGACCATAGTAATCTCTCAAAGTTACTGACCAGAAACTTACCAGACAGTTGAAATCCATTCAATTGCACCTGCGATCAAATCAAAGTGTGGTAACCTCTAAAACTATCACGAACAACATGCCAGACATGAAGTTTGGGCTTAGGTCGGTCTGAGGTCAGAGATCACGCGGTGACCACGCGTGTGCATGATGCCAACCTACATGTCGTCGTGCTCTGAGTGCCACCGAGCGCTCTGTTGCGCGCGTGCTCGCTTTCCCGACTGCCTAAACTTGCCAAACCTCGCCACAATCATCATCCCGATCTTCTTAACTCCCTCCTGGCACTCGCCGACGTTGGAGCTCGCCGCAGCAAGCACGGGCGTGGTCCGGCCAATGCAACACTGCGCTGCACACTGTGCTTGTCGTCACCCTCTTGCCCCTGTGCTCGTCTCCGCTCGCCCATAGTTCCCACGTGAGCTGTGTCACCTTCCCCCTCGTTCTCTGATGCCGTTCATCGCCGGGCGCCATGTCCAGGTGTCCTCCGATGGAGCCCGATCCCCTCTCGACGCTCGGCTATAAATAGAGCCCTCCCCAGCCTCCTCGAGCACCATCCACTCCTCCCACACACTCCACAATCTCGTAGAAAGCCGTAGCCTAGCCGGGAAGTCCGCGGTCCGCCGTCCACGTGCTCGAGCTTGCCGGCGATCCCCTCGGGTCGTCTCCGCAGCTCCAGCTCCTCCTAGGCCCGGGCCACCTATCCAGGGCCTCCGTCGTTCCTCGATGGTGCCATTCCGCCCGGTTGGAACCCCTGGTGTTGCCTCTGGTCATCGTCGTCTTCATCTTCGGCGACCTCTGCTTCCTGTCTCCGCTAGAGAGGCTGTTTCCGACACCGTCCGAACACCTCTAGCTAATGTACGGGTACGGGCAGGTGCGCCTCCATCTTCTCTTTCGATCCCTCCCTCTCTTTCTGGCCAAGAAGCTCTCCTCGTCGACGTGTGCTCTGGCGAAGCCGCGCCGTCCTCTGTTTCCCTTTCCCCCTCCCTCTCACCTGACTAGTTGGGCCCTCTAGTCAGCCACTCTATACACGCGCGAAGTGGTACAAGTGGTGGCGCCCGCGAGGTTTACGCCTTCGACGTCACCCCTCCCTCAGTTCTGTTTTATTTAAATTCAAAATTCAATTCTATCCAGAGAGCTTTAAATAGCCAAAACTTTGTAACCATAAGTCCAAATGAATTGATTCTTTTTGCATTGTGTTCTTTATGAAGAAATCTAGCAGCTCACCAAAAATGAGATTTTTCCCTGCTGTCTAGATTTTCTGGTGAATTTCACAAGGGTTCTTGATGTTTTCTTTTTGTGTTTATAAATATTTTCAGAAGGAGAAGCTTGTCTTGAGGATCACCAGGAGGATTGTAAACCTCATCTGCACTAAGCAAGCCACAACAACATTTCATGGTGCCATTACAATGTTTGTGATTTTTCAACTTGAATTAATGATTTAATCCATGCATTTAAATCACTAGTATATTATTTATATTCTGATTGGTTGCTTATTTAAGTTAATATGCTTAGTTTACAGAAAGTTTAAAGATAACTTAGTTGGTTAAGTAACTAGAAGTAATATTTGTTATGAAGAAGTAATATGATTATGGATATGAGTAATTATTTTGGGTTATTTTCTTGGAGGAGAAAAATGATAAAATTTGCTAAGTACAGATTTTGTTTAAAGTGATGATTAATCATAACCAGGGAAGTATTATGAGTTGTTGGTGTCTATGCTTAGTGTGGATATAGTTGACCCAGTTATTTCCGATGATATATGATGCATATATTTGTGTTGCACTTGCATGGCATGTTATGACACCGGTTACTTTCACGTTAAGTTGAACCTGCTAATAACTCAACTTGAATATATCGTTGATCGGGTCATGGTGCCACTGAATCGAGTTTTCCTAGTGCAACCACATTTGCCTTTATGGGAAGGCCTTTATTCGGTCCGTTGTCATGCCTCTGGTCGGTGCCTCCAATGAGGGAAGGTTATGGGCGTGCGGTACCCTGGCCCGATAGGCAGACATAACCTTGTGTGCCTGTTGTTGATATTATGGTACCTTTTCTTCGTTTGGGACCGTTTA
Source organism: Triticum aestivum (assembly GCF_018294505.1). Classification (NCBI taxonomy): domain Eukaryota; kingdom Viridiplantae; phylum Streptophyta; class Magnoliopsida; order Poales; family Poaceae; genus Triticum; species Triticum aestivum. The sequence goes on from NC_057813.1 coordinate 629,597,973, forward strand.
TGTTTTGCCACGACGGTTGCCGTTGGTGTCTTTGGTAGACATGGGGCCACCCAGGACTAGCCAAGTGGGGAGTGAGTCGGAGTGGCCGAGAGAGCGTCATGGCAATGGAGGGGTTTCGTCGGAATGCTGTTGGTCCACCCGAATGGGAGTGCGAGGCCATGGGTTCCATGGTGTGGGTACAGTGCGCTACCTCTGCAGAGTGTATTAAATCTATCGATAGCCGAGTCCACGGTTACGGACACGCTCGAAAGTAGGTCACACCATGGGTCAACGTTTAATAAATTTTGCACACTAAGTTATGAACTTTGCACTCTTGATGATGGTGGGTAGACCATCTTGATGTTGGAGACCAAGTGTTGGTCATGGTTGTGATTGCCTGAAAGATCACCGTTTGGTTACGAGGTAACCCGATCTAAGACCATGAGGTTGGTCCGTTTGTGATCCGAGAGCGATCACCGTTGGTAAGCAAGTCCGAGGGGATTATATCACAAGGCCATGATCACATCATGTTGGATATATTGTTGCATTATTAAACAATTGGTTAAATATCATGATATTGTTTTTCATTATGTTTATGCTTGTTGTGAGCTTGCAAGTACATTCAATGTACTGACCTGGCGTGTCATGCCAGATTTCAGGAAAGTCTTGTTGGAAAGGAGTGATGTCCGAGTCTAGATTGTGTCCACATCCGTGTCCCTGTGCTATGGAGTTCTGCTACGACGTTGTTCCGCTGTCGTGTAGTTGTTATGATCGAGGCCCCTTTATGTTCAAGAAATAATGTACATATTGTTCAGCCACACCGTGTGTGCCGCTTGGCCTCGCCACCTGTTGTAATATAAACTATGATACGCTAGCATCAATAAAACGGTTGTTTTCTGTACCAAGATGTTGTGTGTTGCCAGAAGACATGGTCTCTGGGCTGGCAATGCATGGTAAACCGGTTGCTCTGAGCCGGGGTGCCACAATGCTTGGTATCAGAGCCGTGCTGACTGTAGGCCACGCTAGACTACGACGTGTTAATTGGACGTTAGATACGAGTTTAAGTTGAGTGCCGGTAGCATTTGTAGTTGGTTGTTGCATTGTATGCACTTGTTTTATTTTTATGCTAACCTGCTAATGGTTGTGAGTGTAGATGGCTCCAGTGCCGTATCCGTGCCAGTTGCAGCTGATGCCGTACACATCGCCGCATCTCCTTCGTAACGTACGGCGTCGGCTGTACCCCCTCGGTGACGACCTAGTCTATCGTGTGTACCAGGAGCGTCTAGTAGACTCAGTGTATGAGTATCACCTAGTGGTTACTCTGTGCACCAGTTCCGATTCCAGCACTTACACTCGTACTTCTCGGAGCGGTTTCGCTTCTACCGCTTCTCAGGCTGTACAGTTCCGATTCCAGCTTCGTTATAACGAGGTCCGGATGCAGAACCACCCAGGTTTCTACTACTATCCCTCTTTGCACGACAATTGTCTTGTCTCTTTTCCTATCGTTGATCCGGAGTCTGATAGTGTTGCTAGCCATCTTTCTCGTTATATCACCGCTAGCTACCTTATTATCCACGAGCTGGCTCGAGAGCTGACTCATGCACGTACTGCTTTAGCCACTAATAGATCTTTCACCACTCCATCCTCTATGGGGTTTACTCCTTATATTCCACCCAGTTCTAGTTCACCCATTTCACCGGTTACTCCTTCGAGTAGCTCGGGCGCCTCGACCGTGAATCCTCTTAGTGCTCCTGCTGAGTGGGTTTCACTTCTCACTACTCCTGTAGCCCCGATGCTTCACCCTGCACCTGCCCTAGAGGGAGAGCCCTCGAGGCAGCATCGTCGTGTTACCTTTAACCCGGAGGTTTCCATTCAGATCGTCCATTCAGGATCCGAGTCCGCATCAGGAGAGGACCCGGTAGCACGAGCAGAGCAGTAGAGCTTCTGAGTATCCATAGTCGTCAGGATCATGTACGGATGTAGTCGTACGAGTCATGATGTTTTGTTTCCTTTATGAGAGTAGTTAAACCTGGCATGATGTTTATCTTTCATGTATGAGTCTATGTATAATTATGTTGGAACTCTATTTTATTCGTCGTTTTTTCTTCTTCGTTATTTCATTTTCTCTCGGGATTTGTTGCTGGTTTTTCCCCAATTTATTGTTGGATGCTTCTCATCTCGGTTGCGTTGTCTTGGAACAAATCCACAATAGGGTGAAGCGGGGAGGCAGCCGTAGTGACGCTCATGAGGATCCTCCTGTTCGTCGTTCCGCACGACAGGCAGGACACTCCCCCGAGCCGTATGTTCCACCATCGCCTCCACCACCAAATCCGCCCTCCACCAAGCTAATTCTGCGTATGTTTGACGAAAGGAGGAATAATGATCTGATTGAAATATTAAGAAGTGTGCAAGCTATGGTTGGATAGAATGGAAATCAGAACGGTCATCACTCCAAGCTATCAGATTTTCAGAGGACCAAGCCTCCCAGTTTGACTCAGGTTATTGATCCCTTGAATGCAGACGATTGGTTGCGAACCATTAAGAGGAAGCTTGAGATTGCTCGTACTGAAGAAGATGATAAAGTTCCATTTGCAACTCATTATCTTGAAGGCGCTGCTTCCATATGGTGGGAAAATGCAAAAGCCATGTGGCCTGCTGATGAAGAAATCACCTGGGCAAAATTCAAGGATCAGTTCCAGAAATATCATATTCCTACTGGAATTATGAAGGTTAAGCAGCGTGAATTTCTCGCGCTCCTCCAAGGAAATCAGTCTGTGGGTGAATATTTGCAAAAATTCAATCATCCGGCCCGTTACTCCCGTTATGACAGGGCCAACGAAGAAAGAAAGATTGACAGGTTTCTTGGGGGATTAAACCCGCAACTCCGATGTACCCTCAGTATGCTTGATTTCCCAGATTTCCAAACTCTGGTGAACTAGTCTTTCATTGCTGAAAGGGTGCACAAGCTCATTTCGGACAATAGGCCTGCTAATAATGATCACAAGCGCAAGTTCGAGCCAAGGAAGGAAGGGCAGCCAGTGCAAAAGGCTCGTACCTGGCAGCATACTTAGGTGGAGTACAAGCCCAATTTGTAGCAGAATGTTAACAAGACCACCACACAAGTCAAGAATGTCATGACCAACCCGGTGCAAGAAGAGTGCCAACGCAACAATTCTTGCTTCAGTTATGGGCAAACCGGACATTATGCCAGACAGTGTCCCAAGAACGGCAAGGCAAAGGCCCTATTCGGGCCACAAGTCAACTTTATGGAGTCATGCCCTACCCAGCAAAACATCACTGGGCATGTTCATCATCTCTCCATAGACGAAGCCCAAGAGAACCCTGAAGTCGTAATTGGTATGTTTTCAGTTAATAACATATCTGTCGTAATTTTATTTGATTCTGGGGCTTCCCACTCTTTTATTTTGTGGAGTTTTGTTGCCCAAAACAAATTTGCTTGTTTGCTTTTGGGCAAGAATATGCTAGTACAATCCCCGGGATCTTTGATCAGGAGCAATCTGGTCTGCCGTAATCTAGAATCAATATCAACGGACTCTGTTTTCCAACTTCCTTGATAATCATTGAGTCTGTAAAGTTGGATGTTATCTTGGGTATGAATTTGTTGACCCAATATCACGTATGCAACATTTGCACGACCCGAGAAGTCACTTTGTCGAGTCAGAAGGGGCAGGCTACCAAATTCTATGCTCGCAGAAGCATACCCAAGAAAGAAATGGTCTTCACCGCTGTGGCTGGTGAGTTGGAATTAATTCATGTGGTTAGTGAGTTTCCTGATGTATTTCCAGAAGAACTGCCAGGCATGCCACCAGATCGAGAGCTTGCGTTCGAAATAGATCTTGTGCCCGGAACCGCACCGTTATACAAAAAGTATTACCGGATGCCTTCATCAAAATTAGTGGAGCTAAAGAAACAGCTTGATGAAATGCTCCAGAAAGGATATATCCGTCCCAGCTCTTCACCATGGGGATCACATGCTATCTTCATGGATAAGAAGGATGGAAGCCTCCGCATGTGTGTGGATTACCGTCAGCTGAATGATGTCACCATCAAAAATAAATATCCACTTCCCAGGATTGATGACTTGTTTGATCAGCTCAGTGGGGCCAAGGATCATATATATATAACTGTATTCTCCAAGATTGATTGAAGGACAGGATATCATCGACTCAAGATTAAAAAGGAAGATATTCATAAGACCGCATTCACTACTCGGTACGGTCTTTATGAATAGACAGTTATGTCCTTTGGTCTCACCAATGCCACTGCCTTCTTCATGCATATGATGAAAAAAGTATTCATGGACTTCCTCGATAAATTCGTGGTAGTCTTTATCGATGACATACTTATATACTCAAAAAGTGAAGAAGAACACAAAGAATACCTCGGAGTAGTGCTACAACGACTCTGCGACCATCAGCTATACGCCAAATTTAGTAAATACGAGTTTTGGCTCGAGCAAGTTGGATTTCTCGGACATGTTCTATCCGCCGAAGGTATATCCGTGGACCCGAGCAAAGTAAAGGATGTGCTCGATTGGTTGCCACCCACAACCGTATCACAAATTCGGATTTTTCTTGGATTGGCTCACCATGATATGGAGGCGTAAATGATGTCCCTCGACTTCAATCCGATCTCCATTAGCCGAAACTTCTTTGCAGGTATGTAGTGGTTCGCCGTACATCATTTCCCTCGACTTCAATCCGATCACCATCGCCCGAAACTTCTTGGCAGGTATGTACTGGGTCAGCATGAACTCCCACTGGATGGCTGCCTTCAGAGTAGACGGTAAAAAGTTGGTGCTCGTGAACTTCCAGACCTCCCATGAGATTATCCTTCCCCCGTTGGATTATATAGAGTTTTACCATTGCGGTCCAAGTCATCTAGATTACCTTGTTAGTTGGGTGGACCTTGTTTTGCAGAAGATTGTAATCTGCCAAGTGCCCACACGACATGCGAATTACACAGACTTCAAGATAATTTCCTTGTTCGATCGCGGACTCGCCTATCTTCACGCCAGTGCCTTCTTTAGCTGGAGACAACTCAGCTGGCAATCGATCATCGTCAAAGCTGATACACACTTCTGTGATGCTATTGAACACAATGGCATATTCTATGCGATCGACAAAGCAGATGGCACCACGTATTGCTGGGACTGTGCGTGTAAGTTGTTTCCGTCTCATGTTAATAATGATGCCATGACCCTGTTTGAACTATTTGTGATGATTGGCATGTCCCCGTTTGAGCAAAATTTGAGTAGAACTATGGCAATGTATTAGAGACGTTGTAAATCAGCTATATTTGGAATGAGTTAATTCATGCAATTGTGACCATGTCATTACAGCCAATTTGTACCCCTGAATAATCAAACAGTTAGGAATATATGGATATTCTCCTTATTTTACAGTAATCTATATACTACTACTAAATATGAGTGTGTATCAATGACCATGTTAGTTTCCTCATTTTCATGATGTAGAAACATGCACCACACTGTTGGTTTCATCTAACCATACATTAGGGAAGTAAATATGCTTGTGGAGAACTCTATATTTCGAAGTAGTGAAGTGTTGTAATGCTTACCATGTGTACATACCTATATTCTCCCTTCAGCAATCAATGGCTAGAAATAATATCCTCAGAAAAAATTTGCCCACAAAACACAAGTATATAACAATGCATGGTCTATTAGTTACCTTGAAGAATTTTTTTGTGAGGACAGAACATGATTACATAATATGCATGACATGGTAGTTTCCTGTGAAGAATCGATTGCAAGATAACATGAGTATAACCATGCATGGCACTTCTATATTTTCGAACCTGGTATACATTTCCCTGTATTTTCCTCCCAGTTCCAACAGGGACATATCGGTGTTGTTTCTTGCATTATCCTACTCATACTCTGAACAATGCTGATCTTACATTAACAATGCCTGTCCTTTTTTATATGATGAAGTGTCCCTACAGTTACTGCCCTTTGTAATCACACCACCTTTGCCAAAAATAGGGAAGCACAACTGGTTCCTCGCTCGCTCAGACGATGGCAAAAGACTAATGGTCATTCAAGCACATGAGCCAGAAAAGTTATATTGCAAAAACCCCACTGTATACAAGCACCGTGAAATACGTGAGTATCCGGACAGTGGCTGTTACGTCTATGAGCAGGATACCAGCTTGTTGGGGCCTTCAGGATTTTTTAGTTGGAGGCGGGTAAACAGCCTTGGTTCACACTCTCTGTTTCTCGGACTCAATTATCCGATTAACTAGGAGATATCCGTTGGCAAGGACCTTGATGGCAGAGAGGCTCTGTTTGCTATGGAAAAATGTGTCTACACGGCGAGCCCTAGGAGTTAGGGAGCAAACTCCCCTGATTGCCAATGATACAGCCTGCAGCCAAAAGAAGGTGAGAATGACAAAGGCATCTGGATTAACTTTGATCCTTGGATGTCTCAATTACGATAGGCAGTGATGTGGTTCAAGCCTTCGGGTTGATAGGTAATTGGGCTGTTGCGTCGAAAGGGTGGAGTAGTGGTGTCTCCGGCTCATTGGTCGCTGAAGCGGGGCTGCAAATTATGATGGTGTTGGATCATCTCTTCGAATGACTTTGTTGTCTTTGCTGCTTGTTCTGGATGGGTAGTTCTTTCTTTTGTTATGCATATTCCTTGTCATTTGGTCATCCTCGTCTATGTCACTCTTACTATGTAATAGTTGCCTCTGTTTAGAATGTCATTCTCGTCTGGATCACGAGAGTCTGAGCGCTGGAGATGGGTGCATTTTGGTGGTGTAGCAAGACTTCTTATGAACTATCATGTCTTGCTATTTATGTCAGTAGTAGTCACTAGTCCGTGTTTGAATGTTGTATATATCGTTGTTTCGAATTGTTTATTGTCTCGAACTACTGATGGACTAAATGAGGGCATCACCATACTCCAGTGTTCAGATTGTATCTCCTTTTTTCAAGTTATATAATTTGAGCTCAGTGTCTTTTCGATGATGTACACTTGTTTGGGCCAGTGAGGTTTCGTTGAATATGGGCCGAGTAGTAACACAATGCCAAACAGGTCAATCATGACTCTCAGGCCGGGCTCTCAAAAGATCCTCAAAAAAAGGTCGGGCTCTCCAAAAAAGAAAGAATAAGGACTCTTAGGCCGACATGTGGGTGCCACCGGTGTTTTCGTGCGCTTGTGCGCCGAGAGCATATTGGCGCGTGTTCGAATTTCAAGCTACCTTTTCATCCCCCATCTCCCGCCCTCCCCCACCTCTGGAATATCGATTCCTACTCTAGTTCCCCCAAATCCCCCTCTTGTACTCCCTGTACTCAAGCTCACTATCATGTCACCGGTCAACGCTGATCTCCGAGCCGGAGATCCTGAGGTCCGTCCTGCCTTCGGTCGATGCATGCTGTCACTCAACAGTGGCATGGCGGCGCTTGACAACCAATTTGCCGGTAAAGTGCTGACGGCAACCATCAATGTCGACCGACCTCCCGTCTCGCCGGACGACCTTGTCAAAGCTCTTGGCATTGCGCACGGCATCCAAATAAGTGACTTGCTCATCGAAGTCTGTCCGCCACCGACTGATTTCTTCATCAGGTTCCGGACAACTTTCGACTGCAGTCGTGTGTTCGAATCTTCTCGGCGTTTGTTCTGCGATGGCGTGCTGGTGAGCTTTGATCGGTGGCACCTAGGATGGGGCTCGGTGCCCTCTGAGCTTGAGTTTTTAACAAATCTTACCTTCCACGGCATGCCTCGATGTGCTTGGAATAGCGAGTCCATGAATGAGCTTGTAAACGACCTTGGAGGTGATCTCGTAAGTATGTTTGTTCCTCCAGACAACTGGGCTCTGTCGGTTATGGCATGGATGAAGAAGCCGTCCACCATACCAAAGGTGATTGGTGTTGAGATACCGGTGCAGGAACCGAGGTTGTACTATTTGTGACCACAAAGGCCACCACGGACCACGTTAGGGATGTACCTATATCGAGTGTTCGTGCATGTCGAAGAAGTGGTCAATCCATCAATCGAAGTCCTCCCGCGGCTGCTGGTGCCAGGGCCCGTCGACGACGTCCATTACAGGAGTCAACATCATACTTTCCCTGTGTTGCTCGGAACGATGGATGGCACATGGCCTACTCCATCGCGCGGCGGAGGCCACTGCTTATTTGGGAGAAGAGGCAGGGCTGGCTGCCTGGATGTGCTCTAATTTGAGGTAACAACTGAATCTTGTCAGATACTAGTTAAATCCGAGCTATGGGTATGAAGCACTGATGTGCCAGTATATTTGATTGTGACCTGTTCTAATTTTGTACCTGAACACTTTTTTAAAAGGGTTGTACGTCAACTTAATGTGCTAGCAGAACTTATTGTGTTGTCTGTCTGTTTTCTTTGCACAACATTCAAGATATTTCCCCGTCACTGATAAAGACGATGAACCGTTATGTACGAGTTCGTTGGTTTCAACATAGCCCTACCCGTAGCGATCCACTCACTATTGGAATTAGCTTATTTGTCGTCTGCATGTTCTTTGCCGTCCGCTGGCTGACGACAAAGAAGGTCTTTGCCGTCCACTTACAGAAAACAGACGGCAAAGAACTGGCTGATGGCAAAGAAGGTCTTTGCCATCAGCCAGTTCTTTACCGTCTCCTAGCGGACGGCAAAGAATCTTTACCATCAGTTGGCGGACGGCAAAGAGAGAGGTGGGACCCACTAACGAGCAGCTTAAAAAAACTAACGGCCCCCTCTTTGCCGTCTGCTAGCAGACGACAAAGAGCAAAAAAGCGGACGGCAAAGGGGGGCGTACGGCAAAGAGATAACCTCACTAACGGCTCCCCCCACCCCGCCCCTCCCTCTCTCTCTCTCTTTCTATCGCCTCTCCCCACCACCCCTCCCCGACGAGACCACCGCCGCCCTCACCACCCGCCGCCGCCCCTCGCCCCTTCGCCCCGACCACCCGCCGCCTCCCTGGCCCCGTCGCCCCACCACCCGCCGCCGCCCCCTCGCCACATCGCCCCACCACCCCCTGCCACCCCTCGCCCCACCACCCGCCGCCGCCGCCCCTTCCACGCCGGCCAGCCGCGCCGCGGTCGTCCAGCCGCCCCGCCCCTTCCCAGCATGGCCGTCCCCGCCCAGTCCCGCCGCAGCCTCCCCCTCCATCGGGCCACCGCCGCCCCCACCCGTCATGGCCTCCCCCTCCACCGGGCCACCGCCGCCCCTACCCGCCGCGGCCTCCCCCTCCACCGGGCCGTCGCCGCCCCCACCCGCCGCGGCCTCCCCCTACAGGTGTGTGATCTTTCCCCCTTCTTTTAGTTTAGTTTATTTTAGTTTCTTTTAGTTAATTTATTTTCTGTTTTAGTTATAGTTTTACTTTAGTTTTAGTTTTAGTTTAGTTTTAGTTTTATTTTTAGTTTAGTTTATTGTAGATTTGTTTTAGTTTTAGTTTAGAAGAAGAAGAAGAGTAGAAGGAGGAGGGAGGAAGAGGAGGAGGGACAAGAAGAAGAAGAAGAAGAAGAAGAAGAAGAAGAAGAAGAAGAAATATATGACACCACACCCCGACCCACACACCGACCCCGACCCCGACACCCTGACACCCCGACCCCGACACGCAACCCCGACACCCCGGCACGACACCCCAACCCCCGACCCCCGACACCCTGACACCACACCCCGACCCCGACCCTGACACCCCAACCCCAAAACCACACCCCGGCCCCGACACGGCACCCCGACCCTGACACGACACCCACAACACCAGAGGCTGACGGGGTCATATATTTGTGAATTATGAGTTAGGTCATATATTTTTCGATTTTGTCATGAAAAACATCATATATAATTGCGTTGATCGGGTAGATTTAAATGTGCAGTTGTTTCGTCGCTGCGAGGTTTGGTGTTCGACGACCTCCCCGTGTGTTTGACGAGCTCTGCCCCTTCGTTCGTGGGTGAGCACAAATGACATTTCCTCCTCCCCCCTTAATTACTTGCTCTGTTCCGTTGTTCGTGCCGATGAAACTTGCTAGCTAGCTATATATGTGCCTTGAATCATCAGTATGCGTGACCAATATGTGTCTCCCGTTCGAAAGGGTTATAGTTATAAATATGCATGCATTTGCATATTTATAATCGTGATTATTTCGAATTGTCCAACGCTATCCATGGACAGCCCGAGTATGTGTAGATTGGGTTCGTTTTCCCATATGCTCTGCTCCGGATCCGATGCATAAATTTTGTTAGTGCCTCCCTGTTGTTCTCCGTGTACACATCCTCTCTGTTTATTGCAGAGACGTGTATCAGGAGAAAAGCGTGGAGGTGCTGCCGAAATTTTGCGTCGGATCCGGAGCATAGCATGGGAAAATGAACCCATCTACACATACTCCGGTGGGATTACGACGAATCATTACCTATTAGACTGTAGGTTGCATGGACGTAAATTGACAAACTAGATCAACTGATGAATATATACATGGTGAATTTTATATATATATATATATATATATATATATATATATATATATATATATATATATATATTTGTTGTGTGTCCAGTAGCTCTGAAAGTCAAGATGAGTGATCGTGCGTGGATGTACACCGGTCACACTGGTCAGAACAAATGGAGCACTGAATGGTTCACAAAAACCAAGGCATTTGTGCAAGCCGCATTTGCAAATGGCCAGAGGAAAACCTGATGCCCCTGTTTCCGGTGCGACAATTGGGAAAAGAGGACAGAGGCTGAAATGGGCAAACACCTGCAAAAGAGTGGTTTTACGCCCAATTATACGGTGTGGACATTTCATGGTGAGTCTGCCCAACATGACCGAGCTGAGGTGGTTAGTCGCCGCACCGACGAGCATGGTACCGGGATGGAAAACATGGTGCAAGACTTGGATGATGCTCGGGATTCAGACGAGGAGATGGAGGAATCTGCAAAGGCCTTCAGTGAAATGTTGGAGTCTTCAAAACGTCCGCTCCACGAGCACACTGAGCTTTGTCAGTTGGATGCCATCTCACAAGTAATGGCTCTGAAGGCTTAGTTCAACTTGGGTAGAGAATGCTATGACGCAATGATGACAGTATTTGGACGCTTTCTACCCAAAGGCCATGTAATGCCTGCAAACTTGTACCAGTCGGACAAAATCCTCCGTGCACTGAAGATGCCCTATGAGAAGATACATGCATGTGAGAAAGGATGTGCCTTATTTAGGCTTGAATATGCGAACTTGAACTATTTTCCCATTTGCAAGTCTTCCTGGTATGTTGTGGTAGACAACGGTATGAGTGAGAAGACGCAGACCAAAATCCCCGTTAGTGTTCTTCGGTATATGCCAATCGTACCAAGACTTCAACGTCTTTTCATGGTCGAAGAGACGGCCAGACAGATGACATGGCACAAAACAGGCAAAAGAACCAAAGTAGATGCAGATGGGAATCTGATGATGGTACACAAATCGGATGGGGTTGCATGGAAGAAGTTTGATGAATTACATGATGACAAAGCGGCAGATCCGAGGCATCCTCGAGTCGGCGTCAGCACGGATGGGTTCAGTGTGTTTGGTCTGACGGCAGCCCAATACAGTTGTTGGCCCGTATTTGTCTTTCCACTCAATCCCCCCCCAGACATATTATGCAAAGAAAGAACATTTTCCTGACGTTGATAATTCCAAGGCCCAACTATCCGGGGAAAAATATGAATGTGTACATGCAGTCACTTAAGGACGAATTGGAAGAAGCCTGGGATAATGGGTTCAAGACATACGATGCCTATAGCAAACGAAACTTCATAATGCGTGTCTGGTACATGTACTCAACGCATGACTTGTCGGCGTATGCGCTATTCGTTGGCTAGTGTGTGGATGGAAGGTTCCCATGCCCCACATGCAAGGGAGCTCTTGAGTTTCGTTGGCTTCAGGACAGTCGCAAGTTTTCTTACTTCGACATGCATAGACTGTTCCTGGATCCACGCCATAAGTTCAGTAAAGACAAGAAGAACTTCATCAGAGGTAGAGTTGTCAAAAACCTTGCACCACATGCGTTGACAGGCCAACAACCATCGATCAGTTAAACGCTCTCGAGCCAGATCCAGTGCATCCAGGGTACTTCCAGGGGTATAATTCTAAACACGCCTGGACTCACAAGACATGCTTATGGGATCTGCCTTACTTCAAAGACCTCCTTTGCCCACACAACATCGATGTGATGCACACTAAGAAGAATATCGCCGAGGCACTTTTTGGTACATTGTTCTGCATAGATGGGAAATCAAAGGATAATACTAAGGCTAGAGTCGATCTAGAGGCGCTATGTGATAGGCCATTACAAAACATGAAAGAACCGAAATGAAAGCAGAACTAGACGAAGCCAAAGGCATGGTTCAATCTTGGAAGGCCAGCTATGAGGGAAATTATCTTGTGGGTGAAAATGCAGTTGATGTTCCCCGATGGGTATGCAGTGAATCTAAAGAGGGGAGCGAGTCTTGAAAATTGAAGATATTTGGTCTCAAGAGTCATGATTGGCACATATGGATTGAGCGGGTAATGCCGGTGATGTTGCGTGGCTTCATCCCTGAGGATGAACGGCTGGTACTGGCAGAACTCAGCTATTTCTTCCGTGTTCTTTGTGGGAAAGAACTATCGCCTGGCGTGCTAGAAGAAATGGAAGAGTTGGCACCTAAGTTGATCTGCAAGTTAGAGAAGATCTTTCCACCGAGCTTCTTTAATCCAATGCAGGATTTGATTTTGCATCTCCCGACCGAGGCAAGATTGGGGGGGGGGGGTGCAAAATCGTTGGTGCTACCCAACTGAGAGGATGTAGAAGACGCTTCGAGAAAAATGTAAAAATAAACGTAGAATTGAAGCATCGATGGCTGAGGCATTCATCACTGAGGAGGCGGCAAACTTCATGACAGCACACTATGAAGCCAAAAATCGTAATTTGTATAATCCGAAGCCTCGGTACAATGCTAAAGACCCTAAAACGGGTGGATCCAACCTCAGCCTATTCAAAGGGAATCTCGCACCAGCTAGTGGTTCGAAACCAGTATCTTTGGATAACAAAGAATGGCGGACCATTTCGCTATATATTTTCAACAACCTGACAGAAGTGCGGCCGTACATCGAGTAAGTTCTCCGTACATTGTTTCGCAACTTCTATTTCCTTTGAACTGGTCTTATTCCTGGATATTTCATACAGTCGATACGTCGCCATATTCTCGTATGGGGCGGTGATCCAAAAGGATTTCGTCAAAGAGTATGAGCTTCACGCAAAGCAAGTATGCGGCTATCCCGGTTTCATCTCTTGGTTCAAACAAACAATAATTTCTATTAGACCATTTCATTTCATTCGCTAATTTGTGCCTAATGCAACAATCCTTTCGTATTAAACTTGTAGGCTAATTCAGAGTCTATGGACGCCGAATTGAGACAAGTCGCTAATGGTTTTGACTATAAGGTCCGTTCATTTGACAAATACGACATCAACGGGTATCGCTTGCGTACCTATGGCAAAGAGCTATCTATGGTCAGCTGAAAGTCTACAAATTGTTGTGTATCTGCTATCGGCGAATGAGGTACCGAGTATTATGGGAGAGTTGAAGCAATTTATGAACTTCTATTCTATGGTGAAAACCCACCGAATGTCGTAGTCTTCAAATGTTATTGGTTTCAGCCGAAGGACACAAGAAGGACTCATGAACATATAGGGCTAGTTGAAATCAAACAAAGCACCCATTTAGATGTTCCTGGTGTCTATATAACGGCTCAATAGGCGACCCAAGTATTCTATCTACCGTGGGCCTGCCAAACTAATCCAAATCTGAAAGGTTGGGATGTCGTTTATGAAGTGCCGCCACATGCTAGACTATCTCCCCCAAAGGAAGAGGATTATGAACCTCACATTAACCCAGACACATATGAAGGAAAATTCTTCCAAGAGACACATCTTTCCAAAAAATGTTACAAGAACGGCTATACTTCACCCCAAAACATGGAAGTAGACAGCGACAGTGAATCCGACATCACCCCAGAGGAGGAACAAGAAGATCCGGAACAAGAAGAGGTTACTGTTGTGGATGACCTGTCAATGCTTGAACGATTACGTCAAGGTGGCCTTCCACATGTTGATGTCGCTGAACCCTATGAGCACGTCATTGATGATAGTGATGATGATGATTATGCATTTATTGATGATAGTGATCGAGATTATTAGTAGTTCATGTCAGGTATTCAATTTTTTTATGTTGTACTTGATGATGATACACTTAAGTGATATACATATTATTATTCATGTCGGTATTTTTTATGTTGTACTAATTTCATTTACTCTTTGTCATGGCAGGTGTTGAAAGATGGTGGGCGCTGGTCCGCAGCGCTCTGAGGCCCCTTCTTCATTGGCGTGTGGTGGGAGGTCTTTCATTCCACACGCACCTCTCCGTCGAGCGTTGTTGGGCAGTATGGCGACACAGCCGGGCCCTTCTTTGTCAACCGCGGTGCCCAGCAGGGACGAGGTAAGGGAGGGAAGAAGAGAGGAGTTGGAGCACGTGGTCGTGGGAGAGGAGGTAGGGTAACTGCTAGGGTGCCTTCCGTGTTGCCACCCCCAGTTGTTTCACCCGAGCACGTGACTGCTAGGGTGGATTCGTCCAAGGAGGAGGCTACACGGACTCTGGTCCATGAGCCTCGAGTCCACGGGCCTTCGGCCCACGAGCCACGGTTCGACGGGCCTTCGGCCCATGAGACCCTAGACGAGCACACGTCTAGATGGGGTACCTGGCTAGATCATCCTGAGGGGCCGAGATGCTGATGATGGCGAGGAGCCGACTGATATTGAGGAGGAGGGGGGCACTGTCTACCAGCGTGGTTGTACACGGCTCCCGTCCGTGTCGGTGACCCGCGAGCACAGGTGGTTGATTTTCCCTGATGGGGAGAGGTAAGTGCATTTAATATCTAATGTGTTGGCCTTGTCATGCTGCAGGGGTTGGGACCACCATCAGAAAGTCCGCCGGCCCAACTCCGTCCTTGGAGTGCTTTGCCGGCAAAACTTCTCGGGGTTTGTCACGTTGCCAGGTGAGGGTCAGCTTCCAGAGCTTGGATTGAGCTGGGAGCACTACTTGGCTGCCCCGGCCCCGCCGGGTGAGATTATTGACGGTGTCTTGTGCGACACGAGGGCAGACATGGTGATCAGAAAGTTCTGGGTAATTTCTCCTTTACACAATTAAAAATCTTCAACTAGCTAGTTATTAATTGTACTAATCAATATTGTCTCATTTGAGTGCAGACATTCTACAGGTGTGAAGAGGGATACAAGGAGGACGCGGCAAATGTTATCGATAACGTCTGCAAGCGCCTACTACAGAACTTACGGCACGAGGCTCGGGTGCAGGCTGTGTTGGGGAACGTTGCAGAAAATAAAAAAAATTCTACGGTTTCACCAAGATCAATCTATGAGTTCATCTAGCAACGAGAGAGAGGAGTGCATCTACATACCCTTGTAGATCGAGCGGAAGTGTTCAAGAGAACGGGGTTGAGGGAGTCGTACTCGTCGTGATCCAAATCACCGGAGATCCTAGCGTCGAACGGACAGCACCTCCGCGTTCAACACATGTACGGTCAGCGTGACGTCTCCTCCTTCTTGATCCTAGAAGGGGGAAGGAGAGGTTGATGAAGATTCAGCAGCACGACGGCGTGGTGGTGGATGCAGCAGGGATCCTGGCAGGGCTTCGCCAAGCGTCTGCGGGAGGGAGAGGTGTAGCAAGGGGGAAGGGAGGCGCCATGTGCAAGGGTGCGGCTTCCCTCCCTCCCCCCTCTTTATATAGGGACCCTTGGGGGGGCGCCGGCCCTAGTAGATTGAATCTCCAAGGGGGGGCGGCGGCAAAGGGGGGTGCCTTGCCCCCCAAGGCAAGTGGAGGCGCCCCCTCCCCTAGGGTTCCCAACCCTAGGCGCAGGGGGGCCCAAGGAGGGGGCGCACCAGCCCACCAGGGGCTGGTTCCCCTCCCACTTCAGCCCATGGGGCCCTCCGGGATGGGTGGCCCCACCCGGTGGACCCCCGGGACCCTTCCGGTGGTCCCGGTACAATACCGGTGACCCCCAAACTTTCCCGATGGCCGAAACTCGACTTCCCATATATAATTCTTTACCTCCGGACCATTCCGGAACTCCTCGTGATGTCCCGAATCTCATCTGGGACTCCGAACAACTTTCGGTTTGCTGCATACTAATATCTCTACAAGCCTAGCATCACCGAACCTTAAGTGTGTAGACCCTACGGGTTCGAAAGACACGTAGACATGACCGAGACGGCTCTCCGGTCAATAACCAACAGCGGGATCTGGATACCCATGTTGGCTCCTACATGCTCCTCAATGATCTCATCGGATGAACCACGATGTCGAGGATTCAAGCAACCCCGTATACAATTCCCTTTGTCAATCGGTATGTTACTTGCCCGAGGTTTGATCGTTGTTATCCCAATACCTCGTTCAATCTCGTTACCGGCAAGTCACTTTACTCGTACCGTAATGCATGATCCCGTGACCAGACACTTGGTCACATTGAGCTCATTATGATGATGCATTACCGAGTGGGCCTAGAGATACCTCTCCGTCATATGGAGTGACAAATCCCAGTCTCGATCCGTGTCAACTCAACAGACACTTTTGGAGATACCCGTAGTATACCTTTACAGTCACCCAGTTACTTGTGACGTTTGGTACACCCGAAGCTCTCCTACGGTATCCGGGAGTTACACGATCTCATGGTCTAAGGAAAAGATACTTGACATTGGAAAAGCTCTAGCAAACGAACTACACGATCTTGTGCTATGCTTAGGATTGGGTCTTGTCCATCACATCATTCTCCTAATGATGTGATCCCGTTATCAATGACATCCAATGTCCATAGTCAGGAAACCATGACTATCTGTTGATCAACGGGCTAGTCAACTAGAGGCTCACTAGGGACATATTGTGGTCCATGTATTCACACATGTATTACGATTTCCGGATAACACTATTATAGCATGAATAAAAGACAATTATCATGAACAAGGAAATATAATAATAATACTTTTATTATTGCCTCTAGGGCATATTTCCAACACTCTCCCACTTGCACTAGAGTCAATAATCTAGTTACATTGTGATGAATCGAACACCCATAGAGTCCTGGTGTTGATCATGTTTTGCTCGCGGAAGAGGTTTAGTCAACGGATCTGCGACATTCAGATCCGTATGTACTTTGCAAATATATATGTCTCCATCTTGAACATTTTCACGGATGGAGTTGAAACGATGCTTGATGTGCCTGGTCTTCTTGTGAAACCTGGGCTCCTTGGCAAGGGCAATAGCTCCAGTGTTGTCACAGAAGAGAGTGATCGACCCCGACGCGTTGGGTATGACTCCTAAGTCGGTGATGAACTCCTTCATCCATATTGCTTCATGCGCTGCCTCCGAGGCTGCCATGTACTCCACTTCACATGTAGATCCCGCCACGACGCTCTGCATGCAACTTCACCAGCTTACTGCTCCACGATTCAACATATACACGTATCCAGTTTGTGACTTAGAGTCATCCAGATCTGTGTCGAAGCTGGCATCGATGTAACCCTTTACAACGAGCTCTCTATCACCTCCATAAATGAAAAACATGTCCTTTGTCCTTTTCAGGTACTTTAGGATATTCTTGACCGCTGTCCAGTGTTCCTTGCCGGGATTACTTTGGTACCTTCCTACCAAACTTACGGCAAGGTTTGCATCAGGTCTGGTACACAGCATGGCATACATAATAGATCCTATGGCTGAGGCACAGGGGATGACACTCATCTCTTCTTTATCTTCTGCCGTGGTCGGGCATTGAGCCGAGCTCAATCTCACACCTTGCAATACAGGCAAGAACCCTTTCTTGGACTGATCCATATTGAACTTCTTCAATATCTTATCAAGGTATGTGCTTTGTGAAAGACCTATGAGGTGTCTCGATCTATCCCTATAGATCTTGATGCCTAATATGTAAGCAGCTTCTCCAAGGTCCTTCATTGAAAAACACTTATTCAAGTAGGCCTTTATGCTGTCCAAAAGTTCTATATCATTTCCCATCAGAAGTATGTCATCTACATATAATATGAGAAATGCTACAGAGCTCCCACTCACTTTCTTGTAAACGCAGGCTTCTCCATAAGTCTGCATAAGCCCAAACGCTTTGATTATCTCATCAAAGCGAATGTTCCAACTCCGAGATGCTTGCACCAGTCCATAAATGGACCGCTGGAGCTTGCGTACCGTGTTAGCATTCTTAGGGTCGACAAAACCTTCCGGCTGCATCATATACAGTTCTTCCTTAAGATAGCCGTTAAGGAATGCCGTTTTGACGTCCATTTGCCATATCTCATAATCATAGTATGCGGCAATTGCTAACATGATTCGGACAGACTTCAGCTTCGCTACGGGAGAGAAAGTCTCATCCTAGTCAACCCCTTGAACTTGCCGATAACCCTTAGCGACAAGTCGAGCTTTATAGATGGTAACATTACCATCCGCGTCCGTCTTCTTCTTAAAGATCCATTTGTTTTCTATCACTCGCCGATCATCGGGCAAGTCTGTCAAAGTCCATACTTTGTTTTCATACATGGATTCTATCTCGGATTGCATGGCTTCAAGCGATTTGTTGGAATCTGGGCCTGCCATCGCTTCTTCATAGTTCGAAGGTTCACCGTTGTCTAACAACATGATTTCCAGGACAGGGTTGCCATACCACTCTAGCATGGAACGTGTCCTTGTAGACCTACGAAGTTCAGTAGCAACTTGATCCGAAGTACCTTGATCATCATCATTAATTTCCTCTCCAGTCGGTGTAGGCACCACAGGAACATTTTCCTGAGCTGCACTACTTTCCGGTTCAAGAGGTAGTACTTCATCGAGTTCTACTTTCCTCCCACTTACTCCTTTCGAGAGAAACTCTTTTTCCAGAAAGGATCCGTTCTTGGCAACCAAGATCTTGCCTTCGGATCTAAGGTGGAAGGTATACCCAATGGTTTCCTTAGGGTATCCTATGAAGATGCATTTTTCCGACTTGGGTTCGAGCTTTTCAGGTTGAAGTTTCTTGACATAAGCATAGCATCCCCAAACTTTTAGAAATGACAGCTTAGGTTTCTTACCAAACCATAATTCATACGGTGTCGTCTCAACGGATTTAGACGGAGCTCTATTTAAAATGAATGTAGCTGTCTCTAGTGCGTATGCCCAAAATGATAGCGGTAAATCGGTAAGAGACATCATAGATCGCACCATATCCAATAGAGTGTGATTATGATGTTCGGACACACCGTTATGCTGAGGTGTTCTAGGCGGCGTGAGTTGTGAAACGATTCCACATTTCCTTAAGTGTGTACCAAATTCGTGAGTTATATATTCTCCTTCATGATCTGATCGTAAGAAATTTATTTTTCGGTCACGTTGATTCTCTACTTCATTCTGAAATTCCTTGAACTTTTCAAAGGTCTCAGACTTGTGTTTCATCAAGTAGACATACCCATATCTACTCAAGTCATCAGTGAGAGTGAGAACATAATGATATCCTCCGCGAGCCTCAATGCTCATTGCACCGCACACATCAGTATGTATGATTTCCAATAAGTTGGTTGCTCGCTCCATTGTTCCGGAGAACGGAGTCTTGGTCATTTTGCCCATGAGGCATGGTTCACATGTGTCAAATGATTCATAATCAAGAGACTCTAAAAGTCCACCAGCATGGAGCTTCTTCATGCGCTTGACACCAATTTGACCAAGACGGCAGTGC
Organism: Triticum aestivum; assembly: GCF_018294505.1. NCBI lineage: Eukaryota > Viridiplantae > Streptophyta > Magnoliopsida > Poales > Poaceae > Triticum > Triticum aestivum. The sequence goes on from NC_057813.1 coordinate 629,617,747, forward strand.
CACAAGTATGTGGGACTATCGTTATCAACTTTATATCTTTTGGTATTCACACTATGAATATGTGTAACATCATGTTCGAGATTCATTAAGAATAAACCATTGACCATCGGGGCATGACCATAAAACATATCTGTCGTATAAATAGAACAACCATTATTCTTGGATTTAAATGAGTAACCATCTCGTATTAAACGAGATCCAGATACAATGTTCATGCTCAAACTTGGCACTAAATAACAATTATTGAGGTTTAAAACTAATCCCGTAGGTAAATGTAGAGGTAGCGTGCCGACGACGATCACATCGACCTTGGAACCATTCCCGACGCGCATCGTCACCTCGTCCGTCGTCAGTCTCCGCTTATTCCGCAGCTCCTGCTTTGAGTTACAAATATGAGCAACGGCACCGGTATCAAATACCCAGGAGCTACTACGAGCACTGGTAAGGTACACATCAATTACATGTATATCACATATACCTTTAGTGTTGCCGTCCTTCTTGTCCGCTAAGTATTTGGGGCAGTTCCACTTCCAGTGACCCTTCCATTTGCAATAAAAGCACTCAGTCTCAGGCTTGGGTCCATTCTTTGACTTCTTCCCGGCAACTGGCTTACTGGGCGCGGCAACATCCTTGCCGTCCTTCTTGAAGTTCTTCTTACCCTTGCCTTTCTTGAACTTGGTGGTTTTATTGACCATCAACACTTGATGTTCCTTTTTGATTTCTACCTCTGCTGACTTCAGCATTGAAAATACTTCAGGAATAGTTTTCACCATCCCCTTCATATTGTAGTTCATCACAAAGCTCTTGTAGCTCAGTGGGAGCGACTGAAGGATTCTATCAATGACCGCCTCGTCCGGGAGGTTAATGTCCAGCTGGGACAAGCGGTTGTGCAACCCAGACATTTTGACTATGTGCTCACTGACAGAACTATTTTCCTCCATCTTACAACTATAGAACTTGTCGGAGACTTCATATCTCTCGACCCGGGCGTGAGCTTGGAAAATCATTTTCAGCTCCTCGAACATCTCATATGCTCCGTGTTGCTCAAAACGCTTTTGGAGCCCCGGTTCTAAGCTGTAAAGCATGCCGCACTGAACGAGGGAGTAATCATCAGCACGTGACTGCCAAGCGTTCATAACGTCTTGGTTCTCTGGGATGGGTGCTTCACCTAGCGGTCCTTCTAGGACATATGCTTTCTTGGCAGCTATGAGGATGATCCTCAGGTTCCGGACCCAGTCCGTATAGTTGATGACATCATCTTTCAGCTTGGTTTTCTCTAGGAACGTGTTGAAGTTCATGTTGGCATGAGCATTGGCCATTTGATCTACAAGACATTTTTTGCAAAGATTTTAGACTAAGTTAAATTATTTAATGAACTCCCACTCAGATTAGACATCCCTCTAGTCATCTAAGTGTTACATGATCCGAGTCGACTAGGCCGTGTCCGATCATCACGTGAGATGGACTAGTCATCATCGGTGAACATCTCCATGTTGATCGTATCTTCCATACGACTCATGTTCGACCTTTTGGTCTCGGTGTTCCAAGGCCATGTCTGTACATGCTAGGATCGTGAAGTTAACCTAAGTGTTTTGCATGTGTAAATCTGTCTTACACCCGTTGTATGTGAACGTTAGAATCTATGACACCCGATCATCACGTGGTGCTTCGAAACAACGAACTGTCGCAACGGCGCACGGTTAAGGGGAACACTTTCTTTAAATTATTATGAGGGATCATCTTATTTACTACCGTCGTTCTAAGTAAACAAGATGCAAAAACATGATAAACATCACATGCAATCAAATAGTAGTGACATGATATGGCCAATATCATATAGCTCCTTTGATCTCCATCTTCGGGGCTTCATGATCATCTTCGTCACCGGCATGACACCATGATCTCCATCATCATGATCTCCATCATCGTGTCTCCATGAAGTTGCTCGCCAACTATTACTTCTACTACTATAGCTAACAGTTTAGCAATAAAGTAAAGTAATTACATGGCGTTAAATCATTGACACGCAGGTCATACAATAATTAAGACAACTCCTATGGCTCCTGCCGGTTGTCATACTCATCGACATGCAAGTCGTGATTCCTATTACAAGAACATGATCTCATACATCACAATATATCATTCATCATTAATCACAACTTTTGGCCATATCACATCACAAAGCAATTGCTGCAAAAACAAGTTAGACGTCCTCTAATTATTGTTGCATCTTTTACGTGGCTGCAATAGGGTTCTAGCAAGAATGTTTTCTTACCTACGAAAAAGCCACAATGTGATTTGTCAACTTCTATTTACCCTTCATAAGGACCCTTTTCATCGAATCCGCTCCAACTAAAGTGGGAGAGACAGACACCCGCTAGCCACCTTATGCAACTAGTGCATGTCAGTCGGTGGAACCTGTATCACATAAGCGTACGTGTAAGGTCGGTCCAGGCCGCTTCATCCCACAATACCGCTGAAGCAAAATAAGACTAGTAGTGGCAAGAAAGTTGACAACATCTACGTCCACAACAGATTTGTGTTCTACTTGTGCGAAGAGAACTACGCATAGACCTAGCTCATGATGCCACTGTTGGGGAACGTTGCAGAAAATAAAAAAAATTCTATGGTTTCACCAAGATCAATCTATGAGTTCATCTAGCAACGATAGAGAGGAGTGCATCTACATACCCTTGTAGATTGAACGGAAGCGTTCAAGAGAACGGGGTTGAGGGAGTCATACTCGTCGTGATCCAAATCGCTAGAGATCCTAGTGTCGAACGGACGGCACCTCTGCGTTCAACACATGTACAGTTAGCATGACGTCTCCTCCTTCTTGATCCAGCAAGGGGGAACGAGAGGTTGATGAAGATCCAGCAGCACGACGGCGTGGTGGTGGATGCGGCAGGAATCCCGGCAGGGCTTCGCCAAGCGTCTGCGGGAGGGAGAGGTGTAGCAAGGGGGAAGGGAGGCGCCAAGTGCAAGGGTGCGGCTGCCCTCCCTCCCCCCTCTTTATATAGAGACCCTTTGGGGGGCGCCGGCCCTAGGAGATTGAATCTCCAACGGGGGGGCTAGGGGGGTGCCTTGCCCCCCAAGGCAAGTGGAGGCGCCCCCTCCCCTAGGGTTCCCAACCCTAGGCACAGGGGGGCCCAAGGGGGGGTGCACCAGCCCACCAGGGGTTCGTTCCCCTCCCACTCCAGCCCATGGGGCCCTCCGGGATGGGTGGCCCCACCCGGTGGACCCCCGGGACCCTTCCGGTGGTCCCGGTACAATACCGGTGACCCCCGAAACTTTCCCAATGGCCGAAACTCGACTTCCCATATATAATTCTTTACCTCCGGACCATTCCGGAACTCCTCATGATGTCCGGAACTCTGAACAACTTTCGATTTGCTGCATACTAATATCTCTACAACCCTAGCATCACCGAACCTTAAGTGTGTAAACCCTACGGGTTCGGGAGACACGTAGACATGACCGAGACGGCTCTCCGGTCAATAACCAACAGTGGGATCTGGATACCCATGTTGGCTCCTACATGCTCCTCGATGATCTCATCGGATGAACCATGATGTCGAGGATTCAAGCAACCCCGTATACAATTCCCTTTGTCAATCGGTATGTTACTTGCCCGAGGTTCGATCGTTGGTATCCCAATACCTCGTTCAATCTCGTTACTGGCAAGTCACTTTTCTCGTACCGTAATGCATGATCCCGTGACCAGACACTTGGTCACTTTGAGCTCATTATGATGATGCATTACTGAGTGGGCCCAGAGATACCTCTCCGTCATACGGAGTGACAAATCCCAGTCTCAATCCGTGTCAACTCAACAGACACTTTCAGAGATACCCGTAGTATACCTTTATAGTCACCTAGTTACGTTGTGACGTTTGGTACACCCAAAGCACTCCTACGGTATCCGGGAGTTACACGATCTCATGGTCTAAGGAAAAGATACTTGACATTGGAAAAGCTCTAGCAAACGAACTACACGATCTTGTGCTATGCTTAGGATTGTGTCTTGTCCATCACATCATTCTCCTAATGATGTGATCCCGTTATCAATGACATCCAATGTCCATAGTCAGGAAACCATGACTATCTGTTGATCAACGGGCTAGTCAACTAGAGGCTCACTAGGGACATATTGTGGTCTATGTATTCACACATGTATTAGGATTTCCGGATAACACAATTATAGCATGAATAAAAGACAATTATAATGAACAAGGAAATATAATAATAATCCTTTTATTATTGCCTCTAGGGCATATTTCCAACAGGCTGTTCGATACTACTACGCCTTGCGTGGTATCAAGAAGACCAAGACGGAGTGCCGCGAGAAGTTCGTGAGTAAGGAGCAGTACATGAAGGTAATTCTTAAGGCCTTGTACTTACTTCCTTCATTTAGTAATTCGTAGCCATAGCGCTCAAGTTTCTGTTTACTAACTTAGGTGCCTCCGAGATGGTGTGCGGATCGGATGGATTGTTGGGAGGTGTTGGTCAATGAGTGGTGCTCAAAAGAATGGCTAGCCATCCACAACAAGGCCAAGGACAAACGTGCCCAAATGGAAGGTGTGCCACACCATCAAGGCAGCTCCAACTTATATCAGTTCGGGCGGAACTGGGTATCTGGTTTGCTTCATGATTCATGCAATTCATTCATCATGCTAGCTTGAGCCCTTTAATTACTAATTTACTTTGTTTCTCTCTTTCAGGCACGCCCTGTGGCATACCTCTGAAGGTACCAATGCTTGTCGTTGTGTTAATGGATCAAATACGTAGTAGACATTGTCAGATCAAAGTACCCGCCTTGGATGAGTTGGTATCAAAGAAAGACAGTTCTCAAATGGATTTGCTGGTCTACGGGACATCACCGAGCTGAATGTGTGCTGAATGCGGAGGTGCCATACGTTCGGTATTGAGGATCGGTCGATCGTGAAGACGTACGACCACATCAACCGCATTGTCATAACTCTTCCGCTTTCGGTCTACGAGGGTATGTAGACAACACTCTCCGCTCTCGTTGCTATACATCACCATGATCTTGTGTGTGCGTAGGAATTTTTTTGAAATTACTACGTTCCCCAACAGCAGTTGCTAACATGATTCAGACAGACTTTAAGCATCGATATGAGTGAGAAAATCTCATCGTAGTCAACACCTTGAACTTGTCGAAAACTTTTTTCGACAATTCGAGCTTTGTAGATAGTAACACTACTATCAAACGTCCGTCTTCCTCTTGAAGATCCATTTATTCTCAATGGCTTGCCGATCATCGGGCAAGTCCACCAAAGTCCACACTTTGTTCTCATACATGGATCCTATCTCAGATTTCATGGTCTCAAGCCATTTTGTGGAATCTGTGGTCATCATCGCTTCCTCATAGTTCGTAGGCTTTTCATGGTCTAGTAACATGACTTCCAAAACTATTTACCGTACCAATCTGGTGCGGAACGTACTCTGATTGACCAACGAGGTTTGGTAGTAACTTGATCTGAAGTTCCATGATCATTATCATTAGCTTCCTCACTAATTGGTGTAGCAATCACTGGAACTAATTTCTCTGATGAACTACTTTCCAATTCGGGAGCAGGTACAATTACCTCATCAAGTTCTACTTTCCTCCCACTCACTTCTTTTGAGAGAAACTCCTTCCCTAGAAAGGATCCATTCTTAGCAACAAATATCTTAACTTCAGATTTGTGATAGAAGTTGTACCCAACAGTTACTTTTGGGTATCCTATGAAGATGCACTTCTCCGATTTGGGTTCGGCTTATCAGATTGAAGCCTTTTCACATAAGCATCGCAGCCCCAAACTTTAAGAAACGACAGCTTAGGTTTCTTGCCAAACCACACTTCATACGGTGTCGTCTCAACAGATTTAGATGGTGCCCTATTTAATGTGAATGCAGCTATCTCTAATGCATAACCCCAAAACAATAGTGGTAAATCGGTAAGAGACATCATAGATCGCACCATATCTAATAAAGTACGGTTATGGCATTCAGACACACCATTACGATGTGGTGTTCCAGGTAGCGTGAGTTGCGAAACAATTCCACTTTGTTTCAAATGAAGACCAAACTCATAACTCAAATATTTGTCTCCGCGATCAGATCGTAGAAACTTTATTTTCTTGTTACGATGACTTTCCACTTCACTCGAAATTCTTTGAACTTTTCAAATGTTTCAGACTTTTATCAAGTAGATATACCCACATCTGCTCAAATCATCTGTGAAGGTCAGAAAATAATGATACCTACCACGAACCTCAACACTCATCGGACCGTATACATCAGTATGTATTATTTCCAATAAGTCAGTTGCTCGCTCCATTGTTCCGGAGAACGGAGTCTTAGTCATCTTTCCAATGAGACATGGTTCGCAAGAATCAAGTGATTCCAAAAGCCCATCAGCATGGAGTTTCTTCATGCGCTTTACACCAATATGACCTAAACGGCAGTGCCACAAATAAGTTGCACTATCATTATTAACTTTGCATCTTTTGGCATCAATATTATGAATATGTGTATCACTATGATCGAGATTCAATAAACCATTTATATTGAGTGTATGACCATAGAATGTTTTATTCATGTAAATAGAACAACAATTATTCTTTGACTTAAATGAATAACCGTATTGCAATAAACATGATCCAATCATATTCATGTCAACGCAAACACCAAATAACATTTATTTTAAGTTCAACACTAATCCCGAAAGTATAGGGAGTGTGTGATGGTGATATTATCAACCTTGGAATCACTTCCAACACACATCACCACCTCGCGCGCCCTTAACTAGTCTCTGTTTATTTTGCAACTCCCGTTTCGAGTTACTACTCTTAGCAACTGAACCTGTATCAAATACCGAGGGTTTTCTATAAACACTAGTAAAGTACACATCAATAACATGTATATCCAATATACCTTTGTTCACTTTGCCATCCTTCTTATCCACCAAGTATCTAGGGCAGTTCCACTTCCAGTGACCATTTTCTTTGAAGTAGAAGCACTCAGTTTCAGGCTTGGGTCTAGCTTTGGGTTTCTTCATGGGAGTGGCAACTTACTTGTCATTCCTTTTGAGGTTTCCCTTTCTTTCCCTTGCCCTTTATCTTGAAACTAGTGGTATTGTAAACCATCAACACTTGATGTTTTTTTCTTGATTTCAACCTTTGCCGATTTCAGCATTGTGAAGAGCTTGGGAACCGTTTCCGATATCCCTTGCATATTATAGTTCATCATGAAGTTCTAGTAACTTAGTGATAGTGACTAGAGAACTCTGTCAATCACTATCTTATCTGGAAGATTAACTCCCACTTGATTCAAGTGATTGTAGTACTCAGACATTCTGAGCACATGCTCACTGGTTGAGCTATCCTCCTCCATCTTGTAGGCCAAATACTTGTAAGAGGTCTCATACCTCTCGACTCGGGCATGAGTCTAAAATACCAATTTCAGCTCTTGGAACATCTCATATGCTCCATGTCGTTCAAAACATTTTGAAGTCCCGGTTCTAAGCCGTAAAGCATGGTGCACTAAACTATCAAGTAGTCATCATACCGAGCTTGTCAAATGTTCATAACGTTTGTATCTGCTCCTGCAATAGTTCTGTCACCTAGCGGTGCATCAAGGACATAATTCTTCTGTGCAGCAATGAGGATAATCCTCCGATCCCGGACCAAGTCTGCATCATTGCTACTATCATATTTCAACTTATTTTTCTCTAGGAGCATATCAAGAATAAACAGTGAGCTACATCGCAGGCTATAGATCTACAACATAGATATGCAAATCAGGGTAAAAAAACATAGGTATGAAAATACTATCAGGACAAAGTTCATGATAAATTAAGTTCAATTAATCATATTACTTAAGAACTCACACTTAGATAGAAATCCCTCTAGTCATCTAAATGATCATGTGATCCCTATCAACTAAACCATGTCCGATCATCACGTGAGATGGAGTAGTTTTCAATGGTGAACATCACTATGTTGATCATATCTACTATATGATTCATGTTCGACCTTTCGGTCTCAGTGTTCTAAGGCCGTATCTGCATATGCTAGGCTCGTCAAGTTTAACCTGAGTATTCTGCGTGTGCAAAACTGGCTTGCACCCATTGTATGTGAACGTAGAGCTTATCACACCCGATCATCACGTGGTGTATCAGCACGAGGAACTGTCGCAACGGTGCATACTCAGGGAGAACACTTATACCTTGAAATTTTAGTAAGGGGTCATCTTATAAAGCTATTGTCGTATTGAGCAAAATAAGATGCATAAAAGATAAACATCACATGCAATCAAAATATGTGACATGATATGACCATCATCATCTTGGGCCTTTAATCTCCATCTCCAAAGTACCATTATGATGTCCATCTCCAAAGTACCATTATGATCTCCATCTCCAAAGTACCATTATGATCTCCATCTCCAAAGTACCATTATGATCTCCATCGTCACCAGCATGACACCATGATCTCCATCATCTTGATCTTTATCAATGTGTCGTCACATGGTCGTCTTGTCAACTATTGCTTTTGCAACTATTGCTATCGCATAGCGATAAAGTAAAGCAATTATATGGCGCTTGCATCTTATGCAATAAAGAGACAACCATAAGGCTCCTGCAAGTTGTCGATAACTTTAACAAAACATGATCATCTCATACAACAAATTATATCACATCATGTCTTGACCATATCATATCACAACATGCCCTGCAAAAACAAGTTACACGTCCTTTGCTTTGTTGTTGCAAGTTTTAGGTGGCTGCTACGGGCTTCTAGCAAGAACCGTTCTTACCTACGCATCAAAACCACAACGATCTTCCATCAAGTGTGTTGTTTTAACCTTCAACAAGGATCGGGCGTAGCCAAACTTGATTGAACTAAAGTTGGAGAAACAGACACCCACTAGCCACCTGTGTGCGAAGCACGTCGGTAGAACCAGTCTCATGAACGCGGTCATGTAATGTCGGTCTGGGCCGCTTCACCCAACAATACCACCAAATCAAAGTATGGCATGCAGGTAAGCAGTATGACTATTATCGCCCACAACTCTTTGTGTTCTACTCATGCACATAACATCTACACGTAGACCTGGCTCGGATGCCACTGTTGGGGAACGCAGTAATTTCAAAAAAAATCCTATAATCACGCAAGATCTATCTAGGTGATGCATAGCAATGAGCGGGGAGAGTGTGTCCACGTACCCTTGTAGACCGAAAGCGGAAGCTTTTAGTAACACAGTTGATGTAGTCGAACGTCTTCGCGATCCAACTGATCTAAGTCCGAACGTACGGCACCTCCGCGTTTAGCACACACTCATCTCGATGACGTCCCTCATACTATTGATCTAGTTGAGGCCAAGGGAGAGTTCCATCAGCATGACGGCATGGCAACGGTGATGATGACGTTATCGGCGCATGGCTTCGCCTAAGCACGACGACGATATGACCGAGGTGTGTAACTGTGGAGGGGGGCACCACACAATGCTAAAAGATCAACTTGTGTGTCTTGGGGTGCCCCTTGTCCACGTATATAAATGAGGGAGGAGGAGGAGGCCGGCCTAGGAGGGGCGCGCCTATAGGGGGAGTCCAACTAGGATTCCCAATCCTAGTTGGAGTCTCCTTCCTTTTCCAAGAGGGGAGAGAGGGAAGGAGTAGGAGAGGGAGAAGGAAAGAGAGGGGGGCGCCGCCCCCACCCTAGTACAATTCGGACTTGCCATGGGGGGCGCACGGCCACCCCTTGAGGCCCTTCTCCCCTTTCCTGTAATGCCAATTAAGGCCCACTACTTGCCCCGATGAATTCCCGTAACTCTTCGGTACTCCGAAAAATACCCTAACCACTCGGAACCTTTCTGCTGTCCAATATAGCCTTCCAATATATCAATCTTTATGTCGACCATTTCGAGACTCCTCGTCATGTCCGTGATCTCATCCGGGACTCTAAACAAACTTCGGTCATCAAATCACATAACTCATAATACAAATCGTCATCGAACGTTAAGCGTGTGGACCCTACAGGTTCGAGAACTATGTAGACATGACCGAGACTCATCTCCGGTCAATAACCAATAGCGGAACCTGGATGCTCATATTGTCTCCTACATATTCTACGAAGATCTTTATCGGTCAAACCGCATAACAACATACGTTGTTCCCTTTGTCATCGGTATGTTACTTGCCCGAGATTCGATCGTAGGTATCCTCATACCTAGTTCAATCTCGTTACCAGCAAGTCTCTTTACTCGTTCCGTAATGCATCATTCCGTAACTAACTCATTAGTCACATTGCTTGCAAGGTTTATAGTGATGTGCATTACCCAGAGGGCCCAGAGATACCTCTCCGATACACGGAGTTAAAAATCCTAATCTTGATCTATGCCAACTCAACAAACACCATCGGAGACACCTTTAGAGCATCTTTATAATCACCCAGTTACGTTGTGACGTTTGATAGCACACTAAGTGCTCCTTCGGTATTCGAGGGTTTCATAATCTCATAGTCAGAGGAACATGTATAAGTCATGATGAAAGCAATAGCAATAAACTAAACGATCATAATGCTAAGCTAACGGATGGGCCTTCTCCATCACATCATTCTCTAATGATGTGATCCTGTTCATCAAATGACAACTCATGTCTATGGCTAGGAAACTTAACCATCTTTGATTAATGAGCTAGTCAAGTAGAGGCATACTAGGGACACTCTGTTTGTCTATGTATTCACACATGTACTAAGTTTCCAGTTAATATAATTATAGCATGAATGATAAAAATTTATCATGATATAAGGAAATATAAATAACAACTTTATTATTGCTTCTAGGGCATATCACATTATTCAGTGTTAATTATGCTTAATGCTTTCTTATGAGATTATTCGTTTCTTGGTTGGTCGCTTCTCAATCTTTTTGCTAGCCTTCACTTTGCACCAAGTATGACCTCTACTTGTGCATCCAAAATCCTTTAAACTAGTTTTGCCACATGATTCCACTATATCTACCTACATGCGGTATTCATTTTGCCATTCTAAGAAAATTTTCATGTGCCATCTCTAAGTTTCAAAATAAACTACTCTTTTGTGTGTTTGTTTTGCTCGCGGAATGGTAACGGGTGGCTAATATTTTCCATGCTGGATGTGTTATTCTCACGATGAGTGTTTATTCACTTTTCATTGCACGAGAGTAAGGCAAAGGTTTTAAGGATGCCCAGTCCCGAAATGCAAAAATGAATTTACTTTATGTTGTGAAATAATAAATTCCTTGGAAAGTGTTGGTATGGAGGGGACCCATGGATATGGCTAGCCATGGAAAGTGAAAGATTGGTGGAAAAAGGAATAAACTTTATTTTCTGTTTGGGAACCGCCTATGACATATCTAGCATGGAATGTGTTCGTAGTTCTACCTCGTTTTCGTTGGTGGGATGGATACACCTCCCAAAATGTTTTTATCTCAAATTTTTTGCTTTGAGCTCTGGCACCTCTACAAATCCCTACTTCCCTCTACGAAGGGCCGTTCTTTTACTTTATGCAATTTTTATTTTGAATTTGAGTCTCCATCTTCTCTTACAAAAGCATCAACTAGGTGGCAATATGATCGTGCTCAAGTATTAGGTGTAGTAAATACTCAAGTGTGTTTCATGAATGGATCAATGTTTGAGCATGATGGGCTAGGGATAACTTGTTTTAGCATTGATATTTTGAAAGACGTGGTTGCTTGTTGATATGCTTGAGTATCTAAATTATTATGTCAAAACTAGACTATTGCTTTGAATCACATAAAAGTACAAATGTCCATGCTATAAAGAAAAGAATATGATATGACTTGATGAACAGCACTCCACATCAAAAATTCTGTTTTTATCACTTACCTACTGGAGGACGAGTAGGAGTTAAGCTCGGGGATGCTGATATGTCCAACGTGTCTATAATTTTTGATTGTTCCATGTTGTTTTATTATCAATCTTGGATGTTTTATAATCATTTTATATCATTTTTTGGTACTAACCTATTGACATAGTGCCAAGTGCCAGTTGCTGTTTTTTCCATGTTTTTTACATCGTAGGAAATCAATATCAGACGGAGTCAAAATGCCACGAAACTCCACGATGATTTTTAAGGGCCGGAAGGAAGCAGATGGGCCCTGGTTGCACCTGGGGGGAGTCTCGAGGAGGGGACAACCCACCAGGGCGCGCCAGGAGGCCCTGGCACACCCTGGTGGATTTTTCCCACCTCGGGTGACCCTAGGACTGCCTCTTTGCTCTATAAATACCCCAAAAATACCAGAACCCTAGAAGCGTCGACAAATTATTCATCTAGTTGCCGCAGAGTCCAGAACCACCAGATCCAATCTAAACACCATCACGGAGGGGTTCACCACTTCCAGTGGTGCCTCTCCGATGATGCGTGAGTAGTTCTTTGTAGACCTTCGGGTCCGTAGTTAGTAGCTAGATAGCTCTCTCTCTCTCTCTCTCTCTCTCTCTCTCTCTCTCTCTCTTGCTGATTCTCAATACAATGATCTCTTGGAGATCCATATGATGTAACTCTTTTTGCGGTGTGTTTGTTGGGATCTGATGAACTTCGAGTTTATGATCAATTATATCTTTTTATATCCATGAAAGTTATTTGAGTTTCTTTGATCTCTTATATGCATGATCTCTTATGGCCTCGTATTTCTTCTCTGATATTTGGGTTTTGTTTGGACAACTTGATCTATTTATCTTGCAATGGGAAGAGGTGCCTGGTAGTGGGTTTGATCTTACGGTGCTTGATCCCAGTGACAGAAAGGGAACCAACACGTATGTATCGTTGCTACTAAGGATAAAAGGATGGGATCCATATCTGTCGCAATAGATAAACGGATCTTGTCTACATCATGTCATCATTCTTATTGCATTACTCCGTTTTTCCATGAACTTAATACAGTAAATGCATGCTGGATAGCGGTCGATGTGTGGAGTAATAGTAGTAGATGCAGGCAGGAGTCAGTCTACTAATCTTGGACGTGATGCCTATGTAATGATCATTGCCTGGATATCATCATAATTATTTGAAGTTCTATCAATTGCCCAACAGTAATTTGTTTACCCACCGTTTGCTATTTTCTTGAGAGAAGCCACTAGTGAAACCTACGACCCCCGGGTCTTCTTTCTCATATATTTGCCTTGCAATCTACCTTTCCTTTCCGTTTTTATTTAGATCTATTAAACCAAAAATACAAAAATACCTTGCTGTGTTTTATCTCTATTTATTTTATTTGGCGTTCGATCTATCAATCTACTATAATTTACCTCACGTTTGTTTGCCTATCTTGAGGCGCCGTACCCCGGAAGGGATTGACAACCCCTTTAACATGTCTGGTTGCGAGGTGTTGTTGTTTGTGTGCAGGTGCTATTTACATTGTGTTGCTTGGTTCTGCTACTGGTTTGATAACCTTGGTTTCATCACTGAGGGAAATACCTACTGTCGCTGTGCTACATCATCCCTTCCTCTTGGGGGAAATACCGACGTAGTAGCAGCAACCATCAGGGTCTCGCTCCTGCAATATGCGGATGATACCATAATAATGGTGGAGGGCTCGGCGTTAGACATCGCCAACCTGAAGTTCCTCCTCCTGTGCTTCCAACAGATGTCGGGGCTCACAATCAACTTCGATAAGAGCGAAGTGATGATTCTTGGGTACCCCTGGAGGAGGCCCAGGCTATAGCTGACCGATTGAATTGTCGGCTGGGTACTTTCCCTACGACCTATTTAGGGATACCCATTAGTGACTCGCGCCTCACCATTGCTGACCTTCGCCCGATGATGACCCAGATGCAGCCCTGGGTAGAGCCCTGGAAAGGGCGGTGGCTTTTGAAGTCCGCCCACATGATCCTCGTCAACTCCTCGCTTGCCAGCCTACTTTGGTTCCTCATGAGCTTCTATAGCTTCCATGAGACGGTCCATCAGGAGATCGCCAAGTACCAATCTAGGTTTTTCTGGGCAGGCGAGGGAGATAAGTAGAAATATCATATGGTGAGGGGCCCGACATTTGCAAACCCAATGACCAGGGAGGCCTTGGGATCTTGTCCTCTCGGCGCATGAACATCGCTCTCCTGACCCAATGGCTCTGGCGCATTGCCAATGGGGAAGGAGGCCTTCGGATTACCATCATCCGGAACAAGTACCTTTGGGTCCAGCCACTCGCGCTCTGCCAGCGGTCCGATGGCTCCCAATTCTGGCAGGCCGTGATCCAGCTGCTACTCGTCCTCCACATTAGCACGTCCATCTCGGTTGGCTCCGGATCCTCAACCATGTTCTAGTTTGATCGTTGGATCAGCGACTTACCCCTGGCCATGCGATTCCCTGAGCTATTCGCCATGCGGTTGACCCTCGGGTCTCTGTCGAGACGGCCCTTATTGACTTAGGGTGCCTCGCCTTCCATCGCCCCTTTGGACCCCCTGAGGTGGCCGCTTGGGATGCGCTTCTCCAGGACATCACCCTTCTCCCGATGGATGTCGAGGGCTCCACTGACTGCATCTCGTGGCAACTAGAGCCCTCCGGCCACTTCTCCACTAAGTCCCTTTACTCGGCCATCGCCCCCTCGTCGGCCCCCGAGACCTTTAGCCTGATCTGGGACATCTGCCTACCTCTGAAGATCAAGATCTTCTTATGGCAGTGGCTCCGGGGATGCCTCCCTTCTGGGGTTGAGGTCCTCAAGCGTAATGGTCCAGGAGATGGGATTTGCCCCCTGTGCAGCACAGTGGAGGATGCTAACCACATCTTTTTCTCTTGCTCCACAGCCCAGTTCTTGTGGTCTTGTTTTCACGAGACGGTCGGTGGACAGTGGTGCAACACCAACTTCCCCGACTTGCATGCTGAAATCCACGCCTCCCCCCCCCCCCTCGCTACCGCCATATTAGATGGTTGTGCATTGCGGTCCTTACCTGGATGCTTTTGACCATTCACAACAAGCTTGTTATTCAGAAAGTTCCTCTTCGACGTGCGACTGGCGCGATCTTCAAAATTTATGGTTACTTGCAGCTTTGGCGGCCGCTTAGCCGCTCCCAGGAGCGGGAAATCATCAACACCCTCCTCGCCGACCTTCGATCGATGGCCTTCCGCTTGGCGCCTCCGCTGCCACGCCCTCCTCCGGAGCCCGATTAGTCACGCTATTCGGGCTGCTGTGTGTGAGAGTGTTCTCTTGTTTTCAGGGCTTGTTGTGTTGTGCCCTCAGCATTAACCCTCTTGATACCTCTGTGTTTGTGTGTGTGTGTGTGTGTGTGTGTGAACCTTGTTGGGTGTTTGGCTTGGGTGGTTTGCTTTATAATATAAAGCAGAGCGAAAGCCTTTTTCGGTAAGCTTCCGAAGGCAAAAAATTAAACTAGAGCATTGTTGGGATATGCTCAAAGAGTGCGACAAGTGGAAGTTGATTGACAAAAAATCCCCATCGAAGAGAGGTTCACTTACGAACATGGATGAAGAAGATGATGATGATGGCCCAAGAAACTTGAACAAGCCCGATGGTGACAAGAAGACAAAGGAGAAGATCAAGAGGAAACATGAAGCATCGAGCTTGCGGGACAAGATAGATGCCATGGTGCAATCAAATGAGTTGATGTTAGCGGAGACATTGGAGACAACGAAAGAGTTGGCCAAGAAGAAGGAACGAGAGAAGCAAGATAAGTGACAATTGCTCAAGGACGAGGGGTTGCGCAAGGCAGCCATTGAGGAGGCTCGCTTTCCTGGCCTCTTCTCCATCTCCGTCGACCCCGTGATTTCTGTTGAGAGGGCCCTTCTTGACTTAGGGCGCCTTGCTTTCCAGTGGGCCTTTGGTGTTGGGGAACGTTGCAGAAAATAAAAAAAATTCTACGCTTCACCAAGATCAATCTATGGAGTCATCTAGCAAAGAGAGAGAGAGGAGTGCATCTATATACCCTTGTAGATCGCGAGCGGAAGCGTTCAAGAGAATGGGGTTGAGGGAGTCGTACTCGTCGTGATCCAAATCACCAAAGATCCTACTGCCAAACGGACGACACCTCCGCGTTCAACACACGTACAGTTGGGGAAGACGTCTCCTCCTTCTTGATCCAGCAAGAGGGAAGGAGAGGTTGATGGAGATCCAGCAGCACGACAGCGTGGTGGTGGAAGTAGCGGGGAATCTCGGCAGGGCCTCGCCAAGCTCAGCGAGAGGGAGAGGTGTTGCGGGGGCAGAGGGAGGCGCCAAGGACTAGGGTGTGCAGACCTCCCTCCCCCCTCTTTATATAGGGGCCCTGGGGGGCGCCGGCCCCTAGATATCCCATCTCATGGGGGGGGCGGAGGCCAAGGGGGAAACTCGCCCCCCAAGCCAAGTGGGGCGCCCCCCCACCCCTAGGTTTTCCAACCCTAGGCGCAGGGGAGGCCCAAGGGGGGTGCACCAGCCCACCAGGGGCTGGTTCCCCTCCCACTTCATCCCATGTGGCCCTCCGGGATAGGTGGCACCACCCGGTTGACCCCTGGGACCCTTCCGATGGTCCCCGTAAAATACCGGTGACCCCCGAAACTTTCCCGGTGGCCGAAACTGGACTTCCTATATATAAATATTCACCTCCGGACCATTCCGGAACTCCTCGTGATGTCCGGGATCTCATCCGGGACTCCGAACAACTTTCGGGTTACCGCATACTAATATCTCTACAACCCTAGCGTCACCGAACCTTAAGTGTGTAGACCCTATGGGTTCGGGAGACACGCAGACATGACCGTGACGACTCTCCCGTCAATAACCAATAGCTGGATCTGGATACCCATGTTGGCTCCCACATGTTCCATGATGATCTCATCGAATGAACCATGATGTCTAGGATTCAAGTAATCCCGTATACAATTCCCTTTGTCAATCGGTACGTTACTTGCCCGAGATTTGATCGTCGGTATCCCAATACCTTGTTCAATCTCGTTACCGGCAAGTCACTTTACTCGTACCATAATGCATGATCCCGTGACCAACCACTTAGTCACTTGGAGCTCATTATAATGATACATTACCGAGTGGGCCCAGAGATACCTCTCCCTCATACGGAGTGACAAATCCCAGTCTCGATCCGTGTCAACCCAACAGACACTTTCGGAGATACCTGTTGTATACCTTTATAGCCACCCAGTTACATTGTGACGTTTGGTACACCCAAAGCACTCTTACGGTATCCGGGAGTTACACGATCTCATGTTCTAAGGAAATGATACTTGACATTAGAAAAGCTCTAGCAAACGAACTACACGATCTTGTGCTATGCTTAGGATTGGGTCTTGTCCATCACATCATTCTCCCAATGATGTGATCCCGTTATTAGTGACATCCAATGTCCATGGTCAGGAAACTGTAACCATCTATTGATAAACGAGCTAGTCAACTAGAGGCTCACTAGGGACATGTTGTGGTCTATGTATTCACACATGTATTACGATTTCCGGATAACACAATTATAGCATGAACAATAGACAATTATCATGAACAAGGAAATATAATAATAACCATTTTATTATTGCCTCTAGGGCATATTTCCATCAGTCTCCCACTTGCACTAGAGTCAATAATCTAGTTACATTGTGATGAATCGAACACCCATAGAGTTCTGGTGTTGATCATGTTTTGCTCGTGGAACAGGTTTAGTCAACGGATCTGCGACATTCAGATCTGTGTGCACTTTACAAATATGTATGTCTCCATCTTGAACATTTTCACGAATGGAGTTGAAGCGACGCTTGATGTGTCTGGTCTTCTTGTGAAACCTGGGCTCCTTGGCAAGGGCAATGGCTCCAGTGTTATTACAGAAGAGAGTTATCGGCCCCGACGCATTGGGAATAACTCCTAGGTCGGTGATGAATTCCTTCATCCATATTGCTTCATGCGCTGCCTCCGAGGCTGCCATGTACTCCGCTTCACATGTAGATCCCGCCACGACGCTTTGCTTGCAACTGCACCAACTTACTGCCCCACCATTCAAAATATACATGTATCCGGTTTGTGACTTCGCATCCAGATCTGTGTCGAAGCTAGCGTCGACGTAACCCTTTACGACGAGCTCTTCGTCACCTCCATAAACGAGAAACAAATCCTTAGTCCTTTTCAGGTACTTCAGGATATTCTTGACCGCTGTCCAGTGTTCCATGCCGGGAGTACTTTGGTACCTTCCTACCAAACTTACGGCAAGGTTTACATCAGGTCTGGTACACAGCATGGCATGCATAATAGACCCTATAGCCGAGGCATAGGGGATGACACTCTACTTTTCTCTATCTTCTGCCGTGGTCGGGCACTGAGCCGAGCTCAATTTCACACCTTGCAACACAGGCAAGAACCCCTTCTTGGACTGATCCATATTGAACTTCTTCAATATCTTATCAAGGTATGTGCTTTGTGAAAGACCTATGAGGCGTCTCGATCTATCCCTATAGATCTTGATGCCTAATATGTAAGCAGCTTCTCCAAGGTCCTTCATTGAAAAACACTTATTCAAGTAGGCCTTAATGATGTCCAAAAGTTCTATATCATTTCCCATCAAAAGTAAGTCATCTATATATAATATGAGAAATGCTACAGAGCTCCCACTCACTTTCTTGTAAATGCAGTCTTCTCCATAAGTCTGCATAAACCCAAACGCTTTGATCATTTCATGAAAGCGAATGTTCCAACTCCGAGATGCTTGCACCAGCCCATAGATGGAGCGCTGGAGCTTGCATACCTTGTTAGCATTCTTAGGATCGACAAAACCTTCCGGCTGCATCATATACAGTTCTTCCTTAAGATAGCCGTTAAGGAATGCCGTTTTGACGTCCATTTGCCATATCTCATAATCATAGTATGCGGCAATTGCTAACATGATTCAGACGGACTTCAGCTTCGCTACGGTAGAGAAAGTCTCATCGTAGTCAACCCCTTGAACTTGTCGATAACCCTTAGCGACAAGTCGAGCCTTATAGATGGTAACATTACCATCCACGTCCGTCTTCTTCTTAAAGATCCATTTATTTTCTATCGCTCGCCGATCATCGGGCAAGTCTGTCAAAGTCCATACTTTGTTTTCATACATGGATCCTATCTCGGATTGCAAGGCTTCAAGCCATTTGTTGGAATCTGGGCCCGCCATCGCTTCTTCATAGTTCGAAGGTTCACCGTTGTCTAACAACATGATTTCTAGGACAGGGTTGCCATACCATTCCGGTGTGGAACGTGTCCTTGTGGACCTATGAAGTTTAGTAGCAACTTGATCCGAAGTACCTTGATCATCGTCATTAACTTCCTCTCCAGTCGGTGCAGGCACCACAGGAACATCTTCCTGAGCTGCGGTACTTTCCGGTTCAAGAGGTAGTACTTCATCGAGTTCTACTTTCCTCCCACTTACTTCTCGAGAGAAACTCTTTCTCCAGAAAGGACCCATTCTTGGAAACAAAGATCTTGCCTTCGGATCTGAGGTAGAAGGTATACCCAATGGTTTTTTTAGGGTATCCTATAAAGAAGCATTTTTCCGACTTGGGTTCGAGCTTTTCAGGTTGAAGTTTCTTGACATAAGCATCGCATCCCCAAACTTTTAGAAACGACAGCTTAGGTTTCTTCCCAAACCATAATTCATACGGTGTCATCTAAACGGATTTAGACAGTGCCCTATTTAAAGGGAATGTAGCTGTCTCTAGAGCGTATCCCCAAAATGATAGTGGTAAATCGGTGTGACATCATAGATCGCACCATATCCAATAGATTGCGATTACGACGTTCGGACACACCGTTACACTGAGGTGTTCCAGGCGGCGTGAGTTGAGAAACGATTCCACATTTCCTTAAGTGCGTACCAAATTCGTGACTTAAATATTCTCCCCCAAGATCTGATCATAAGAATTTTATCTTTCGGTCATGTTGATTCTCTACCTCACTCTGAAATTCCTTGAACTTTTCGAAGGTCTCAGACTTGTGTTTCATCAAGTAGACATACCCATATCTACTCAAGTCGTCAGTGAGAGTGAGAACATAACGATAGCCTCCGCGAGCTTCAAGCTCATTGGACCGCACACATCAGTATGTATGATTTCCAATAAGTTGGTTGCTCGCTCCATTGTTCCGGAGAACGGAGTCTTGGTCATTTTGCCCATGAGGCATGGTTCGCATGTGTCAAATGATTCGTAATCAAGAGACTCCAAAAGTCCATCAGCATGGAGCTTCTTCATGCATTTGACACAAATGACCAAGGCGGCAGTACCACAAGTATGTGGGACTATCGTTATCAACTTTACATCTTTTGGTATTCACACTATGAATATGTGTAACATCACGTTCGAGATTCATTAAGAATAAACCATTGACCAGCGGGGCATGACCATAAAACATATCTCTCATATAAATAAAACAACCATTATTCTCGGATTTAAATGAGTAGCTATCTCGTATTAAACGAGATCCAGATACAATGTTCATGCTCAAAGCTGGCACTAAATAACAATTATTGATGTTTAAAACTAATCCCATAGGTAAATGTAGAGGTAGCATGCCGACGGCGATCACATCGACCTTGGAACCATTCCCGACGCGCATCGTCACCTCATCCTTCGCCAGTCTCTGCTTATTCCGTAGCTCCTGTTTTGAGTTACAAATATGAGCAACCGCACCGGTATCAAATACCCAGGAGCTACTACGAGCACTAGTAAGGTACACATCAATTACATGTATATCACATATACCTTTGGTGTTGCCGGCCTTCTTGTCCGCTAAGTACTTGGGGTAGTTCCGCTTCCAGTGTCCGCTTCCCTTACAATAAAAGCACTCAGTCTCAGGTTTGGGTCCATGCTTTGACTTCTTCCTAGCAACTGGCTTACCGGGCGAGGCAACTCCCTTGTCGTCCTTCTTGAAGTTCTTCTTACCCTTGCCAATCTTGAAACTAGTGGTTTTATTGACCATCAACACTTGATGTTCCTTTTTGATCTCCACCTCCGCTGATTTCAGCATTGAATATACCTCACGAATGGTTTTCACCATCCCCTGCATATTGAAGTTTATCACAAAGCTCTTGTAGCTAGGTGGGAGCGATTGGAGGATTCTGTCGACCACCGTGTCATCCGGGAGATTAACTCCCAGTTGAGATAAGCGGTTGTGCAACCCAGACATTTTGAGTATGTGCTCGCTGACAGAACCATTCTCCACCATCTTACAATTGTAGAACTTGTCGGAGACTTCATATCTCTCGACCCAGGCGTGAGCTTGGAAAACCATTTTCAGCTCTTGGAACATCTCATATGCTCCGTGCTACTCAAAACGCTTTTGGAGCGCCGGTTCTAAGCTGTAAAGCATGCCGCACTGAACCAACGAGTAATCATCACTACGCGACTGCCAGGCGTTCATAACGTCTTGAGTTGCTGGGAAAACGGGTGCTTCACCTAGCGGTGCATCTAGGACATATGCTTTCTTGGCAGCTATGAGGATGATCCTCAAGTTCTGGACCCAGTCCGTATAGTTGTTGCCATCGTCTTTCAGCTTGGTTTTCTCTAGGAACGCCTTGAAGTTGAGGGCAACATTAGCGTGGGCCATTTGATCTACAAGACATATTGCAAAAGTTTTAGACTAAGTTCATGATAATTAAGTTCATCTAATCAAATTATTAATGAACTCCCACTCAGATAGACATCCCTCTAATCATCTAAGTGATCCATGATCTGAGTCAACTAGGCCGTGTCCGATCATCACGTGAGACGGACTAGTCATCATCGGTGAACATCTTCATGTTGATCGTATCTTCTATACGACTCATGTTTGACCTTTCGGTCTATTGTGTTCCGAGGCCATGTTTGTACATGCTAGGCTCGTCAAGTCAACCTAAGTGTTTTGCATGTGTAAATCTGGCTTACACCCGTTGTATGTGGACGTTAGGATCTATCACACCCGATCATCACGTGGTGCTTCAAAACAATGAACTTTCGCAAGATTAATCCTAACTTAAGGATTGAAGTGTACCTTCGAAATGGATTTCGTGTCATAGGGATATTGAAAATGTGCAATTTACAGTACAACCTAGCTTGTGTTGACATCATGGGGTGCTTGGATCTTCTTCACTATTTTAAATAGCCCGCTATAGCTCTGCTATAGCACGCTATAGCATTTACAAAAGGTTTTGCGCTAAGAGACTTTGATCCAAACAAATGAACAAACATTTTAAATAGCGCGCTATAGCTCCACTATTGCACGCTATAGCATTTGGAAGAGGTCCGCCGCTAAGATGCTTAGCGCGTTATTTAAAACTATGATCTTCTTGAACTGAAGGTCCTGCTGCAACCACTTTATAAACATGGAATGGATGTAATAGGTGTCGGATGCTTTTTTGATGGATTCAATTTCATGGCCACCAGGGGGGAGTTTTTGCTGCGCGAAAGCACTTAGGTCTCCACTTGTAAAATCACCAGGCCTCGGGTTGGAGGCCCTCTTGTTGATACCTGGGAATCTTCTCGGAATGAACTTCTATCATCGCGAAGAGACGCCATTCCCCCCGTACCATGCCATTCAAGAGCAGTAGATACTACTGCTGGTGCTTTGTTGGGGCATGCTTATTTTGACACTTATTCGAGGGAAGCTAATACTACTGAGTGCGATGGAAATCGCCCATCGCAAAAAAAGCTTAACATATGGTCGTTAGACTCGTTACCCAAGCCATGTTTTTTCCGACCAGAATTCAGGGAGTACCATACTATGAAAGTGGCAGACCTTTGGTGTTGCTCGAGTTGTACCTGTGTTGTTCTTTTGCATAGCTGAGCTGTAATGATGTGTAACCACTAACCAGTAACGTAACGTGCTGAATTCATGCCGTCATTTGAGTGGATCGCTGAGGATTTGGGCTGCCCTGTCATGCCAAGGGCTGTGAGGGCGATCAGGCCAAGGATTCCTTCGGCTCGTGAGCCTTCAAATCATATTCTGCTGTCAAAGCAGAGGCGCTTTGGGCTTGTATGCCGGGCTCGGCAATGGTTAAAATTTCATACTTGAAGCCAGGTTGGGGCTTAGCTTCCTCTATTTCAGGTTGTTGTAAGTCTGGCTGAAAATTTTCGGTTCTGTCACTGACTAATTTCATACTTGTGTTCCTTGTCCAGGGTGTGGCTCTGAGCAGAGTTGGATGTGTTGCCGGGTAGGCCTTTTGGTTTGTTTGTTTCCTTTAACCTGGTTGAAACGGTTGTAGCAAACTAGGTATTTTCTTTGAAATGGAAATAGAGGAAACCCTTTGTATTAGGAAAAAAGGAAGACCCTTGGCTGATCCAGTGATCCTCTGCTTCTTGCTGCTCATGCCTTTCTCTGTCTGGTGCTTCTGTTTTCAGTTCAAGTTTATCTCTCGGTTAATCCCACCAAAATCAATTCATCGGTCAGAAACGGCAAGGCATTGTGGTATGGTTAATCTCAGTTCAAGTTTATCTCTCGGTTAACATTCAGCATGATGTGATGGACTCCATTTGTGACACTTACCGCTGCTTATAACGTACAGTACATGGGAGGAATTTGTTTCTTGAATAGAATCGATAGAAGAAAAGAAGAGGATATTTTCACTTGATATTGTTTGTTTTGAGGATACTCTTTTTTCTTGTGCGGGGGTTGTTTTGAGGATACTGAATGGTGCACCCCGTCTATGCTAGTTATACTTATACATAAATGATTGCCTGAATAATTACTTATGTTTTCTGTAGTAATATTGATGATGATGCGTTAGCTAATTTGCCTAATCCCGACACTTGCTCATGTCTTAGACTTCTCTCCACCTCTAGAACCAACACAATTTCCAAATCCACCACTCCTGGGCAATTAACCTCTGCCAGTTACACAGGAGTGTGTTTTGAACATTCTAAATCATGCAGGCCAAGCATTAGTTATTCTAGAACAAGCAACGATCACAAACACAACTTATTGCCGGTCACAGTTCATAGCATATCAAGCAACTTGATCATGATCGGCACATCTAGATGACACGACACCGTTTACCTCCTAAGTTAATTGGGCGCCGCGTGGTGTGATGATTCGGGTGGATCAACATCGTAGGCAAGGCGAGACAGAGCCGTGACGACGGTGCCGATGGGCGGTCTCGTGGCATGATCTTTGTGGATGCACACCGAAGCAACTTCGAGGGCCTCCTGCAAGTCCAAGGACGGATATCGCCCCTGCAGCGCCGGGTCTGCCATCCGGCGGAACTGGCTCCTGTCCTTCAGCATTGTTCGGGCCTGACCCAACAAGAAACATCAGTACACAGCATCACTCGGATCGTTCATGGCGAAACAAGAAGTAGCAAAATAGAATCCCAAAACCATGGCTAATTAATTTACCCATGTGACAAGGTGCCGATCCTCGACGTCCTGGGGGGAATCGGTGGCCCTCCGCCCGGTGATCATCTCCAGCAGCACGACGCCGAAGCCGTACACACTCGACCCCGGAAACAGCTTCCCGGTCATCACGGTCTCGGGGGCCATAGTACCCCATGTCCCGCCGGTGATAGCAGCCGGTGCAGACAGCTGGTCATGCTCCGCCAGTCCATATTGTGACAGCTTTGGGTGGTAGCCTTCTCCGAGCAAGATGTTCGAACTTTTGACGCATCGGTAGAGGACACCTTTGTCGTGCATATACTCCAACCCTCTGGCCACACCGGCAGCAATGTTCATCCTCGTGTTCCAGTCCAGCGGTGCTTTGCCTGGAGATGAACCTGATGGTCACAAGATGATCAGGTGGTTAACTAACACAACCTCAAACGAATCATGAACACAGTTATAAGCTTTGTAGCTAGATTGTTGGCATGCATATAAATAGCACACGTACGCACTTACTTACCGTGGAGGTGATCTTCTAGAGAACCAAATGGCATGTATTCGTGAACCAAGATCCGGTGATGGCCATCCGCACAAAAGCCAATAAGATTGACAATATTTGGGTGGCGCAGCCCGCTCATCATCAGCGCAAGGGCAAGAAACTCTCCATTATCTTGCTCCGATGATCCACTTGGATCAACTGCATGCTGCAGCTTTATAGCAACAACCTACAGATGCAGATGTTGATTGATCAATCATTTTTTCCCTCACATTGATCATGTTGTCAACTCGTCATGGTACGCACGTATATGAAACTAACAAGTAAAAGGAGAAGAATTGGATCGTCACCTGATTGATGCTCTTGAGGAAGCCTTTGTAAAGACCATCCTCCCGACCAACGATGCGGCAGGCATCGCTGAAGTTTCTTGTCGCCGCCGCGAGCTCCTCGAAGGAGAAAGTTCGTGCCACGGTGCCAGGGACGCTGCTGGTGTGTGGATTGGCTGGGGCAGAACGTGGGACCTCCTTCTTCCTGGCGCTCAAGCAGGGGAAACAGCTTGCCATTGTTCAGCTTGACACCGGCTTAGCTTCCTTTTGCCAGATCTGTGTGTCAACCAGAACAAGATTGTGCTGCATTTTCAATAGACATAAGAGCAAAACTATTTAGCTTCACAGCAGGTCAGTTGACATTGTACTACGGAAACATATGTCCCTGGAAGTTCAAATAGCAATGCTATGTTTACCGGAGTTTTGTTAGACTCGTCTCACGGGTTTAAGTTGAATTCACAGGGTGTTAAGAAATATCATGAATAATCTTATAGACTGTTCTGTTTATACTGAAATTTTGAAGTCACATGCATGTTTGAAACTTTGAATACATGTTTCCTCGTGTGCCTTGAATGACCAGAGGCTTGGCTAAAATATGTTATCATCCTCAAGATATGCACAGCGGTGTAGGTCTGGCACCTTTTTTGTGCTGCCACATTTTCATTTCTGAACTTGGCTCAAGTACGAGACTCTGAACAATTGAACATACATAGGTATACATAGATGTTGAAACTATCTTTTTTTTATGAACATGGTGATAACTGTCTCTGCCGACTGCATTCGTTTTTCTGTTACACTGATGAATGAGGAATTAACAACTATCTCTACCATTATATTATGTATGAGTTAGAGTTTGGGTGAGACAATATAGATCAATACGTGCTGCAACTACAAGAGATGCCACATGTATCTACCTCTGCATGCTCTAAGGCTAGGTCGTGAAGATAAGGTGGATAGCGCCTCAAATAATCAACAATAAACTTATGTATCATACTGTCACCGGTCATGAATCATATATGTTCATGAGTTAGTTCGTAACATGCACGGATCTGCCCGCCCAATGCCTAAGAACTAACACGAAGCATCAGAGAGATTAAAATCGATGATCTGTTTCCCAAATCGCCCCACGTGTAAGCAGCAGTGTAGATTCTTGAAACAATTAAACCAGAAAGAACAATTTAGACCATAACCAGGAGCTAATCAAGTGCATCAGTTCCATTTCCCACCTACAGTACCTGTCATCCCAATCCCTCTTTGTTTTTCAGATCTCCGCCACGCTCAGGTCTTGTCTTAAGACATCAAGACCAAGCCGATTTATTGTTACGTGCCGATTTATTGTTACGTACGCTGGATTGGGCGGATTCAGGCAGCGTGCTGAAGAAAAGGGAGAGTAGAGCGGGGAATTTTGGGGGTTTTGGGGACTTACGTGCGTGATGGGGCTTGGCCTTGGATCGGGGGGCGGCCTACTCGAACCGAACGTGGTTGGAGGAAGCCAGTGAGATCCAACCTCTCCGCCGGCCGGCTAGCTCCTCGCGCTCCTCGATCGGGTCCAGCAAGGATCGTGGATGGGTCCGCGTAGTCTCCCAGGAATTACACCCAGCGAGCCCGGATGAGCTTGGAATCATGGACTCATGGTTGACAGTGGCATGGTGATGGGTGTGCTTGGAATTGAGGTGGGGGATGAGAGGCCGGTGGCCGGTGCCAGGGGAGGGGACGACGGAGGGGAGAAAGGGAGAGGATGCGAGTCCGTGTGGGTGTGGCTCAGGCGATGGACGCACTCGGCAGCTGACACTCGCCGCACCAGCTAGCTGGGTAGCATAGGAGGAGGACTGTGGCTACTTGCTTCCTGGAGTAGCTTGCATGCCGAAAACGGAAAGTGAGACTGCTTGCCAGAAAGAAACGGACGTGTCACGGGCGGTAGGAATGGCCGTCAGTCAATCAAAGAGGTCAGGAGGGGTGGGTGGGGGTAAGCGCGTGTGTAACTTTGAAACTTTTTTTTTTTTGAGAGAAATGTAACTTCGAAACTTTAAACTTTGAAATGTGATTTTTCATTATTATTGTTTTTAAAAACCAAATGGCATTTATGTGTTTAACATACATCTTAAGAGTGCTCGAGAATTATATACCAATAGACAAATAATATATGAAACACATCGTAACGAGTTGGGAGACGTGTTCTGCCAGTGCAACAGCTTGGTCTGGAGGCAAGCATTCTGTCAGAAGATGCCCCCCTCCCCCCCCCCCCCGGTGTGGCCCCGTATTAGTTCAGGACCCACACTTCTTCTCATGTCTTTTTGTCCGTTTCCTATGGACATGCTCCGGACCTAGCTAGGACAGTTCCTAGTAGCCTAGGCCAACCATACAGGTAGGAGACACCTCTTCTAATTAGTGCTCACGATGATGACATGAACCGTGTAACGATGTGTAACAGGATGGTGATCGGGCGTGTCTTTTTGGCTGTGTTTGTTTGGGTTTTAGATAGCAGTTTCCGGTAGAAATAAGCTAAAGCTGTAACAAACAGCTAAAACGGGGCAGTTTCCGGTTGACAGTCCAAAACGGTTTCGGGCCTTTTTACGTGGTATAGGGCGAAGCGAGGCCAGTCGTGCTTCCACCAGGAAGCCGATTTCCCTCGGTCAAATTTTCACCGACGCCATTGACAGTTCAGCGCAATTACGAAAGGAATGCCACCGAGCCCTGTTTCAATCGATCCATTCATCTCGTCTCCCTCATCGCAAACCCACGCACGCTGGGAGACAGCCAGAGGGAGAGGAACCTAGGGTTCCGCCGCCGCCGCAAGAGCTGCCGCCGCAGCCTCCACTCGCCGTCGCCCGCCGCCGCCTCCTGCACTCGCCGTCACCCGCCGCCGCCGCCTCCACTCATCGTCTTCGCCGGTCCCCTTCACCGGCCAACGCCTGCACTCGCCTTCTCATCCACCGCCGGAGAACGACGCCCACTCCCTCGAGCAACGATGTCGTCGTTGATTGGGGTGAGATTTTCTTGGCAGAAATTTTTGTTCTTTGTGGATGCCCTGCTTGATTGATATGCTGCATATTGCTTGATGTGGATGCTCTGGTTGATTGAGGCTTCATACATGATGCTGATATATGATGCATAGTTATTGTTCATTGATGGGTAAATTAATATTTGAAGCTTGCTGTGGATGCTCTACTTGCTGGATGTACATGTAGGTGCTCTGCTTGGGTCAAATGGCTATGCTTGTTTCATGATGGACATATCTTTTTCTATTTGCTTGCTGGACATGCTTGTTTGCTATACATAGTTCTTCCTTGTGCTGTATTCTGTATAAATTATGGTGAAAATGAACTAGATGGAGAAGGCAACGAATAAGGCAACGAATAAGGCAGCGAAGAAAGCAGCGAAGAAGGTAGACAAGACAGACAAGGCAATTTGGGATGCATACCATACTAGGGTATTTTGCGAGTTGTGTGTGAGGGAAGTTCAAGCAGGCAATAGGCCAAGGGCATTCTTGAGTCCTAGAGGATATAAGAATTTGGGGGAGAGCTAGTTGCAGATAACTAAGAAAAGTTATGTGAGGATGCAATTCAAGAATAGATGGGAGAATCTCAAAACTATGTATTGTCAACGGAAACAACTGCAAATTGATGCATCTGGACTTGGATGGAATGCTAAGCTAGGAACCATTGATGCTGATACTGATTGGTGGAACACTCACCTAATAGTAAGTTCATGTTACTCATAGCATTTACATTGGGTTTATATTATTTTAATTATCCATTTAGCTGACCGTTTGTTCTTTTGCTATATTTCTGAAAAACCCGGAGCATGCAAAGTATAGGAATGGAGGACCACCTAACTTGGCTGAAATGGACCTCATGTTTGATGACCGTCATGACACCGGTGCCGAGTCAGCTATCCCCGGTGAGATGCCATTGGACAAGGAGGATGTTAGTGATGACACTGATAGTGCAGAGGATGATGATGAAGTCATCAAAGCAAAACCAAAGAAGCAGCGAAAAACCAAGTCATGTAAAGATGATTTTTCTGCTCAAGATGAGAAGAACCCATTTGTTCGGATGTACAAGAAGGCTAGTGATGCGATATGTGTAACGGCTGAAAGTATAAGAGAAGCATCTAGCTCCAGCATGGCCCGTCCTCCCCCTCCTCTGGTTGCTCCTCCCCCTCCTCCGGTTGGCCCTAGTATGAATGAGGCAATGGAGATGGTTCGTGAATGTGGAGTTGAGGAAGGAACTCCTCTCTTTTTCTCTTCAAGCATGCTATTTATGAAGGCTGAGTATCGGGAAATGTTTGCATCGGTTCAGACCAAGGAAGGAAGGTTTGATTGGCTCAAGAGAGCGCATGATCTTCGGCTTGGCGAAACGATTGAGGGCCTCCAAGCATCCACAAGAAAATGCCTAGACTTTCCAATGAGTTCATCTCGCTAGTTGACTCCAAATGGGTTCCCTGAATATGATGATACAACAATGGGGGAAGAAGCTGAGCTGGTAATGCGGGAAGAAGCTGAGCCGGCAATGCGGGAAGAAGCTGAAGAAGAGGCATCAGATGAGCCCGTTGATGATCTAGGTCGGGCCATTGCCGATGCAAAGAGAAACTGCGCAAGTGATTTGGAGAAGAAGAAGTTGCAGCGCATGTTAGAGGATCACAAAAAATTGTTGTACCCGAATTGCGTAGGTGACAAGAAAAAGCTGGGCACCACACTGGAATTGCTGCAATAGAAGGCAGAGAATGGTGTATCTGACAAGGGATTTGGAAAGTTGCTGGTAATGATAAAGGATATGCTTCCAAAGGACAACAAATTGCCCGAGAGTACGTACGAAGCAAAGAAGGTTGTCTGCCCTCTAGGGTTAGAGGTGCAGAAGATACATGCATGCCCTAATGATTGCATCCTCTACTGCGGTGAGTACGAGGATTTGAACGCTTGCCCGGTATGTGGTGCATTGCGCTATAAGATCAGCCGCGATGACCCTGGTGATGTCGAGGGCGAGCGCCCCAGGAAGAAGATTCCTGCCAAGGTGATGTGGTATTCTCCTATAATACCACGGTTGAAACGTTTGTTCCAAAACAAAGAGCATGCCAAGGCGATGCGATGGCACAGAGAAGACCGTAAGAAAGACGGAAAGTTGAGAGTACCCACTGACGGGTCGCAGTGGAGAAAAATCGAAAGAAAGTACGGGAAGGAGTTTGCAGATGACGCAAGGAGCATATGGTTTGGTCTAAGCGCAGATGGCATTCATCCTTTTGGGGAGCAGAGCAACAACCATAGCACCTGGCCTGTGACTCTATGTTTGTATAACCTTCCTCCTTGGTTGTGCATGAAGCGGAAGTTCATTATGATGCCAGTGCTCATCCAAGGCCCTAAGCAACCCGGCAACGACATTGATGTGTACCTAAGGCCATTAGTTGAAGAACTCTTACAACTGTGGAATGGAACAGGTGTACGTGCGTGGGATGAGCACATGGGGGAAGAATTTGACCTAAAGGCATTGTTGTTCGTGACCATCAATGATTGGCCTACTCTCAGTAACCTTTCAGGACAGACAAACAAGGGATACCGCGGATGCACGCACTATTTGGATGATACCGACAGTATATATTTGAATAGTTGTAAGAAGAATGTGTACCTGGGACATCGTCGATTTCTTCCGAGCAGGCATCCCGTAAGAAAGAAAGGCAAGCATTTCAAAGGTGAGGCGGATCACCGGACGAAGCCTCGCCACCGTACTGGTGCTAATGTACATGATATGGTCAAGGATTTGAAGGTGATATTTGGAAAGGGTCCTGGCGGACAACCTGTTCCGAAGGACACTGACGGACGCGCACCCATGTGGAAGAAAAAATCTATATTTTCAGACCTGCCATATTGGAAAGACCTAGAGGTCCGCTCCGCAATCGACGTGATGCACGTGACGAAGAATCTTTGCGTGACCCTACTTGGCTTCTTGGGCGTGTATGGGAAGACAAAAGATACACCTGAGGCACGGGAGGACCAGCAACGTATGCACGGAGAAGACGGCATACATCAGGGTCATGCAAGCTACGCTCTTACCAAAGAAGAGAAGGGAATCTTCTTTGAAAGCCTGCTCAATATTAAGGTACCTTCTGGCTTCTCGTCGAATATAAAGGGAATAATAAACATGGTAGAGAAAAAGATCCAGAACCTAAAGTCTCATGACTGCCACGTGATTATGATGCAACTGCTTCCGGTTGCATTGAGGGGGCTTCTACCGGAAAACGTTCGATTAGCCATTGTGAAGCTATGTTCATTTCTCAATGCAATCTCTCAGAAGGTAATTGATCCAGAAATCATACCAAGGTTAGAGAATGATTTGGTGCAATGTCTTGTCAGTTTCGAGTTGGTGTTCCCACCATCCTTCTTCAACATCATGACGCACGTCCTAGTTCACCTATGCGAAGAGATTAACATTTTGGGTCCTGTATTTCTACACAATATTTTCCCCTTTGAGAGGTTCATGGGAGTCTTAAAGAAATATGTTCATAACCGTGCTAGGCCAGAAGGAAGCATCTCCAAGGGCCATCAAAATGAGGAGGTCATTGAGTTTTGTATTGACTTTATTCCTGACCTTAAGCCGATTGGTGTTCCTGAATCGCGGCATAAGGGCAGACTGGATGGAAAAGACACGCTAGGAGGGGAACAAATAATATGTATGGACGAACATTCTCTCACTGAAGCACACTACACAGTTCTACAGAATTCCGCCTTGGTGGCTCCGTATATGGATGAACACAAGAATTTTCTACGCTCCAAACACCCGGAGCGGTCTGATGACTGGATTACACGTGAACAAACCAGGAGTTTTGCCAACTGGTTGCAGACACGTACCATGCATGACACCTCTATTGAAGATGACCTGTACTTGCTGTCCCAGTTACCATCTTCGAATATAATGACTTTCAAAGGGTACGAGATAAATGGTAATACATTTTACACGATCGCCCAAGATAAGAAGAGCACCAACCAAAACAGTGGTGTCCGCTTTGATGCAGAAACCAAGACGGGAAAGGAAACATATTATGGTTATATACAAGACATATGGGAACTTGACTATCGACGTGGTTTAAAGGTCCCTTTGTTTCGGTGCAAATGGGTCAATATGACATGAGGCAGGGTAACGGAAGACCCGCAGTACGGAATGACAACAGTGGATCTCAACAATCTTGCGTATGCAGACGAACCATTCGTCCTAGCCAATGATGTGGCACAGGTTTTCTATGTGAAGGACATGTCTACCAAGCCAAGAAAAAGAAAAGATAAGGAAGCGAATGCATCGTACGATGAGCCAAAGCGGCACATAGTTCTTTCTGGGAAGAGAAACATCGTGGGAGTGGATGACAAGACAGACAAGTCAGAAGATTATGAAAAGTTTGATGAAATTGCTCCATTCACAGTGAATATTGACCCGAGCATCCCGTTAAATGATGAAGATTTTCCATTGTTACGGCGCAAAGGGACACACGCGAAGAAAAAGTTTCATACCCAAAGATCTAGGATGTGATCGGCTTCACTATCATCACTTTCTTCTGTGTTTCACACCTAGAGGGGAATCTCTGTAATAGTTAGGGTAGTTATGTGTTTTGGCATTTGAAACGCGAAGAAATTTTATGTGCAAACAAATTCTTTCATGCCTTTACTGATTTTTAAAGTTAAGTTATTCACAAACTAGTGATTCACACTAATTTCAAATAATTCAAAATTTAAACTATTCAAATTTGAAAACTACGGGCACTAACAGAAAGTTTGAAATTTTTTGTACCTAAAGCAAAAATATTCACAAAGAAACTCTAAATACACAAAAAAACAACACAAAAATAAATAAAGCAAAAAAAATAAAATAAAGCCCGCCTACTAGGCCAGAGCGGCCTGCATACGACTAGAAACCCAACCTGTCGTTGGGCCAGGATGTAGGCCCGCAAAGGCTAAGTGGGACCATAGGGCAGCAAAGAACACGTAGGCCCAGTAAGCCTGCTTTGGAGAGGAGCTCGAGAGAGCGACCGCACGGGGGTTTATAAACCAGTGCGGTCGCCCCTCGGCTAGCGAGGTGGGACTAAACTTGCCGCACCGCACCTGAGCCAGCGCACCCCCTTTAGTACCGGGTCGTGGCACAAACCGGTACTAAAGGGGGGGCCTTTAGTACCGGTTTGTGTCACCACCCGGTAGTAAAGGGGGTCGCTTCCCGCCGCTTGGGCTGGCCAAAACAGGCCTTTAGTACCGGTTGGTGGCTCCAACCGGTACTAAAGGTGCCTTCTATATATACAACACTTCGAAAAATTTCATTCTCCCTCTGTTTCTTCCTCTGTTTCCCCATTGAAGCACCGCCCGCCCCGATCGATCGACGCCGTCACTGACCCCGTCGCCGTCGTCGCCCCCGTCCCCGTCGCCGCCCCCATCGCCGTCGCCGCCCCCGTCCCCGTCGCCGCCCTTGTCTCCGTCGCCGCCCCGGGCCCATCCCCGTCGCGCCGCCCCCGCGTCACGCCCCGGCCCGTCGCTGCCCCCGGCCGTCGCCTCGCCGTCGCCGTCGCCCCGCTGTGAGCTCTCCCCCTCTGACCCCTCTCCCTCGCCCCCAGCGGCCACCATGGGCGCCGCCCCTCCCCGAGCCCATACACACACACAAGCATGATGAACACACACACACACACACACGTATATATGTATGAATGCATGTATATATTAGTATATACGTATTTGGTATGTTTAATTAGTTTAGATTTTTTAGATTATTGTTTTTTCACTAGTATATATGTATGAATGCATGTTAGATGGATGTAATTAGTGTTTAATTAGTATGGAATTTTTTTATATAATGTTGTTTTTCTGTTTTTTAATGGATGTATAGAAGTTGTTTTTTCTGTTTTTAGTGTCAGATGCTTAATTAGTACTCCCTCCATTCCTTGATATAAGGTGTATAGATTTTTGAGAAAAAAATCCGAAATATAAGGTGTATTGCATTGCACCACTCGTCTGGATAATTTTTTTAGTGATTTGATTACATTTCCTTATGTTTGGCAAGCTCCTCTATTTTCTCGTGTCAATTAATCAGGTAAAATCTCGCCCAAAACTTGTGAAATTTTCCCTCAACATGCGTTCTTTAATTTCCGTGCCAAAAACTATACACCCTACATTTAGGAACGGAGGGAGTATGAAATAGCATATAGAATTTTGACATATGCAATGATAGCATAATTAGTGTTATATAGAAATGTTAGTTATCAAAATCCAATCATTAAAAAAATGTTACTTTTGCGGGCATATAGCTAGTATTTGTTCTCGACGATGCCCGGCCCGCATCCTCGCTGTCGACCCTTCCGCGACGACGTCCGGCTGACCCATGTCCGGGACTGGGCTCCGTCGGGCTGGCACTGGGAGGTGCTGCCTGGAGGGGCGCGCCGCTTGATGAGGAACCCGGCCCCGGGTCCCGTCGTCGACCCTGATCTCGTTTGGTGGCGTTCGCGTGGGCCAGTTTCGGCACAGAGGGAGCCGGCCCAACCGGAGGTGGTACGTCGCCGTGTCAGGGAGGAGGACGAGCACGTCCATCGCTACAT
The DNA here is from genome assembly GCF_018294505.1 of Triticum aestivum. Classification (NCBI taxonomy): domain Eukaryota; kingdom Viridiplantae; phylum Streptophyta; class Magnoliopsida; order Poales; family Poaceae; genus Triticum; species Triticum aestivum. The sequence continues at coordinate 629,652,423 of NC_057813.1, forward strand.
GGTTGCGTTAGAGGGCGGCAGGTTCTCCAATACCTGGCAGTTTCTTCAAGGATCTCACTTCAGCTATGATCCTGTGAGGGTTCCTTCTCTTTGGGTGTCCACGAGAGTCCTAGATTCTTCTGTAGTATTCGATCTTTATTAGCTACCTAGCCAGTGATGTATTCGATATTATATATATTATTCGAGACGATGTATTCGAGATTATATCTATTATTCCAGACGATGTATTCGAGATTATATCTATTATTTGAGAAGATGTTTTTGAGATTATATATATTATTCGAGACGATGTATTCGAGATTATATCTATTATTCGAGACGATGTAATTTGAATACTAAATTGTTTTATATTTCTTTTGGATTAGTTAAATAAAAGCTATGGCGGAAAATACCGGCAGAGAGGGAGAACAGGCCATGTTCGATATGATACGACATCCTCACGGGCCAGATGATGATCAGAATGAAGAAGATTATGACGGCTCCGAATTTCTAAACAACACCGAAGAGGGTGATATGATATTCGATCGCGACGACCGAATTGATGAAGTCATGAACTATGATTATGATGATGACGAAGAAAATGTTGATCTTGAAACAGCAAAGACCGACGAGGTATATATATTTATATAAGCAGGCATATGATGATCATCACATGTTTTAAATGACTTGAAGATATATTAACGAATCTATCTTTGTTCTTTCAGCCATCCAGATCGAGCAAATCTTCAGGCAAAAGGACGAAACGAGGCCCGAACAAAAAGTTGAAGGAGGGCGTAAAGTACAATATCGAGGCAATCGGACCTAATGGCGAACCATTAGCGCCTAAGAAGATTGCGGACAAGTTCATTCGTCAGTGTGGAGTTCTTGTGAAGGACCAACTCCCGATCTCCCTTCAAGAATGGAGAGAGCCAGCAAAAGACAAAAGACAAAAAGACAAAGAGGACGCTGCTCCACGTCCAAATGTTACTTTTGTCGACAAAAAACAAAAAGATCTGCTTTGGGATACTCTCATGGAACATTTCACCCTACCAGATCATTTTACAGAAGCAGATGTGCAGAAAGTCAAGGACGCTGCTCTTAGGAAGATGGCAGTTGCATTCAAGAACCACAAGAATCGTGAATGGGACAAGTACGTCAAGGGAGGAAGGAAGACTCCAGTATTCGAGGGAACACTAGAGAACCAACGTGCTCATTGGGACGATTTCGTGAAATTCAAGGATTCGGAATTAGCTAAGGAACGGTCGAGAATAAACAAGAAGAGAGCCGAAAAAAGGATAAGTTCCATAAGCTGGGCCCAGGTGGCTATGTGGTGGCAATGCCTAAGTGGGATAAGTCTAAGAAAGGGATGGAGGATGCAGGTGTCACTCCGGTTACTAAGAGCTGGCCCCCGAGGGTCAGGACTTGGTTCTATGCGCATGGGGGGGAGTTGGACCCGAAGATAGGCAATGTTTCGACGAGGGCAAGTCTGAAGGGAGCCGACGATGCGATACTTGTTGCAATAGAAGAGGCATGATCGGGGGTGTTCCAGCCCAACAGAGAGAACGACGAGCTTACGCGTGCCCTGGGAAATCCTGAACACCCGGGAAGAACACGAGGCAAGGGTGCTATTCCGTGGTATGAGGGGTTTTCAGACTGGAACACCGACTACAGAACCCGTGCGAGAAAGAAGATTGCGGAGGAGAAGAAGTGGAAGATGGAGGAGGAGCATAGGAAGCGGGACTATGAACGCCTTCAAGGCCTAGAAGCAAGTCAAGCGGAATTGGCAGTCAAATTCCAGCGGCAGCAGGAGTAGATCGACTCACTTACCCAGCAAAGGGGGTCTCAGCAGCCGCAGCAGCTAGCAAATGATCCAGCATTGGATAGCACCGCCCCATCCATGCCGAGAAGCAGCATGGGTTCCGCCCCGGACGATGCAATGCTGGATAGATACCCCGTGGATGACATCACGGAGAACACTAACTGCGAGCTACATGTCAAAATGAAGAACATACCCATTAAGGTGGCGGACGGCGTTGCTTTTACAAATCCCCCCGAGGCAACCTTCCATTGCAACCCGATTCCAGCGGGCTATGCTCGTGTCTTGGTTGATGAGGTGGTGGACCCATATTCGGAGCTACAGCTTGACATTCCTGGAGGTGACGGCGAGCACTTTCTCGGAGAGACCAAACATCGTATCATCCTATGGAAAAAGGATTGCATCATCTTTCGAAGGCCACCGACACCGCGTCAGCCGACTCCTCATCGAGGTCCGCCACCGAGTCAGCAGACTCCCGCTCCTGCAAGTCCACCAAGTCTGGCAAAGTGTCAAGCCACTCCTCCTCCAAGTCCGGCAAAGTGTCAGGCCACTCCTCCTCCTCCAAGTCTGCCACAGCGTCAGACGTCCACTCCTCCTCCAAGTCCGGCACAACCTCAGGCCACTCTCCTCCAAGTCCGGCACAGCTTCAGGCCACTCCTCCTCGTCCAACTCAGCCCCGTCAGCCGCCTCCGCCGCCTCAGCAATCGCAGAAGAGACACCCCGCAACTATGGTGCATAGCGGTACGAGTCGAGGTAGTACAGGAAGTACATGCGGAGGCAAGCGATATAAATATGGTCCAAGCCTCACGCCTCTTCCGCAGAGGCCTTATGACAAGTCCGAGGAGGAAAACACAGCCATATCGAAGGCCGAGGTGGAAGCCCATTTTGCACCGAAACCGCCACCGCTGCCAAGGGAGAAAGTGCTTGAGGAAACGATTGACCACTTCATTCGTATGGCTCAACTACCAGCTCCCAAGCCTGTTGACATAGACTATGAGCGCCACATCAGGAAGTTAAATCGAGCACGTCTACGTAAGGAGGCGAGCTCGGGATCGAGCAAACAACAAGCAGCTGTCAAAAAATGCGGGAAAACCATTCCCCAGCTGGGAGAACAGGCGGCTCAATCGATCCCCTCGCTTGTTGTGCCAACAACACGTGACAGTACGCGGGCCCAATATTATTGTGGGCAAACAATTTACGTTCCCGAGGTGGGCAATGTGGTAATAACCAAGGACCATATAATGCAAGCTGAAGTTCTCAACATCACTGTTGGACAACTCCTCGAGATCGAGCCCATGCCTGTGCTTAGAGAGGATGAAATAAAACAGAAATATGTCCGGGGCCAACCTTTGGTCGAGCCAGACAAGGTCAAGAACCTCCCAACGAGAATGTATGAATTTCATCAATGGTACATGAACATTACCAAGATTTCAGATCGATTGTCCCTCATGGTGAATGTCAAGGAGGAGCATTACTTCCATGAGAAAGCTCTGTCCGTTGAGTATTCTGAACTGTTTCAGTTATACAATCAAGACGCAATCGACAAATCTATCGTCAGTTGCTATAGTTTGTAAGTGATTTCTTTCTGTAATTTAAGTCTCAAGCTAGCTGTAGTGATCCTTTTGATCAATCATTACCTGTAATTATCCTCACTATATTCTTTTCTGTGGTATTATGCAGGATGAAGATGTATGAAATGAGAAAAGGTGGACGCTTTGGCATTGGGTTCACTGACCCAAACACCGTTAATGAATACACATGGCTAATAAATCCACATCATCAAAAGGACGTAGAGGACAACATGCTAGAGTTCTTGAAGCGCCTCAAATACAATGAAGATATACTACTTCCTTACAACTTCCAGTGAGTCACACTGTCTTGTACTACAAATTCTCTGTTTTTGCCTACTAGCTAGCTACATGTTTTTGCTTACATATGCCCGCTTAATTAAGACATGCAAACGTGTGTGCATGCAGATTTCACTGGATCTTGTGTATCATTAAAGTTGACGCCGGAACAGTTGAAATACTGGACTCACTACTCAAAGAAAATACTGACTATAACATCTTGTTTGGGATAGTCAACAGGTAATTTCAATCATTATTAACTATATATCTCGGCCTATTTAGTTCGTCATTTCATGATATGAACTATTTAATAACCCCTTTATTCATTTTCTTTGTCGGCGGGCAGGGCTTGGGCAAGGTTCATCAGCGTCACGGAAGGCGAATGGAAAAAAAGCTTAAATGGTTTCGACCCAAGGTAAGTAATTAAGTAGTACTAGCTAGCTAGCTAGCTGCCATCTCTTTAATTATCATGCTTGATTAATTATTATCTGATCAAATTCCATTCTCGTAAAGGCCCTGAAGCAGGCGCAGGGGACTGATCTGTGTGCATTCTGCGTTTGCGAGAACATTCGCATGATGGCGTCCGAAAGGAGCAGATCTCAAAGACAGGAATGGGTACGCTTGTCAGAACACTATTCACAATTTTTACACCATTATCGATATCTAGTCACACAACTAATACACATGCATATTGATCTCCTTCTTAACAGTTCAAAGAGGTGCGGGAGAAGCTCCTAGAAACGGAGCGCGTAGAAGCACTTCAAGAGGAAATAGCGGGATTTTTGCTCGACCAGGTCATAAATCCGAAGGGAGAATACTATTACCCGCTACCGCCCCCATGAAAACCACTTCCAATTGTCATCGTGCTCCGAAGGCACCAATTAGGCTAATGCCACTGGCTCCGAAGGCAACATGCATATGTAGGAGAAATTGTATATAGCTATACATGTGTGTATGTGTGAATTAATTAATATGGTGGTTTGTGAGACATTGATGATATATATGCATGATTGGTTCTACTAGAAATTCTATATATATATATATATATATATATATATATATATATATATATATATGCATAACGTGTACAATGTGTAGTATCGTAAAATACCAGCAAACGAAAAAGAATTAAAATGGAAACACAAAATTAAATGAAAAAGAAATCATAAAACTAAAAACACCCCAAACCTTATAGTACCGGTTGGTCTTACCAACCGGTACTAAAGGGCTCCAGGCCCCCGGAGCTGGCTCGTGCCACGGGGTTGCCCTTTAGTACCGGTTCGTGCTGAACCGGTACTAAAAGGGGGAGGGGGGCTTTAGTGCCCACACTTTAATGCCGGTTATGGAACCGGCACTAAAGGGCCTTACGAACCGGTGCTATTGCCCGGTTCTGCACTAGTGTGAATTCGTATTTAAATTTTGGACCTTCTTTCAATACTGACATCCGCTTTCTAGGCAATGGGACGGGGATTGGCTAGGCGTCATGATTGATCAGGCTCCCTTTTTTTTGGCATGTTTATGTTGTTGCCCTAACAGATTATTTTTTTCTTTTCACCTTTCCAACACTTAAACTTGATAAATGGACGTGTGGTTTGCTTTGTACAAAGCAGGAACGGAACCTGTTTAGAGTAATTTAAATCAATGTATTTCTAGAGGATTTTTTAGTGCACAGAGACTTTTTTTCTTTTAGAAAAATGCACCGGTATGTATGTGCCCTAAAACTTAGTATCATTAATTAGAGCTTGTAAGTTTTTCTTTATAGCATCCAGAAAAAAAGTTTTCGTGATAAAATTTAACTTTAACAGAGGATTTGGCTCACGAATGTCTTGTCCACTTTCATCCATCCGATCAACCGTGTGTCCTTTGTACTCTCTATTTTAAGGAGCATAGCTTCCCGCAAGAAATAATACCAAGGAGCATAGCTTTAGCAACAACTTGCATACCAAAAGGAAGTCAAGAGAGGTTGCCTGCCCTTCATGTGTTGGCTCACTCAGCCAATCGTCGTAAACGCCCCTTTCATGCATTAGATTGTGATGTAGCCGTTGCATGCAGATGTGGTGTGGTGATTGATTTATTGGTTACGACGTGTCGGAGGCGAGAGTACCATCCAGGAGGTGGGCGTGCAAGATCGATCGGCCGCCCGTTTTTGGCATGCATGTCCGTCCTACGGCCATCGATCCGTCCACACACACAAAGCACACGCACACCTACACACACGCACGCTGCACGCACACAATTAAGCACCTGCCTCACGGTCCTAAAACATAGGGCACCGCTAAGCGCCGGCGCACCGGCCGAATGTTTCGGCCGGTCTGCTGCCAGCCGCCCGATCTGTTGTGCAACACCGTCAGATCCGAGCTCCTCTGCTGTTTTTTTTACCTTGTCCTCGTCTCCTCGAGCGCTCGCCGTGCCGACCGCCCGTCGGGGCCGCCCCACGCTTCGGCACTCAGCTCGCCCCGCCCGCTCGCCGCCCCGGCCGCCGGTTGGAGCTGACCGCTCGCCGCCTCGGCCGACCGTCCGCTCGCTCGCCGCCTCGGCCGCCCGTCCGCTCGCTCACCGCCTCGGCCGCCCGTCCGCTCGCCGCCCCGGCCACCCATCGGGGCCGCCCCGCGCTCCGGGACTCAGCTCGCCCCGACCGCTCGCTGCCCCCGCTGCTCGTCGGAGTGCCATGGATGCAGCTCCGCCTCACCGATGATTGGTTTCAGCAAAAGACAGAGATGCCCCGTGGTAGCATTTTCCCGTGTCAGTCGTAGCAAATGAAGACAACGGTTGCAGCAAAAAAATCCATCGGTATCGCCATTGTAGCAAAAATGTTAATCGAATGTAGCAAAACACAACGCCAATGGTAGCAAAAAACGAGGATGTTGCAACAAAAATGCCGTCCTCGTCGTCGCCGGTCACAGCTCAGTCGTAAAAAGCACCATGGCCGCATGAATGGATGTAGCAAAAACACAGACGGTAGTAGCAAAAAATTGACACGGTTGTAGCTTTTATCTCAATGGTTGAAGCTTTTCCCCTCTAAGGTGGAAGCTTTTCTGTAAACGATTGAAACTTTTTTTCTTTTTGAGCAGCGTCTGGGTGAAAACTTTTCTCTATCGTTCGGTTGAAGCTGTTTTCATCAAAGTTTGTAGCATTTTATATAGATGGTTGTAGCTTTCCTCGATAGCGCTGAACGCTTACAACTTTCTGTATATACGGTTGAAGCATTTTTAATCTTGGGTTGAAGCTTTCCTGTCAACGGTTGCAACACTCGCCAGCCTGTTCCAGCAAATTTGGGCCGCGGGGTGTAGTCCTGCCATGGCTGGTTCCAGCTCCGGCGTGGCCGGGTCCGGCGAGGTAGGGAGAGCTCCGATGCACGCGGATCCGCGCGGATCTGGTCGAGGGCGGCCAGATCTACTGAACGGCGGCGCGCCTAGGAGGCCTGCGGCGCGGGGCGATGCGTTGACCATGGCAGCGGGGAGAGAGAAAGAGAGAGATGCACGAGAGAAAGAAGAGAAAAGGGAGGAGGACTAGTCGTCTCGGGTCCATCGCGCCACGTGGTTGATCATGAGTGGGTCGCATCACGCGCGCGTGGACTGGACCGGCCGAAGCTTCGGCCGGTGCCCCGGCCCCAAAAGTTTCCCTAAAACATAAGCACCTGCCTCACGGACAATGCCACACACATATGAAGATAGTTGTGGATATGTTGTTTCATTATTTGTGATCTCACATAGTCTATCACGACATGTTTTGTTTCAACATGTATATGCAATTTTGGAGTACAAGAGAAGAAGGAAAAAATAATTAGGCACCACTTTTTCATCACCTGTTCAAGCAACAACAGCCGTGGTGCCCAAAAATCTTCTCTTTCCTATCCTAATTTTTTTTGGAAGCTGCTAAAAATCAGTCGACTGAGACTTCAGTCGACTGTCCAGACGTCAGATCTTTGGCAGCTTGGGGCGTGTTTGGTTGCCTGCATGCAGCCAGAGCAGGGCCGTGTGGGATGTGCGCGGCATGTTTGGTTGCCTGGACTGCATGCGGTTTATGGCCCGCACGGACCTTAAAGCAGCCCGCAGCCTGGCCCGGCGTAAACTACCGAATCGGCAGTTTCTGGCGAGCCTGACTCGGCGCGGCCACGCATAAGAGGCAGTTGCACGCCTCGGGCAGCGCGGGAGACGGAGGGGACGTCTCATAACACGCCCCCCCCCACTCTCCTCACACCGCTCAGTCGCACTGTTCCCACCGCTCCCTCTCTCCCTCACCGGCCCTCCCTCTCCTTTCCTCCGATGGCTCCGCCTCGCCCACCGTCGCGCCGCCCTATGACCCCCGTCGACTAGTGCATCGCCAACATCCAGGAGCGCTAGCTAGCCAGGCTCCAGAACTCGGGCCGGGTGTCGGTGTCGAAACCGGCGGATCTCGGGTAGGGGGTCCCGAACTGTGCGTCTAAGGTTGATGGTAACATGAGGCGGGGGACACGATGTTTACCCGGGTTCGGGCCCTCTCTATGGAGGTAATACCCTACTTTCTGCTTGATTGGTCTTGATGAGTATGAGTATTACAAGAGTTGATCTACCACAAGATCGTAATGGCTAAAACCCTAGAAGTCTAGCCTGTATGATTATGATTATGATTGCCTCTACGGACTAAGCCCTCAGGTTTATATGGACACCGGAGGGGACTAGGGTTGTACAAAGTCGGTTATAGAGAAAGGAATCTACATATCTGGGCGCCAAGCTTGCCTTCCGCGCCAAGGAGAGTCCCATCCGGACACGGGAGAGAGTCTTAGGTCTTGTATCTTCACAGCCATAACAGTCCGGACCATGCTACATAGTCCGGCCGTCCGAGGACCCCTTAATCCAGGACTCCCTCGGTAGCCCCTGAACCAGGCTTCAATGACGAGGTGTCCGGCGCGCAGATTGTTTTCGGCATTGCAAAGCGGGTTCCTTCTCTGAATACTCCAAAATAGTCTTTGAACACAAGAATCGTGTCCGGCTCTACAAAACAAATTCCACACACAACCGTAGAGAGTATAATATTTCACGAGTCCAATCCGCTTACAACTTTTTGTAGCGTGACATCATGTCGCCACCTAGCCATTATTTCGAACCATTTTTTAGTCTGCCGCTCCATATTTCGAGATGCGGTTTCATTGGCACATCTTGTTAAAGCAGAGATCATGTCCCCTTATTGCGGGATTCTCATCAATACGGTCATGGGTAATCCCACCGTATCGTCTGCACTGCCCTTGGGGATAGGCGAGTTTTTAGGGTGAGTGGGGAGGCGCTTGATATTCACTACCTTTATAAAGAGATAAGGATTCACCTCTTTCACCCATGCCTTCCCTCTCTCTGCCTCCCCCATTCTCGAGCTTCAGCGCCCAAGTTCTCATCTTTTCCGCCCCAAGAAAGCACCCCAACCATGTCCGGATCCAGAGCACAAGGCAAGTGGATGGTCTCCTCCGTCAAGGAGAAGGACATTACGAAGCTCTGGGAGGATGGGTATTTGGCCAAGGAAATCGCCCACCGGCTCCCGGCCAAGGGGCAGATCGTCCCCACTCCGGAGCCCCATGAGAGGGTAGTGTTCATCCCCCACTTCATCCGTGGGCTGGGATTTCCTCTCCACCCATTCGTCTGCGGACTCATGTTCTACTATGGGCTAGATTTCCATGATCTGGCCCCAAATTCTTTCCTCAACATCTCGGCATTCATTGTCGTGTGCGAGGCTTTCCTCCGCATCCCACTCCACTTCGGATTGTGGTTAAAGATCTTCAATGTGAAGCCGAAGGTCGAGGGTGGCCAACACGTAGAGTGCGGAGGCGCCATGGTGAGCAAGATGCCCAACGTCACATGGCCAATAGGTACCTTCATGGATACCTTCAAAGGGTGGCAACCGCAGTGGTTCTATGTCACAGAGCTGCGCGACACCACCTGAGCCATGGCTCCCGAATTCCGGTCCGGAGCCCCAATGCGGCTCACCTCCTGGCCAGAGAAGGGCCTGGACTAGTCTTCATCGGACGAGCTGACAGCACTTTAGACGTGCATCAGGAGCATGATAGACAAGAATATCAAGCTTGTTAATGTGATCCAGGTGATGCTTGTTCGCCAGATCCTTCCGTGCCAAAGCCGGACTTGCCATTTGTGAGAGTACGATCCGGCCAAGCACCAGACCTTGCTGTAGTTCTTCGGCACTATGCACGAAGACATCTGGAAGGTGCTTTTTAAGTCCAACAAGATGTGTCCGGATACGATCGAGGACCGTGGGCACGACTTGGTCCATCCCGCTAGTCCGGTAAGTTTTTCCATGTTTTCAAGGTGTACCCTTTACTTGCATACTCGAGGAAGAAGCCTAAGCCTCCCTACTGATTCTCTCAGGGCTGGACAAAGAAGGCGAAGCAGATTCACTGTCCATCTCAGCTTCCCGAAGACCCAGCAATTCCACGTCTGACGAAGATGCTGGTTCCGGTGCCCTATCAAGCGCCGGAGAAGAAGGCCAAGAAGAAGGCCAAGGAGACCAGAAGCAGTCTCCGTCGCAAGGGTGCTTCAGACATGATGCACGAAGACATCGAGACTCACTCCCCCGCCGTCGGGGATGAAGAGGAGGAGGAAAGCAACTCTCCCCCTGAGGGGGGAGGAAGAAGAGGGCGGCCTCCACAAATCTTGAGGCAAAGGCGTCCAAGAGGGGGAAGGGTTCCCTCGCGGATAACTCCGCATGGGATGTTGACATCAGCGCAGAGCGGCGCCCCCGAGACAAGCCCCTGGCCGAATCATGAGTACTCAAAAACCCGGACGCATTCATATACCCGGCCTCTCTACTTCATAGTCTTAACATGTTGAATCATGCATTTGCAGTCCGGCTTGGTCCGAGCTCGAGTGATCCTCATCTTTAGCGAATTCGCTGGACTCAAAGGAGATGGATAGTGGGTCCCTCCCGGTGGCCTTCTCTCCCAAGGCCATGGATGACACCGAAGTGTTGTCCCGAAGGATCCCATGCCAGGAAGAGACTCAGGAGGCCGTCAGGGCGGTGCCGGAGGGTGAAACCTCATCCGCCGGACACATGGGAGAGCAAATCCCCATGGAGACTGGCGATGGGGGTCACATTCAGTTCGGCCCCCAGCCGAATATGGTCCCAGAGACCTATGAGGCTCCGGAACCTGGCAAGCAGCCTCCTTCAAAAGGAAGAGGCGCGCCAATTCTGTCGGTGACCTCTGGCGCCGGACACTCTAATGGAAGCGCTACGAAGTGCTTCCATTGTGGAGGAACACCGTACCCTTATGGGTACGGTGGTTGAGAGGATTCAGCCCGCGAAGAGCAGACTGACCGAAGCCTGCACAAGCCTTCTAACATGCTTTGAGGTAAGCAACGCAATTATGTAAAAAGAATGTCATAGTATAGACAATAGCCCCTGAGACACTGTCTGGTCTTCGAAAAGAAAATCCGGACAGAGGATCAACCAAGTTCCGTAGGAGACTAACCAGATGAGTCAATGTGAACAAGCAGGCGTTGTTACTGGCTGCGACCGCTCATACTGCTGAGGTTTCTGGACTGAAGCAGAGTCTGGAGCGTGCCGAGGAAGAGCTCGGCCGCGTGAAAAAGCAGCTAGAGGATAAACAAGGTATGCAATGACTTTTTCTATATCAGAAAGGATAGATGATTTGTAATGACCGTAGTGCCATTTTATTTGTAGGAGCGGCAACCGAGGTGGAGACCCTCAAAAAGGTGCTGGCCGAGGCCGAGGAGAGAGCGACCAAGGAACAAGCCGCCCGTGAAAAGCATGAGGCCAGGGTCGTTGAGGTCCAGTAGGAGCTCCAGGACGCCGTGAAGAAATGCGAGTCCTTGGAGCGCAACATTGTGGATCAAGAGTCCGAACTTGCCAAGGCCCGCCAAAGCGCACACGATGCCCGGGTTGAAGCCTAGGGCACCCTCCAGGATGTCCAGGAGGCCAGAAAAATCGTGGCCGGTAAGGCCTTTATTATGCAAAGCAAATATGTGAAGAAAAGGTTCCTCTTACTGACCCGGATTTTGAGTTCTCCACGGGCATTAGCGGATCTACCACGCAGTGTTTCAGATGCGGCGGAGTTCTTCCGAGCCGAAGAGGGGAGCTCCACGGAGAAGCTGCTTTGGTCGTAGTACCTTGCGCCAGAACATCCGGTGCCCTTTAGCGATCAGCTAAAACAGCTGGTCGAACTACATAGGGTGGCCGCACTAGCCATGAAGGATTTAATAATCCGGCTATGGCCTGCCGAAGCCATACCCAGCAACTACTTTGGGCTCGTGAAGCGGCTGGTCAATGCCTGCCCTCGGCTTGATGCCATCAATTGGTCGGTCTGCTTCGAAGGCGTGTGAATGGCCTTCGCCCGAGTCAAGATACAGTGGGCGAAGATGGACGTCGTGAAGCTTGCGACCGAGGGACCTCCGAGGGCAACGTGCGCCGCATGCCCGAGCGGTATTTTGAAGATGTCCTGAAGGGATCCCGCATTGTAGAGGGGCAGTGTTCAAAAGACAGTATCTTTGAATGAAGTTGTTCATATTGTCCCTTCCTGTATTATGAAATAGAACCGTTATGTAATATAATGCCTGTTATTTAAAATTTGACCTCTTGTGTGGCCGTTTTGTTAAATCTAAGAGTTGGCCAGTCATCGGCTTCAGCCACCATGTAGGTAGTACGCGGGTGTTCGGGATGAATCTAAACACTCTTTATACCAGAGTTTGGTCCTTAAAGGAGGTGTTTCGTGCGACGAACCAGGCAATCGGACTATGTGGCTTTATCACCCTCACTTAGCCATAGGAGTTTGACAATAGAAATTTAGGCGCAACCCCTAGTGTTCGTAAGTCCGAACTTGGGGTACTGTAAACACCTGATCGGATAAAAACTGGTTCATCACATAATGTGAAAAAAATCGCAAAAGATTTGTAACCTCTCGAATAGCTGACCGGCTCTCGCCGCATCTTGATAGTCAGTTTTCTGCTTTCTCTACTGAGGTGCTCATCCGGATAAACCAGGACACAATCGCAGTAGTTCTTCCTTTACTACCCTAGCCGATATAGTGGAACGTAAGGTAGTAAGTACAGGAGCCGGGCAACCCAACTATTGACCCAAGACATGATTCAGAGCCGATGCATATAATTCTAAAGTTCGGGGTGCTGAACTATACTGTAAAAATGTGTTCGGACTTTGTTGCCGTATTATGGGGCGTAATGAAGCCCCTGGCAAATTTAAAGCGTACCAAAGTGTACGGGTGCAATCGATAAGAATAATGAAATAAAATGAAATAGCAAGTTAATGCCACGTAAATTGGGCCGCAAACTGTTTTTATTGTAAATTGATTAATATGTCAAAGTGTATTTGTACAAATATAAAAAAATATAGTTGTTTAACCTGCCAAGACCAGGGGGAGTTGCGTGCGGGTCCCGAAGACAGGTAGGATGATCATCGAGAAGAACATCTAGAGATTCCGTCGCACGTCCATACTGCTTCCCGCCTTGGTATGTATATATCCTTCGAAAGGACCGATGACCAGGCCTTCGGTAGGGGCGCCGCCATTTGCATGGTCGGTGTTGAGATGGAGGCCAAATTGCTAGTCGAGCTCTTGACGAGCTGGACTGTCCTGCTGCCGAGTAGTCCGGACTCGTTTGACAGTGTCAGGGATCTTGGCCGCCGAATTAAAGTTCTGCTTGATAAGGCCTCTCTGTATCTCCGCTGCTAGCGCGGCGGTGTGCTCCTCAATACAGAGGGAGCGCTCTGTGTTTCCATTGACTATTATGACACCGCGTGCTCCGGGCACCTTAAGTTTGAGATAAGCATAGTGTGGTACCACATTGAATCGAGCGAATGCGGTTCGTCCGAGCAGTGCGTGATATCCACTGCAGAAGGGGACAATATCAAAGATCAACTCTTCGCTTCGGAAGTTATCAGGGGATCTGAAGACCACTTCCAGTGTGATTGAGCCCATACAGCGAACCTCTACACCTGGTATGACTCCTTTAAAGGTGGTTTTTGTGGGCTTGATTCTTGAGGGATCAATACCCATTTTGCTCATTGTATCCTGATAGAGCAGGTTCAGGCTGCTACCACCGTCCATGAGGACTCGTGTGAGATGAAATCCATCAATGATTGGGTCGAGGACCAGTGCGGCTGTACCGCCATGACGAATATTGGTCGGATGGTCCCTGCGATCGAAAGTGATCGCGCCGGACGACCATGGGTTGAACTTTGAGGCGACTGGCTCCATCGCGTAGACGTCCCTGAGCACGCGCTTGCGCTCCCTCTTGGGGATATGGGTAGAGTATATCATGTTCACCATTTTAACTTGGGGGGGGGGGACTTCTTCTGTCCCCCTATGTTCGGTGGCCGGGGCTCCTCGTCATCGTCCTTGCTTTGTGACCCCTTCTCCTTATTCTCGGCATTTAACTTGCCGGCCTATTTAAAAACCCAACACTCTTTGTTGGTATGATTGGCGGGTTTATCAGGAGTGCAGTGGATTTGACATGGATGACCGAGTATGCGGTCCAAGCTGGACGAGCCCGGATTGTTTCTTTTATATGGCTTCTTCTGCTGACCGGACTTAGAACCACTGAATTCGGCATAGACCACCGTATCCTCGGTGTTGTCATTGTTACTTCGACGCTTGTGTCTGTTGCTTCGGGGTTTGTCGTTGCTATTTCTGGCTTCATAAGTGCCAGGTTCGCTTGTATTGTTGTTTCTATGAGCTTGCCAACTATCCTCGCCCGTGCAGAAGCGGGTCATAAGCATCGTCAGGGCTGCCATAGATTTCGGCTTTTCTTGCCGAGGTGTCGGGCGAGCCATTCGTCACAGATGCTATGTTTAAAGGCCGCTAGGGCTTCGGCATCTAGACAGTCGACAATCTGGTTCTTTTTAGTTAAGAACCTAGTCCAGAATTTCCTAGCTGACTCTCCAGGCTGTTGAACTATGTGACTTAAGTCGTCGGCATCCGGAGGTCAGACGTTTGTACCCTGGAAATTGTTGAGGAAGGCGTCTTCCAAGTCCTCCCAGCTGCCAATTGAGTTTTCTGGCAAACTGTTCAACCAGTGCCGAGCAGGTCCCTTGAGTTTTAGCGGGAGGTATTTGATGGCGTGAAGGTCATCACCACGGGCCATATGAATATGGAGGAGAAAATCATCAATCCATACCGCGGGGTCTATTGTCCTATCATATGATTCGATGTTCACGGGTTTAAACCCTTCTGGGAATTCATGTGCCATTACTTCATCACTGAAGCAGAGGGGGGGTGCGGCACCTCTATATCGGGCCAAGTCGCGACGTAGCTCAGATGGAGTTCATCTGCGGTTTTCGGCCCGGGCGTGGTTATGTTTGTCACGTCCGATCGGATGGTCATCGTCGCGCATCAGGGAACGCCCCCGCGATCCATAGATCGATCTAGTCTGGCCTGCTCTGTTTTCCAGGTCATGCCACAGGTTATACGTATATCCCTGAGTTGTTGTGTCTTTGTTTTTGCGGCGAGGTAGTGCGGGCTGGTGTTCGGCTTGAGTTGTCGCTTTGTCCCGGCCACGTGGTGGTCGGTCAGCCGCATTATGTGCTGGTAGGACGGGCTCCGGCGCCTCATCATCGAATTGGGGTAACAATTTGCGTTTCGGGTAACTTTTGGTTGGGCGCTCGAGGCCGTATTCCTCGGCTGCTAGGACATTAGTCCATCTGTCACTGAGTAGACCTTGATCAACTCGAAGCTGTTGTTGCTTATTTTTCAGGCTCCTTGAAGTGGCTATTAGCCAGCACTTAAAGCGCTCCTAATCGATGGGCTCCTCAGGCATGATAAAGTCTTCGTCGCCGAGGCTCGCCTCATCCTCGGAGGGTGGAAGATAATTACTGTCATCTGAGTCTTCTTTAATGGCCTATTCATTAGGGCTGACTCGCCCATCCTCCCATTCATCCTGTTCGGAAGTTGGCTCAACGGGGTCTTCGCCGTCTTCGGCATCGTTCGGATTATTATTTTCTCCTGTGCCAGTAGTTTTTCCATGGCGTGGTCTAGAGCGGCGCCGCTGACGTCGGCGCTTTGGCTATTTCTCAGGAGGCTTATCCTCGACTGGATCCTTTTCATTGTCGTCGTTGTTCTCTTTGGGTGTATCCACCATGTATATGTCATACGAGGAGGTGGCTGTCCAATGCCCTGTAAGCGGTGGTTTTTTTGCCTTCTCCTCTCCGGCATCGTCGTCCATACCATCGATGTCTTCGGAGCCGTAATCGAACATGTCGGTTAACTCTTCGACAGTGGCTATGAAATGGGTGGTGGGTGGGAAGCGGAATTCTCCGTCATCAGCTTCCAATCCAAACCTGATATAGTTCGACTGAGAGTTCCCTGATAAGGAGAGGGCTTTTAATTAGTTTAGCACATCACCTAAAGGTGAGTGCCGAAAGATGTCCGTGGAGCTGAACTCAACGATCGGCGCCTGATCAGGTTTGATGGGCGTGGATGCACGCGGTTCGGAACCTATGGTCGGAGACGAATCCAAGGTTCCGGTGACACAGGCCCTGCTCGAGGTTGGATCTGTGTGCGGCTCTAACGCCGCTGAGTCTGCGGCTTCCGCGGTGGGGTTGAGCTTCCTGTCCTCGGACGACACAATCTGCTCCAGATCCAGGGCTAGATCAATTATAGGCCTAACTCCTGGGCACGACCCGATGACAGATTTAGGTCATGTTCATCGTGGTGGCAGGGAGCGGCTGCCATGGGCTCGAATCCGTCGAAGATCAAGTCTCCGCGGATACCGGCAACGTAATTCAAGCTTCCAAATCTAACCTGATGGCAAGGGGCGTAGCTGTCGATCTGCTCTAGATGGCCAAGTGAGCTGGCTTGCAGTACGAAGCCGCCCAATACGAACATCTTTCCGGGAAGGAAAACCTCCCCTTGGACTACATTGCTGTAGATAATTAACGGAGCCATCAAACCTTTTTGGTGACGACGCAACGGAACTCACAATGAAAGCACCAATGTCGGTGTCGAAACCGGTGGATCTCGGGTAGGGGGTCCTGAACTGTGCATCTAAGGTTGATGGTAACAGGAGGCAGCGGACACGATGTTTACCCAGGTTCAGGCCCTCTCTATGGACATAATACCCTACTTCCTGCTTGATTGATCTTGATGAATATGAGTATAAAAGAGTTGATCTACCACGAGATCGTAATGGCTAAAACCCTAGAAGTCTAGCCTGTATGATTATGATTATGATTGCCTCTACGGACTAAGACCTCCGGTTTATATAGACACCGGAGGGGACTAGGGTTGTACCAAGTCGGTTACAGAGAAAGGAATCTTCATATCTGGGCGCCAAGCTTGCCTTCCACACCAAGGAGAGTCCCATCCGGATACGGGAGAGGGTCTTCGGTCTTGTATCTTCATAGCCCAATAGTCCAGTCCATGCTACATAGTCCGGCCGTCCGAGGACCCCTTAATCCAGGACTCCCTCACTGGGACCTGGCGTCGGTGTTGCGAGCGTCGTCCCCCACCTGCTGCCGGCCACCACAAACGCTGGCCAATGCGGTGCCGGCTATTCCTGCTCCGCCACTAATTCCAAACCTTGTGGTCCTAGGCTCGGTGCCGGCACCGTCCATGGAGCCGCCGCTTCTTGGGACCCCATTGGGCAGGGGGGTTTTCTTGACCCCCGTCTAAGGGTTTTCTCCTGTCGGCGCGCCGTCCTCCTCGACCTCCGACGTGGCCATGAGCACATGGCCGATGCCACAGCCCATCGCCAAGGTCGGCTCCTCCTCTGCTCCACCACTACTCTCCTTCCCGCCGGGGTTTTCACCCCGGCCTCGGTTTGCTGCGGCTACGCAAGCTCCAGTGAGTCAAATGTTGGAGATATGCCCTAAAGGCAATCATGTATGATGATACTTCCTATGTGTTTATGAATAAAGATAGTTCTTGGACATTATCAATGATGTGTATCAGCAAGTACGTGACTTGTTTGTGGGACTATGCATTGTATGATGACTGTCCTAAAAGGTCCCTAGTCGAAAGGGCTGCGTGGACGCGCAGCCGACTAGACTAGCATATGACACAGTCGATGGCTCCGTCTCACTGGCCATGGAGCATTGGATGCTAACCGGATAATATGGAGTTGGAAAGGTCTGGTCGGATTCGACGTAGTCGGATCCGAGTCGAGATAAGGTCCGAGTCGGACAGACCCAACTATGAGACGCAGCGATATGTCATCTGTGAGTCTCTAGTACAACATACGTTCTATGTCCTAAGACCTGAGCTGACGCATGTACTCGGGATGGTGATGAACTTGCTTTGGGCTGACCAAATTCTACTCCGTGACTAGGTAGTTACAAAGGTAGGTTTCGGGCTTGTCCAGACCCATGTTGCGAGACATGGTCGAGCAAGATGGGATTTACCCCTCCGATTAGGAGAGATATACTTTGGGCCCCTCGTGTGATCCGACCAGGATAAGCATGGCCATGCGACTAGGATTGTGAGATAATCCGGATAGTGGTCGGAATCACTGGAACGAGAAAGAGGTCGAGCTAGCACAAGGATGACAATCTCGCCTTGAGCCCGACAATATATATCGTGTGGCAAAGGGAACCGAAGTGTGATACGTTGTATAGGTTCACCTAACCAGCTTCATAGTATGCTTGGTGTTTAGCATGCCTTGCTAGAGGCCGCTACCAACCATGCAGTTCAGAGGTGATCCGAACTGCGACCAAGCCGACTTGAACCTAAGGGGTCACGCGCTTAAGGGAAGGAACCTACGAGGTCGCATCCGAGGACACTGGTCGGATGTGATCCGAACTGTATTCGGATTGTGGCTGAGTAGACTTGTGGGCTTTAGGGTACGTGCGAGGCCCAAGTGTTGAGCCTACGACGGACGCCTATATAAAGTGGAGGTGTGGCACACTCATGCGGTTGATCGCTTCGGCACCGTCATTAGGGCTTTGCATGTGTTGCAACTGGCCACCTCCACTCGCCGCCGGTTGTGTGTTCGGACCTAGCAGTCCTGTGCACGACATTCCTCCTGCACGCGTGGATACCATTAGAGGCGGTGCACTTGCGCCCCTCCGGCGAACCTGTTCGCGGGATCCGATCGGCTACGTGGGAGACCGGCAAGGAGGAGACGACTCCGATAACACGGGGCGACTCCAGGAACGCGCTGCCCCAACTCTTCTTCCGCTCCACGGCACTGTGCATCTAGTGGTAACAATCCGTGATCCATCTCCCATAGCATGTTCCTGGTTGTTCTGCGCGTAGGAAAATTTTGATTTGCAGTCGACGCACCCTACCGTAGAACCCGACAGTGGTATTAGAGCCTCTGCTATAGGATTTCGGTTCAGATTGTATGCATATTAGATATGTGGAGGCGGCAGATGAGATCTGTTGTCGTTGATGAGATCGGCTGTGTGCACGGTTGATGAGATCAACTGCACATGGGTATTGATGAGGCAATGTTTTCTGATGATCGGAGTCGATGAGGTCATGACACAACCTACCCCTACCGGTCGGTATCCGCCATCGGAGTTAACAGTCAAACGTAAATCCGAATCGGACTTGCGATGATCGATGAGATCGGTCAGATCGGAAAATTCGGCGTGAACGGAGTTCAGATGTGATCTGTGATTTCCGCCGTGTGCATAGTGCCTTGTATTTTGTACACGATCACTTAAACCGGTAGAATGCAAGTCACTCTGTTTTGCAAGTTTGATGTGAATAGTATGGCTCATGTGTATGTGATGCATGTGTGTAATTTATACATGGCCCGCGTGTCATGTTTGTCAGCCGGCAGGAGCCAAAGTGTTGTCATTATAATGTATAATGACCTGCGTGTCGACTTGTGACTCTATGTAAATTCATTACTAGTTGTATTAGTTGGATAATAAAGATCAGGTTGGTGGCTTGGCCTCCCGGCGTGACAAACAAGATGGAGTTCCTAGATGGTCATCGGAGTCGGAGCCGACCTGGAAGAACATCCATGAAGGATCCATACTATTTCACAATATGTGTTTATTTGTGATTGTTATGCTTCTTTGTTTCTATGCATGTTAGAATGGTAGAATGATCCCTCATGAATATCAAGCAAACTGCCATCCCCGATGTTGCACCTTGGCACGTCAAGTACGTCTAGTAGTGGGCTCATAAAATTGAGGTGCTGTTGGGTGTCCTTGAACTGAAGGGTTCGTGTCGGACGCGGACATGCACTGCATCAGGTTAACTTGACAAGGCTATCAAAACGGTTTTGGGCCTTGTGGCAAAGAAGGTTGGGAGCCGAGGTATAAGATACCTTCCCGACCGACAGGAGTCGTATAGAGATGTGATTAGCAAGGAGTTGCTTACCGGATAGGTATGTTGGCTAGCAGTGATGCTAAATCTCACTAGTCGCATGCGCTAGTCGGATCCTGAATCACTGAGAGTCTGCGGAGGGATGCTGACTTCAGTGGGAGTATTTCAGTTTAGGCTAGAATTACTCTACATAAACACATTGCTTAGTGATTGCATATTTTCTGTTGTAGATTAATGGCACCACCTGCTCAACCCAACTTTGCATTGAAATCAATTTTGGAAAAGGATAAACTGAATGGAACAAACTTTACCACCTGGTATAGAAATCTGAGAATTGTTCTCAAGCACGATAAAAAGGAACATGTTCTAGAAGATCCACTTCCAGAGGAACCTGCCGATAATGCTAATGCCACAACTAAGAATGCCTACCAGAAACTCATTGATGAATCAACGGAGATCAGCTGTCTGATGCTGGCTTGTATGGAGCCCGATTTGCAACAGCATTTCGAAAATGTTGAGGCTTACGATATGATCGAGAGTCTCAAGAGCATGTTTCAGACACAGGCTAGGACCGAAAGGTTCAACGTCTGGTAATCCTTGATGGATTGCAAGCTGAAGGAAAGTGATCCACTGAGCCCACATGTGATCAAGATGACCAGATATGTGCAAGCTTTGGATCGTTTGGGCTTCCCGCTCTTGGATGAGCTTGCTACAGATGCAGTTCTGGGTTCTCTTCCACTGAGCTATGTGACGTTCATCTCGAACTATCATATGCATGGCAGGGATAAGAAGCTCACTGAATTGCATGGGATGCCGAAAGTGGCAGAGCAGGATATTAAGAAAGGCACACATCAAGTGTTGGTGGTGCAGAAATCGGCTAAGTTCAAGAAGAGTTGGTCCAAGAAGAAGGCTAAGGCAAAGGGCACAGAGATGGTAACCTCTGCCACTGCGCCAAAGTCTTGGCCGGACTCAAAGACCGTTTGCTATAATTGCAAGGAAATTGGGCACTGGAAGAGGAACTGTAGCAAGTGGCTTGTAGAGCATGGCAAGAAGGCCGGAAATGCTTCTTCAGGCAAAGGTACACTTGTTGCATATGTTATAGACATTTACCTTGCTGACATACCTAGTAGCTCTTGGGTATTTGATACCAGATCAGTGGTTCATATTTGCAACTCGATGCAAGGGCTGGTAAGAACTAGGCGTGTGGCAAAAGGGGAGATTGACATCAGGGTCGGCAACAAAGCAACAGTTGTTGCGTTGGAGGTCGGCACGATGCAGCTCCAGCTTCCTTCCGGATTTATTTTGGAATTGAATAATTGTTATTACATTCCTGCACTTAGTCGGAACATTATTTCTGCCTCATGCTTGATGAGTCATGGTTATGAATTCAATTTAAAGGACAATGGTTGTTCGTTTTATTTGAATGGTATGTTCCACGGCTATGCACCCATTGTTGATGGGCTATTTATATTGAATGTAGAAATGGAACCGGTCTATAACGTGAATGTCAAGAGGCATAAGCCTAATGAGATAAATTCGACATACTTTTGGCATTGCCGGCTTGGACACATTAGTCTGAAACGCATGAAGAAGCTCCATGATGATGGGCTCTTGACTTTGTCCGACTTCGGGTCTTTCGAGACATGTGAATCATGCTTGCTCGGCAAGATGACTAAGTCTCCTTTCGCAAAGAGTTGCGAGAGAGCGTCCGAGATGTTGTAACTGATACACAGTGATGTGTGTGGACCAATGAGCACAACTGCCAGAGGTGGCTATCAGTACTTCGTGACTTTTACCGACGACATGAGTAGATATGGGTATATCTATTTGATGAGGCACAAGTCAGAAACTTTTGAAAAGTTCAAAGAGTTTCAGAACGAGGTTGAGAATCAGCTCGGCAAGACTATAAAACTTCAGCGATCTGATCGTGGAGGTGAGTACATGAGCCAGGAGTTTGATGATCATCTAAAAAGTCGAGGTATAGTACCTCAGCTCACACCTCCGGGTACGCCACAAAGAAACAGTGTGTCGGAATGGAGGAATAGGACCTTGTTGGACATGGTCCGGTCAATGATGAGCAAATCGGATTTACCCTTGTCATTCTGGGGATACGCTCTAGAAACTGCAGCTTTCACACTTAATAGGGTACCATCAAAATCCGTAGACAAGACACCACATGAGATGTGGACTGGGAAGAGTCCCAGTTTGTCTTTTCTAAAGATTTGGGGTTGTGAAGCATTTGTCAAGCGACTTATGTCAGAAAAGCTTACACCTAAATTGGATAAATGCATATTCGTGGGATATCCGAGGGAAACCTTGGGATATAGCTTCTACAACCGGGAAGAGAACAAAGTGTCTGTTGCTCGGAACGGGGTTTTCCTTGAGAAAGAGTTTCTCAATCGGGAGGCCAATGGGAGGACGGTTATACTCGAAGAAATTCGAGGACCACTCGGGGACGGCTCGGCAGGTGATGAGATCATTCCGGAGTCAGTCAGGGAACCCATAGTGGAAGCGGCACCGGAACGACGGAGGTCGGAAAGATGACGCAGAGTGCGTGATGTATTGTTGCTAGAAAGTGACGAGCCAGCCACGTATGCGTAAGCCATGGTGAGCCCAAATTTCAAGGCATGGCTGGAGGCCATGATTTCCGAGTTAAAGTCCATGGATGAGAATCAAGTCTGGGACTTGGTTGATCTGCCGCCTGGTGTAACAGCCATTGGTTGCAAATTGGTCTTTAAGAAAAAAAACATGTGGATGGAAATGTTCAGATCCACAAAGCTCGCTTGTCGCTAAGTGTTATGGACAAGTTCAAGGAATTTACTACGACGAGACTTACTCGCCGATAGCGATGCTGAAGTCGGTGAGGATAGTACTAGCTATAGCTGCATATTTCGATTACGAGATATGGCAGATGGATGTCAAGATGGCTTTCCTTCACAGAAATTTAACCGAGGACATGTATATGATACAGCCCGAGGGTTTTGTTGATCCGACTAGCACTGGTAAGGTATGCAAGATCAAGAGATCCATTTATGGGTTGAGGCAAGCATCTCGGAGCTGGAACATTCATTTTGATGAGGTCGTCACTGGTCTCGGTTTCATCAAAAGCAAAGAGGACGCTTGTTTATACAAGAAGTTAAGTGGGAGCTTGATAGTATTTTTGATCTTGTATGTGGATGCCATACTACTAATCGGAAATGATGTTTCGATGTTGAACTCGGTCAAGGAATCATTCAATGGCAAGTTTTCGATGAAGGACCTTGGTGAGGAAGTCTATATTTTAGGCATTAAGATCTATAGAGATAGATCGAGGAGGCTGCTCGGCTTAAGCCAGAGCATGTACATAGATAAAGTGTTGAAGCGGTTCAACATGAGTGAGGCGAAGAAAGGGTTCTTGCCACTCTCACATGGTATAAGGCTAAGCAAGACTCAGGGTCCTTCGACATCTGATGAGCGAAGCAGGATGAGTAGGATTCAGTATGCCTCGGCAATCGGATCCATCATGTATGCCATGATATGTACAAGGCCTGATGTTACTTTTGCAATAAGCCTAACAAGTAGATACCAGGCCAACCTAGGTGAGAGTCACTGGGCAGCGGTAAAGACTATTTTGAAGTACCTGAAAGGGACTAAAGAGATGTTCCTAGTTTATGGAGGGGAGGAAGAGCTCGTCGTAAGGGGTTATGACGATGCTAGTTTCCAAGTCGATAGAGATGATTGTCGATCACAGTCCGGATTCGTGTATGTCATGAACGGAGGAGCAGTGAGCTGGATGAGTTCCAAGCAAGATACGGTGGCCGATTCTACCACAGAAGTCGAATACATTACGGCTTGTGAAGCTGCAAAGTAAGGTGTTTGGATCCGGCATTTTCTGGATGATCTTGGTATTTTCCCGGCTTTGGTGAAACCGTTGGAGCTTTATTGTGATAATTCTGGTGCCATCGCACAAGCCAAGGAGCCGAGGAATCACCACAAGGTCAGACACATAGATCGGAAATATCACCTGATACGAAAGATCGTAAAGAATGGTGATCTAGATGTATGCAAAATTCACACGGATGCAAATGTTGCAGATTCGTTGACTAAGCCGCTTCCACAACCCAAGCATGAGGGGCACATTAGAGCTATGGGCATTCGATGTCTATTTTATTGACTCTAGTTCAAGTGGGATCCTATTGGAGATATGCCCTAGAGGCAATCATGTATGATGATATTTTCTATCGGTTTATGAATAAAGATAGTCCTTGGACATTATCAATGATGTGTATCAGCAAGTACGTGACTTGTTTGTGGGACTATGCATTGTATGATGACTGTCCTAAAAGGTCCCTAGTCGAAAGGGATGTGTGGATGCGCAGCCGACTAGACTAGCATATGACACGGTCGATGGCTCCGTCTCACTGGCCATGGAGCATTGGATGCTAACCGGATAATATGGGCTTGGAAAGGTCTGGTCGGATTCGACGTAGTCGGATCCGAGTCGAGATAAGGTCCGAGTCAGACAGACCAAACTATGAGATGCAGCGATATGTCATCTATGAGTCTCTAGTACAACATACGTTCTATGTCCTAAGACCTGAGCTGACGCATGTACTCGGGATGGTGACAGACTTGCTTTGGACTGACCAAACGCTACTCCATGACTGGGTAGTTACAAAGCTAGGTTTCAGGCTTGTCCAAACCCATGCTGCGAGACGTGGTCGAGCAAGATGGGATTTGCCCCTCCGATCAGGAGAGATATACTCTGGGCCCCTCGTGTGATCCGACCAGGATAAGCATGGCCATGCGACTAGGATTATGAGATAATCTGGATAGTGGTCGGAATCACTAGAACAAGAAAGTGGTCGGGCTAGCACAAGGATGACAATCTCGCCTTGAGCCCAACAATATATATCATGTGGCAAAGGTAACAGAAGTGTGACATGTTGTACAGGTTCACCTAACCAGCTTCATAGTATGCTTGGTGTTCGGCATGCCTTGCTAGAGGCCTCTACCAACCGTGCAGTTCGGAGGTGATCCGAACTGTGACCAAGCCGACTTGAACCTAAGGGGTCGCGCGCTTAAGGGAAGGAACCTACGAGGTCGGATCCGAGGACACTAGCTGGATGTGATCCAAACTGTGTTCGGATTGTGGTCGAGTAGACTTTTGGGCTTTAGGGTCCGTGCGAGACCCAAGTGTTGAGCCTGCGACGGACGCCTATATAAGTGGAGGTACGGCACACTCATGCGGTTGATCGCTTCGGTGCTGTCATTAGGGCTTTGCATGTGTTGCAACTAGCCACCTCCACTTGCCGCCGGTTGTGTGCTCGGACCTAGCAGTCCGCCGCACGACGTGCCTCCTGCACGCACGGATACCATTAGAGGCGGTGCACTTGTGCCGCTCCGGTGAACCTGTTCACGGGATCCGATCAGCTATGTGGGAGACCGGCAAGGAGGAGACGACTCCGATAACACGGGGCGACTCCGGGAATGCACTGCCCCAACTCTTCTTCCGCTGCACGGCATTGCACGTCTAGTGGTAACAATCTGTGATCCATCTGCCGTAGCATGTTCTTGGTTGTTCTGCGCGTAGGAAAATTTTAATTTGCAGTCGACGCACCCTAGCGTAGAACCCAACATCAACCCCCCCCCCATGCTTGCTCGTAGTTGTAGATTAGGGTTTATTTTCTTAGGCATGTGCTAGTAGTTAGTGGATTCGATCGAATTAGATAGGATTCAAGTAGATCCGATTGGATTTGATCCCAATCGAATCCAATCAAACCGATATGTTCTTGTTTCCTACAGTGTGTGTCCTAGGATAATTTGGTTTTGCTACTGCTAGTGTGTCCTAGGATCTGTGATCATGCTAGTTAGTTGTGTTCATGCTAGTAGTTGTGTTCATGCTAGGGTTTGTGTTGATTGTTAGACGTGGATGTAGTAAGACCAATTTAGGATGATGCCAAATGTGCATGGCTGCACATGGGTGCTATTAGCATTTGCACTTGCTATTTTTAGATGTTTCCATCCTTAGGATAGTGCACTGATCAGTGGACTTGCCCAACAGCAAGTGGCACTGATCAGTGGAATTTGCTCATGGCCAAATGCCACTGATCAGTGGCACTTGCTGTTGGCACTGATCAGTGCACTTGCCCAACAACAAGTGCCACCGATATGAGCAAATGCCACTGATCAGTGGCCCTTGCTGTTGGGCAAGTCCTACTATCAGTGGCACTGATCAATGCACTTGCCCAACAGCAAGTGCCACTGATATGGCACTTGTCGTTGGGTAAGTGCACTGATCAGGGTGCATTTGCTCATATCAGTGGCACTTGCTGTTGGGCAAGTGCACTGATCAGTTGCCACTGATCAATGGACTTGCCCAACAGCAAGTGCCACTGATCAGTGGCATTTGGCCATGAGAAAATTCCACTGATCAGTGCCACTTGCTGTTGGGCAAGTCCACTGATCAGTGCCACTGATCAGTGGCATTTACCCAACAGCAAGTGCCCATTTTGCAGTGAGTTTGTGCACTCATATTTATCATGTTGCCTGACAAGATATTGAAGACTGACTCGGATGTGGCGGGAGGAGGAGCTCAGGTGGTGGACGGAGCTGAGTGCATCGAGGATTTCATCCCCACGAATAGGTGGCTCAGGACGGTGGACCTGTCTGGCAGGATCGCCTTCATGAGCCTGCCTAGTTCAAGGGGACGATCTCCGAGGCAGAGCCACGAGGAGGGGGCCCGGGAGTCGCTGCGCTTCTACCAGTAGATCAAGGACAACGAGGACCTCGCCATGCTCGTCGTCCCTCACAAGTTTGTGGAGGTGATGAACACCTGGCTGGTCATCAAGCGGCTCCCACGCGTGGTCAGGCTATCGGCGAACAAGTGGTGCATGTTCCGGGTGTAGGTCCAAAACTTTGAGGGGCATATGCTGCTTGGCCGGGGCTGGAACTACTTCTGTTGCCGCCACCGGATCGTCCCCGGCGACCTTGTCATTGTGTGCAACTTAGGACTCAGACTGAAGGTTTAGATCTACAACCATGACTCCTCGGTCATGTGCATGTTTCGTTGCAGCAGGAACAATTGTGTTGGTGACATCGAGCATGCTATGTAGTTAAGTTAACTTGTTAACTACGTTAGTGTTGAACTTGTATGGTGTGTGGCTAGACTTATGCTAGGAACTTGTGCTGGGAACATGTTAATATTTTGGCCAGGAGCAGCACCCTGGTGTGCAGCAGGGAAGGAGGATGCCCATGCTATTAATCTTAAGTAGTTTGCTGTCATTTCTTTGCTTGCTTGCTTGCTTTGTTTGATCTTGCTTTGTTTGTTCTTTGCTTTGTTTGTGTTGTTGTGCTGATCATGTGATGGTAAGGCCACCACATTTGAATGGGGTGAGCAGAACACAAACGTTGTTTGCAACCAAACAGCTGAAGTTTGCATCTGCTCACACCCTAAGCACAAAAATGGAAACTAAACAGCAGGGGGTAAGTGCCCCTCCATGCGATGCAAGCAACCAAACAGGTTGCATCTGCTGCATATGAGGTTGCATTTCAAGAACCAGGCTGGGTTGAGATGGACATGTGATGCAGGAACTGTTGTAAACTGGAACCAAACATGCCCTTGTAGATTCGCGCTGGGTTGCTTTGTCCTTCGTTTCAGCCTGTATAATGTGCGGGCCAGCCTATTTACTTGTTTTTCTTTGTTGGAGCGTCCTCTAATGCTTGGCGCGCAGTAATTATGAGGGGAATGCTAGTCATCAGTCCATTTCTTCTTTGTCAAATATGAAGGCCTCTCCATGGAATCGAAGGAATTGTTGTGTCCTCCATGGCTAGCGAGAGGATGGGGGACGCTGCTGATGGAGTAAGTGCTCCCACCCCCTTTATCTTGTTTGTCTTGTTTGTTGGTGAGATGCAGTAGATCCGAGGGGATTTTGGGTTCCATTTTTTGCTTTGGACCAAGTCCGGAGTAGTAGCTTGAAGCATAGAATTGATCCCATATTTTCTATTCAAGTAGTGGTATGTAGTGTGTTCTCTTTTTTGTATGTCTTTCCCTTCAGACTTTTTGCATGTCTGAGGATTATTACTGAACGTGAACCCCCTCATGTCTATTACCGAACCCAAACCCAAAGCGCCTCAAATCAGTAGCATGTTTGTGAAATCACTAGGATGTTTGAGGAGTATTACTGAACCCAAACCCCCTCATATATATTATTGAACCCAAACCCAAAGCCCCTCAAATCAGTAGCATGTTTGTGAAAATCAGTAGCATGGTTGAGGATTATCTTTTGTTTGTGGAATGGAGTGGCTCAGTCTCCTGTTTTGTTTTATTTTAGATTTTGCCGAAATCCTATTAATCACTGGAAACAAGAGAGATAATTACTGAATCTATCACTAGGGAGTGGGCATGTTTATTTGTTTTTTTAGATTTTTGATGGAACCCTATTTAATCAGTAGCACGTTTTTTGAAATATTTTCTCTGTAAACAAGAGAGATTGTTACTGAATCTATCATCAGGAGTGGGCATGTTTATTTGTTTGTCAGATTTTTGGCTGAAACCCTATTAATCAGGAGTGGGCTGTCGATGCCAATGATAAATCATCCCTAGCTACGTAGTTGTTTACATTGAAAACATTGAATTTTTTTTATCCAGCATGTTAAGCTCTTCTTGTGTGGTTAGAGAGGAGGAAGACACTTACTATCATAATAGGAATTTAATAAGTCTAAAACAATGGGGATTGTTTTATTAGTGTTTGTAGCTTGGTTTACTTTTCCAGAAACCATGGCCATGATTTAACTAGTAGCAACAAATTCTTTCTGTATTTTTACTAGAAGCAATTCTTTTTTGTTAGTGTTTGTAGCTTGGCTTACTTCCAGAAACCATGGATGGCACAATTCATGCCTTACTTTTTCTAGATTTTTTTATTTTTTATAAATGTGTTTTCACACTGATATGGTTGGCTCATGTCTTAGAGTTCAGTGTATCTCTCTTTTTTTAGCCATTTTGACGCATGTCGAATGTAGAATGCAGATTTTGCAGAATTCATGGGTTGATATTCATGTTCAACCCATGTAGGATTCATGTTCAATCCAACAATATTTAAAAGAAATTCATAACAATTTTTACAGTTATTTGTCTTTTCCAACAAGGTCACAGCTGGACTTTTGTTTTGTTCGAGGGGGGCGACAGTGAGAAGGGGGTGTGGCAGTTGCATGTCTACACTAGTCGTGCAATTGCATCCATCGCGCTCGACTGCTATTGCGTGACTTTTCAACGTGGTTCTGACTATGCTTTTTTTGTTTTGTCCGGGGCAGCATTTTAGTCATGGATGCAACTGGTCTTTTTGTTTTGTCGAAGGGGGCTACGGAGAGAGAGTGGGCCAGTTACATGTCCAATTGTAGTCATACAACTGCGAACCGTCACCCCCACCTGCAACTGCAAGTCTTCCAACATGGGCGCAACTGGGCTTTGTTTTGTCCGAAGGGGCGACGGGAACGGGAGAAGGGGCTAGTTGCATGTCCAACTGTAGTCACTCAGCTACAACCATTACCCCTTCCTGCAACTGCAAGTCTTCCAACATGGTAGCAAATGGGCCTTTTGTTTTATTGGAAGGGAGGGTGGGAACGGACAAAGATGGCAAGTTGCATGTCCAACTACAATCATGCAACTGCAACCGTCACACCCACGTGCAACTGCAAGTCTTTCCCAACATGGTCGCAACCGGGCTTTCTTTTGTTTGAGGGGGCGACGGAATGGAGAGAGGGGGCCAATTGCATGTCCAACTGTAGTCACACAACTACATGTCTTCAAACATGGTAGCAACTGCATGTCTCCTAACTTGGTTGCAACTTGGTTTTTGTTTTATTGGAGGGACTGACGACGAGACGCATCAGTTCCATGTTGTACACTAGTCATGCAACTTTATGTTTTCTAATTTGGTTGCAATTTGGGCATTTGTTTTTTTGGAGAGGGCAGCGGGAAGAGAGAGGGCACCAACTGCATGTTCAACTATAGTCACACAACTGCGTGTTTTCCAACATAGTTGCAACTGGGGCCTTTTTATGTCGGGGGATGGCAGAAAGAGAGGAGGGCAGTTGCATGTCCAACTTAGTCATGCAGACGCATGTTTTCCAACATAGTTGCAACTGGGATCGAGTTGCATGCACAACTATAGTCATGCAACGACATACCTTTCAACATGGTTGCAACTTCATGCCTTCTAACCTGCTTACAACTGGGCTATTTGTTTTGTCGGAGGGACCAACAGTGAGTGGGGCCAGTTCCATGTTTCACACTAGTCACGCAACGGCATGTCTTTCCAACATAGTTTCCAACTAGGGGGCTTTGTTTTGTCGGAGGGGTGGCGGGAAGAGAGAGGGGCCAGCTGAATGTTCAATTATAGTCATGCAATTGCATGTCTTCCAAAATGGTTGAAACTAGGGCTTTATTTTGTCGGGGGCGGGGGCAAGGAGATTGGATCAGTTGCATGTCCAATTGTAGTCATGCAACTGCATGTCTTCCAATATGGTTGCAACTAGGGGATCTATTTCTTGGGAGGGGGCGACAGGAAGAGAAGGGGGCCAGTTGCACGTCCAAACTATTCACGCAATTGCATGTCTTCTAACATGGTTGCAACTAGGCTTTTCACTTCGTCTAAGGGACCGATGAGGAGGGGGCCAGTTGCATGTCCAGCCATAGTCACACAACTACCTGTCTTCTAACTTGGTTGCAACTGTGCTTTTGTTTTGTCAAAGGGGTGGCAAGAAGAGAGGCGGGCAGTTGCATGTCCCACACTAGTCACACAACTGCATTTTCTTCTAACGTGGTTATAACTGGGGCCTTTTTTATTGAAGGGGCAGTGGGAAGAGAGAGGGCGCCAGTTGCATGCTTAACTGTAGTCATGCAATTGCATGTGTTCCAACATGGTGGAAACTGCATGTCTTCTAACTTGGTTGCAACTACAAGTGGCTTTGTTTTGTCAGAGGGGGAGGCAGGGAGAGGGGGGCACTTGCATACCCAACTGTAGCTGTGCAACTTCATGTCTTCTAACTTGGTTGCAACTAGGCTTCTGTTTCGTTGGAGCGACCGACGAGGAGAGGGGCCAGTTGCATGTCCCACACTAGGCACGCAACTGCATGTCTTCAAACATGGTTGCAACTAGGGCCTTTGTTTTGTCGGATGGGGTGGCGACGAGAGGGGGAGGGTAGTTTCATGTCCAACTATAGTCACGCAATTGAATGTCTTCTAACTTGGTTGCTACTTGGGGACCTTTGTTTTGTTGGAGGGGCGACAACAAGAGAGGGGGGCCAGTTGCATGTCCCCACACTAGGCACGCAACTGCAATGTATTTCTATCCTTGGTTGCAAGTGGGGCCTTTGTTTCGTTGGAGTGGTGGCGGGAAGAGAGGGGGGTCCAGTTTCATGTCCATCTATAGTCACGCAACTGCATGTCTTCCAACATGGTTGCAACTGGGATTTTTGTTTTCTCGGAGGGGGTGGCTGGAAGAGAAGGGGGAGTTGCATGTAAAACTATACTCATGCAACTGCAAGTGTCTTTGTTTTGTCAGAGGGGTGACGGAGAGAGAGTAGGGGCCAGTTGCATGCCCAACTGTAGTCATGTAATGTAAGTGCATCTAGTGCCCCTTAGTGATTTTGGTGTATTGAAGACTTATAGGTTAAGGGACTAATATGTTTGTGAGTGTACACAGGCTCTATAAGTCGATGAGGAGTTTGATATTTACGATGAAAGTCGTCCCCTAAAAATGAATGTCTTCAGCTGAAGACTTTGGCGTCCTGAAGACTTTGAAAGTGAAGAAATTTGTGTGACCTTGAAGACTTGCATATTCATGCGAAGATTATGAAGCGTGAAGACTTTTGTTTTCGTAGTTTCATTTTCTCTTTCTTGAGTCATAGGAAACACTGTACTATTAAATGGGGTCGAGGTAATACTAAGGAAAATGATTTCCAAGTGATGCTCACCTCAAAATCCTACACCTACCCAATCCTTTCGAGTGAAGCCATTGGAAACCTCATATCAGTTCAGTCAATTTCTTCAATGACAGAGACGAAGATCTTCGCGTCTCTGAGGAATTTGTTCTAACTGAGGAGTTAGGAATTCGCCAGTGCGGATTGCCTACAAAGTGAGGAACATGATATCCCCTAGGAATTTGAACCTCAAATCCGACCGTTGTTGTGCTATGCGCCAGCTGTACAAAATATCTACCCACCTAACGGTCATATCATTGAAGGGCATTTATGTCTTATCATGTCGGGCTGCTCCCTAGGCTATAAATAGACACCCCCTACAACCACTAGCTAGTTGGCTACTCCGAGAGAAATTGACACTTGTCATTGAGAGCATCCCATCCTCCGAGGACTTTGAGCGAAATTCATCAAATGAGGAAAAGCCCAGAACCCAAAGTGATTGAGCATCACTGAAGAGATTGTTCATGTGTGTAACCAATGCTTGTTACCTTTGAGGACTGTGTATCCTTCAGACGGTTAGGCGTAATGGTCTGAGCATCCAAGAGGAATTGTGGATCGCCGAGTGACCAAGTCTGTGAAGGTTTGGAAGTCACATGAAGACTTACCGTGAGTGATTGGGCGAGGTCTGTGTGACTTTAGCTCAAGGAGAATACGGTGAGGACTGTGTGTCCTTGAGTTTAAATAGTCTGCGCTCCAACCAGACATACAACTGTCACAGTAGTTGGAAGTGGTCTACCAAATCATTATCTTCACCAAGCCAATTGGTTCTATTTCCTCAACCCTTTCATTTCCTCATTCATGTGTTGATGAACCTGATCATTACTGTTTGAAGACTTTGACTGAAGACTTTCTCTATTTCATCAATCCAAATTCTTTAGTCACATAGTCTTCAACCTGCTTATCATGTTTTCACGCTATCTGTACTATGTGCTTGTTTTCATTTCATCATGATGACTATGTTGTTGCTCCATTATGCTTATACCTAAGTACCTACTCTGCTGCTAGTGTGTCGTTGCTTAGGAATTTCTTCACCTAGAAATTCCTCAATGATGAATTTGTAAAAGTCGCCTATTCACCCCCCCCCTCTAGTCAATATAACGCACTTCCAATTTGTATCAGAGCAAGGTACTCCCTTGTTCTGTGTGATTTTGGTTTAACCACCTGGAGTTTTAGTTATGTCGATAGCAGGAATGAAGAAAGTGGCATGCCCCATCTTTGACGGTCATCATTATCCCAAGTGGAAGGCCATGATGAAGAAGCGCCTCATGGCGATGAACAACAAACTTTGGACCATCACTGAGATTGGTCTTACTGATCTATGCAAGGTGGCGGAGGCTGATGATATTCGCAAGTACACTCTACTTAACCTCAGGGCAAAGGACATCATCTTCTCCTGTTTGTCCCAAAATCAGTTCAGGAACATCATGCATCTCAGCCATGCGAAGCTTATCTGGGACCGTCTCTCTGAGGTCTATGAAGGTCATTGAACTTGGCATGATCCCTGGTTTGAGGATTTCAAGGAATCACTCAAAACAATGACTTTCAAACTAGAAGCATCACCATCCGCACCATGCCTCTTGGCTAAGGGTGCAAAGGTACTTGATTACTCCTCATCCGACTCTAGTGATGATTATGATGATGATGATGCCTTTGGACCTAGTTATACCAAGCTTTTTACTATTGCCACTAAACAACAAAAGGCCTTGGAAAAGGATCAAAATCTGCTAGACAAAAGCGATGACCTGTTGGGTGAGGAATTGAATCGGACTAAGACTTTGACTGATAATCTTCAGAGACTTCAGTTTAAGTTTGAAAATCTTCAGGGTCATCATAACACTATTTTAGCTGATCATGAGAAGCTTTCTTATCAATTTCTTCAGACAAAGCAATATGTTGAGAAGTTAAAAGTGAGTCATGAAGATCTTCAGAAGGAAAACGATTCATTGCTTGCTCAACAGATCAGTTCTGCTCAGGAAGAATTTATTCCACCATGTCTAAAATGCATTGAGCGTGAATCTGCTAATTCTTCACCTAAATGTTCAAATGCTTCTATTGCTGCAAATTCTTAAACTATCTTTGTGGTCACAAATTCCTCATCTGAGGATACCACAAGTACCACTAATGATTATGCAAGGTTGAAGGAGTTGTATGTGACAGGCATATACAAAAGCCTCAAAGGGCATCAGACTCTTTGTGATGTGCTCAAAAAGCAGATCTTGAATAGGAACCCTAGGAAAGAGGGTATTGCCTTTCAGAGGAAACTCAATGTTGATGGGACCTACTAGAAACCTGAGCAGTATCCCAAAACCTCATGGGTTGCTACGAAAGGACCTCATGTAGATCCATGCACTTTATCTGGCTTTACTTGTGAATCTTCACATTCCTCTGATGAGTCATTTGACTCCAACTATAAAGTGTTCAAGAATCAGAATGGAGAAGTATCTGCTCGATATATTGGTACTAACTACAGGAATGGTCCCCCTATGAAGAAAATCTGGGTTCCCAAAAGGTGCCTTGAAAATCTTCAGGTAAATGCCATCATGATACCACCTATGAAGAACAGGAACCCCATATCAAATTCTTCATATGGATCAAAATATTCATATGGATCCAAGTCCTCATATGGACCAAATTCTTCATTTGGATCAATATCCTCACATGGATCCAGATCCTCAAATGAACATCATCGTGCTAACACTTCTATTTCGCGGGAAAAGTCTAAAGGCTATGAATATGTGCATTATTCTTCAAATCATTATTTTCATAAGTCCTTGAAGAATTTATTTGCTTATTCATATGCTTACCCTAACCCCTCTTCTGTAAAACGAAGTGCATTGGCTTCTATGCCATATTTTTCTTATGGAGCTCGCAGAATGATGAACTCTTTGCCACCCCTCCACATGTGGGTGATGAAGAAAAAGAACTAATCTCTTATGGAGGGCCAGGTCTCCAGACGAACCAAATCGTCTAAAGAATTTGCTGGAGACCTGAATAAGCTTGAATGGACGCAAGCTAATCATGAAGAAATGAATCACTCATTTCTCACGTCCTCATATTGCTATATCTGTTGTACTGCTGATGAAATTCAATCTGATGAAATGGATAGCATATTCTCCACTGATGAAGTATATGGGTTTGTAAGTTGCACTAATTGATCTGCAGGATGAACTACCCAAAGCTACTGAGTGGGTCCTTGACAGTGGATGTACAAATCACATGACCGGTGACAAGAACTTATTGATGGACACTGCTTTATCTCCATCTCATCTGAAGCATATCACCTACGTAGACAAAGGCAAAAGCAAGGTATTGGGTCTAGGTAGGGTTGTAATCTCAAAGGATAGACACATGGACAAAGTCATGCTTGTCGAGTCCTTAGGATTCAACCTCATGTCTGTCTCAATGCTTTGTGATCTTGATATGCATGGTTGTCATCTTTGGCAAATATCGTTGCATTGTGCTAATGGAATCTGGCAATTCCAAAGTCTTCGAAGGCTTTAGGAGAGGAGACTTGTATATTGTTGATTTCTTTGCAGGACTGCAGCCTGCCACATGTCTACTTGCAAACGCTTCAGAAGGCTGGTTATGGCATCAACGATTGGGTCATGATGGGATGAGAAACTTGCATACACTCGTGAAGAAGAAGCATGTCATTGGCATCGAGGGTGTCAAATTCCTCAAAGATCATCTTTGTGGGGCTTGTGAGGCTGGAAAGATCACCAGAGCCAAGCATCCCTCAAAGACTATCATGGCCACTTCTCGTCCCTTTGAATTGCTTCATATGAATCTCTTTGGCCCTACTCATTATGCCACATTCACTAATGTTGCATCATTATATGGCTTTGTCATTGTTGATGGTTATTCTCCTTATACGTGGGTGCATATCATCACTTTCAAATATGAAGTGCAGGAAGTCTTCAAACGATTTTCCTCAAGAGCATCTACAAACTTTGGTGTGAAGATCAAGCATATCAGGAGTGATAATGGGACTAAGTTCAAGAACACTGGTCTTGATGACTATCTTGGTGAACTCGGTATTACTCACGAGTTATCTGCCCCTTATACTCCTCAGCAGAATGGCGTCGCCAAGCGCAAGAACAGGACTCTTGTTGAGATGGATCGCACTATATGCTTGATGAATACAGGACTCCACCTCGTTTCTGGCCTGATGCTATTGATACTGCATGCCACATCATCAACAGGGTATATCTTCACAAATTCTTCAAAAAGACCTCATATGAACAACTCACTAACAAGAAA
Source organism: Triticum aestivum (assembly GCF_018294505.1). Classification (NCBI taxonomy): domain Eukaryota; kingdom Viridiplantae; phylum Streptophyta; class Magnoliopsida; order Poales; family Poaceae; genus Triticum; species Triticum aestivum. Next base: position 629,688,511 of record NC_057813.1, read on the forward strand.
CCCAATGTAAGTTATTTCAAAGTCTTCGGTGCTAAATGCTAGATTAGTGATCCTCAACACAACTCTAAATTTGCACCAAAAGCACATGAAGGTTTTATGCTTGGTTACGGGAAGGACTCACACACCTACCACTATTGCAGGATGCTGCTAACGCGACACTACGATCAGAGACCCTTCAAGAAACTGTGTGCGATGCAATAATCGCAAACGGTGGTGTGAGAGAACCATCAAAAGTGTGCAAAACGTTTGCGATGATGGATGCATCAAACACGGTTTTGACTTTGGTTCCATGTGCGATGCAGTGCATACGGTTGATCCAGCAGAACTATGTGCCATATCAATGTGCGTGCGATATACGGCATACAGTTTGCTCCGATGAACTGCATGCTATTAGGGAATGCAACAGAAATGGTCAGCCAGATCAAGGTGTGTGTGATATACAGCATACGGTTCACTCGGACAAACTGTTTTTGATTAGGCAAGAGAACTAAAACGGTTGATCCTAACAAGATGTGTGTGATATGTAGCATTTGTGATCATCCAAAAGAACACAAATGGTTCTTGTAAACCAGATGTGTTTGCTGCTGCAGCAAACAGCCACTCAGATGAACTGGCCCCCCGTGGGAGACATGACGACGCATCCATAGGACATGATGGTGATATCATGACCTTGTGTGATAGTGGGCAGACACGTACACGTACATCCGAGAACAAGGGCCCACATTTCGGGCTTCTGATGCGTGGCATGCGGTTGATCCAAAAGGACAGTTTGCGATGAGGCGGAACAACAGAAACGGGCCTTTTTAGGCCCAGAACAATCAATAAATTTTGACTTTGTTTCTCGTCACATTGCAGATTACAACGCAATAAATAATTACAAATCTGTTCACACCAATCAAACTAATGTGTGTTCACACTTAGCACCAGGCTATAAAAACTACCCACTCAAAAATTACTTCACAGTTCCTCTCCCCATCACCCACAAAACTGGTCTTTCCTTTCAAGTTGTTCCTCCATGACCGGTAGGAGGAGTTTCAGGTGGGCATATAACCAGGCAGCAAAGACCAAGGCCACGGAAGCACTAGAGAGGTCCCGCTGCGAAGCGGCAGCCGCAACAGAGATGTCCCGGCGCGCCGCGGAGCCCTCGAACGAGCTCTCACGGGCACACGAGGGCTCTCACAAGCGCATGATGTCCAATACTCAACTTTATTCTTGTAGACACGTGTTGGGCCTCCAAGCGTAGAGTTTTGTAGGATAGTAGCAATTTTCCCTCAAGTGGATGACCTAAGGTTTTCCGTGAGAGGTGTGGGATGAAGATGGTCTCTCTCAAGCAACCCTGCAATGAAATACAATAAATCTCTTGTGTCCCCAACACACCCGATACAAGGTAAGTTGTATAGGTGCACTAGTTCGGTGAAGAGATGGTAAAATAAGTATAGTAAGGATAGTAGATATGAGTTTTTATAATCTGAAATTATAAAAACAGCAAGGTAACTAATTGTAAATGGGCACAAAAACGGTGTTGCAATGCTTAAAAATGAGGCCTAAGGTCCATATTTTCGCTAGTGCAACCTCTCAACAATGCTAACATAGTTGGATCATATGATTATCCCTCAAAGTGCAGCAAAGAATCACTCCCGTGTTCCTATTAGCGGAGAACAAAAGGTAGGACTTGTTTGTAGGGTCCGAAGACACCTCAAAGTTATTCTTTCCGATCGATCTATTCAAGAGTTCGTACTAAATAACACAAAGCTATTTTTTTCATCCGATCTATCTAGAGTTCGTACTAGAATAACACCAAAGCAAATTCATATTCATAATACTCAATCCACACAAAGAACTATAAAGAGACCCCAAAGTTTCCGTCGGAGAAAAACGTGCATCAACCCCTATGCATAGATTACCCCAATATCACCGCGGGAATCCGCGACTTGAATGCCATAGCACATATCAAGTGAATCAATAAGGTACCTCATTGTCACCTCAAGTATTCATATTGAAAGACATATATCATGTGTTCTCATCTCTGAATATTCAATCTGACAAGACAAAACTTTGAAGGGTAAAGATTCATTTCATCATAACAAGAGTATAGAGGGGAGAAACATCATATGATCCGACTATATTAACAAAGCCCGTGATATAGATCATGAGAAAGAGAGGGAGATCAAACACATAGCTACTGTTACAAACCCTCAGCCCCGAGGGTGGACTACTCCCTCCTCATCGTGGTGGCCGCCGGGATGATGAAGATGGCCACCGGAGATGATTCCCCCCTCCGGCAGGGTGCTGGAACAGGGTCTAGATTGGATCTCGTGGATACAAAGGCCTTGCGGCAGCGGAACTTCTGATCTGGGTTAACCCTGATGGGTTTTGGAATATTTGTGAATTTATAGGATAAAGAGGGGCTGCGGGAGGCCACCGAGGTGGGCACAACCCACCTGGGAGCGCCAGGGGGCCCTAGCGCACCCTGGTGGGTTGTGCCCCCCTTGGGGCACCCCCCCCCCTAGGTGTAGCTCTGGCCCATTGGGTTCCTTCTGGTCCATAACAAACCATAGGAAATCGTCGTGGCATTTGGACTCCTTCTGATATTGATTTCCTGCGATGTAAAAAACATGCAGAAAACAGCAACTGGCACTTGGCACTATGTCAATAGGTTAGTACCAAAAAATGATATAAAGTTGCTATAAAATGATTGTAAAACACCTAAGAACGATAATATAATGGCATGAATACTTCATAAATTATATATACATTGGAGATGTATAAGTGCACTCACCGCGTCGGCGATCACGACGAGCTGGCGTTTCAGAAGTCCTTGGTCGGCGACGACGACATTCTCGCTGGCCTCATTAAGCAGCAGGACCTGGTCGACGGCTTGATGAAGCTGCTCGAGATCAATGATGCCTCGGTTGACAAGGCGACCGGCCTCGTTGAGCAACTCATGGGTGACAATGTGAAGCTCCTCAAGGCACTCACCAAGAAGGAGGAGGAGGTCGTTGGTTGGAAGATGCTGCATGAGCAGAGCAGTGCCTCGGGGATGACGCTGACAGGAGTCATCGAGGAGATGATGGGTGACTTGAGGAAGCTCCGGATCGAGCGCGAGCAGGAGGTGGAGGAATCCGTGGCTGCCTTCAGGCAAACTCGTGGGGAATTGAAGAAGGAGTTTGGGGATTTCATCGCCCAGCGATCCATCGAAGAGTAGATACAGTAGAGATCCAGATTGTTGTCTGCGATTTCCTTATTCTCTTGCCCTCGTGTCTTCTGGGCTTTGCCGCATGTGGCATTTTAAATTATCCGTAATATGTAAGACAATTATTATCTGTGCCATTGTAAATTTTTCATAGTACTATCCGTTGCCATTTTATTTGTCGTCATATTATCCGTTGCCCTATGTGGCAATTTAAATTAGGCCGGAATACGAGTTGAAAACACGAACAAAGCAAATGCTGCCATGGGATCACAAGCAAACACCGGAGGTGGGCGCTTTAATTAACCCATCAATGGAGAAGTTGTGAATGAGGGAGTCCTGGATTAAGGGGTCCTCGGACAGGCGGACTATATGCGTATGCCAGACTGTTGGGCTATGAAGATACAAGATAGAAAACTTTGTCCCGTGTCCGGGTGGGACTCTCCTTTGCGTGGAAGGCAAGCTTGGCGATTCGGATATGTAGATTCCCTTCTCTGTAACCGACTTGATGTAACCCTAGCCCCCTCCGATGTCTATATAAACCGGAGGGTTTAGTCCGTATGACGAGGACAATCATAATCATAGGATAGATTCTATGGTTAGCCTCTACGATCTCGTGGTAGATCAACTCTTGTAATACTCATATCATCAAGATCAATCAAGCAGGAAGTAGGGTATTACCTCCATAGAGAGGGCCCGAACCTGGGTAAACATCGTGTCCCCCGCCTCCTATTACCATTAGCCTTAGACGCACAGTTCGGGGGCCCCTACCCAAGATCCGCCGGTTTTGACACCGACATTGGTGCTTTCATTGAGAGTTCCACTGTGTCGTCATCATAAGGCTTGATGGATCCTTCAATCATCTACAACAACGCGGTCCAGGGTGAGATCTTTCTCCTCGGATAGATCTTCGTATTCGGTGGCTTCGCACTGCAGGCCAACTCGCTCGGTCGTCTGGTGCAGATCGACAGCTACGCCCCTGGCCATCAGGTTAGGTTTGGAAGCTTGAACTACACCGCCGACATCCGCGGAGACTTGGTCTTTGACGGATTCAAACCCATGACAGCCGCACCCTGTAGCTACGATGAACATGACTTCAATCTGTCATCGAACCATGCTCAGGAGACAGCACGTGTAACTGTCCTGGCCCTAGATCCAGTGCAGGTCGTGCCATCCGAGGACGGGAGGATGGACCCCGCCACAGAAGCCGCAGACTCAACGACGCTAGAACCGAACATAGATCTGACCTCCAATGAGGCATGTGTCATGGGAACCTCGGACTTGTCTTCGGCCATAGGCTCCGAACCGCGTGTATCCGCGCCCATCGAATCTAACTGGGCGCCGATCTTGGAGTTCAGCTTCGCGGACATATTCCAACACTCGCCCTTGGGTGACGTGTCAAACTCATTGAAATCCCTCTCCTTGGCAGGGGATTCTTGGCCGAACTATGTCCGGCTTGAGTACGATGCGGACGACAAAGAACTTCGTTACCCACTGATACGTCTCCAACGAATCTACTTCTCCAAACACTTTTGCCCTTGTTTTGGACTCTAACTTGCATGATTTGAATGAAACTAACCCGGACTGATGCTGTTTTCAGCAGAACTACCATGATGTTGTTTTATGTGTAGCAAAGAGAAGTTCTGGGAATGTCCTGGAAATCCACGGAGGCACTTTTTGGAATTAATAAGAATTTTTGGCGAAAGAATTAATGCCAGGGGGCCCACAGCCTGTCCACGAGACAGGGCCTCCCCCCTAGGGTGCGGCCTCCTATCTCATGGGCCCCCTGGACCTCCTCCGACCTCAACTCCAACTCCATATATTCCATCTCAGGGAGAAAAAAATCAGAGAGAAAGTTTCATTGCGTTTTACGATATAGAGCCGCCGCCAAGCCCTAATCTCTCTCGGGAGGGCTGATCTGGAGTCCGTTCGGGGCTCCGGAGAGGGGGATTCGTCGCCGTCGTCGTCATCAACCATCCTCCATCACCAATTTCATGATGCTCACCGCCGTGCATGAGTAATTCCATCATAGGCTTGCTGGACGATGATGGGTTGGATGAGATTTACCATGTAATCAAGTTAGTTTTGTTAGGGTTTGATCCCTAGTATCCACTATGTTTTGAGATTGATGTTGCTATGACTTTGCTATGCTTAATGCTTGTCACTAGGGCCCGAGTGCCATGATTGCAGATCTGAACCTATTATGTTTTCATCAATATATGTGTGTTCTTGATCCTATCTTGCAAGTCTATAGTCACCTGTTATGTGTTATGATCCGACAACCCCGAAGTGACAATAATCGGGATACTTCTCGGTGATGACCGTAGTTTGAGGAGTTCATGTATTCACTATGTGTTAATGCTTTGGTCCGGTTCTCTATTAAAAGGAGGCCTTAATATCCCTTAGTTTCTGCTACGACCCCGCTGCCACGGGAGGGTAGGACAAAAGATGCCATGCAAGTTCTTTTCCATAAGCATGTATGACTATTTACGGAATACATGCCTACATTACATTGATGAATTGGAGCTAGTTCTGTATCACCCTATGTTATAGCTATTACATGAGGAATCGCATCCGGAATAATTATCCATCACTGATCCATTGCCTACGAGCTTTTCATATATTGTTCTCCGCTTAATTACTTTTCCGTTGCTACTGTTACAACTACTACAAAAACCCAAAAACATTTATCTTTACTATTGCTACTGTTACCATTATTATCATACTACTTTGCTACTAAACACTTTGCTGCAGATACTAAGTTATCCAGGTGTGGTTGAATTGACAACTCAACTGCTAATACTCAAGAATATTCTTTGGCTCCCCTTGTGTCGAATCAATAATTTGGGTTGTAGTTCACCGTCGAAAGTTGTTGCGATCCCCTACACTTGTGGGTTATCAAGACTAATTTCTGGCGCCGTTGCCGGGGAGCATAGCTCTATTCTCTGAGTCACTTGGGATTTATATCTGTTGATCACTATGAAGAACTTGAAATACGCTAAGACCAAGATTTTGCCCTCAACTACGAGGGGAGGTAAGGAACTGCCATCTAGCTCTGCACTAGATTCTCCTTCCGTTATTAGTAGGCTTGCGACACCTAAACCTGCTACTTCTATGAATTCTGATATGTCACATGTTATTGATGATGCCACTTCTGCTATGCATGATGAAACTACTTCTGTGCGTGATACTACTTTGCCATTAGGTGAATTTCTAGATGAACAACTTGCTATAGTTAGGGGGAATGAAAATATTGAAGAACCTATTATTGATGATAGTGATGATGAACGTTCCCCCAATGATTATGTATTACCTATTGTTCTTAAGGGTTATGTTATGAATGAAGCAGCTGCTATGGAAATTCTTGCTTGCAATGATAGAAATGATCTGAAGAAATTATTAGCTAAATGGAAGCAGCAGTCTCTTAATGCTAGAATGAAACCCGATCCTGCTTTTGCTACTTCACCTATCTGTGTTACTGATAAGGATTATGAATTCTCTGTTGATCCTGATATTATTACTTTAGTTGAATCTGATCCTTTTTATGGCCTTGAATCTGAAACTGTTGTGGCACATCTTACCAAGTTGAATGATATAGCTACCCTGTTCACTCATGATGAGAAGTCTCGCTATTTATACATACTTAAGATATTTCCGTTCTCATTAAAGGGTGATGCTAAGACTTGGTATAATTCTCTTGCTCCTGGTTGTGTGCGTAGTCCCCAGGATATGATTTATTACTTCTCTGCTAAATATTTCCCTGCTCATAAGAAACAAGCTGCTTTGCGGGAAACATATAATTTTGTGCAAATCAAAGAAGAGAGTCTCCCACAAGCTTGGGGGAGGCTTCTCCGGTTACTTAATGCTTTGCCTGATAATCCTCTTAAGAAAAATGAAATACTTGATATATTTTATAATGGACTAACCGATGCTTCCAAGGACTACTTGGATAGTTATGTTGGTTGTGTTTTCAGGGAAAGAATAGTCGACGAAGCTGAAATATTATTGCATAATATGTTGACTAATGAAAATAATTGGACTCTTCCTGAGCCAGTTCCTGAAGTAATTCCTGAACCCATTGAGCCAACTCCTGAGCCTATTCCTAAACCCACTCCGAAGAAGAGAGGTGTTTTATTTCTCAGTCCTGAAGATATGCAAGAGGCAAAGAAATCAATGAAAGAAAAAGGTATTAAAGTTGAAGATGTTAAGAATTTACCACCTATTGAAGAAATACATGGTCTTAATTTACCGCCTGAACAACCACATTGTCTTGATAACCCGACACAGGTAGTAAAGGTAAATTCTCTCTATAGATATGATAAAGTTGAAATACCCTCTACTAAATTTCATAGCCCATGCTTAGATGAATTTGATGACTTTATGGCTAGAAAACAATGTTTAATGCTTATGTTGGTAGAGAGTTAAAGAATAATGCTTTCGAGATAGCACGCGTAGGTGATAATCTGGCTAGAGGTAAAGATGAAACTTCACCGTGTTAGCAAATATGCTTCTATGGTTGCTACTCAAGCTGAGCAAGTACTCAAAGCTCAAAATGATTTGCTTGATGAATTGAATAATAAAAATGACTTTGCTGTTAGAGTGGCTACTAGAACTGGTAGAATGACTCAGGAACCTTTGTATCCTGAAGGCCACCCTAAGAGAATCAAGCAAGATTCTCAGAGAAATAATTTAGAGGCACCTAGTTCTTCTAAGAAGAAGAAAAAGAAAAATGATAGAACATTGCATGCTTCTAGTGAACCTACTATAGATACACCTGAGAATCCCAATGATATTTCTATTTTTGATGCTGAAACACAATTAGGTGATGAACATGAACCTAGTGATAATGTTAATGATAATGTTCATGTTGATGCTCAACCTAGCAAAAACAATGATGTAGAGATTGAACCTGCTGTTGATCTTGATAACCCACAATCAAAGAATCAATGTTATGATAAGAGAGACTTTGTTGCTAGGAAGCACGGGAAAGAAAGAGAACCATGGGTCCAGAAACCCATGCCCTTTCCTCCTAAACCATCCAAGTCAAAGGATGATGAGGATTTTGAGAGCCTTGCTGAAATGATTAGACCTATTTTCTTACGTATGCGCTTAACTGATTTGCTTAAAGTAAATCCTTATGCTAAGTATATGAAGGATATCATTACAAATAAAAGAAAGATACCGGAAGCTGAAATTTCCACTATGCTTGCTAATTACACTTTTAAGGGTGGAATACCAAAGAAACTTGGAGATTCGGGTGTTCCAACTATACCATTCTCCATTAAAAGAAATTATGTCAGAACTGCTTTATGTGATCTTGGAGCCGGTGTTAGTGTTATGCCTCTCTCTTTATATCATAGACTTGAATTGAATAAGTTGACACCTACTGAAATATCTTTGCAAATGGCTGATAAATCAACTGCTATACCTGTCGGTATTTGTGAGGATGTGCCTGTTGTGGTTGCAAATGTCACTATCTTAACGGACTTTGTTATTCTTGATATTCCCAGGGACGATAGTATGTCTATTATCCTTGGCAGACCTTTTCTTAATACTGCAAGGGCTGTTATTGATTGCAACAAAGGCAATGTCACTTTTCATGTTAATGACAATGAGCATACGGTACACTTTCCGAGGAAACAATCTCAAGTTCATAGCATCAATTCTATTGGAAAAGTTCCAACTATCATTTTTGGAGATTTTGAATTTCCTCTCCCTACTGTCAAGAAAAAGTATGATATTCTTATTGTTGGGGATTTTCATATCCCCGTTGAGGTAACTTAGTGTTATTCGAAATTTCTCATGTTCCGTGTTATTCGGAATGAGTTTGTTAACAAGACTTGATCAACCTTGTTAGCGGGTTGATTTTGATGATCACGAGATGGATGAAACTAGAAGGCACAACCTTCTGTACCCTCTTTTTACTTTCTGTTATTTAGAATAAATAAAGCAAAAATAGTATTATTCGTCTGTTTCCTAAATTATCCGTGCATTAAAAAATAGTCCGAAAATAAAAGTGCTCCAAATGTCCTGCAAATTTAGTATGATTTTTTTCTGGAATATTTGAGGATTTTAGGCACTGAAAACACTGCAAGAGGGGCAAGCACAAGGCCACGAGAGAGGAGGGCGTTCCCCCCTGTAGGGCGCGCCCCCTGTCTCGTGGGCCCCTGGTGGCTCCCCTCCACTTATGCCAGCTCCCACACACTTCATCTTCTACCCAGAAAAATCCCCATCCAGCTCAAGCACGAGTTCTAGCTCGTTTTGCTACGATTTTCGATCTCTTAGCTCAAAGCTCCATTCACAAAACTGCTTTGGGAGATTGTTGCTTGGTATGTGACTCCTCCATTGGTCCAATTAGTTTTTGTTCTAGTGCTTTATTCATTGCAAATTTTTGCTGCTTAGGTGACCATGTTCTTGAGCTTGCATGTCAAAATTTTGAGGTCCCAAGCAATTCCAATGCATGATATGGGCCCTAGGCACTTGTAGGAGTAGTTTCTATCAATCTTGTTTAGTCTTGTTCACTTTTATTTTGAAGTTACTAAAATTTCAGAAATTTTCAGAAAATGAAATATGCTTAGAAGAATGTACCAAGGAGGTTTCTCGGCAAAGAAAGGGCCAAGGATTGCTATACGTGAACAAGATATTAAATTTCCAAGGGACGCAAAAGTACGGGCTTGTGAGTGGCCATCCAATGATTTTATGGTCGAAGCAGGCTTCAATGAAGAATTTGATGCGTATGTGCGTAATGCCGAGCTGGAGGACTTCTTACAAGATAAGTGTCCTCAATATTATCAATTGACCGATTCCTTTGTGCGGAGGTTCGAATATATTTCTGCGCGTAATTCTCCTAGTGTCATGTTTGATATTTATGATACGTCTTATACCATGGATTTAGAGGATTTCACAACTGCTTGCAAAGTCCTACAGTGGGGTAATATTAATGATCCTCCCAAATATAAATTTAGATATTTTCTTGCTAATATTACTGTGGGAGAATCTAGGGATGTAGCACAAGCTACCATAGGGAGCATTCATTTTACTGCTATACATTACTTTGCTCTCTTTATTGGTAGATGCATTAACGGTAAGGACGAGGTATGTCACATGTGTGCACCTGATCTTTGTGTCCTCAAGAGTGTTGTGTCAGGTTATAAAGATTATAACTTGGGGGCAATATTCGCACGTAGGTTGCAGAATAATAGTAGAAGGGGAGATTTCTTTGGAGGAATTTATCCAACCCGTGTGGCTAATTTTCTTAATATAGCTCCATGAGAGGGGGGATATGATTGTACCTCCTGTTTATTTGGATAAATAAGCTATGTTTGATCATCATTTTCTTGAGAGGAATGAACAATTCCTCCATTATCGACTAATCTATGACAGACGCAACATCGTCCCAGTTACTCTTCTTGCTCCCTAGCTACCTTTTTGATTATCAGGCAAAAGGAAGATATGTTGTCACCAGGGAAGAAGCAACTGAATTTGAGAGGGCAATGGAGGCAGCTCGCCAACACGCTGCTGCTCAGGAGGCGGTAGCCTCTGCATCTCAGTACCCCAGTTTCACTTATGGATATCAGCCAGGCGGTCCTTGGTATTAAACCAACTTAGGCCAAAAGCCTAAGCTTGGGGGAGTACGTATTTCTCACCGACTTTACATTCATGTTCACACACTAGTCGTCGGTGCTCATACGCTTTCATTGTATTATCCATGCTAGTTTAAATTTCTTTTTCTAGTTTTCTTCTTGTGTGTTTGATAAACCTTGAGAAAAACCAAAAAAAATTAGGTAGTTTAATTCCCTTACCTGTAGTAGAATTAAAATAAAAACCCAAAAATATTTCTAGTTCTTCTTCTTACTTGTTGGGAGTTTTTCCGTGTAAATAGTTTTATTTTCTTTTCTTTCCTTTGGGGGTCGAGAAGACCATATTGAAAATGCTTAGTGGCTCTTATATGCATGATTGTTTATTTAATTTAGAGCCCAGATTACTTGTCTTCTCTCTTGAGTTGAATGCTTGCAGATTCCAGCTTAGTCCAATGCACGTGCACTCCTATTATTATACACATCATTCGGTCGTGCGAGTGAAAGGCAATAATGACGATATATGATGGACTTAATGGGATGAGAAAAGCTGGTATGAACTCGACCTCTCTTGTTTTTGTAAATATGATGAGTTCATCGTTCCTGAGTCAGCTATTATGAAGTAAACATATTTGCAATGACATTTAGAGATTATAGTTACTTGTGCCATGCCTGATCATCTATGAGTTATAATGGTTTACCTTGCGTGCCAACATGCTATTAGAATGATTATGATGTGATATGATGGGATGGTATCCTCCTTTGAATGAATTGAGTGACTCGACTTGGCACATGTTCACGCATGTAGTTGAATCAAATAAACATAGCCTTCACGATATTTATGTTCATGGTGGATTATATCTTACTCATGCTTGTACTCGGTGTGAATTAATTTTAATGCATGCTTACGACTGTTGTCGCTCTCTCAGTTGGTCGCTTCCCAGTCTTTTGCTAGCCTTCACCTGTACTAAGCGGGAATACTGCTTGTGCATCCAAACTCCTTAAACCCCAAAGTTGTTCCATATGAGTCCACTATACCTACCTATATGCGGTATCTACCTGCCGTTCCAAGTAAATTTGTATGTGCCAAACTCCAAACCTTCAAATGAAATTCTCTTTTGTATGCTCGAGCAACTCATGTTACAACTAGGGCTGCCTATATCTTCCATGTTAGGTGGGTTATTCTCAAGAGGAGTAGACTTCGCTCCTCATTCACGAGAAAGGGCCGGTAACCGGGATGCCCAGTCCCATGATCCAAAAAGATCAAAGCAAATCAAAATAATTAAACAAAAGTCCCCCAGGACTGTTGTATGTTCGAGGCACTCGTTGTTTCGAGCAAGCCATGGATTGATGCTTGTTGGTGGTTGGGGGAGTATAAACCTTTACCATTCTGTTTGGGAACTGCCTATAATGCATTTAGTATGGAAGATACAGCCATCTCATAGATGTTGCGTTGGCAGCAAAAGTATGCCGCTCAAAATGTTATTCAATCTCTATTTTAAAATCGAGCTCTGGCACCTCTACAAATCCCTACTTCCCTCTGTGAAGGGCCTATCTATTTACTTTTATGTTGAGTCATCATCCTTCTTATTAAAAGCACCCGCTGGAGAGCACACTATCATTTGCATTCATTAATACTGGTTTATATTGGGTATGACTTGACTGGATCTCTTTTACCATGAATTACAATGTTTAGTCAGTCCTTGATCTTTAAAGGTGCTCTGCATTTATGTTTTGCAGTCTCAGAAAGGGCTAGCGAGATACCATTTTGTTATATCATGTTATGATTACTTTTAGAAAGTGTTGTCATCCGAGTTTTATTATTATGGCTCGCTAGCTGATTATGCTATTGATGTGAGTAATTGTGAGACCTATGTGTTATTGTGAGTATGGTTAGTTTGTAATATTTGCTGAAACTTGAATGCTGGCTTTTCATGTTACAACAACAAGAGCAAACAAAGTTTGTAAAAGTTTTTCTTTATCACTTTCAAATTATCAACTGAATTGCTTGAGGACAAGCAAAGGTTTAAGCTTGGGGGAGTTGATACGTCTCCAACGTATCTACTTTTCCAAACACTTTATCCCTTGTTTTGGACTCTAACTTGCATGATTTGAATGAAACTAACCCGGACTGACGCTGTTTTCAGCAGAACTACCATGATGTTGTTTTATGTGTAGAAAAGAAAAGTTCTCGGAATGTCCTGGAAATCCACGGAGGCACTTTTTGGAATTAATAAGATTTTTTGTCGAAAGAATTAATGCCAGGGGGCCCACAACCTATCCACAAGACAGGGGGGCGCCCCCCTAGGGCGCGGCCTCCTATCTTGTGGGCCCCCTGGACCTCCTCCGACCTCAACTCCAACTCCATATATTCCGTCTCGGGGAGAAAAAAATCAGAGAGAAAGTTTCATCGCGTTTTACGATACGGAGCCGCCGCCAAGACCTAATCTCTCTCGGGAGGGCTGATCTGGAGTCCGTTCGGGGCTCCGGAGAGGGGGATTCATCACCGTCATCATCATGAACCATCCTCCATCACCAATTTCATGATGCTCACCGCCGTGCGTGAGTAATTCCATCGTAGGCTTGCTGGACGGTGATGGGTTGGATGAGATTTACCATGTAATCAAGTTAGTTTCGTTAGCGTTTGATCCCTAGTATCCACTATGTTCTGAGATTGATGTTGCTATGACTTTGGTATGCTTAATGATTGTCACTAGGGCCCGAGTGCCATGATTTCAGATCTGAACCTATTATGTTTTCATCAATATATGTGTGTTCTTGATCCTATCTTGCAAGTCTATAGTCACATATTATGTTTTATGATCCGACAACCCCAAAGTGACAATAATCAGGATACTTCTCGATGATGACCGTAGTTTGAGGAGTTCATGTATTCACTATGTGTTAATGCTTTGGTCCGGTTCTCTATTAAAAGGAGGCCTTAATATCCCTTAGTTTCCGCTAGGACCCCGCTGCCACGGGAGGGTAGGACAAAAGATGCCATGCAATTTCCTTTCCATAAGCACGTATGACTATTTACGGAATACATGCCTACATTACATTGATGAATTGGAGCTAGTTCTGTATCACCCTCTGTTATAGCTATTACATGAGGAATCGCATCCGGCATAATTATCCATCACTGATCCATTGCCTACGAGCTTTTCATATATTGTTCTCTGCTTATTTACTTTTCCGTTGCTACTGTTACAACTACTACAAAAACCCAAAAACTTTTATCTTTACTGTTGCTACTGTTACCATTATTATCATACTACTTTGCTACTAAACACTTTGCTGCAGATACTAAGTTATCCAGGTGTGGTTGAATTGACAACTCAACTGCTAACACTCAAGAATATTCTTTGGCTCCCCTTGTGTCAAATCAATAAATTTGGGTTGTACTTCACCCTCGAAAGATGTAGCGATCCCCTACACTTGTGGGTTATCACCCACCCACCACCCACTTGATAGCCACTGTCGACGACTTGACCGACATGCTTGACTTTGACTCCGAAGAAACCGATGGAATGGACGACGATGTGGGAGAGGAACAGGAACCACCGCCCACAGGGCGCTGGACAGCCACCTCGTTGTACGACATATACATGGTGGATACACCCAAAGAAGACAATGACGACGACAAAAAGGATCCATTTGAGGAGAAGCCTCCTAAGAAGCAGCCGAAGCACCGACGTCAGCGGCGCCGCCCTAAACCACGCCATGGTAAAAACAGCGATACCGGCACAAGAGACAATAGCACTCCGAACTATGCCGAAGACGAAGATGACCCCGCCCAGACGAGTTTCGAACAGGCCGAACGGGAAGAACAAGCCATGAATGAAGACTCGGATGACAACAATTACATGCCCCTCTCTGAGGATAAGGCGAGCCTCGGTGATGAAGAGTTTATCATGCCTGAGGATCCCGTCGAGCAGGAGCGCTTTAAGCGCCGGCTTATAGCCACTGCAAAGAGCCTGAAGAAAAATAGCAGCAGCTTCAAGCTGATCAAGATCTGCTAACTGATAGATGGACTGAGGTCCTGGCAGCCAAGGAATATGAACTTGAACACCCAACCAAAAGTTAGCCAAAGCGCAAGTTGTTACCTTGATTTGATGACGAGGCATTAGAGCCAGCACTACCAGCTGACCGACCACCGCGTGGCCAAGATAAAACGGAATCCCAGCCCGCACTACCTCGCCGAACAAATAGAAACACAACAGCTCGGGGATACACACATGACCTACGGTACGACTTGGAAACCATAGCAGGGGATCCCAGATTGATCTACGGATCGCGGGGGCACGCCCCAATGCGCGACAACGGCTGCCACGCCGGATATAATAAATACAAACCTATCAGGGCCGAATACCGCAGACCAGCTCCATCCAAACTGTGTCGCAACGTAGCCCGAAATAGAGGCGCCACACACCCCTTATGCTTCACCGATGAAGTAATGGAACATGAATCCCCATAAGGGTTTAAACCCGTAAACATCGAATCATATGATGGGACAACAGATCCCGCGGTATGGATCAAAGACTTCCTCCTCCACATTCATATGGCCTGCGGTGATGATCTTCATGCCATCAAATATCTCCCGCTAAAACTCAAGGGACCAGCTAGGCACTGGTTGAACAGTCTGCCCAAAAACTCTATTGGCAGTTGGGAGAACCTGGAAGAGGCATTCCTTAACAACTTCCAAGGCACCTATGTCCGACCTCCGGATGCCGATGACTTAAGCCATATAACCCAACAGCCCGAAGAGTCAGCAAGGAAATTCTGGACCCGGTTCTTAACTAAAAAGAACTAGATCGTCGACTGTCCAGATGCCGAAGCCCTAGCGGCCTTTAAGCATAACATCCATGACGAATGGCTCGTCCGCCACCTCGGACAAGAGAAGCCGAAGTCCATGGCAGCCCTTACAACGCTTATGACCCGCTTTTATGCAGACGAGGATAGATGGCTAGCTCGTAGCAACAGCACCTCAAGTAAACCTGGCACTTCTGAAGCCAGAGATAGTAACGGCAAGCCCCAACGCAACAGACACAAGCTTTGAAGTAATGGCAACAATGCCGAAGACACGGCGGTCAATGCCGGATTCAGTGGCTCCAAGTCCGGTCAGCGGAAGAAGCCATTTATGAGAAACAATCTGGGCCCGTCCAGTTTGGACCGCATACTTGATCGTCCATGTCAAATCCACAGCACCTCCAATAAACCAACCAATCATACCAACAGAGAATGTTGGGTCTTCAAACAGGCCGGCAAGTTAAATTCCAAAAACAAGGAAAAGGGGTCCCAAAGAGATGACGACAAGGAGCCCCGGCCACCGAACGAAGGGGGATAGAAGAAGTTTCCTCCCCAGGTCAAAATGGTGAACACGATATACGCTACCCATATCCCCAGAAGGGAGTGGAAGCGCGCCCTAAGGGACGTCTACGCGATGGAGTCGCCCCAAAATACAACCCGTGGTCCTCTTGTCCGATCACCTTTGATCGAAGGGACCATCCGACCAGTATCCATCATGGCGGTTCGGCCGCACTGGTGCTCGACCCTATTATCGACGGATTCCACCTTACATGTGTCCTTATGGATAGTGGAAGCTGCCTAAACCTGCTCTATCAGGATACAGTGCGTAAAATGGGTATCAATCCCTCAAGGATCAAACCCACAAAAACCACCTTCAAAGGTGTCATACCATGTGTGGCGGCCTGTTGCATGGGATCAATCACACTGGAAGTGGTCTTCGGATCCCCGGATAATTTCCGAAGTGAAGAATTGATCTTCGATATCGTCCCTTTCCGTAGTGGCTATCACGCACTGCTCGAACGAACCACATTTGCTCGATTCAATGCGGTGCCGCACTACGCCTACCTCAAGCTCAAGATGCCCGGACCGTGCGGTGTCATAACAGTCAATGGAAACACGGAACGCTCCCTCCGTACTGAGGAACACACCGCGGCCCTTGCAGCAGAAGTACAGAGTAGCCTTTTTAGGCAAAACCTCAATTCGGCAGTAAAGCCCCCGGACACCGTCAAGCGAGTCCGGACTACTCTGCAGCAGGACTGTCCAGCCTGTCTGGAGCTCAACTAGCAACTCGGCCTCCGTCCCAGCTCCAATCAAGCAACAACATTCGTGCCACGCGTACATAATTACGCACTCAAAGTACCATGGGCATAGACGGAGGCACAACTAGATCAAGGTTCACAATACGGCTCAACCGCTCGTGAACCCGCATAATTTCACTATTCCGTTTTATTTTTAGGTTCTTCTGGCCTCATTTTCGGACAAACTGATCATAGGACCCATCAAGGGACGTCTACACCAACAAGCCAAAAGGCTCAAACGTGTAAGGGAATACATAGGTGGTCTCTGCTAACGATCGTTATACCTATCTTAAAACCTGGACGCTGCCCACTCTCGGTCATGTTGTGTTAACTGGCCTTATTGCTTATAGCACTATTTGTACAAGTACGCCTAGGCATACTGATCAAATTACATTGGAAAATAATTCGCGGCTCCATATCTGTAGCATCAGCTTATTACTTATTTTTTTCCTTTCCTTCATATATATTGTTTGCACCCATACACTATGGTACGGCTTAATTAGCCAGGGGCTTCATTACACCCCATAATATGGCAAGAAAGTCCGAACACTTTTACAGTAGTTCGGCACCCCGAATTGTAGCATTATATGCATCGGCTCCGAATCATGTCTTGGGTCAATAGTTGGGTTGCCCGGCTCCTGTGCTTGCTACCCTACATTCCGCTATATCGGCTAGGGTAGTAAAGGGAGAACTACTGTGATTGTGTCCTAGTTATCCCAGATGAGCACCTTAGTAGAGAAAGCTGAAAACTGACTGTCATGATGCGGCGAGAGACGGTCAGCTGTTCGAGAGGTTCCAAATTTTTAGCGATTTCTTCCGCGTTATGCGATGAATCGGTTTTTATCCGATTAAGCATATAAAGCGCCCCAAGTTTGGTCTTCCAAACACTAGGGGATATGCCCAAGTTTGTCTCGTCAAACTCCTATGGCTAAGTGAGAATGATAAAGTCGAATAGTCCGATTTCCTGGTTCGTTGCGCGGAACACCTCCTTAAAGGACCAAAACCTTGGATAAAGAGTGTTTAGATTCATCCCGAACACCCCCGTACTACCTACGTGGGGGCAGAAGCCGACGACCGGCATTTCTTAGATTTATTAAAACGGCCGCATAGGAGGTGTAGTTTTAAACAAACTTTACACTACTGAACTGTTTTATATACAGGACAGGATAAAACATGAGTGTATTCATGGGAATATGATATCCTTAGCACATTGCTCCGCCACAAGGCGGGACCCCTCCATGACACTATTATAATACAACTCGGGCCTGCGGTGCTCCTCGCCTTCGGGCGGTCCTTCGGTCATCAATTTAGTGGCGTCCATCTTTGCCCAGTGCGTCTTTATGCGGGCGAAGGCCATTCTTGCACCTTCAATGCAGATAGACCGTTTAATGGCATCAAGCCGAGGACAGGCACTGACCAGCCGCTTCATGAGTCCGAAGTAGCTCCTAGTAAAAGCTTCGGCAGGCCCTAGCCGGATTATCAAACCCTTCATGGCTAGTTCAGTCATCCTATGCAGCTCAACCAGTTGCTTCAGCTGGTCGCTAAAAGGCACTGGAGGTTCGGACACAAGGTATTGCGACCAGAACAACTTCTTCGTAGAGCTTCCCTCTTCGGCTAGATAGAATTTGGCAGTGTCTGATACGTTGCGTGGCAGATCGCAAATGCCCCTCGAGAGCTCCAAATCTGGGTCAGTAAAAGGAACCTTTCCCTCACATATTTGCTCTGTATTATAAAAGCCTTACCCGCCGCGATCTTCTTGGCCGCCCGGATTTCCTGGAGGGTGCCCTGAGCTTCGGCTCGGGCATCTTGTGCGCTCTGGCGAGCCTTCACAAGTTCAGTTTCTTGCTCCTTGTAATCACGCTCCAAGGACTCGCATCTGTTGACTGCGTCCTGGAGCTCCAGCTGGATATCCTTGACCCGGGCCTCATGCTTTTCGCATGCGGCCCGCTCCTTGGACACCTTGTCTTCAGCCTCAACCAGGGCCTTTTTAAGGGCTGTCACTTCGGTCACGGCCCCTAATAAATGTAAATGACACTTTACAGTCAGAACAAAACATTCGCCATAGCCGAATTTTGATACAAATCACTGCTTACCTTCATTTTCTTTTAGCTGCTCCTTTACGCGGCCGAGCTCTCCCTCGGTCCGCTCCAGACTCTGCTTCAGTCCAGAGATTTCCGCAGTATGAGTGGATGCAGCTAGCAGTGATGCCTGTTTGTTCACACATACATTCTAAATTAGCCTCCTGCCAAATTCATTTGATCCTTTGTTCGGTTTTTCTTTCCGAACACCGGACAGAGCATCAGGGGTTACTACCTACACTATGACATTCCTTTTAAAATTGCGTGACTTGCCTCGAAGATTGTTAGAAGGCTCGTACATGCTTCGGTCAGTCCGCTTTCCACGGACTGAATCCTCTCAATCACCACACCGATGAGGGTGCGGTGTTCTTCCACGATGGAAGTGCCTTGCAGCGCTTCCAGCAAACCGCACGGTGTCTCTGGATGGACAGAGGCCGCCGGCGGAACAGGCACACCTCCTTCTTTCGAGGGTAGCTTGCCTAATTCCGGAGCCACATGAATCTCTGGAATGGTACTAGGCTAGGGGCTGGATTGAAAGTCACCCCCACCGTCAGTCGCTACAGGGACTTGCTCCCCCAAATGTTCGGCGGGCGAGGTTCTACCCCTCGGGATGGCATCTTGAGCCTCTCCTTGGTCCGAGATCCTTCGAGATAATGCCTCGGTGTTGACCGCGGACTTGGGGGAGGAGGCTGTTGGAAGGGACCCGTTGTTCATCACCGACGGATCCAGCGATCCCTCCGAAGAGGAGGATAGCTCGACATTGAATCGAGCCGGGCTGCAAAGTGCATGAGCCAATACGTTAAAAACAATACAGTGGAAAAGCCGGATGCCTTATTGTATTCAGATACTTACGATTTAGCCAGGGGCTTGACCCTTGGTTCCCATTCCGAGCTGCTATCGGTGGCCGTCCTGGGACTGTCTGAAGGAGAAATTTTCCCCTTCTTGGACGTCCCGGCCTCCGAATGAGTGGAGGCCACCCTATTTTTACTCCAACCTATAGGAGGGGGATGAATTTCTTCTACCTCCTCCTCCTCTTCCCCGTCACCTTCGGCGGTGGAAGAGCGATCCTCGACGTCTTTGGACACTGTGTCTGAAGTGCCCTTACGACGGAGACATTCTCTGGTCCCCTGGGCCTTCTTCTTGGCCTTCTTCTCTGGCACCTCGTAAGGTGCCGGAAAAAGCATCTTCGTTAGAAGTGGGGTTTCTGGGCCTTCGGGCAGCGGAGCCGGACAGTCAATCTGCTCCGCTATCTTTATCCAGGCCCGAATAAATAAAGGGGGAAGCTTAAGACTTCCGCCTCATATATGCCCGTAAAAGGTGTAACTTGATAAATATATAAAAACTCATCGGATTAGCCTGGCATTTTGAGCTAATCTCATGATCCTCTAACAGCCTGGATTTTGGCCCTTTTCTTTTTTTTCTTTTGATTTATTTGGTTTTTGCTCTGTTTTTCTTTTTGGAGTGGTTCTGTGGCCTTGCCACCTGGAAAATCATCCTCATGCCTGCTCCCAAGTGGCTAATCATTCTCAAAACCTTGCCAAGATCATGTCACTTCACTCCTTGACGAAACCCTAAAATATTTTTCCAGGGAAAATTACTTTTTCATTAAAGGAATAACCCTATTTGCCCTAGGTTGTGAAGCAACCTATATTTCTGTCCATCCAAAAATCCCCAAATAATTCTCATAATTCCTTTGGGTCATATATATCTCAAATATGCCAAAACATTTCATTATTCAGTTCAAAAATATTTACCCAATAATTATTCTTCATATATGTCCAGTGTGGTTTTCTGTGAAGGAAGTGCCACCTATCTTTTCTTGATTGCTCCCCAAATCCTTGGGCATTCTTATATGTCCAAATAATAGCCTCTTGCACAAGTTCAGCTTTATTTGCCTAGCCAATTTTCCTCAGGGAATTTGGCTAGTTTTTGTCAAACAGAAGCCATTGTGAAGGAAGTACTAGCTAGGAGTATCCAAATGAGTTGAACTTTTGCACAGTCCTTAATGTGCTCATATTAACCTCCTCCACCCATTTGCAGCCCCATCCAATCATCTATGTGAGCACATGAGCCAATCTTTGATTCTGGCAATATTTTCAGGTTGTGAAGCAAGTGTATTTTATATTGCTTCAAAAATCCTAATAAATTACCATATCATTCTTATTCCCATAAAACATCTCCCCGCGCAATTTGGCATCATTTAATTTAGCGATTTGATCACCAAAATTATTCCAAGTTTCTGGACAGAATTGATGTTTGTGAAGCAAGTGCCATTTTGGCTTGTCAATTTGGCATGAGCTTCTTACAGCATCTTTATATGTCCATATAATGAGGATTTGCCAAGTTGCATCCCATTACATAACTCCAGGTGAGTGCATCATCCAAATCTTGATTCTGGACCAATTTTGGGGTTACACAGCAACTATATTATTTTGTGGCCCATTGTGCTCCAAAGCCTCCAGGATCATAGTCCTTCCTAGCCTAAACACCCCAGACATAACACTTGACACATAGAATCTCTTTGTTGATCACAGTGAGCTCATCAAGTTTACTGCAGTAAACTTCAGAGCTTAGTTACCATTTAACCATAGCACCCCAGATCAAGCCAATGCCTCATAAATGATCTACCCTAGAAGGACTAGCTCCTAGACATAGTTTGCCATCATCTACAGCCCTCCTTGTGCATTGTCTCGTGGTGACCGCATAGCTGGCATGCACGTTTACGCGCTCCGTGCGTTGTGGCATGTACAGAGCATTGTTTGTGCTTCCGCCTCTTTCCCTCTCACCGTCTTAGAGCGTGTGACCGTGTCCCTTGGCTCCACCTCGTCGTCGTCGTTCCCCTGGACCCCTCTCCCTTCTGCGGCTTCCTTCACCGATGCAAACCGCCACATGCCCACGGACGTACAGTGGCGTTTTGGCTCGGTTCATCGCCATCGTCTTCCTCCCTGCGCTCCCTTGGCCGTCTCCTCCCTGTGAGAACCTCCACTGCTCCTCCTGTGTCATCTATGATATTGATCAAGAAACTTCATATCAAGTTACTACCGAACCTCGTAGGTCAATCAGAGTAAGATCCGCACCAGAGTGGTATGGTAATCTTATTCTGGAGGTCATGTTACTTGACCATGACGAACCTACGAACTATGAGGAAGCAATGATGAGCCTAGGTTCCACAAAATGTCTTGAGGCCATGAAATCTGAGATGGGATCCATGTATGAGAACAAAGTGTGGACTTTGGTTGACTTGCCCGATGATCGGCAAGCCATCGAGAATAAATGGATCTTCAAGAAGAATACTGACGCTAATGGTAATGTTACTGTCTACAAAGCTCGACTTGTTGCGAAAGGTTTTTGACAAGTTCAAGGGGTTGACTACGATGAGAGTTTCTCACCCGTAGCGATGCTTAAGTTTGTCCGAATTATGTTAGCAATTGCCGCATTTTATGATTATGAAGTTTGGCAAATGGATGTCAAACCTGCATTCCTGAATGGGTTTCTAGAAGAAGAGGTGTATATGATGCTAACAAAGTGTGCAAGCTCCAGCAATCCATTTATGGACTGGTGCAAGACTCTCGGAGTTGGAATGAACGTTTTGATAGTGTGATCAAAGCATATGGTTTTATACAGACTTTTGGAGAAGCGTGTATTTACAAGAAAGTGAGTGGGAGCTCTGTAGCATTTCTAATACTATATGTAGATGACATATTGTTGATTGGAAATGATATAGAATTTCTGGATAGCATAAAAGGGTACTTGAATAAGAGTTTTTCAATGAAATACCTCGGTGAAGCTGCTTATATATTGGGCATCAAGATCTATAGAGATACATCAAGACACTTAATTCGACTTTCACAAAGCACATACCTTGATAAAATTTTGAAAAAGTTCAAAATGGATCAAGCAAAGAAAGGGTTCTTGCCTGTGTTACAAGGTGTGAAGTTGAGTCAGACTCAATGCCCGACCACTGTAGAAGATAGAGAGAAAATGAAAAATGTTACCTATGCTTCAGCCATAGGCTCTATCATGTATGCAATGCTATGTACCAGACCTGATGTGTGCCTTGCTATTAGTTTAGTAGGGTGGTACCAAAATAATCCAGGAGTGGATCACTGGACAACAGTCAAGAACATCCTGAAATACCTGAAAAGGACTAAGGATATGTTTCTCATTTATGGAGGTGACAAAGAGCTCGTCGTAAATGGTTATGTCGATGCAAGCTTTGACACTGATCCGGACGATTCTAAATCACAAACCGGATACGTGTTTATATTGAACGGTGGAGCTGTCAGTTGGAACAGTTCTAAACAAAGCGTCGTGGCGGGATCTACGTGTGAAGTGGAGTACATAGCTGCTTCGGAAGCAGCAAATGAAGGAGTTTGGATGAAGGAGTTCATATCCGATCTAGGTGTCATACCTAGTGCATCGGGTCCAATGAAAATATTTGTGACAATACTGGTGCAATTGCCTTGGCAAAGGAATCCAGATTTCACAAGAGAACCAAGCACATCAAGATATGCTTCAATTCCATCCGTGATCAAGTCCAGGTGGGAGACATAGAGATTTGCAAGATACATACGGATCTGAATGGCATAGACCCATTGACTAAGCCTCTCTCATGAGCAAAACATGATCAACACCAAGACTCCATGGGTGTTAGAATCATTACTGTGTAATCTAGATTATTGACTCTAGTGCAAGTGGGAGACTGAAGGAAATATGCCCTAGAGGCAATAATAAAGTTATTATTTATTTCCTTATTTCATGATAGACATTTATTATTCATGCTAGAATTGTATTAACCGGAAACATAATACATGTGTGAATACATAGACAAACATAGTGTCACTAGTATGCCTCTACTTGACTAGCTCGTTGAGTTGTCATTTGATAAACGGGATCACATCACTGGGAGAATGATGTGATTGACTTGACCCATTCCGTTAGCTTAGCACTTGATCGTTTTAGTTTACTGCTATTGCTTTCTTCATAACTTATACATGTTCCTATGACTATGAGATTATGCAACTCCCGATTACCAGAGGAATACTTTGTGTGCTACCAAACGTCACAACGTAACTGGGTGATTATAAAGGTGCCCTACAGGTGCCTCCGATGGTACTTGTTGAGTTGGCATAGATCAAGATTAGGATTTTTCACTCCGATTGTCGGAGAGGTATCTCTGGTCCCTCTCGGTACTGCACATCACTATAAGCCTTGCAAGCAATGTGACTAATGAGTTAGTTGCAGGATGAAGCATTACGAAACGAGTAAAGAGACTTGTCGGTAACGATATTGAGCTAGGTATTGAGATACCAACGATCAAATCTCGGGCAAGTAACATACCGATGACAAAGGGAACAATGTATGTTGTTATGCGGTTTGACCGATAAAGATCTTTGTAGAATATGTAGGAGCCTATATGAGCATCCAGGTTCTGCTATTGGTTATTGACTGGAGACGTGCCACGGTCATGTCTAAATAGTTCTCGAACACGTAGGGTCCACACGCTTAACGTTCAGTGACGATCGGTATTATGAGTTTATGTGCTTTGATGTACCGAAGGCAGTTCGGAGTCCCGGATATGATCACGGACATGATGAGGAGTCTCGAAATGGTCGAGACATAAAGATCGATATATTGGATGACTATGTTTGGACTTCGGAAAGGTTCCGTGCAAGTTTGGACATACACTAGAGTACGGGGGGTTACCGGAACCCCCTGGGGAGTGTAATTGGCCTATTGGGCCTTAGTGGAGAAGAGGAGGGGCGGCCAGGGCAGGCCGCGCGCCCCCTCCCCCTCTAGTGCGAATTGGACAAGGAGGGGCGGCGCCCCCCTTTCCTTCCTCCTCTCTCCTTCCCTTCTCTTACTCCTACTAGGAAAGAAGGAGTCCTACTCCCGGTGGGAGTAGGACTCCCCCCTTGGCGTGCACGCTCCTCCTTGGTCGGCTGCCTCCCCCCTAGCTTCTTTATGTACGGGGGCAGGGGCACCCCAAGACACACAAGTTTATCATTGATTTTTTAGCCGTGTGTGGTGCCCCCCTCCACCATAATCCACCTCGGTCATATCGTAGCGGTGCATAGGTGAAGCCCTGCATCGGTAGCTTCATCAACACCGCCATCACGCCGTCGTGCTAACGGAACTCTCCCTCGAAGCTCTACTGGATCGTGAGTTCATGGAATGTCACCAAGATGAACGTGTGCAGATCACGGAGGTGTCGTACGTTCGGTACTAGGATCGGTCGATCGTGAAGACCTACGACTACATCAACCGTGTTGTCATAACGCTTCTGCTTATGGTCTACGAGGGTATGTTGATGACACTCTCCCCTCTCGTTGCTATGCATCACCATGATCTTGCGTGTGCGTAGGAATTTTTTTTGAAATTACTATGTTCCCCAACACGTGGTCCATCCCCAACCCCTGTGGTTCAATCGATGTTCATCTCTTCAACGGCCCTGCCGCTGATCTCCTCCGCCAAGCGGTCAAGGATTTGCGATCCTTATATGCCATCAAGCCCATTTTGTCATTTCTGAAGGGCACGTTCTACGGCGGCGGCTTGGAATCCTCAATTGCCAAGTCAGATCTCATCGACCACGACCACGACCACGAGGAGGGCACCCACGAAGGTTCTTCCACCATGGGTCTGTGCTCTTCCAACTGGAAGGATCCGGTCCATGAAATGTGAGGCAACATCCTATCAGTAAATCTTACCTTTTCTAGCTTGCCAACCCGTACCCTTTGTTGTAGTAGCATTTGTCATGCGGTGCTATAACTGTGCCGTGTTTAATTATTTCAGTTATGAAAAAATGTATTGTTCAATAGGGCTATGTGATGTTTAAGTATGAATTGTCCACTTCAGTTTCACGAATGGCTACATTTGGTTGTTTATAGTGAGTAGATATGCCTTGTTTATCTGTGTTTGGTTGTTAGGTTGGTTGCAGTGAGCATTTTTTCAATTATCGAGTCGATGCCTTGTTTATATGTATTTTGTTCTTAGTTTGGTTGCAGTGAGAATTTGTCCAGTTATCAAGCAGATGCCTTGTTTATCTGTATTTGGTTGTTGGGTTTCTTTTTTAGCATTTGTCTAGTTTTCAAGAAGATGCATTGTTTATCTGTATTTGCTTGTTAGATTGGTTGCAGTAAGCATTTGTCTAGTTTTCAAGCATATGCCATGTTCATCTGTATTTGCTTGTTAGGTGGTTCCAGTGAGACTCTGTCCATTTTTCAATGGCTATATTTGGTTGCTATACTGATCACTCATGCCTTTTTTATTTCAGTCATTCACAATGTGTTGTTCATTATGTGCAAGTCAGAACTGTGTCGTTCGACTGCTTCAATACCAGTTTGAACTGCTATATTTGGTTCCAGATATGCCTGGTGTAGTTAACACATGCCCTTTATTTTAGTTTTACACATTTATCCACAGATGTTTAAGCATTACCTACGTTTTATTCATTTTCAACAATATCAGTTTGAATTGCAATATTTGATGGCTGTTAAGCCTGCTGTCGGTAACATTGCCTTCCATTTTATATATGCTTTAACAGCATGCTAAAACCAACACATTCAAGCTATCATTTGGAGATGATATTGTTTACCTTTGCTATATTTGTTTGATGTTAAGGTTGTCGTACTTATCATGCCTTCCCACTACTTATGAAGGACAACAACGGGAGTGGCCACCATTTTCCGCCGAGGTTAGCTTCATCCCTCGCCTTGTACTCCCCCGTCGTTCCATAATGCAGTGCATATAGATCCAGGCATGGACACTTGTTAGCTTCTAATATTGACTTGTTGCTTGTAGGTACATATGCCCTTGGCAAGGATCCACGCATCGACCCTTTTTGCGTATGTGGCAATGAGATATTCATGAACAAGCATCAAATGAGGAAACTGACAAGGATTATTAGCAAAAGGATACGAATGGTGGCAAGCAAATTATTTGTTTATGCTCTATCCAACACAGAAGTGAGCTATAGGATGGTAACTACAAACTCTACAGCCTTCTCTTTTTACTGCCCATAATGAGTTGTTAGACAACAATGTCTGAATTTTTTTTGTTCGCACTGGTTCCCGAAGTAGTTCACTCAAGATTACCTCGCAAAGTACATGATTGGTGGACACACAATGAAGGTTAAAGTATTTCATCCAGACTACAATGAGCATCGAGAAGTCGTAATGAAGACAGTGAACGATGGACGGGCAGCCATAACAAGGGGTTGTCCTAGAGTCGTGCGCGCACTACGCATGGAGGAGGGCACAATATGGGCATTCCACTTCAGCTTCTCCAGCAACCAGAATGTCTTTCACCTCTCTCTTTACAATCTTTAGTACAACTGTGGTTCATCATTCTTTACTTGGTGCTTCTGTAGTTCTTCAGTATATGTACCTATGCATCGAATTATGCATTCGTGGTTGAACCTATATTGTAATAAACCTGGTTTGGATATGAAATAAGTGATTGCCTACTTTCAAATTCAAAACATGTGATTTATTAGTTAGGGGTTACACTGCACACGGTTTGCAAAAGCGAAACGTCTGCGATAGACGTGGAGATCAGACACGTTTCTAGGATCCGCTGCGTGTCCGATCAATCTCCACCGCACACACGATCAGCCAGAAAAAAAAATGTGTGCGATCAATCTCCACTCCACACACGATCAGCCAAGAAAAAACGTGTGCGATTAACAACAGCATCGCACACAGTTCTGTCCTATTAAATGTTTGCGATGGTCATCTTATCACACACGCTTCGAAATTATTGACTGTTTGTGATGTTGTGCGCATCGCAAACGTTTGGTACTTCTTGGATTAACTGTGTGGGATGTACATACTAACGGAAACATATTCCTTGGATGGACTGTGTGGAATGTACATACAAAAGGAAACATTTAGCGGGGGCTGACTGTGTGGGATGTACTTGCGACCGGAAACGATTTTTCCTGTATAATTGTTTTTTTAGCACTATGGTATGTATAACCGTATTTGAGTGCTCGCCGGTCACACACAATCTCATTTTGCTGAGCGTGTGTGCTAGGAGGGAATATCCCCAACGGTTTCTGGGTCCTGTGGGAAGGACCCCCCTATCGCCCACACTCACTTTGCGATGGTTCCAAATGCCATCGTAGAAAGGGGTTAAAACCATTTGTATAGCATGGCGTGTACCAGTGTACAGAGTCTTCAACACCCATCACCACAAAGTTGTTGAAACTGTAGATGTGTGGTTTGATGAAACTAATGGCTCTTAAAGAGAGCACCTACCTCCTATGCTAGATGAAATGTCACCTGAGGAATCCATCAAGTTCAAGGCTACTGAGAATGTCATCCCCACCGAAGAACCTGCTGAAGAACTCATTCCGGATCGTGAAGAAAATCATACTGGTGCTACTGAAGAAAATGGCTCTAAAGAAAATGTTGTGCCAAATCAAAGTCGTCAACCTGCTCATCCTCGCGTTGCAAATGAAGTGCAGATTGAGAAAATCATCGACGACATCAACGCACCAGGTCCTCTCACGCGCTAAAAAGCTTCACATTCATCTAACTTTTGTGGGAATTTTGCATTTGTCTCTATCACAGAGCCCACCAAAGTTGATGAAGCATTCATGGAGTCTGAGTGGATTCAAGCTATGTGATATGAATTGCATCAATTCGAGCTCAACAATGTGTGGGAGCTTGTCAAGCGACCAGACCCACGCAAGCACAATACCATCGGCACCAAATGGATCTACCGCAACAAACAAGATGAAAATGGCCTTGTGGTGAGGAATAAGGCTCGTCTTGTAGCTCCAGGCTACACACAGGTTGAAGGAATTGATTTCGACGAAACTTTTGCACATGTTGCTAGACTTGAGGCTATTCGCATATTGCTTGCTTATGCTAACCATCATAATATCATCTTACATCAAATGGATATGAAAAGTGCATTCCTCAATGGTAAGCTTGAGGAAGAAATATATGTTGCTCAACCACCAGGTTTTGAGGATCCAAAACTTCCAGATCACGTCTACAGACTCAACATGGCCCTCTATGGCCTCAAGCAAGCACCTCGGGCATGGTATGATACATTGAAGGAATTCATCATGAAGAAAGGCTTCAAATCTGGTTCGCTTGACCCAACTCTTTTGACCAAAGCATATGATGATGAATTATTCGTGTGCCAAATATATGTTGATGATATTATCTTTGGTTGTACTAACCAACGTTACAGTGACGAATTTGCCTATATGCTGAGTGAGGAATATCAAATATCTATGATGGGAGAGTTGAAATTCTTCTTAGGTATCCAAATATGTCAACAACACATTGGCATATTCATATCCCAGGAGAAATACCTCAAGGATGTATTGAGGAAATTTGGCATGCAATATTGCAAAGGCGTCAAAACCCCTATGCCCACAAATGGTCATCTATGCACCGATGAAAATGGTAAAGACTTCGATCAAAAGGTATACCGCTCCATGATTGGATCTTTATTGTATCTTTGTGCATCTAGGCCGGATATTATGCTTAGTGTTTGCATGTGTGCCCGATTTCAAGCTACACCGAAGGAATCACACCATAAGGCTGTGAAGCATATTCTTCGATATCTAGCTCACACTCCGACACTTGGATTATGGTATCCCAAGGGCTCGGTTTTTGACCTCATTGGACATTCTGACTCTGACTATGCTGGTGATCGGATGGACCGCAAGTCAACATCAGGCACATGTCATTTCCTCGGACTATCCTTGGTATGTTGGTCCTTGAAGAAGCAGAACTGCGCATCACTCTCTACTGTTGAAGCTGAGTACATTGCTACTGGATCTTGTTGTGCTCAATTGCTATGGATGAAGCAAACCCTCAAAGACTATGGCATCAATGTGAAGAATGTGCCACTCTACTGCGACAATGAGAGTGCTATCAAGATTGCTCACAACCCAGTTCAGCACTCGAAGACAAAGCACATCTAGATTCGTTATCATTTTCTTCATGACCATGTGTTGAAGGGCGATATCTCCATCGACCACGTGAATACTGAAGATCAGCTGGCAGATATCTTCACAAAGCCCTTGGACGATAAGAGATTTAGCAAGTTGCAGTGTGAGCTAAGTACCTTAGAATCTTCAAATGTTCTTTGAAAAGGACACACATCCTAACACTTATGCAAACTTAATGACTTAGATGTGCAACACACGAAGTAACGTTTTTTTTTCAATCAATGAAGACTAACCCTCTAAGTGTAAAGAAATTAATGAAGAATTTGATACTGAGAACCCTACGATAATTGTACGCGGTGTCTGAAATCATCATTCTTATACGGTGGGCTACGCCACAAACCAAAGTTGAAAATCTTCAATTTGAATTTTTGCAATTTATCCAATCTTCAAATTCTTCAACTTTGCAATTTCCTCGGTCTTTCCGACTATGTTCTTCATTGCTATATCTATTTGAGTTTTTATGTCCTCTACAGCATTCACTTATAGCTATTTCTTCAAGTTGCTTTTTTGTCTAAGTGAATGTGATCAGACCTATTCCCCCTCTATGCTAAACTCAACCCAGTCTGTTCACAAATTCTTCATGTGCATTCTATTTGAAACCCGTTTAAAATCTTCATTATGTCCTTGACAGCTGAAGAATTTGCGAACGAAACGTTAAAATTTTCATATCTAGTTTTTCGGCTTTTGCTACTCGAATCCTTCTGCATCCCACGACAGGATTAAACTACTCACCCATGATCTCACACAATCTCCACCTCTCAGTACGTGGGTGACACATGTCGCTAGGATAGCAAGGGTCAGGGGCATGTTCGTCCAATTTCCTCGAACGAACGGTTTTTCACCTCCGTTATAAATACCCCCTCCCCTTCACTAGCTCATTTACTCCACTCGATCTCTCTCCCTCGCTCGAGATCTCTGACCTAGCATCGCCGCTAATCTCCATTGTTGCCGGTGAGGAAGAGCTTAGCTGCCTCAACCTCGTCGCCGTCATACTCGCGCCGGCCACGGAAATCTTCACCTCCGCCGCCGTCGTAGCTCTCTTACTCCGCCAAGTTAGGGCGTGGAAGATCTGAACGGACGAACTTCCACAGTTCATCTCATAGTTCATCATGTTCTTTGTCAAGGGTAAATAAAACTCGCTTTTTACTGCCCTTGTTAATTCTGATGATTTACACAAAATCTTCAAAAGGTGTTTACTCTTCAACTTCCATATCCTTAAACACCACTGTTGCTTATGTTCTTGATCTATTTCTCTAAGATGTATTTTTCTTCAAGATTCCTCAGTTGTGTGGATTTCCAATCTATAGAACTCTGGAACCTAAGACAAGAACTCAGTGAAATTCCTAAAGACTTCCTTGGTCAAATTCCTCAAACTTGATTCCTTTTGAAAACAAATTCTGAGAACGCATATGACCTCTCCAAATTCTTCGCACCTATACTTTGTTCATAGGTACACATGTCTGCTGCTGAATCACTAGGTTCTCATCAACTTAACTCATTTGCAACATTCCTCGAAAAAAACTGCATACTTCTTCAAAGACATCTAGTGTTCAGAATCTTCAATTGAAGAATATGGCTGAAGAAAAGCATCCTCGGAAGGGAGGAAAGAGGCCTGACACAAATACTGCTTTTAAAATCCCTGAAGAAATTACGTAGAATATTGTACTCCTGATGAGGCCACTCATGGCAAGGAGAACAAAAATTAGCGCAAGGTGCGCATTCAGTGGATTCAACGCAGATGGGCACAGGAATGGAGGGAATACCGCTATGTCACTCCAAAGTACATGAAGAAATTCGCAGTATATCCTCCATGCCCAAGACCTCCTTTGGCTCCAGGCCAAGTTGTTGATCCCTCTGGCATCAGAAGAGGTGAGGAATTTCTCAAGGAATGGGCGAAGCACCAATGAAAACTGGCTAAAGTAGCAAAAGAGGCAGTGAAGAAATTCAATGAAGATTCTGCTGCTACTGCTGAAGCCTCTACTAGTCATCCCAAGAAGGCCATAAAGAAGAAATATGCTATGAAGCCATCTTCTTCTGCAATGCCCTCATGGCCCAGCTCTTCAAAGCCCTCAGGGCTACCTACTCAAGCAAAGCCCTCGGCTGCACTTGCAAAGTCCTCAGCACCTGTGCACCTTGCCAAGTGCCAAAGGACTACAGGCTTCCCAATTGCTTTAGGAGCCTCAGCAAGTTCCTCAGCTCCACCTCAGTCTTCAATAGCTCCAACTTTGCTAAATAAAGGCTACTGCTGGACGTGGCACAAGACCAAGTCCTCACAAGAAGCAGGTTGCCTTTCACGAACCTTAGTGGAGAGAGAGGAGGGCCGCAGAAGGGCTGGCCGCGCGCCCACCTTGAGTTCGAATAGGACAAGCGAAGGGGGATGGTGCCCCCCCTTTCCTACTCCCTCTCCCTCTCCTTCCTTCCCCCTCTCTCCCCGGAAGTGGAATCCTACTAGGACTAGGAAGTCCTAGTAGGACTCCTCATCATGGGGCGTGCCCCTAGGGGCTGGCCGGCCTTCCCTTGCTCGTTTATATACGGGGGCAGGGGGCACCCTAGGACACACAAGTTGATCTTTTAGCCATGTGCGGTGCCCCCCTCCACAGTTACACACCTCGATCATACCGTTGCGGAGCTTAGGCGAAGCCCTGCGCCGGTAGCATCATCATCACCGTCGCCACGCTGTCGTGCTGACGAAACTCACCCTCGGCCACAACTGGATCAAGAGTACAAGGGAGGTCATCGAGCTGAATGTGTGTTGAACGCGGAGGTGTCGTACATTCGGTGCTTGATCGATTAGATCGCGAAGAAGTTCGACTACATCAACCGCGTTCCAAAACGCTTCTGCTTTCGGTCTATGAGGGTACGTGGACATACTCTCACCTCTCGTTGCTATGCATCTCCTAGATAGATCTTGCGTGATCGTAGGAAATTTTTTGAAATTACCGCGTTCCCCAACAGTGGTATCAAAGCCAGGTCTATGCGTAGCTGTTATATGCACGAGTAGAACACACGTGAGTTGTGGGCGATAATAGTCATACTGCTTACCACCAATGTCTTACTCTGATTCGGCAGTATTGTTGGATGAAGTGGCCCAGACCGACATTACATGACCGCATTCATGAGACTGGTTCTACCGACGTGCTTTTCCACAAAGGTGGCTGGCGGGTGTCTGTTTCTCCAACTTTAGTTGAATCGAGTTTGACTATGGCTGGTCCTTGCCAATGTTAAAACAACGCACTTGACGAAAAATTGTTGTGGTTTTGATGCGTAGGTAAGAACGGTTCTTACTAAAAGCCCGTAGCAGCCACGTAAAACTTGCAACAACAAAGTAGAGGATGTCTAACTTGTTTTTGTAGGGCTTGCTGTGATGTGATATGGTCAAGGCATGATGTGATATAAATTGTTGTATGAGATGATCATGTTTTGTAACAAAGTTATCGGCAACTGGCAGGAGCCATATGGTTGTCGCTTTATTGTATGCAATGCAATCGCCATGTAATTGTTTTACTTTATCACTAAGTGGTAGCGATAGTCGTACTAACAATAGTTGGCGAGACGACAACGATGATACGATGGAGATCAAGGTGTCGCGCCGGTGACGATGGAGATCATGATGATGCTTCGGTGATGGAGATCATGAGCACAAGATGATGATGGCCATATCATGTCACATATTTCGATTCCATGTGATGTTTATCTTTTATGCATCTTATTTTGCTTAGTACGGCGGTAGCATTATAAGATGATCCCTTACTCAATTTCAAGGTGTAAGTGTTCTCCCTGAGTATGCACCGTTGCTACAGTTCGTCGTGCCGAGACACCACGTGATGATCGGGTGTGATAAGCTCTACGTTCACATACAACGGGCGCAAGCCAGTTTTGCATACGCGGAATACTCGGGTTAAACTTGATGAGCCTAGCATATGCAGATATGGCCTCGAAACACTGGAGACCGAAAGGTCGAGCGTGAATCATATAGTAGATATGATCAACATAGTGATGTTCACCATTGAAAACTACTCCATCTAACGTGATGATCGGACATGGTTTAGTTGATTTGGATCACGTGATCATTTAGATGACTAGAAGGATGTCTATCTAAGTGGGAGTTCTTAAGTAATATGATTAATTGAACTTTAATTTATCATGAACTTAGTCCCGGTAGTATTTTGCAAATTATGTTGTAGAGCAATAGCTCGTGTTGTAGCTTCCCTATGTTTTTTGATATGTTCCTAGAGAAAACTAAGTTGAAAGATGTTAGTAGCAATGGTGCGGATTGGGTCCGTGATCTGAGGTTTATCCTCATTGCTGCATAGAAGAATTATGTCCTTGATGCACCGCTAGGTGACAGACCTATTGCAGGAGCATATGCAGACGTTATGAACATTTGGCTAGCTTAATATGATGACTACTTGATAGTTTAGTGCACCATGCTTTACGGCTTAGAACCAGGACTTCAAAAACTTTTTGAACGCCACGGAGCATATGAGATGTTTCTGAAATTGGTATTTCATACTCATGCCCATGTCGGGAGGTATGAGACCTCTGACAAATACTTCGCCTAAAAGATGGAGGAGAATTGCTCAGCTAGTAAGCATGTGCTCAGAATGTCTGGGTACTAAAATCGCTTGAATCAAGTGGGAGTTAATCTTCCATATAAGATAGTGATTGACAGAGTTCTCTAGACACCACCACCAAGTTACTAGAACTTCGAGATGAACTATAGTATGTAAGGGATGACGAAAACAATTCCCGAGCTATTCGTGATGTTGAAATCAATGACGGTAGAAATCAAGAAAGAGCATCAAGTATTGATGATTGACAAGACCACAAGGGCAAAGGTAAGAAGGGGAACTTGAAGAAGAATGGCAAGCAAGTTGCTACTCCCGGGAAGAAGCCCAAGTCTGGACCTAAGCTTGAAACTGAGTGCTTCTACTACAAACTGGAAGCTGAATTACCCCAAATATTTGGCGGATAAGAAGGATGGCAAAGTGAACAAAGGTATATTTGATATACAGGTTATTGATGTGTAACTTACTAGTGTACGTAGAGTATTTGATACTTGTTTTGGTTGCTAAGATTAGTAACTCGAAACAGGAGTTGCGGAATAAATAGAGACTAGTAGAGGATGAAGTGACGATGTGTGTTGGAAGTGGTTCCAAGATTGATATGATCATCATCGCACACTCTCTATACTTTCGAGATTAATGTTAAACCTAAATAAATGTTATTTGGTGTTTGCGTTGAGCATGAATATGATTAGATCATGTTTATTGCAATACGGTTATTCATTTCAGATAGAGAATAATTGTTATTTTGTTTACATGAATAAGACCTTCTATGGTCATACACCCAGTGTTGATGGTTTATTGAATCTCGATCGTGGTAATGCACATATTCATAATATTGATGCCAAAAGATGCAAAGTAAATATTGATAGTGCAACTTATTTGTGACACTGCCGTTTAGGTCATATTGGTGTAAAGCGCATGAAGAAACTCCATGCTGATGGGCTTTTGGAATCACTTGATTATGAATCATTTGATACATGCCTACCGTGCCTTATGGGCAAGATGACTAAAACTCCATTCTCCGAAACAATGGAACGAGCTAACAACTTATTGGAAATAATACATACCGATGTATGCAGTCCGATGAGTGTTAAGGCTCGTGGCGGGTATCGTTATTTTCTGACCTTCACAGATGATTTAAGCAGATATGGCTATATCTACTTAATGAAACACAAGTCTGAAACATTTGAAAAGTTCAAAGAATTTCAGAGTGAAGTAGAGAATCATCATAACAAGAAAATAAATCTACTACAATATTATCGTGGAGGAGAATATTTGAGTTATGAGTTTGGCCTTCATTTAAAACAATGTGGAATAGTTTCACAGCTCACGCCACCTGAAACACCACAGCGTAATGGTGTGTCCGAACGTCATAATCGCACTTTATTGGATATGGTGCGATTTATGATGTCTCTTACCGATTTATCACTATCGTTTTGGAGTTATGCATTAGAGACAGCTGCATTCATGTTAAATAGGGCACCATCGAAATCCGTTAGACGACGCCTTATGAACTATGGTTTGGCAAGAAACCAAAGTTGTCGTTTATTAAAGTTTGGGGCTAAGATGCTTATGTGAAAAAGCTTCAACCTGATAAGCTCGAACCCAAATCGGAGAAGTGCATCTTCATAGAATACCCAAAAGAAACTGTTGGGAACACCTTCTATCACAGATCCAACGGCAAGATATTCGTTGCTAAAGATGGATCCTTTCTAGAGAAGGAGTTTCTCTCGAAAGAAGTGAGTGGGAGGAAAGTAGAACTTAATAAGGTAATTGTACCTTCTCCCGAATTGGAAAGTAGTTCATCATAGAAATCAGTTCCAGTGATTCCTACACCAATTAGTGAAGAAGCTAATCATGATGATCATGAAACTTCGGATCAAGTTACTACCGAACCTCGTAGGTCATCCAGAGTACGATCCACACAATAGTGGTACGGTAATCCTGTTCTAGATGTCATGTTACTAGACCATGATGAACCTATGAACTATGAGGAAGCGATGATGAGCCCAGATTCCGCAATATGGCTTGACGCCATGAAATCTGAGATGGGATTCATGTATGAGAACAAAGTGTGGACATTGGTGGACTTGCCCGATGATCGGCAAGCCATAGAAAATAAATGGATCTTCAAGAGGAAGACAGACACTGATAGTAGTGTTACTATTTACAAAGCTCGACTAGTTGCAAAAGGGTTTTTTGACAAGTTCAAGGAGTTGACTATGATGAGACTTTCTCTCCCATAGCGATGCTTAAGTCTGTCCGAATCATGTTAGCAATTGCCATATTTTATGAAATCTGGTAAATGGATGTAAAAAAACTGCATTCCTTAATGGATTTATTAAAGAAGTGTTGGATATGATACAACTAGAAGGTTTTTGTCAATCCTAAAGGTGCTAACAAAATGTGCAAGCTCCATTGATCCATCTATGGACTGGTGCAAGCATCTCGGAGTTGGAATATACGCTTTGTTGAGTTGATCAAAGCATATGGTTTTATACAAACTTACAGTGAAGCCTGTATTTACAAGAAAGTGAGTGGGAGCACTACAGCCTTTCTGATAAGTATATGTGAATGACATATTGTTAATCGGAAATGATGTAGAATTTTCTGGAAAGCATAAAGGAGAGTTTGAAAGGAGTTTTTCAAAGAAAGACCTCGGTGAAGCTGCTTACATATTGAGCATTAAGATCTATAGAGATAGATCAAGACGCTTGATAAAAATTTTCAATGAGTACATACCTTGAAAAGATTTTGAAATAGTTCAAAATGGATCAGTCAAAGAAGGAGTTCTTGCCTGTATTACAAGGTGTAAAGTTGAGTAAGACTCAAAGCCCGACCATGGCAGAAGATAGAAAGAGAATGAAAGGCATTCCCTATGCCTCAAACATAGGTTTTATAAACTATGCTTTGCTATATACCAGACCATTTGTGTACCTTGCCATGGTTTTGGAAAGGGGGTACAATAGTGATCTAGGAATAGATCAATGGACAGCGGTCAAAATTATCCTTAGTGAGGACTAAGGAAATGTTTCTCAGTTATGGGGGTGATAAAGAGTTTGTCGTAAAGAGTTACGTCGATGCAAGCTTTTACACCGATGCAGATGACTCTAAAGTCTCGGTCTGGATACATATTGAAAGTGAGAGCAATTAGCTAGAGTAGCTCCATGCAGAGCATTGTAGACATAGAAAATTTGCAAAATACATACGGCTCTGAATTTAGCAGGCCCATTGACTAAACTTCTCTCACGAGCAAAACATGATCACACCTTAGTATTCTTTGGGTGTTAATCACATAGCGATGTGAACTAGATTATTGACTCTAGTAAACCCTTTGGTTGTTGGTCACATGGCGATGTGAACTATGGGTGTTAATCACATATAGATGTGAACTATTGGTGTTAAATCACATGGCGATGTGAACTAGATTATTGACTCTAGTGCAAGTGGGAGACTGAAGGAAATATGCCCTAGAGGCAATAATAAAGTTATTATTTATTTCCTTATTTCATGATATGTGTTTATTATTCATGCTAGAATTGTATTAACCGAAAACTTAGTACATGTGTGAATACATAGACAAAACGTAAGTGTCCCTAGTATGCCTCTACTTGACTATCTTGTTTATCAAAGATGGTTATGTTTCCTAACCATAGACATGTGTTGTCATTTGATGAACGGGGTCACATCATTTAGGAGAATGATGTGATGGACATGACCCATCCGTTAGCTTAGCACTATGATCGTTACAGTTTCATTGCTATTGCTTTCTTCCTGACTTATACATGTTCCTCAGACTATGAGATTATGCAACTCTCGAATACCGGAGGAACACTCTGTGTGCTACCAAACATCACAACGTAAATGGGTGATTATAAAGGTTCTCTACAGGTGTCTCCAAAGGTGTTTGTTGGGTTGGCATAGATCAAGATTAGGATTTGTCACTCCATGTTTCGGAGAGGTATCTTTGGGCCCTCTCTGTAATGCTCATCGCTATAAGCCTTGTAAGCATTGTAACTAATGAGTTAGTTGCGGGATGAAGTATTACGGAACGAGTAAAGAGACTTGCCGGTAACGAGATTGAACTAGGTATGATGATACCGACGATCGAATCTCGGGCAAGTAACATACCGATGACAAAGGGAACAACGTATGTTCTTATGCGGTTTGATCGATAAAGATCTTCATAGAATATGTAGGATCCAATATGAGAATCCAGGTTCCGCTATTGGTTATTGACCGGAGATGTGTCTCGGTCATGTCTACATAGTTCTCAAACCCGTAAGGTCCGCACGCTTAACGTTCGATGACGATATGTATTATGAGTTACGTGATTTTGATGACCGAAGTTTGTTCGGAGTTCCGGATGAGATCACGGAGAAGACAAGGAGTCTCGAAATGGTCGACACATAAAGATTGATATATTGGACGGCTATGTTAGGACACCGGAAGTGTTCCGGAGAAGTTTCGGATAAAATCAAAGTGTCGGAGGGTTACCGGAACCCCCCAGGGGGAACTAATGGGCCTTGATGGGCCTTAGTGGAGAGAGAGGAGGGCCGCGGAGGGCTTCCCCCCCCCCCCCTTGAGTCTGAATAGGACAAGGGAAGGGGGTGGCGCCCCCCTTTCCTACTTGGACTAGGAAGTCCTAGTAGGACTCCTCATCATGGGGCGCGCCCCTAGGGGCTGGCCGGCCTCCCCTTTCCCCTTTATATACGGGGGCTGGGGGCACCCTAGGACACACAAGTTGATCTTTTAGCCGTGTGTGGTGCCCCCTCCACAGTTACACACCTCGATCATACCATTGCGGAGCTTAGGCGAAGCCCTGCGCCGGTAGCATCATCATCACTGTCTCCACGCCATCGTGTTGATGGAACTCACCCTCGGCCTCAACTAGATCAAGAGTACGAGGGACGTCATCGAGCTGAACGTGTGTTGAACGCGGAGGTGCCGTACGTTCGGTGCTTGATCGGTTGGATCGCGAAGAAGTTCGACTACATCAACCGCGTTACTAAACGCTTCTGCTTTCGGTCTACGAGGGTACGTGGACATACTCTCACCTCTCATTGCTCTGCATCTCCTAGATAGATCTTGCGTGATCGTACGAAATTTTTTGAAATTGCCGCGTTCCCCAACAGTGTTTATTTAAGGGACTGATGAGGAGAGGGGCCAATTGCATGTCCCACACTAGGCACACAACTGTATGTCTTTCTGACTTGGTTGCACCTGTGGCCTTTATCTTGTCGGGCGGGGGGGGGGGCAGCGAGAGAGAGGGGGCCAGTTGCATGTCCAACTGTAACCAACAAATTGCATGTCTTCCAACAGTTGCAAATGGGGCACTTTCTTTTGTCAAAGGGGCGGCGAGAAGAGATAGAGAGAGAGGGCCAGTCACATGTCCAACTGTAGTCATGCAATTGCATGTGTTTCCAACATGGTTGCAATTGGGACCTTTGTTTTGTCAGAGGGGGAGGCGGGAAGAGAGAGGGGCAATGGGGAGAGGGGTAACGGGGAGAGGGGCAAACTAGTCATGCATTTATAAGCATTATCCTCGGAGTACAACTGCATGTCTTTTTTACCAACATGGTTTACAACTAGGCTTTTTTTGCTTTGTCGGAAGGGGGCAACGGGGTGAGGGGGGCAGTTTTTCAAGAGCAAGTAAGATACCTCCCCCCTCAACTAGGCAAACACAAATCCCATTTTTTGTCGTGTCCACAAACACAAATCAAGCACCCGATCTCACAATTAGCTTTGTATTTTTGGTCGGAGCGCGTCTGGGTGGAGGCGGCAGTTTTGAAGATATACTTTTTCCTTTTTTGTTTTTTTAAATCCTATACAAATTACAAACTTATATATTTCCCTTTTGCATTAAGTTTCAGGGATACACATTCTAGTGCACATCGGCTTGGGAGTGTTGACACATGCACCGTATATTTGACAGCCCAAATAGAAGAAAGAAAAGAACCGACCAAATACTAGAGGACAAGACAACATTTTTTTGAGGATCACCAAGCTTTATTAATTGAATACCACAGATTGTGGGATACAAGTAAGGTCATGGGGTTGCCCGAAACAAACGTGGCGCCCCGGACCTAAACACAATGAGTGCTTGCCTAACTTATGAGCTTCTATGTTTGCCCTACGACTTTCAAAAGTAAAGATACAATGAAACAAACTGCAATAAGAAAGAATCTCGCTAATAATAGCTCCGTTTGCTCCTCTCGACCTGTTGTGAATCTCCTGGACGACTTGCTTGGCATCTGATGCTACGATCATATTTTGAAGCTGAAGGTCTTGCGCCAAAGCCAACACTTCTCTGAACGCTATGGTCTCCAAAATTGAGGGATCGTCAACCCCCTAAACCACCAAGGCAGAACTTCCTAGATAATTACCTAGGCTATCTCTGCAAACAGCCACTGCTGATCCCCATCTTCCTTTCCGAACTGCCGCATCAACATGGATTTTTGCAAAACCAGCAGGCGGTGCTTTGGGCCGAAGGGGGTGGGACGCTCTTGGTCCCCCCTGCTGGGTGTGCGTAGGTTTGTTCTCCCTGATCAGCTTCAACTCGGTGATGTAGCTATTAATGAACGCATATATGGACTAAGGGCTCTGGTAGATTCCTTCATGAATGGCTTTGCGTCGAGCAGACCAAAGCGCCCAAAGTGTGACTGACATCTGCACTAACTGGTCATGGGTCAGTCCATCCATCAGATTGAACAACCACTCTTTTGCACTCGGCTCAGTATTCGTTGTCATTTTATGTATCAACTCCTCATCCGCAAGAGCCCATGTGCACCTCGACATGGTGCAGTCCAGGAGAGAGTGCCTCCACAAATCCGGACTCCCGCAAAGACCACTCGACGATGTGGTTGACATATGTCTGTGGGCCATCACGTCTTCTGTCGGCAGTGAATGCTTAGACAAGCGCCATAGGAACTGTCTTACCTTCCCTGGTACATCTGTTTTCCACAAAAACTTCCATGAATTCTGCTCAGCACTTGAGTTTGAAGGGCCCGCCTCCTCATGCAGCCACGCTTCGCGCCGGAGCTTGGTTGCAACCAACATGTTGTATGCTGTTTTGACTGAAAAATTCCCATGTCGCTCGAAATGCCAACTCCAGAAATCTGCCATGTTGCGTGTACACGGGGGAATAGATAAAATGATCTCGGCGTCCATGGGCATAAATACCTGTTGAACAAGCTGACGGTTCCATGTTGCCGTGGTAGCATCAATGAGGTCAGCCACCATCACAGGAGGATCAGCGACCCGACACCCATACGGCCTCAGCATCTCGTCTCTGGAAATCCAATTATCCTCCCATATACGTGTAGTCTGACCATTGCCAAGACGCTTGATTATTCCCTGTTTCAAAATATCGCGGCCCTCCACAATTGCTCTCCATGTTTGACTCGGGTGGCCTCCCAAGTTTGCCTCCAAAATGTTGTTGTTAGGATAGTAGACACATTTTAGGATTCTGGCGCTTAACGAGTCAGGGTTCTGAAGGAGGCGCCATGCCTGTTTAGCTAACATGGCCAGGTTAAACAGCTCGAAATCTTTAAAACCAAGGCCACCCATGGATTTCGGCTGTGTCATTGATTCCCACGATACCCAGTGTGGTTTAGGTTTTCCTTCCTTGCTCCCCCACCAAAACTTCCGAATAAGCATATTCAAATGTTGGCAAAGCCCTCGGGGTAGCTTGAAACAGGACATGGAGAAGACTGGCACCGCCTGGGCTACTGATTTAACAAGCACCTCCTTTCCCGCAAAGGATAGTGTCATCTCAATCCATCCTTGTACCTTTCTCCAAAGACGATCTTTCAAGTACTTAAAGGCCCCATTTTTTGAGCTCCCAACATCGGAAGGCATTCCAAGATATTTGTCATTTAGAGTCTCATTAAGTACATTGAGCACACTCTTAATGTCCTGCCGAACGCTGCCTGGCACTCCCTTGCTGAAATAGATTGATGATTTTGCATGGTTCACACGCTTCCCTGTTGCCTGACAGTAGATGTCCAGTACCTGGTTAACCTCATTAGCACCCACACTGTTTGCCTTAAAGAACAGCAGGCTGCCATCAGCAAATAAAAGATGGTTTACTCGCGGCGCCGTAGGTGCAACTTGTAAACCTTCAAGATTGGATGACTCACTTTTTGATTTGAGGAGGCACGAAAGGCCCTCTGCTGCCAGTAAGAACAAGTATGGAGATATTGGGTCTCCCTGTCTGATTCCTCGTGATGGTTTGAATTGCTCTAGCCTCTTTCCATTGAATATGACTGAGAAGTTAACTGTCGTCACCAAGTTCATAACTATGTTGACCCAGTTTTCACTGAAACCCAACTTTATCATAATTGCCCGGAGGTACGGCCACTCCACTCTATCGTAGGACTTCATCATGTCAAGCTTCAGTGCACACGCCTGGTGCTTTTTTGCCTTGTTCCTTTTCATAAAATGTAGGCATTCGTAGGCAGTAATTATGTTGTCAGTAATAAATCTGCCAGGGACAAAAGCGGATTGTTCCTCTGATATGATATCAGGTAACACTAGTTTCAACCTGTTAGATATCACCTTTGAAGCTACCTTGTATAAGACGTTGCATAAACTTATCGGTCTGAACTGAGAGAATAAGGTGGGATTTTTTACCTTTGGGATCAACACCAACACCATTTCATTTATGCTCTCTGCTGACTCCTTGCCTTCCACTATCAGCAACACCATTTTGGTTACTTCCTCACCACATATGCCCCAGTTACGTTGGAAAAAATGAGTGGGAAAGCCATCTGGGCCCGGGGCTTTCAGTGGGAACATTTGGAACAGTGCTTTCTTAACTTCATCATGGTTGTAGGGCGCATTCAGGGTCTCGTTCATGTCTGGGGTCACCCTGGTGGGTACAGTATCTATAACTTGTTCCATGTTGTTCACTCCCTCGGACGTGTACAAGTCCTTATAAAACTCATTAGTTATCGCCTCCATCTCAGCCACATCAT
The DNA here is from genome assembly GCF_018294505.1 of Triticum aestivum. Taxonomy (NCBI): domain Eukaryota; kingdom Viridiplantae; phylum Streptophyta; class Magnoliopsida; order Poales; family Poaceae; genus Triticum; species Triticum aestivum. The sequence goes on from NC_057813.1 coordinate 629,731,981, forward strand.
CTGTCATTTGTCCATTAGGACGCTGCAGTTCCTTAATCTGATTTTTCCTTCGCCTCCAGCTAGCACGTAAGTGAAAGAAATACGTATTTTTGTCTCCATGCGCAAGCCACTCCAATCTTGCCCTCTGCCTCCACATTATCTCTTCTCTGTGAAACAGCTCAACAAGGTGGTCTACTATTTTATGCTCTGCGTGTGTCGGGCCAACTCGGTTTGGTGCAACTCTCATATCATGCAGTGCCTTTTTCAGTGCTGCTATCTCCCGCTTGATGCTGCCAAAGTGTGAGCGCTCCCATCGAGATAGATCCCCTGAAAGTGACAGCAGTTCGTCGCGAACATCCTCCACCGAGTCTCCTTGTCACTTCTTCCAGCCCTGTGTAACTACGTGCTTGAGATCCGAGTCTCGTTCCCAACACAATTCATATTTAAAACTGCGTGGGACCTGGCTGCATGCATGCCCATCATGTAGGCGGAGAAGCAAGGCGGCATGATCTGAACTCGCCGCAGTTTTGTGCTCAAGTCTTGCGTCTGGGAAAGCCACCATCCAAGCTGGACTCGCCACACATCTGTCAAGCCAAACACGTGTATAAGTGCCACCAGCAACTTTCTTCTCAAAAGTCCACCATTGTCCTTCATACCCAATGTCAGTTAGCCCACAAGTGTCAAGGGCATCCCGAAATCCATCCATCTGCGCCTGACTCCTGTTTCCCACTCCATCATGCTCATGTACATGTAAAACTTCATTGAAATCTCCGATGACTGCCCATGGAGTGTCATTGGCACCAACGATGTTTCGTAGCATATTCCAAGTCAGATGCCTCTCATTTACTTGCGCTTCCCCGTAGACAAAGGTGAAGCGAGCAGGAAAGTCCACAAGTTCATTAGCAAGCACATCAATGTGATACTTTGAGTAACCTAAAACTTCGATCTTTATATCATCATTCCAGAAAATTCCAAGGCCTCCGCTCCTACCAGAGCTACTAACAGCAAAACTTTTATTGTAACCTAAAGTACCAGCTAGATTTTCAACTCTACTACCCTCTATCTGGGTTTCAAGGATGCATAACATAGAGGGGGCAAATTGCCTCGTGAGATCACGAAGCTCTCGAACTGCCGCCGGCTTGCCGACCCCGCGACAGTTCCACACGAGTAGACTCATTGCGCCTGGCGCGACCCCCTGGGAGGCCCGCCACACGCGCATCATTGGTTTTGTTTGTTGCAGAGTTCTTTCCTTGGCCTTTATCAGTTGCCGGTACTATCGCCTTGGATCTCTTCGCATCCTGCTTGGTTGATGGGCTTTGGGGCATGGTCGGCCCTGTGAGGAGTAGATTCTGGTTAGCCCCGTCAATGGAAGACAAGCTTGAGTATAGCAACACTTTCGCATCCGCTGCTCCCCTCTTCCTTCGGTTGACATCTGGGTCACCTCCGTCTGTGTCCATAAGTTCTGTCTCTGACTCGGTTGCATCCATACGATCGTCAGCTGCGCCTGTCCCTGGGCCTCGACCCGCTCTGCCTCCACAGCCTCTTCCTCTTCCACCCCGAGTGTCACTTCCTTCGCCAGGGCCTCTACCCACCCCCTTGAACTAGGTGGCTTGCAGATCTTTAAAGACAAGCTTGCTCGGGTGATGAACCCCGTCCTCACACTCCTTGAAAAGATGACCCAGATGACCACAAACTGCACACCAGTCCGGAAGCCTCTCAAACTTCACCCTGAAGATTTCCCTAGTAACCTCTTGCTTTCCCTTGACCACCAAAGACACCGCGTTCTTGAGAGGCTTTGTGACATCTATCTTGACACGCACCCTACAAAAATTCCCCTCAAAATCAGGAGACTTTGGCTCTGCATATATGAACTCGCCCACTGTTGCCGACAGAGCTTTAACTTTGGAGAAGTAACCATCCGGTAAATCGTGGATTTGCATCCAGATATCCAGCTTGTTGAGGCCTATGGTTGATGGTCGTGTGAAACCATCGTAGGGAGCTATCACGACTGCCTTGCCCTTGAACACCCATGGCCCCTCCTGCATGACTCGTTCCCAATCACCCAAGCATGAAAACTGCAGCGTATAAAGGTTTTCTTCCAATGGTCGGAACTTCACCACCTGCGCCAGGTCCCAAGCCACCCTCATGTTCCGGAAGAACCAATACTGACTGTATGTCTTGTTTGTGTGGACTCGTGCCATAGCCATCCATCTGGTATCTTCAGCCGGCAACTCCTCCTCCTCGACGATCACATCTTCTATGGTTTCCTCATTGAGCCCTAGTTCCTTCATCATGGCTTCCAGATCGGTTTTGGACCCCGAACTAGACGCGCCTGTATCCATCAGATCTCTCGCCCTTGAGAGACTTTCAGCGGGCGGTGGATCCCTAGCCCCCGCGTCTTCTCCAGTCGCACCAGAGGCCAGGACCCTTGTCGCCGGAGAGAAGAAAGCCGGAGGACAAGACAACAGAAAAAAAGAAGCTGGCCGCAAGCAGAAAAGAGAGACAGCCCAGAACGGACAAAACAAGGGACAACAGCAGCCCACTTAAGAAAACAAGTAAGGAAAAACTAAGGTCAAAAGAGAAAAGAGAAAAGCCTCGTACAACGAATGAGCAGGAAAATCAATCGGGGCTTTCAGGCCTGTACTATGATGATGACGTTAGCCAACTCAGACTTCGGGAAGTCTTAGTCGACTGATTCCTAGAGCCTTTTTTTTTGCTACACCAACTTATTCATGGTGATGCTCTCAGGCTTGGTCCACCACCACCTCGATTTAGTTCAGCCTTGTGAAGCACTCCACCTCGAGAGGTCCTCCAGAGTGCTTTGAGCGCTGATTGGCATTTCAACGCTCGCAAAGTACTATGTCGAGGACCAAATTAGCACTAGCCTCGCTTGCCAGACTTGCTCGCCAGGGGCGGAGCCAAAAAATTTAGCCATTGGGTTCGCACATTGACTCATTAAGATATGGTACAAATAAATTAATGTGAAGCCCAATTTTCCACGGTCTTACGGCACCCAAAAATAACATAAAAATAGAAATTAGAAACCGAAGAGTTCAAGATACGTACTAGTTGGATGAAATTAGAAAACCACTTTGTTTAGATATTACTCATGCGGTCATGCCGAAGTATAAATGAAGGAGGAGAAAAATTAATTCATAGCTCTGGTATAGCTTCTCATTTTCCTGAAGACATTGGAAAAAGAAGAAGTTAGTTTGATAAGCTTAAAATAAGTACTATTGATCGAAAAAAGATTGATGCTCGTATAGTGTCCCCCTTTTAATTTCTCAGCATATTGACAAGATCAAATATTGCATCATTACTAATGGTAGAAAACATATCTTCCTTCATATGGCAAATCAGACAATCAGTTATCGACTTATCACCCATTTTATTGTGTAACTTTTTTCTTGACAACATTAAGTCTCCATTGAGTATCTTCAAATTTCTCTCCATGGATAATAAAAAATTAGACAATCGCCTGTAAGGTCCCTTCGCAAAATATATGTGCATAATCCCATTTTCCTTCTTAGGGTACTAATAAGCATGTCTTTGACGCGTTAAGAAGCGCCAAATAAGATTCCGCCTCTACCTCTGCCTCTCATGAGTCTCATCTATGTTACAATTGCATGCCTTAGAGTTGGAACCCCTAAAAAAATGCTTTAGAGTTGGAGTGCTCCACACAAAAAAATATGTACAATACACATAGGGTGGCCGTTTGGCTCTAGGACGCATATGCTCTTGGATGAACAGTAACTTAAATTCAAATTAATATTAAATAAAATTTTAAAAAACTGATTTTTTTTCATAGATGTTCTTGTTATTGTAACAAGAGTTCTTGACAATTTTCATGCGAAAAGGGATAGTAGTGCTTCATATTTGAAAAAAAAAACAAAATTAAGTGTAGCATTTATAGGTAACATTTGAGTTCGACTTGTTTTCTTTAATAGGTCAAAGTGTTAAAGCTTTACCCCTAAAAAAATGGTCCCATCTATTTTGTTTTCAACTTTTTTTGACATTTGTAAAAACCTTTTTTGGTGTGTAGGATGCTCCCAGGAGCCGAATTGGATTTCGGCACATATATTCCTAGTAAGCTGTAGTTTTCATCTAGGCCTAGTCAGCCTTGTGGAGCTTTCGGTCAACTACTATTTGTATGTAGTTGCCAGGATTATTTTAAGAATGCACCGGTATAAATATGTACTATGCTGGTGGGTGCATGCCATGCATAATACTCCAAGAAACAAACTAACCCTTGCCGACCTTGCTAATGCTACTCCAAGAAACAACGTATGTATACAAGCTGCTGCAAATCCAAAGCGGTTTTGGGCTGGACAAGGGGGCTGAATGGTACTAGTGCAAACTAGCAAATGCACTGCACTGCAAACCACCCTATCTACCTGCAGTGAACTGGATTGAGATGTAATGTCAAAACCGTCCATTTGGCCCTTGAGAGTCAAGTAGAGACTACATCGATCGGCAGCTAGTGTATTTTTTAGTTACATATGCATATACAACATGCAAGTCCGTGGCCTCATGGGGGGCATCTAAGGTGCACGAGCAGTTAATTAACTGGGTCACCCCGGAGACCACACCCAAGTGGCGATGCTTAGTTTAGCCACCTACCTGGTCAGGAAACTTAATTAATAATTTGCTTATTGCATACACCTTTCACCTTTGGGTTGGGAGCGACTAGGTCAAAGTAGAGTGGATGTGACCTAGGCCACATTTTCAAGGATGATGTCATCACTAAGCAAGTAACACCCCGATTTCCAATTGCTTGATTAACAAGGGAAACTATCAGGAATGTTTGGACATGAGGAGGATGCATGACAAGCACACCACCACAATGCACAAACCCAAATTGCATAACTTTTTTTTATTCATATAGTTGCATGCTCAATTATTCAAGCCAAAACGATAATTAAATACTTAATAATTAGCTTGCTTGTAGCCCCTGTATCATTTCTAAAAAAAAGAGTACCAAATAGCTAGCTTCACCATCTGGCCCAATGACACGGAACTAAGAGCATCACGGGTCCCCCAAATCCTTCTTAAATTTCCGTAGACGCGCCCGGTCCGTGAAGAGAAGGAAAAAAAAGGTGACCCCATCGGACCCATCATATCATCCCTATATGTCCAGCTTGTCCACGAACCCTCGTGCTGACATCAAATATAGGGAGGATATGAGGGCTCACAGACGCGCCCAGTCAATCCCCACGGCTCACCCTGGACCATCTTTTCTCTTTCTTTTTTCTCTCTCTTCATCTCAATCAATCATATGCAAGTGACCGGACATATAAGAGAAAAAAATGAGGAGCACGATGTATAGAGGGACAACAACAAGCTCAAAACAGACATGTACGCCCGGACACTGGCGGGCTCGTCCATGAAAGTTTAGGGCCCGGATTTACTAAGTCCGGTTGTAGATGCTATAAGGCTACGTACTACCCAATAATATTAATTACTCCTATGGTAAGTTGCAGTGCTGCCTACTCTTAGACTTGTACGACCATCTGGCCAGTTCTCTTCTCCAGCTTGCATCCCATGTCTAATTAACACCAATCAATTATATATAACACTAATTCTGTAGTTGATTTCTCTTTAATTTGTGTATACTCCATCTAATTTTGCTGGTCTCTATACATATATATAGCTCAAATAGCTGGCATGTCTCTTTATTTTCCAGGTAATGTCTATGCCGACTTGTTCCAAGTGAGACAAAGTTAATTGGCAGTTGACCTTGTCGTTCATCATCCATCCTCTCTTGTCTCTAGAGCTTATCATGGCATGTATATACTTGTATAGTGCCACTGAGCTTGTACCTGCAAGTGGCACTGATTATCTAGTACCAACTATCTATCTATGCACATCTGTCACATCCATGACTTCTCATCACATGATTTGTTTAAGGTAACCATCTGGCTTAAACCACTGAACTTGACCAGGACCTTTTCTTGCAAGCACAATCTTCCCAAATTACCGCGTTAAGAAGATTTACGCCGAGCAAACAAAAGTAACCTACAAAACTGCTAAACTTACGTAGATTGTTTAAGGATGTATATCCAGTAGATGTGGAATTACTGAGTGATCTACCGTGCGTACGTGTTGACTTTGAGTCCATTGTCGTTTGTACGGCAATTAGTACATACATAAGTATGTTGTATGCTGACCCGATTAGCTTTAGCTTGAATCGATCGCAAACTAGTGATTGTCATTGCTTCATCTTCATGGTTTCACATGCACCTGCTTCCTAGTGCGCAATTAGCATGAAATAACGCGTGACACGTCAGACATGCATGCCACCAGCTAGCCAACCGAACCGAAATGTCTATTGGATCAATGAGAGTTTGTGGACCGTACGTCCTCGAAATCAACGGCTCGGATTAACCGCCAAGCGAGAGGAGTGCCTTGCATGGGAAAAGTCTAGGCGTTGACGACTTGGCGCGCAAACCACGAATATCCCATCTATATAGACACACACATGCCAAGGCGTGCTTCTGATTTGGATTAACCAACAGACCGATCCACAAGTTGAGCTGCAGAATAAGATAGATCAATGGCGTTGACGGCCGCGCTGGGGAGACGGGGAGCGGAGCAAGATCAGGAAGGCGGTGGCGGCGGCAATGGTGGCAATGGCAATGGTGGCGGCGAGGGGAGGATGATCATGCGGGAGGACATGTTCGACAAGGTGGTGACGCCGAGCGACGTGGGGAAGCTGAACCGGCTGGTGGTGCCCAAGCACTTCGCGGAGCGGCACCTCCTCCCGCGGGTCCCCGGCGGCGCGGCGGGGGCGGCCTGCCCCGGAGCCGTGCTGCGGTTCGAGGACGGCCGCGGCGGCGGGAAGGCGTGGGCGTTCCGCTTCTCCTACTGGAGCAGCAGCCAGAGCTACGTCATCACGAAAGGGTGGAGCGCCTTCGTCCGCGACCGCCGTCTTGCCGCCGGCGACACCGTCTCCTTCTGCCGCGCCGGCGCGCGCCTCTTCATCGACTGCCGGAGGCGTGGGGCCGGGGTCGTCTCGGCGCCGACGACATGCCTCCTCGTTCCAGTGGCGCTTCCGCAGCAGGCGACGTTGGACCAAGACAGGGCACCGCGCGGGCGGCGCCTCCGGCTGTTCGGCGTGGACCTCGAGCTCGCCGGTGCAGAATGATAGCAGATTAATTACGCACATTACTGTTAGATCATCGAAGAAAGAAGATATGAAGTTGAATTCATGTAGTGTTCGGGACGTGGATTTTTAGAACAGCTGCACCCCGGCCCTTGTATCCTGGTTGTCCAATATTGCTTTAAGATCTGTGCAACACAACTAACTTTTCGTATGAAAATTTCTCTTTTTTGTTTCTCTCACATAAAAGATGTCTTGAACTTCAAACCTTTGCAGCGTGGCAAAGCTTTCCATCTAGAATCTAGGATAAATCTTTCAGAATTTTTTGTCAAACATAAATATACAAAAAATGATTTTTTACATTAAAAAATCGATTTTTGTATATTTATATTTGACAAAAAAATCTAAAAGATTTATCCTAGATTCTAGATAGAAAACTTTGCTACGCTGCAAAGGTTTGAACTTCAAAATATGTTTTATGTGAGAGAAACAAAAAAGAAAAATGTGTTTGCACGAATCGCGATGCGCAGAATGGATGGCTAGATAGAGAGGGCCCGGGTGCAGCTGTGCTATTTTATATTTTCGGTAGTGTTCGACTGTTCGTCAATGACAATCTCAAATTACTAGTAGTCTAGTACGATGCTACGATTGATTAAGTAGTTAAATGATAATCTCAAGTTCCATCGACGACGCTAGCGCGATGCAGTCGGGGGCGTCTCCGCGCCGCAGCTCCTGCTCGCCGTTGTACCCCTTGGCGGCGGCGGCGATCTCCTTGGTCTTGCCCCAGAGGAACGCGTAGCTTGCATACACTGTTGGGCTTGTATAGCACGAAATTTAAAATACCTCTGGGCCTGACTTGCTGAAAACGTTCAGATCGGCAGTTTCTTGTGAGCCAGGCCGAGACTAGCGAAAACGAGCGGGCCTTTGCATGAGTGAAGATGGAAGGGATGTGAGGCGTTTACATGGTGTCTTTCTTAAACCTCCAATAAGCTGCTCTCTAATCTTCTTTCTTCCATGTTCCTCTGATCTACACAACGGTGCTTCGATTCGAGGTTAGCTCTACATGCAAAAAGATGCACATCAATGCTACAGTTCCATTCAGGCGACCGGTTTGTAGTTTCGTCGACCGTACATGCTCAATTCTTGTTCTAGTTTGGAGCTGTTTGGAAGAATTTTGTCAGATTCGTCATGCACGATGGATTGTTTGAAATTTTCTTTGACCAGCAACCTAATCTCGCAGTTCTGCACAACATTCGTGTTGCAGTTTCCTATTTCAACGATCGTAGACGAGAAGATCTACATATTTCTCATGGTTGTACATATGGATATGTGTGCTGTGATTTAAGACGTTGTTTAATTATTCCTCTAGCCAGCGTGGTTTTTCTGGATCTCTCGCGTCTTGCTGTGGTAGCATCATCTTCGCCATCGTTCATCTCGGCCTTCTCTCCATGGTCCTACTGTAGTTAAGCCGTCATGGCGCGCATACTGATCGGGTTCTTCTCCTCTGTTCTCTACCACCAACGGGGTCGATCATCTTGGCCTCCTCACGCTACGTTAAAGTGGGTCGTGGCCCATTAAGCGCTCCTCTTCCAGCTTGCTCTCTGGTCTTCGCTCGCTCGTGGGTTCGCTCGCTCGCTAGGATCATCGCTGCTCGCTCAGGTCTTCGTGGTTGACTGCCCTGTTGACTCTCCGAATTTCTTTTTCAAAAAAAATCATAAAAAATCGGAAAAACAAAAAAAGCCTCACCAAATTGGAAGAAAGTTGGGAATTTTGAAAAAGGTTCATCAATTTTTAAGAAATTCCAAGAATTTGAAAAAAAAGTTCATTGATTTTGAAGGAAAGTTGAAAAAAGTTCATGGAGTTTGAAAAAAAGTTCATCGAGTTTCAAAAAAGTTCATCAAAGTTGAAAAAAGTTCATGGAGTTTGAAAAAAAGTTCATCGAGCTTCAAAAAAGTTCATCAAAGTTGAAAAAAGTTCATGGAGTTTGAAAAAAAGTTCATCGAGTTTCAAAAAAGCTCCTTGAGCTTCAAAAACTTTCATTGAGTTTGAAAAAAGTTCATCAAATTTGAGAAAAAAGTGCACCGAGTTTGAAAAATTCATCGAGATTGAAAAAAAGTTCACCGAGTTTGAAAAAAGTTCATCGAATTTGAAAAAAAAGTGCATCGACTATCGAAAAAGTTCATCGAGATTGAAAAAATGTTCATCGAGTTTGAAGAAAGTTCAGTGATTTTGAGAAAAAGTTCACGAAATTTGAAATATACCGTTCATCAAATTTGGGAAAAAGTTCATCGTTTTTGCATCAAGCCAGGAAGAAAGAAAAAAAGAAAAAGGGAAGAAGAAAAACCGAAAATGGAAAAAGGAAAGATGAAAAATACAAGAATGAAATAATCAGAAAGATGAATGTAACCGCATTGGGTGTGGTGGTGTGGTGGCTAGTGCGGTGTACTGCGACGCAGGAGTTTGTGTCTTCGAATCCCAGTTCACCAGCTTTTTGCTTCATGTTTTCAAAATCAGAAAGAAGGTAAAAAGGCCGGCCCATATAGCATCGATGGAGACCGGGGGGTATGCGCCCTCTACGAAATGGCCTATAAGCGCCGAATAGGATTTGGCGGGTGCGGCTGTGTATCGGTTGTTGCGAACATCATCACATGTGGTCGTAGTACCTCATAAATGGGCCGGTCCAGTGTGCAGGAGAAGAACAGTCTCCCTAGCACACAATTTTTTCTTGTTTGTTTTATTGCTTTTATTTTAACTAGCAAACATGCCCGTGCATTGCACCGGAAAAAAAACAATCACACCTCTAATGACTCAAGACCTCCCAGTCCAGCTCATATTTTCACAAGAGACCGCTTGGTTCCAAATGTATAATACATGTATACTATTAGCATGGGGTGGCGTCTCTTTTCTTTATGCAAAAATCAAAATCTAACTGGACATGTCGTACTCTTTATTTTTATAGCAAACATGTCGTACGTTGCACCAGTGCATAAATATCTAATAAAAAGGGATGTGCATTGCAATAATTAATGGGGTAATAATGTCTCTGTCCCTTCGGTCATCTCCTGAGTCCTCCATGTAACCATGTTGATGCTCTCGATCTCCTGGAGCTAGCGTGTAGTATTAGGGTTTGATGCAAGTAGAGAAGTGATAGAGATAGAGATTATTTATTCCTCCTACTTCACTTTATACCATATACCTACAGATAGAAATTAGGTCAAAGCAATATCTGTTTTTCTTTGAAGAAGCATAATAAATGATGTGTCGCAGCATGTTGTAGTAAGAGCTGTGCAACTGAGATTGATTTTTCGCATTTGCTTAATCTAGACATACCAGCTGGATATTTTTTTTTCATAAGTTGAAGGGGTACATATAGCAATGTTTCATACTGTGAGTTTAATTAATCAAAAATGTGTGTTCAATGTACGCATGCATCCCGCAAGACACATAGAGTACCTTAAATTATAGAGAAGGCTTCGGTGAATATACCTGGAGTCCATAAGCACCTTCGCTTCCGGATGGTACTCATCAAAACCTAGTCGAGGAAAAGGCCGAGGTTGGAGATGTACCGCCCCACGCCTCTTAATGACCAGGACCAACGCGTAGCAGTTTAGTTTAGGGTTGCGTGAGGCCTAGCCTCCGTATATCTCGTATATATATAAGACCAACAATACAGAGTTATGTTACAATACGACACCGTTTCCAACACACCCCCTCAATCTGAACCACTACTACATACAAGGTTCAGATTGGACCAGAAACGTTCTAACATCTGTCGTGTGGCCGGTTTAGTAAATACATCAGCCAGTTGGTCATTAGTCGAGATAAACCTGACATCTAAAACACCAGAAGCAACGCGCTCACGCACAAAATGAAAATCTATCTCTATGTGCTTGGTTCTTGCGTGAAAGACTGGGTTTGCCGTCAGGTATGTAGCCCCAAGATTATCACACCACAGAATGGCGGTACGCTGCTTGAAAACCCCAAGCTCCTTGAGTAAGATCTCCACCCAGATTGCTTCAGCTGCTCCATTAGCTAAAGCTTTGTACTCTGCCTCCGTACTTGATCTGGAGACAGTTGGTTGTTTTTTGGAACTCCATGAGACAAGATTGGAGCCAACAAACACAGCAAAACCACTAGTGGAACGGCGGTCATCAACGCATCCAGCCCAATCAGCATCCGTGAAAATACTGATACCAGTGGAAGGAGATTTACGAATCCTCAATCCCGTACTCAAAGTCCCTTTGACATAACGCAATATACACTTGACAGCTTCCCAATGCTCATTAGTTGGTTGTGATAGATACTGGCAAACCTTGTTGACTGCAGAGGACAGGTCGGGACGAGTGAGTGTTAAATACTGAAGTCCTCCAACAATGTTGCGATATCGAGTGGCATCCTCAACACCCAAAGGGGTGCGGACCTCACGAGCCAGGTGCTCAGTGGCAGATAATGGTGTAGAGGTAGGCCTACAATTCTCCATACTCACACGATGAAGAAGATCAAGTGCATACTTTCTTTGAGTCAGCGTCATGCCCCCTGAATTGAAGGACGCTTCAAGCCCCAAGAAATAATGTAGAGGACCAAGATCCTTGATAGGAAAACTGTCGGAGATGGATCGCACCAAACGATCAACTGCAGCCGGAGTGGAGCCAGCAATCACAATATCATCAACATACACAAGCATGTATATCTGAACGCCATGCGCAGCAAAGATGAATAGAGAGGCGTCCGCCTTTGAAGCAACAAAACCAAGCTGAAGAAGGCGAGCACTGAGACGAGCATACCAAGCACGTGGCGACTGTTTGAGACCATAAAGAGCTCGTTGCAACTTGCACACATGCCAAGGGAGCCGGGCATCTTCAAAACCTGGTGGTTGTTGCATATAAACAGTCTCAGAAAGAAAGCCATGAAGAAATGCATTGCTAACATCAATCTGCCTCAAGCTCCATCCGCGCGAAACAGCAAGCGAAAGAACCAAATGGATAGTAGTCGGCTTTACCACGGGGCTGAAGGTATCACCATAGTCAAGACCGTGTTGTTGAGTAAAACCACGAGCGACAAGGCGAGCCTTGTGCTTGTCAACATACCCATCGACATGTTGCTTCGTTTTGAAAACCCACTTACTGCCAACAATGTTAACGCTAGGTGGTCGAGGAACCAAGACCCAAGTGTCGTTTTGACGAAGCGCTGCAAACTCAGCAGCCATAGCAGCACGCCACACCGGCTCATGGAGAGCATCATGATGTGACACCGGTGTCGCAAAGAAAGCGCGACGAAGAGGATTATACCGCACCGTCCCATCAGTAAACTCCTTGTCACGACGAGTAGCATCATGGGTACGAGTGACCATAGGATGAGGGTGCTCGACGGGCGGAGGCGTAGGCGAGGACGGCGACACTGCTGGGCTTGGTGACGGTGGCACAGGAGCTGGCGAAATCGGTTCATGGGCCAGCGGGGGGCAGGGGGAAGCACCCGCTGCACCCGGCGCTGGTGAAACCGGTTGTCGGGCCGAAGAAGCGCAGGTAGGCGCTGGCGAAGCTGGTTCATGGGCAGGCGAGGAGCCAGCCGCAGCACCAGGCGGTGCAGACCCTGCATGCGCAGGCGGGGACCCCGCCTGGGAAGCCGCGCTGCCATGCACGTCGAGCGGCGTATCGACCGTGTCCAGACGCGGAAACTCCAGCACAGGAAAGGAACTGGCTAGGACAGAGGTATTAGTAGCCAAGTAGGTTAGGTCGTAATTACGCACATGAGCACTCGTAGCCGGTTCTGTGGATGGAAAAGATATAGCCTCGTTAAGTGTAGACACATCGACAGTGACACCGGGAGTAGCAAACGGAAAAACTGACTCGTCAAAGATAACGTCACGCAAGATGTATATACGACCCGTAGATCGATCAAGACACTTGTACCCCTTATGCATAGGACTATATCCAAGGAAAACACACATCTTGGATCGAAATTCTAGTTTGTGTGAGTTATACTTCCGCAAACTAGGCCAACAAGCACACCCGAAAATATGAAGGAAAGAATAATTGGGTGGAATTTTCAGAAGATGATGAATAGGAGTATCTTGACCAAGCACAGGGGTGGGCATGCGGTTAATGAGATAACACGCAGTCAGAAAAGCTTCATCCCAAAAACGTAAAGGGAGAGACGAGTGAGCCAACAAAGCAAGACCAGTTTCAACCAAGTGTCGGTGTTTTCACTCGGCAATGCCGTTCTGTTGGGAGGTGTGAGGGCAAGAGACTCGGTGAGAGATGCCCGTACGAAGAAAATAACGGTGCAGCTTATGGTATTCACCACCCCAATCAGATTGGACAGCTTTAAGCTTAGCATCCAAAAGGCGCTCAACATGTGCTTGAAAAGCATAGAACACCTGTTCAACATCAGACTTATGTTTTAGTAGATAGATCCAGCAAAAACGGGAGTAGTCGTCAATAAAGCTCACATAATACTTGTACCCCCCAGAGGAGGCACGAGCAGGGCCCCAAACATCAGTATGAATTAATTCCAGAGGCATAGTGGACACACGAGCGGAAGCAGTAGAAGATAGTTGACGACTTTTACCACATTGACAAGCATCACAAACTAAAGCAGAAGTATCTGAGGATGAACACTCTAGATCATTATTCCTAACAATGGAACTGACGACACTTTTGGACGGATGACCGAGACGCTGATGCCACTGAGAGGATGAGACACGGACGCTGGATGACGCTTGACGCTCGGACTCATGCGAAGCTCGTCCGAGTGGAAGAGGGTAGAGCCCTCCTCTGCTTCTACCTCAAAGAAGAATTCTCCTAGTGGCTTTGTCCTTAACAAGGAAAAAATATTTATGAAATTCAATGAAGATACGATTATCTGACACAAGGCGATAGACTGGTAGAAGATGTTGGCTAATATTAGGAACGTGTAAAATATTGTTCAGGCAAAGAGAAGAACCGGCTAAAGTCGAGTGCCCAATATGCGAAATAGACAAACCTGAGCCGTTGGCCACCTGAACCTGATCATGACCGCCGTAACACTCGCGGAACTGAAGATGCTCCAGGTCACTAGTCAGGTGATCCGTGGTGCCGGAGTCTAGAACCCAGTGCGTGGAGTTGTTGGAGGAGGTCGAAGCATTATATGCCGAGCGGCCATTGCCGCCGCTGGAGTAGTCTGAATCAAAACGCTTCTTGCAGGTATCGGCTTCGTGACCCCAATTTTTACAAATCTGGCACCACGGGCGCCAGCGGCCATTGCCGCCTCCTCCATCGTCGTTGTTACGACGGTTGTCTTGGCCGCCTTGCTGGTAGCCATGTGTTGGAAATATGCCCTAGAGGCAATAATAAATGGATTATTATTATATTTCCTTGTTCATGATAATTGTCTTTTATTCATGCTATAATTGTATTATCCGGAAATCGTAATACATGTGTGAATACATAGACCATAATACGTCCCTAGTAAGCCTCTAGTTGACTAGCTCGTTGGTCAACAGATAGTCATGGTTTCCTGACTATGGACATTAGATGTCGGTGACAACGGGATCACATCATTAGGATAATGATGTGATGAACAAGACCCATTCCTAAGCATAGCACAAGATCGTGTAGTTCGTTTTGCTAGAGCTTTTCCAATGTCAAGTATCTCTTCCTTAGACCATGAGATCGTGTAACTCCCGGATACCGTAGGAGTGCTTTGGGTGTACCAAACGTCACAACGTAACTGGGTGACTATAAAGGTGCACTACAGGTATCTCCGAAAGTGTCTGTTGGGTTGACACGGATCGAGACTGGGATTTGTCACTCCGTGTTACGGAGAGGTATCATTGGGCCCACTCGGTAGTGCATCATCATAATGAGCTCAAAGTGACCAAGTGTCTGGTCACGGGATCATGCATTACGGTACGAGTAAAGTGACTTGCCGGTAACGAGACTGAACGAGGTATTGGGATACCGACGATCGAGTCTCGGGCAAGTAACATACCGTCTGACAAAGGGAATAGTATACGGGGTTGCTTGAACCCTCGACATCGTGGTTCATCCGATGAGATCATCGAGGAGTATGTGGGAGCCAACATGGGTATCCAGATCCCGCTGTTGGTTATTGACCGGAGAGCCGTCTCGGTCATGTCTGCATGTCTCCCGAACCCGTAGGGTCTACACACTTAAGGTTCGGTGACGCTAGGGTTGTATGAATATGAGTATGCAGCAAACCGAATGTTGTTCGGAGTCCCGGATGAGATCCCGGACGTCACGAGGAGTTCCGGAATGGTCCGGAGGTAAAGAAAACTATATAGGAAGTGCTGTTTCGGCCATCGGGAAAGTTTCGGGGTCACCCGGTATTGTACCGGGACCACCGGAAGGGTCCCGGGGGTCCACCGGGTGGGGCCACCTATCCCGGAGGGCCCCGTGGGCTGAAGTGGGAGGGGAACCAGCCCCTAGTGGGCTGGTGCACCCCCCCTTGGGCCCCCCTGCGCCTAGGGTTGGAAACCCTAGGTGGGGGGGGCGCACCACTTGCCTTGGGGGGCACTCCACCCCCCCTGGCCGCCGCCCCCTTGGGAGATTGCATCTCCCAGGGCCGGCGCCCCCCCTGGGGGCCTATATAAAGGAGGGCAGGGGGAGGGCAGCCGCACCCAAGTCTTGGCGCCTCCCTCCCCCTGCTACACCTCGTCCTCCTCCCGCATCAGCTTGGCGAAGCCCTGCCGGAGTTCTGCTGCATCCACCACCACGCCGTCGTGCTGCTGGATCATCATCAACCTCTCCTTCCCCCTTGCTGGATTAAGACAGAGGAGACGTCACGCTGACCGTACGTGTGTTGAACGCGGAGGTGCCGTCCGTTCGGCGCTAGGATCTCCGGTGATAGGATCACGACGAGAACGACTACTTCAACCCCGTTCTTTTGAACGCTTCCGCTCGCGATCTACAAAGTGGTATGTAGATGCATCTCTCCCTTCACTCGTTGCTTAGATGAACTCATAGATGGATCTTGGTGAAACCGTAGGAAAATTTTTATTTTCTGCAACGTTCCCCAACAGTGGCATCATGAGCTAGGTCTATGCGTAGTTCTCTATTGCACGAGTAGAACACAATTTTGTTGTGGGCGTAGATCTTGTCAACTTGCTTGCCGCTACTAGTCTTTTCTTGCTTCAGCGGTATTGTGGGATGAAGCGGCCCGGACCGACCTTACACGTACGCTTACGTGAGACAGGTTCCACCGACTGACATGCACTAGTTGCATAAGGTGGCTAGCGGGTGTCTGTCTCTCCTACTTTAGTTGGAGCGGATTAGATGAAAAGGGTCCTTATGAAGGGTAAATAGAAGTTGACAAAATCACGTTGTGGTTATTCGTAGGTAAGAAAACGTTCTTGCTAGAACCCAATTGCAGCCACGTAAAAGATGCAACAACAATTAGAGGACGTCTAACTTGTTTTTGCAGCAATTGTCATGTGATGTGATATGGCCAGAAGTTGTGATGAATGATGAATGATATATTGTGATGTATGAGATCATGTTCTTGTAATAGGAATCACGACTTGCATGTCGATGAGTATGACAACCGGCAGGAGCCATAGGAGTTGTCTTTATTTTTGTATGACCTGCGTGTCATTGAAGAACGCCATGTAAATTACTTTACTTTATTGCTAAACGCGTTAGCCATAGAAGTAGAAGTAGTCGTTGGCGTGACAACTTCATGAAGACACAATGATGGAGATCATGATGATGGAGATCATGGTGTCATGCCGGTGACGAAGATGATCATGGAGCCCCGAAGATGGAGATCGAAGGAGCTATATGATATTGGCCATATCATGTCACTACTATATAATTGCATGTGATGTTTATTATGTTTTATGCATCTTGTTTACTTAGAACGGCGGTAGTAAATAAGATGATCCCTTATAATAATTTCAAGAAAGTGTTCCCCCTAACTGTGCACCGTTGCTAAAGTTCGTCGTTTCGAAGCACCACGTGATGATCGGGTGTGATAGATCCTTACGTTCACATACAACGGGTGTAAGACAGATTTACACATGCAGAACACTTAGGGTTAACTTGACGAGCCTAGCATGTACAGACATGGCCTCGGAACACAGAGACCGAAAGGTCGAACATGAGTCGTATGGAAGATACGATCAACATGGAGATGTTCACCGATGATGACTAGTCCGTCTCACGTGATGATCGGACACGGCCTAGTCGACTCGGATCGTGTAACACTTAGATGACTAGAGGGATGTCTAATCTGAGTGGGAGTTCATTAAATAATTTGATTAGATGAACTTAATTATCATGAACTTAGTCTAAAACTTTTGCAAAATATGTCTTGTAGATCAAATGGCCAACGCTCATGTCAACATGAACTTCAACGCGTTCCTAGAGAAAACCAAGCTGAAAGATGATGGCAGCAACTATTCGGACTGGGTCCGGAACCTGAGGATCATCCTCATAGCAGCCAAGAAAGATTATGTCCTAGATGCACCGCTAGGTGAAGCACCCATCCCAGAGAACCAAGACGTTATGAACACTTGGCAATCACGTGCTGATGATTACTCCCTCGTTCAGTGCGGCATGCTTTACAGCTTAGAACCGGGGCTCCAAAAGCGTTTTGAGAACACGGAGCATATGAGATGTTCGAGGAGCTGAAAATGGTTTTCCAAGCTCATGCCCGGGTCGAGAGATATGAAGTCTCCGACAAGTTCTATAGTTGTAAGATGGAGGAAAACAGTTCTGTCAGTGAGCACATACTCAAAATGTCTGGGTTGCACAACCGCCTGTCCCAGCTGGAGATCAACCTCCCGGACGAGGCGGTCATTGACAGAATCCTTCAGTCGCTCCCACCGAGCTACAAGAGCTTTGTGTTGAACTACAATATGCAGGGGATGGTGAAGACCATTCCTGAAGTATTCTCAATGCTGAAGTCAGCAGAGGTTGAAATCAAGAAAGAACATCAAGTGTTGATGGTCAATAAGACCACTAAGTTCAAGAAGGGCAAGGGTAAGAAGAACTTCAAGAAGGACGGCAAAGATGTTGCCGCGCCCGGTAAGCCAGTTGCCGGGAAGAAGTCAAAGAATGGACCCAAGCCTGAGACTGAGTGCTTTTATTGCAAGGGGAAGGGTCACTGGAAGCGGAACTGCCCCAAATACTTAGCGGACAAGAAGGCCGGCAACACTAAAGGTATATTTGATATACATGTAATTGATGTGTACCTTACCAGTACTCGTAGTAACTCCTGGGTATTTGATACCGGTGCCGTTGCTCACATTTGTAACTCACAGCAGGAGCTGCGGAATAAGCGGAGACTGGCGAAGGACGAGGTGACGATGCGCGTCGGGAATGGTTCCAAGGTCGATGTGATCGCCGTCGGCACGCTACCTCTACATTTACCTACGGGATTAGTTTTAAACCTCAATAATTGTTATTTAGTGCCAAGTTTGAGCATGAACATTGTATCTGGATCTCGTTTGATACGAGATGGCTACTCATTTAAATCCGAGAATAATGGTTGTTCTATTTATATGAGAGATATGTTTTATGGTCATGCCCCGATGGTCAATGGTTTATTCTTAATGAATCTCGAACGTAATGTTACACATATTCATAGTGTGAATACCAAAAGATGTAAAGTTGATAACGATAGTCCCACATACTTGTGGCACTGCCGCCTTGGTCACATTGGTGTCAAGCGCATGAAGAAGCTCCATGCTGATGGACTTTTAGAGTCTCTAGATTATGAATCATTTGACACATGCGAACCATGCCTCATGGGCAAAATGACCAAGACCCCGTTCTCCGGAACAATGGAGCGAGCAACCAACTTATTGGAAATCATACATACTGATGTGTGTGGTCCAATGAGCGTTGAGGCTCGCGGAGGATATCGTTATGTTCTCACTCTCACTGATGACTTGAGTAGATATGGGTATGTCTACTTGATGAAACACAAGTCTGAGACCTTTGAAAAGTTCAAGGAATTTCAGAATGAAGTAGAGAATCAACGTGACCGAAAGATAAAATTCTTACGATCGGATCGTGGAGGAGAATATTTAAGTCACGAATTTGGTACACACTTAAGAAAATGTGGAATCGTTTCACAACTCACGCCGCCTGGAACACCTCAGCGTAACGGTGTGTCCGAACGTCGTAATCGCACTCTATTGGATATGGTGCGATCTATGATGTCTCTTACCGATTTACCGCTATCATTTTGGGGATACGCTCTAGAGACAGCTACATTCACTTTAAATAGGGCACCGTCTAAATCCGTTGAGACGACACCGTATGAATTATGGTTTGGGAAGAAACCTAAGCTGTCGTTTCTAAAAGTTTGGGGATGCGATGCTTATGTCAAGAAACTTCAACCTGAAAAGCTCGAACCCAAGTCGGAAAAATGCGTCTTCATAGGATACCCTAAGGAAACCATTGGGTATACCTTCTACTTAAGATCCGAGGGCAAGATCTTTGTTGCCAAGAACGGATCCTTTCTGGAAAAAGAGTTTCTCTCGAAAGGAGTAAGTGGGAGGAAAGTAGAACTCGATGAAGTACTACCTCTTGAACCGGAAAGTAGTGCAGCTCAGGAAAACGTTCCTGTGGTGCCTACACCGACTGGAGAGGAAATTAATGATGATGATCAAGGTACTTCTGATCAAGTTGCTACTGAACTTCGTAGGTCCACAAGGACACGTTCCACACCAGAGTGGTATGGCAACCCTGTCCTGGAAATCATGTTGTTAGACAACGGTGAACCTTCGAACTATGAAGAAGCGATGGCGGGCCCAGATTCCAACAAATGGCTAGAAGCCATGCAATCCGAGATAGAATCCATGTATGAAAACAAAGTATGGACTTTGACTGACTTGCCCGATGATCGGCGAGCGATAGAAAACAAATGGATCTTTAAGAAGAAGACGGACGCGGATGGTAATGTCACCATCTATAAAGCTCGACTTGTCGCTAAGGGTTATCGGCAAGTTCAAGGGATTGACTACGATGAGACTTTCTCTCCCGTAGCGAAGCTTAAGTCCGTCCGAATCATGTTAGCAATTGCCGCATACTATGATTATGAGATATGGCAGATGGACGTCAAAACGGCATTCCTTAACGGTTATCTTAAGGAAGAGCTGTATATGATGCAGCCGGAAGGTTTTGTCGATCCTAAGAATGCTAACAAAGTGTGCAAGCTCCAGCGATCCATTTATGGGCTGGTGCAAGCATCTCGGAGTTGGAACATTCGCTTTGATGAGATGATCAAAGCGTTTGGGTTTATGCAGACTTATGGAGAAGCCTGCGTTTACAAGAAAGTGAGTGGGAGCTCTGTAGCATTTCTCATATTATATGTAGATGACATACTTTTGATGGGAAATGATATAGAATTCTTGGACAGCATTAAGGCCTACTTGAATAAGTGTTTTTCAATGAAGGACCTTGGAGAAGCTGCTTACATATTAGGCATCAAGATCTATAGGGATAGATCGAGACGCCTCATAGGTCTTTCACAAAGCACATACCTTGATAAGATTTTGAAGAAGTTCAAAATGGATCAGTCCAAGAAAGGGTTCTTGCCTGTACTGCAAGGTGTGAGATTGAGCTCGGCTCAATGCCCGACCACGGCAAAAGATAAAGAAGAGATGAGCGTCATCCCCTATGCCTCAGCCATAGGATCTATTATGTATGCCATGCTGTGTACCAGACCTGATGTAAACCTTGCCGTAAGTTTGGTAGGAAGGTACCAAAGTAATCCCGGCAAGGAACACTGGACAGCGGTCAAGAATATCCTGAAGTACCTGAAAAGGACAAAGGACATGTTTCTCGTTTATGGAGGTGACGAAGAGCTCGTCGTAAAGGGTTACGTCGACGCTAGCTTCGACACAGATCTGGATGACTCTAAGTCACAAACCGGATACGTGTATATGTTGAATGGTGGAGCAGTAAGCTGGTGCAGCTGCAAGCAGAGCGTCGTGGCGGGATCTACATGTGAAGCGGAGTACATGGCAGCCTCGGAGGCAGCGCATGAAGCAATTTGGGTGAAGGAGTTCATCACCGACCTAGGAGTCATACCCAATGCGTCGGGGCCGATCAAACTCTTCTATGACAACACTGGAGCTATTGCCCTTGCCAAGGAGCCCAGGTTTCACAAGAAGACCAGGCACATCAAGCGTCGCTTCAACTCCATCCGTGAAAATGTTCAAGATGGAGACATAGATATTTGCAAAGTACATACGGATCTGAATGTCGCAGATCCGTTGACTAAACCTCTCTCGCGAGCAAAACATGATCAACACCAGAACTCTATGGGTGTTCGATTCATCACAATGTAACTAGATTATTGACTCTAGTGCAAGTGGGAGACTGTTGGAAATATGCCCTAGAGGCAATAATAAAAGGATTATTATTATATTTCCTTGTTCATGATAATTGTCTTTTATTCATGCTATAATTGTATTATCCGGAAATCGTAATACACGTGTGAATACATAGACCACAATACGTCCCTAGTAAGCCTCTAGTTGACTAGCTCGTTGGTCAACAGATAGTCATGGTTTCCTGACTATGGACATTAGATGTCGTTGACAACGGGATCACATCATTAGGAGAATGATGTGATGGACAAGACCCATTCCTAAGCATAGCACAAGATCGTGTAGTTCGTTTTGCTAGAGCTTTTCCAATGTCAAGTATCTCTTCCTTAGACCATGAGATCGTGTAACTCCCGGATACCGTAGGAGTGCTTTGGGTGTACCAAACGTCACAACGTAACTGGGTGACTATAAAGGTGCACTACAGGTATCTCCGAAAGTGTCTGTTGGGTTGACACGGATCGAGACTGGGATTTGTCACTCCGTGTTACGGAGAGGTATCACTGGGCCCACTCGGTAGTGCATCATCATAATGAGCTCAAAGTGACCAAGTGTCTGGTCACGGGATCATGCATTACGGTACGAGTAAAGTGACTTGCCGGTAACGAGACTGAACGAGGTATTGGGATACCGACGATCGAGTCTCGGGCAAGTAACATACCGTCTGACAAAGGGAATAGTATACGGGGTTGCTTGAACCCTCGACATCGTGGTTCATCCGATGAGATCATCGAGGAGTATGTGGGAGCCAACATGGGTATCCAGATCCCGCTGTTGGTTATTGACCGGAGAGCCGTCTCGGTCATGTCTGCATGTCTCCCGAACCCGTAGGGTCTACACACTTAAGGTTCGGTGACGCTAGGGTTGTATGAATATGACTATGCAGCAAACCGAATGTTGTTCGGAGTCCTGGATGAGATCCCGGACGTCACGAGGAGTTCCGGAATGGTCCAGAGGTAAAGAAAACTATATAGGAAGTGCTGTTTCGGCCATCGGGAAAGTTTCGGGGTCACCCGGTATTGTACCGGGACCACCGGAAGGGTCCCGGGGGTCCACCGGGTGGGGCCACCTATCCCGGAGGGCCCCGTGGGCTGAAGTGGGAGGGGAACCAGCCCCTAGTGGGCTGGTGCGCCCCCCCCTTGGCCCCCCCTGCGCCTAGGGTTGGAAACCCTAGGTGGGGGGGCGCACCACTTGCCTTGGGGGGCACTCCACCCCCTTGGCCGCCGCCCCCTTGGGAGATTGCATCTCCCAGGGCCGGCGCCCCCCCCCTGGGGGCCTATATAAAGGAGGGGCAGGGGAGGGCAGCCGCACCCAAGTCTTGGCGCCTCCCTCCCCCTGCTACACCTCGTCCTCCTCCCGCAGCAGCTTGGCGAAGCCCTGCCGGAGTTCTGCTGCATCCACCACCACGCTGTCGTGCTGCTGGATCATCATCAACCTCTCCTTCCCCCTTGCTGGATCAAGACGGAGGAGACGTCACGCTGACCGTACGTGTGTTGAACGCGGAGGTGCCGTCCGTTCAGCGCTAGGATCTCCGGTGATAGGATCACGACGAGAACAACTACTTCAACCCTGTTCTTTTGAACGCTTCCGCTCGCGATCTACAAAGTGGTATGTAGATGCAATCTCTCTCCCATGACTCGTTGCTTAGATGAACTCATAGATGGATCTTGTTGAAACCGTAGGAAAAATTTTAATTTTCTGCAACGTTCCCCAACACCCTGCCCATGTTGTTGCGGGTAGCCTCCGGCGGGGCGGGAGTCGGCTGCGCGACCAGAGTCAGGCGCGCGAGGGCGGTTGGCGGGGGGAGGAGCGCCGGACCGAGCCACGACATTGGCCGACGAGGTCCACTCCTCATCATCGGCCTTCTGCGATAACTGCAGCGCTTCATAGTTGAGAACCATGGAGTAGAAGTCAGTCAGCGCGACCGGGGTGACCACAACGCTGAGCGACGCCGCGATCGGGTTGAAGGTCTTGCCCAAACCGGTGAGCATATAGTCGATGATCTCGTCATCAGCGAGGGGAGATCCAGCAGAGGCCATGGCGTCGGCAAGAGCCTTCACCTTGTGCATGTACTCGCTGGCAGTCATGTCGTTCTTCTTCAGCGACTGAATCTGTCGCCGGATGTGCCGAACTCCGGCACGATCCTGCGCGCTGAACATGGCGTGGATGGAGGTCCACGCGGCAGCAGCGGACTTACAGCTAATCAGCTGAGACGCAATGTCCTCCGTCATGGAGGAGAGGAGCATCCCGAGGACCTTCTGGTCCTGCGTCCATCATGTCGCGTACGCAGGGTTTGCCACCGTGGTGGCTGTATCGCCCGCCCCCTGGGTGATGGTTGTGGGCGGGGCAGCAACGGAACCGTCGAGGTAGCCATGGAGAGAAGCACCGGAGAGATGCGTCACGGTGAGGGTTCGCCATAGCGGGAAGTTGCCGCGATCCAATCTGACACGAAGGGAGGGCACGATGGATGGGACCGACGCCGTCGCGGCCGGAGGCGTCACCACAGGGCCGATGATGGCCAGCTGCATCGCCGCGGAGGAGGAACCGGAAGCCATCGCGCGGAGGGGCGGTGGCGACTCGAGCCCGAGGCGAGGCGAGATCGAGGGAGCGATCCCTGTGGCGGCGCGATGTCGAGAGACGAGCGACGGCGCGAGAGAAAAAACTGGCTCTGTATACCAAGTTTAGTTTAGGGTTGCGTGAGGCCTAGCCTCCGCATATCTCGTATATATATAAGACCAACAATACAGAGTTTTTTTTTTGCGGAAAGACCAACAATACAGAGTTATGTTAAAATACGACGCCGTTTCCAACAGTAGCTGGCGGCGTGGCTTCCTTTGATCACACGGAAGCAGGGTTGCCCATGTACAGGATGAGGAACTCCGATGGAACAAGCGGAAGTGCCATCTATGGATGTACACACACTCCTAGATGGCTCGACTGAACACCGAGGCGACTTTACATCCAGTTCGTTTCTGGGCAAAGTTTGTATCAAAAATCATCTTCTCCTGCTTAAAGAAAAAGCATCGCGTCGCCCGGCGCTGCTGAGGATCTCCGCCGCGTACTTACAAGAGGGCGAGAAGAAGCTAGCTCCCTTGTAAATGAATCAAGCTACCTGCTTGTGTTGCTATAGTTTTGCACATACTATGATTTTATTGGGTCAACGGGTTAGTAGTTGCGTCTCTTCCTTTCTAGGCTTTCTTAATGCATGTGCCTTTTTGAATTGTCATGCCGCATTCTCGACACACATCCCACGAGCATGCTTGGCTTAATTAGCCACTCCCTTTCTTATATTTGTCGCATGCAGCCACACACCAATTTATTTGTGATGTTTTAATTTCTTCATTTCCTTAGGATATGTTGGGCCAATACCTTAACCTGGGTTCGTTATTTCTTCAGGCAGCTAGATTGATTCTACGATAACTGACACTTGTATATAAACCTGTGAGATTTCAACCAAAAGAGCGAGGTGATACTATTTTATTTGATAGCAGATCATGTTCTCCCATCAAAAGGAGAAGCTAGGTGAGTTGGTTTTGCTGTTTGCTACCTACTTTGTAGGTTGTGAGTTTGAACCACAAAGAAAGGAATTTTAGCTGCTCTCTTAATGGGCTTGATCAAAGAAATTTCCTTTATGTGGACTGCGGGTTCAATAGTAGTATAGCAAAGGTTCTGTTCTTTATGCAAAGGCAATGGTCACACGAGTTGGTACCACAGCTGTGCCCCCATCATGCCCGCCACAGTTCGAGTCCACCTAGGCACACCATTTTTTCTTTTTATTTATTATTTATGAAACGGAAACAGGAATGGAAAGACGTACGAAACGGAATAGAAAAGGAGGACGTATGAAACGGTTGATTGGACGAAAAAAAGTGGTGAAACAATCCCTCCTTTAATATTAGATAGAGATTTCTAAGAAGGAAACAAATTTGGTTTAAATTTTTACAAATGTTCGCCGCATGTTCCAAAAACGTTAACTCGGTGTTAATAAATGTTTGTGCAACTTTAAAAAATGTCGACACTATTAAAAAAAACCTTTGTGGCAACTAAAAAATGTTCTTGTGTTAAAAAAATAAAAGTATTTTATTATAAGTGTGTATAAAATGTAAAAATGTTCACGGAACCCAAAAATATATTCCATACCATTCAAAAAAATCTACGTGTCATTCCCAAAAAAATCATGCATTTCAAAACTACGTACATGATATTGTTAGAAAAAGTTTAAAAATGTAAAAAATCTTTCATACCATCCAAAAAAAGTAAGTGGCCTCTTAAAAAAGATTCTCTCCTGAAAAAAATGTTTGTGACATCTTTTAAAAATGTTTCTACATTGTGAAGGAAATCTTCGTGTGGTTTAACAAAAATGTTTAGTGTCAATTAAAAAAGTTCAATGTTTATTTGAAAAACATGTATCAAACAACGAAGACAACAGTGAAGAACCGCGTGGTTTAACATGTATCGAAAAAATGTTCGTAACACGTATTTGAAAAATATTCAATGTGTAGCAAAAAAGATGCTCCAAGTATATAAAAATTTACATTGTGTTTTTTTAAAGTAGACATGTGCTAAAATTGAAGAAACGCAAAAAAAAAAAGAAAAAACAGGAAAAGCGAAGACAATGCGCCACAAAACAGAAAACCAAGGAAAAATGAAGAAACTCGGTTAAAAATGCATAAAACCGATGAAAGGCGAAAAAACGAATAGAAAATCGAAGGTGTCCATCAGTTACTGGGCCGTCCCATTGGTTGCACGATTTAGGCACGAGGCCTGCCTATATGCCGCTCATTGCGGGAAAGAGTCGCTGTTTTGCGCAGGGTGGCTCACCTGGGCTGGTCCATTTGCAGTGACACGGGGTGCCACCGCATTAGCGAAGAGAAAAAACGCAGAAAAAGGAGCGTGCGGGCAATGTGATTCGTTCACGCGACCTCAAAGTTGGGTCCACCGTGCTGGCCACTATGACAGACAAGTTGTAGTGTCAAATTAGCAGCGGGATGCTTAAAGAAGTAGACAGCAACGACAAAACTTAAACACCCGGTAGCACAAATTCCCATAAACACAAGTATGTGTGAGGGTTCGAATCGAGGTCCTCTTGCAAGTGAACAGAGTCGCTAGCCACCACCATTACTGAGATTAGGTGTCTAAAATGGCAGCCCAGCGTGTATGAATTATAGCCGCAAACAGATTAAATATATTCTAAAAATTTAATCATGATTTTACTTTTGAAAAAAAAAATATTTTTTTCAAATACAAACATTTTCTAATTTGTCAACTCATTATGTAAAAGTTGAACATTTTATGAAAAAAAAATTAGAAAAAGGAACAAATTCCGAAGGGAGAACATTTTTTTTAAATGCAAACATTTTTTAACAAACAAGAACAAAGATTAATAAAGCAAACATTTTTTGAAGTTACGAACAACTTTTTCAAAATATGAACTTTTTTGAAATTCCCTGAAAAATATTTGAATTCGTGAACACATTTTTAAAACATTATTTTTTTTATTTGTTAACATATTTGGAAAGTTAAATTGCCGAACATTTTTAAATTTGTGAAAAGAAATTCAAAGATGAACATTCTCTGAGATTCCTGGAACATTTTTGATTTTTCGAACTAATTTTGAAAGCATGAACTTTTTTTTAATATGTGAACAAATTTGGAAAGTGGGAAGTTGTCTTGAAATTCCCAAACATTTTCTTAATTTGTGACCAAAAATTGAAATGTGAACATTTTTTAAATTTTGAAACTCTAAACTTTTTTGAATCCTAAAACCTTTTTTGTAAAGTAGGGAACTAATTAAAAAACAGGAATTTAAGAACAAAAATTCAAAATTGGAACATTTCAGAAAAAATGAAAAAATGCGAAATTTCTGAAGATTTGTTGAGAAATAAAAATAAAATAAAATAAAATAGGGCAGAAAAGAGAAAAAGAAACAAAGAAAAATGAAAAAATGAAAAAAGTACAGAAAAGCAAAAACAGGGAATAAACGAAAGAATAACAGAGAAAGACATAAACCGGCTCAGAAACCTTCTAAAACCAGGAAAAATCGACTGAAACATCCTACAAAGTTCCCAAAACCGGCTGGTACTGTGGCGCAGTATATACATTGATAATTGGGCCCTCCCATGTGCGCGCTGGTCGCTAGTTCTGTGCGAATCAATTACAAGCTGCCGCAGAATGCGGCAGATAGGATTTTCTATGCCTTAATTTCTTTCTTCTTTGCCTCTCTATTCATTCATTATCTATTTTTTATTTATTTTTAAAGCATTCATCAAACATTTGAAAGATGTTAGCGCAGTGTAAATTCTTTGCTTTCACATTTTTATATAATGTTTGCACCTTTCAAAAGATATTCAGGCATTTAATAAAAGTTCATCTGTTTCAGAAAATGACATTTAAAAATATATTTATACAATGTAATAAAATGTTTGTATAATTTTACACAAATGTTTTGTACCATTCAGGAAAATAATCATAGCATTTAGAAAATATGTTCGTTCGTTTGAAAAATATGGTCGTGACATTTGGAAAAATGCTACCATCTAAAAAAGTCAATGTGTATTTCAAAAATGTTAACATTATATGGAAAAAATGTTCAAACATGTAATTAAAAAAAGTTCCTCATGTATTTGAAAAATGTTTGGCGTGTATACAAAAAATATACAATGTGTATTAAAACTTTTGATATGTATTTGAAAAAGAAAAAGAAGATAAAGGAAATGAAAAAAATAAAACTCTGAAGGAAAACGGCAAAAAAAACCCAGAAAAAATACATGAGTAGAACCTTCTAATGGCGTCCCGTATTAGGGTCACTCACCATGTTGTCTCCCGGCCACATGGGTCGGGCTGTGCATCCCCATGTCGGTTTACCAACACGCCACATTGAGGCAGGCCATGATGCGTAGAAGGAATTCTCCCAAGATTTTACGCGTGCTCCAAGATTTAGAGGTCATCTACTACACGTTTACCTTCTACATAGTCGACCTAATTGTAAGCCTAACCCCTTGGGTGGATATATAAACCAGGGGGTAAGGCTTGTATACGGGGCACAACGATCTCGTGGTAGATTAACATGTACTTTGTACTCCATCCCAAATCAATATAACATAAGTAGGGTGTAGGGTTTTATCTCTTAGGAGAGCCCGGACCTCGGTATAATCCCTTGTCTCTATTACCATCGTGTCTAAGGTACTAGTTCGGGACCTCCTACCCAAGATCTACCAGAATCGACTCTGTTACCTTCTTAAAATCGGCCAAAACCAGTGAAACATTCCACGAACCGCTGCTAAGAACCTTCCCGTGGACCGCTTCGCTTGCCGGGCCACCAGGACGACTCTACAACTCAAGCAAGGTGGGGGCACTTCTTGCAATAAGCAAAATATAGCTCCTTGGAGCTGAAGAACCAAAGCGGGCGAAGCTATAATCCCAGACCGTCGAGGCAGCCATACGCGCAAAATTTGGGCCATGCATGTGTACCTTTTATTTCTCCACCTACCGACTTTGGTTGGGACCTATATAAGTCGTACACATGCCTATAAATAGAGTTAACAATGCCTAGATAAAAACTTGTTTGAGATCTTTGCTCCATCTCCCATTCCCTTTGTGGAATACAAGGCCACCTCTTTAGGTGATGAATCCAAGCCCACCCTTCAGATTGATGTACACGACCTTCACAACTGAGATCATAGATGAACCTCTAGTCCTCATTTTCTCTTGGATTTTGTGTGGATCAATTTCAATTAAATTGAGTAAGAAAATGATCGCAAGAGTATGTGCTCATCTGGGTATCAGTCATGAGGTTTACACATTGGTTTTCATTGTCGGATTTGCGCTTCGCCAAATAGGCTACACTAGTTATCTTGTGTGTGTTCTTCATTCATTCTCACTCCTATCCTGTAATTCATGAAGACTGGTCAACCTAGTCGTAACTAGATGCAAGGGAGGAAGATTCAGAAGGGAGTCGACCTCGACAACATAGAGGCAGACAATAAGGACCGGAGGGAGCACGCCACGTGTGTAGAACAACCCAAACAACCATGCATGACTACCTCAATGAAGCAAACATCTAATTCAGCGACGAAAGGCTTGGATATGCCAGAAAAGATCGGAGAGTGAGGCAGGGAACTAGATCCAGGGACGGTGTCACCCGAATCTAACAGAGAGGACCCAGTGAAGGAATCAACCAAACATAGTCACGGCGAGGGACACAGACTAACAACGGCCCACCATGATTTGGGAGAAGCCAGAGCTCCAGATTTGATGGTAGGGTATAGGGATCCGTTCGAGGATGATCAAGGGAAGGGGGTGTGGAAGGTGTTGGGCCTCCGGGTGCAGAGTTTTCTAGAAAGCAGCTAATTTCCCTAAAGTGGATGCCCTTAAGGTTTGTCGAACCAATAGGAGTACTTGGACTACAACTAATGACCAATAACTACCATTACTACATGCATTAATAGCACCAAATTTTGTCACTAACACGCCCATGGCCATTGGTCCAAGATGAAGCTCATCACAAACGGGTTTGAAAAGTGGTGTAAGTGATGAGTCTCTATGAGCTATCCTAGGCAGTTTACATTGGCTGGTCAAGTTCTGACATGTTAGTGATAAGTGACAGTCTACCTGGAGCTAAGGATATGGCATCACAAACGGGTTGCTATAGGTGATTTATAAGTGATATTGAGTCATCACTAACCTCCCCATTTAGTAGTTGTCATTATGTCAGTTCTAATTTATAACTCTTCTTCCCGCATGGAGGAACTGTGAAATAGAGAAGTATGAATGCATTTCATGCTTCCTTGATCACTGGTCAGACGTTATGGTTACGAGGGCTCTTGTTCGTCTACCAGGTCATAGGTTCCCAATGGCACGCATTGAACCAGCCGGCAAGGATTCCCACAACGGAGCTCGTTGGGTTACTAGAGCACCGTTCCAACGACACTGATGGACATCCTTCGGCTATATATATATGTAGCAATGGTAGTTCCACCTCCTCTCTTAGGTGTTTCCTCACTTGCTTTTGATAGCATGCAAGTGCATAGGTTTTAGCTGTAGCCTTTTCAAAGTAAAAGCATCAATCCCATGGGTAGCACATGAGTGGGACTTTTGCCTCCTATAGCGAATTATGGGATTGTGCATGCAGATAATTGTAGGCTCCAAACAATGTGAGGACAGAAGTAAATTGTAATTGAGTAGCTAGAATGACTGATGGAATAGCAGAGGAGTAAGGCATTCTCAGGCAGTTCAGAATCCCCATTGGTATGTTCTAGCGCACCTATGCGAGGTTATAGTATGGTATGGGTACTTGAGCCACTCTTGACGATTATGCTAGGTAGAGCTAGGTACAAAAGACGTTCTACTCGAAGTAGACTTTGTGCCATGCATGCCAACATCATAGTCTCACCCATAGGGTTACAACTATGATAATTAAGGGTTTACCCCGTGGACGCAACCTCTCTAAGGGTTCTCCGTAATTTCCCTATCAATTGTGTAGGTTAGGAGCGAAGGCTTTTACTGTCACCCTGAATTACCTTCACATCCTAGCCCTTTACAACGAGAGTGATGTAGTTTGTGTGCATAAGGCAAAAATGCTGAGTGGGGCCCCTTCACAACATCCACGAAGTTGTTAAACTAAGAATTCAACAGAGGATCTCATATCCAAAATAACGATTCAAATCCTATGAATACCAAGGTTCATCCTATCTCCGAGAACTAGGGGTCTACTCACACATGGAGACAAGAAACATCATGATGGGGATGATGACTTAACATGAATGAATGGTACAAGTAACACACAAGACGATCCACTAGGGTTCCTGATGTTACAATGATAAGGATGTGGATGATGATGACGATGACAGTGGTGATGATGAGGATGACGATGACAGTGGTGATGATGTTGTATCCGCTTTGCGCTTGGGGATGAGGAGGTCCTCCTTCTCCTTACCAATCCATCCTACGGATGGACTCCGGAGGCTAGGGTTCTGCCTTCTGGATGAGTTTTTGGTCTCTCTGGGTGTATGATCCCCGGTCCAATTTCACAGGGTGGAAGTAGTCGATCAGGCGGCGACGTTGGTACCTCATACAACCGCCCATGCGAGCGGGCGCGGTCGCATGGAACGCCGTCTTTTGGTCTGGAAGCATGGCGACGGCTCCTTTTTTGGCCTCCTTGCTTGATTCTTTTATGGAAGGTGATTATCACTTTAAGTATGCGATTCCACTACCATTTCTGGGGATTTCCTCCATATTGTGATAAATGGTCTAAAAAGCGTTACCTCAGAGATTATCAATAAAAAGAGGTGCGCGACCGCGATAAAATTCCATAAAGCCTACCATGTAGGCACAAAATAATTAGCAAAAAAATATCACACAAATTGGACTCATCAGCTTTCACTGCATTGGTGGTGCCTCACTCTCACTCTATGCTCTCCCCTCAGTGGCTTCCAAATGGAACTGGCGGAAGTTGCCCAGATTCATCACTTTGATAATTACCTCAAAATAACCACGACCGTCATCCACAACCCCAGATCATTGAGGAACAGATCAAGTTTGTGTTGAACTCCCTCCAAAAGGAGGGAATCGATACTAACACATAGTTCATCCACTACATCAATGGGAAGGAGCAACACGCGCTGTAATTCAATTGTCATTACAAAAATAGTGTTTTTTGTGACGAGCCACTTGTGCTAGGTAAAAGTGACTGTCCTTCATTAAATGTCGTAACAAGAAAAATGAAATGCTGACATCACCACTTTTTCCGTCACCTAATGTAAGGGCATATTTCACCCTATGTGGTTTTGGTGATTGATGACAATGCTTCTGCGAACTAATCGTGTGCGTTGAGCATTTCACATATCTCATGTTTAGTGTGTGTTGAGCATTTCAGATATCTCATGTTTAGGCACAAGACGATTCGATGCCCCTCGGACCCTAGTGAAGACGGCATTTTTCTATGATTCCTTTTGGTGGATTTGAGTCGTAGGAAAGCCGTACTATTAAGAGGGGGTCCGCTTCGGAAAGGTTAGGATGGAATCATCACGTGCACCTCTGTTCCTTTACACATCCTTTCCCCTTGCCTCTTTGGAGCTCCAATCTGTTATCCATGTCGTTGCAAAATGAACGACTCAAAGTGGTAGTATGATGTGGCATACGGTACTACTGCTCAAGAGAGTGGTAGTACTGCAGAGGCTCACGGTAGTACCGTGCGGGGATGCGGTAGTACCGCACCTCCTTGCGGTAGTGCTACTCCGCGGTCGCGGTAGTACCGTGACCTCTGGCCCAGTACTTCTCTCACATGGAAGTAGGGGCGGATGTAATTTTTTACATCCGCGCCCTATGTGGTAGTACTGCTCCCTGGATGCGGTAGTACCGTGTCGGACTTTTGCACCGATCTAACCTCAGCGGAAGTAGACACGGATGTAATTTTATTTATCTGTGCCTTCCCAGCCCAGTCAAGCCCTACCTTGCGGTAGTACCGCAAGGGCGCACGGTAGCACCACTCCGGCGGTTCTACCGCTCCCAGCGTCAACGCAAAAGGGCCTCCTCTAGTGTCTGCCGTGGGTGCGGTAGTACCGCACTACCTCGCAGTAGTACCGCAATGCCTTGTAGTAGTACCGCTTGGCTGGTGCGGTAGTACCGCATGTTGCGGGCTTGTTAAGTGGGTAATGGTTGGATTTGTTCCTTGACTATAAAAGGGGAGTCTTCTTCTCCGAGTTGACTACTGATACGTCTCCAACGTATCTATAATTTATGAAGCATTCATGCTATTTTATTATCTGTTTTAGGCAATATTGGGCTTTACTATCGACTTTTATATTATTTTTGGGACTAACCTATTAACCGGAGGCCCAGCCCAGATTTGTTGTTTTATGCCTATTTTAGTGTTTCGAGGAAAAGGAATATCAGACGGAGTCAAAACGGAACGAAATCAAGTGGAGAAGTTATTTTTGGAAGGAAAGCCACCCGAAGGACTTGGAGTGCACGTCAGGAGATACGGGAGGTGCTCACGAGGGTGGGGGGCGCCCCCCTGGGCGCGCCCCCCTGGGCGTTCCCCCTGCCTCGTGGGACCCCCGTAGCTCCACCGACGTACCCCCTGCACCCATATATACCTACGTACCCAAAAACTTCCAGAACAGCACCTAGATCAGGAGTTCCGCCACCGCAAGCCTCTGTAGCCACCAAAAACCGATCGGGACCCTGTTCTGGCACATTGCCGGTGAGGGATCCCATCACCGGAGGCCATCTTCATCATCCCGGCGCTATCCATGACGAGGAGGGAGTAGTTCACCCTCGGGGCTGAGGGTATGTACCAGTAGCTATGTGTTTGATCTCTCTCTCTCTCCTGTTCTCTCTCGTGTTCCCTCTATGGCACGATCTTGATGTATCCCGAGCTTTGCTATTGTAGTTGGATCTTATGATGTTTCTCCCCCTCTACTCTCTTGTGATGAATTGAGTTTCCCGTTTGAAGTTATCTTATCGGATTGAGTCTTTTATGAGAACACTTGATGTATGTCTTGCCGTGATTATCTGTGGTGACAATGGGGTATCATGTGCCACTTGATGTATGTTTTGGTGATCAACTTGCGGGTTTCGTGACATTGGAAACCTATGCATAGGGGTTGGCACACGTTCTTGATTCTCCGGTAGTAGCTTTGGGGCACTCTTTGAAGTACTTTTATGTTGGTTCGATGAATCTGAGATTGTGTGACGCATATCGTATAATCATGCCCACGGATACTTGAGGTGATAATGGAGTATCTAGGTGACATTAGGGTTTTGGTTGATTTGTGTCTTAAGGTGTTATTCTAGTATGAACTCTATGATGGATTGACCGGAAAGAATAGTTTTATGTTATTTTACTACAAACTCTTGAATGGATAGAACAGAAAGAATAACTTTGAGGTGGTTTCGTACCCTACTGTAATCTCTACGTTTGTTCTCCGCTATTAGTGGATTTGGAGTGACTCTTTGTTGCATGTTGAGGGCTTGTTATATGATCTATCTATGTTATTATTGTTGAGAGAACTTGCACTAGTGAAAGTATGAACCCTAGGCCTTGTTTCCTATCATTGCAATACCGTTTATGCTCACTTTTACCACTTGTTACCTTGCTGTTTTCATTATTTCAGATTACAAAAACCTTTATCTACTATCTATTTTGCACTTGTATCACCATCTCTTCGCCGAGCTAGTGCACCTATACAATTTACCATTGTATTGGGTGTGTTGGGGACACAAGAGACTCTTTGTTATTTGGTTGCAGGGTTGTTTGAGAGAGACCATCTTCACCTACGCCTCCTACGGATTGATAAACCTTAGGTCATCCACTTGAGGGAAATTTGCTACTGTCCTACAAACCTGTGCACTTGCAGGCCCAACAACGTGTGCAAGAAGAAGGTTGTGTAGTAGACATCAACTACCTATTCCATCTCCAAGCTCCATTGATGCTCTAAGCTCCATTTTCGCCCGATCTCTCTCCCTAGCCAATCAAACTTGTTGATTCTCTAGGGCTTGGTTGAGGAGGCCTCGATGTACACTTCCACCAAGAGAAATTTGATTCCCCCATCTAATCCCTTGCGGATCTTGTTACTCTTGGGTGCTTGAGCACCCTAGACGGTTGAGGTCACCGTGGAGCCATAGTCCATTGTGGTGAAGCTTCGTGGTGTCGTTGGGACCCTCCAATTCAGTTGTGGAGATTTCCCCAACCTTCTTTGTAAAGGTTCGGTCACCGCCTCCAAGGGTGCCAATAGTGGAATCACGACATCCCGCATTGTGTGAGGGCGTGAGGAGAATACAGTGGCCCTAGTGGCTCTTGGGGAGCATTGTGCCTCCACACCACTCCAACGGAGACGTACTTCCCCTCAAAAGGAAGGAACTTCGGTAACACATCCTCGTCTCCATCGGTTCCACTTTTGGTTATCTCTCACCTTTACTTGTGCAAGCTATATTGTGTTATATCCCTTGCTTGCTTGTGTGCTTATTGTTGTTGCATCATATAGGTTGCTCACCTAGTTGCATATCTAGACAACCTACTCTGATGCAAAGTTTAATTTGGTAAATAAAAGCTAAAAATTGTTAGTTGCCTATTCACCCCCCCCCCCTCTAGTTAACTATATCGATCCTTTCAATTGGTATCAGAGCCTCGTCTCTTAATTAAGGGCTTTACCGTCCTAAGAGTATGGTTGACACCATAAACGGTGAGGAGGAGCACCCCGGTGTGTATCCTTCTTCGTTTACGGCCAATGGGGGATCCCCGGTCTCAAGTGAGGAATTTAATGTGCCTTTGGACACATTGAAAACCTTCATGACGACCGAGGTCAAAGGCCTGTTCAAAGAGTTACTTGATGGTCTTAAATTATCCACCACACCTTTGGAAGTGTCCGCTCCCACTAACAAGGTGGCAGATGCCAACTCCGATAAGGGGGAAGCTTCTAGTGATAGAGTTCCTTTATCTAGTGGTAGAAATGGTAGCGGCATCTTTGCCCATGTTGAACCACCTCTTACTTACGGAGGACCGGTTCCCTCCACTCATTTAAATCAAGCGGGTTCTCCTCCTAAGATTGTGAAAAATGAGGATTTTGACTCTTGGGTATATCGCTTTAAACGTCATTTAAACCATGTTAATACTAATCTTTGGAGAATTATTGAGCAAGGCTTCTATCCGCATGACCCAAGCAAGTTTACCTCGAGAGAAGCCGCGGACCATCAATTCAATGAGAATGCCCTCTTCATCATCCAAGACGCAATTCCATCCGAAGACATTGCACATCTCCATCCGTTCACCATGGCCAAGGAATCTTGTCACCATGTTGTTTCTCTTTACAAGGGAAGTGCGAGCATTCAATGCTCCAACTATGAAGTGGTGCAAGATGAAGCTGATGAGTTTGCAATGAATGAAGATGAAGAACCTCGTGTGCTTTACCGGAGATTAACCACTCTCGCGGTCTCTCTCCGAGATCATGGGAGCAAGGATACGGATGATAATTGGATCAAGCGCAAATTCCTCAAGGCCATGATGCCTTACCACAAGGCCATGTCCTCCGTCATCCGTCAAAGGCCGGACTTCCACACCTTGTCCTCAAATGCAGTGTTGGATGAGTTTGTGGCGATGAGGATCTTGGACAAGACCACCGATAATGCGGTGTTGCGTTCTCAAAGAGCAAAGAAGCCCAACCTTACCTTGAAGGCCAAGGCTAGTGTAGAAGAAGAGGATGAAGAGGAAGATGAGGAGAGAAACCCCGAAGACACGAAATATGATTATCATGAGCACATGGCTCTTGCTTCAAGGCAATTTTGGAGCAAGAAGAACTCAAGGCCCAATTTCAACAAGAACAACTCAAGTGGCTTCAAGGGCAAGCAACGTGTGAGAACATGTTACAATTGTGGCAATGTGGTCCATTTTGTTGCGGAGTGCCCTTACAAGAAGCGGGAAGACAATGGTGGCAAGCTCATCCGAAAATACAAAGCCAAGTCCTCCCCTAACAAGAACAACTTCACCAAGAAGACTCCGACCAAAGGGTTGGTGGCACAATAAGAATACAATGAGGATGATTGAGGGAGTCCTGGATTAGGGGGTGTCCGGATGGCCGGACTATGACCTGTGGCCGGACTCCTAGACTATGAAGACACAAGATTGAAAACTTCGTCCCGTGTCCAGATAGGACTTTCCTTGGCGTGGAAGGCAAGCTTGGCGATACGATATGTAGATATCCTCCCATTGTAACCGACTCTGTGTAACCCTAGCCCTCTCCGGTGTCTATATAAACTGGAGAGGTTTAGTCCGTAGGACGAACAACAATCATACCATAGGCTAGCTTCTAGGGTTTA
This sequence comes from Triticum aestivum, assembly GCF_018294505.1. NCBI lineage: Eukaryota > Viridiplantae > Streptophyta > Magnoliopsida > Poales > Poaceae > Triticum > Triticum aestivum. The sequence goes on from NC_057813.1 coordinate 629,769,210, forward strand.
GCCTCTCTGATCTAGTGGTAGATCAACTCTTGTACTACCCATATCATCAATATTAATCAAGCAGGAGTAGGGTTTTACCTCCATCGAGAGGGCCCGAACCTGGGTAAAAACATCGTGTCCCTTGTCTCCTGTTACCATCCGCCTAGACGCACAGTTCGGGACCCCCTACCAGAGATCTGCCGGTTTTGACACCGACATTGGTGCTTTCATTGAGACTCCCTCTGTGTCGTCACCATCAGGGAGGATGCCGCACCCCATCTTTAAAGACGGCGCTGTTGCTAAAGGAGCTTTGGCTATCGGCCAAACTCTCCGGCTAGGCGGTTTTCTGATGACCGCCTGTTCGGCCACCGCGCCGACGATGACTTCTCAGGTCATCGAAAGCGATCTCCACGTCAACTCGGAACTCGCCGAGCAGTTAGATCCAATGGAGCTCTCTTCCTTAAACGAGCTCTTGGATCGCATCGCCGCCCTGGGAGTCGCTACAGACTACGATCAGATTGGGCTTAAACCCGATCTGAGAGAGACTGACTCTCCACAGGTCACCCACCATGTCGAAGTGGTGGAGAAACAATGCGGCGAATCTTCACCCATCCTAAGGACCAGATATGTCCGGATTCCTGATCCCTCCAAGCCGGATACCCGCTGAACCTAAAATCAGGCAGCGGGCCTGATCCATTGGACAACATCCAAGTGAAGGAAATATGCCCTAGAGGCAATAATAAAGTTATTATTTATTTCCTTATTTCATGATAAATGTTTATTATTCATGCTAGAATTGTATTAACCGGAAACATGATACATGTGTGAATACATAGACAAACATATAGTCACTAGTATGCCTCTACTTGACTAGCTCATTAATCAAAGATGGTTATGTTTCCTAACCATAGACATGTGTTGTCATTTGATTAATGGGATCACATCATTAGGAGAATGATGTGATTGACATGACCCATTCTGTTAGCCTAGCACTTGATCGTTTAGTATGTTGCTATTGCTTTCTTCATGACTTATACATGTTCCTGTAACTATGAGATTATGCAACTCCCGTTTACCGGAGGAACACTTTGGGTGCTACCAAACATCACAACGTAACTGGGTGATTATAAAGGAGTACTACAGGTGTCTCCAAAGGTACATGTTGGGTTGGCGTATTTCGAGATTAGGTTTTGTCACTCCGATTGTCGGAGAGGTATCTCTGGGCCCTCTCGGTAATGCACATCACTATAAGCCTTGCGAGCAATGTGACTAATGAGTTAGTTGCGGGATGATGCATTATGTAACGAGTAAAGAGACTTGTCGGTAACGAGATTGAACTAGGTATTGGATACTGATGATCAAATCTCTGGCAAGTAACATACCGATGACAAAGGGAACAACGTATGTTGTTATGTGGTTTGACCGATAAAGATCTTCGTAGAATATGTAGGAGCCAATATGAGCATCCAGGTTCCGCTATTGGTTATTGACCGAGAATAGTTCTAGGTCATGTCTACATAGTTCTCAAACCCGTAGGGTCCGCACGCTTAACTTTACGATGACAGTTATATTATGAGTTTATGAGTTTTGATGTACCGAAGGAGTTCGGAGTCCCGGATGAGATCAGGGACATGACGAGGAGTCTCGAAATGGTCGAGACGTAAAGATCAATATATTGGACGACTATATTCGGACTTCGGAAAGGTTCCGAGTGATTCGGGTATTTTTCGGAGTACCGGAGAGTTACGGGAATTCGCCGGGGAGTATATGGGCCTTATTGGGCCATACGAGAATAGAGGAGAGAGGCCAAAAGGAAGGAGGCGCGCAGCCCCCCTCTGGTCCGAGTTGGACAAGGGGTGCGGCCCCCTTTTCCTTCCTCCTCTCACCCTCTTTCCCCCTTCTCCTACTCCAACAAGGAAGGAGGGAGTCCTACTCCCGGTGGGAGTAGGACTCCCCTTGGCGCGCCCCTCCTAGGCCGGCCGCCCCCTCCCCCCTTGCTCCTTTATATACGGGGGCAGGGGGGCACCTCTAGGCACAACAGAAGTTGATCTTCAAGATCGTTCCTTAGCCGTGTGCGGTGCCCCCCTCCACCATATTCCACCTCGGTCATATCGTCGCGGAGTTTAGGCGAAGCCCTGCGCCGGTAGAACATCATCATCATCACCACGCCGTCATGCTGACGGAACTCATCCCCGACACTTTGCTGGATCGGAGTCTGGGGATCGTTATCGAGCTGAATGTGTGCTGAACTCGGAGGTGCCGTACGTTTGGTACTTGGATCGGTCGGATCGTAAAGACGTACGACTACATCAACCGCGTTGTCATAACGCTTCTGCTTACGGTCTACGAGGGTACGTGGACAACACTCTCCCCTCTCGTTGCTATGCCATCACCATGATCTTGCGTGTACGTAGGAAATTTTTAAAATTACTACGTTACCCAACAGTGGCATCCGAGCCTAGGTTTTATGCGTTGATGTTATATGCACGAGTAGAACACAAGTGAGTTGTGGGCGATACAAGTCATACTGCTTACCAGCATGTCATACTTTGGTTCGGCGGTATTGTGAGATGAAGCGGCCCGGACCGACATTACGCGTACGCTTACGCGAGACTGGTTTCACCGCTACGAGCACTCGTTGCTTAAAGGTGACCGGCGGGTGTCTGTCTCTCTCACTTTAGTTGAACCGAGTTTGGCTACGCCCGGTCCTTGTGAAGGTTAAAACAGCACCAACTTGACAAACTATCATTGTGGTTTTGATGCGTAGGTAAGAACGGTTCTTGCTAAACCCGTAGCAGCCACGTAAAATTTTGCAACAACAAAGTAGAGGACGTCTAACTTGTTTTTGCAAGGCATGTTGTAATGTGATATGGTCAAGACGTGATGCTATATTTTATTGTATGAGATGATCATGTTTTATAACCGAAGTGATCGGCAACTGGCAGGAGCCATATGGTTGTCACTTTATTGTATGAAATGCAAACGCCCTGTAATTGCTTTACTTTATCACTAAGCGGTAGCGATAGTCGTAGAAGCAATAGATGGCGTAAACGACAACAATGCTACGATGGAGATCAAGGTGTCGCGCCGGTGATGATGGTGATCACGACGGTGCTTCGGAGATGGAGATCACAAGCACAAGATGATGATGGCCATATCATATCACTTATATTGATTGCATGTGATGTTTATCCTTTATGCATCTTATCTTGCTTTGATTGACGGTAGCATTTTAAGATGATCTCTCACTAAAAATTATCAAGAAGTGTTCTCCCTAAATATGCACCGTTGCCAAAGTTCGTCGTGCCCAGACACCACGTGATGATCGGGTGTGATAAGCTCTACGTCCATCTACAACGGGTGCAAGCCAGTTTTGCACACGCAGAATACTCAGGTTAAACTTGACGAGCCTAGCATATGCAGATATGGCCTCGGAACACGGAGACCGAAAGGTCGAGCGTGAATCATATAGTAGATATGATCAACATAGTGATGTTCACCATTGAAAACTACTCCATCCCACGTGATGATCGGTTATGGTTTAGTTGATTTGGATCACGTGACCACTTAGATGACTAGAGAGATGTCTGTCTAAGTGGGAGTTCTTAAGTAATATGATTAATTGAACTTAAATTTATCATGAACTTAGTCCTGGTAGTATTTTGCAAATTATGTTGTAGATCAATAGCTTGCGTTGTTGCTTTCATATGTTTATTTCGATATGTTCCTAGAGAAAATTGTGTTGAAAGATGTTAGTAGCAATGATGCGGATTGGATCCGTGATCTGAGGTTTATCCTCATTGCTGCACAGAAGAATTATGTCCTTAATGCACTGCTAGGTGACAGACCTATTGCAGGAGCAGATGCAGACGTTATGAACGTTTGGCTAGCTCAATATGATGACTACTTGATAGTTTAGTGCACCATGCTTAACGGCTTAGAATCGGGACTTCAAAGACGTTTTGAATGTCATGGACCATATGAGATGTTCCAAGAGTTGAAGTTAATATTTCCAGCAAATACCCAAGTTGAGAGATATGAAGTCTCCAACAAGTTCTATAGCTAAAAGATGGAGGAGAATCGCTCAACTAGTGAGCATGTGCTCAGATTGTCTGGGTACTTCAATCGCTTGAATCAAGTGGGAGTTAATCTTCCAGATAAGATAGTGATTGACATAATTTTCTAGTCACCATCACCAAGTTAGTAGAACTTTGTGATGAACTATAGTATGCAAGGGATGACGAAAATGATTCCCGAGCGCTTCGTGATGTTGAAATCAACGAAGTTAGAAATCAAGAAAGAGCATCAAGTGTTGATGGTTGACAAGATCACTAGTTTCAAGAAAAAGGGCAAAGGGAAAGAAAGGGGAACTTCAAGTAGAATGACAAGCAAGTTGTCACTCCCGTGAAGAAGCCCAAAGCTGGACCTAAGCCTGAAACTGAGTGCTTCTACTTCAAAGGAAATGGTCACTGGAAGTGGAACTACTCCAAATATTTGGTGGATAAGAAGGATGGTGTCGTGGATTTGTCACGGCAGATGTCCTCGTGAAAGGACTTAGTCGTGGAGCCATCGCTACGGGTTAACTTGAAGGGGTTAAAGCGGACACAAGGACACAAGGGTTTATACTAGTTCGGCCCCTTCGATGAAGGTAAAAGCCTACGTCTAGTTGTGATGGAATTGATGTGGTCTCGATGGCTAGGGAGCAAACAAGCTTCGCCTAGGCTCGAGTTATTGTTGTCTGTCCTTGAACCGCCGCCGGGTCATCCCCTTATATACACGGGTGACGCCCGTCGGTCCACAGAGTCCCACACCGGTTCATACTCGTATCCCGGTTGGTCTCTCTCTATTCCTAACTTACAATGCAAGTTTACATATCAAGCCGGTTTACGGCTATAGGTTCTAAACCGACTACAGGAATTGGGCCTTCATCTGCTTAACCATCTTTAAACTACTAATGAAGTTAACCCGGCCCAGGTAGGCCGGTTCACGCCCAGTGGTAATATCCCCAACATTAGGCCCCAGATTGATTTGAACTGGTTCATGTCAATCCTACAAAATCTTGTCTTCCACATCTTCTGGTAATTGGTAAACCGCCATGTCGTCATCATCTCTGGTTGTTGTAAACCGGCATGACGTCATCATGAAGTTTATTTATGACGTCTTCTTTTATTGATAGATCTGCGACACCCAAGGCAGCAGCTCCACTTCCGAATTTTGCGGCTCCTGGATTCGTGCGCCTGACACACGTCCTTTGCCTTATAAATAGGACCGAAGGGTCATTTCCTTTTCTCCCCTTCGTCTCTTTCTCTTCGTCTTCCTCGCGTCGCCAGCCTCGGAGCTCCGCCGTCGCCATTGACCTCTGCCTCGTCTTGGGCCGCTGCATCAACCTGAACGTTCCAGAGCACTGCGGTATCTTTCCGCATCTTCCTCGATTCCGGTACGCCTTTTGCTCTTCTTAACATAGATCTGTTCTAGGGTTTTGCGTTCTTGCTGTGCTCCTCACTTGTTCATGCTCGTACCTAGATTCCTGGATAGATCTGTGAAACCCTGCTCTGATTAGCAGTAGCCTTTTAGCATCCACCTGTAGTTTCACGCTCAAGTCCATAGATCTCATCTACATACCTGCCCATTGATTCACTTCCGCTCTGCTTTAATCTTTTGAATATTTTCTGTTTTTCTGAACTTGCTTCAGATCCATTACTACAATAGGACCTTGTGAAACCTGTTTCTGCATACTTAGCCATCCGCAACCTCAATTGCTTTCAATGTTTAGATCAGGCGGTTTAACTTAGTATAGAAAAAGTTAATAAACCGGTATATACCATTAGTCCCCATGTTGAACCGCCAGAACTCTTTGGCCATATGATGCCACTTCATAAAAATCCGGTTTAAGTATATTGCCTCCGGTTTAGCCTTTTTCATACCAGTGCCTTCTTTTATCCAACATGTTCTTGAACCGGAATCACCTATTTCTTGTAGATCTCACCATGGCCAAACAAGTATATGAGTGCAACTGGGTTCCTTCTCGTGTCACAGAAACCCAGTTGGATGATTTAGTCTCGATCGGCGCTTTAGACAGCAAAGAGACTATCCACTGGAGGGTTCCTGGTAATGAATGTCCTCCCACACCTCAAGAGGGAGAGGTTGTGATCTTTGCGGATCACTTAGCCCGGGGCTTCAAACCGCCCGGCTCCAAATTTTACCGGGACGTACTAGCCAATTTTCAACTTCGCCCGCAAGATATTGGCCCCAATTCTGTTACCAACTTATGTCACTTCCAAGTGCTCTGTGAGGTGTACCTTCAAGAGAAACCCACAGTTGAATTGTTCAGAGACTGCTTCCACTTAAACCGCCGCACAGAATTCACGGATGGTCCCAATACCGAATTGGGCAGTATGGCAATTCAAAAAAGGAAAGAAATCACTTATCCCCATGCCAAACTACACAGTCACCCCAAGGAGTGGAATGCAACATGGTTTTACTGCAAAGATACTTCCTCTGGTGATGAAAATCCTTTGCCTGGCTTTCGTCCGGAACGGCTCAGCAATACACACCCCTTCCCACAAAGGTTAAGTGCCAAGGAGAGGAGTAAATACGCTCCGCAATTATCCAAGCTCCGAGCCTTCATGGCCAACAGTTTAACAGGAGTTGATCTCGCACGCTGTTGGATATCATGGAGCATACTGCCTCTCAGCCGGCGCTCCGGTTTGATGTGCAAATATACTGGCAGCGTTGATGACCCACTCCGACACACCAACATCCAGCTCTCTGATGATGAAGTCACAGAGGCTGTGAAGAAAATGCTGAACAAACCGGAGCATCTCTGCACTCAAACCGGCCTGCCCCCTTTCTGTGCTACCAACAAACCGCCAGCTGTAAGATTTTGATTGTACTTTTATTGAACCTGTTATTGCTATCTCTGTCTGACATCAATTGCTGCTTACCCAGGGTGATAATCCGTTTTGGAGCAAGAAGCTTCCACAAGACAAACCGGAGAAAGCAGATCGGCCAATCCGGCCAAAGACCAAGGTCGTCAAGAAGCCTGCCAAAAAGAGGAAAACCACTGCTTCATCTGATCCGGCTGTTGATGATGATGTGGGTAACTCGGACCCTGAGGTAGAACTCGATTCACTAGGCTTACTTTTTACATGCCTTATTGATGATGATACTTGTCAGGACGACGCTGAAGCCAGTAATGCTGATGTCGCTGAGGTAATTATTCTCTCTTCCGATTCGGATCCTTTGCCTTTGCCAAAATTTCGCCAGGCAAACCGGAAAGTTAAATTTTCTCATCCCCTTGCTTATTTGGATCCCAAATTTCTTATGAAGACTCAGCAACATGAAGCTTGCCGCACAACCCGGCACAACGGCCAGGTAGTTACCTCCGCCGGTTTACCGAACAGTCCGGTTCGAAAACGCCGCTCTGAGGTCTCCGACCTTTTTATTAATTTATGTCCTAAAGCGGGTTTCATCCGTCAACCTCTTAATCCGTCCGACTCCGATTATCAGGTTACTTCCCATTCTTCCTCTGGTGAATCGTCGGCCACTCAGCTGCCACAACTGAAAACGGTTCTTGGGTAAGCTAGACTGAACATATGCTTCTGGTATACCACGTTACAACTTATGTTGTTCCTTGACTTTTTGTTTCTCTTTCAGGGCTAAGCCTAAACCAAGCAAGAAAGCCCGCCTAAATAAAGCGGTCGAGGAAGATGCTGCCCTTGAATAGGATAAGACACCAGATCTTGAAGCGTTCGTTCCTAAAGATATTCCCAGTGATCCTCCTTTGCCAGATGATGCTATTACTGATAAAAGGCCTATCGATACCTCAGTCCCTGTTGACCAGCCTGCCAGCTCCGTCCGGATCGATGGATCCCGCAGTCCTTCAAAGCCTGCTGATAAACCGACCGTGCCAATGCAAACCGGTGAGTCCAAGTATGATGACGTTGTAATTACCGGCATAGGTCGCTTTGAACCAGGGAATCCCGTCGCTTTGGCCAAGCATACTGTGAAAGAAGATTCTCCTGGCATGAACAAAGGCAAATGGGATGTTGATCTGGAAACATATGCTGCTCTGAGTGCCCAAGATGTTCATTCTGGTTATTTGAACCGGCTATATACTAGTCGTGACTGTGAAGCTGGCCTGGTAAAGATAATGAGAGATAAATTTGAGGTAACTTCCTTGCGCTTCTTCTTTCTTTAATTATTGCTACTGTATTAATCCTCCTAGCCCCCAAGGGCCGGTTTGTAATCTTCTTCAAACCGGGACTTGAATATAGTCCTCAATACTTTGAACTCCATCAATGTAGCCCCCAAGGGCCGGTTCAACTTAGTATAGTTAAACCGGGACTCCAATAAAGATTCTAACATCAGAACATAACTGAGCAAATAGCCATTAGCCCCCAAGTGCCAAGTTGAATACCTGTATTGAGCTTGGGACTTTGCGATTTAGTAATAGATGAAAATTGAAGGTGCATTAGCCCCCAAGTATCAAGCATATAACTTGTTATGTGGTTGGTACTTCAAATTCTTGTACCGTTTGTTGAAAGCTAAGCACTGTCTTTATGCAGGCTGAAGGGAGGATCAAAGAAGACCAGATTACTGATCTGCAGGAAATTTTGAAAACCCAGCAAGCTGAAACTGACAAGGCAAGGGAAGAATTAACCAGCGCTTTGAGTATCACAGAACAGCTGAAGGAGGGCTTCGAGAAGGAGCGGACTGATTGGGCCACTGAGAAGGCCGATTTAATAAAAAGAGCTGAAAATGCTGAAGCTGCTCTTAAACCGGTGGTAGATGAGCTGACCGCCGTAAAGCGGCAAGTACATTCCATGACCGTTGCTATCTTTGGTAAGTTCCTTTTGGTTTCTTGGACAACTCTGGCCTACTTATGATAGATCCGGTTTGTGATCTTTCCTGTATTGTTATAGGTACACGCATTGGTCACTTAGGGTCAGATGTTCGGAAGAAGTTGAAGGCTGCCTACACTTTGATTGAACAACTGTATACCGGAGCGCAACGGATCATCACCACTGCATCTCATAACAATCCGGCACCCACTTTAATCCAAGACACTCTTAATAGATTGTCAATGCTTCCTGCTCGGATTCAAGAACTGAAAAAATCTGTTGCTCGAACCGGAGCCATCAACACCTTAATCCGGGCAAAAGCATGGGTACCGGATTTCGATCCTGTTGAAGCAGCTCAAGGCTATCCCAGCTTGAAGGAAGATGGCTCAGAGTTCAATGAAGATGATTTGAGGGCGATAAACCGTGCAGTACGCCCTCTGGCTTGTCAATTGGCTGAAGAGGCAGACTTGTCGCATTATCAAGCCCAGTACAATGATCAGAACAAACGAGTGCCTGCACCAACTCCTGAAGCAGAAAATCTGATTCCTCCAACCCGTAAGCATACTTACGCTCCTGATATTGAACCGTCTTCTCTGATCCATGAAGAAGCTGTCTTTCAAGCTTTAATGGGAATCGACTGGACCACTGTTGATTTCCAGCCAATGGATAGAGATGAGGAAGCTGAAGCGGCGCGGGACGACCCACAACCGTCAGACCGGATTGATGAACAGACTTGAACTGGAAGCCGGTTTAAGTGGGTGCTTTATCATGATCCACCGGAACAACAATGATCTTATTTGGGCACTGCGTTGCCTTGTAATAAGATAGTCAATACTTATGCCTTAAATATGCCTTCGTGCATAAGTACTGATGCTTTTGCTTGAAATCTTCAATTTATATTTCCTGTAATCAGAAAATCTTGAACTGCGGTGGTGGTTATACCGCCAACCGGTTTATAACCTTGATATATATATATCAATGTATTTAAAACATATAATCAAATATGCGATACAAAATACCTGCCATCGCTGGGCATAAAGTTGGCTTAGCAAGGCTTGAAACGGAGGGTTTATAAACCATTACCATCAAAGGGGAGAAAACAACTCCCGTGTTTTTTTAGAATGCTAGCTTCCCATGTAAACCGTGTTGGGTCATTATAAGCCCCCCTGCTACTCCATGATGTTAACAGGAAAGTTAAACCGGGCATATTTCTCCGGATTAAAAATGAACTGAATCCCGTCAGCTGAACCGGAAAAAGATGTTGGTGGTTTAAAGGAAGCACAACAAAAATTGAAGAATAGTCATAAGAGAAGTATGGAAGGAAAGGCAATGATAAAAACCGTTTGCAAAAACATGCTTTACTCAGCTGATCAGATGGTGTTACCACGGTCGGACAGGACCAAGCCCCCAATAGGAGTGACAATGGTTCAAGTCAGCCAGGTCCCCAAATGAAACCGTGGCATTTATGCCGATCAAAAGGCGTGGCAATGGTTCGGGTTCGACCAAGCCCCCAAGTGATTTTGTGGCCTTAGGCCGATCAAGAGGCGTGACTGGTTCAGACTTGACCATGTCCCCAAGTGATCTAGTGGCTTTCGCCTATCAAAAGGTGTCGCGTTGGTTCGGACACGACCAAGGCCCCAAGTGATATCACAAAGCTTTTTTGAAAAGCAAATTTCAAGGGGTAAACCGGAGGCCGTTTTAAAACAGAACCACTCCATGTAACCACGCATGATATGAAAGGACAGAGACCCCGCTTTAGCTGAGGCTCCGGTTTTATTATATCAATGATAATATATACACTGCCATAATATGTACATAGATAGAGCCGATGGCTCAAGTGTAGTAAGGCCGAAGATGAGCTATATTCCACGGCCTGTTGGTCTCCTCCTCTGATGTGTGTGAGTCTTTATGCTCTCGAATATCAATCAGATAGTACGACCCGTTGTGCAGATTCTTGCTGACCACGAAAGGTCCCTCCCAAGGTGGGGATAACTTGTGCATATCCGTCTGATCTTGGATGAGCCGAAGCACCAAATCTCCTTCTTGAAAAGTTCTGGTTCTGACCCGGCGACTGTGATAGCGACGAAGATCCTGTTGATAAATCGCCGAGCGGGCAGCCGCTATGTCACGCTCCTCATCTAATAGGTCCAAAGCCTCTTGCCGTGCTGTCTCATTGTCCGCTTCAACATAAGCCGCCACACGAGGCGGATCGTGCCGGATATCACTAGGGAGAACCGCCTCTGCTCCATAGATCATAAAAAACAGTGTGTATCCTGTAGATCGGTTGGGCGTAGTGTTGATACTCCATAGCACAGATGGTAGCTCTTCAACCCAACACCCCGGTGTTCTTTGCAATGGAACCATAAGCCGGGGTTTGATGCCTCGCAAGATCTCTTGATTAGCTCGTTCTGCCTGCCCATTGGACTGGGGGTGAGCCACTGATGATACGTCAAGTCTGATGTGCTCACATTCATAGAATTCCTTCATAGCACCCTTGGGTAGATTGGTACCATTGTCAGTAATGATACTGTGTGGAAAACCAAACCGGAAAATCACCTTTTTAATGAACTGCACCACTGTAGCTGCATCGCACTTGCTGACAGGCTCCGCTTCAACCCACTTGGTAAACTTGTCAACTGCCACCAAAAGATGGGTTTTCTTATCCTTGGATCTTTTAAAAGGTCCGACCATATCCAGCCCCCATGTTGCAAACGGCCAAGTAATTGGAATCATCCTCAATTCTTGATCCAGCACTTGAGCACGCCTTGAAAATTTATGACAGCCATCACACCGTTTAACCAAGTCCTCCGCATCAGCATGAGCTGTCAACCAGTAAAACCCGTGACGAAATGCCTTAGCCACCAGAGACTTTGAACCAGCGTGGTGACCTTCCTCAGGAGAGACGCAGCGTTGAAACGCCCCTGATACGCTGCAATGATGCAATTCCCCATTAATAATTGTCATAGATTTGGATCGCCGGACTATCTGCCTGGCTAGAGTCTCATCCTCTAGCAACTCTCCCCGGTTCATGTACGCAAGATAAGGAACTGTCCAATCCGGTATAACATGCAGGGCTGCCACCAATTGAGCCTCCGGATCAGGAATAGCTAAATACGCTTCACCTAGGAGCTTGACTGACGGATTGTGCAACACATCAAGAAAGACATTAGGCGGGACCAGTTTATGCTGAGAGCCCAACCGGCTTAAAGCGTCCGCCGCTTCATTTTTTTGACGATCCACGTGATCCACCTGATAACCCTTGAAATGACCTGCAACAATATCCACCTCACGACGATATGCCGCCATGAGTGGGTCTTTAGAATCCCAAGTGCCAGACACCTGCTGAGCTATGAGGTCCGAGTCACCGAAGCACTTCACCCGACTTAGATTCATCTCTTTAGCCATCCGGAGACCATGGAGCAAGGCTTCATACTCAGCTACATTATTAGTACAAGGGAACATTAAGCAGAGAACATAACAAAACTTATCACCTCGTGGGGAAGTTAACACGACTCCAGCCCCCGAGCCTTCCAATTGCCTGGATCCATCAAAATGGATAGTCCAATATGTGTGATCCGGCTTCTCCTCTGGTGCTTGCAACTCAGTCCAATCATTGATGACATCAACAAGTGCTAGAGACTTCACCGCCGTCCGGGGTACGTACTTCAATCCGTGGGCCCAAGTTCTATAGCCCACTTGGCAATCCGGCCGGTCGCCTCCTGGTTCTGTATGATATCGCCCAAGGGAGCTGAACTGACCACTGTGATGGGGTGCCCTTGGAAATATTGCTTCAACTTCCGGCTTGCCATGAAAACTCCATATACCAGCTTCTGCCAATGCGGATACCTTTGCTTGGATTCGATAAGCACCTCGCTGATATAGTAAACCGGCCGCTGAACCAGATATTCCTTGCCTGCCTCCTTGCGTTCCACCATAATAGCCACGCTAACTGCACGAGCATTGGCTGCACGAGCATTGGCTGCCAAACGTTGAACATCGTTGATACACTTCGGTTTAGCCAGGGAGGTGATAGCCGTAATCTTCTCTGGATTAGCCTCAATTCCTCTGTTGGACACAAGAAAGCCCAGTAACTTGCCTGCCGGAACACCAAAAACACATTTGGCAGGGTTAAGCATCATCTTATAAACCCGCAAGTTGTCAAAGGTTTTCTTTAAATCATCAACTAGCGTCTCCTTCTGTCTTGATTTGACTACAATATCATCCACATAGGCGTGCACATTGCGGCCGATCTGTTTATGCAGGCAATTCTGTACACACCGTTGATAAGTGGCTTGGGCGCTCTTGAGCCCAAAAGGCATAGATACATAGCAGAAGGCTCCAAAAGGAGTAATAAACATCGTCTTCTCCTGGTCCTTAACCGCCATTTTGATCTGATGATACCCAGAATACGCATCCAAAAAACTCAAACGCTCACAACCCGCCGTGGCATCAATAATCTGGTCAATGCGGGGGAGGGCAAAAGGATCCGCTGGACAAGCCTTGTTAAGATCCGTATAATCCACACACATACGCCAAGTGCCATTTTTCTTAAGAACCAGCACCGGATTAGCAAGCCACTCTGGATGAAACACTTCAACGATAAAACCAGCTGCTAAGAGCCTGGCTACCTCCTCCCCAATGGCTTTGCGCCTCTCTTCGTTAAACTGGCGGAGAAATTGCTTTACCGGTTTATACTTGGGATCAACATTAAGAGTGTGCTCAGCGAGTTCCCTCGGTACACCTGGCATGTCAGAAGGCTTCCCTGCAAAAATGTCCCGATTCTCACGGATGAACTCAATGAGCGCGCTTTCCTATTTAGGGTCCAAGTTGGCACTGACAGTGAACTGCTTGGACGAATCGCCGGGCACGAAGTCAACAAGCTTGGTCTCAGCCGCTGATTTGAACTTCAGATCTGAATCATGCTCCGTAGTTGGTTTCTTCAAAGGGGTCATGTCCGCCGGATCAACATTGTCCCTATAATATTTTAACTCCTCCGTGGAACAAACCGACTCTGCATAGGCCGCATCACCTTCCTCACATTCCAAAGCAATCTTGCGGCTCCCATGAACCGTTATTGTCCCTTTGTGACCCGGCATCTTGAGCTGCAAATAAATATAACAAGGCCGTGCCATGAATTTGGCATAAGCCGGTCGCCCAAACAAGGCGTGATACGGGCTTCGGATCTTCACCACCTCAAAGGTTAACGTCTCGGATCAGGAATCATGCTCGTCCCCAAAAGCCACCTCCAGGGCTATCTTACCAACAGGATATGCTGATTTGCCAGGCACCACACCATGGAACACCGTATTAGACGGTCTGAGATCCTTGTCTGTTAGTCCCATGCGACGAAATGTCTCATAGTACAGGATGTTAATACTGCTCCCTCCATCCATGAGTACCTTGGTGAATTTATAACCTCCCACCTGAGGGTCTACCACTAATGCCAACTGGCCCAGATTGTCAACCCGGGGGGGTGATCCTCCCTGCTCCACACAATAGGCTGCTCCGAACAGCATAAATAACGCGGTACGGCCGGTTCAATAGAGTTCACTACTCGCTTATGAAGTTTCTGGTCGTGCTTATCCATGCTAGTTGTGAAAACGTGATACTGCCCATTGTTCAACTGTTTTGGCTGGCTCTGATAACCCGACCGCTGCTGCTGCTGCTGTTGGTTGTAACCCCCTTGACCGTTCTGATTATCATGGTTATTATTACCGCTCTGATTGAAACCTGAACCGGAAGCTCCATCGTGACCCGGCCCATGGAAACCGGATCCTGAGCCACCACCTGAACCACGGTCATACCAGAAGGCATTAGAGTTTTTAAATTCCTGCATAATGAAACAATCCTTCCAAAGGTGGTTAGCCGGCGCCTCCTTTGTCCCATGTTTTGGGCAAGGCTGATTCAGCAAATAGTTTAAGCGATCCAGGTTAGGATTTGGAGCCCCATTACGATTCGCCGCTTTACCTCTGCGCCATTGACCCTTGTCCTGCGCATTAGTGTTAGCCACAAAGTCCCTGCTGCCATCCGCCTTACGCTTGCCTCCGTTTCCATGGCCCACCGGTTTGTATTGATGCCCCTTAGAGTTGCTATTCTTCTTTCCCTTCCCTGCTTCGTCATCGTCAGTCTCAGGATCCTTGGTACTATCAGAATCAGCATACTTCACTAAAGCGGCCATGAGAGTTCCCATGTCATTATAGAACCGCTTCATACGCCCTAACTTTTGCTTTAGAGGCTTAAACCGGCAATTGCCCTCCAGGGTTAAGATCGCAGAGTCAGCATTGATCCTGTCAGACGAGTGCAAGACTTCAGAAACGTGGCGTACCCAATGGGTTGTTGACTCTCCATCCTCCTGAACACAAGCCGCCAAGTCTACTATGGATTTAGGCTGCTTACATGTATCTTTGAAATTCTGGATAAACCGGGTCCGCAACTGGGCCCATGAACTGATAGAATTAGGCGGCAGGCCCTTCAACCAAGTATGGGTTGTGCCTTCAAGCATCATGGTGAAGTACTTTGCACACGCGGTCTCATCCACATCCAGCATCTCCATTGCCATCTCATAACTCTCTACCCACGCTTCTGGAGATAAATCAGCGGTGTAATTCGGCACCTTGCGCGGGCCCTTGAAGTCCTTGGGCAGGCGTACATTGCGTAAAGCGGGGACTAAACAGGGTACTCCCAAGCTAGATGCGACCCCTGGCCCGGCAGAGGTGGTTGGACGAACCGGTGTAAGCTGATCCGCCTCGTTTTGTGCTGCTAACTCGGCCTCCCTTCATGCCCGGGCCCTGTCCACTACATCCTGAGCATTGTGAACACCACCGGCCGGGTTATGGCCACAGGCCGCTTCACGGCCCCGCGCATTGCTTGATATGGCCGGTTCATCCAGGCACCTACTATAGCTTGGATGAGGTGTTCAATGAATCCGATCGCGGCTGTATGAATATGCCTCCTGTTGAATCAAAGCGGTCCGGAGAAGTTCCTTAACCCGGCGCGTCTCTATTGCTTGCGGAGAGTCTCCTTCGACCGGGATAGCTTCTAATCGCGCAGCAGCTGCGACAAGATTGTCCATAGGATTAGAATAATGACCCGGAGGTGTCTGGACCGGCGGAGGAATCACAATGTTCTGCCGAGGAGGTTCCATCACGCGGGGTTGGACCGTCGCTCCTGGCCCTGGTGCCTCGACCCGGTTTACCTCCAGGTGCCTCGGCGGATTACTGGTTCCCGCTCCCGGAGTGTGAAAGAGATTTCGAGGGTCGAACCCTAACGGCAGGCGTGATCTGTGCTTCCGCTTCAAGACTTCCTGTGATGCGTTCTGGTCGAGCATAAGTTTATAGGCCTGGGCGTCCAAAGCGGCCCGCTCTGCGGCCATCCTGTCCTTCTCTGCTGCCAAGTCGGCTTTGGCTTGTGTGATCTGCTCTCTCACTTTTGCAATCTCTGCATCATGGGCCTCCTGATCCGCCGGATTGGCCTCTTCCATAAGTATAGCTAGTGCATCAAACAGGTCAGACAGAACTTGAACCGGTGGGTGCACAAGGCCTCCTGCCCATGCTGCCGCTGCCGCTGCTGATCCGGAGAGCATTGCTGCTGCGGTCGAGGAGTGATTCGCCGCCTGTGTACCGGCCAAGAATATTCCAACCCGGTTGATCTACTCAGGGGGGTCCGGAATACTGTCGCCATCGGAACAGCCCCTAATCTGGTCGTCTTGCAACTGGTACAATGATTCGGTTTCTCCGGTTGAGGATTCGTCGCCGGAATAGACGACGGTCTCGCTACCGTATTCTGACTCGTCCCCATGCTCTCCTCCGTGGATGACCCCCACGAAGGCATGCTTCACGGCCGGTTTAACCTGGGTAGATCTCGCACGCTGAGCCGTCTCGACGAGGTCGGTGCGGATGTCCGGCTTAGGCCCAGGCTCACCAATCTTGCCGATAAAAACGTGTATGCCACCAAAGGGGACCCGGTACCCGTACTCGATCGAGCCGGCTTCAGGACCCCATCCTGCATCGTCGATGTAGAGCTTGCCGCGACGACTCTTGGTCATCTGGCCCACAGCATAGCCTTCGAGTCCTTTGAGCTTGCCCTTCAAGATCATCAAACCATCGTGCGATAGCCCCACGGTGGGCGCCAACTGTCGTGGATTTGTCACGGCAGATGTCCTCGTGAAAGGACTTAGTCGTGGAGCCATCGCTACGGGTTAACTTGAAGGGGTTAAAGCGGACACAAGGACACAAGGGTTTATACTAGTTCGGCCCCTTCGATGAAGGTAAAAGCCTACGTCTAGTTGTGATGGAATTGATGTGGTCTCGATGGCTAGGGAGCAAACAAGCTTCGCCTAGGCTCGAGTTGTTGTTGTCTGTCCTTGAACCGCCGCCGGGTCGTCCCCTTATATACACGGGTGACGCCCGTCGGTCCACAGAGTCCCACACCGGTTCATACTCGTATCCCGGTTGGTCTCTCTCTATTCCTAACTTACAATGCAAGTTTACATATCAAGCCGGTTTACGGCTACAGGTTCTAAACCGACTACAGGCCTTGGGCCTTCATCTGCTTAACCATCTTTAAACTACTAATGAAGTTAACCCGGCCCAGGTAGGCCGGTTCACGCCCAGTGGTAATATCCCCAACAGATGGGGAAGTGAACAAGGGTATATTTGATATACAGGTTATTGATGTGTGCCTTACTAGTGTTTATAGTAACCCCTGAGTATTTGATACTTGTTCGATTGCTAAGATTAGTAACTCGAAACAGGAGTTACAGAATAAACAGAAACTAGTTGAGGGTGAAGTAAGGATGTGTGTTGAAAGTGGTTCCAAGAGTGATATGATCATCATCGCACACTCCCTACACTTTCGAGATTAGTGTTGAACTTAAATAAATGTTATTTGGTGTTTGCGTTGAGCATGAATATGATTTGATCATGTTTATTGCAATATGGTTATTCATTTAAAATCAGAGAATAATTGTTGTTCTGTTTAAATGAATAAAACCTTTGATGGTCATACACCCAATGAAAATAGTTTGTTGGATCTCGATCGTAGTGATACACATATTCATAATATTGATGCCAAAATATGCAAAGTTGATAATGATAGTGCAACTTATTTGTGGCACTGCCGTTTGGGTCATATCAGTGTAAAGCGCATGAAGAAACTCCATAAAGATGGATTTTCGGAATCACTTGGTTATGAATCATTTGATGCTTGCGAACTGTGCCTTTTGGGCAAGATGACTAAAAACTCCGTTCTCCGGAACAATGGAACAAGCTACTGACTTATTGGAAATAATACATACCGATGTATGCGATCCAATGAGTGTTGATGCTCGTGGCAAGTATCGTTATTTTCTGACCTTCACAAGATGATTTGAGCAGATATGGGTATATCTACTTGATGAAACATAAGTCTGAAATAGTTGAAAGGTTCAAAGAATTTCAGAGTGAAGTGGAAAAATCATCATAACAAGAAAATAAAGTTTCTGCGATCTGATCGCGGAGACGAATATTTGAGTTACGAGTTTGGTCTTCAATTAAAACAATGTGGAATAGTTTCACAGCTCACGCCACCTGGAACACCACAATGTTATGGTGTGTCCGAACGTCGTAACCGCACTTCATTGGATATGGTGCGATCTATGATGACTCTTACTGATTTACCATTATCGTTTTGGGGTTATGCATTAGAGACAGCTGCATTCACGTTAAAAGGGCACCATCTAAATCCGTTGAGACGACATCGTATGAACTATGGTTTAGAAGTAAACCTAAGCTGTCGTTTCTTAAAGTTTGGAGTTGCGATGCTTATATGAAAAATGTTTTCAACCGGATAAGCTCGAACCCAAATTGGAGAAGTGTGTCTTCATAGAATACCCAAAGGAAACTGTTGGGTACTCCTTCTATCACAAATCCAAAGCAAAACATTCATTGCTAAGAATGGATCCTTTCTAGAGAAGGAGTTTCTCTCGAAAGAAGTGAGTGGGAGGAAAGTAGAACTTGATGAGGTAACTGTACCTGCTCCCTCATTTGAAAGTAGTTCATCACAGAAATCTGTTCCTGTGACTACTACACCAATTAGTGAGGAAGTTAATGATGATGACCATGAAACTTCAGATTAAGTTACTACAGAACCTCGTAGGTCTTATAGAGTAAGATCCGCACCAGAGTGGTACGGTAATCCTGTTTTGGAAGTTATGTTACTAGACCATGACGAACCTACGAACTATGAAGAAGCGATGGTGAGCCCAGATTCTGCAAAATGGCTTGAGGCCATGAGATCTGAGATAAGATCCATGTATGAAAACAAAGTATGGACTTTGATTGACTTGCCCAATGATCGGCGAGACATTGAGATTAAATGGATCTTCAAGAGGAAGACGGACACTGATAGTGTTACTATCTACAAAGCTAGAATTGTCGCAAAAGGTTTTCGACAAGTTCAAGGTGTTGACTACGATGAGAGTTTTTCACTCGTATCTATGCTTAAGTCTGTCTGAATCATGTTAGCAATTGCCGCATTTTATGAAATCTGGCAAATGGATAAACAAAACTGCATTCCTTAATGGTTTTCTTAAATAAGAGTTGTATATGATGCAACCAGAAGGTTTTGTCAATCCTAAAGGTGCTAACAAATTGTGCAAGCTCCAGCGATCCATCTATGGACTGGTACAAGCATCTCGGAGTTGGAATATATGCTTTGATGAGTTGATCAAAGCATATGGTTTTATACAGACTTTTGAAGAAGCCTGTATTTACAAGAAAGTGAGTGGGAGCTCTGTAGCATTTCTAATATTATATGTGGATGACATATTGTTAATTGGAAATGATATGGAAATTCTGGATAGCATGAAAGGATACTTGAATAAAAGTTTTTCAAAGCAAGACCTCGGTGAAGTTGCTTACACATTGAGCATCAAGATCTATATAGATAGATCAAGACGCTTGATAAGATTTTTCAATGAGTACATACCTTGATAAATTTTTGAAATAGTTCAAAGTGGAACAGTCAAAGAAGGAGTTCTTGCCTGTGTTACAAGGTGTGAAGTTGAGTAAGACTCAAGACCCGACCATTGCAGAAAATAGAAAGAGAATGAAAAGTCATTCCCTATGCCTCAGTCATAGGTTCTATAAAGTATGCTATGATGTGAACCAGACCTATTGTATACCTTGCTCTGTGTTTGGCAAAGGAATACAATTTTGATCTAATAAGTAGATCACTGGACATGGGTCAAGAATATCCTTAGTGAGGACTAAGGAGATGTTTCTCAATTATGGAGGTGATAAAAGAGCCCGTCGTAAAAGTTACAACGATGCAAGCTTTTACACCAATCCAGATGACTCTAAGTCTCAATCTGGATACATATTGAAAGTGGGAGCAATTAGCTAGAGTAGCTCCGTGCAGAGCATTGTGGACATAGAATATTTGCGAAATACATACGGCTCTGAATATGATAGACCCATTGACTAAGCTTCTCTCACGAGCAAAACATGATCATACCTTAGTACTCTTTTGGGTGTTAATCACATAGCGATGTGAACTAGATTATTGACTCTAGTAAACCTTTTGGGTGTTAATCACATAGCGATGTGAACTAGATTATTGACTCTAGTAAACCCATTGGGTGTTGATCACATGATGATGTGAACTATGGGTATTAATCACATGTAGATGTGAATATTGGTGTTAAATCACATAGCGATGTGAACTAGATTATTGACTCTAGTGCAAGTGGGAGACTGAAGGAAATATGCCCTAGAGGCAATAATAAAGTTATTATTTATTTCCTTATTTCATGATAAATGTTTATTATTCATGCTAGAATTGTATTAACCGGAAACATGATACATGTGTGAATACATAGACAAACATATAGTCACTAGTATGCCTCTACTTGACTAGCTCATTAATCAAAGATGGTTATGTTTCCTAACCATACACATGTGTTGTCATTTGATTAATGGGATCACATCATTAGGAGAATGATGTGATTGACATGACTCATTCCGTTAGCCTAGCACTTGATCGTTTAGTATGTTGCTATTGCTTTCTTCATGACTTATACATGTTCCTGTAACTATGAGATTATGCAACTCCCGTTTACCGGAGGAACACTTTGGGTGCTACCAAACGTCACAACGTAATTGGGTGATTATAAAGGAGTACTACAGGTGTCTCCAAAGGTACATGTTGGGTTGGCGTATTTCGAGATTAGGTTTTGTCACTCCGATTGTCGGAGAGGTATCTCTGGGCCCTCTCGGTAATGCACATCACTATAAGCCTTGCAAGCAATGTGACTAATGAGTTAGTTGCGGGATGATGCATTATGTAACGAGTAAAGAGACTTGCCGGTAACGAGATTGAACTAGGTATTGGATACTGATGATCAAATCTCGGGCAAGTAACATACCGATGACAAAGGAACAACGTATGTTGTTATGCGGTTTGACCGATAAAGATCTTCGTAGAATATGTAGGAGCCAATATGAGCATCCAGGTTCCGCTATTGGTTATTGACCAAGAATAGTTCTAGGTCATGTCTACATAGTTCTCGAACCCGTAGGGTCCGCATGCTTAACGTTACGATGACAGTTATATTATGAGTTTATGAGTTTTGATGTACCGAAGGAGTTCAGAGTCCCGGATGAGATCAGCGACATGACGAGGAGTCTCGAAATGGTCGAGACGTAAATATCGATATATTGGACGACTATATTCGGACTTCGGAAAGGTTCCGAGTGATTCGGGTATTTTTCGGAGTACCGGAGAGTTACGGGAATCCGCCGGGGAGTATATGGGCCTTATTGGGCCATACGGGAATAGAGAGAGGCCGAAAGGAAGGAGGCTCGCAGCCCCCCTCTGGTCCGAATTGGACAAGGGGTGCGGGCCCCTTTTCCTTCCTCCTCTCCCCCTCTTTCCCCCTTCTCCTACTCCAACAAGGAAGGAGGGAGTCCTACTTCCGGTGGGAGTAGGACTCCCCTTGGCGCGCCCCTCCTAGGCCGGCCGCCCCCTCCCCCCTTGCTCCTTTATATACGGGGGCAGGGGGCACCTCTAGGCACAACAGAAGTTGATCTTCAAGATCGTTCCTTAGCCGTGTGCGGTGCCCCCTCCACCATATTCCACCTCGGTCATATCGTCGCGGAGTTTAGGCGAAGCCCTGCGCCGGTAGAACATCATCATCGTCACCACGCCGTCATGCTGACGGAACTCATCCCCGACACTTTGCTGGATCGGAGTCCGGGGATCATCATCGAGCTGAACGTGTGCTGAACTCGGAGGTGCCGTAAGTTCGGTACTTGGATCGGTCGGATCGTGAAGACGTACGACTACATCAACCGTGTTGTCATAACGCTTCCGCTTACGGTCTACGAGGGTACGTGGACAACACTCTCCCCTCTCGTTGCTATGCCATCACCATGATCTTGCGTGTACGTAGGAAATTTTTGAAATTACTACGTTACCCAACACCAAGGACCCAAGCTTCCGAGTCCGGAAATTTCTTGGCCCCTGAATCTCAGATTGGGCGAGGTTCCGAATTTAACTACACCCGCCCACCCAAATATAAGGGATTTATCCCAAATTCAGCAAGAGCCCAGAGAAACAGTACACCATTACTGGGCCAGATTCCTCCTGGTTATGAACAGGATAGAGGACTGCCGTGAGGGGGATGCAATTTCATTCTTCTGCAATAACTGCACGGACATCGGGATCCTCAACGCCATAAGTCGCCGTGAAATTACACGCTTCGCCGACTTGGCATCCATAGTACGAAAATACTGTGCGACAGAAAGCATTCGGAAAACCAAAACAAAATTCTGGGACAATCCGGCCCTGAATACAATCCCAGTCCGAAATAAAAGGGCGCATTATCACCAGGCACCTGGGCCAAACAACAAAAAACAAAAACCCTCTATAGGGTATGGAACCGTACTGGAGGGATGGCTCAATGGACCCTGTAAAATCCATAGTACAGAGGGCGTCACACCAACTCATAGCCTTAGAGCATGTTGGATACTCCGGCAGGTGGCCAGAAGTGGCGAGGAGCTTCTAACTCCAGAATCCGCAGAGCACCACTCCAGGAATACCAGTACGGTATCAACAGTCTTCGAGACTTTCGCATCAAACAATGTGCAAAAACGAATGCTCCGCAGCCTTACCGAAGTCTAGCAGGTAGCAACAATAAACCCATGGAGTGACGCGGCTATTACCTTTAATGCCAGTGACGAACCTCAATTCCGGACAGCCCGAGCACCAGCCGCACTGGTCCTCAGTCCGATAGTGGACGGCTTTCGGCTTACCAAGGTACTCATGGATGGTGGCAGCGGATTGAACCTCATTTGTGAGGAAACCCTTCAAAAATGGAAATAGAATGGAGCCGCATTGAGCGAAGCAACACGACCTTTAGAGGAATAATCCCCAGTCGGGAAGCGTGCTATACAGGAAAAATCACACTGGATGTGGTGTTCGACACGCCGGATAATTACAGATCCGAGGAGGTCACATTTCAAGTGGCCCCATTCAGCAGCGGATACCACGCTCTGTTAGGGCGAGAGGCGTTCACAATTTTTCAAGCTATACCCCATTACAGGTACATGAAGCTCAAAATGCCCGGACCCAACGGAATTATCGTTCTTGCTAGTGATCCGGACATAGCGCTCCGCGCTGAAAACAAGACAGCTGCACTGGCCCTCGAGGCATTATCCGTAGCCCTAGCAGCCGAGGAACTAACTATGCTGCGCTCCACGGTGGACAGGGACGACGTGATACTCGACAAAAGATCCAAGTCCACCTCCTTTAAACCGGCAGACGAAATAGTCAAGTTCCAAGTCCATCCAATGGACCCTACCAAAACGGCCTCCATCGGGGCACATTTAAACCCTGATGTAGACGCCGCACTACGAGAATTCCTACGCGAAAATTGGGACATTTTTGCCTGGCACCCTTCAGACATGCCAGGAATCCCACGCAGGCTGGCCGAGCACAGCCTGAACATCCTAAAAGGATTCAAGCCTGTTAAGCAGGCTCTTCGGTGTTTCTCTGAACCTAAGAGACAAGCCATGGGAGAGGAGCTAGCCAAACTACTGGAAGCCAGATTCATAAGAGATATAAAACATCCGGACTGGCTAGCAAACCTGGTGATGGTACCAAAGAAGGACAAGTCCTGGCGCCTATGCGTCGATTTCAAAGACCTCAACAAGGATTGCCCAAAGGATCCCTTCCCCCTCCCCGCATTGATCAAATCATTGACGCCACCGCAGGACATGATTCATTGTGTTTCCTCGACGCATACTCTGGCTACCACCAAATTAAGATGGCAGAGTCAGACCAAGCCGCAACGACATTTATCACCCCATACGGCCCATTCTGCTTCAACACAATGCCCTTCGGGCTCAAAAATGCCAGCGCAACATATCAGCGCATGATTCAGACATGTCTGGCCAACGAGATCGGCAAAACAGTTGAAGCATATGTGGATGATGTGGTTGTCAAAACCAAGCATGTCGAAACTCTAATAGACGACTTGAGACTCACGTTCGATAACCTCCGAACATACGTCATTAAGCTTAACCCAGAAAAATGCATTTTCAGCGTACCAGCCGGAAAGCTCTTTGGCTTCATCATATCCGCTAGAGGATTTGAAGCAAACCCAGCCAAGATCTGAGCTCTGTCACAATTGGATATTCCAAAGGACCTCAAACAAATACAAAAATTGACTGGATGCGTGGCGGCTCTAAGCCGCTTCATCTCCCGCTTGGGGGAAAAGGCATTACCCCTTTACCGCCTCCTCCGGCGCACCGAACACTTCGAGTGGACAGATGCCTCCACGGTCGGACTTGAAGAAATAAAAGCCATATTGGCAACAAACCTGGTCCTGGCCGCGCCTAACATCGGTGAACCAATGTTGTTATACATCGCGGCAACTCATCAAGTTGTAAGCGCAGCGCTCGT
The DNA here is from genome assembly GCF_018294505.1 of Triticum aestivum. Classification (NCBI taxonomy): domain Eukaryota; kingdom Viridiplantae; phylum Streptophyta; class Magnoliopsida; order Poales; family Poaceae; genus Triticum; species Triticum aestivum. The sequence continues at coordinate 629,793,974 of NC_057813.1, forward strand.
CGTCGAACGAGAAACGGACGGACACAAATTCCCTGTCCAGAAACCAGTCTACTACATGTCCACTGTCCTCACTCCATGCAAGTCCCAGTACCCGCTTTACCAAAAGATAGCGTACACTGTGTTCATGGCGTCTCGGAAGCTACGACACTACTTTCAAGAGTGTTCAATAACAATAGCCTCCGAAGTACCTCTTAATGATATTATAAACAACCGCGACGTGACGGGCCGGATCGCCAAATGGGCCATTGAGCTCCTCCCGTTCGACATAACCTATAAGCCACGGCGAGCTATCAAGTCGCAAGTTTTGGCCGACTTTGTCGCAGAATGGACTAAAGCCGAACTCCCTAAAGAGTACGGCACATATTCCAACTGGATCATGCACTTCGACGGCTCCAAAATGCTAGCGGTTCTGGGGGATGGCATCATTCTGACGTCCCCAACAGGAGATACAGTTCAATATGTACTCCAGATAATGTATACGGACTCCAACAATGCATCCGAATACGAGGCCCTTCTACATGGTCTCCGAATGGCAGTCTCCATGGGCATTCAATGCCTAGAGGTGCGTGGGGATTCGAACCTCGCGATATCCCAAATAAATGGAGACTTGGATGCCAAAGATCCGAAAATGGCAGCTTATCGCAACGCCATCCTAAATATGTCAGCTCGGTTCGAAGGGCTCGAATTTCACCATATAGCCCGGGAAAACAATCAGGCAGCAGACGTCTTGGCACGCATCAGCGCAAAGCGCAATGCAGTCCCCCCCAACATTTTCCTGGAAAGGCTATTCAAGCCATCCGTACAGTGGGAAGGGGAATCCGGAAATAACAATCCGGACCTAGCCGCACCACCTGACATCGAACATTCTGACGCAACGGAAGACTCCGCCAACGAGGCAACACCCTCAGCCACGTAATAATGGCAGTAATTGCCCCATGTACAGAACCATTCTTAGCCTACTTAACTAGGCAGGAACTTCTCGAGGACCAAAATGAGGCACGCTACATAGTGCGGCGATCTAAAGCCTATAAAGTCCACGAAGGAGAGCTTTATAAGAAAAGCACCATCGGAGTCCTTTAAAGGTGTATCTCCGAAGAGGAAGGGCGGAACCTTCTGGCTGAAATTCATGCTGGACTCGGAGGGCACCACGCCGCAGCCCGAGCCCTTGTAAGCAAGGCCTTCCGTACTGGATTTTATTGGCCGACGGCCCGGGCAGATGCTCAGGACTTAGTCCAGCGATGCGTCGGGTGCCAATTATTTTCTAACCAAAGCCACATGCCACCGACCGCCCTCCAAACTATAACCATTACCTGGCCTTTTGCGGTCTGGGGGCTTGACATGGTTGGACCCCTTAAAGGAGGAACCCACAAGCAAAAATACCTACTGGTCATGGTGGACAAATTCACCAAATGGATAGAGGCCAAGCCTGTTAAGACGGCCGAATCTGGACCGGTAATAGACTTCACATCAGGGGTCGTACACCGTTATGGCATCCCCCACAGCATCATCACTGACAACGGCACAAACTTTACGGCCGACGAGGTTAAACTCTGGTGCAAAAACATGGGCATCAAGCTTGACTACGCTTCAGTCTATCACCCAAAAACTAACGGTCAGGTCGAGCGAGCCAATGGTCTAATCATGAGCGGCATCAAACCCAGATTAGTGCGATCCCTCAAGGAATCTAACACGCACTGGGTAGAGGAGCTCGACTCCGTACTCTGGGGGCTGCGGACCATGCCGAATCGCACTACCGGATTCACACCATTCTTTATGGTATACGGTGCAGAGGCAGTTTTGCCCTGCGACATAATTCATGACTCACCTCGCGGGCGCATGTACGAAGAAAGAGAAGCCGAGCTCGATCGGCAGGACAGTTTGGATGCACTGGAGGAGGAGCGCAACATGGCAAAAGCCTGTTCCCCATTCTATCAACAGCAGGCTCGAATATATCAAAGCAGAGAAGTACGGGCCAAAAGTTACAATGTTGGCAAACTAGTTCTACGCCTACTGGACAAGAAAAAGGACAAACTCAAGCCCAAATGGGAAGGTCCCTTCGTAATCGACCAAGTCCTGATTGGTGGAGCATACCATCTGCAAAATGCATCAGATAACCGACTCGAGCCGAACCCATGGAACGCAGCACACCTACGAAGATTCTACGCCTAGCGCCGGACTCTGTGTTCGTCTCCTTCCTCTGTCTATTTTTTACACATTAGCTACCTTATATTTCTCTCCCTCTCCCTCCTTTTTTCTTACAAGCCTTTACGGGCTCGCTTGCGCATTGTTCGCACATAATTGACGCGCTACCCGCGCTCATTATACCTGGGGGCTTCTTTATCAGAAGCTTGTATACACGGGCCTCGTGCCCAACACATGTGTCACACTTCCGCATGTACCTTTTATTCACCATTATATGCATCGATATGACTTAAGTTTTGGCCAAGCTGGGTTGCCTGGCTCCTGTGCTTACCCCTACGTTCCCGATTGTTCGGCTAGGTGGTAAAGGGAGCACCTCTGCAATTGTTACTGTCGGGTCAGCCGGATGTGTACCTCAGACTGGGTGAAGCCGAAAGCTAGCAGTCTTAAGGAATATTCGGTCGGTGAACTAAAAGATGATTTTTCACTTGTTTATTTATCCGCCCCCAGATGCTTTTCTGCTTTTTTCGCAGTCCGGACATGCACTTTAGGGCATGCCTCCCAGGGAAAGGAACCCCTAACGGAACTATTCTCCCTGGAAGATGTTTCTTACTAACCATGTAATATAACATAGCTAGTTGGGCACTTGTCTGCTAAAGCACTAATGACCCCTACACCTGGTCTCCACGCATGCCCCGGTTCTTACATAACCGAGAGGGTATTCGGACACACTCCGGACTATCGGGTCCAGAGGTTGAAGTGAACAGATCCGCAATGACAAATGATCTACAATCCGGCTAGAAGGCATTTTACATGTTATTTTAAATTACATAGTCAATTTGACTGGGTATATTCTTCTTCAATACCATCCAACATGTTGTCCAATTTATAGTCTTGTTGGGAATACTTGGCGGCCGGCTCCACCTGGACGTATACTAAACTGACAGGGATCTCCTTCCCATCAGGCCCCACAGGTCCGACCTCGGCCATGTGGTTTGGGTCAGCCTTCATGTACCGCGTCTTCACCATGGCCCAGGCCTCCCTGGCGCCTTGACAGCAGGCCGATATCTTCCATAATCGGAAGTGCAGCCGCGCTCCCTTTAGCTTCTCTGTAAGCTCTCCAAGGCCTTCGGGCATGGAGATGGATGGCCACATAGCCTGGACGACGCCTTGCATCGCCTGCCGAACTCGTTCGTGCAGTTGCGATAGCTCGGGAAGAAGGTCACCCGTAGAACCAGGCATTTCCTCCGCAGGCCGACCTGTTAGCATACCTACAGACATAACTCTGTTAATCGACTTCCTCGCCGACCTCTTTTTCGAAGATTCGTTCAAGCACTTACTAAAAATGCCGCGTCGAAGTCGCCGATTCTCCTTTACGGAATCCGACAGCTGAGCACAAACATCCTTTAGTTCCTCGCCCAGCTAGGTATTGACATCTTGAAGCTTGTTCTTCTCTTGCCTCACCCTCGTAAGCACGCTCTCGCCGGCCTTTAACTGGCGCAAGAGTTGTTTCTTGTTCGGATCCACTCCGGCGCCATCTGTACTGTTATTGTCAGAATTGCACACATGCCGCACTTCACAATATACTCATCTTTCTAAGCATATCTTACCTGACGGGGTCTCCTTGGCATTCCCTGTGGCGGCTAGTGCGGCCTCAAGTTGGGCCTTGCACTCTTCCAGCTCCTGGGACAGTTGCGTATTCTTTTTTGTAAGATCTTGCATAACAAATGATCCTTAAATCAGTTATTTTAACTATTTCAAGTCTTGGGGGCTACTGACATATATAACCATCAGATTTACTCACCCGTATGTCTTTTACATACTGCTCTATGGCTCTGGCTAGACCATTTTGAGCGGCACGGAGGTATGCATCTCCCATATTAAAGGCGTCCAACGCCTCTTGGGAAAAACATGCGTCACGATGAATTGGTGGCAGATAGCCCGTCCATGTCCTCTGTCGGAGGAGCGTCTGGTGTGCGCCCCGTGTTCGCCTCCGCTTCCGGACCCAACCTTGAAGCCTGGTCGGTGGATATAGTCCGGCGGGCGCTCTTCTTCCTGAAGAGAGCATGAGCGTTAGTATACCTTGAAGGCATAAACCCTGGGAATTAAAGTCGCACGCCGTACCGTTGTGCCGGCGTCTCGATCCGGTCCGCACTTCTTTTTAGCCTGCTGTGCCTCGATGGCCCTTGTTGGCTAGCCATCGCGGGCTCGGCCCTCCGCCTCAAGGACTTCCCCTGCAAAAAACGCCATTGGTATACGGCGATCAAAAATAAGCACGGATGGATCCTCTTGAAAGTATTGGGACTTCGGTCTTGGTTACCTTTGAGGCGGGAAGTAGTCCGAGATAATCGGCCATAATGGCCACTAAGGTGTTGTCCTTACTCAATTGATGAAACACCCCATCAATCAGCTCCACACATAACTCCGGGTCCTCTTGGGAGTCCGGGTCGAGGGACCGTTCCGGGTCCTCGTGTTGTGGGGGAGGGTTGTTTATCTCCTTTACAGTCTGGCGTAGCTCCTGCGTTAAAATTGCTAGAATAAGTACTTAACTATGGGAATATGAAAACGGATTGGCAAGTGAAAGTATTCGCTTACCCAGCTTGGAGGATTGTACATAGAGAATCCGCCCCGTGGGTTGACACGGAGGAATTCCTCCTCCTCTCCCTTGTACAAAGCGGATAAGATCTTCGTGAGAGTGGCAGCCGAATCTGGCCCCTTGCGACCGCACCGGGTGGCGTCGTCCTCCCCGTTGAAATCCCACATGGGGTGGCCTCTGTACTGAACTGGTTGCACCCCCCGCGTAATGCATGTAGCCATGACCTCGATCATGGTCAGTCTGGAATGAGCTAACAACCTTATCCGGCTCATCAGGTAAAGGACGTCCCTGTCAGTCTCCCTGTGAGGGCTCCGTGGACGCCAGCTCGGGCGTTTCTTCAAGGGAGCATTATTGAACTCAGGGAGGCTGATCCGTACAGGGTCCGGCAGGGGGACGTCTTCTATATAAAACCATTCTAAAGGCCAGTCCTCGGACGCCTTTTTTGGAGTTCCGGATAGATATCCGGTCCCGGGGATGAGCCATAGTTTGGCTCTGCCCACTTGATAAATCGACCCCTCCTGAGAGCGGGGCACGAGGCAGAACAACTTCTTCCACAGCGTGAAATGAGCCTCGATGCCCAAAAACAGCTTGCAAAGGGCCACGAAGCCCGCAATATGCAGTATGGAGGCAGGCGTGAGGTTGTGTAGCTGGAGGCCATAGAACTTCAGGAGCCCCCGGAGAAACAGATGAATTGGAAATCCAAGCCCTCTTATTAAGTAAGGGACAAGGCATACCCGCTCTCCTTTGGAGGGATTGGGGATGCTCTCCGCTTGCCCTCCGCCATTATAGGTGGCAAGCCTGGCTCGAACTGGGACCATGTATGCTGGGGGGAGGAGCCCCTTGGTTTGGAGCGCTACTAGCTCGCTGTGCGGGACGGAACACCTCTCCCAATCTCCGGGCCGAGGGCTGGAGGGGCGAGAGGAGGAGCTGCGTTGACCGGCCATGGTAGAATGGATCTCTGTCGAATGCACTCCGATGAATGCTCGCGGAGGGAAGATGGTGTGAATCGGATCTAAATCCCCGTCTCTTTTATAGGCGGCCCGTTTGCGCAGGTGAGGGGGTAAATGAAAAAAGAACCCCTGTCTTTTCGCATTCTTTTGACACGTGGAATATGGCCATTATTGGGCGCGGAAGCCAAGGAGCGCAACATTCATCAGAAGCAGGACACTATTTGATAGGTATATGGGATTTGGAGAAGAACCCACCTTGCAATGCCGAAGACAAATCTACGCACCGGACTCATCGTCATTGAAGCCTGGTTCGGGGGCTACTGAGGGAGTCCTGGATTAGGGGGTGTCCGGATGGCCGGACTATGACCTGTGGCCGGACTCCCGGACTATGAAGACACAAGATTGAAGACTTCGTCCCGTGTCCGGATAGGACTTTCCTTGGCGTGGAAGGCAAGCTTGGCGATACGATATGTAGATCTCCTCCCATTGTAACTGACTCTGTGTAACCCTATCCCTCTCCGGTGTCTATATAAACCGGAGAGGTTTAGTCCATAGGACGAACAACAATCATACCATAGGCTAGCTTCTAGGGTTTAGCCTCTCTGATCTCATGGTAGATCAACTCTTGTACTACCCATATCATCAATATTAATCAAGCAGGAGTAGGGTTTTACCTCCATCGAGAGGGCCCGAACCTGGGTAAAAACATCGTGTCCCTTGTCTCCTGTTACCATCTGCCTAGACGCACAGTTCGGGACCCCCTACCCGAGATCCGCCGGTTTTGACACCGACATTGATGACGATGATGAATATAGTGAAGCCATGGCCATGGCCTCCGTTGCCATTGCCACAACTCCACGGGTGTCTCTCTTCGATTCACCCAACAAGAACATCACCGCCAAGTGCCTCATGGACAAAGCCACCAACAAGGTAACCCCCAACATCAAAACTACCATCATTACTAATCCTTCCTTGACGGATTGCATTGATGAAAGTGAGGGGTCTAATGAGGAAGTAAATGAATTTGAGTCTTTTATGAGTAAGCTCAAGGGTAAATCCAAGAAGCACTTTGTTGCTCTCTTGGAACAACTTGGTGAAGCCAATGACATGATCGAGGCTCATGAATAAACCATCTCTAAGATGGAAGGTCATAGTCATGACTATGTCGATGAGATATCGGATCTCTCCAATTCTCTTGAGGAAGAGCGTGTTCATCGTTTGACTCTTGAGGAGTCACACAATGATGACCATGCTAAATTAAAGAAAGATCTTGATCATGTTCTTGTTGTATCTCGTGTGCTCGACTCCGAGAAGGCTAAACTTGGGGCTGACCATGCTAGACTCAAGGAGGAGTTTGATATACTTGACAAGGCTCACAAGGCCTTGAAGGGTGCTCATGCTAGACTCAAGGAGTCTCATGGTCAACTCCAAGTGAAGCTAACCAAGGAGAAAGCCACTTTTCCTCATATGGTCTTAATTGAGAATGCAAATGCTACTAACCCGTGTTGTGAGCATGTGCATCTTGTGGAGGAGAATGCCAAGTTGAAGGAGCAACTTGAGAAAGGCCCTGTGTCTTGCATACAAGGTGAGAATAATCTCAATGACCTTTTGAGCAATCAAAAGGAAGTTGTGGCCATGGAGGGAGTTGGGTTCTCACCCAAGTCCAAGAACAAGAAGAAGAATGACAAGGCCAAACGACCTCCTCCTCTCAAGCAAACTTTTGTGAAGGAGGGAGAGGGTGCTTCTAAGGAGAAGAAGAACAATGTGAAGGGTCATGATGTCAAAAAGGGCAATGCCACCCCTTCCAACAAATCCGGCTACTTTAACCCTTCTTATGTGTTGTGTCGTGCTAGTGATGGACATGTTTATGCTAAATTTTTTGGTTCTCCTTATGAGTAAATTGAATGGTCTATTTGGGTTCCTAAGACCCTTGTTACTAACATCAAAGGACCCATTACAAAATGGGTGCCTAAAACCAAGCATTGATCTCTTGTATGTGTTTTTTCGGTGGGGGGTCATGGTTGCTCGATGGTGGAGCCAGAAATCATATGACCGGAAGCAAGGACTTGGTGGTGGACGTGCACAAGATCCCATCTATGCCCACCAATATCAAGTGGGGTGATGCCTCATCTTCTAAGGTATTGGGTCTTGGCAAGGTACTCATTTCTTATGATCTCACGATCAAGAAAGTCATGCTTGTTGAGTCCCTTGCATACAATTTACTTTCTATTCGTCAACTTGAAATCATGGGTTTTGCCACATTCTTTGATATTGATACCATGGCCCTCTTGTGGAGCAAGACTCTTAAAGTAGCCTTTGTCCGGCATGTCGAGAACGATCTTTATGTGATTAACTTTTCGGAGCGACCCACTAAGACCACGACATGCCTAATGGCTAAAGTTGATGTGGGGTGGCTTTGGCATCGCCGTTTAGCCCATGTCAATATGAGATCTTTGCAAAGTCTTCTCAAGGGGGACCATGTCCGTGGACTAACCAATGTTAGCTTTGCCAAAGATCATGCTTGCAGTGCTTGTATCGAAGGAAAGTTATATGAGAAGGCTCACCCTCCCACGACTATCATCTACTCGAAGAGACCCTTGGAGCTCCTTCACATGGATCTCTTTGGGACTCCATCCTTTGATAGTGTTGGGGGTAGAAAGTATTGATTGGTGATTGTCGATGATTACTCAAGGTACACTTGGGTATATTTCTTCAAGAGGAAGAGTGAAACTCAACAAACTGTCATCGACTTTGCAAATGAAGTTCAACGTCAACACGATGCAAAGATCTTGACAATAAGAAGTGACAAGACATTGATATGTCTCCAACGTATCTATAATTTATGAAGTATTCATGCTATTATATTATCCATCTCAGATGTTTTATATGCATTTATATGATTTTTGGGACTAACCTATTAACCTAGAGCCCAATGCCAGTTTTTGCTTTTTCCTTGCTTTTGAGTTTTACAGAAAAGGAATACCAAATGGAGTCCAATTGACGTGCCAATTTTTGATCATTTTTTATGGACCAAAAGAAGCCCAGGGAGTAAAAGAGTTGGGCCAGAAGAGTCCCGGGCTGCCCACGAGGGTGGGGGCACGCCCTACCCCCCTGGGCGCGCCCCCTATCTCGTGGACGGCTCAGAGACCCCCCCTGACGTGAGACCTACACCAAAAATTCCTATAAATAATGAAACCTCTAGAAAATAACCTGGATCAGAAGTTCCGCCGCCGCAAGCCTCTGTAGCCACGAGAAATCAATCTAGGCCCTCTCTGGCACCCTGCCGGAGGGGGCCATCATCACCGGAGGCTATGGAGGAGGAACTCGGAGGGGACATCATCGCCATAAAGGCCAAGGACCAGAGGGAGAACCTCTCCCCATCCAGGGGGGAGGCCATGGAGGGGGAATCTCAAGGGGAGAACCTCTCCTTCTCTCTCTTGGTGGCGCCGGAATGCCATCGGGAGGGGAATCATCGTCACGGTGATCGTCTTCATCAACATCACCATCCTCATCTCTTTTACGGGTCCAATCTCCCGCACCCCGCTGTAATCCCTACTTGAACATGGTGCTTTATGCCACATATTATGATCCAATGATGTGTTGCCATCCTATGATGTTTTGAGTAGATATTCTTTGTCCTTGGGTTGTTTGATGATCTAGATTGGTACGAGTTGTATGTTTTATTTTGGTGTTGTCCTATGGTGCCCTCCATGTCGCGCAAGCGTGAGGGATTCCCGATGTAGGGTGTTGCAATATGTCCATGGTTTACTTTTTGTTTGCATTGTTTGAGTGACTAAAACACAAACACGGATAAGTGGGACATTGCGTATGGGAATAAAGGGGACTTGATGCTTTAATGCTATGGTTGGGTTTTACCTTAATGATCTTTAGTAGTTGTGGATGCTTGCTAGAGTTCCAATCATAAGTGCATATGATCCACTAAGCGAAAGTATGTTAGCTTATGCCTCTCCCTCATATGAAATTGCAATGACGACTACCGGTCTTGTTAACAATTGCCTAGGATAATTCTGCACACCGATCCATCATTATTCCACACTCACTATTTATAATATTTAGTAATATATTCTAACTTTATGATAACAACACCTACTTTTATATTTTAGCTCTCCGATATCATGCAAAGTTATCCTCTTTATACCCACAACATAGTTTTATTTCTCGTATCTAGTTGGAAGCAAACGTTCGGTGTACGTAGAGTCGTATCAGTGGCAGATAGGACTTGAGAGAATATTGATCTTACCTTTATATCCTTGTGGGTTCGATACTCCATACTTATCACTTTCACCTTTGGAATTTTCTACGATGATTCCCTGCACTTGGGGATTATTAAGCTCTTTTCTGGCATCGTTGCCGGGAGCAATAGCGTGGGGCTGATATTCTCGTGTGTGCTTGTTTGCTTTCTTCACTAAGTAGATTTTGTTTTTACTTTTTGTTTCTGTTTAGTTGTGGGTGAAACATATAAAAAAATTAAAGAATGAAAATACAAAAAAAATACTTGCCTCTCATGCCTAAAAAAGGTTTTTCAAAAATAGAAGTGATTGGAAAGTTATGCATTGAAGAAGTGAGGTCGACCTTGAGCACTTGTGTTCATGCTCATGGAAACAATGTAGAATTTTTCATGGAAGTTTCTCTGTAAATAACTATCCCCTTTCATATATCCATTGTATTATAAAAATAATGTGCCAAGCTTTGGTTTTAGGATGATTAGATTGCTTGTTTACTATGTGCAGAACAAAAACAGAAACTTTGGCTGTAGCGCGTGATTTTACAATTTTTTTACTGGAAGGTCAAATGGGTCTGAAAATTTTTGCACATTACTTCTGTACAAATTGTTCAAATTGTCATATTTATTTCATAATTGTTGGAGTTACAGAAGTTTACTAAACTTCCGGATTACTACAGACTATCATGTTTTTGACAGATTCTGTTTTTCGCGTGTTGTTTGCTTATTTTGATGAATCTATGGCTAGTATCGGGGGGTATGAACCATAGAGAAGTTGGAATACAGTAGGTTTAACACCAATATAAATAAATAATGAATTCATTACAGTACCTTAAAGTGGTAGTTTGCTTTATTACACTAACAGATCTCACAAAGTTTTTGTTAAGTTTTTGTGGATGAAGTGTTCGAAGAACGAGGAGTTACCGATGTGACAAGAATAAATAGAGGCAAGAGTTCAACCTTGGGGATGCCCAAGGCACCCCAAGTAAATATTTCAAAGGATACTCAAGCATCTAAGCTTGGGGATGCCCCGGAAGGCATCCCCTCTTTCTTCTTCAACAAATATCGGTATACCTCGGTTTTTGTTTTGTTCACATGATTTGTGTCCTTTGTGTTTTTATTTTTATTTAAGAACCATGCTAGTATGAGATAAGCCTTCATTGATTTATAGAATACTTCATGTCCTTCACTTACATATTTTAAGTATGATCTTATATAATTGCTCTTTGTGCTTCACTTAAATCATTTGAGTATGGTTTTATAGAATGCTTCCTGTGCTTCACTTATATATTTTGAGCTTGGATATTTGTTAGTATATATTAATTGTATAATTCTACATGAACTTCACTTATATCTTTTGCAGTATGAATAATAATATCATCTAAAGCAGGTTTGGAAGAGTGTCAACTTTAGGAATTAGTGATCCCACTATTCCGAATGAGAAGAGTTTTGCTTATGTGGAGAGTAGTAAAATTTCTATCCTTGTAGATCATGAAAAGAATGCTTTATATGATGGTTATATTGTTGAATTCATTAATGATGGTACTGAAAATTATTATGAGGGAAGAATATATGCTTGTAGGAGTAGCAATAATATCAAGTTTCCTCCCTATTTGCTGGAAGTTTTGAAGTTATACTTATTTTGTCTTCCTATGCTAGTTGATTCTTGTTCCTATAAATTGTGTGCTCAGGCATAGGAAGTGGGTTATATTTAAATGTGTTAGTCATATTCTTCATGATGCTCTCTTTATGTTTCAATTCTTTTCTTTTATGTGAGCATCATTGAAATCATCATGCCTAGCTAAAAGGCATTAAAGAAAAGCGCTTGTTGGGAGACAACCCAATATTTAACCTTACTGTTTTTGTGTGTTTACATGATTAATCTACTATAGTAATCATGTTTTATAGCTTTTTTCAATAAAGTGCCAAGTAAGACCTTTGGGAAGACATGGGTGAAGTCTTTGCAATCTTGCTGTAAAAAACATAAACTTTGCGCTCACGAGAATGATGCCATTTTTTACTGGAGAGTGCTTTTAGGTTTATTCTTTTAGAATATGATTAATAGACAAATTCCTCACGTCCACCAATTTATTTCGTAATTTTTGGAGTAGCAGAAATATGGTTTCTATTCAGATCATTACAGACTGTTCTGTTTCTGACAGATTCTGTTTTCATTGCATAGTTTGCTTGTTTTCTAGTTTCTATGGCTTATATTTTTTAATTTAAATTGTAGAAATGATATGGTACAGTAGGCATTGTGTGAGAACAATTATGAAACTTGTCTTTGACAGTAACAAAGTGAATGGTTTACTCTTTATCATACTAACCTATCTCACGAAGTTTCGTTAAGTTTTATGTGATTGAAGTTTTCAAGCTTTGGGTGAGAAATTGATATGAGGAGAATAAGGAGTGGAAAGACCCTAAGCTTGGGGATTCCCAAGGCACCCCAAGGTAATATTAAAGGAAAATGTGACAGCCTAGTTTTTGCCCTCTTTTTCTTTGCCTGGTTTTCAGTTGAGTTGGTTTTGAGTTTGGAGTTTTGAATCATTTCATTTGGACTTAACCACTTGGGTACCCCTTGACTTTCACCAAAGTGCTTCTTCTCCTTCTCAAACCATCACTTCACCTCTGGTTCATCTCAAAATATTGCTAGGAATATTTTTCTTAAATGAAAAATATTCATTTTTCCCTCCAAAACCCTAGCTAGCCCTTTGTGCTCCAAAGCAACCCTAATTTTTCTTGCCCCTAAAATCCTGAGAAAAATCCCAAATATTCTTTGAAACCTAGGGCACCTTTCTAAGCAAAAATATTTCATCACTCTTTGGAATATTTTGGCTATAGAAAATAATTTCATTTCTGGACAGAAATGGTAGTTTCTACAGCAACTACCATTTTACTAGCTCCATTATAGCTGGTTTTTCTTGTGCCTATTTACCTTACTAAGTGTTGGCTAGCCTCCAAAGCCCAGCCCTCAACTCCCAGTGGTTTGACCATAGTAAACCTCCAAAGTTACTGTCCAGAAACTTGCTTGCAGTACAAATCCATTTCTACTGCACCTCGAACCAAGCCCAACCGTGGTAACACTTCAAACTACCAAGGACTACACGCCAGACATCAAGTTAGGGCTTAGGGTGGACTGATGTCATAGTTCACACGGTAACCGCGTTCGTCCGGGCGTGCTGGCATGCAAAACACGTGCTCTGACCGCCTAGCACTCTGTTGCGCGTGTGTTTGCTTCCCAGCCTGCCCGAGCATGCCAAACCGCGCCACCATCCTTGTCTCCACTCCCTTAACTCCTCCCTGGCACTCGCCGACAACGGAGCTCGCCGCAGCGGGCACGGGCACGGTCCGGCCAGCGACACAGTGCACAGCGCACTGTGCTCGTCGTCTTCCCCCTCGCCCCTGTGCTCGTCCGCGCCCGCCAATAGTTTCCGCGTGATCTCCGTCCTCTTCCTCCTCTCTCATTGGCGTCGTTCGTCGCCGGGCACTATGGACAGGTGTCCTCCGGCGGAGCCCGAACCCTCCTAAACGCGCGCCTATAAATGCCGCCACCCCCAGCCTCCTCGAGCACCCGCAGCCACTCCCACACTCACCACAAGCCAGTAGAAGCCGCAGCCCGGCCGGGCAGGCCGCGGGCTGCCGTCCCCGAGCCTGACCTCGCCGACGATCCCCTCTGGATCGTCCCCGCAGCTCCACCCCCTCCCAGGCCAGGGCGACCCTGCCAGGGCATCTGCCACTCTTCGGTGAAGCCGTTCCGCCCTGTTGGAGCCCCTGAAGCCGCCCCTAGCCACCGTCGTCTTCGTCTCCGGCCATCGCTGCCCTCTGCCTCCGCTGGAGAGGTCGTTTCCGACGCCGTCCGACCACCTCTAGCCACGCTATGGGTACGGGCAGGTGCGCCGTCTTCTTCTCCTTCGATTCCCCCTCTCGTTTGGCCCCAAGAGCCCTCGCCGCCGGCGTGCGCTCCGGCGAAGCTCCGCCACTCTCTGTTTCCCTCTCCCCCTCCTTCTGACTTGACTAGCGGGGGCCGCTAGTCACCCACTCAGTACGCGCGTGAAGCGGTATGAGTGGTGGCGCCCTGGGCTTTTACGCCTTCGACGTCACCCCCTCCCCCTAGTATGTTTTATTTTTAATTCAAATTCATTTAAATCCAGAGAACTTCAAACAGCCACAAGTTTTTATCTATAAGTCCAAATGCATTGATTCTTTTTGTTGTTCTTTGTCCAAAAATCTATCAGCACCCAAAAGATGGGATTTTTCCTTGCTGTCTAGATTTTCTGGTAATTTTTAGAAGGTTTCTTGATGTTTTCTTTTTGTGGTTTTATTTATTTTCAGAAGAGCGGGCTTGTCTTGAGGATCACCAGGAGGCTTGTGAACCTCATCTGCACTAAGGCAAGCCACAACAACATTTTCATAGTGCCACTTCAATATTTGTGATTTTCCTACTTGAACTTATAATTATTCATGCATTTAAATTATTATTATGATAATTATATTCTGTTAGATGCTTGTCATGTTAAATATGCTTGATTTACAGAAAGTTTGAAGTGAATCTTGTTGATAAGCTAACAAGAATTTAGTTATGAGTAATGATAAAATGATATTGTCATGGAGATTAATAATCAGTTAAATTATTATTCTTGCATGATGAAAAATGATGAGATTGCTAGAAATGATTCTGGTTTAAGTGAGGTTGGATCTTAACCATAGAAATATCATGAGTTGATGATGGCTCCGTGGGAGCGTAGTTGACTTAGTTACTTTCATTGATATGTGGTGCATATGTTGGTGATGCAGGTCATGGCATTATGACACCGGTTACTTTCACTTTAAGTTGAACCTGATAAATAACTCAACTTGAATATGTTGTTGACTGGGTCATGGTGCCGCTGAAACGAGTTTTTCCCAGTGCAACCACATTTGCCGGTATGGGACGGCCTTAATGCGTTTCATTGTCGTGCCTCTGGTCGGTGCCTCCATCTAGGGAAGGTTATGGGTGTGTTGTACCTTGGCCCGGTAAGCAGGCATAACCTTGTGAGCCCGTTGTTAAGTTAAGTTTTGGTACCGGGTCCTAGAGTGGATCGTGGCCACGACGGTGGTCGAGGTGTCTTGAGGTAGACACGGGGCCACCCGGGACTAGCCCGATGGGGATTGAGTCGGAGTGGCCGGGAGAGTGTCATGACGATGAAGTGGTTTCATCGGAATGTCGTTGGTCCACCGAATGGGAGTGCGAGGCCATGGGTTCCGTAGTGTGGGTCCAGTGCGCTACCTCTGCAGAGTGTATTAATCTATCGATAGCCGAGTCCACGGTTACAGATACGCTCGAAAGTAGGGTACACCATGGGTCAACACTTAATAAATTTGCACATTGCACTGAGGTGATGGTAGTAAGGCCATCGTGTTGAGTTGGACCAGGTGTGGTCGGGTTGTGATCACCGTAAGGATCACGAGTTTGTCTCTGAGATCATCACGTTTGTGGTCTGGAAATGATCACGTCCGGTAATCCAGTCCAAGGGACGAGTAACACTTGAGCCTTTTCACAACATGTTGGATATGTTGTTGCATTGTTAATAAATGGTTAAATATCATGATATTGTTTGTCATTATGTTTATGCTTGTTGTGAGCTTGCAAGTACATTCAATGTACTGACCTGGTGTGTCATGCCAGATTTCAGGAAAGTCTTGCTGGAAAGGAGTGCTGTCCGAGTCTAGAGTGTGTCCACATCGGTGTCCCTGTGCTATGGAGTTCCCCTATGACGTTGTTCCGCTGCCGCGTAGTTGTCATGATCGAGACCCCCTTTATGTTCACTAAATAATGTACATATTGTTCAGCCGCACCGTGTGTGCTGCTTGGCCTCGCTAACTGTTGTAATATAAACTCTGATCTGCTAGCATCAATAAAGCGGTTGTTTCCTGTACCAAGTTGTTGTGTGTTGCCAGAAGACAAGGTCTCTGGGCTTGCAATGCATGGTGAACCGGTTGCTCTGAGTCGGGGTGCCATAGAAGACTCAAGCGCCTAAGCTTGGGGATGCCCCGAAAGGCATCCCCTCTTTCCTCTTCAATAATATCGATATACCTTACTCGGAGCTATATTTTTATTTGTCACATGATATGTGTTTTACTTGGAGCGTATTTTCAATTTTACTTGTTGTTTGAATAAAATCATTGGATCTGAAATATTGAATGAAAAAGAATCCTCCCATGGCTAGTTAATTATTTGACTACTCGGTGTTCTTCACTTATATCTTTTGGAGTAGTTTGTCATTTACTCATGTGCTTCACGTATATCCTATGAGTAAATGGTTGAATGAATTGAATGTCATAAATCTGAATTTATATATGTTTCATATGCTTATAACATGGGGATTAATGACTTCACACATAATAAGTATAGGTAGTAAACTTATTGAAAGTTAGCAAACGCAGAATTGGTCACTTGAACAATTCATGAAAGAATATTAAAGGAAGAGAGATTTCACATATAAATATACTATCTTGGACATCTTTTGTAATTGTGAGCACTCGTTAAAATATGACATGCTAAAAAGTTGATGTTGGACAAGGAAGACAACTTAATGAGTTATGTTTTCCTATATCTGAAACGTTATATTGTCTTGGATCATCCAACATGTTGAGCTTGCCTTTCCCTCTCATGCTAGCCAAATTCTTTGCACCAAGTAGAAATACTACTTGTGCTTCCAAACATCACTTAAAAAGAGTTTTGCCATGAGAGTCCACCATACCTACCTATGGATTGAGTAAGATCCTTCAAGTAAGTTGTCATCGGTACATGCAACAAAAATTGCTCTCTAAATATGTATGATCTATTAGTGTGGAGAAAATAAGATTTATACGGTCTTGTGATATGGAAGCAATAAAAGCGACGGACTACATAATAAAGGTCCCTATCACAAGTGGTAATATAAAGTGGCGTTCTTTGCATTAAGATTTTGTGCATCCAACCTTAAAATCGCATGACAACCTTTGCTTCCCTCTGCGAAGGGCCTATCTTTTACTTTTATCTTCTACCATTATACAAGAGTCATGGTGATCATCACTTTTCCTTTTTACGCTTTTTCCTTTGGCAAGCACTTTGTGTTGGAGCGATCCGGATATATATATCCACTTGGATGTAGGTTTCCATGAGTTATTATTGTTGACATTACCCCTGAGGTAAAAGGTTGGGAGGCGAAACTATAAGCCCCTATCTTTCTCTATGTCCGATTAAAACTTTGAACCCATAAATATCACGTGAGTGTTAGCAATTGTGAAAAATTAAATGATAGTTGAGTATGTGGAGTTTGCTAAATCAAAGCTCTGACATAGACCCTTCCCGAAAATAAGATGAATTACAATTGTTTGATGACTGAGAATATAGTTTGTTAGTTTCAAGAAAGTTTATGATCTATACTTTAACATGTGAATAGCTTGTTACTTGATCATGAGAAGTTCTATGAGTTGAGCTACTGTTATGACATATAATGATGCTAGAAAAAAGGTGATTGAAATTATCATTGATCAAACTTGTGCACCTGCTAGCATTCACACTTCATCAATTATTTCTTTTATCATTTACCTACTCGAGGACGAGCAGAAATTAAGCTTGGAGATGCTGATACGTCTCCAACGTATGTATAATTTATGAAGTATTCATGCTATTATATTATCCATCTTAGATGTTTTATATGCATTTATATGATATTTTATATGATTTTTGGGACTAACCTATTAGCCTAGAACCCGGTGCCAGTTTCTATTTTTTCCTTGCTTTTGAGTTTTACAGAAAAAGAATACCAAACGGAGTCCAATTGACGTGCCAATTTTTGATGATTTTTTATGGACCAAAAGAAGCCCAGGGAGTAAAAGAGTTGGGCCAGAAGAGTGGGGGGCGCGCCCTACTGCTACGTCTTGAGCTAGCGTTGGTTTTCCCCGAAGAGGAGAGGGTGATGCAGCAAGTGTAGCGTAAGTATTTCCCTCAGTTTTTGAGAACCAAGGTATCAATCCAGTAGGAGGCTCCTCAAAAGTCCCACACACCTACACAAACAAACTGAGAACTCGCAACCAACGCAATAAAGGGGTTATCAATCCCTTCACGGCCACTTGCGAAAGTGAGATCTGATAGAGATAATATGATAAGATAAATATATTTTTGGTATTTTATAATATAGATGCAAGAAAGTAAAGATGCAAATAAAAGTAGATTGAAAGCAAATATGATAATAGATAGACCCGGGGGCCATAGGTTTCACTAGAGGCTTCTCTCGAGAGCATAAGTATTACGGTGGGTGAACAAATTACTGTCAAGCAATTGATAGAAAAACGAATAGTTATGACGTTATATAGGCATGATCATGTATATAGGCATCACATCCAAAACAAGTAGACCGAGTCCTTCCTGCATCTACTACTATTACTCCACACATCGACCGCTATCCAGCATGCATCTAGAGTATTAAGTTCATAAGAACGGAGTAACGCATTAAGCAAGATGATATGATGTAGAGGGATAAACTCATGCAATATGATATAAACCCCATCTTGTTATCCTCGATGGCAACAATACAATACGTGTCTTGCAACCCTTTCTATCACTGGGTAAGAACACCGCAAGATTGAACCCAAAGCTAAGCACTTCTCCCATGGCAAGAAAGATCAATCTAGTAGGCCAAACCAAACCGATAATTCGAAGAGACTTGCAAAGATAACTCAATCATACATAAAAGAATTCAAAGAAGATTCAATTAATATCCATAGATAAATCTGAACATAAACTCACAATTCATCGGATCTTGACAAACACACCGCAAAACGAGATTACATCAAATAGATCTCCACAAGAGAGGGGGGGGGGAACATTGTATTGAGATCCAAAAAGAGAGAAGAAGCCATCTAGCTAATAACTATGGACCCGTAGGTCTGTGGTAAACTACTCACAACTCATAGGAGGGGCAAGGATGTTGATGTAGAGGCCCTCCGTGGTCGATTCCCCCTCCGGTAGAGTGCCGGCGAAGGCTCCAAGATGGGATCTCATGGATACAGAAGGTTACGGTTGTGGAAATTGTGTTTCGTGGTGCCCCTGGATGTTTTCGGGGTCTGTAGGTTTATATAGGAGGAAGAAGTACGTCGGTGGACGCCCGAGGGGCCCACGAGACAAGGGTGCGCCCTACAGGGGGGCCTCCTATCTCGTGGGGCCCTCGGAGCTTTCTTGAATTGCACTCCAGGCTCTCCGGATCAGATTTGTTCCAAAAAATAACGCTCCCGAAGGTTTCATTCCGTTTGGACTCCGTTTGATATTCCTTTTCTTCGAAATACTGAAATAGGCAAAAAAACAGCAATATGGGCTGGGCCTCCGGTTAGTAGGTTAGTTCCAAAAATGATATAAATATGTAGAATAAAGCCCATAAGCATCCAAAACAGGTAATATAATAGCATGGAGCAATCAAAAATTATAGATACATTGGAGACGTATCAAGCATCCCCAAGCTTAATTCCTGCTCGTCCTCGAGTAGCTAAATGATAAAAAGAGAATTTTTGATGTGGAATGCTACCTAGCATAATTCATAATGTAATTTTCTTTCATTGTGGCATGAATGTTTAGATCCAAGTAACAAAATAAAAGTTCATATTGATATAAGAAATAGTAATACTTCAAGCATACCAAGCAAGTAATCATGTCTTCTCAAAATAGCATGGCCAAAAGAAAGTTATCCCTAGAAAATCATATAGTCTGGCTAAGCTCTATCTTCATCACACAAAGTATTTAATCATGCACAACCCCGATGACGAGCCAAGCAATTGTTTCATACTTTAATAATCTCAAACTCTTTCAACTTTCACGCAATACATGAGCGTGAGCCATGGACATAGCACTATATGTGGAATAGAATGGTGGTTGTGGAGAAGACAAAAAGAAGGAGAAGATAGTCTCACATCAACTAGGCGTATCAATGGGCTATGGAGATGACCATTAATAGATATCAATGTGAGTGAGTAGGGATTGCCATGCAACCGATGCACTAGAGCTATAAATATATGAAAGCTCAACAAAAGAAAACTAGTGGGGTGCATCCAACTTGCTTGCTCACGAAGACCTAGGGCATTTTGAGGAAGCCCATCATTGGAATATGCAAGCCAAGTTCTATAATGAAAAATTCCCACTAGTAAATGAAAGTGACAACATATGAGACTCTCTATCATGAAGATCATGGTGCTATTTTGAAGCACAAGTGTGGAAAAGGAGATAGTAGCATTGTCCCTTCTCTCTTTTTCTCTCATTCTTTTTTTCTTTTCTTTTTTTTCTTTTTTTCTTTTTTTCTTTCTTTTTGGCCTTCTTTTTTTTTCTTTGGCCTCTCCCTTTTTTTCTTTTTTTTTCTTTTTGCAAAGTCCGAAGTCTCATCCCGACTTGTGGGGGAATCATAGTCTTCATCATCCTTTCCTCACTAGGACAATGCTCTAATAATAAAGATCATCACACTTTTATGGATTTACAACTCAAAGCTAGAACAAGATATGACTCTAAGTGAATGCCTTCGGCGGTATACCGGGATATGCAATGAATCAAGAGCGACATGTATGAAGAATATGATGGTGGCTTTGCCACAAATACGATGTCAACTACATGATCATGCAAAGAGCAATATGACAAAAGTAATGTGTGTCATATAAACAGAACGGTGGAAGGTTGCATGGCAATATATCTTGGAATGGTTATGGAAATGCCATAATAGGTAGGTATGGTGGCTGTTTTGAGGAAGGAGTATGGTGGGTGTATGGTACCGGCGAAAGTTGCACGATACAAGAGAGGCTAGCAATAATGGAGGGGTGAAAGGAGTGCGTATAATCCATGGACTCAACATTAATCAAAAGAACTCATATACTTGTTGTAAAAATTTAGAAGTCATCAAAAACCAAAGCACTACACGCATGCTCCTAGGGGGATAGATTGGTAGGAAAAGACCATCGCTCGTCCCCGACTGCCACTCATAAGGAAGACAATCAATAAATAAAATTGTGCTCCAACTTCATCACAAAGCGGTTCACCATACGTGCATGCTACGGGCATCACAAACTTCAACACAAGCATTCTTTAAATCCATAATTACACAACTAGCATGACTTTAATATTACTACCTCCATATCTCAAAACAATTATCAAGCATCAAATTGATCATAGCATCCAATTCACTCTCTATGATAGTTTTTATTATACCCAACTTGGATGCTCATCATTCTAGGACCAAATTAAAACCATAGCAAATACCATGCTGTTCTAAGAGACTCTCAAAATAATATAAGTGAAGCGTGAGAGACTAGCAATTTCTTATAAAATTAATCCAACACCATGCTCTAAAAGATATAAGTGAAGCACTAGAGCAAAAACTATCAAGCTCAAAAGATATAAGTGAAGCACATAGAGTATTCTAGCAAATCCTAATCAAATAGGCTTCTCCAAAAAGGTGTGTTACAGCAAGTATGATTGTGGTAAACTAACAAGCAAAGACCAATAAAATACACGACGCTCCAAGCAAAACACATATCATGTAGCGAACAAAAATATAGCTCCAAGTAAAGTTACCAATGAACGAAGACGAAAGAGGGGATGCCTTCCCAGGGCATCCCCAAGCTTAGGCTTTTGGCTATTCTTGAATATCTTGGGGTTCCATAAGCATCCCCAAGCTTAGGCTCTTGCCACTCTTTATTCCATAGTCCATAAAAGCTTTACCAAAAACTTGAAAACTTCACAACACAAAACTCAACAGGAAATCTTATAAGCTCCGTTAGTGAAAGAAAACAAAACCACCACATAAGGTACTGCAATGAACTCATTCTTTATTTATTTTGGTGTTAAACCTAATGTATTCCAACTCCTTATGGTTTATAAACTAATTTATTAGCCATAGATGCATTGAAATAAGCAAACAACACACGAAAAACAGAATCTGTCAAAAACAGAACAGTCTGTAGCAATCTGTAACTAACGCAAACTTCTGGAACTCTAAAAATCCTACCAAAATAGGAAGTACTGGAGAACTTGTTTATTGATCAGAAGCAAAAAAGAATCAATGCAAAATCTCTTTTCTGTGATTTATTGAATTTTTTCTTGTGAGCGCAAAGTTTCTGTTTTTCAGCAGAATCAAATCAACCATCATCATAGTATATCCTATAGGTTCTACTTGGCACAAACACTAAACAAAGGATAAAAACACATCTAAACAGAAAGTAGAAACAAAATTTAACACTAAACAGGAACAAAAACTAAGAACATAAAGAAAATTGGGTTGCCTCCCAACTAGCGCTATCGTTTAATGCCCCTAGCTAGGCATAAAAGCAAGGATAGATCTTACGAGTGCCATCTTTGGCACTTGATTCATAAGTAGCACGCATGATAGATTCATAAGGTAATTTGACTTTCTTTCTTGGAAAGTGATCCATGCCTTTCTTTAAAGGAAATTGGAATCTAATGTTCCCTTCCTTCATATCAATAATCGCACCAATCGTTCTAAGGAAAGGTCTACCAAGAATAATAGGGCAAGAAAGATTGCAATCTGTATCAAGAACGGTAAAATCTACGGGCACCAAATTTCTATTAGCAACAATAAGAACATCATTGATCCTTCCCATAGGCTTTTTAATGGTGGAATTCCCAAGGTGCAAATTTAAAGAGCAATCATCAAGATCATGGAAATCTAGAATATCACATAAAGTTTTCGGAATTGTGGAAACACTAGCACCCAAATCACACAAAGCAAAACACTCAAAATCTTTAATTCTAATCTTTATAGTAGGTTACCACTCATCATTAAGTTTTCTAGTTATAGAAACTTCAAATTAAGTTTTTCATCATAAGATTGCATCAAGGCATCAACAATATGTTTGGTAAAAGCTTTGTTTTGACTATAAGCATGAGGAGAATTAACAACGGATTGCAACAAGGAAATACAACCTTTTAAAGAGCAATTATCATAATCAAATTCCTTGAAATCCGAGATAGTAGGTTCAACATTATTAGAAGTTGAGTATTCTACAATCTCTCTTTTACCAAATTTAGCATTAAGATCTAAAGACTCCGAATTTTTGGGACGCCTTCTAGGAAAAGTTGATTCATCATCAGTCCCATAATCATCAAAATTTATATTGCAAAACATAGATCTAATAGGAGACGCATCAATAACTTTAAGATCCTCATCATTATTCTCATGTAGATTAGAAGAACACGCTTTTATAAAGCTTTCTTTTTTAGCACGCAATCTAGCGGTTCTTTCCTTGCACTCGTCAATGCAGATTCTCATTACTTTGAGAGACTCATTGATATCATGCTTAGGAGAAGAGGATCCAAGTTTAAGAGAATTAACATCAAGCGAAAGTCTATCAACGTTCCTAGCCAAATCGTCAACTTTGAGCAATTTTTCTTCAAGCAAAGCATTAAAATTCTTTTGAGAAATCATAAATTCTTTCACACTATTCTCAAAATCAGAGGGCATCTTATTAAAATTACCATAAGAATTATTGTAGGAATTTCCATAATTATTAGAGGGATTACTGGGGAACGGTCTAGCATTAAAATTTCCTCTATAAGCATTGTTTCCAAAATTATTCCTACCAACAAAATTCACATCCATAGATTCATTATTATTCTCAATCAAAGAAGACAAAGGCATATCATTGGGATCAAGAGGAGTATTTTTAGTAGAAAACATTTTCATAAGTTCATCCATCTTTCCACTCAAAACATTGATTTCTTCTATAGCATGCACTTTTTTACTAGAAGATCTTTCGGTGTGCCATTGAGAATAATTAGCCATAATATTATCAAGAAATTTTGTAGAATCTCCTAATGTAATTTCCATAAACGTGCCTCCCGTGGCTGAATCTAAGAGATTTCTAGAAGCAAAGTTCAAACCGACATAAAAATTTTGTATGATCATCCATAAATTCAAACCATGAGTAGGGCAATTGCGAAGCATAAATTTCATTCTTTCCCAAGATTGGGCAACATGCTCATGAACAAGTTGTTTAAAATTCATAATATCGTTCCTAAGAGTGATGATCTTAGCGGGAGGAAAATACTTAGAGATAAAAGCATCTTTGCACTTGTTCCAAGAATCAATACTATTTTTAGGCAAAGACAAAAACCAAACTTTAGCACGATCTCTAAGTGAAAACGAAAATAACTTCAATTTGACAATATTGTTATCCGTATCTTTCTTCTTTTGCATGTCACACAAATCAACAAAATTGTTTAGATGAGTAGCGGCATCTTCACTAGGAAGGCCGTCGAATTGATCTTTCATAACAAGATTCAGCAAGGCAGTATTGATTTTACAAGACTCAACATCATTAAGAGGAGCAATAGGAGTACTAAGGAAATCATTATTATTGATATTCGAGAAATCACACAACTTGGTATTATCTTGTGACATGGCAACAAGTAATCCAACACACAAGCAAACAGAAAAAGGCAAACGGAAAAAGGCGAGCGAAAAGAGAGGAGGAGATTGGGAAAGAGAGGGCGAATAAAACGGTAAGGGTGAAGTGGGGGAGAGGAAAATGACAGGCAAATGGCAAATAACGTAAATGCGAGGAAGATGACTTTGTGATGGGTACTTGGTATGTCTTGACTTGAGCGAAGACCTCCCCGGCAACGGCGCCAGAAATCCTTCTTGCTATGTCTTGAGCTAGCGTTGGTTTTCCCCGAAGAGGAGAGGGTGATGCAGCAAGTGTAGCGTAAGTATTTCCCTCAGTTTTTGAGAACCAAGGTATCAATCCAGTAGGAGGCTCCTCAAAAGTCTCACGCACCTACACAAACAAACTGAGAACTCGCAACCAACGCAATAAAGGGGTTGTCAATCCCTTCACGGCCACTTGCGAAAGTGAGATCTGATAGAGATAATATGATAAGATAAATATATTTTTGGTATTTTATAATATAGATGCAAGAAAGTAAAGATGCAAATAAAAGTAGACTGAAAGCAAATATGATAAGAGATAGACCCGGGGGCCATAGGTTTCACTAGAGGCTTCTCTCGAGAGCATAAGTATTACGGTGGGTGAACAAATTACTGTCAAGCAATTGATAGAAAAGCGAATAATTATGACGTTATCTAGGCATGATCATGTATATAGGCATCACATCCAAAACAAGTAGACCGAGTCCTTCCTGCATCTACTACTATTACTCCACACATCGACCGCTATCCAACATGCATCTAGAGTATTAAGTTCATAAGAACGGGGTAACGCATTAAGCAAGATGATATGATGTAGAGGGATAAACTCATGCAATGTGATATAAACCCCATCTTGTGATCCTCGATGGCAACAATACAATACGTGTCTTGCAACCCTTTCTGTCACTGGGTAAGAACACCGCAAGATTGAACCCAAAGCTAAGCACTTCTCCCATGGCAAGAAAGATCAATGTAGTAGGCCAAACCAAACCGATAATTCGAAGAGACTTGCAAAGATAACTCAATCATACATAAAAGAATTCAGAGAAGATTCAATTAATATCCATAGATAAATCTGAACATAAACTCACAATTCATCGGATCTTGACAAACACACCGCAAAAAGAGATTACATTGAATAGATCTCCACAAGAGAGGGGGAGAACATTGTATTGAGATCCAAAAAGAGAGAATCTAGCTAATAACTATGGACCCGTAGGTCTGTGATAAACTACTCACAACTCATAGGAGGGGCAAGGATGTTGATGTAGAGGCCCTCCATGGTCGATTCACCCTCCGGCAGAGTGCCGGCGAAGGCTCCAAGATGGGATCTCGCGGATACAGAAGGTTACGGTGGTGGAAATTGTGTTTCGTGGTGCCCCTGGATGTTTTCGGGGTCCGTAGGTATATATAGGAGGAAGAAGTACGTCGGTGGACACCCGAGGGGCCCATGAGACAGGGGGGCGCGCCCTACAGGGGGGGGCACGCCCTCCTATCTCGTGGGGCCCTCGGAGCTTTCTTGACTTGCACTCCAGGCTCTCCAGATCAGATTTATTCCAAAAATAACGCTCCCGAAGGTTTCATTCTGTTTGGACTCCGTTTGATATTCCTTTTCTTCGAAATACTGAAATAGGCAAAAAAATAGCAATATGGTCTGGGCCTCTGGTTAGTAGGTTAGTCCCAAAAATGATATAAATATGTATAATAAAGCCCATAAGGATCCAAAACAGGTAATATAATAGCATGGAACAATCAAAAATTATAGATACGTTGGAGACGTATCACCTACCCCCCTGGGCGTGCCCCCCTATCTCGTGGACAGCTCGGAGACCCCCCCTAACGTGAGACCTACACCAAAATTTCCTATAAATACTGAAACCTTCAAAAAATAACCTGGATCAGAAGTTCCGCCGCCACAAGCCTCTGTAGCCATGAGAAATCAATCTAGGCCCTCTCTGGCAGCCTGCCGAAGGGGGCCATCATCACCGGAGCTAATGGAGGAGGATCCCAGAGGGTCCATCATCGCTATGAAGGCCAAGGACCAGAGGAGGAACCTCTCCCCATCCAGGGGGAGGCCATGGAGGAGGAAGCTCAAGGGGGAGAACCTCTCCTTCTCTCTCTCGGTGGCACCAGAGTGCCATCGGGAGGGGAATCATCGCCGCGGTGATCGTCTTCATCAACATCACCATCCTCATCACCATCCTCATCTCTTTTACGCG
Organism: Triticum aestivum; assembly: GCF_018294505.1. Classification (NCBI taxonomy): domain Eukaryota; kingdom Viridiplantae; phylum Streptophyta; class Magnoliopsida; order Poales; family Poaceae; genus Triticum; species Triticum aestivum. Next base: position 629,820,565 of record NC_057813.1, read on the forward strand.
GTCCAGTCTCCCGCACCCCGTTGTAATCCCTACTTGAATATGGTGCTTTATGCCACATATTATGATCCAATGATGTGTTGCCATCCTATGATGTTTTGAGTAGATATCCTTTGTCCTTGGGTTGATTGATGATCTAGATTGGTACGAGTTGTATGTTTTATTTTGGTGTTGTCCTATGGTGCCCTCCGTGTCGCGCAAGCGTGAGGGATTCCCGCTTTAGGGTGTTGCAATATGTCCATGGTTTACTTATTGTCTGCGTTGCCTGAGTGACTGAAACACAAACACGAATAAGTGGCACATGGTGTATGGGAATAAAGGGGACTTGATGCTTTAATGCTATGGTTAGGTTTTACCTTAATGATCTTTTAGTAGTTGCGGATGCTTGCTAGAGTTCCAATCATAAGTGCATATGATCCAATAAGAGAAAGTATGTTAGCTTATGCCTCTCCCTCATATGAAATTGCAATGATGACTACCGGTCTTGTTAACAATTGCCTAGGATAATTCCGCACACCGATCCATCATTATTCCACACTCGCTATTTATAATATTTAGTAATATATTCTAACTTTATGATAACAACACCTACTTTTATATTTTAGCTCTCTGATATCATGCAAAGTTATCTTCTTCATACCCACAATGTAGTTTTATTTCTCGTATCTAGTTGAAAGCAAACGTTCGGTGTACGTAGAGTCGTATCAGTGGCAGATAGGACTTGAGAGAATATTGATCTTACCTTTAGCTCCTTGTGGGTTCGACACTCCATACTTATCACTTCCACCTTTGGAAATTGCTACGATGATTCCCTGCACTTGGGGATTATCAGGCACCGAGTTCAAGAACTACACCTTGGATGAGTTTCTTAGTGATGAGGGGATCAAGCATCAATATTCTGCACCATACACCCCTTAACAAAATGGTGTAGCGGAGAGGAAGAACCGGACATTGATGGATGCGGCAAGGACCATGATGGCGGAGTTCAAGTCTCCTTATAACTTTTCGGCCGAAGCCATCAACACCGCGTGTCATGCATCCAATCGGCTCTATCTCCGCAAAGGCTTGAACAAGACTCTATATGAAATACTCACCGGTAACAAGCCCAACCTCAAGTACTTCTGGGTGTTCGGTTGTAAGTGTTTCATTCTCAAGAAAGGTGTTCATTTGTCTAAATTTGAGGCTAGAGCTCATTAGGGCATATTTGTTGGTTATGCTACAAACTCTCATGCTTACCGTGTCCTCAACAAGTCCCTGAGACTCATTGAGGAGACGTGTAACATGGAGTTTGACGAGAATAACGGCTCCCAAGTGGAGCAAAGTGGTACTTGTGATGTAGGTGATGAAATTCCTCCCCAAGCCATAAGAAGAATGGGTGTTGGTCATATCCTACCCATTTAGGAACCCCTTGTGGCCGAAGGAGAAGGACAATGCTCCACTCAAGTGGAGCCATCACCGACCGAAGACCCACACGCTTCCGAAGAACAAAGTGAAGGCCCTCAACCAAGTGAACAAGATCAAGGGCAAGATCAACCTCAAGAGGGTGGAGAGCCACCAAGTGATGCCCAAGGTCAATTTCTTCCCTCCGAGCAAGTTCAAGATCAAGAGCAACCTCAATATCAAGAACAAGCTCAAGACGGCGCTCAAGGTGATCAAGTTTCCACTCCTCTTCTCACACCTGAGGAGGAATTGGAGCGTCGGGCCGCTAAGATTGCATCCAAGCTCACAACCAAAGGTCATCTCATGAAGAATGTGCTTGGAAGCATAAGAAAGGGGGTGAGCACTCGTAGACAATTAGCAAACTATTGTGAACATCACGTGTTTGTTTCTTGTGTCGAACCCCAAAAGTTCTATGAGGCGCTCGAGGATCCGGATTGGCTCAATGCCATGCATGAAGAACTCAACAACTTTGAGCACAACCAAGTGTGGAGATTGGTGCCAAGTCCAACGGGAAATCATAATGTCATTGGAACCAAGTGGATATTCAAGAACAAGCAAGATGCTCATGGGATCATTGTTCGCAACAAGGCTCGTTTGGTGGCACAAGGCTACTCCCAAGTCGAGGGTATCGACTACGGTGAAACCTTTGCTCCCGTTGCTCGCCATGAATCTATTTGTTTGTTGATTGCTTATGCTTCTCATCATAATTTCAAGTTGCAACAAATGGATGTGAAGAGTGCTTTTCTTAATGGTCCTATTAATGAGTTGGTGTATGTCAAACAACCCCCGGGGTTCGAGGATCCCTACTTCCCTGATCATGTGTACCAACTCGACAAGGCACTCTATGGCCTTAAACAAGCCCCACGTGCGTGGTATGAGCATCTTACCAAGTTGTTGCAAGATCGTGGGTTCGAAATTGGGAAAATCGACCCCACTCTTTTTACTAAGAAGGTCAAAGGGTAGTTGTTTGTTTGCCAACTCTATGTTGATGACATTATCTTTGGTTCCCCTAACAAAGCATTTAATGAGGAATTTGCCGCTCTCATGACCTCAAAGTTCAAGATGTCTACGATGGGAGAGTTGAAATTCTTTCTCGGGTTCGAAATCAAGCAAAGAAGAGAAGGAACCTTCATCAACCAAGCCAAGTACACTCAAGACATGCTCAAGAGATTCAAGCTAAGTTATGTCAAGCCGACCTCCACTCTGATGCCCGTCAAATGCCAACTTGACATAGATCCCAATGGTAAAGCAGTGGATCAAAAGGTATATCGCTCCATGATTGGCTCCTTGCTTTACCTTTGTGCATCTAGACCGGATATCATGTTGAGTGTGGGAATTTGTGCAAGGTTTCAAGCCACACCTAAGGAAAGCCACTTTGTGGCGGTCAAGCGAATCTTTCGATATTTGGCTCATACCCCAAACTTTGGCTTATGGTACCCAAGAGGAGCCAACTTCGATCTTTTGGGCTATTCAGACTCAGATTGGGCAGGAGACAAAGTGGATAGGAAGTCCACCTCCGGAGGGTGCCAATTTCTTGGTTTCTCTTTGGTGAGTTGGTCCTCTAAGAAGCAAAGTTGTGTGTCTCTCTCGTCCACCGAAGCGGAGTATGTGGCTGCAGGTAGTTGTTGTGCTGAACTTCTATGGATGAGACAAACTTTAAAGGATTACGGTGTCACTTGTGATGAAGTGCCTCTTTGGTGTGACAATGAAAGTGCCATCAAGACCTCTCTCAACCTGGTGCAACGCTTCAAGACGAAGCATATTGAGATTCAGTATCACTTCATTCGGGATCACATTAGGCGAGGGGAGATCAAGCTCAAGTATGTCAACACTCACGATAACCTTGCAGATATTTTCACGAAGCCCTTGGATGAAGCAAGATTTTGCGAGTTAATGCATGAGCTAAGTATCATTGATTCGAGCAATGTAGCTTGAACCCTTGCACACCCCACCATACTCATCTTGTCATCTTGTTTAGGTGTAGGCATGGACATAGGGGGAGTGTTGTTCTCTCAATGAACTCTCCCTCCCCCATTATGCATAATTTAATCAACTCTTTCACATTAGCCATTTTTATGGTACTTGTGCTTCAAAGACGAGTTTTGGTCATGGGCCCAAGGATAATTCTTCGCGGTGCCATACCAAATGACTCAAACATAGGTGGCTCCACCCACCGCCCTCTCTTTGGAGAGGTTGTGTCTCGTGTTTTGTCCTTGTTATCTTTTGCCCTTCTCTTTTGTGTCGTGTGTGTGTTTGATTTGTCTCTTGTGTTCGCCTCTTTGGTGTGTTCGGTTGCTTGAAGGTTGCATTGCAAAGGCCGTTTCCCTCTCTTTTTGCGAAACTTGCACTTTCTTGGGGGTACGGTACTACCGTGGCAAGCCACGGTACTACCGCAGGAGTGGACTGCTTTGTGCGTGCACAGATGCATCCTAGGCACGGTACTACCGCTTCAATCACGGCAGTAATTTTTTACTGCCGCTGGAAGAGCAGTACTACCACCCAGCGAGCGGTACTTCCGCCCGGGCGGTACTACCGCGAGGACCCGCGATACTACCGCGTTGTCGCGAGTGGGTGGGGGTTAAGAGCGGGGCAGGGGGAGTTTTAACTCCCCCATACCCATTCTTCTCTTTTCCCTACCCCGTCTCTCTCTCTCCTGCCCAAGAACGGCGCCGGTGGACCTCGCCGGATCTCCGTCTCCAGCTGCTCTCCTCACATTCCGACCGGTGGGATCGTTCCCCACCTCGTATTCTTGCCATGGACCTCGGTATTTCCCCAAGTCCTTCCCTTTTTGTTCCGTTCTTGTGCTTCTAGGTCTTGGGGAGATGCATGTGTAGTTCATGTGATTTTTGGCTAAATCTTTGCAAGAGGGAATTGTAGGAGAGTAGTAGTGCAGTAACCATGCTATTTGGAATGATACAATAGTTTAGTTTGATCAACAGTAGTACCGATCTAGTGTTGTGGTTGTTCCTAGATCCAAATCCGCTGTTCTTATGGCGTTTGAATCCGTGCGGTACTACCGCTCCTCCTGGAGCGGTACTACCGCATCCTCGCACATGAACTGACCTCGCGCGGTACTACCGCTCCTTTGGAGCGGTACTACAGCTCGGGGTGCGGAAGTAAAAAAATTACTTCCGCTCCAGGCGCGGTACTACAGTGCCACCCCGGCACGGTACTACCGCGGCTAGAGTGGATGTAATTTTTTACATCCGTTCGCCGGTCCGGTACTACCGTAGATTTGCAAATTATGCTGCTTTGTCCTTCCACATCTCATGCTTGCTTGTTTCCTTTGGCTTTGGCCCTCGTCTTTGCAATAATCCTTCTCGGTTTCTCTCGTGTTTGTGTTGCGTGTCATAGGTGGTGGCTCCAGTTCCAATGTCCGTCGGTCGAATCATGTCCGCGACACGAGCTCGAAGCGCCCGCGCAACCAAGATGAAGCTCCCGAGGGCTCCAATGCCGCCCAACGCAAAACCAAGACCACCGCCACCAAGATCAAGGAGCCAACAATGGGCATGGATGAGATACCACTGGCTGAGTTTATCACTCGAAGGAAGATCAACCCCTATGTGAATCCCCGTGCAAACTTCAGAGGAAATGATTTGTTCTGGACCAAGCAGCAGAATCTTATCTATCTGGATGTGATCAAGGCCAAGCTGAACATCTACGTGGACGTGCACTGGATTGACATGAATCATATGAGGCAGGATAAGCACCGTGACTATTTTGGTGAGGCTTTGGACCTTGTGGAGCAATTTGGCATTGAGCACTTGCTTACTTTTCACCTGGACTATGACCCGACGATTGTGGCCCAGTTCTTTGCTTATGTCCACTTTCATACTGATGAGGAACGGGCCATGACCTGGATGACCAATGGACAACATATGGCTGCTAAGTGGAAGGACTTCATGGATTTGCTTCAGGTTCCTGATGAGGGGCTCAACACGCCTGTTGGTGTTCGCCCTCATGCCAACCCTGTGTCAGCCAGCAAGAACAAGCTTCAACCCTTCTTTGTTGAGAAGTCGCTTCCCAATGGAAAGAAGGCATGGGTGCTGAACTCTTTCCTTGACATCATGCATCAGATCTTTCGCAACTCTCTCTTTTAGCGCATTGGTGACAAGGATAAGGTGCATGCCTATCTTGTGGATATGATGCTCATTTGTGAGGAGGTGTGTCATGCTCGGTCACAACCACTTGATGTCTCACATATCATGTGGTGCGAGATACAGTTTGCGGTGTTCAACTGTAAGGTACCCATCTATGGACATTACATGTTTCTCTTGATCACAAAGACTTGGGAGAAGCTCTATCCCGATGATGAGTTCGTTGCCCCCGACTGGATTCGTCATGAGCCCATCAAGCTTCGCATCAAGAGCCAGTGGGCTAACACCACTACCCGTGCTGAGGCAGAGGCTGCTCAGATGGATGTGGATGAGGATGAGGATGAGGCTGAGGAGGAGGAGGCTAAGGACAGTTCTGAGGGGTACGCCCCTCCTTACACTAAGCCCTCATGCGCTAAGAAGCTGAAGGCCAAGATGAAGACTCTGTTCTACATGCAGACAAAGGGGCAGTACAAGTCCCATGTTGCTTCCAAGGAAAGTCGCCAGCGCGACAAGAGGATCTTGAGGACCTTTGCGAGATTGTGGAGAGTGGGTCCGAGGTGAACATCACTTCGGAGGCTGACTGGATAGCCAAGCAGGGATATTAGTGGACCGGGTTTGAGGAGGAGACCATTCCAGCTGCAGAGTCCGATGAGGAGCATGAGGAGTGACCTTTACAAAGGATGCTACCACCTATATCGTAGGTGTCCTCTCTGCCTTTTTTGGTGTCTCGATGCCAAAGGGGGAGAGAGCGTAGGATTTGCTTTCATTCGTGTCTTTGCTTTCGTTTCGTTGGAACTTCGTTTGTGTTGCTTTGGTTGGGTTTGTGCGTGTGAGACCTGGTATCCTATCATATGGTGTAAGACATATGCACGCTAGCGTATCTTATTGTCTGCTTTGCTTAGTAGTTCGCGAGCCTATTTTTATCTTGTGCCCTTCTCTTTATTCTCATACTCATTGCCTTGCATCCATGCTTAGAGTTAGCTATATTGTTGCAAGGTATGCCTTGTCTATAAAATATAGGGGGAGTGTTGATCCTAGTATGTGTGCTGTGCAGTCCAAAGAATTCATATAGAATGCACACATCTAGGGGGAGCATGTCTATATTTTGTAGATGTTGGGTTTGCTTATATTCATTTGTGTACTCTTATGTGCAAATCCCGTATTGTCATCAGTCCACCAAAAAGGGGGAGATTGTAAGGGCATATTTCACCCTATGTGGTTTTGGTGATTGATGACAATGCTTTTGCGGACTAATTGTGTGCGTTGAGCATTTCAGATATCTCATGTTTAGGCACAAGACGATTCGATGCCCCTCGGAGCCTAGTGAACACAACATTTTTCTATGATTCCTTTTGGTGGATTTGAGTCGTAGGAAAACCGTACTATTAAGAGGGGGTCCGCTTCGGAAAGGTTAGGATGGAATCATCACGTGCACGTCTATTCCTTTACACCTCCTTTCCCCTTGCCTCTTTGGAGCTCCGATCTGTTATCTGTGTTGTTGCAAAATGAACGACTCCAAGTGGTAGTATGCTGTGGCATACAGTACTACTGCTCAAGGGAGCGGTAGTACCGCAGAGGCTCACGGTAGTACCGTGTGGGGATGCGGTAGTACTGCTCCGCGGTCGCGGTAGTACCACTGCTCTCACACGGAAGTAGGGGCAGATATAATTTTTTACATCCGTGCCCTATGCGGTAGTACCGCTCCCTAGATGCGGTAGTACCGTGTCGGACTTTTGCACCAATCTAACCTCAGCGGAAGTAGACATGGATGTAATTTTATTCATCTATGCCTTCTCAGCCCAGTCAAGCCCTGCCTTGCGGCAGTACCGCAAGGGCCCATGGTAGTACCGCTCTGTGGTTCTACCGCTTGCAGCGTCAATGCAAAAGGGCCTCCTCTGGTGTTTGTCGTGGGTGCGGTAGTACCGCATCGCCTCGCGGTAGTACCGCAACGCCTTGCAGTAATACCACTTGGCTGGTGCGGTAGTACCGCATGTTGCGGGCTGGTTAAGTGGGTAACGGTTGGATTTGTTCCTTGACTATAAAAGGGGAGTCTTCTTCTCCGAGTTGACTACCTCTTCCATCTCCAAGCTCCATTGAAGCTCTGAGCTCCATTTTCGCCCGATCTCTCTCCCTAGTCAATCAAACTTGTTGATTCTCTAGGGATTGGTTGAGAAGGCATCGATCTACACTTCCACCAAGAGAAATTTGATTCCCCCCACTAATCCCTTGCGGATCTTGTTACTCTTGGGTGTTTGAGCACCCTAGATGGTTGAGGTCACCGCGAAGCCATAGTCCATTGTGGTGAAGCTTCGTGGTGTCGTTGGGAGCCTCCAATTCAGTTGTGGAGATTGCCCCAACCTTGTTTGTAAAGGTTTGGTCGCCGCCTCCAAGGGCACCAATAGTGGAATCACGGCATCTCACATTGTGTGAGGGCGTGAGGAGAATACGGTGGCCCTAGTGGCTTCTTGGGGAGCATTGTGCCTCCACATCGCTCTAACGGAGACGTACTTCCCCTCAAAAGGAAGGAACTTCGGTAACACATCCTCGTCTCCATCGGTTCCGCTTTTGGTTATCTCTCACCTTTACTTGTGCAAGCTATATTGTGTTATACCCCTTGCTTGCTTGTGTGCTTATTGTTGTTGCATCATATAGGTTGCTCACCTAGTTGCATATCTAGACAACCTACTTTGATGTAAAGTTTAATTTGGTAAAGAAAAGCTAAAAATTGTTAGTTGCCTATTCACCCCCCCCTCTAGTCAACTATATCGATCCTTTCACCTAAGATACGATCTTAAGTGATGGTTCCTGGTTTGTCACCGAAGTCCATTTTGCATGACGGGCAGAACTTTTATCGTTTCGATGTGTGTTGTCACTTAATATTGTTTTAGTGACGGAAAATCGTTATGAACAATTGATGGTTCAGGTTTGACCGGACTACAATTCCAATGTATGGCCCAAAAGATGCTGATGTGTCCGCTTACATGTGGGTCCACCCGCAGATTTTTCAGTGATGATGGGGCGTTACTAACAATTAGGTTCATTAGGTTTGATTGGTCAACGATGTTGACATATGGCCCTGGAAGGTGCTAAAGTGGCTGCTTACATGTGTGCGCAACCGTCGATTTTTCGGTGATGATGGGTGTCACTAACAATTTGGCTCATCGGGTTTGACCGGTGCGCCGGGATTCCCAAGTACCGATGGTTATGCGACCATCGCGGGATTCCCAACTCACGCGACACTACATTTTTCGATGTTGTGCTCGTTTCTTTATTGAACATCGCTGCTGAACTGTCATTGTTAATCATCTACCTTGGCTGCTCCTCATATAGATTCATAATGCCATGTAGTTTCGCCAATCATAACCTTCATCTTAATCAAAGATTCATCAATGAATTTGTTTTGGCTTTGGCACTCTATGATAGATATGAACCCTCTCAATCAATCTCTGACATAAAACCAAGAAGCATTGGACACAGATGATGCACAAGTATAATGGGTGTTGTCAAAAGATGGTCAGTCATCCAAATCGCGTTAAATTTGCATCCGCCCACAAGTGTTGCCAATATTTTTGGTCATTGGTTGGACGGTATTCCAAATAGTTTCAAAACGCTAATAAGGGTGGGAGCGTATGCCTTAATTTGGTTGCTTTGTCTATGTAGAAATGATTTGATTTTCAATGAAAAAATGCTTCTTCTTTGCAGGTTATTTTCTGGTGTACGCACTCGGTACGTACATGGTCTATTCTACAATGACCGGAGTACCAACTGTTGTTCAAGGCGGTGTGTACGCGATTGGAGCAGGTGGCTATGGAGGTTTTTTCCGACATGGGTGGCATCATAACCTTCGGATCGACCCACCACCTCCTTCAACATAGGCATAGTGTCGGTCTATAGGACTCTACTGTTGCCGTTTTGTCGGTTTTTATATGATTTTTTTGGCCGAACTTTCGGATTTGGCTGTGTGCATCCTAATTATGCAGAGGCCGGGTGTTACTCATAATGCTTTGTATCCACTAGATGCTACATTTTGAGTTAATTTGGTACTCATATCCGACCCTCTGCAAGCTTGACTCCATTTTCTGCAATGACGAATGGGACATTCACTTTGGCACTCATATCCTACATGCCTTGTCATCGTATCTCTCAGACCACTGCCCACTTCTCCTTGCAGAGGATAGTGGACCACGGCGGCCGCGCACGTTCAAATTTGAAAATTTCTGGGCGTCCATCCCAGGTTTCCAAGATCTGGTGAAGGAGGCTTGGCATCATGATTCTGGGAACTTCGAGCCATGCCAGAACCTTTTTCACAAGCTTAAGAGGATTGGGGCTTGCTTGTCCAAATGGAGCAGGACACTTTTCTCCCAAGCCAAGAACCACTTTCGCGCAGCACTCATGGTCATCCTCAGACTTGACGTGGCCCAGGAGACAAGAGAGTTGTCGGCCGGAGAGATTGAGCTTTGGGCTAGGCTCAAGAGGAGGGTTATTAGCCTCGCAGTGATCGAGCGCTCAAGGAAAAAACAGTGCTTCAGAATAAGGAATTTAAAAAGAAGGGGACGCCAATACAAAGTTTTTCCACCTAAGGGTGAATGCGCGTAGAAGTAAAAATCACATTCACCTTCTCAAGCACAACAATGGCTGGATCACTGGGCATTCTGAGAAAGAGGAGATCATATTTGAGCACTTCTCTAGTGCTTTGGGCAGGGATGGCAGGCAAGAGAAGGACTTCAACTGGGATAACTTCAACTTCCCCTACGTGGATTTGCACGAGCTTGGGAACCCTTTCTCGGAGGAGGAGGTGTATGCAGCCATGTGCCAAATGCCCAAAGATAAGCCCCCTGGTCCCGATGGGTTCACCGGGCTGTTCTTCAAGAGCTGTTGGGATATAGTAAAAGACGATATCATGCGTGTTATACACTCTTTTGGGACTCTGCGGACTTCCAACATGCATTGGCTAAACTCAGCAAACATTGTGCTTCTGCCGAAGAAGGATGTCGCGGAAGGAGTTGCTGATTACAGGTCCATTAGCCTCATCCACGCCATTGCCAAGATTATAGCCAAGACGATGGCGCTTCGTTTGGGACCTCACATGGACAACTTGGTCTCCAATGCCCAGAGTGCGTTCATTAAAAAGCAAAGTATACATGACAACTACATGTACGTCCGCAACCTCGCTCGACGTCTCAACAAAAGTAAGACACCTTCCTTAGTCTTCAAACTGGATATCCGCAAGGCTTTTGATTCCGTACGATGGGACTACATCCTGCAACTCCTGCAGCGGAGAGGTTTCCCGAGAATCTTCAGGGATTGGATTGCAGCGCTCCTGAGCACGTCCTCGTCTCGTGTCCTTCTAAACGGTGTGGCGGGTCCCCTTTTTTTGCATGGTCAGGGCTTTCGTCAAGGCGACCCTCTCTCACCCCTTTTGTTCGTCATTGCCATCGACCCGCTCCAACAGGTTCTCGACTTGGTCACCAGGCACGGGCTGCTTCACAAGATAAGGGGGCGTTTTGATCGATGTTTTTCTTTTTTGTTTTCCGATCTAATCTTGATCGGTTTGCGTCGCCCGCCGCCGCCGTTGACCCCCGTGTGCCTCTACTCCAACCCTAACGCGACCAGCCAGCCTCTCCTCCGACCAGGCGGCCACGCACACCGAGGCGATCTGTCACGGCCAGCCGCCGTCCGCGCGTCGGTCTGCCCGTCGCCTTGCACCGGTCATCACCGCCCTGCTCCGATCGGAAGACCTGCATCGCCCCGACCCAGCGGCCTCGCGCCATGCGACGAACAATCATAGCCGTCGCTCGTGCGCCGGCCCGCCCATCGATCTACGTCACCCGCCTCCGCCGCATCTACACGGTGGCCCAACGGTCTACTTCGTCGGCCTCGTCCTCGGTTGCATCAGGATGGTTGCGTCAAGCTCGTCGGCTGCCTCAACTCGGGCGCTGCTGCTCCGTTGGTCGCTCGGGTCTCGCTGCCCGGGCGCCGGCGCTGCTTTGGCAGCCCGGGTGCCGGTGCAGACAAGCTCGTCCGCATGACTTCCCACGCCGTCCGTCGTCGCCGGCCTCATCTCGGACTTCGCCGCCACCCAACCTCCACCGAGCGGCATCCCCGACCTCGCGCGTGATCGGCTTGATCACCCGCTCGCCGCCGCGATCCGCCTCATCTACACCGCACGACGGACCTGGCCCGTCGGTTACGCGCGCCTCCGCAGGTCCCGTGAATATTGTCTCCGAGTTCAGCGCGCCACTCCACTGATCGAGCAACGGGCTGCCGTTGCGTCGCCCCGTCGGGCCGCAACGCCGCTACCCCATGGTTCTCCTCGCGGCTGCATCGACTCGCACATCGCCGTTGCGTCGCCCCTTCGGGCCGTAGTGCCGCGATACGTGGTCCCAGCCGCCACCCCGAGGCCGTCCCCGCGGTTGCACAAACCCGCGCTCCGCTGCTGCACCGCCCCTTCGGGCCATAGCACCACGGCCCGCGGTTCCCGCCGCCGCCCTGAGGTCTTCCCACCGTCACCCCAACCTGTCCGCCATCATCGCGTCGCCCCTTCGGGCCATAGCACCGCGGCCCGTGGTCCACTCCATCGTTACTGCGCGTCGACCTCTCGTGGTATGTGCCGCGCCGTCTCCCTTGGCGCGGGAACGTCACCGTCGGCGCCGGTCTTCGTCACGCTATCAGGGTTCTTCACCTACTTTGAGCACCACCGCCGCACTCCTAACTAGCCGCCGCCGCCGCCGTCAGGCCGCCGCCGCCGCTCTTCTTTGGCCGCAGCCGCCGCTACCTCCGTAGCCGCCGCCGCCCGTCCACCCCGTTTGTCTTCGTCCAACACCAGCTCTCTAGCGTCGCCGTCATCTACCCCGACCACTTCGTCTACTCCGACAACCGCGGGCAACATCGACACCACGCTGATTGGCACCGCAACCGTCGTTGAGTCTTCTTCTCTGCTGGCCCTTCGATTCCTCGACATGGCGAACAGCTCGTGCAGGTCCCAATCTCTGCAAGCCCGGTGCTGGCAACACCGATGCGTGCCTTCATCCACTACGTGTCCTCGGGCCTGGCAAGCCTGGTCGACGCTTTGTCAACTTCGTCTTCGTCCATCTACGCATGCCCGATGCTGGCAACACCGGTGCGTGCCTTCGTCAACGATGTGTTCCCAGGCTTGGCAAACCCGCTGCGATGCATCGTCAACAACATCTTCTTCCCGGCGCACCACTACTTCGACACCACTGCGCCCATTCTAACTCGGCGCCCCTTGCGCCCGCGGCTCCATGGCGACTTCCTCGACACCTGCTACCCCGACTCGACATCGACTACGACATTCTTCGCATGGCTACCTCGACCACGACTCCACCACCCATGCTCTTGGCTACATCGACAAACGGCACAAAGGGCTACCGCCTGCTTGAGCATCCTCGTCGGTTTCCACTCCAGCCACGACTCCATGATGCATCGACCATTACGACTGTGGGGGGGGGATGTCCGTCGGCTGCCTTCGGATTCTTCTCCAGTCTCACCGTCTGCGTTGCTACCGTTGTGACTGCGGGGGGTGTTGAGTATAAGGATTATTAGGAAGTATATGATAGACTAGGATTTGGTCCTGCCTTGTCTTGTACTCCAAGTTGGTCTTTGTAATCCTATATATATATATGCCCACAAGGCTCAAGCAATACAACAAACTATTTCACCAATCCTCTCTCTCCCTTCTAACACTGTCAAAGAGGTGGGCATCACATCAATCGCACGAGGAGGTCGACGGGCGCGCCGGCCGACACCCCGACGCGGATGAGGGCGCAGCGGGAGGGCACTGGTGGCCATGACCTGCTGCATGGTGCGAGATAGCTCGGGGGCATCCTCTTCCCGTCCCCAGCCCGCAAGTTCTGAGCAGATGCGGGCCTGGGTCGAGGGTGACGGGCCGATGGCGAACAGGGTTGGCGAGGCAGAGAAGGGACTGGTGCCGGCGACCTGGAGTTGACGGGGACGAGGCCTGTCCCTGTACATCGAGGCGATGGGTGTGTCTTCGAAGGGGGGGGGTGTGTGTGGCGACGAGGTGTATCTAGAGAGAAGATGGATCGGTTGGGGAAGATGAATATGACATGTGGACCCCTCTAGTCTGTGAGAGTAGTGTTTGATCCCGGTCGAGATCGTCCTTTTCCCGGTGCCACAAACAGGCGTTTAGCAAAATCAGCCGGGACAGACCGGGATTATAGAGTACAGGGTACTAGTTTCAGGATTTAAAGGTCAAGGCTTGACTCAGAGTACGAGTACTAATTCAAGGTTTATTTTAGACTTTTCTCTTTATGAAAATAACTAATACATGTGTGGGACTATCATTTGCGATGGTTCGGGTCAGCCCATCCCTGCAAAAACTTTATACGTGAGACCCGAATGCTCTTGCAGCGGAAACAACATGAAACGATGACTTTACCTTGCAAGCAGCTTGTGAACAAAAAGATCACTAGTGCGTTCATGGAGTCAGGTATGTGCTCTTTGGCCATTACTACACCGATCCTCCATGACTGTTCTAATATATGCGTCGATTTTTTTCCTGTTAAATTCAAGCACTTTGCATGATGATTTAAACCACGCTGCTCATGGCTTAGCTAGTATGGACGGAGAATTCTCCCTTGTTTATGACCAGTTTGCTGCTGAATGATGTATCTTGTTTGCTAAGTATTTCCGGACGAAGGGAGTATGAAATAAAGCTAAGCTGTGATGGCATTTCCTAAAAAAGAGCCACTTATTCATCTCATTTTTTGAGTGTTTCTTATTCATTTTTTTTGTTTTTTTAGGGAATGTTGCTTGTTCATCTCGTTTTGTTTTCGGAGCAAAGCTTATTCATCTCGTGCGAAGTTCTCACCACGTCTATCTAGGTCATCCCTTGGTGGACGTAAAATAAAAAAGGCATCCCCTAGGTAGCTAGGGTTCCACCTATCCCCTTGCGGCGCACCGCTAGGGTTCCACCTATTCACGGCTACACCAAAATCTCACGTACGGACTGCCCCGAGTCGATCTGTGCGTGATCCCAGATAGCTACTGGTTCCTCTTGACGGTCTGCATGGCGGGAAGAGGGAGTGGTAAGATGCCGACGGGCGGCGCGTCAGGAAGTGGAGGAGGGCGCGATGCGCGAAGACCAGATGCAAATCTGGAAGATAGATTTTCAGGACTAAACCTCCATGGGGAGGAAGAAGAAGATCTGGATCTGTCAGGTGAGATTGAAGGAATAATAGAAGAGACACGTTGGATCACAATATTCAGGGTTTATACGTCTAAACCCTTCAGTCATGTTGCTCTGTATAAGGCGATGAGAAACTCCTGGGTGTCGGCGCAGGGAGTAATTTTTAAGGATAAGAAACCTAATATTTTCCTTGCCCAATTCATGTGCTTGGGGGATTGGAATCGTGTCATGAGTGGGGGTTCATGGCTGTTCAGAAACGCCGCTGTGGTGCTGGAGGAATATGATGGACTGACAAATGTAGAGGAATACAAGTTAGATCGGATTGCAGTCTGGACACGCATTATTGGCATACCGGATGGTCTTATGAAGAAGACAGAGATTGCTGAAAAAATAGCTAGAAAGGTGGGTTTACCCCCTATCAAAGTTGTTGTCAATGAGGGTCGTATCAATCCAGTGAAATACTTGAGAGCCCGTGTGCACATCATGCTGGATACCCCCATTGTTCGGTTTGTCCCGCTGACGTTGAAAGAAAGTAAAAAGTACCTTGTTCAATATGAAAAGTTGCCTGATTTCTATGATTTTTGTGGCCTGATCGGACACTTGGTAACTGAATGCGGGGATGGCATGCACTCAGCAGAGGACTGCGAGTGGGGAGATTGGCTCCTGGTAAACTTTGACGATCCCTCGAGTGGGTCTAGCAGTGGCAGAGGAAGGACAAATATGGGAAGACCCAGGGAGAGGGATGGAGATCTGGGAAGAGAAAGAGGTAATCAGGGTAACCCAGTTTCTGAAGAGAATAATGATATGGAGATAGGTCATAGTAGGACAATTAACCAGGGGGCTGTTGTCCCAATGGCAAAGAAAAGGCTTATTGGAGATGATGGAGCCGTGATACACCATGGTGGGAGGGATGGTCTAGCTCCACCACCAGGTTTTGTCAATGAGAAAGTTGGTCTCCTTGAAGCTGGGACAAGTGTAATAGTGGATAAGAGCCAGATGAACACACCCGAAAAGATTCATGACCTTAAGAGGCTGAGGGCGAATACAGGTACAGCTAGTCTACCAACTGATGAATCGGCGACACCCCTAGAGGGTGATCGCGGTCAATGAAAATTTTAAGCTGGAACTATCGGGGTATCTTAGGCGCCCCGACAGTTCAGTCACTTCTGGAATTCCAGAGGCGGCATAAACCTGATGTGTTTTTTTTGCCTGAAACACACCTGGATGATGATAAGGCAGAAGCGCTAATGCGAAAACTTGGCATGGATGAAAGAATTGTTGCACCAAGCATGGATGGAAGAAAAGGAGGGCCCTTAATGGTTTGGAAGAAGGAGGTGAGGATCTACTCCCAAACCACTACCCTTGCGGGAATTGATGTGAATGTGCATGAAACTAATGGAAACATTTGGAGATTGACTGGAATATACGGAGAGCCTAGCTGGGAGCATAAGGATCATACTTTTCAGTACATCCGAGATCTGCATGCACACTCTAGGCTACCGTGGGTAATCGGTGATTTCAACGAGATCTTGTTGTCCTCTGAAAAGGAAGGAGGGGTTGCACGGCACCAATCCCGTCTAGCAGCTTTCCAAGATGCTTTGTCTGAATGCTCTCTAGAGGATATGGGATATGTTGGTGATAAATTCACTTGGTTTAGAGGTGGAATGAAGGAACGTTTAGACAGGGCTATTACAAATGCTGAGTGGATGGGCATGCACCCGTATGCAGGCCTGTGTAATCTAGAGATGGGGAAATCTGATCACCGACCCATCCTGCTAGATACAAAATATCTTGCTAGAGTGGCAGAGAATAGGCCTAAGTACAAGTGATGTTTTGAGGCTAGATGGATAGAAGAAGAAACTGTTGAAGAGGTGGTAAGGATGGCCTGGCTGAAAGCAGTTCACCAAGGCTTACACCCAACTGTGAAAGGAAAGATTGATTCGGTTCACCTCGACATGCATGAATGGGACAGGAAGACGCTGAAAGGGCCACGAGCCCGACTCAATAAAGCTCAGAAACAGCTAGAGAAACTCATGCAGGCACCTTATACGGAGGAGGTCAGGGCAAAGCAAAAAGAACTCTCGGTCCTAATAGAAAATCTGCTAGACCGAGAAGAAATTTTCTGGGCCCAGAGAGGAAGAGTCAAATGTCTACGGAAAGGTGATCGTAATACACATTATTTTAACCAATTTGCTTCAGCGAGGAGAAGGAGAAATATGATTAAAAGGCTCCGTAATAGTAATAATGGATGGACCGAGGGTAATGAGAACCTTAGCCCGTTGATCCATGGATACTTTGATGGACTTTTTCAGTCGGATGATGTAGAATGTGACCAGCAACTTTTGCAGGCAGTGAAACCACGTGTAACACATGAGATGAACAATTTGCTAACAGCAGCTTATACCCGGGAAGAGGTCCGAAAGGCATTATTCCAAATCGGGGACATGAAAGCACCGGGTCCGGATGGGTTACATGCGGTGTTTTTCAAGAGATTTTGGCATATCTTGGGGGAGGAGCTCACTGATGAGGTTTTAGAAGCAATCCACATGAGGAAAATACCTGAAGGATGGAATCACACAAATTTTATGCTAATCCCAAAGGTTGAAAGTCCAGAGGTAATTACACAGTTCAGGCCTATAAGTCTTTGCAATGTGATTTATAAAATCTCCAAAATGCTTGCAAACCGACTAAAGAAAGTACTCCCTGAGATTATATCTCCGACACAAAGTGCTTTCGTTCCAGGGAGGCTTATAACAGATAATGTGTTAATTGCTTACGAATGCTTCCATGCAATAAAGAAAAAAACTCATGGTTCTAATGGGTTCTGTGCGGTGAAGCTGGACATGATGAAGGCGTATGATCGTGTGGAGTGGGGCTTCCGGAGGAAAATGATGGAAAAACTAGGATTCGATCCAGGTTGGATAGAGATGATCATGCAATGTGTCTCTTCAGTAAGTTACAAGATAAGATTTAATGGCACAGAAACTGAAGACATATTACCCACTCGAGGTTTGAGGCAAGGAGACCCCTTGTCCCCTTATTTATTTCTGCTATGCTCAGAAGGATTATCAAGCATGTTGGCGCATGAGGAAGAGGTGGGTGGACTGGAGGGTATTAGAGTCTGTCATAATGCACCATCCATCTCTCATTTACTTTTTGCAGATGACTCTCTCATACTCCCTCCGTTCCGAATTACTTGTCACATGTATGGATGTATTTAGATGTATTTTAGTTTTGGATACATCCATTTCAGCGACGAGTAATTTGGAACGGAGGGAGTACTTATGAAGGCAAATGTGGAGAATGCTAATGCCTTGAAGAGGGTCCTAGATGTGTATTGTGCAAGTTCGGGACAGCTTGTTAGCACGACAAAATCAAGTGTATTTTTCAGCCCCAACACAAGTGTTGCCGTGAGGGAAGAGGTTTGCAGAAATCTCGACATACTAACAGAAGCTCTCTCTGATAAATACCTTGGTCTCCCTACAACTGTAGGTGTGGATAGGAGTGATTGTTTTCAGCACTTGATTGACCGAATTTGTCAGAGAATTAAAGGGTGGAAGGAAAAAGTATTGTCAGTCCAAGGGAAGGAAATTTTGCTGAAAGCAGTGGCCCAATCAATCCCCTCATATGCTATGTCAGTGTTTAAACTGCCAAAGGGAATCTGTAAAGCAATAACAGATGAACTGGCAGGTTTTTGGTGGGGGGATGGTGAGGAGAAGAAAAGGATGCATTGGTTCGCATGGTGGAAATTGTGCATGCCAAAGAGGAAAGGAGGATTGGGGTTCAGAGACCTACACAGTTTTAATCTTGCTTTACTAGCAAAACAGTGTTGGCGACTACTCTAGAATCCAGAATCGTTGTGTACTCAAGTTCTTAGTGCTAAATATTATCCTGATGGGAATATATTGAACGCAGGGCCGAAGAAGGGTTCCTCCTTCACTTGGCAGAGTATTGTTGCGGGTATCCAAACTTTCAAAAAAGGATACATTTGGAGAGTTGGTACGAGAACACATATCAATATTTGGCAAGACCCGTGGATACCTTCAAGTGAGTCCAGGAAAATTATAACACCGCGAGGTGCAACAATGTTGACAAAAGTGGAAGAGTTAATTGACCCTCATACTGGACAGTGGGATGAGGTACTGATCCGCGATGTTTTTTGGCCAGTGGACGTGTACAGAATATTACAAATTCCACTCAGAGTGCATGTTATGGAGGACTTTGTATCATGGCACTATAACCAGACTGGAAGCTTTACTGTAAGGTCGACCTATCACACAGAGTTTAAACATCAATTCGGGAGACAAATGGATCTGTCTTGCCCACAAGGGAGCCGAGACCAGAACATATGGAAATACGTTTGGGCTCTTCGAGTGCCTGGGAAGGTCAAGCATTTTGTCTGGAAAATTATCAGAGGAGTTCTACCATGCTATGGAACGCTGGCCGGACGCCACATACCTGTTTCTGGCCAATGCCCAGTATGCAAGGTAGGATTTGAAGACTCACAACACTGTCTTTTTCAATGTGAGCGTGCACTGGAGATTTGGGATAGCCTTGGAGTTCAGAAAGAGATCCAACAATCAGCTATACAGGATAGATCAGGTTCCTCCACCATGAGCACACTAATGTATAATCATGAAATCAAGGAGGGTCTACCGATGGCTGAATTAGTGGCAGTGGCTAGTTGGTATATTTGGTGGCAAAGGAGACAGATGGTGAAAGAGAAATCTATTCAGGAACCAGACAGAACAACAGTTTCAATCAGAGTACTTGCTACAAACTTTTTTCGCTCTCTTGCTGTGCATCAACCTATGAGAAAACGTGAGCACATTTGGCAACCGAGTAGGGGAGTGGTAAAGATCAATGTGGACGCTTCCTTTTGTTCTGAAAATATGACTGGTGGTACGGGAGCTATTGCGAGGGATGAGCGGGGAGAGTTCATTGCTGCCGCTGGTTGGTTTATACCGCATGTGGCATCTTCAGAAACAGCAGAAATGATGGCCATTCGCAATGGGTTTTATCTCGCTTCAAGGATTGGCTGCTCTGCCCTGCAGATTGAATCCGATTGCTCTAATGCGGTTCAAGCTTTCAACCTGGAGGACTACTCGGGGCAAGACTCAACTTTTGTGCTTGAAGGGAAAGAATTGGGTATGGATCTTGCTAAATACGAGATCATTGCATGTCTACGTGAAGCAAATGAAGTAGCTGATGCTATAGCTAAATACTCTCTTTCTAGTAGACTTTCATATGTTTGGGAGCGCTCAATCCCGGACTTTATTTCTCAGTTTATTGTAAACGACCTCGCTATTATCTAAGAAATAAAGTCTTGTTTACGTAAAAAAAAAAGTCATCCCTCGGGGTGTTCAAAAAAAAAAGAAAGGTCATCCCTTGGGCCAGGCCGCTTGTCCGACTCCACCCACCCAGGGCTTCCGGGCCGTAATCGCGTGATCCCCGTCTCCCCCCCATTCGCGTATCTGGCCCGTCACAGTACCAGTATATATACTGGCAAGCGAAGCCGCCCTAGCCTTCCTACCTCCACCCCTCCCATTCTCTCTGGGAGCGCCGCCGCTTCCTCATCTCTCAGACTCTCGCCTCTCGGCTCGGGAGGCGGAAGCGAAACCCCAAGGTGAGCCGGACCTCCGCTCTCCCCTTCTCCCCGGCCCTCCTCCTTCTCCGATTGCTTCGTCGGCGCGTCGCTTCTCCGGTTGCTTGGCCTGCGCGTCGCGTCTCCGGTTGCTTAGCCTGCGCGTCGCTTCTCCGTAGTCCGTACTAAGCCACTACCTAGTCGATGGATTGATTGATTTCCCCGGTTCAAGTCTCCTCACTAGCCGGATGCGCTCCAGTTCCCTTTGCTGGGTTCGTCGTCGTTCGTCTGTACTTTTACCGGTTCCCAAGCGCTGTAGATCTGCTGTTTTGTTCGTCATGCTTGCTTGTTCCGGGGACCGATTTCGTTCTGACGCGAGTAGATGCATCGACTGGTTTATGTGCGGCCCCTAAGGGCGCGGATCTGCCTTTCCGGTGCTGGTTTTGGCTATTTCGCTATGTTCACGGGGTTAGCTAGAATATTAGGGTTTTTGCTCGCTTGCCTGCTTCTGGTACCTGTCGGGTTTGTTCAGCTGCCTTTACATGCGTTCTGCATGAACTTCTCTGTGTGTATCAGCGTTTTATGTTATTTTAGTTCAGCCATTCTGCATGACTATCTCTCTGACCGGACCATTCGTTTAAATGAGTATTTTCTGTGTGTTTCCTCGGTCCTCCCCATGTATGGGTGGTTGTACCTCTGCAGGGTTCAACTCCATGACGTTATGTGCCATTGTTTTCAGTGATTATGTGTCGGTAATTACATATTATTGCACCCAACAGTTGGGCATAAAACTGTGATTCTGTTACAAATCAACTTTTGTTCCATCCCATTTACCCCAAGTCTCGTCTTAGTCTGTGATCATCTTATACGCTGTTTTGCAATTCCTACATGATTTATTCTGGTGAAGTTTCTCTATGATCCATCCCTTTATAAGTTTTACAGTCCTGGAAGTTCTGAAGGTTTATTAACTGAGTTGGTTACCTGTTTTTGCTTCATAGTTGTGTAGCCCTTTCATTGGTGTAGAACCATCTTTTGCACCTGAACTTCTCATAATGGATTCATTTATTTCTTAAATATTTGTTGGTCTTGTTGCTTTGTGGCTATTGTACTTTGGACAATTAGGTTTTCAGATCATGGTCTGTTGGTGCTAGTGTTGGTTCAAGTATTTTAGTTTTAATATGCTTGATTTATACATTTCACTTTATGATCTTGTTGGTTGAAGTATTGGTTAAAACATTAAGGTAGCAGTGCATTTGACTTCTGGGCATACAACAATATTAGTTGCAATTTTGATTTAGACAATTGTGGTTTTAATTACCTGGACAGAGTATTATTATATTAGTGTCAGATTTATCATTTTTTAGTCATTTACACTTGATTCTTGTTTGATTCTGATATCCTGCTATTCTTTGAACAGGAACCATATTTGCAGTGTGACATTCAAACACAGTCAAGATGGTGAAGTTCACAGCGGAGGAGCTCCGCGGAATCATGGACAAAAAGAACAATATCCGTAACATGTCGGTTATTGCTCATGTAGACCATGGTATGTGCCTGAACAGTGACATTATTGAGTTTATTCAGTAGGATCTTATTGATTGATGTTCTTGTAGCCTGCTCATTCGACTGTATTAATTTTTAAAACTGAATCTCTTTGAATTGGTTAAATTTAATTATCTGCTTTAGCATTGTTTTGAAATAATGACTACTTTCATCCCTAAAAACCAGTAAATCCTATTGCATGTATTGGAATCTACTGTTACTGTTTATTGTATTATGATTGGTTTCTGCTTTAATAAGCTTATAAATGTAGCTATACACATCATCCCAGGGCTCAGAGTCTCCCCAGTTTGGTGCTTGCTGATGCTAGGTGCTGAATGCATTACAGTTTAAATTTATAAGATATGAAGTTCATCTGGTTGTACTTAGTTACTTCTAAATTGATGTCCTGATATATGTGTTGTTTGCAATGTCCCACTAGATTTTGTTTAACCATGTTACTAAATAGCTGATTCACCTTATGTTTACCTTTTATTTCTTGATTGTTTGAATGTACTGTACTGCTGTGTCCTACTTCTGTCTTATAAGTTGATATTTTCATTTGTAATCATAATGATTGTGTTCAACTGTCAAACAAGGTGTTTGTGCACTGTTCTCACAGATTATTTACATATTTGCAGGCAAGTCTACTCTTACGGATTCCCTTGTGGCAGCTGCTGGGATTATTGCCCAGGAAGTTGCTGGTGATGTTCGCATGACTGATACACGTGCAGATGAGGCAGAGCGCGGTATCACAATCAAATCCACCGGTATCTCTCTTTTCTATCAGATGACTCCTGAATCACTCGAGATGTACAAGGGCGATCGCGATGGGGATGAATACCTGATCAACCTTATTGATTCACCTGGTCACGTTGACTTTTCTTCGGAAGTCACAGCTGCTCTTCGTATCACTGATGGAGCTTTGGTGGTTGTTGACTGTATTGAGGGTGTGTGTGTGCAGACTGAAACTGTGCTGCGCCAAGCTCTTGGTGAGAGGATTAGGCCAGTCCTTACTGTGAACAAGATGGACAGATGCTTCCTTGAGCTTCAGGTGGAAGGTGAGGAAGCATATCAGACTTTCTCCCGTGTTATCGAAAATGCCAATGTCATCATGGCAACATATGAAGATGTGCTCCTTGGTGATGTCCAAGTGTACCCAGAGAAGGGGACTGTTGCATTCTCTGCTGGTCTGCATGGGTGGGCTTTCACCCTTACAAACTTTGCTAAGATGTATGCCTCCAAGTTTGGAGTTGACGAGGCAAAGATGATGGAGAGGCTGTGGGGTGAGAACTTCTTTGACCCAGCCACAAAGAAATGGACCTCCAAGAACACTGGGACAGCTACCTGCAAGAGAGGTTTTGTTCAGTTCTGCTATGAGCCAATCAAGCAAATCATAGCCACCTGCATGAATGATCAGAAGGATAAGTTGTGGCCTATGTTGAAGAAGCTTGGTGTGACCATGAAGAATGATGAGAAGGACTTGATGGGCAAGGCTCTCATGAAGCGTGTGATGCAAACTTGGCTGCCTGCCAGTCGTGCTCTGCTTGAGATGATGATATTTCACCTCCCCTCTCCTTCAAAGGCCCAGAGGTATCGTGTGGAGAACTTATACGAGGGCCCCCTTGATGACATATATGCAAATGCTATCAGAAACTGTGACCCTG
This sequence comes from Triticum aestivum, assembly GCF_018294505.1. Classification (NCBI taxonomy): domain Eukaryota; kingdom Viridiplantae; phylum Streptophyta; class Magnoliopsida; order Poales; family Poaceae; genus Triticum; species Triticum aestivum. Next base: position 629,844,058 of record NC_057813.1, read on the forward strand.
ATGGTCCTCTTATGCTGTATGTCTCCAAGATGATTCCAGCATCTGACAAGGGTAGATTCTTTGCCTTTGGACGTGTTTTTGCTGGGAGGGTTGCCACTGGCATGAAGGTCCGTATCATGGGTCCCAACTTTGTTCCTGGCCAGAAGAAGGATCTGTATGTGAAGAGTGTCCAGCGTACTGTTATCTGGATGGGAAAGAAGCAAGAGTCTGTTGAGGATGTTCCCTGTGGTAACACTGTTGCGTTGGTTGGTTTGGATCAGTTCATCACAAAGAATGCAACCCTGACAAATGAGAAGGAAGTTGATGCCTGCCCAATCAGGGCAATGAAGTTCTCTGTGTCCCCTGTTGTGCGTGTTGCTGTTCAGTGCAAGGTGGCCTCTGATCTTCCCAAGCTTGTTGAAGGTTTGAAGCGTCTGGCAAAGTCTGATCCTATGGTTCTCTGTACCATTGAAGAGTCTGGTGAGCATATCATTGCTGGAGCTGGAGAGCTTCACCTTGAAATCTGTTTGAAGGATCTGCAGGATGACTTCATGGGTGGTGCTGAAATTATTGTTTCCCCTCCTGTCGTCTCCTTCCGTGAGACTGTTCTGGAGAAGTCCTGCCGCACTGTCATGAGCAAGTCCCCGAACAAGCACAACCGTCTTTACATGGAAGCTCGCCCCTTGGAGGAGGGACTGGCTGAGGCCATTGATGACGGGCGCATTGGCCCGCGTGACGATCCTAAGGTGCGTTCCAAGATCCTGTCTGAGGAGTTTGGCTGGGACAAGGATCTTGCCAAGAAGATTTGGTGCTTTGGACCTGAGACGACTGGACCCAACATGGTCGTTGACATGTGTAAGGGAGTGCAGTATCTCAATGAAATCAAGGACTCTGTTGTGGCTGGGTTCCAGTGGGCGTCAAAGGAAGGCGCGTTGGCTGAGGAGAACATGCGTGGCATTTGCTTTGAGGTCTGTGATGTTGTTCTCCACACTGATGCTATTCACAGGGGTGGTGGTCAGGTCATTCCCACGGCCAGGAGGGTCATTTATGCTTCCCAGCTCACTGCCAAGCCAAGGCTGCTGGAGCCTGTGTACCTGGTTGAGATCCAGGCCCTGGAGAATGCACTTGGTGGCATCTATGGTGTTCTGAATCAGAAGAGAGGGCACGTGTTCGAGGAGATGCAGAGGCAAGGTACCCCGCTCTACAACATCAAGGCCTACCTCCCTGTCATCGAGTCCTTTGGGTTCTCAAGCACCCTGAGGGCCGCGACGTCCGGCCAGGCATTCCCCCAGTGTGTGTTTGACCACTGGGACATCATGGCTTCTGATCCTTTGGACCCTGGCACCCAGTCGGCGACGCTCGTCACGGACATCCGCAAGAGGAAGGGCCTCAAGGAGCAGATGACCCCTCTGTCCGATTTCGAGGACAAGCTCTAAATTTTTGGTGCTGTTATCCCATACCTGCTATTGTGTTGTTAAAGAGAGCTGCACTATTTTGTATCGATGAGTCTATCTTACTGTCTTGCTGTTAATGACCTATTTGTCGTGATACTGGGAACTATGTTTTGATGTCTGGTGATGTAACGGATGTTTTACTTAGATTATGTATCTGTTGTCCACTGGTTCTTTTGCTCTTGTGCTTGATCTTTAGATTTGCCTGTTCACTATTCTCGTTCGTTGGCAGTTAAGAATTTTTTTTGTTTGCATTATTATCTTTGCCTGCTCTTATTATTATTTCCTCGTGCACTTGCCTCCACCCTATGCACCAGCATGTTTTATACCCTTAGCCACTTCATGGTGGTCTAAATTTGTAGCAAAAGATGTGTTCATGGAAGTCGATGCTGCTCTCTTATCCGAGCATGCGGCTTCTTTCCTCTAGGATTGGCGTTCTGCCGTTCTCCCCGCTTCCTTGCGAGTCCGTCCTCCTTCCTCCCCTTCTGGCCTTCATCTCCCTTGCTGCCGGCAGCCATGTGTCCGTGTTCGGTGGCAAGCTGGCCAGTAAGGTGGCGCCCTGATCTGGTGGTCTCATCGGTGCCCCCCACCCTATGTTCCTTGCTGGAATTGTCCCATCGACCTTAGCCTCAACTTCAAAAGCCATCATCGTGGTGGATAAGAAGATGGGGAGAAGGGAGATGGAAGCTGCAGGTGAGGTTGGTGTTCTTTATCGGGGTCTTTGTGGCAGAGCTACGGCACACGCCGGCTGCCACCCTCCACCACCTCGCAATCCACTCTTCTGGCTGAAGGGCGACCACTCTTATTCCTCTTGGCCTTGATGCCCAAGGGGATGTAGTGCAGCTCTGACCCAGTGCGGCGGTCTCAATGGTCTCATTCTCACGCATGCGTCGCTGCCGAAATAGAGCTATGGAGGTCCTGTCGTCCCAAGTGACCCCGGCGATGGCGAGATTGGAAGCATGAAGGAGTTGTTTTGCACCCAATCGTGTTTTCTCTTCTCTGTTGAGGGTCCTCTTTGCAGTCACGGCCTAAGGGCATCTCCAGCCGTTGGCCCCCCAGGAGGGGCAAAAAATCGCCCCCTGGGGCGCACCGGCGCTAAACCGCGCACTGGGGGGCATCGCGGCGCCCACTGTTAGTTAAAAAAAGTCAAATACGGCGCAAAAGCAACTCAAATTTAACGCAAACATCGGCGAGTTCGTTCAAACTTAAACATATTTTACAAAAAAAGAAAAAAAGGGCTACCCCGCCGTCTCCCTTGCCGCCCGCCTCGCCGCCCGCCCACGCGGTTCTACATGCCGAGGAGGCTGTAGAACCGTGTGTAGTCACCGCCGTCGTCGTCATCGTCGTCGCCTCCCCTGCCTACGCCTCCGTCGTCCCTGCTGCATCCCTCCCCCGGTTGGCGCGGCGGGTTGAACAGTCCGGGGGCGTCGTCGTCGTCGTCGCTGTCGAGGACCACGACGCCGTGCTCGTCCTCGCGCCCACGCTTCCGGGCGGCGATCTCCTCCAGGGCCCGGCGCTGCCGGACCATCTCATCGCGGAGGTAGTCGTCCCGCGCCCACCGCATGGCGTCCTCGTCGGAGAAGCCGCGCCGGGCTATCTCCTCGTACTCCGCGGGAAAGCCGGGCTCCGGCTTGGGCTCGACGAGGACGAAGCGGCCGGTGGGTGGAGAGGCGTTGGCGCCGATGCGGACGCCGGAGCTGCGGGTGCGTGCGCTGACCGGCGTGCCCTGGGGCTCCGGCTTGAACGGGCGGAGGCAGGGCGAGCCGCCGGACGAGGAGGACCCCCCGGTCTCCATGCGCCTCGGGGTCCAGGAGCTTCCCCGGCGGCGTGAGAAGGAAGGGGGAGCGGGGTACTCGAGGCGCGGCGTGTTGCCGCCCTCGATGTACTCGAGGATGGCCTCCAACGTGCGCCCGGGCACGCCCCACCACCGACGCCGGCCGGCGGCGTTGAGCCTGCCGGAGGGCACGACGCCGTTGGTGGCCTCGAGCTGCTGGGCGTGACGGCGGCGGAAGTAAGGGTCCCAGAGCGGGCTGTCGGGGACGTACCGTGGCCCCTCCCTCGCCGCACGCGGCAGGTTCGAGCGGATGCATGCGATCTCCGCACGCCGCGCCGCGCCGGTGGGTACCGGGGGCACCGGCACGCCGCCTGCGCTGATCCTCCACGCCCCGGGCACCCGCATGTCCGGCGGGACCGGGTACTCGACCTCGTAAAGGAGGCGAGCCTCGTCTTCATGAAGATGGCGGTGGCCGAAGTCGTTCGCCGCCGCGCCGTCGCCTGGGAAGCGCTCGGCCATGGGTATGAACTGGAGACGGCGAAAGAGAGGAGAGGAGAGGGAGGAACGATGACAGCGGGAGAGTGTGAGTCGCCGAGTGCGCCGGGGCGCGTCATATATAGGCCGAGGCGCGCGTGCCACCGTGTGTACGCGTGGCGGGCGAGGGAGGGCGAGGGACGCGCGTCGTCCGGTCTTCACTACGCCGCCCGTGAGGCAGCAATGGTGCAGGCTGACCGGCGCGGCAGCGCGCGGCAGCTTTGACATTGATTCGCTGCGGGAAACGAGGCGATGAGGACGACGAAGGGCCGAGAAGAGAGCTGTGTCGCTGACGCGGCGGGCCTGCGGCTTTTTCGCGCCAAAACAGTTCGCCCGGCGCCCCCGGGCGCCCCCAGCGCGCCGGGTTCGGGCTGGGTCCACCGACGCTGTTTTCGGCCCAAGCCGGCGAAAATCGGGCTCCTGGGGGCGCGACTGGGCCGTTTTTCAGCGCCGACGCGAAAAAAATGCCTGGGGAGGCCTTCCTGGGGGCGCGGCTGGAGATGCCCTAAGTTGAATTTTTGTTTCTCTTGAAGGCCTGATGTAAAGTGTGCACTGATGCTTTTTTTTGAAATAAGTGTGCACTGATGCTTATCCAATGGAAAAGTTTGGATCCTTCAGGATCCTATGTTAAAAAAAAAGATACCGATTGCCTGTTGAGCTTCACTATACCATACACAAAACGAGAAAGCTAAATACCAGACGACTGGAATTTTGGAACAGGCGCGTACAACGCGATAGCCGTTCGATCCACATCGAACGTCGCTCGTCGTCTGTGTTGCGCGCAGCGCGCGTGGCTATAGCCGTTACGTCGTTTCTTTGACGATGACAAGTGAGCCCCCCCGAAACCGCCCGTATCGACCAATGCGTACGATCCCCACTCGCCCCCTCTCCCTCTTCGCCCGCGTTAGTTCTTCCTCCTCTGCTGCTGCCGTTTCCATTCGAATCCCCTCTCGCTCCCCCTCCCCCTCGTCCGCGACGGTTCCTGGTGGTGGCGCGTTCCGGTTCGCGGCGGACGGCGTCTGAATCTGCGGTGAGGAATGCATTCCCCACCCCTGTTTCCTTCCTGTTTTGCTCTGCTCATACATCCCCGCCGGTCCGCCATTGATTTAGGCTGCACGGAGCCATCGAATCCGGTGGTTTGTTGTTCCCATTAGGTTAGATTAAGGCCGACTTCTAGTTTCTGAATCGGCGCTGAGCAGCACATCCCCCCTTCCACCACCCCCACACCCGCCCTCGCTCTGGATTCATGTTGCTCCGCCTGCATGCTTCGCCGTTGATTTTTGGTGTTCGGACCCTTCAATTCTGGCCGGTTGTTGTTCCTATTAGGTCGCCTTCTAGTTCCAGTTGAATATGGTTTGGAAAACTGGTTCAATTTGTGGTAATTTATTTGGCTGGTGGGTGTGGATAGGTCTTCGTGGTGATAAATGTGGTCGGTTCTGATAAGGATTTTGGTCTCGTGTTAGGGTTGTGGATGTGGATTTTTAGGACATCCAATAGTGTTTCGTGTTTATGGATTTTAAGTTGTGGTTTAGTGGCTCACGATTTGAAAGTAACCCTAAGTTTTTTCACAAAATGTTGTTTATGTTGGTTTTGTTTGATGCGGTCTGTCTATCGATTATGCTTTGTGGTGCTCCAATTAGCATGTTTACAATGTTTGAATTTCTTGTGATGTTTTGTTCTGTTTTAATTATCATGATGTTTATATTGAACTTGCTAATGACATTGCACTCAAATTACCAGATGCTGAAACACTGCTATTATCGGTGTTGTTTTGTTATGGTTAAATTATAATGATAATAGTATTACACTTACCATTGTCATGTTTCTGTAGTTAGCAGTAGTTTTCTAGTCTAACTACATGCAACACAATGCTCATTTCTTATTCAATGGTCTGGTTGTTTTTTGTGTGCTTACCGACATCATTTCTGTGATTATTACTGAACATGTGTGAATGCTAATTTTACCACTGCTAATTTGGTTGTACATCATCAAATTGATGCCGCCTTTCTAACTTACCAATTTCATTGTGCCTCAATTATCAGTCACACATGCTTTTATATACCTGTGCCATCTGTTTTACTATAGTTTATAAGGGTGTGATGAACCAAGTGCAGTTTGCTTGATTTCTTTATCAGCTGTATTTTTGCTTTGTCAAACACCAGTTTTATAAATGTTGGCGTTAATTGTGATATTAGTTTTTCTCAAGTCATCTAATTGTTTCATTCGCTTTCTTTTTTTTCCCTACGTGTCAGGGACAAGCGCAAAGGAGATGGGGAAGGAATCGATGAGGTTCCTTCGAAAAAGGCGATACACCCTCCTCCGCGGAACATAGCCTCACCCATTTCGCTTCTTCTAGCATGCAAGCACATGAATGATGACAGGAAGGCTGCCATTGATGATATGGATTTAACAAGACTTCGGAATATCCAGTGTGACCATCTATTCAACAATCTCAGTGTGTGGTTTGCTGATCTGTACGAACCCAATTCCCGTGAGATGGTCATACTAGGGCGAGGCAGGCTTCCGGTCAATGAGGAATATGTGCATCGTGTTATGGGCGTGCCGCGTGAAGGGAAGGATGTCCCTTACAAGTCCCGTACTGAAGCTGATATTGAGTTAGGGCTTGAGTTGTTTGGCGAGCTTGGATATGCCCCTAAAATGACTGATCTTGTTGGTCTCATAAAGGGTTCTAAAAATGATGATGATACTTTCAAGCGTATGTGGCTTTTGCTTGCGGGGAATACAGTCATTGCCCCGACCACCTCCAACAAAGTTAGCCCCAGATGTTATGCTGCGCTGGTAAGTTTTTGTGTAATTCCGTCATTTTCTTTCTTGTGTGCCTGATAACTTTACTGTATGTCAGTGTGGTAACTTCCATATTTTTTTGTGGTGCATTCAGTGAACTTCAGTTTCCTTTTGTTTTTCAACTTGCAGCGTGACATCGATGGTATTAAAAATCTCAATTGGCCCAAATTTAGTACTGATGAACTACACAAGGCGCTACTGAAATGCAAGCCTACCACGGGTTGCCTTCTCTTCTACAATGTAAGTGACGATGCTTTCCTCTTACCTTATCTTTTTTCATGTCATTTCTTTGTCATTTTGTGTCTGATTTTTATTCGTGTTTACCAGGACGCTTGTATTTTTCTTATCAGCTACTGTACATTCATGCGATTGATCTTTCTGGACTTGGCATCGTATTGCCTGATGGTCCTTTTCCCATCAATTCTGGACAAAGAAGCTGATAACTCTTGTCCTCAACAAGGATGTTCAGGCTGGCAAAGTTTCTTTCGGGGAACTACCGGTAATCTATATCTATGTTTTTCAGTTCACACACTGCTTTGCAACTGCATTTTCTTTTCATTGTTTTTTGGTGTTACTTATCTGACTTGTCGCTACATTTTTTCCAGTTGAAGCCTGAGTTTGGCATGAATTTCTGTCTGTTTGGTGGTCTGGAAGGTCTTGACAAGTTTATGCGTGTTCATACTGCCCCAAGATGCAGTCAGGAGGTGAGCATGTAACCTTGTTTCTTGTTTTTTTTGCTATTCTATGTTTTTTCATAGGCTGATAACTTATTTGTTGCACTCAATGTGGTGACCCTCTTTTGATGTCAACTTGACACTCTTTACTAACTTGTTTGTTTCCAATGTGTCATATTCTCTATGAAGGATAATAATTATGATGTAACAATGTGATAATTCTTAGTGTAATGCCTTGATAACTTTGTTGCATTCCTGTGATATCTTGATATCATGATAACTTTGGTTGCATTCCTGTGATGATTCTTTTTTTCTAAAGCCTTATATAACTTAAGTTTTTTTTGCTGATATCTAACTGTGCTATTTTAGCTTTCTCGTATATTGATCTTCATTTTCATGGTGACTGAATGTTTGTTAAATCATGAATACATTCACTTGTTTACTGCAATGACACCACACATTTGTTTGGTATTGTTCTTTGTGTGTGCTTTTTGTGAACTCGTGATAACTTTTGTTGCATTTTGGTGATAACTTACTAATTATTTTTATTTTTTTTTGCATTTTTTTATGTTGAACAGAAATTTGCCAAATCAACTCAGATAGTTGCTCAGTTCACGTCCGCCATGTCTAGCATCCTAGGCAATCTTGTGCAATCATTCACCGCTTTGGATGATGAGGGTCATTTAGATGCATCCCGTCAGCTAGACGCTGGATTGAATGTTCTTTCTTCTGCCGCCCGTATGACGGCAAGGACCACGCGCTCATCACAATGCAGGCAGCCAGAAAGCCCTGGAAAGAATGTTGCTGAAGATTCTGACAGTGATGACGAGTATCAAGGAGGCAATGGTTCTGAGTCTGATGCTGACTCCGATGATGATGACGATTTTAATGATATGGATTATCAAGTTGTTCATCGTCGTCGTAACGATCCTTTTGTTGCTTCACGTAGCGGTACCGTGAATGTAGATATGGGCAGCGGTCCAGTTGATGATGACACCACACATCTGGATGATGCAACTATCAAAGCTCATGAGGACACAGGACCAGATGTTGAAGACACGCCTGTCCGCCATGTCAATGAGAACCTCAATGAGTCTCAGATCTTACTCACTGGCACATCTCATGCAACATCCGCCGGATCAGGTGATGGAGGGCTTAGCAAACAAGGTCTGACAGCACATAAGCTGAGGCGGCCACTGAATCTTTTGTCAAGCGGTGTGGTTCTCAGCTTCTGAAACATTTGGCTTACCAGAGGCGCAAGAAACTAAGGCTACCATCACCCTCCCGTCCAGCTTCACCAACTGTGCCATCACCCCCCGTCCAACTTCACCAGTTGCTCCTCCCAGCCCATCGCAAAGGCCGTCTTCACCAATTGCACTGTCAGCAGCTGAAATTCATTTAGCTGTGAAGAAAGTTGTGGTCTAGGAGCTTGGAACACGTGTGGCTGAAAAGGGAACCGGTGTCCCCGTCACACTATCCACCATGCAGAAGGAGGCCCCACGCAGGTGAATGATTATTTCCATGGTCTTTTTATCAATTATGTGCCTGAAACAACATGGTAAATCCAATTGTTTGAGTAAGGTAGTTTGGGTAATTTCATGCTGGTAATTAACTTGCTCATTTTCCCTTGCAGGGCACCCGGCAAACAATCTGTTGCTGCCAAGGATTCAGAGATTGCACCAGTGAAAAGGTATTCACATTCTTACTTTCGTTTATGTTTAGTAGTTATTTTCTATTTTTCTATACTGTTTTCATGTGCACTGAAACTATAGTTTTGTTTTACACCTACCAACAAGCTGGTTATTTTGTTCTTTTTGTCTGATAACTTATTTTGATGAACATTGATAACTCAACTTTGCCCCCTGATAATTTAGAGTTACCAATCTTGGTAAGTGTATGTGCTTGTAACATTTGGTTATTTTTTCATTCGGTGCACCTATGAAGCAAGTTGCTGCTGCTAAGGGTTCACCAAGTGTATCAGGAAAAAGGTGTTCACATACCTTTCTAGTTTGCAGTTATTCAGAACAAATTGCTGTTTTTTGTTCATATCATTTGATAACTTTATATTTCTAGTCCTTGATAACTCTGTAATTTTTTCCCTGGATGCTACTTACACCTGAAGTATGTAACATCTTTTTTTGTTTGAAACATGTGGTAACTTAAGTTTAACAACATGTGTAATCTCACTACTACCCTTGTGTACCCATATTTTCAGTCGTTCAAAAGATAAATCTGCTGTGAAAAAGGTGATAGTCGCCAAGACCAGATCCTCTCCACGACTAAGGGCAACACTATCGCAGACAACATCATCGGAGACAACAGAATTTATCCATCTTGATGAATCTCCCACATCGACATCTCCTTATGATAAAGCAACAGTAGTTAGCAAGGGCGCATCTGATGCTGTTGCAGCGACATCGGCTGGTGTTTCTAATGACACTGTAGATTAGCTTGCTGCAGCGGCAACTATTACTGCTATTGTTGAAGATATCGCCAGCGCGGCTGAGGCTGTTGAATGTGAAAATGAAGTCGTTCCCAATATAGTGCATGATGAAAGTGAAGGTATTTCTGTGTGCCACCACCTTTCTTTTTCTTGTATGTAATGATGTTTTATGTTGATGATGTGTTGAATATTTTTCCGCTGTAGCCGTTCGTGTCACTGAGGAAGTTGTGGGAGGTACCCAAGTCAATATGCCTATTGATACGGCTACAGCTGGAGGTCAAGAGAATGATGCCCATAATCCTGCGGCCACAGGTTGGTAACTTCACTTTCTTATGTTAATAACTTGTCTGTTTAAGCCATGATAACTCAAGTTAATGTTCTGGCATTAACAAATACAATGTCCTCTACATGTTTTCCTGATGCATTTTTTCCTTATTTGTGTGTTACTTTTGGTGTTTGTTGCAGTAGCCGACCCTATGTTGGAGTCGAGCACCCCTGGAGCTGGAGAATACGATGGTAATTTTACGCCACCCAACTGCTCTCTTGGGCTTGATGCCATCTTTGGTGTGAGTCCACAAGTGCCACCATCTACTGAAGCAACTCCAACGGCTCAAGCTGCACCAGCATTGGCTCAAGTACCACCTGCAGCACCACAAGCATCGACAGCGGCGCCATCTGCTCAAGTACCACCTGCAGCACCAGAAGCACCTGCAGCGGCGCCATCGGCTGAAGTACCAATTGCAGCACGAGAAGCACCTGCGGCGGTGCCATCGGCTCAAGTACCACCTGCAGCACCAGCTACTGGCCCTGTCGCCATTCTAGGGCTCGCATCTCCTATTGCTGCTGGCTCGAAGGGCAAGACAGTGATGAAAGTTACCAATGCGCAACCGATTGCTTGGGCTCCACCACCCAACTCTGGTAAGTGAAGACCTTGTGTCTTTGCTTTTCTGCAGCGAGAGTGATGGATTGAGATATGCCAGTGTACATCATATTGTTTGTGTCTTGGTGTGCTCTTTTTATTTATGTGCTTGGAATTTGCTATCCTTTCGTGTGTATGGATGAATGTAATACTACTTCTATGCTTTGTGTGATGTAAATGAACATCTGTGCTTTCAGTACCTGGAATATATATTTATGTTGTGTCTGCTATAATATTTTGTACGATGCTAGTATAGACGATAACTCCAACCTCTTTCCCCCCTGGTAACTTTGTCAGTTTTGAAAGCTGATGTTATCCGTTACTAACTTTAGTAAGCACATGATACATACATCTCCTATCATTGCCTATTTATTTTCCTTAATTTGTTGTCATGCTTACAAAACAATACTGCACTGGTAGTAGCAGGTGTGTACTCTCATTCATTTGAAATTTGTTATCATTTCCTCGTTTTTTAATTACCCTGATAAGTCTATATGACACTATCTTGGTAACTCAAATGTTCAAATCCTGACAATTTACGAACCATTGACATCATAACTCCAGCCACATATGCATTCTTTACCAATTCTGGGCTATACAATTCCTTTTGGTCTTCTTTTACATGTTATGATGATTTGATGATATCACAATTGTCCCTCATTATGCACCAGTGCTATCTAATTTGTTCTTTAAAAAGCCCATACCAGTGTGCTGGTAATCCACATTCACATTACCTGGTATTTTCTATATTGTGTTCCCGATAACTTATTGTATATTGTCTCAAATTTTAATACTTGTTTCTTTGCAATAATTTATCTTGTTTATCACTACTGTTCATGTCCTCATCACTCTTTTTTTATGTAACACCGGAAGGTGGTTGTGTGCAAGTGTATGATGTCGAGATTGACGATGATGAGGTTCTCATGTGGTGGGAAGAATTTGAGAATGACAATCCAACATTAAAAGGGAAATCTAATGTTCAAATAGGTGTTTTTTTTTCTGCTCCATGAACATTGCAACCCTTGCACAAACGGCTTTCTTTGTTTTTCAACTATGGACCACCACTTGATAATTAAAAAATGTGCAAGTTGATAAGTTATGACCCATCACTTGATAATTCTTTCACCCATCTGCTGATAACTCATATTTCCATTTTTTTGACTTTTTGCTTTACTCATGTCCTTGTTACATTATATATCTTAGTTATGTTTTTTCTGTTTTTACCAGACAACCCTCAAAGTCCAACATTTGTTACACCAGAGTTACCACCTCGCACAAAGCATTTAGTATGCAGTTAGACCCCTAAATCCTTTATTCGGAAAGTTAGGGTCACCCACCCGTCCAAATACCCACTCCCGCATTTTGCCACCCTCACACTGAGTGAGGAGGAAGAGTTTGTTTACAATGAAGTTATCAAGCATACTACTGATTCTAACTCTAAGATCAAAGAGTATGTTTCAATCCTTTTTCTCATTTTTTAACATAAATCATTATTTGTGTGCCATTTTCTGAAATGTATTTTTAAATCTTTTTTTGTATTTGTAGTGTTAGGGTCATTGACATTGATGGTAGGTGGGTCACCCTAGGTGAGCTTGCCAATTGTGTGAAGGGAGTTGGGCAACTATCAACCAGCATTGCTGAGTTACATGTTCGCATTCTTCAGCGTAAGGAAATCCCAAATAGGCTCATCTTCCCTTGGGTGTTGTCTGTGTATCTGTTGATAGGAGACTTCACATCCAAGTGTCTATTGAAGTATTTCCGACGGGATCAGTTTTACATTCTTAGTCACCAGGATCAGGTATGTTATGTTTGCTGGACCTGGTATGTTATGTTTTCTGGTTCTGGTAACTTTACAGTTAGTGTCTTGGTAACATCCTGTTAATATCAGTACTCTTATTTATTTTTTTACCCTGATATTGTTTGTTCTTCATGTCATGATAACCTCTTTCATGCACACTGGCAACTTTGACCTTTCTGCCCTGATAATTTTTTTCTAGTTGCCTCCCATGTGAATTCCATGACCATTTGTTATCTTGGTAATTTGGTTTCTTTTATCTCCTTCCATGCTTACTGCCTTCTAATTTTTTGCAGCTGCTATTCCCTGCTTTGCAAATGTTGGCCTCGGTTTAGATGACGAGCATTGGTATGTGTTGTCACTAAATCTTAGGGCTAAGCGGTTCGAAGTTCTAGATTCATTGTGTGAACAAGATAGTCCTTCTCTTCTCGAGCATGCGACAAGATACATGAACGCTATAAAGAAGGCTTGGTTGATAAATTACAAGGACTCGCATAAGCAGATTCAGGACTATGAACTTGTGTACATTGATGTGTTGAAACAAGATAATGGGTTAGTTGTGGATTATTCACCCTCTCTTTAACACCCCACTATATGTTCTTATCCCTGTTTATTGACCCGGTCGCAAACTCCAATTAAACTGATTTTATGTTGTTTTTTTCATCACAAATGTTTTAGAATTGATTGCCGATTTTTTGACTGCACGTACCTTGAGGTGTGGGATGGCAAAAATGTTCCAGCCTTAACTCATGAACAAATTCCAACTCTCTGGAAAATTTTGACATTGAGGTGGTTAGATCATGATCAAAACAAATGCAAACAGTGGCGTTATCATCTGTTCGGCTGTGGTTGATGAGGTGATATTTTTTTACGACATTGTGATAACTTCTACCAAACTATGGTGATAACTTGTTTACATGAATCTGTCATGACAATGCCATGGAGCAAAGTGTTGACATGCTGTTTTACTATGGTATACACAGTCCAAAGTCACTGACTAGACGATAAATTCACTACTGTGATTATAATTTGTATCACATTTGATTTGATAACTGCAATATCTTCTGGATGAAGACCGAGATTACTTTATTCTATTTTTTAAAAGTGCAAGCAGGCCTAATTTTTTGTTCATAAGTAATACAATGCAGTGCTGGTAGCCTTGAAAAAATGTAGATATAAAAATATTGGATTTACAAATCCATGTCAATTCCATCATACATTGCTGGTAACTAGCATAATAGGGTACTGATAGCTTGCTTAATATATAAAATTTTGGATTTACAAATGCATGTCAATTCCATCATACATTTGCTGCTAACTGGCATAATAGGGTACTGATAGCTTACTTAAAATATAGATATACACTTTTTTGCATTACAAAGCCATGATAAATCCATGATACAATGCTGATAACTGGAATGTTATAGGGCTTGTAGCTTGCACATTATCGTCCATGAAAAGAATGTAGCCACCATCTTCACTTTTAATAGCACCTTCTTCATTTATCTTGCCATGGGAGATTTCCATGTGCATTTGTCATGGTCTAGACTCCCACACACACCACATTTCCTTTTTGTCTTGGGTTTTGCAATCTCAAAACCTGACTGCTTTCTTTTTGACTTTGGACGCCCCTTCGTTGTAGTCTTGGGAGGGTCTAGTATCAACTTTGTGTTTGAGGACGGAGCTGCATCAGGATGTGGGGGTTGGATGACAAAAGCATGATTGTTTTTGCTAGCACGTATCGTCACACACACACTTTCTTGCTGTGTGGCAGGGTTACCCTATCGCTGCACATTAGTAGCACTTTCTTGTTGTGTAGCGGGGTTCTCATATCGCTGCACATTAGTGGCACTTGTTTGCTGTGTGGATGGGTTCTCCGGATGTCTTGCATCGGGGGCGTTTTGGTGATGTGTGACGGAGTTGTCTTCATTCACCCGCCCCACAGGTATCAAGCAGGGATCCGGCTGTCCTTGAAACAATCCTTTTGCTTCTTCCTTTTCCTTTCTTGCCTTTTTAAGTTGATTGTTCTTCAGGGTTTCAAGCTCCTCCTTGAAATTATACATGTGTTTTCTTGCTAATCTGGTCCCGTCATCTGTTAGGCAAGCGTCTTTAGCTGATGCCTTAAATTCTTTAAGTATTGACGTGTATCGCATGACGCTTTTCCTCTCCTCTGGCATTGACTTCTTAACTTTCGGCTGTTCGAAATCAGGTTGAATAAGATCCTCCTCTGGATCCCAGGTCCACCTCTTTAGGATGTACTTTTCAGGTATCTCATATACCCCAATTTGGTCCATAACTCGTAGTACGTGCACGCACAGTAGCCCGTCACAATCAAACTTGCAGCAAGTACATGAGTATGTCTCTTCATCCATGTTTGCTTGCACATGGTAGTCCCTGTCTCCATATTTTGGTATTATCCCCCGCACTGAGCTGACCTTGAAAGTCCATCATCCAATGCGTTGCATCTGTAGGTTGATTTCACCTTCATCTCCACCTGGAACTTGCAAAACAAGTTATGTGTGTACAGCCCCCGCACCTGCATCTCCAGCGGGTTCATCGAGTACATTTCGGTTTCTTTGTACACTGTTTCCAACTGCTCTTTTGACACGCTAGCCATCACCTTATCCTGTATCGTAGTGTACTGTTGTGAGAATTCGACCAGTGAGTTGTTTGGGTTGACATAATTCTCGAGCACAGAGTTAAAACCCTCGCTTCTTGCCGTGGTCTGCAAGAACGGTAAAAAATCATGCATATGGTATACCGGGACCCAACACTTCCTGTTCTCCCACAGCCATTGGAAATGCTCGTTGTCGGTCTGGCCATACGCTTCCATCATCACCCACCACTTGTGCTCAAACTCCTCAACTGCATTCATAACATAAATATGGTAACATCAAGTATTGAAGGATGGTAACATTGGTTCAAACATATTTGGTAACTAGGAACACCACTGCTATTGATAATTATGTCAGACACAACTGGTTACTTTAGTTCAAGCATCATGGTAAGTACTTTGTACACAGGATGTTTTTTTCCCATAGCGAATACCACTCTGTGTGTGTAGTACAAGCAACATTTTTAACTAGCAACAAAAAAGAGACTCATATCAATCAGCACTAGCTGGTGATTGAAAAGTTTTGTTGTAACTAGTGGGGTGAACAACTGAAATGTGTCCATCAAACATGAACATGATAGGGTTAGTTCAGAAAAATAATTAATGTAGGTAATTTTGTTATAATCCTCTGGTAACTTGTCACCTTATTAGATGGTAACTGCTGATATCATGCATCTAAACCCATTTCTCTGTGTTTTAAGTTAGTGAGGGGTGGGAAGTAAAATACCAGTCAGGCTGTTGTCAACATAATCCTTGAATGCATTGTTTAGTGGCTCATCGTCAGCTATCAGCTTCCCAAGCTTCTATTGTGATTTTTTCATTATATGCCAGCGGCAATTCCTGTGTACTATCCCGATGAACACCTCATCAATAGCACTCCTCATTGCAAAATCTTGATCTGTTATTATGTTCTTTGGCGCAATTCCACCCATTGCATGCAAGAATGCATTAAACAGCCACACAAAGTTACCAGATAGTTCATTTCGAACAAACCCACAACCAAACTGGATTGACTGCTCATGGTTATTAATGCCAATGAAGGTCACACAGGGCATTTTGTACATGTTTGTCATGTATATTGTGTCGAATGAGATAACATCATTGTATCTAGCATATGCCCTGCGCGACGCACCATCTATCCAGAATAAATTTTCCACTCTGTCCTCATCATCAAGCTTTATTCTCCAATAGAAATCTGGATCTTGTGCCTTCATATCTTGGAAGTACGAGATTGTGCTCCCCACATCAGCATGGTGGTACTCCATCCGGAATTGAGCTCGCTGGTTTGCGATGTCCTTTGTTGTGTATGGTACATCTTTAGGATTCCCGTAGAACGATGACATTAGTTGCATCTGTCTTGCTGTCTCTATGTTGCATCCGTGCAATATCTTCAAGAAGTCATGCTCATCTTTTGGAATGTTCCTATGTGATGATACAAACTTTTTCAAGGACGGCTTTCTTATTAGAGGGTGGTTGTGGTCGTTGTTGAAGCGTTTGACTCTCCACCACGCATCCGTGTGGGTGATGTAAAGGTGGGCCGGACATCCCGACCTCACAACCTTCCCTATTTTCCTCTTCTTCACGATGCCTTTTGGGTCCTGCACATCCTCTGTCTCCTCCTTGTTTGTTTTTGGCTTGCCGTATTTCCCACAAGCCAAGAGGACTCTGCTTACAATATTGTCTTTAATTGTTTTTCTGTATTCCAGTCTCATTCCAAACCCATATCTCAGTGCATATTGCTTGTAGTGATCACAAGCTTCCTCAAAAGTATCAAACTTCATTGTTTCATTAGGAGGTTTCAGTGTGGAGTATGCCTCGGTGTTTTTGTCTCCCTGTTCAGCATTCTCTCCTCCTGTTTCTGGACTTGCTGGCTCGCTGGCTGAATGATCAAAGAAGCCTTCTCTCCCCCTATGCTGCTAGTAGTCGGTTCTTTGCTTGTCTCTCGGACCATCGGGTTGCTTCTAGATGTAGCACCCGCAATGTTTTTGAAGTTGTTATTTTGTGTTATATTTCTGCATGCCAAAACTAGTGGTAACTTGTACTCCAGTTGCTTGGCAAAGTTTGCATGCATTAAGATGTTTCTGTAGCTGTAAAGTGTAAGCATGTAATTGTAATACAGATTGCATGATAATTCGTATGCAGTAAGTGTGGTAATTGTACCTAATTTCATGGTAACTTGTGTGCATTAAGCTTTGTGATTGTGAACTGATTCATGTTGGAGATGGTAGTTGTAAATAACATAGCTGGCAGTTGCAATTCAATTATGATGGTAATAAGTCTGTGTATAAAAATGTGGTAGCATGGTAAATGTTTTACCTTCGTCTGTTTTGTTGATGTTGGCAGAACCAAAGCTTGCCATGTGTGCATATTCACACTGTTGGTTTGTCCCCACACCACTCATCATGCTATCCACATTACCCCCGTTGTCATGCGACATTTTCTTGTGTTGCAGCACCTGCTAGCACATATGATTGCATCCATCAATTTCCCACACTTACAAGCAATTCTGATTATTTTTTCACAACAACTATATTTTTTTCTTGTTCTGCACTGATTACTTATTTTTTATAACATGTATCATTTTGGGAGTAACCAGCGTATGGGAGTATGACAACGATAGTTCCTATCAACCTCATTTCATGAACATCATTCCTTATCAAAAAATTCTGGTGGCAACAATGTAATCAGCACATGGTATTCTTGTAGTGTTTTAGCACCTTTGGTTCTGAGTTTTCCTGGTAAATTGTAATGAATTAGCATGATAACTTGTTCTGACATGGGTTTGTTCAATATAAAAAGGATCCTTTTTTATGTTGAGTAAGTGTTAAAGGATGCTGATTACTTAATGCGCACACTCTGGTAATCTATATTCAATCGAAATGGTAAGTCAGTTTTAATGAGAAATTTCATACATGTAGTTCTAACATGCTTCAAAAAAGATAGCTTGATATCATTATGATGATAACCTATATGTTTTTATGTTGGTAACTTGATGATGAGGTAACTCATTGATGTAATCTGTAGGTAGGAACATGGATCAATTTTACCAACTTTTTGGCTGTAAAAGAGGAAATTTTAGTCAAACTTTTGTTGGTAACCTGACTGAATTTGAATGGTAACTCAATTACAACCGAGGAATTACACACATGCAGTAAAAGTACTACCTTTTTTGCATCCTTTTGGCTTTCTTATTTAGTTCTTGTTTTTATTTTCCCATGTTTTCCCCTTGATTTTATTGGTATGAAATGCAAATGCAGTATGTGTATAGGGGTTTATCACTTACCTCCTTTATTTTTTGCCTGATTATGATGAAATTGAGACGAACTGATGTATTTCTCCTAGTAGCACGCGATAACCCTTGTGATGTTGTTGTGGTAAACCGGGCCCTCTCTCAAATCCTTGTGTTTGGTGGTGTTTTCCGTGGGATTTTTTTGTTGGATCTGATCCGGGGCGGAGGTCGCCGGCGATGGAGGCGCGTCGGGGAGAGAGGAGAGAACTGATCGGGGCAGGTGGCTGTTTCTTGCGATGGAGGTAAGAAACTAGGTTTTGGGGTGGTAAGTCATGTGCGGGGAGGGGGGGGGGTGGGGGGAGTTGGGCCAAAGGGGCTGTGTTCTCTGTCTTGGGCCTCATGCGTTGCGTGTGGTGGGCCTCGCGAAAGAAGGCTGGGTCGTGGGTGGCTCTGTTGAAGTGGGTCACATGCGGGATTGACGCGGTTCTATGATCGTGTGGATTTGTCGCTAACCAACAGTCGATTGGTAGTTAGTCGCGTCCTAAAAAAATATGCATACCCGATGCGTATCGCTGCCATGTGTCCAAGTTGTTGATCCCACGTCGGCCTAGAAGAACCCCTCTGCAGCAAAAACTCCCTTGGTTGGCTTGGCTCCAACATCACTGACTCATCCTCCCCAAGTCCAATGCATCGTTTGCCGTGTGATAAAGAATGGTTTGGTGGCTGCCAATCATGAGAAGAAAAAAATTGGTCATCGCCGTTGGCGTCGAGTGTCGGCGGCCAGACGAAGATTGTGTCATCGGCAGGGTCCTCCTCAGCGTCCTCATCGACATGTTGCTTGGCGACTGGATCAGCTTCAAGACAACGTCTCTTGTGCAGCGCGCTCAGCAGCAAGAAGAACGTGGTGTGCAGGAATAATGCCCCAGAGGCTGAGGTGATGTCGGAGTGGAGCCGTGGGGGCGAGTGAGCTTCGAAGATGCAGTCCCAGGCGACAGCGGAATCAACGACTTGGACATGTGGAACAACCCATGTCAGGTACGCATTGGAGTTGGTTTGGAGACGGTATGCACATGGCCCAAATTTTGGTCACATGTTAGGGCATCTCCAACACTATCACTATAACTGGACGCACTATTCATCCATGAATTACGTCTGAACGCGTCCGTGGGCAGGACACGGGAGCTGGTCATCCAACCCTTTCTCTCAAATAGGCATCAAATCCGAACAACAGTGGTGGCTTGGGGGACCAAAAGGGCAAATCACATGGGTTGTGAGGACATGTGGTCCAACTGACAGTGGGCCAAGCGAACCTCCGTATGATGCCTATACTCCTGCAAAGCCCCCGTAAGGTTGGTTCCAATTCAGGGGGGAGGGGATATTCAAAGTAGTTTGCGAATGTTTAGGGGACTGGATTGAATGGCAAAAAGTGTTCGGACCACGTGGTCGGGATCTTTATGTATGCTTTGCATTACCGCTTTGGAGATGCCCTTAGACCGTATCATTTGTGAAGAGATAACCCTTCACTCTATAAAACCAACCCATACTTCACATCATTCACTCCCTCTAGCAAACCTGTATTCTTATTTTTTTTCTGGCTAAAACATAAAAGGTAAAATATTTTGAATTGAATGTTCGATTACGGATCCGTTTTGACCGTCATATTTGTCTTGATGAGATCTTTGAAACAAAATATTTGTTGAATATTTTCAAAAAATATTTTTCTTGCTTTGAACTTTACTCAAAACTTGATGTACCGGTCATAAGCATGTACATGTCCTGGCAGGGAAGGCAGATACTTATCACCAACAAGCTACAAAGCATACAATCTTACAGATGTTGTAGTCAAGTCTCAGAAAGCAAAATAACAATAATTTTTAAAAATATATACTACATTGATCTTGTTTTAAAGCTCTCATAAATACAAAGATGGCAGTCAAAACAATTTTGCGACAATTGGTTCAAAAATATTTGACACAATTATTGATGGGAGAGTGATAACATGACATATGGAGTGCGGGTTGCTTACCAACTATCAATTTCTTAGGTCAGACCATCTCCCTATACCCAATTGCTTATAACGTGCTGATAACATGTAAGAATTCGAGAGAAAACTTGTGTCATTGATAGTTGGGCCAAGCCCTTTATATACAAGGATTAGCGCCTCAATTTGAGGCGCCTGTTACAGGAGGTGCCTGTCCGGCATCGAGAAGGCGTCCGTATGAATGATCGTGTCTGTATGGCGCTTTGGACACTAATAACTGTATTTACGCTAATCCTAATGACGGCTCGCTATGACGGTTCAATAGGGACACGCCGTCTCATTCTTAACATTTAGCACCTGTGCATTTGGTGCATGAATTAGACCGGTGCACTGCATCCTAGGGGGAGGGTAGTGTGCACAGCGAAAAACAAGAGTCAATTAAAAAGAGGACACACACACACACACACGCACGCACGCACGCGCGCGCACACACATACACACGCGCGCGCGCGTACACACACACACACACACACACACACACACATATATATATATATATATATATGGTGGGTCTATTATGATAACACCCTCTAAGACCTTATTCTGCTAACACCCATGCTTATTCTGCTAACACCTCTCACCACCGATCCCACCCTGACCCGACAACAAAAAGAGTCAACGCACCTACCCCTCTCCTCCCACGTTCTATTCGTGCCAGATCCCCTCCTTCCCACCTTCTTCCTCCTGCGCAGCCTCCTCCCACCTCCCCTCCACCTTCCACTACCGGCGACACCAGGGGCTTGTGCCTCCGATGCCAGGGCCATGCCGCAGCCCACGTATCTCTCCTGCCCTGGCAACCCACCGCCACACGCCGCCCTGACCCTAGCTCGCACGCCGCCACACCTCCACATTCCTCCGGCCGGCTCTTGCTGCTGCGTCCTGGCCGCGCAACGGATCTAAGCCACAGGCGGCCCCCGCCTTCCACCACATCCTGCCCAGCCAAGCCGCAAATGGATCTGGCGAGATTTTCCGCCACCAGCCACCTTCCTCCACTCTTGCACCGCGCACGAGCTCCACCCGCGCCGGATCCGCACGACGACAGTTATTCTCCATGGCACATCCTCTCGATCCGGACGGCGGCATCCCATCCTCCGACGAGGCCCCTTCGGTGCACAACCTGCAGTCCCCCCGACCGCCGACCACCGACCTCCACCCCCGCAAGGACCACACGTCCCTGCACCGCTGTCCCCACACCGCAGGTGTGCGCGCGTCGTAGGCGGTGTCCAGCTCCTCCGACGTCGGGCTAGCTTGCAGCTCCTCCAACCCCCACTGATCTTTTAGGAACCGGCGACCCCCATCCCGCCGAGATCTCTTTGCAGCCCCTGCTCCTCCTCTGCCCTCACCGGATTTCACCTGTCACTGCAGTCCATCACAGGGGCACCTACAGCTCTCTCTACCTCTCGAGGAGGTACATCGCCAGCAAAAGACGCTTGGGGGAGAGCTCATCGTCGACCCAGCGCGAGGGCTGGTCTCCCCTCCGGCAGCGGTCTAGCAATGGGGATGGACGCGCAACTGGTAGTGCACGGTGAGCTGGACATCGCTAACGGCCTCCCTCTACTCATGCACATGTGATGCAGTGTGGAAACAAGGCCATGTGAGGTTCCAAATCTCCAGCAACCCCTCTTCATCATATTCCGATGAAGTACCGGCCCACCTATGGCATGCGGTACTAATGGTGACACCCTGCAGTTCGCCGTGCGAAACCCATCCTGATTTGTTACTGTTCAGAAGCATTTTCTTGTTTTTCAGAAAAATTGATGAGTTATTTTGGATGTAGTGCAGTTGAGACGCTCACTGAGGACTTGTAGCTCATCCACTAGTGGCTTGTGGTGTAGTACGCATCAACGATAGGCGTAGCAACCATTCCACGCTCCTCCCTTGGGGTAATTTTGGTTGTTGTTGATGCCGTGCAACGCGCCTCTTCATGAAGTTCACTGGCTCCGGGGCGAGCAGTGGAGAGGACACAGGTGTGCAGTTCCCCATCACTGTAGTTGTCCACTGAACCTATAGAAGCCCATCTTATATGTGAGCATATGGCCAGAAACATTGCGGTGTGGTTTGGTGGCCGTCGACGTGCACTTTGTTTTGGGGGGCAGTACGTATGTTCTTTGTGGATGTGCACTTCATTCGGCTCGAGCTGCATGAAGCTCAGTTTGCGCGCGTGTGCGGCTTGGCTACCTATTTCGTGAAGTCGACTACATCAATGCTTGCCGTATGTTTGGTCCTCGGATGCGGTTCACTTTCAAGAGTGATGTTATTCACTTGCGCCCAATATGAAAACTGTGATTTCTTTTTGCAAAACAACAAATATTATTGCGGTTCACTTTGATATATGTCGCAGTTCACTTGCCCTCGTCTCTGCAGTCAACTCCCGTTCATAAAACAATGATAAAGAAATCTCACAAAAAGCTCGTATGAGAAAATTTACGCCCGACAAAACAAATCATGAAGTTCGCTTGACTGTCTGATACAGTGTGGTTTTCTGTCCGAAGTAGTGCGTTCTTCTGTCGTTCATAAAAAAATGACAAAAAAGCTCACAAAAAGCTCATATGAGAAAATTTGCCCGACAAAACAAATCATGAAGTTCGCTTGACTGTCTCATGCAGTGCGATTTTCTGTCCGAAGCAGTGCGTTCTTTTGTCGTTCATAAAAAATGACAACGAAAACTCACAAAAAAGCTCATCTGAGAAAATTTACGCCTGATAAGACAAATCATGAAGTTCGCTTGACTGTTTTCTATCTGAAGCTGTGCGTTCTTCTGTCTGATGCAGTACACACGTCGGTTTTGGTGTCGCGAAAAACAGAGTATTCACATTTTAGTAATTTTAAAACTGCTCTTAAACTATAAGGAATTAGAGAGCGTGTTCTATATGAAAAAGTTGTGCCTCATCGATATCTTTCCGACGATGTATCATTTGCATCATTCCAGCAAGCCGTTTGAAAAATTTTATGAAAAAACGACCGCTGCCACTCATCCTTTGCCGCCCCATTTTCCAAATTAACTTAAAACCATAAGGAATCTCAAAAGCATTTCAACATATGAAAGTTGCGCCTCATCCATAGCTTTCCAACGGTGTGTCACACGCCTCGTTTCGACAAACGGTTCAAAGACTAGAGCGAAAACAGTACCGAAAGTTTGTTTTTTTTGAAAAACAGAGTTCCGTGATTTAGTAAATTTGAAACTGCTCTTAAACCGTAACGAATTAGAGAAAATAATAAATATGAAAAATATGCGCCTTGATGATATCTCTTCAATGGTGTATCATTTGCTTCATTCCGACGAGCGGTTTAGATAAAAAACACGAAAAATGCTCGCTGCCACATGTCGTACGACACACCATTTTCAAAACTGCTCTTAAACCGTCAGGAATCTCGAAAAGTGTTCAACATGGTGAAGTAGCGCCTAATTCATATATTTTCAACGGTATATTACAAGCCTCATTCCGATGAATGGTTAAAAAACTAGAGCAAAAAAGGTACCAAAAAAACAAAGCATGCAATTTTTTTGCGACAAGAAGTTCACTCGCGTGATACTTCAGCACACTTGGTTCAAACAATGACGTGCACTTACGTTGAGCGTGCAGTGCGAAAGTGTTATCAGAATAGTTATTCTGCTAATATTAGTAGAATAGACCGGTTGTATAAATCCACCTGGTAAGAGCATTTCCAACCGTACTCAGCAAAAGTTAGCTTCTAAATGTCTGCGGATGTGTAGGCGGGCAGGCCCCGTCACCCCTCATTTCTCACACATTGTAACTACATTATTCATTTTCAAATCCTCATTTTCATACAACGTCTAGCGACATCCATTTGATCTACGTACATAAAATAAACTAGCAAACTAGTTACTCGTCATCGCATATGTCGGTAACCTTTTTTTTTGAAAGGACCATCCTTGGCTGATACTTCATTGATTTAAGCAGAGAGCAGTGGAAAAAAAGTGACAAAGGTGGGGATCTGCCATGAGAACAGGCTAGCGGTTTGTGCCTAGGGCACTCTGTTTTTCATTCAACACGTCCCTCTCATTTGCCTCTTTTGCCCTGAAGATGTAGTGGTTGCGTCTTGCCAAATCTCCCATAGTACTAGCATCACCAAGGATTTTATCCCTTTGCTGATGGCCGGTCGTGCCGCTGCAACCATGGTTGCCACCCTCTCCAGCAAGCTGGTGCTGTGGATCCAATTTGTATGTTCGAACACTTGACATTCCTGCCAGGCAGACACCTCGGCCTCGATGGTCCTCGTGAAATTGCATTGCCAGAATAGGTGCTGGGAGCTCTCAAGGTTTCGTAGGCAAAGTTGACAGAATTAGTTGTTGATCCAACCTCTGTGCTGAAGGCGATCATCGCACCGGAGACGATCTTGGTGGAGAAGCCATGCAATTTTTTTAGCTTTGCCGGAGCCCATGTGTCCCATACCAGATTACAAAAGTGCTCGGTCGTTGATCCTAGGAACTACAAGGAGTATGCAGAGCGAAGTTGTAGTGTCCAGAGATTTCAAAGTCCCATCGAATCTGATCTTGAGTATCTGCCTGGAGGGTCATTTGCTGTTGCAGCAACAACCTATGAAGGTTGAACACATCTCGGACCAGGGAGCTGGTGTTGCCATGTGCGTGGTTGGATATCCAGCGATCATCTGCTAGAGCCCGAGCCACCGTTCTACTTTTCCTGCGTGAATGCTTGAACATGTTGGGGGAAGCAGAGCTTCAACAGCATCGTACCCAGCCATGAGTTGTGCCAAAAACTCGTCTTCTGCCCATTGCCGATGGTCACCGTTGTGGCAGCGCTGAAAAAGGCGTGATCTGATGCCTCGCAAGGTGGCTCCGTCCCCACCCACGTCCGGGATGGGTTCTTCCAGGCGTGCCTCAACCACCATAGTTGGAGGGTGCGACTGAATTTAAGCAGGCCCAACACACCTAGCTCACCGTGTTTGATCGGGGAACAAACTCGACCCCAACTGACCTTGCAGCTGCCCCCAGTAAGCTCCTGATCCCTCCCCCAGAGGAAATGGCGCCTGCTCTTGTCGACCTACTTAAGCAGCTTCTTGGGGACCCAAAGCACAGTGAGAGAAAACGTGGGAAGGGTGGTGAGCATGCAGCGGGCGAGTACTCACCGTCCAGCAATGGAGAGCATCCGTCCCTTCCAACCCGCGAGCCTAGCCCGGATGCGATCTAGGATGAACTGTAGGTGAACTAGGCGAAGCCGACAAACGGTCAGAGGGAGCCCCAACTATCTGATCGGGAATTGCATGATCGGGCCGCCAAAAGACTGCAACACAGAGCTGAGGTCGATGTCATCACAGCGGATCAACATCGCCTTGGGCTTGGAGGTATTTATCCGTAGACCAGTGGGCATCCCCGAAGCTTCCTAGGATGCCCATCAAGTAGTCGATCTCCTCCTTGATTTGGTTCCAAAAAATGATGGCATCATCTGCGTACAGGCTCACCCTAAGCTTGATCTCTCTGCCCGGCACCAGGGTGATCTTGAGTGCCTCTTCTGCTGCTTTCAGCAGATGGTGGATGGGGTCGATCGCGACGATGAAGAGGAGCGGGGACGGTGGGTCGCCCTATCTAAGTCCCCACTAGTTTTCAATCTTTCTGCCTGGAGATCCATTGAAGGGAAACACTGATGATGAGGTGGAGAGCAGTAGTGTGATCCAGTCCCGCCACCTTGCACTAAATCCCAGCGTCACCATGAGTTCAAGGATGTATTCCAAGAGACGTTATCAAACACCCTGGAGATGTCTAATTTCAGCAGCACAACTGGTGTTTTTCTACGGCGGAGAGCTCTAACACAGTTTTGTACGTAGAGAAAGCTATCATGCATACACTTAGTCTTCAAGAACGCCTTCTGGGCCGACGATATGATGGACTGCACTACAGAAGCAAGTCTGACCGACAACACCTTTGAGATTAACTTGGCTATAGAGTGTATCAGGCTAATCGGCCGGTAGTCGTTGATGCATTCAGCGCCGTCCTTTTTGGGTATAAGAGCGAAGATCGCGGAGTTTAGAGCACTAAAGTTCTGGCCAACTAGGTGCTACTTCTTGAGCTTGCGTTGGTTTCTTACCTGAAGAGGAAAGGGTGATGTAGCAAAGTAGAGATAAGTATTTCCCTCAGCTTGAGAACCAAGGTATCAATCCAGTAGGAGATAACGCACAAATCACCGAATGCCCACACTAACAATCAAAAAAACTTGCACCCAACGCGATAAACGGGTTGTCAATCCCTTCACGGTTACTTGCAAAAGTGAGATTTGATAGAGGTAGATAAATGGCAAAGTAAATATTTTTGGTATTTTTGGTTTAATGATCGCAAAGAAAAAGATTGCAAGAATAGTAGATCAAAAACTAATATTGTAGATTGGGAACTTGTATGATGGAAAATAGACCCGGGGGCCAAAGGTTTCACCAGAGGCTTCTCTCAAGATAGCAAATAATACGGTGGGTGAACAAATTACTGCCGAGCAATTGATAGAAAAGCGCAAAGTTATAACGATATCTAAGGCAATGATCATGAATATAGGCATCACGTCCGTGTCAAGTAGACCAAAATGATTCTGCATCTACTACTATTACTCCACACATCGACCGCTATCCAGCATGCATCTATAGTATTAAGTTCATAAAGAACGGAATAATGCATTAAGTAAGATGACATGATGTAGAGGAATTAACTCAAGCAATATGATGAAAACCCCAACTTTTTATCCTCGATGGCAACAATACAATATGTGCCTTGCTGCCCCTACTGTCACTGGGAAAGGACACCGCAAGACTGAACCCAAAACTAAGCACTTCTCCCATTGCAAGAAAAACCAATCTAGTTGGCCAAACCAAACCGATAGTTCAAAGAGAATTACAAAGATATAAAATCATGCATATAAGAATTTAGAGAAGATTCAAATAATATTCATAGATAAGCTGATCATAAATCCACAATTCATCGGATCTCGGCAAACACACCGCAAAAAAGTATTACATCGAATAGATCTCCAAGAACATCGAGGATAACATGGCATTGAGAATCAAAGAGAGAGAACAAGCCATCTAGCTACTAGCTATGGACCCGTAGGTCTATGTAAACTACTCACGCTTCATCGGAAGGGCAATAGAGTTGATGTAGAAGCCCTCCGTGATCGAATCCCCCTCCGGCAGGACGCCAGAAAGGGCCCCTAGATGGGATCTCATGGGTACAGAAGGTTGCGGCGGCGAAAAAGTGTTTTCGTGGATGCCCCTGTTGGTTTGGGGACATATGGGAATATATAGGCGAAAGAATTAGGTCAGGAGGGTAATGGGGGCCCATAAGGGTGGGGGGCGCGCCCTACCCCCTTGGGCGCACCCTCCATCCTTGTGGCCATCTCGTAGCTCCTTCGACTTCATCTCTAAATCTCCTGGTTGTCTTTTGGTCCAAGAAAAATCATCATGAAGGTTTCATTCCATTTGGACTCTGTTTGGTATTCCTTTTCTGCGAAACTCAAAAACAAGGAAAAAACAGGAACTGGCACTGGGCTCTAGGATAATAGGTTAGTCCAAAAATAATATAAAATAGCATATTAATGCATATAAAACATCCAAAATAGATAATATAATAGCATGGAAATCAAAAATTATAGATACGTTGGAGACGTATCAAGCATCCCCAAGCTTAATTCCTGCTCATCCTCGAGTAGGTTAATGATAAAAACAGAAGTTTTGATGTGGAATGCTACCTAACATATTTATCCATGTATTTTTTTATTGTGGCATGAATGTTCAGATCCATAAGATTCAAAATAAAAGTTTAATATTGACATAAAAACAATAATACTTCAAGCATACTAACAAGGCAATTATGTCTTCTCAAAATAACATGGCCAAAGAA
The DNA here is from genome assembly GCF_018294505.1 of Triticum aestivum. Taxonomy (NCBI): domain Eukaryota; kingdom Viridiplantae; phylum Streptophyta; class Magnoliopsida; order Poales; family Poaceae; genus Triticum; species Triticum aestivum. The sequence continues at coordinate 629,872,174 of NC_057813.1, forward strand.
AGCTTATCCCTATAAAATCATATAGAGTGGTTGTGCTCCATCTTCATCACATAAGATATTTAAATCATGCACAACCCCGATGACAAGCCAAGCAATTGTTTCATACTTTTGATGTTCTCAAACTTTTTCAACTTTCACACAATACATGAGTGTGAGCCATAGACATAGCACTATAGGTGGAATAGAATATGGTGGTTGTGGAGAAGACAAAAAGAGGGAGATAGTCTCATCAACTAGGCGTATCAGCGGGCTATGGAGATGCCCATCAATAGATATCAATGTGAGTGAGTAGGGATTGCCATGCAACAGATGCACTAGAGCTATAACTTTATGAAAAGCTCAAAAGAAAACTAAGTGGGCGTGCATCCGACTCGCTTGCTCACAAAGACCTAGGGCAATTTGAGAAAGCCCATCATTGGAATATAAAAGCCAAGTTCTTTAATGAAAAAATTCCCACTAGCATATGAAAGTGATATCATAGGAGACTCTCTATCATGAAGATCATGGTGCTACTTTGAAGCACAAGTGTGGAAAAAGGATAGTAACATTGCCCCTTCTCTCTTTTTCTCTCATTTTTTCTCATTTTTTATTTGGGCATTTCTCATTTTTTGGCCTCTTTTTTTTCGTCCGGAGTATCATCCCGGCTTGTGGGGCAATCATAGTCTCCATCATCCTTTCCTCACTGGGGCAATGCTATAATAATGAAGATCATCACACTTTTATTTACTTACAACTCAAGAATTACAACTCAATACTTAGAACAAAATATGACTCTATATGAATGCCTCCGGCGGTGTACCGGGATGTGCAATGCATCAAGAGTGACATGTATGAAACAATTATGAAAGCTGGCTTTGCCACAAATACGATGTCAACTACATGATCATGCAAAGCAATATGGCAATGATGAAGCGTGTCATAATAAACGGAACAGTGGAAAGTTGCATGGCAATATATCTCGAAATGGCTATGGAAATGCCATAATAGGTAGGTATGGTGGCTGTTTTGAGGAAGGTATATGGTGAGTGTATGGTACCAGCGAAAGTTGCACGGTACTGAGAGGCTATCAATGGTGGAAGGGTGAGAGTGCCTATAATCCATGGACTCAACATTAGTCATAAAGAACTCACATACTTATTGCAAAAATCTATTAGTTATCAAAACGAAGTACTATGCGCATGCTCCTAGGGGGATAGATTGGTAGGAAAATACCATCGCTCGTCCCCGACCTCCACTCATAAGGAAGACAATCAAAAAATAAATCATGCCCCGACTTCATCACATAACGGTTCACCATACGTGCATGCTACGGGAATCACAAACTTTAACACAAGTATTTCTCAAATTCACAATTACTCACTAGCATGACTCTAAAATCACCATCTTCATATCTCAAAACAATCATAAAGAATAAAACTTCTCATAGTTTTCAATGCAGTTTATATGAAAGCTTTTATTATATCCCTCTTGGATGCCCATCATATTAGGACTAAATTTATAACCAAAGCAAATTACCATGCTGTTTAGAGACTCTCAAAATAATATAAGTGAAGCATGGGAGTTCATCTATTTCTATAAAATAAAGCCACCGCCGTGCTCTAAAAATATATTAGTGAAGCACTAGAGCAAAATTGCCTAGCTCAAAAGATATAAGTGAAGCACATAGAGTATTCTAATAAATCATGATTCATGTGTGTCCCTCTCAAAAGGTGTGTACAACAAGGATGACTGTGGCAAAATAAAAAGCAAAGACTCAAATCATACAAGATGCTCCAAGCAAAACACATATCATGTGGTGAATAAAAATATAGCCTCAAGTAAAGCTACCGATAGACGAAGACGAAAGAGGGGATGCCTTCCGGGGCATTCCCAAGCTTAGGCTCTTGGTTGTCCTTGAATATTACCTTGGGGTGCCTGGGCATCCCCAAGCTTAGGCTCTTGCCATTTGTTATTCCATAGTCCATCAAATCCTTACCCAAAACTTGAAAACTTCACAACACAAAACTCAACAGAAAAATCTCATAAGCTCCATTAGTATAAGAAAATAAAGCATCACTTTATGGTACTGTAGTGAACTCATTCTTTATTTATATTGGTGTAATATCTACTGTATTCCAACTTTTCCATGGTTCATACCCCCTGATACTACCCATAAATCCATCAAAATAAGTAAACAACACAAAGAAAACAGAATCTGTCAAGAACAGAACAGTCTGTAGTAATTTGTGACTCTCGAACACTTATGTAACTCCAAAAATTCTAAAACATTAGGACAACCTGGGAAATTTGTGTACCAATCCAGTGCAAAAAGAATCAGATCAAAAGCATGCTTTTGTGAATTATGAAAATTATTTTCCTAGGCGCAAAAGTTTCAGTGCAAGATTGAAACAACTATCACCATAAGCTATCCCAAAGGTCTTACTTTGAACAAACACTAATTGAAAAACAAAAACACATCTAACCAGAGGCTAGATGAATTATTCAAAGCAAAACAGGAACAAAAAGCAAAGAACAAAAATAAAATTGGGTTGCCTCCAGACAAGCACTATTGTTTAACGCCCTTAGTTAGGCATAAAACACAAATAGATCTAAGTATAATCGTAGTAATGATAAGGCAAATCTCGAAAACTCATCTTATACTCCCTTCGTTCAGAAGCAAGTTTCCTTTATGGTAAGCAAAAGTAATCAAAAGGGCTAAATTTAATGGGATACAGATCCCCAAGGCCAAGCTCGGGAGGGATTGGTTCCTCCTTTGGCCCTTCCTATTGTATAACCAACACATCATTGTAAGCATTCTTTTGGCAAAAAGTCATGATCTTGTGTCCAAGAGAGAAACCCAATCTGTTGTTTTGAATACAAAAATTATCATTAAGCTCAGAATTCTTATCAACTAAAACATCGGTAGGGACCCTCTTTCTTAAATTTTCATTATAAGCAACATGATCTAGAGATTGTAAACACATTATGTCCTCTTTGTTAAAGAGAATTCCCTCTACGGTAGGATGACCACCATCTACTTTATAATGCGCAAAAATTTCACTAGCTTCTTTCATAATAAATCTAAACTCATGTGCTAGAAATATAGTGGCGGCACACTTAACAGAAGAATGCTCAATGTTAGAAAACTCTAGAAAAATCCTTTGTATGGATGGATGCATATGAACAAATTGTCTTTCAAGTTCAACTACGAGCAAGATATAGCATCCGAAAGACTACTAGTTTTATGGAGAATAGATCCACCTAACATGGGTAACACACCAACACAAGTAAAGAAATCTTGAATAACCCCTTTTCCAATAATATTGCCACTACCTATGCGAAGTTTTTTAGTGTGCAAGATAGTAGATTCTTCATGAGGATTACTATTAGCAAAAGCATCAAAGTCCCCCCCCCCATTGTTACTAGTATCTTTTTAAGTGATAACCTCCCCAATTTCAGACATGGCGGCAACAAACCAAACTAGCAAACGAGCAAACGAAAGCGAACTAAGAAGACGAATGGAAGAGGGGCGAAGAAAAGGAAAATCTTTTCGAAAATTGTTTTTTAGAAGTGGGGGAGAGGAAAACGAGAGGCGAATGGCGAATAATGTAATGCAAGAGATGAGATTTTATGATGGTTACTTGGTATGTCTTGACTTGGTGTAGATCTCCCCGGCAACGGCGTCAAAAATTCTTCCTGCTAATTCTTGAGCTTGCATTGGTTTTTCCCTTGAAGAGGAAAGGGTGATGCAGCAAAGTTGAGATAAGTATTTCCCTCAGTTTGAGAAGCAAGGTATCAATCTAGTAGGAGGCAACGCAACAAATCACCGAATACCTGCACAAACAATCAAACAAACTTGCACCCAATGTGATAAAGGGGTTGTCAATCCCTTCACGGTTACTTGCAAAAGTGAGATCTGATAGAGATAGATAAACAATAAAGTAAATATTTTTGGTATTTTTGGTTTATAGCTCGGAAAGTAAAAGATTGCAAGAATAGTAGATCGGAAACTTGTATGATGGAAAATAGACCCGGGAGCCATAGGTTTCACTAGAGGCTTCTCTCAAGATAGCAAATAATACCGTGGGTGAACAAATTACTTCCGAGCAATTGATAGAAAAGCGCAAAGTTATGACGATATCTAAGGCAATGATCATGAATATAGGCATCATGTCCATGTCAAATAGACCAAAACGATTCTGCATCTACTACTATTACTCCACACATCGACCGCCATCCAACATGTATCTAGAGTATTAAGTTCATAAAGAACGGAGTAACACATTAAGTAAGATGACATGATGTAGAGGAATTAACTCAAGCAATATGATGAAAACCCCAACTTTTTATCCTTGATGGCAACAATACAATACGTGCCTTGCTGCCCCTACTGCCAGTGGGAAAGGACACTGTCGGTGTCAAAACCGGCGGATCTCAGGTAGGGGGTCCCGAACTGTGCGTCTAGGCGGATGGTAACAGGAGACAAGGGACACGATGTTTTTACCCAGGTTCGGGCCCTCTCGATGGAGGTAAAACTCTACTCCTGCTTGATTAATAGTGATGATATGGGTAGTACAAGAGTAGATCTACCACGAGATCGGAGTGGCTAAACCCTAGAATCTAGCCTATGGTATGATTGTTCTTCGTCCTACGGACTAAAACTCTCCGGTTTATATAGACACCGGAGAGGGCTAGGGTTACACAGAGTCGGTTACAATGGGAGGAGATCTTCATATCGTATCACCAAGCTTGCCTTCCACGCCAAGGAAAGTCCCATCCGGACACGGGACGGAGTCTTCAATCTTGTATCTTCATAGTCCAGGAGTCCGGCCAAAGGTCTTAGTCCAGCCATCCGGACACCCCCTAATCCAGGACTCCCTCAGTAGCCCCCGAACTAGGCTTCAATGACGACGAGTCCGGTGTGCAAGTTGTCTTCGGCATTGCAAGGCGGGTTCTCCTGCAAATTCTCTGTATCCGTCGAATAGTGTCCGACTTCTAGTGTGTGCTGTCCTCCTCGGCTTCTGTGCCCCATAATGACCATCTTCCACGCGTCAGGCAAATGTGAAAAGCCAGGGGTTTTTTCTTTTCACTTACCCCCCGGTTGCGTTAATGAGCCACCCATAAAAGAGACGGGGATTTAGATCCAATTCGCACCATCTTCCCTCCGCGAGTCTTCATCAGAGCGCCTCTGACAAAGATCCATTCCATCATGGCTTGTCGGTGCCGCTCCTCCTCTCGCCCTTCCAGCCCTCGGCCCGGAGATTGGGGGCGGTGTTCCGTCCCGCATAGCAAGTTAGTAGTGCTTCAGTCCAAGGGGCTTCTCCCCCCAGCATATATGGTCCCAGTTCGAGCCGGGATTGCTGCCTATAGCGGCGGAGAGCAGGCGGAGGGCGTTCCCAATCCCTCTCAAGGAGAGCGGGTATGCTTAGTCCCTTATTTGATGAGAGGACTAGGATTTCCAATTCATCCGTTTCTCCGAGGGTTGCTGGAGTTCTACGGCCTCCAGCTACATAACCTCACGCCCGCCTCCATTTTGCACATCACGGGCTTCGTGGCCCTCTGCGAGCTGTTCTTTGGTGTTGAGGCCCATTTCGCACTGTGGAAGAGGTTGTTTTGCCTTGTGCCTCGTTCTTAGGAGGGGTCTATTTATCAGGTGGGCGGAGCCGAACTATGGCGCATCGCCGGGACCGGATATCTATCCAGCACCCCAAAGAGGGTGTCCGAAGACTAGCCCTCGGAGTGGTTTTATATAGATGACGTCCCCCTGCCAGACCCTGTACGGATCGCCTCCCCGAGTTCAATAATGCCCCATTGAAGAAGCGCCTGAGTTGGCGCCCACGGAACCCTCAGAGGGAAGCTGACAGGGACGTCCTGTACCTGATGAGCTGGATAAGGTTGTTGGCTCATTCGAAACTGACCATGATCAAGGTCATGGCCATATGCATTACGCGAGGGGTGCAGCCTCTTCAATACAGAGGCCACCCCATGTGGGATTTCAACGGGGAGGATGATGCTACCCGGTGCGGTCGCAAGGGGCCACATTCGGCCGCCACTTTAACGAGAATCTTATCCACTTTGTACAAGGGGGAAGAGGAAGAATTCCTCCGCGTCAACCCGGAAGGCGGATTCTCTATGTACAATCCTCCTAGTTGGGTGAGCAGACACTTTCACTTGCCTATCCGTTTTCGAAATTCCCGTAGTTGAGTACTTAGACTAGTAATGTTTAAACGCAGGAGCTGCGCCAGGCTGTGAAGGAAATAAACAGCCCTGCTCCACAACCCGAGGATCCGGAACGGTCCCTCGATCCGGACTCCCAAGAAGATCTGGACTTATGCGTTGAGTTGATTGATGGAGTACTTCATCAGTTGAGCAAGGATAACTCCTTAGTGGCCATCACGGTCGACTATCCCGGACTACTTCCAGCCTCCAAGGTAACTAAGACCGAAGTCCCAGTATTCTCATGCTTTATCTTGCATGCCATGCACTAACAACGTTTCGCAGGGTAAATCCTTGAGGCAGAAGGCCGAGCCCACGGTGGGCAGCCAACAAGGGCCGCTGAAGCCAGGCGGGCCAAAAAGAAGTGCGGACCAAATCAAGATTCCGGCGCAACGGTATGGTGTGCGGATTTAACGCCTAGGGCTTATGCCCTTGAGTCTTACTAATGCTCATGATTTTCTTAGAAAGAAGAGAGCCCGCCGGACTATGTCCGCCGACCAAGGTTCGAGGTCGGGTCCGGAAGCGGAGGCGGACACGGGACGCGCCTCGGGCGCTCCTCCGACAAAGGGCGCCGACGGGCTATCTGCCACCAATTCAAAGGTGGAGAGTGCCCTAAACCACAGGCGTCGCCGAACTGTTCTTCGTGACGCGTGTTTTTCCCCAGAGGCGTTGGACGCCTTTAATACAGGAGATGCGTATCTCCGTGCTGCTCAAGATGGTCTAGCCAGAGCCACGGAGCAGTATATGAAAGACATACAGGTGAGTAGAATTGAAGCTTATATATGTCAGTAGCCCCCGAGACTTGAAACAGTGAAGATAACTGTTTGAAGGATCATGTGCTATGCAGTGTCTTACAAAGAAGAACACACAATTGTCCCAGGAGCTCGAAGAGTGCAAGGCTCAGCTCGAGGCCACATTGGCCACTTCAGAGAATGTCAAGGGGACGCCCGCAGGTAATATGTGCTTCGAAAGGTACCTCCATTTTGAAATGCGGCAGGCGTGCAACCCTGACTATAATAATGCAGATGAGGCCGGAGTAAATTCGGACCAGCAACAACTCCTACGCCAACTAAAGTCTGGCGAGAATGTGCTGACGAGGGTGAGGCAAGAGAAGAACAAGCTTCAAGACGCCAATACCCAGCTAGGCGAGGAACTGAAAGATGTTCCTATTCAGCTGTCTTCTGCCGTGAAGGAGAATCGGCGACTTCGACGCGGCATTTTTAGTAAGTGCTTGAACGAATCTTCGAAAAAAGAATTCGGCAAGGAAGTCGATTGACAGAGCTATGTCTGTAGGTCTGCTGATGGGTTGTCCGGCGGAGGAAATGCCCGGTTCATCGGGAGACTTTCTTCCCGAGCTGTTGCAACTACACGAGGGAGTTCGGCAGGCAATGTGAGGCATCATCCAGGCTATGTGGCCATCCCTCTCTGTGCCCGAAGGCCTTGAGGAGCTTGCCAAGAAGCTGGAGGGACTGCGGCAGCGCTTCCGGTTATGGAAGATATCGACTTGCCGTCAAGGTGCCAGGGAGGCCTGGGCCATGGTGAAGACTCGGTACACAAAGGATGGCCCAAACCACATGGCCGAGGTCGGCCCTATAGGTCCGGACGGAAAGGAGATCCCGGTCAGCTTAGCATATGGCCAGGTGGAGCTAGCTGCAAAGTATTCCCAACAGGACTGTAAATTAGACCGCCTGTTAGATGGCATTGAAGAAGAATATGCCGAGTCGGATTGACTATGTAAAAATGACATAAAAATGTCCTCTAGCCGGATTGTAGATCGTTTGTCATTGCGGACCTTTTCGCTTCGACCTCTGGACCCTATAGTCCGGAGTGTGTCCGAATACCCTCTTGGTTATGTAAGAACCGGGGCATGCATGGAGACAAGGCGTAGGGGTCATAAGTGCTTTAGCAGACAAGTGCCCAACTAGTTATGTTATATTACATGGTTAGTAAGAAACATCTTCCAGAGAGAATAGTTCCGTTAGGGGTTCCTTTCCCTGGGAGGCATGCCCTAAAGTGCATGTCGAACTGCCGGAAAGAGCAGAAAAGCATCTTGGGGCAAATGAGTAAATACGAAAGATCATCTTTTAGTTCACTGACCGAATATTCCCTTAAGAACGCTAGCTTTCGGCTTCACCCAGTCTGAGGTACACATCTGGCTGACCTGGCAGTAACAATCGCAGAGGTGCTCCCTTTACCACCTAGCCGAACGAACGGGAATGTAGGGGTAAGCACAGGAGCCAGGCAACCCAGCTTGGCCAAAACTTAAGTCATATCGATGCATATAATGGTGTATAAAAGGTTTATGCAGAAGCATTACACATGTTTTGGGCAGGAGGCCCATTTTATATAAACTTCTTGGTAGAGAAGCCCCCAGGTATTGTGAGCGCAGGTAGCGCGTTGGGTGCGTGCGAATATTGCACATGCAGGCCCCTAAGGGCTTGTGAGAAAAAAAGGGAGGGAGAAGGAACAAAATCCCGGACTGCCAAAAATAAAAATAAAAAATAAAATAAAGGGACGAGGGAAGGAAACGAACACGGAGTCCGGTGCTAGGCGTAGAACCTTCGTAGGCGTGCTGCATTCCATGGGTTCGGCTCGAGTCGGTTATCCGATGCGCCTCGCAGACGGTACACTCCGCCGGTCAGTACTTGGTCGATGATGAAGGGCCCCTCCCATTTGGGCTTTAATTTATCCTTTTTCTTGTCCGGCAGGCGTAGAACTAGTTCGCCAACGTTATATGTTTTGGCCCGTACTTCTCTGCTTTGGTATCTTCGAGCCTGCTGTTGATAGAATGTGAAACGAGCCTTTGCCACGTCGCGCTCCTCTTCCAATGCGTCCAAGCTATCCTGCCGATCGAGCTCGGCTTCTCTTTCTTCGTACATGCGCACTCGAGGTGAGTCATGGATTATGTCGCATGGCAGTACTGCCTCTGTGCCGTATACCATAAAAAATGGTGTGAATCCGGTGGTGCGATTCGGCGTGGTACGCAGCCCCCAGAGTACGGAGTCAAGTTCCTCTACCCAGTGCGTGTCAGATTCCTTGAGGGATCGCACTAGTCTGGGTTTGATGCCGCTCATAATGAGACCATTGGCCTGTTCGACTTGACCGTTAGTTTGAGGGTGATAGACTGAAGCATAGTCGAGCTTGATGCCCATGTTTTTGCACCAAAGTTTGACTTCATCGGCCATGAAGTTTGTGCCATTGTCGGTTATGATGCTGTGGGGGACACCGTAATGGTGTACGACCCCGGATATGAAGTCTATCACTGTTCCGGATTCGGCCGTCTTTACAGGCTTGGCTTCTATCCATTTGGTGAATTTGTCCACCATGACCAGTAGGTATTTTTGCTTGTGGGTTCCTCCTTTAAGGGGTCCGACCATGTCAAGCCCCTAGACCGCAAAAGGCCAGGTAATGGGTATAGTTTGTAGGGCGGTAGGCGGCATGTGGCTTTGGTTGGCGAATAACTGGCAACCAACACATCGTTGTACTAAGTCCTGAGCATCTGCCCGGGCCATTGGCCAATAAAATCCGGTACGGAAGGCCTTGCTTACAAGGGCCCGGGCTGCGGCGTGGTGCCCGCCGAGTCCGGCATGGATTTCAGCCAAAAGGTCTCGCCCTTCTTCTTCGGAGATGCACCTTTAAAGGACTCCGATTGTGCTTTTCTTGTAAAGCTCTCCCTCGTGGACTTTGTAGGCTTTAGATTGCCGCACTATGCAGCGGGCCTCGTTTTGGTCCTCGGGAAGTTTCTGCCTAGTTAGGTAGGCTAGGAATGGCTCTGTCCAAGGGGCAATGACTGCCATTATTTCGTGAGCTGACGGCGTTGTTTCGTTGGCGTAGCCCCCAATTGTGTCAGAATGCTCGGTGAGAGGCAGTGTAGTTGTGTCCGGGCTATTGTTTCCGGATTCTCCTGCCCATGATACAGATGGCTTGAATAGCCTTTCTAGGAAGATGTTGGGAGGGACGGCCTCGCGCTTGGCGCCGATGCGTGCCAACACGTCTGCTTCTCGGTTATTTTCCCGGGCTATGTGATGAAATTCGAGCCTCTCAAACCGAGCTGACATCTTTAAGATGGCGTTGCGGTAAGCTGCCATTTTCGGGTCTTTGGCATCGAAGTCTCCATTTATTTGGGATATTGCGAGATTTGAATCCCCGCGGACCTCTAGGCGCTGAATGCCCATGGAGACTGCCATTCGGAGGCCATGTAAAAGGGCCTCGTATTCTGCTGCATTGTTCGAATCCGTGTACATTATCTGAAGTACGTATTGGACTATGTCCCCGGTTGGGGACGTCAGAACGATGCCAGCCCCCAGGCCAGCCAACATTTTGGAGCCATCGAAGTGCATGATCTAGTTGGAGTATGCGCCGTATTCTTTAGGGAGTTCGGCTTCAGTCCATTCGGCAATGAAGTCGGCCAAAACCTGCGACTTAATAGCTCGCCTTGGCTTGTAGGTTATGTCGAACGGGAGGAGCTCGATGGCCCATTTGGCAATCCGGCCCGTTGCGTCGCGGTTGTTTATAATGTCATTAAGGGGTACTTCGGATGCCACTGTTATGGAGCACTCTTGAAAGTAGTGTCGCAGCTTGCGGGATGCCATGAACACCGCGTATGCTATCTTTTTATAATGCAGGTACCGTGACTTGCATGGAGTTAGCACAGTGGACATGCAGTACACTGGTTTTTGGAGGGGGAACTTGTGTCCGTCCGCTTCTCGTTCGACGACGAGCACCGCGCTTACAACTTGATGGGTTGCCGCGATGTATAATAGCATTGGTTCGCCCGTGTTGGGCGCGGCCAGGACCAGATTTGTTGCCAATATGGCTTTTATTTCTTCGAGTCCGGCCGTGGCGGCCTCCGTCCACTCGAAGTGGTCGGTGTGCCGCACGAGGCAATAGAGGGGTAATGCCTTTTCTCCTAAGCGGGAGATAAAGCGGCTTAGAGCCGCCACACATCCTGTCAGTTTTTGTATTTGTTTGAGGTCCTTTGGGGTATCTAATTGTGACAGAGCTCGGATCTTGGTTGGGTTTGCTTCAATTCCTCTACCGGATACGATGAAGCCCAGGAGCTTTCCGGCTGGTACGCCGAAAACGCATTTTTCCGGGTTGAGCTTAATGTCATATGTTCGGAGATTGTCGAACATGAGCCTCAAGTCGTCTACTAGAGTATCGACGTGTTTTGTTTTGACGACCATGTCATCTACATATGCTTCGACTGTTTTGCCGATCTGGTTCGCCAGACATGTCTGAATCATGCGCTGATATGTTGCGCCGGCGTTTTTGAGCCCAAAGGGCATCGTGTTGAAGCAGAATGGGCCATATGGGGTGATGAATGCCGTTGCGGCCTGGTCTGACTCTGCCATCTTGATTTGATGGTAGCCAGAGTATGCATCGAGGAAACACAATGAGTCGTGTCCTGCGGTGGCGTCGATGATTTGATCAATTCGGGGGAGTGGGAAAGGGTCCTTTGGACAGGCCTTGTTTAAGTCTTTGAAATTGACACATAGGCGCCAAGATTTGTCCTTCTTTGGTACCATCACCAGGTTTGCTAGCCAGTCCGGATGTTTTATGTCTCTGATGAATCCGGCTTCCAGCAGTTTTGCTAGCTCCTCTCCCATGGCTTGTCTCTTGGGTTCGGAAAAAGCGCCGTAGGGTCTGCTTGACGGGTTTAAACCCTTTTATGATGTTCAGGCTGTGCTCGGCCAGCCTGCGTGGGATTCCTGGCATATCCGAGGGGTGCCAGGCGAAAATGTCCCAATTTTCTCGCAGAAAGTCTCTGAGTGCGGCGTCTACATCGGGTTTTAATTGTGCCCCGATGGAGGCCGTTTTTGTAGGGTCCGTTGGATGGACTTGGAATTTGACTATTTCGTCCGCTGGTTTAAAAGAGGTGGACTTGGATCTCTTGTCTAGTATCACGTCGTCCCTGTCCACCGTAGAGCGCAACATCGTTAATTCCTCGGCCGCTAGGGCCTCAGATAATGCCTCCAGGGCCAGTGCGGCTGTCTTGTTTTCAGCGCGGAGCGCTATGTCCGGATCACTTGCGAGAGTGATGATTCCGTTGGGCCCGGGCATTTTGAGCTTCATGTACCCGTAATGGGGTATGGCTTGGAAAATTGTAAATGCTTCTCGCCCTAGCAGAGCGTGGTAGCCGCTGCTGAACGGGGCCACTTGAAACGTGACCTCCTCGGATCTGTAATTGTCTGGCGTGCCGAATACCACATCCAGTGTGATTTTTCCTGAACAGCACGCTTCCTGGCTTGGGATTATTCCCCTAAAAGTTGTGTTGCTTCGCTCAATGCGGCTCCAGTCAATTTCCATTTTTCGCAGGGTTTCCTCGTAGATGAGGTTGAGTCCGCTGCCGCCGTCCATGAGTACCTTTGTAAGTCGGAAGCCGTCCACTATCGGACTGAGGACCAATGCGGCTGGTGCTCGGGCTGTCCGGAATTTAGGTTCGTCACTGGCATTAAAGGTGATAGCCGTGTCACTCCATGGGTTTATTGTTGCTACTTGGTAGACTTCGGCGAGGTTGCGGAGCGTTCGTTTCCTTGCATTGTTTGATGTGAACGTCTCGAAGACTGTCGACACCGTACTGGGGAGGTATTCTTCGGGTGCTGGAGTTAAAAACTCCTCGCCGCTTCTGGCTACCTGCCGTAGTATCCAACATGCTCTGAGGTTGTGCATTGGTGTGGCTTTCCCTGAATTATGAATTCTACAGGGTCCATTGAGCCATCCTTCCAATACGGTCTCGTACCCTGTAGAGGGTTTTTGTTTTTTGATGTTTGGCTCAGATGCCTGGCGATAATGCGCCCTTTTGTTTCGGACTCGTGTTATATTCGGGCCGGATTGTCCCAGAATTTATCTTCGGTTTTCCGAACGCTTTTAGTCGCACAGTACTTTCGTACTATGGATGTCAAGTCGGCGAATCGTGTAATTTCGCGGCGACTTATGGCGTTGAGGATTCCGATGTCCGTGCAGTTGTTAAGGAAGAGTGAAATTGCTTCTTTCTCACGGCAGTCCTTTATCTTGTTCATAACCAGGAGGAATCTGGCCCAGTAGTGGTGTACTGTTTCTCCGGACTCTTGCCGTATTAGGGATAAATCCCGTATAGTTGGGTGGGCGGGTGGAAATAAATCCGGAACCCTGCCCGATGTAAGATTCAGGGGCCGAGCGGTTTCCGAATTCGGAAGCTTGCTTTCTCGGATATTATTCAATGAATCGGGCCTGCTGCCTGACTTTAGGTTCAGGGTTCGGGCGACATCCTCCCCTCCGCGGGTTTCCGGCTTGGAGGGATCGGGAATCCGGACGCATCTGGTCCTTAGGGCGGGCGAAGACTCGCCGCATTGTTCTTCCACCACTTCGATGTGGTGGGTAATCTGGGGAGACTCAATCTCTCTCTGATCAGGTTTAAGCCCAATCTGGTCGTAATCAGTAGCGACTCCCAGGGCCGCGATGCGATCCAAGAGTTCGTTCAAGGAGAAGAGCTCCATCGGATCTAACTACTCGGCGAGCTCTGAGCTGATGTGAAGATTGCTTTCGATGGCCCGAGAGGTCATCGTTGGCGCGGCGGCCGGACTGGCGGTCATCAAAAGCCTGCCTAGCCGGAGAGTTTGGCCGACAGCCAAAGCTCCTTTAGCAACGATGCCGTATTTAAAGACGGGATGCGGCATCCTTCCTGATGGTGATGACACAGCGGAACTCTCAATGAAAGCACCAATGCCGGTGTCAAAACCGGCGGATCTCGGGTAGGGGGTCCCGAACTGTGCGTCTAGGCGGATGGTAACAGGAGACAAGGGACACGATGTTTTTACCCAGGTTCGGGCCCTCTCGATGGAGGTAAAACCCTACTCCTGCTTGATTAATATTGATGATATGGGTAGTACTAGAGTAGATCTACCACGATATCAGAGTGGCTAAACCCTAGAATCTAGCCTATGGTATGATTGTTCTTCGTCCTACGGACTAAAACTCTCCGGTTTATATAGACACCGGAGAGGGCTAGGGTTACACAGAGTCGGTTACAATGGGAGGAGATCTTCATATCGTATCGCCAAACTTGCCTTCCACGCCAAGGAAAGTCCTATCCGGACACGGGACAGAGTCTTCAATCTTGTATCTTCATAGTCCAGGAGTCCGACCAAAGGTCTTAGTCCAGCCATCTGGACACCCCCTAATCCAGGACTCCCTCAGACACCACAAGATTGAACCCAAAGCTAAGCATTTCTTCCATTGCAAGAAAAACCAATCTAGTTGGCAAAACCAATCCGATAGTTCGAAGAGAATTACAAAGATATAAATCATGCATATAAGAATTCAGATAATATTCAAATAATATTCATAGATAAGCTGATCATAAATCCACAATTCATCGGATCTCGGCAAACACACTGCAAAAAAGTATTACATCTTATAGATCTCCAAGAACAACGAGGAGAACATGGTATTGAGAATCAAAGAGAGATAAGAAGCCATCTAGCTACTAGCTATGGACCCGTAGGTCTGTGGTAAACTACTCACGCTTCATCGAAAGGGCAATAGAGTTGATGTAGAAGCCCTCCATGATCGAATCCCCCTCCGGCAGGATGCCGTAAAAGGCCCCTAGATGGGATCTCACGGGTACAGAAGGTTGCGGCGGTAGAAAAGTGTTTTCGTGGATGCCCCTGTTGGTTTGGGGATATATGGGAATATATAGGCGAAAGAATTAGGCCAGGAGGGTCACAGGGGGCCCACAAGGGTGGGGGGCATGCCCTACCCCCTGGGCGCGCCCTCCGTCCTTGTGGCCACCTCGTGGCTCCTCTGACTTCATCTCCAAGTCTCGTGGTTGTCTTCTGGTCCAAGAAAAATCATCGCGAAGGTTTCATTCCGTTTGGACTCCGTTTGGTATTCCTTTTCTACGAAACTGAAAAACAAGGAAAAACATGAACCGGCACTAGGCTCTAGGTTAATAGGTTAGTCCCAATAATAATATAAAGTAGCATATTAATACATATAAAATATCCAAAACAGATACTATAATAATATGGAACAATAAAAAATTATAGATACATTGGAGATGTATCACTGGGTTGTAAAACTGATGGAACCCTTGCATGATGTCTTCTTTGATTATGGGCCAACACAATCTGAAGAAAATTTCACTAAATCCATCTGGCCCGGGAGATTTCTCCACTCGGGAGGCCTTGATCGCTGCTCAAACTTCATCATCTATAAATGGGTTATCAATGAAGGAAATATGACCTAGAGGCAATAATAAAGTTATTATTTATTTCCTTATTTCATGATAAATGTTTATTATTCATGCTAGAATTGTATTAACCGGAAACTTAGTAAATGTGTGAATACATAGACAAAACATAGTGTCCCTAGTATGCCTCTACTTGACTAGCTCGTTAATCAAAGATGGTTATGTTTCCTAACCATGGACATGTGTTGTCATTTGATGAACGTGATCACATCATTAGGAGAAAGATGTGATGGACATGACCCATCCGTTAGCTTAGCATTATGATCGTTACGGTTTCATTGCTACTGCTTTCTTCATGACTTATGCATGTTCCTCAAACTATGAGATTATGCAACTCCCGAATACCGGAGGAACACTTTGTGTGCTATCAAACGTCACAACGTAAATGGGTGATTATAAATATGCTCTACAGGTGTCTCCGAAGGTGTTTGTTGGGTTGGCATAGATCGAGATTAGGATTTGTCACTCCATGTTTCAGAGAGGTATCTCTGGGCCCTCTCGGTAATGCTCATCACTATAAGCCTTGCAAGCAATGTGACTAATGAGTTAGTTGCAGGATGAAGTATTACGGAACGAGTAAAGAGACCTGTCGGTAACAATATTGAACTAGGTATGATGATACCGACGATCGAATCTCGGGCAAGTAACATACCGATGACAAAGGGAACAACGTATGTTGTTATGCGGTTTGACCGATAAAGATCTTCGTAGAATATGTAGGAGCCAATACGAGCATCCAGGTTCCGCTAATGGTTATTGACCGGAGATGTGTCTCGGTCATGTCTACATAGTTCTCGAACCCGTAGGGTCCGCACGCTTAACGTTCCATGACGATATGTATTATGAGTTATGTGTTTTTGATGAACGAAGTTTGTTCGGAGTCCCGTATGAGATCATGGACATGACGAGGAGTCTTGAAATGGTCGAGACACAAAGATTGATATATTGGATGACTATATTCAGACATCCGAAGTGTTCCGGATAGTTTCGGGTAAAACTGAAGTGCCGGAGTGGTTACCGGAACCCTCGGGGAACTAATGGGCCACATTGGGCCTTAGTGGAGAGAGAGAGGGGCGGCCAGGGCAGGCCGCGCGCCCCCTCCCCCTCCGAATTGGACTAGGGAAGGGGGGTGGCACCCCCTTTCCTACCCCTCTACCTCTCCTTCCTTCCCCCTCTTCCCCTCTTGGTGGAATCCTACTAGGACTAGTAGTCCTAGTAGGACTCCCCTCTTGAGGCGCGCCCTAGGGGCCGACTAGCCTCCCCCTTGCTCCTTTATATACGGGGGCAGGGGGGCACCCTAGAACACACAAGTTTCTCTCCCAACCGTGTGTGGTGCCCCCTCCACAGTTACACACCTCGATCATACCATCATAGTGCTTAGGCGAAACCCTGCGCCGGTAACATCATCATCACCATCGCCACGCTGCCATGTTGACAGAACTCACGCCCGTCCTCAACTAGATTAAGAGCACGAGGGACGTCATTGAGCTGAACGTGTGGTGAACATGGAGGTGCCGTACGCTCCATACTTGATCAGTTGGATCGCGAAGAAGTTAGACTACATCAACCAGGTTACTAAACGCTTCCGCTTTCGGTATACGAGGGTACGTGGACACACTCTCCCGTCTCGTTGCTATGCATCTCCTAGATAGATCTTGTGTGATCGTAGGATTTTTTTTTTGAAATTACCACGTTCCCCAATAGTGGCATTCGAGCCAGGTTTATGCGTAGATGTTATATGCACGAGTAGAACACAAAGAATTGTGGGTGATAATAGTCATACTGCTTACCACCAACGTCTAACTTTGATTTGGCGGTATTATTGGATGAAACGGCCCGGACCGACATTACATGACTGCGTTCATGCGAATGGTTCTACCAACGTGCTTTTGCACATAGGTGGCTGGCGGGTGTCTGTTTCTCCAACTTTAGTTGAATGGAGTTTGACTTTCGCTGGTGCTTGTTGAAGGTTAAAACAACGCACTTGACAAAAAATCATTGTGGTTTTGATGCGTAGGTAAGAACGGTTCTTGCTAGAAGCCCGTAGCAGCCACGTAAAACTGGCAACAACAAAGTAGATGACGCCTAACTTGTTTTTGTGGGGCTTGTTGTGATGTGATATGGTCAAGACATGATGTGATATAATTTTTTGTATGAGATGATCATGTTTTGTAACAAAGTTATCGGCAACTGGCAGGAGCCATATGGTTGTCTCCTTATTGTATGCAATGCAATCGCCATGTAATTGTGTACTTTATCACTAAGCGGTAGCAATAGTTGTAGAAGCAATAGTTAGCGAGACGACAATGATGCTACGATGGAGATCAAGGTGTCGCGCCGGTGACGATGGAGATCATGACGATGCTTCGGTGATGGAGGTCATGAACACAAGATGATGATGGCCATATCATGTCAAATATTTTGATTGCATGTGATGTTTATCTTTTATGCACCTTATTTTGCTTAGTACGGCGGTAGCATTATAAGATGATTCCTTACTAAATTTCAAGGTATATGTGTTCTCCCTGAGTATGCAACGCTGCTACAGTTCGTCGTGCCGAGACACAACGTGATGATCGGGTGTGATAAGCTCTATGTTCACATATAACGGGTGCAAGCCAGTTTTGCACACGCAGAATACTCGGGTTAAACTTGACGAGCCTAGCATATGCAGATATGGCCTCGGAACACTAAGACCGAAAGGTCAAACGTGAATCATATAGTAGATATGATCAACATAGTGTTGTTCACCATTGAAAACTACTCCATCTCACGTGATGATTAGACATGGTTTAGTTGATTTGGATCACGTGATCATTTAGATGACTAGATGGATGTCTATCTAAGTGGGAGTTCTTAAGTAATATGATTAATTGAACTTCAATTTATCATGAACTTAGTCCTGATAGTTATTTTGCATGTCTATGTTATTGTAGATCAATGGCCTGTGCTACCGTTGCTTTGAATTTTAATGTGTCCCTAGAGAAAGCTAAGTTGAAATATGATGGCAACAACTACACGGACTGGGTCCGTAACTTGAGGATTATCCTCATTGCTGCACAAAAGAATTATGTCCTGGAAGCACCGTTGGGTGCCAGGCCTGCTGCAGATGCTACTGATAACGTTAAGAATGTCTGGCAGAGCAAATCTGATGACTACTCGATAATTCAGTGTGCCATGCTTTACGGCTTAGAATCAGGACTTCAAAGACATTTTGAACGTCATGTAGCATATGACATATTCCAAGAGTTGAAGTTAATATTTCAAACAAATGCCCGAGTTGAGAGATATGACGTCTCCAACAAGTTCTACAGCTTCAAAATGGAGGAGAATAGTTATGTCAGTGAACACATACTCAGAATGTCTGGGTACCATAACCACTTGACTCAGCTAGGAGTTAATCTTCCTGATGATAGTGTCATTAACAGAGTTCTTCAATCACTGCCACCAAGCTATAAAGGCTTCATGATGAACTATAATATGCAAGGGATGAATAAGACTATTCATGAGCTCTTCGCGATGCTAAAGGCTGTGGAGGTAGAAATCAAGAAGGAGCATCAAGTGTTGATGGTTAACAAGACCATAGTTTCAAGAAAAAGGGAAAAGGGAAGAAGGGGAACTTCAACAATAACAACAAGAAAGTTGTTGCTCAAGAGAAGAGACCCAAGTCTAGACCTAAGCGTGAAACTGAGTGCTTCTACTGCAAAGGGACTGGTCACTAGAAGCAGAACTTCCCCAAGTATTTGGTGGGTAAGAAGGATGGCAAAGTGAAAGGTATATTTGATATACATGTTATTGATGTGTACCTTACTAATGCTCGTAGTAGCGCCTGGGTATTTGATACTGGTTCTGTTGCTCATATTTGCAACTCGAAACAGGGGCTACATATTAAACGAAGATTGGCTAAGGACGAGGTGACAATGCGCGTGGGAAATGGTTCCAAGGTCGATGTGATCGCCGTCAGCACGCTACCTCTACATCTACCTTCGGGATTAGTTTTAGACCTGAATAATTGTTATTTGGTGCCAGCGTTGAGCATGAACATTATATCTGGATCTTGTTTGATGCGAGACGGTTATTGATTTAAATCAGAGAATAATGGTTGTTCTATTTATATGAGTGATATATTTTATGGTCATTTACCCTTGCTGAGTGGTCTATTTTTGTTTAATCTCGATCGTGATGATACACATGTTCATAATATTGAAGCCAAAAGATGCAAAGTTGATAATGATGGTGCAACTTATTTGTGGCACTGCCGTTTGGGTCATATTGGTGTAAAGCGCATGAAGAAACTCCATGCTGGTGGAATTTTGGAATCACTTGATTATGAAACACTTGGTGCTTGCGAACCGTGCCTCATGGGTAATATGATTAAAACTCCGTTCTCCGGAACAATGGAACGAGCTACTGACTTATTGGAAATAATACATACTGATGTATACGGTCCAATAAGTGTTGAGGCTCGTGGCGGGTATCGTTATTTTCTTACCTTCACTGATGAATTGAGCAGATATTGTTATATCTACTTAATGAAGCATAATTCTGAAACATTTGAAAAGTTCAAAGAATTTTAGAGTGAAGTGGCAATCATCGTAACAAGAAAATAAAGTTTCCACAATCTGATCGTGGAGGAGAATATTTGAGTTATGAGTTTGGCCTTCATTTAAAACAATGTGGAATAGTTTCACACCTCACGCCACCTGGAACACCATAGCGTAATGGTGTGTCCGAACGTTGTAATCGCAATTTATTGGATATGGTGTGATCTATGATGTCTCTTACCAATTTACCACTATCATTTTGGGGTTATGCATTAGAGACAGCTGCATACACGTTAAACAGGGCACCATCAAAATCCGTTGAGACGACGCCTTATGAACTGTGGTTTGGCAAGAAACCAAAGTTGTCGTTTCTTAAAGTTTGGGGCTGTGATGCTTATGTGAAAAAGCTTCAACCTGATAAGTTCAAACCCAAATCGGAGAAGTGCGTCTTCATAGGATACCCAAAGGAAACTGTTGGGTACACCTTCTATCATAGATCCGAAGGCAAAACCTTTGTTGCTAAGAATGGATCCTTTCTAGCGAAGGAGTTTCTCTCGAAAGAAGTGAGCGGGAGGAAAGTAGAACTTGATGAGGTAATTGTACCTTCTCCCTTATTGGAAAGTAGTTCATCACAGAAATCAGTTCCAGTGATTCCTACACCAATTAGTGAGCAAGCTAATGATGATGATCATGAAACTTCAGATCAAGTTACTAGCAAACCTCGTAGGTCTTCCAGAGTGAGATCCGCATCAGAGTGGGACGGTAATCCTGTTCTGGAAGTCATGTTACTAGACCGTGGTGAACCTACAAACTATGAGAAGCGATAATGAGCCCAAATTCCGTGAAATGGCTTGAGGCCATGAAATCTGAGATGGGATCCATGCATGAGAACAAACAGTGGACTTGGTTGGACTTGCCCGATGATCGGCAAGCCACAAAAAATAAATGGATCTTCAAGAAGAAGACCGACGCTGACGGTAATGTTACTGTCTACAAAGCTCGACTTGTTGCAATTTTTTTTGACAAGTTCAAGGAGTTGACTACAAAGAAACTTTTTCACCCATAGCGATGCTTAAGTCTGTTTGAATCATGTTAGCAATTGCCGCATTTTATGATTATGAAATTTGGCAGCTGGATGTCAAAACTGCATTCTTGAATGGATTTCTGGAAAAAGAGTTGTATATGATGCAACCAGAAGGTTTTGTCGTTCCAAAGGGTGCTGACAAAGTGTGCAAGCTCCAACGATCTATTTATGGACTGGTGCAAGCCTCTCAGAGTTGTAATAAACGCTTTGATAGTGTGATCAAAGCATATGGTTTTGTACAGACTTTTGGAGAAGCCTGTATTTACAAGAAAGTGAGTGGGAGCTCTGTAGTATTTCTAATATTATATGTGGATGACATATTGTTGACTGGAAATGATATAGAATTTCTAGATAGCATAAAGGGATACTTAAATAAGAGTTTTTTGATGAAAGACCTCGGTGAAGCTGCTGTGGTCGGGCTTTGCGTCTGACTCAACTTCACACCTTGTAACACAGGCTTATCCAAAAGCCCGACCACTGCAGAAGATAGAGAGAAAATGAAAGTCATTCCCTATGCTTCAGCCATAGGTTCTATCACGTATGCATTGTGATAACCCACAAGTATAGGGGATCGCAATAGTTTTCGAGGGTAGAGTATTCAACCCAAATTTATTGATTCGACACAAGGGGAGCCAAAGAATATTCTCAAGTATTAGCAGCTGAGTTGTCAATTCAACCACACCTGGAAACTTAGTATTTGCAACAAAGTGTTTAGTAGCAAAGTAATATGATAGTGGTGGTAACGGTAACAAAAGTAAAGACAACAAAAATAATGTTTTTGGTATTTTTGTAGTGATTGTAACAGTAACAACGGAAAAGTAAATAAGCGAGAACCAGTATATGGAAAACTCGTAGGCACCGGATCAATGATGGATAATTATGCCGGATGTGGTTCATCATGTAACAGTCATAACATAGGGTGACACAGAACTAGCTCCAGTTCATCAATGTAATGTAGGCATGTATTCCGAATATAGTCATACGTGCTTATGGAAAAGAACTTGCATGACATCTTTTGTCCTACCCTCCAGTGGCAGCGGGGTCCTATTGGAAACTAAGGGATATTAAGGCCTCCTTTTAATAGAGAACCGGAACAAAGCATTAGCACATAGTGAATACATGAACTCCTCAAACTATGGTCATCACCGGGAGTGGTCCCGATTATTGTCACTTCGGGGTTGCCGGATCATAACACATAGTAGGTGACTATAGACTTGCAAGATAGGATCAAGAACACACATATATTCATGAAAACATAATAGGTTCAGATCTGAAATCATGGCACTCGGGCCCTAGTGACAAGCATTAAGCATAGCAAAGTCATAGCAACATCAATCTCAGAACATAGTGGATACTAGGGATCAAACCCTAACAAAACTAACTCGATTA
Organism: Triticum aestivum; assembly: GCF_018294505.1. Taxonomy (NCBI): domain Eukaryota; kingdom Viridiplantae; phylum Streptophyta; class Magnoliopsida; order Poales; family Poaceae; genus Triticum; species Triticum aestivum. The sequence goes on from NC_057813.1 coordinate 629,894,618, forward strand.
CATGATAAATCTCATCCAACCCATCACCGTCCAGCAAGCCTACGATGGAATTACTCACGCACGGCGGTGAGCATCATGAAATTGGTGATGAAGGATGGTTGATGATGACGACGGCGACGAATCCCCCTCTCCGGAGCCCCGAACGGACTCCAGATCAGCCCTCCCGAGAGAGATTAGGGCTTGGCGGCGGCTCCGTATCGTAAAACGCGATGAACTTTCTCTCTCTGATTTTTTTCTCCCCGAAAGCCAATATATGGAGTTGGAGTTGGCGTCGGAGGGCATCCAGGGGGCCCACGAGGTAGGGGGGCGCGCCCAGGGGGAGGGGCGCGCCCCCACCCTCGTGGACAGGGTGTGGGCCCCCTGGTCTTCATCTTTGGCGAGGATTTTTTATTATTTATTATAAGATATTCCGTGGAGTTTCAGGTCATTCCGAGAACTTTTGTTTTCTGCACATAAAACAACATCATGGCAATTCTGCTGAAAACAGCGTCAGTCCGGGTTAGTTCCATTCAAATCATACAAGTTAGAGTCCAAAACAAGGGCAAAAGTGTTTGGAAAAGTAGATACGACGGAGACGTATCAACTCCCCCAAGCTTAAACCCTTGCTTGTCCTCAAGCAATTCAGTTGACAAACTGAAAGAGAAAAAGAAAAACTTTTACAAACTCTGTTTGCTCTTGTTGTTGTAAACATGAAAAGCCAGCATTCAAGTTTCAGCAATTATTATGAACTAACCATACTCACAATAACACGTAGGTCTCACAATTACTCATATCAATAGCATAATCAGCTAGCGAGCCATAATAATAAAACTCGGATGACAACACTTTCTCAAAATAATCATAACATGATATAACAAAATGGTATCTCGCTAGCCCTTTCTGAGACCGCAAAACATAAATGCAGAGCACCTTTAAAGATCAAGGACTGACTAAACATTGTAATTCATGGTAAAAGAGATCCAGTCAAGTCATACCCAAAATAAACCAATTATAATGAATGCAAACGACAGTGTGCTCTCCAGCGGGTGCTTTTTAATAAGAAGGGTGATGACTCAACATAAAAGTAAATAGATAGGCCCTTCGCAGAGGGAAGCAGGGATTTATAGAGGTGCCAGAGCTCGATTTTGAAATAGAGATAAATTATATTTTGAGCGGCATACTTTCACTGTCAACGCAACAACTATGAGATGGCTGTATCTTCCATACTACATGCATTATAGGCAGTTCCCAAACAGAATGGTAAAGGTTTATACTCCCCCTCCTCCACAAGCATCAATCCATGGCTTGCTCGAAACAACGAGTGCCTCCAACATTCAACGGGTCCCAGGGGGAGCTTTGTTTAATTATTTTGATTTGCTTTGATCTTTTTGGATCATGGGACTGGGCATCCCGGTTACCGGCCCTTTCTCGTGAATGAGGAGCGGAGTCCACTCCTCTTGAGAATAACCCACCTAGCATGGAAGATATAGGCAGCCCTAGTTGCACATGAGCTGCTCGAGCATACAAAACAGAATTTCATTTGAAGGTTTGGAGTTTGGCACATACAAATTTACTTGGAACGGCAGGTAGATACCGCATATAGGAAGGTATAGTGGACTCATATGGAACAACTTTGGGGTTTAAGGAGTTTGGATGCACAAGCAGTATTCCCGCTTAGTGCAGGTGAAGGCTAGCAAAAGACTGGGAAGCGACCAACTGAGAGAGCGACAACAGTCGTAAACATGCATTAAAATTAATTTACACCGAATACAAGCATGAGTAGGATATAATCCACCATGAACATAAATATCATGAAGGCTATGTTGATTTGATTCAACTACATGCGTGAACATGTGCCAAGTCGAGTCACTCAATTCATTCAAAGGAGGATACCATCCCATCATACCACATCATAATCATTCTAATAGCATGTTGGCACGCAAGGTAAACCATTATAACTCATAGCTAATCAAGCATGGCACAAGCAACTATAATCTCTAAATGTCATTGCAAATATGTTTACTTCATAATAGCTGAATCAGGAACGATGAATCATCATATTTACAAAAACAAGAGAGGTCGAGTTCATACCAGCTTTTCTCATCCCAATAAGTCCATCATATATCATCATTATTGCCTTTCACTTGCACGACCGAACGGTGTGTATAATAATAAGAGTGCACGTGCATTGGACTAAGCTGGAATCTGCAAGCATTCAACTCAAGAGAGAAGACAAGTAATATGGGCTCTAAGTTAGATAAACAATAATGCATATAAGAGCCACTAAGCATTTTCAATATAGTCTTCTCGACCCCCAAAGAAAGGAAAAGAAATAAAAAACTATTTACACGGGAAAGCTCCCAACAAGCAAAAGAAGAACGGGAAATATTTTTGGGTTTTCTTTTTAATTCTACTACAAGCAAGGAAAGTAGACTAACTAATTTTTTGTTTTTCTTAAGGTTTATCAAACACACAAGAAGAAAGCAGGAAAAAGAAATAAACTAGCATGGATATTACAGTGAAAGAGTATGAGCACCGACATCTAGCAATGAGTGTGTGTGAACATGAATGTAATGTCGGTGGGAAATACGTACTCCCCCAAGCTTAGGCTTTTGGCCTAAGTTGGTCTATTGCCAGGGATGGCCTGGTGGATATCCGTATGTGTAGCTGGGGTCATACTGTGATGCAGCGGCTATCGCCTCCTGAGCTGCAGCGTGGCGTCGAGCAGCCTCCGCTCTCCTCTCGTACTCATCTGCCTCCTCTCTGGTAATAATATATCTCCCTTTTGTCTGAAAATCAAAGAAGGCAGGAGCAGGAAGAGCAATATGGACTACATGCCGTTTGTTAAAGATTAGTCGATACTGAAAAGGTGGTCCAGTCCTCTCAATGAACTGGTGAGAAAACATAGAATCAAGATCTAAATAAGAAGGGGGTAACTCCATATCACCCTCACGAATGTCTACATCAAGAAAATTAGCTAAGCGGGTTGCATAAATTCCTCCAAAGAAATCTCCGTTACGTCTATTAAGATGCAACCTACGAGCTACAATGGCTCCCATATGATAAGCTTGGTCCCCTAACACAGCGCTTCTGAGAATGCTGAGATCAGGGGCACACATGTGACATGCTTCATCCTTAGCATTTATGCATCTACCAATGAAGAGAGCAAAATAATGTATAGCAGGAAAGTGAATGCTCCCTATAGTGGCTTGTGTTATATCTCTAGATTCCCCCACAGTTATTCTAGCAAGAAAGTCTCTATATTCGGATTTAGGGGGATCCCTGACATTACCCCAAGATGGAAGTTTGCATGCAAGAGTGAAATCTTCTAAGTCCATGGTATAAGATTTGTCATAAAGGTCAAACATGACTGAAGGAGAATTACGCGAAGATGAAAAATCAAACCTCCCCACAAATGAACTTGTGAGGTAACGATACTGGGGGCATTTATCAGCTTCAAAGTCCTCAAGACCGGCATTACGCAAATATGCGTAGAATTCTTCTTTAATTCCCACTTGATTCATAAAATTTTCCGAAGGCCATTCACAGGGCCTCACAGGAGCGTCTCTTGGTGGTTCCTCGTCACCATCACGCATTGCAAGCCTGGGACCTTGCTTCCTTGAAGAACCACCTTGGAACATCCTCCTAAACATATTGTTTTCTCTGAAAAATAATTCTGAAATTTTTAGTAACTTCAAATAAAAGTGAACCAACTTCAATAAAATTGATAGCAACAACTCCTGTGAGTGCCTAGAGCCTATATAAAGCATTAGAACTACTTGGAACCATATAAATTTGACATGCAAGCTCAAGAACATGGTCACCTATGCAACACAAATTTGCAATGAATAAAGCACTAGAACAAAAACTAATTGGACCAATGGAGGAGTCACATACCAAGGAACAATCTCCCCAAGCAGTTTTGCGAGAGGTGCTTTGAGCAAGGAGATCGAAAATCATAGCAATGGGGCTGGAACTCGTGCTTGAGTTGATTTTTCGGGTTTGTGTGAGACAGAGGAAGAAGATGGGTGCAGGGATAAGTGGAGGAGGGTCACCATGGGCCCACGAGGTAGGGGGGCGCGCCTAGGGGGTAGGGCGCACCCTCCACCCTCGTGGCCAGGTGGCAGCTCCCCCCGCGGTGATTTTTGCACAGTAAATTCTCAAATAATTCCGAAAAAATCATATTAAATTGGCATGGCATTCTGAGGACTTTTATTTTCGCGATATTTTTATATTGAGCGGATAAGTCAGGAGACAGACAGAAAAATACTATTTTACTTTATTTCTACTAAATAAAAAAATATAAAGAGGGTACAGAAGGTTGTGCTTCTAGTTTCATCCATCTCGTGATCATCAAAATGAATCCACTAACAAGGTTGATCAAGTCTTGTTAACGAAGCTCATTCCGATTAACACGGAACCGGAGAAATTTCGAATAGCACTAAGTTACCTCAACGGGGATATGAAAATCCCCAACAATGAGTATATCATACTTTTTCTTGACAGTAGGGAGAGGAAATTCAAAACCTCCAAATATAATCGATGGAACTTTTTCCAATAGAGTTGATACTGTAAACTTGAGGTTGTTTCCTCGGAAAGTGTACCGTGTGCTCATTACCATTAACATGAAAAGTGACATTGCCTTTGTTGCAATCAATAACAGCCCCTGCAGTATTAAGGAAAGGTCTTCCAAGAATAATAGACATACTATCATCCTCGGGAATATCAAGAATAACAAAGTCTGTTAAAATAGTAACGTTTGCAACCACAACAGGCACATCCTCACAAATACCGACAGGTATAGCAGTTGATTTATCAGCCATTTGCAAAGATATTTCAGTAGGTGTCAACTTATTCAAGTCAAGTCTACGATATAAAGAGAGAGGCATAACACTAACACCGGCTCCAAGATCACATAAAGCAGTTTTAACATAATTTCTTTTAATGGAGCATGGTATAGTAGGTATTCCGGGATCTCCAAGTTTCTTTGGTACTCCACCCTTAAAAGTGTAATTAGCAAGCATGGTGGAAATTTCAGCTTCAGGTATCTTTCTTTTATTAGTAATAATATCCTTCATATACTTAGAATAAGGATTTGTTTTGAGCACATCAGTTAATCGCATACGCAAAAAGATAGGTCTAATCATTTCAGCAAAGCGCTCAAAATCCTCATCATCCTTTTTCTTGGATGGTTTGGGAGGAAAAGGCATGGGTTTCTGAACCCATGGTTCTCTTTCTTTACCATGTTTCCTAGCAACGAAGTCTCTTTTATCATAACGTTGATTATTTGATTGTGGGTTATCAAGATCAACAACAGGTTCAACTTCTACATCATTATCATTACTAGGTTGAGCATCATCATGAACATCATCATTAACATTTTACTAGGTTCATGTTCATTACCAGATTGTGTTTCAGCATCAGACATAGAGATATCATTTGGATTATCAGGTGGTTCAGCAATAGGTTCACTAGAAGTTTGCACAGTTCTATCATTTTTCTTTTTCTTCCTTTTAGAAGAACTAGGCATATCAATATTATTTCTCTGAGAATCTTGCTCGATTCTCTTAGGGTGGCCTTCAGGATACAAAGGTTCCTGAGTCATTCTACCAGTTCTAGTAGCCACTCTAACAGCATAATCATTTTTCTTACTATTCATTTCATTAAGCACTTCTTTCTGAGCTTTAAGTACTTGTTCTACTTGAGTGGTAACCATAGAAGCATGTTTGCTAACAAGTTTAAGTTCACCTCTAATATTAGCCATATAATCACTCAAGCGTTTAATCATAAAGGTATTCTGTTTTAATTGTCTACCAAAATAAGCATTAAAGTCATCTTGCTTAAACATAAAGTCATCAAACTCATCCAAGCACTGACTAGCAATTTTAGTAGGAGGGACTTCAGTTTTATCATATCTGTAGAGAGAATTTACCTTTACTACCTGTGTCGGGATATCGGGAGGTTCTTCATTAAATAAGTAATTGAGATCATATACTTCTTCAACAGGCGGTAAATTAAGACCATGTATTTCTTCAATAGGAGGTAAATTCTTAACATCTTCAGCTTTAATACCTTTTTCTTTCATAGATTTCTTTGCCTCTTGCATATCTTCGGGACTGAGAAATAGAACACCTCTCTTCTTCGGAGTTGGTTTAGGAATAGGCTCAGTAATTGGCTCAGGAGCTGGCTCGGGAGTTGGCTCAGGAGGTGCCCAATTATTTTCATTTGTCAACATATTATTCAATAGAATTTCAGCTTCATCCGGTGTTCTTTCCCTGAAAAGAGAACCAGCACAACTATCCAGGTAATCTCTGGAAGCATCAGTTAGTCCATTATAAAAGATATCAAGTATTTCAGGTTTCTTAAGAGGATGATCAGGCAAAGCATTAAGTAACTTGAGAAGCCTCCCCAAGCTTGTGGGAGACTCTCCTTCTTCAATTTGCACAAAATTATATATATCCCTCAAAGCAGCTTGTTTCTTATGAGCAGGGAAATATTTAGCAGAGAAGTAATAAACCATATCCTGGGGACTTTGCACACAACCAGGATCAAGAGAATTAAACCATATCTTAGCATCACCCTTTAATGAGAACGGAAATATTTTGAGTAAATAAAGGTAGCGCGATCTCTCATTATTAGTAAACAGGGCAGCTATATCATCTAACTTACGAAGATGTGCCACAACAGTTTCAGATTCATAGCCATAAAAAGGATCAGATTCAACCAAAGTAATTATATCTGGATCAACAGAAAAATCATAATAATCCTGATCAGGAACACAGATAGGTGAAGTAGCAAAAGCAGGGTCGGGTCTCATCCTACCTCTAAAAGATTCTTTACTCCATTTAACTAGCAACCTATTACGTTCAAGACTATCCTGGCAAGCAAGAATAGCTTCAGTAGATTCAGCATTAAAAAGGTAACCCTCAGGAATAGCAGGCCTATTTTCATCATCACTAACATCATCGTGTTCAGTTTCAATAATTTCTCTTTCTCTAGACTTAGAAATTTGTTCATCTAGAAATTCACCAAGAGGCACAGTAGTATCAAGCATAGAAGTAGTTTCATCATAAGTATCATGCATAGCAGAAGTGGCATCATCAATAACATGCGACATATTGGAACGAATAGCAGAAGCAGGTTTAGGTGTCGCTAGCTTGTTTATAACAGAAGGTGAATCAAGTGCAGAGCTAGATGGCAGTTCCTTACCTCCCCTCGTAGTTGAGGGATAAATAGTTGTCTTAGCGTCTTTCAAGTTCTTCATAGTGTCCAGCAGATATAAATCCCAAGTGACTCAAAGAATAGAGCTATGCTCCCCGGCAACGGCGCCAGAAAAGGTCTTGATAACCCACAAGTATAGGGGATCGCAACAGTTTTCGAGGGTAGAGTATTCAACCCAAATTTATTGATTCGACACAAGGGGAGCCAAAGAATATTCTCAAGTATTAGCAGCTGAGTTGTCAATTCAACCACACCTGGAAACTTAGTATCTGCAGCAAAGTGTTTAGTAGCAAAGTAATATGATAGTGGTGGTAACGGTAACAAAAGTAAAGACAACAAAAGTAATGTTTTTGGTATTTTTGTAGTGATTGTAACAGTAACAACGAAAAGTAAATAAGCGAGAACCAGTATATGGAAAACTCGTAGGCACCGGATCAATGATGGATAATTATGCCGGATGTGGTTCATCATGTAACAGTCATAACATAGGGTGACACAGAACTAGCTCCAGTTCATCAATGTAATGTAGGCATGTATTCCGTAAATAGTCATACGTGCTTATGGAAAAGAACTTGCATGACATCTTTTGTCCTACCCTCCCGTGGCAGCGGGGTCCTATTGGAAACTAAGGGATATTAAGGCCTCCTTTTAATAGAGAACCGGAACAAAGCATTAGCACATAGTGAATACATGAACTCCTCAAACTATGGTCATCACCGGGAGTGGTCCCGATTATTTTCACTTCGGGGTTGCCGGATCATAACACATAGTAGGTGACTATAGACTTGCAAGATAGGATCAAGAACACACATATATTCATGAAAACATAATAGGTTCAGATCTGAAATCATGGCACTCGGGCCCTAGTGACAAGCATTAAGCATAGCAAAGTCATAGCAACATCAATCTCAGAACATAGTGGATACTAGGGATCAAACCCTAACAAAACTAACTCGATTACATGATAAATCTCATCAAACCCATCACCGTCTAGCAAGCCTACGATGGAATTACTCACGCACGGTGGTGAGCATCATGAAATTGGTGATGGAGGATGGTTGATGATGACGACGACAACGAACCCCCTCTCCGGAGCCCCGAACGGACTCCAGATCAGCCCTCCCGAGAGAGATTAGGGCTTGGCGGCGGCTCCGTGTCGTGAAACGTGATGAAACTTTCTCTCTCTGATTTTTTTCTCCCCGAAAGCCAATATATGGAGTTGGAGTTGGCGTCGGAGAGCATCCAGGGGGCCCACGAGGTAGGGGGGCGCGCCCAGGGGGAGGGGCGCGCCCCCAACCCTCGTGGACAGGGTGTGGGCCCCCTGGTCTTCATCTTTGGCAAGGATTTTTTATTATTTATTATAAGATATTCCGTGGAGTTTCAGGTCATTCCGAGAACTTTTGTTTTCTGCACATAAAACAACATCATGGCAATTCTGCTGAAAACATCGTTAATCTGGGTTAGTTCCATTCAAATCATACAAGTTAGAGTCCAAAACAAGGGCAAAAGTGTTTGGAAAAGTAGATACGACGGAGACGTATCACACTGCTGTGTACCAGACCTGATGTGTGCCTTGCTATAAGTATAGCAGGGAGGTACCAAAGTAATCCCGGAGTGGAGCACTGTATAACAGTCAAGAACATCCTGAAATACCTGAAAAGGACTAAGGGTATGTTTCTCGTTTATGAGGTGACAAAGAGCTCATCGTAAACGGTTACGTCGATGCAAGCTTTGACACTGATCCGGACAACTCTAAGTCGCAAACTGGATACATATACTTATTGAATGGAGGAGCTGTCAATTGGTGCAGTTCCAAGCAGAGCATCGTGGCGGGATCTACGCGCGAAGCAGAGTACATTGCTGCTTCAGAAGCAGCAAACGAAGGAGTTTGGATGAAGGAGTTCATATCTGATCTAGGTGTCATACCTAGTGCATCGGGTCCAATGAAAATCTTTTGTGGCAATACTGGTGCAATTGCCTTGGCAAAGGAATCCAGATTTCACAAGAGAACCAAGCACATCAAGAGACACTTCAATTCCATCCGTCATCAAGTGTTAGAGGGGGACACCAAGATTTGCAAGATACATACAGATCTGAATGCTGCAGACCCGTTGACTAAGCCTCTTCCACCAGCAAAACATGATCACACCAAAACTCCATGGGTGTTAGAATCATTACTTTGTAATCTAGATTATTGACTCTAATGCAGGTGGGAGAGTGAAGGAAATATGCCCTAGAGGCAATGATAAAGTTATTATTTATTTCCTTATTTCATGATAAATGTTTATTAATCATGCTAGAATTGTATTAACTGGAAACTTAGTACATGTGTGAATACATAGACAAAACATAGTGTCCCTAGTATGCCTCTACTTGACTAGCTCGTTAATCAAAGATGGTTATGTTTCAACCATACACATGTGTTGTCATTTGATGAACGGGATCACATCATTAGAATAATGATGTGATGGACATGACCCATCTGTTAGCTTAGCATTATGATCATTACAGTTTCATTGCTACTGCTTTCTTCATGACTTATGCATGTTCCTCAGACTATGAGATTATGCAACTCCCGAATACCGAAGGAGCACTTTGTGTGCTATCAAACATCACAATGTAAATGGGTGATTATAAAGATGCTCTACAGGTGTCTCCGAAGGTGTTTGTTGGGTTGGCATAGATCGAGATTAGGATTTGTCACTCTATGTTTCGGAGAGGTATCTCTGGGCCCTCTCGGTAATGCTCATCACTATAATCCTTGCAAGCAATGTGATTAATGAGTTAGTTGCAGGATGAAGTATTACAGAACGAGTAAAGAGACTTGCCAGTAACAAGATTGAACTAGGTATGATGATACCGACGATCGAATCTCGGGCAAGTAACATATCGATGACAAAGGGAACAACATATGTTGTTATGCGGTTTGACCGATAAAGATCTTTGTAGAATATGTAGGAGCCAATATGAGCATCCAGGTTCCGCTATTGGTTATTGACCGGATATGTGTCTCGGTCATGTCTACATAGTTCTCGAACCCGTAGGGTCCGCACGCTTAACGTTCGATGATGATATGTATTATGAGTTATGTGTTTTTGATGACCGAAGTTTGTTCGGAGTCTCGGATGAGATCACCGACGTGATGAGGAGTCTCTAAATGGCCGAGACACAAAGATTGATATATTGGATGACTATATTCCGACACCAAAAGTGTTCCTGATAGTTTTGGGTAAAACCGGAGTGCTGGAGGGGTTACCGGAACCCCCCAAGGAACTAATGGGCCACATTGGGCCTTAGTGGAGAGAGAGAGAGGGGCGGCCAGGGTAGGCCGCGCGCCCCTCCCCCTTAGGTTCGAATTGGACTACGGAAGGGGGGCAATGCCCCCTTTCCTACTCCCTCTTCCTCTCCTTCCTTCCCCCTCTTCCCCTCTTGGTGGAATCCTACTAGGACAAGTAATCCTAGTAGGACTCCCCTCTTGGGGCACGCCCTAGGGGCCGGCCGGCCCCCCTTGCTCCTTTATATATACGGGTAGGGCGCACCCTAGAACACACAAGTTTCTCTCCCAACTGTGTGTGGTGCCCCCTCCACAGTTACACACCTCGATCATACCATCGTAGTGCTTAGGCGAAACCCTACACCGGTAACATCATCATCACCGTCGCCACGCCATCGTGCTGACGAAACTCACCCTCGTCCTCAATTGGATCAAGAGCACGAGGGACGTCATCAAGCTGAACGTGTGCTGAATGCGGAGGTGCCATATGTTCGGTACTTGATTGGTTGGATCGTGAAGAAGTTTGACTACATCAACCACGTTACTAAACGCTTCTGCTTTCGGTCTACGAGGGTACATGGACACACTCTCCCCTCTCGTTGCTATGCATCTCCTAGATAGATCTTGTGTGATCGTAGGATTTATTTTGAAATTACCACGTTCCCCAACAATCAAGTACACCTCCTTGTATTGACGACATCTGGAGCCATCTCCAATTGATCATTGTGGGTCGTTGCTGAGTAGATCCCAAAACATTGTCAAAATGATCGTGGATGGTTCCTTCCTTCTCACTATTGACAGTAGTCACAACACCATTGACATTCAGAGGGTGGATGAAGTTCTTGCATGAAAATCCTGGATATCACCTAGAGGGGGTGGGGCGAATAGGCGCTTCTAAAGTAAATACAGTTTAGGCTTGAACAAATGCAGAATAAACCTAGCGGCTAATTTGTCAAGCACAAAACCTACAACAACTAGGCTCACCTATGTGCACCAACAACTTATGCTAAGCAAGATAAACAACTATGTGATAGCAAGATATATAACATGAAACACTATGGCTATCACAAAGTAAAGTGCATAAGTAAAGGGCTCAGGTAAGATATAACCGAGGCACACAGAGACGACGATGCATCCCGAAGGTCACACCCTTGCGGATGCTAATCTCCGTTTGGAGCGGTGTGGAGGCACAATGCTCCCCAAGAAGCCACTAGTGCCACCGTAATATCCTCATGCCCTTCCACAATGTAAGATGCTGTGATTCCACTAAGGGACCCTTGAGTGCGTCACCAAACCCATACAAATGGCAACCCTTGGGGGCGGTCATCGAACCCGTACACTTTGGCAACCCTTGGGGGCGGTCACCGGTACCCGTCAAATTGCTCGGGGTGATCTCGACAACCTAATTGGAGACCCCGCCGCTTGCCCGGAGCTTTACACCACAATCATTGAGCTCCAAACACCACCAACCATTTAGGGTGCCCAAGCACCCAAGAGGAACAAGATCAAGGGTACCAAGTACCCAAGAGTAATAAGCTTTTGAACTTGTAACTTCCACGTATCACCATGGAGAACTCAAACCGATGCACCCAAGGCAATGGCAAGGGCACATGGAGTGCCCAAGTCCTTCTCTCCCAAATCCCACCAAAGCAACTAATGCTAGGGAGGAAATTGGGAGGAAGAACAAGAAGGAGAACACCAAGAACTCCAAGATCTAGATCCAAGGGGTTCCCCTCACATAGAGGAGAAACTGATTGGTGGAAATGTGGATCTAGATCTCCTCTCTCCTTTCCCCCTAAAACTAGCAAGAATCCATGGAGGGATTGAGAGATAACAAACTCGAAGAAGGTCAACAATGGGGGAAGAACACGAGCTCAAAGGATAAGGTACATTGGGGAAGAAGACCCCCTTTTATAGGTGGGGAAAATCCAACTGTTATGCTCACAGCCCGCACAGAGCGGTACTACCGCTCTTGGGAGCGGTACTACCCCTAGGCGGTGGAAGTCCTTTGAAAAACAACAGTGAGGAGGAAAAAGGCCAGTAGAACTACCGGAGCAGTACTACCGCTCGTCCTCATGGTACTACCGCTAGGGGTAGCGGTACTACCGCCAAGGGTAGCGGTACTATTACTTGCGAGCGGTACTAAAAAATACATCTGTGCCTACCACCGCTGGACTTAATATGAGATTTTGGTCCGGAGTGGAAGTAGCCACGGTAGTAGCCGCGGTAGTACCGCTCTGGCGCAGTAATAAAAAATTACACCCCCTCCAAGCGGTAGTAGCCGTTGTAGTACCGATGCAGCCTTTTAAGGGCATCAAAACTGTCACAACTTCTGCAAACGAACTCCAAATTCAACGAAACCAAGTCTGTTGGAAAGCTAACGACATGGGATAACACAATATTGATAGAAATAACAATAAGAAGCAAATGAGAAAAGTCCCATAAGAAAATGGTGAGAACCCTTCCTCGAATAAGACTGGTAAAACCTCCAACACCGAAAACGCAAAAGAGGAAGCATATGAAATCCGTTTTCGATGTACTAGAGCTTGTCATGAAGATAACCAGAAGCTCTAAAACCTCGAAAGGAGAAAGTAAAAATAAGAATAAATAAAGATGATGAAAGGATGCAATGGTTTGAGCTCTCGACGAACGATGCGATCAAGCTACTCACTTGAGAGCCCCCCTTGATAGTACGACAATCGATCCTATAACCCGGTCTCCAAACTATCACCATGAGACCGGTAAAATAGAAAACCTATCAAGGGAAAACCTTTGACTTGCACAAAACACTTGAGCTAGATGATGACGATCTTGACTCCCTCAAGTTGGACAACCTTTCGTGATTGCGTTGGCTCTATGAAGGCTAGTTGATTGCTCCCCCGTTCTCCACTATGGGTGAGTCACTCTTCGGCACACCTTCACAAGTCCATTGTCACCAAATGGACGGCAAGCTACAAGTATGATTTCTTCGTGATGCTCGGCTTGAACTTGCACAACACAACCTTGATTTGATGTCATCTTCCATGGGTTGTATGTGATCTTCCTCTTGACGCAAGCCCATGGAAGCAAACCTAACCCCACATAGAACTCTCAAAAAGACCATGGGTTAGTACACAGAGCACAATGGACAATGCTTACCAAACCATGAGATCACTTGATCCCACTCGGTGTATCTTCTACGCTTTGTGTGAAATCTTATCTCTTCATCAAGATGATGTCTTGAAGATACACATGAATGTTCACACAATCTTCTTATTCTTTAAGACATGCTAGCAATTAGCTCAACACTCACTAGACCAATCTTTGGATAGATCCTTAGATACCACCTTGGTCAACACATAAACTCCTTGAAACCAACAAATGGACCTCAAGATAAGCCTATGGACAAATCCTACAAATATAAATCAACACAACCATTTGTCCATAGAGATTGTCATCAATTACCAAAACCAAACATGGGGCACTGCATGTTCTTTCATTGCGCCTCCTAGAGCAGATTTTGGCCATGAAGAATTGTGTCGTTGCATCTCCAAAGCGCAGTAATGTAGACGAGAGGCCTGCCTTTTTCTGCAGTGCTTGATCGCTGCCAGGCCCAACAGACTGAGCTTCAAGCCTCTCTATAGCTTAGTCTCAGCTGGCGTGAGTTTCCGCCATTCCTGGGCCACGTCGAGGCGCAAGATGACCTTGCAGGCGATGTGGAACTAGAGCTTTGCGTCGCCAAACAGGGTTTTGCTCCAAATGTGGAAATCTTTGGCCGCACGAGCCATCTTGATGCGAAGGCAGGTGAAGGCGTAGGCAGCAGCCACCAGCCACGTCCAGGCTGCGGTTACCGTGTCGATGTAGCGTGGGAAGCGTGGTTAGAAGGATTCGAACTTGAAATCCCCACGACGATGGGGCCCAGCCGCATCGGTCAGCAAAAGTGGGCAGTGGTCGGAGCATGCGGTGGAGGCCGCCATGAGGAGGGCATGCGCGAATAGAGTCTCCAAGTGCACGTTACAGAAGAACTTGTCGATGCTGACTAGGGCTGGGATGTCCCTCTCGCTGGTCCATGTGAATTTGTGATTATTGCACTTGATCTGGCGCAGACCTGCTTTGTCAATCGCAGCCCTACCATGAGCCTCCTATTGAGGTTGTGGTTATTCTTGTCCCTGGCCTCGTAGATTAGGTTAAAATCGCCATTGATGGGCCAGTGCTCGGAGGGTGGGGGGTGCAGTTCTAGATAGCTCGGTGAGGAAGGCATCCTTGATCATCCGCCGGTCCATAGACTGTGGTGAGTGAGGGAGTCCTGGATTAGGGGGTATCCGGACAGTCGGACTATATACTTTGGCCGGACTGTTGGACTATGAAGATACAAGATTGAAGACTTCGTCTTGTGTCCGGATGGGACTATCCTTTGCGTGGAAGGCAAGCTTGGAGATTCGGATGTTATATCTCCTTCTCTGTAACCGACTCTGTGTAACCCTAGCCTCCTCCGTGTCTATATAAACCGGAGGGTTTAGTTCGTAGGAGAGGAACAATCATAATCATAGGCTAGCTTCTAGGGTTTAGCCTCTACGATCTCGTGGTAGGTCAACTCTTGTAATACTCATATCATCAAGATCAATCAAGCAGGAAGTAGGGTATTACCTCCATCGAGAGGGCCCGAACCTGGGTAAAACATCGTGTCCCCTGCCTCCTGTTACCATTGGCCTTAGACGCACAGTTCGGGACCCCCTACTCGAGATCCGCCGGTTTTGACACCGACATTGGTGCTTTCATTGAGAGTTCCATTGTGTCGTCGCAATAACGTTTGATGGCTCGTCTCGTTGTCAAGGACACCATCACCTCTAGGGGAGCCCTGGCTCTAGGCCGGACTCTTTGGCTGGGTGGCTTCGTCATGACCGCCCGATCGGTGGCCACACCGACGATGACCTCTCAGGTCATCAAAAACAGCTTCCATGTCGATTCGGAACTTGCCAAACAGATGAATCCAATGGAGCTCTCCTCCCTTAATGAGCTCTTGGATCGCATTGCAGCTCTGGGCGTCGCTACGGACTATGACTGGATCGGGCTTAAACCCGACCAAAGGGAGATTTACTCTCCGCCGGTCACCCATGAGATAGCGGTAGTGGAAGAGCATCGTGTGAATTCTTCCTCTATTTTGAGGACGAATTATGTCCGGATTCCCGAGCTCTCTGAGCCGGATACCCGCCCGTGGGAGGACATGACCCAAACCCCGAGCTTAGAATCAGGCGGCGGGCCGGAAAAATTGGGCAACATCCCGGAGCCCGAGGCGCCAAGCTCGGAAGCTTCTTTGCCCCTGGGTCTCAGATTGGGTCAGGATTCGGATTTAAATCCACCCACCCACCCAGACTTATGCAATCTTTCCCATATCAGACAATAGCCCCAAGAGACACTACATCACTACTGGGCCAGATTCCTCCTTGTGATAAACAAGGTCAAGGACTATCGCGAGGAAGACACAATCTCGCTCTTTTGCAAAAATTGTACGAACAAAGGGATCCTCAACGCTATAAGTCGCCATGACATAATACACTTTGCTAACTTAGCGGCCATAGTACAAAAGTACTGTGCGATGGAAAACGCCTGGAAAACCCAAACAAACTTCTGGGATAATGTGGCTCTCACTAAACCCTTCGCCCGGACTAAAAGGGTAAACTCTCGTAAGTCACCCGATTCAATTACCAAAAAAACAAAACCCGCTGCAGGGCGTGGAACCGTATTGGAGGAATGGCTCAATGGGCCATGCAAAATTCATAGCACACCGGATATCATGCCAACGCATAGCCTTAGAGCATGTTGGATACTCTGGAAGGTAGCAAAGAACAGCGAGGATCTCCTTGTAAACCATAAAGCAGAGCAACATCCCGCCGAAGACAACAATGCAGTACTGACAGTCTTCGAGACTTTCGCCTCAAATAATAGGCGCAAGCGAGCTCATCGCAGTTTCGCTGAAGTTTGCCACGTGGCAAAAATAATTCGCGGAGCAACACTGCTATAACCTTCAACGCC
The DNA here is from genome assembly GCF_018294505.1 of Triticum aestivum. Taxonomy (NCBI): domain Eukaryota; kingdom Viridiplantae; phylum Streptophyta; class Magnoliopsida; order Poales; family Poaceae; genus Triticum; species Triticum aestivum. The sequence continues at coordinate 629,911,104 of NC_057813.1, forward strand.
AGTGACGAACCCCAATTCCAAATAGTCCGGGCACCAGCCGCTTTGGTCCTTAGCCCAATCGTGGACGGCTTCCGGCTCACTAAAGTGCTCATGGACGGTGGAAGCGGATTAAACCTCATATACGAGGAAACCCTCAACAAGATGGAAATTGACAAAATCCGCATTGAGCAAAGCAGCACGACCTTCAGGGGAATCATCCCTAGTCGGGAGGCACGGTGAGCGGGAAAAATCACACTGGATGTGGTATTCGGCACGCCGGAGAATTACAGGTCCGAAGAAATCACGTTCCAAGTGGCCCCTTTCAGCAGCGGATACCACGCCCTCTTAGGGCGGCACGCATTCATGAGCTTTCAAGCTATACCCCATTATGTGTACATGAAGCTCAAAATGCCCGGACCTAATGGAATCATCACTCTAGCTAGTGATCCGAATGTCGCACTCCGCGCCGAAAATAAAACTGCCGCACTAGCCCTGGAGGCATTATCCGAAGCCCTCGCGGCCGAAGAACTAACAACGCTGCGCACCACAGTGGATAGAGACGACGTGATACTCGACGAGCGACCCAAGTCCACCTCTTTCAAGCCCGCGGACGAGATAGTCAAATTCCAGGTCCACCTAATGGACCCCACAAAGACAACTTCCATTGGGACACAGTTGAACCCCACAATGGACGTCGCACTACGAGATTTCCTACATGAGAATTGGGACATTTTCGCCTGGCATCCTTCAGACATGCCGTGCATCCCACGCAGGCTGGCCGAACGCAGCCTTAATATACTGAAAGGATACAAGCCAGTCAAGCAGACTATTAGGCGCTTCTCAGAGCCTAAGCGGCAAGCCATGGGAGAAGAGCTAGCCAAGCTACTCGAGGCCGGATTCATCAGAGATATAAAACATCCGGATTGGCTAGCAAACCTGGTAATGGTACCAAAGAAGGACAAATCCTGGTGCCTATGTGTCGATTTCAAAGACCTCAATAAGGCTTGCCCTAAGGATCCCTTCCCCCTCCCTCGCATTGACCAAATCATTGACGCCACCGCAGGACACGACTCACTGTGTTTCCTCGACGCATACTCTGGATACCATCAGATAAAGATGGAGGAATCCGACCAAGCCGCAACGGCCTTCATAACGCCATATGCCCCCTTCTGTTTCAACACTATGCCTTTCGGGCTCAAAAACGCCGGCGCAACCTATCAACGCATGATTCAGACATGCCTGGAGAAGCAAATCGGCAAAACAGTGGAGGCATACATGGACGACGTGGTCATCAAAACAAGACACGTCGAAACTCTAATAGATGACTTGAGACTCACGTTCGACAACCTCCGAACATACGACATCAAGCTCAACCCGGAAAAATGTGTCTTCGGCGTACCCTCCGGGAAGTTGCTCGGCTTCATTGTTTCCAATAGAGGAATCGAAGCAAATCCGGAAAAAATCCGAGCTCTGTCACAATTGGCTATCCCAACAAACCTCAAGCAGATCCAGAAACTAACTGGACGTGTGGCTGCCTTAAGTCGCTTTATCTCCCGATTAGGAGAAAAGGCACTACCTCTTTATCGCCTTCTTCGGTGCACCGAACACTTCGAGTGGAAGGATGCGGCCACGGCCGGACTGGAAGAAATAAAGGCCATATTGGCCAGCAATCCAATCCTGACCGCGCCAAATACTGGCGAACCTATGCTATTATACGTAGCTGCAACACACCAGGTTGTAAGCGCAGTGCTCGTCGTCGAACGAGAAGCAGACGGACACAAGTTCCCACTCCAAAAGTTGGTATATTACGTGTCCATTGTCCTCACTCCATGCAAATCTCGATACCCACACTATCAGAAGATAGCATACACGGTCTTCTTGGCATCCCGGAAGCTACGATACTGCTTTCAAGAGTGTTCGATTACGGTGGCCTTTGAAGTACCACTCAATGACATAATAAATAACCGTGACGCCACAGGCCGGATTGTCAAATGGGCTATCGAGCTCCTTTCGTTCGACATAACGTACAAAACACGGCGAGCCATTAAGTCGCAAGTACTGGCTGACTTTGTTACCGAATGGACAGAAGCCGAACTCCCTAAAGAGTACGACGCCTACTCCAATTGGATCATGCACTTCGACGGCTCTAACATGCTGGTCGGACTGGGAGCGGGTGTTGTCCTGACATCCCCCACCGGAGACACGGTCCAATACGTACTCCAAATATTATACACAGACTCCAACAATGTAGCCAAATATGAGGCTCTGTTGCATGGTCTTCGGATGGCAGTCTCTATGGGCGTTCAACGCCTAGTAGTGCGTGGGGACTAGAACCTCGCAATATCACAAATAAATGGAGACTTCGATGCCAAGGATCCAAAAATGGCGGCCTACCGTAATGCCGTCCTCAAAATATCAGCTCGGTTCAAGGGGCTAGAATTCCACCATGTGGTCCGAGAAAACAATCAAGCGGCAGATATCCTCACCCGCATCAGCGCTAAATGCGACCCCGTCCCACCTAATATTTTCTTGGAAAGGCTGTTCAAGCCATCCATGGTATGGTAAGGGGAGACCGGCAATACAAGTCTGGCTCCAAACACAACCCCAGATTCCGAACCATCTGACGTAATCGGAGGCTCTGCCACCGAAATAACACCTTCGGCCCACGAAATCATGGCTGTCATCACCCCGTGGACCGAGCCCTTCTTGGCCTACCTAAATAGGCAAGAGCTCCTCGAGGACCAAAATGAGGCACGTTGTATTGTGCGGTGTTCCAAGGCCTACAAAGTCCATGAGGGAGAGCTCTATAACAAAAGTGCCACCGGAGTGCTCCAAAGATGCATCTCCGAAGAGGAAGGGTGGCAGCTCTTGGCCGAAATCCATGTTGGACTCGGCGGGCACCATGCTGCAGCTCAGGCACTTGTAAGCAAGGCCTTCCATACAGGTTTTTTCTGGCCGACAGCCCGGGCAGATGCACATGACCTTGTCCAACATTGCATCGATTGCCAACTCTTCGCCAATCAGAGCCATATGCCCCCTACCGCTCTCTAAACAATCCTCATAACTTGGACCTTCGCGGTCTGGGGGCTGGATATGGTCGGATCTCTTAAAGGGGGAAGCCATAAGAAAAAATACTTATTGGTCATGGTGGAAAAATTCACCAAATGGATAGAAGCCAAACCAGTTAAAACGACTGAATCCGGACCAGTGATAGACTTCATATCAGGGGTTGTACACCATTACGGTGTCCCCCATAGCATCATCACTGACAGTGGCTCAAACTTCACAACTGATGAGGTGAAAACTTGGTGCGGCAACATGGGCATTAAGCTCGATTACGCCTCTGTCTATCATCCCCAAACAAACGGTCAAGTTGAATGTGCAAATGGTCTCATCATGAGAGGCATCAAACCCAGACTAGTGCGATCCTTGAAGGAATCGGACACGCACTGGGTCGAGGAGCTCGACTCTGTACTCTGGGGGCTGCGGACCTCGCCGAATCGTACCACCGGATACAGACCATTTTTATGGTGTACGGCGCAAAAGTAGTACTACCCTGCGACATAATCCATGACTCACCTCGCATGCGCATGTACGAAGATAAGGAAGCCGAGCTAGGTCGGCATGACAACTTAGATGCCCTGGAGGAGGAGCGTGACGTTGCAAAAGCCTGTTCCGCATTCTATCAGCAGCAGGCTCGAAGGTATCAAAGCAGAGAAGTGCGGGCCAAAACTTATAACATTGGCGAACTCGTTCTACGCCTACCGGAGAAGAAGAAGGACAAGCTCAAACCCAAGTGGGAGGGTCCCTTCATCATTGATAAAGTTCTCACCGGAGGAGCGTTCCGTCTGCCCAATACATCCGATAACAGACTCGAGCCGAACCCACGGAACGCGGCGAGACTCCAAAGATTCTACGCCTAGTGCCGAACTCAGTGTTCGTATCCTTACCTCTTCTCTTTCAATTATGTTCTCCTTCTTCCTTTCTTGCCCTCTTTACCTTTTTCACATAAAGCCTTAAATGCTATACAGATGCTTTGATCGCTCCGGCCGCACTATGTGTGCTCACTATACCTGGGGGCTTCCTATATGGAAGCTAAATATAATTACTTTTATGGCTTGCTGCCCACCACATATGCGTCTTCCTTCCATATGTGCCTTTTCTTCACCATTATATGCATCGATATGACTTAAGTTTTGGCCATGCTGGGTTGCCTGGCTCTTGTGTTTATGCCCTACGTTCCCGTTTATTCGGCTAGGGCATAAGGGGAGAACCTCTGCAATTGTTACTGCCTGTTCAGCCGAATGTGTACCTCAGATTGGGTGATGCCGAAAGCTAGCGTTCTTAAGGGAATATTCGGTCGGTGAACACAAGATGTTTTTCGTTTATTACAACATGAATCCCCAGATGTTTTGTATCCTGCACTTCTGTTCGCAGTTTGGACATGCACATCGATGCATGCGTACCCAGGGAAAGGAACCCCTAACAGAACTATTCTATCTAGAAGATGTTTCTTACTATCCATGTAATATAACATAACTAGTTGGGTACTTGTCTGTTCAAGCACTTATGACCCCTACGCCTGGTTTCCATGCATACCCGGTTTTACATAACTGAGCGGGTATTCGGATACACTTCAAACTGTCGGGTCCGGGGGCTGAAGCGAAAAGGTCCGCCATGACAAATGATTTTCAATCCGGCTAGGGACTACATATGTCCATTGAATTACATAGTCACTTGGACTAGCTATATTCTTCCTCTATACCAACCAACAGGCTGTCTAGCCTACAATCATGTTGGGAATACTTTGCGGCTAATGCTACTTGGTCATGCACCAGACTTACGGGAATCTCTTTCCCATCTGACCCCATCGGTCCGACTTCGGCCATATGGTTTGGGTCAGCCTTGGCGTATCGCGTCTTCACCATGGCCCAGGCTTCCCTTGCACCTTGTCGGCAAGCTGATATCTTCCATAACCGGAAGCGCCGCCATGCTCCTTTGAGCATCTCCACAAGCTTGCCCATGACTCCTGGTAGGGAAGCGGATGGCCACAGGGCCTGCGCAATACCCTGCATCACCTGCCGAGCTTGTTCGTGCAGTTGTGAGAGATCTTGCAGCATATCGCCTGCGGATCCGGGCATCTCCTCTTCAGGACGGCCTATCAGCATACCTACAGACATAACTCTGTCAACACGCTTCCTCGTTGAACTGTACTACAGTTTGTTTAAGCACTTACTATAAATGCCGCGTCGAAGCCTCCTGTTCTCCTTCACGGAGTCTGCAACCTGAGCTCGAACATCTGATAATTCGACGCTCAGTCAGACATTGGAATCTTGGAGATCGTTCTTCTCTTGCCTAACCTACGTGAGCACGCGTTTGCCAGCCTTTAGTTGTCGTTGGACATATGTCTCATCATCTCCAACGATCTTCAAATTCTCTCTGGGATTGTCTACATAAAGTTTTGTTGAGATTTGTAAACCATGACGAATAACAACTGGTATATGTCCTTAAAATTTTCTTTCTCAAGGCAAGTATTACCAGTGGCAGCCTTCTGGGACTCCTCTCGTTTGGCAACTGCGGCCCTTAGCTGGGTCTTGCATTCTTCCAGCTCTTGAGTTAAGTGGGTATTCTTATCTATAATAACCTATGCATACAATGATCCTTAAATTAGTTGTTCCAACTGTTTCAAGTCTCAGGGGCTACTAATACACATGCTTATCAAATTTTCTTACCCGTATATACTTTGCATACTGGTCCGTCACTCTGGCAAGTCCATCTTGAGCAGCACGGATGTATGCGTCTCCTGAGTTGAAGGCATTGAACGCCTCCTCGGAGAAAATACCATCGCGGAGTACGACCCATCTGCGCCGGTGATTCATGGCACTCTCCACTTCAGAATTTGTAGAGGAAAGCCTGTCCGCATCCTCTGTAGGAGGACAATTCGGCGTTGTCCCCACATCAACCTCCATCTGTGAGTCCGGTTCTGGAATCCGGCTAGTGGAGGCGTGGCCGGCGGGGTCTCGGGATGTAGTCCGGTGGCTACTCTTTCTGCCGGGACATAATGACCGCTGTCACATTTCAACAATGATAATCATGGAGCAAGTTTAAATTGTACCTCTGCAGTGGCGCCTCAGCCCTGACCGCTTTCCTCTTAAGCCTTCCTGGCCGGGAGGCCCTTTGCTGATGAGTCCCTATGGGCTCAGCGCGGCGGTCTGAGCGCTATTTCTATAAAAGTGTAACATATGCACATAAGGTATGGCATAGCGAAGGAATCCTTTTCGGAAGTTAGGACCCCAGCTTTACTTACATGCGACGCAGGGAGCAACTCGGGATAATCAGCGACGATGGCCACTAAGGTGCCATCACAACTTGCCTGGTAGAATGTCCCGTCGACAAGATCCATGGATATGTCTGGATCTTCTTCAAGTTCAGGGTCAAGAGCCCGGCCAGGATCCTCTGGCTGCGGAGATGGGCTGTTGAACTCTTTCACGACCTTTTTTAGTTCCTGCTTTGAAATAGCCAGGTAAATGATTGTGACAAAAGGAGGCAAGGATGAACCGAGTTGAGTAAAGAATGATAGCTTACCCATCTTGGGGGGTTGTACATGGAAAATCCGTCCCGCGGTTTTATGCGGAGGAACTCCTCTCCTTCTCCTTTATACAAATCGGACAATATTCTCGCCAGAGCAGTGGCAGAGTCCGGACCTTTACGACCACAACGGGTGGCATCGTCTTCTCCATTGAAGTGCCACATGGGTTTCCCCCGATATTGGAGTGGCTGCACTCCCCGCATCATGCATATTGACATAACTTCGGTTATTGTCAGTCCCGATTGGGCCAGTATTTTTATCCTGCTCATCAGGTAGAGGACTTCTCTATTGTCTTCATCCTGGGGGCTCCGGGGGCGCCAGCTTTGGCGTTTCTTTAGTGGAGTGTTGGTAAACTCAGGAAGGCCTGTCCGGACTGGGTCCGGAAGGGGAACGTCATCAACCTAAAACCACTCCGAAGGCCAGTCTTCGGATGCCTTCTTTGGAGTGCCGGACAGGTATCCGGTTTGGGCGACACGCCATATTTCGGATCTGCCCACTTGATATATAGATCCCTCCTGATTACGGGGGACGAGGCAGAATAACCTCTTCCATAACTCGAAGTGAGCCTCGCAGCCCAGAATAGCTCGCAGAGGGCAACGTATCCTGTGATGTGCAGTACGGAGGCGTGGGTAAACTTATGCAGCTGGAGGCCGTAGAACTCCAGGAGCCCTCGGAGGAATGGGTCGATTGGAAACCCGACGCCTCTTAGCAAATATGGGACGAGGCATACCCGCTCCCCCTGAGATGGGTTAGGAGATCTCTCCACTTGCGCCGCACCATTATAGGTGGCTTGTCAGGCTCGGACAGGGACCATGTATGCAGGTGGAAGAAACACATGGGTCTACAACTCTACTAAATGGATGTGAGGGACAGAACACTTTTCCCAATCCCCTGGCTTAGAGCTGAGGGAGCGAGAAGAGGAGCTGCGGCGACCGGCCATGATGGAATGGTTTTTCCGGATGCGCTCTGTTGAACGCTTGCTTGGGAGAAGATGGTAAGATTTGGATCTGAGGATCCCCATCTCTTCATATAGAAGGTTCGTTTATAGGGTCAAGGTGGCAAATGTAAAAATGCCCCGACTCCTAATATTCGCTCGACACGTGGAGATAATCATTATTGAAGCACAGAAGCCTAGGAGTACAACATTGACGGGAGGCCGAACACTGTTCATTGCGATAGGTACTCTGGATTCGGAGAAGAACCCGCCTTGCAATGCCGAAGACAATCTGCGCGCCGGACTCATCTTCATTGAAGCCTGGTTCGGGGGCTACTGAGGGAGTCCTGGATTAGGGGGTATCCGGACAGCCGGAGTATATACTTTGGCCGGACTGTTGGACTATGAAGATACAAGATTGAAGACTTCGTCCCGTGTCCGGATGGGACTCTCCTTTGCGTGGAAGGCAAGCTTGGCGATTCAGATGTTAGATCTCCTTCTCTATAACCGACTCTGTGTAACCCTAGCCTCCTCCACTGTCTATATAAACCGGAGGGTTTAGTCCGTAGGAGAGGAACAATCATAATCATAGGCTAGCTTCTAGGGTTTAGCCTCTACGATCTCGTAGTAGATCAACTCTTGTAATACTCATATCATCAAGATCAATCAAGCAGGAAGTAGGGTATTACCTCCATCGAGAGGGCCCGAACCTGGGTAAAACATCGTGTCCCCTGCCTCCTGTTACCATTGGCCTTAGACGCACAGTTCGGGACCCCCTACCCGAGACACGCCGGTTTTGACACCGACAGTGAGTAAGAAGCATGTCTGATTTCTAGCTAGAGTTACTCTCACCGTGATCAAGAATTGACCTACTGCATGCATGTCAAGTGTAACTAAATCTTTGTTCTAAAGGATGGCCGCGCCGCCCCTCATTCCGATGGCGGGCAGGACGACACAACCTAGCAAAATGACATAGCCTATGTCGCGTATGTGGTCTTGATTCCACACATCTAGCTTGGTCTCTTGCAGACATAGGATGGCAGTACGATGCACCACGACGACCTCACGTACAACTTATCTCTTGGTCGGCGAGTTGAGTTTGCGCACTTTCCAGCTCATGATTGTGGGGGGGGGGTGAAGGTGTTGTCATGCATATGGACACATGGGAGATCTCCGGTGACTACACAAACTAAGAAGGAACAGGTACACCTACCAGTTCACCGAGGAGCACCGTCGACCACCAATAGGCCCCAACATACGACGGCACCAACCAAGCCACAAGCTACAACTAGTACAGAAAAGAACAAGACCTAACTTAGGCCAGCCGAATGCTGGCCGTCGCCAGAAAATACTACTAACAGGAAAGGAGATCACTAACATAACTACACCATGGCCTCCTTGGTGACGCCTTCTGGTCCGTTGAGACCGGCAACAATGCGAAGTGCATCCTTGCCCATTTTGATGAGCTTGGTGATGACAGCGATGTCTTCATCAGTGAGGGGCTCGTCAAACCTGCGGATGAGCGCCTCCACTGCCCTCTTCGTCATCCGCTCCTTGGCTCCCAGCAAGCCGAGAGCCTGCACCAGGCGAAGTGTGCCACGCCGCGCCACCGGCACCTTGCAGTTCTGAGTGGCCTGGCGCGCACTCTGGCGCGGAGGTGGGATAGAGGAGGCACACGTATTTTGTGGAGCAGAGTTGCGCTTGGCCGGTGCCGGTCCGAGCAGGGGGCCGGTTTGTCATGGAAGAGGCGCCTTGGATCAGCGACGGTCTCCTCAATCTCCAAGTGCTAGACCTGATGGGTCATCGCGCCGAGCTGGACGGAGGTCGTGGCTGCACTCATCGGCGTTTGGGATCTCAAATGCACTGGGGCGTGGCCCGGTCAGCATGGGGCCGAAGACATCTGGCACCTCAGCAGTGGTCTTGCCCTTCACTGTCTTGTCATGGCTATGGAACTTCAGCGGTACCGCGGTCAAGGCCATGATCTCTTCGTCCAGGTGTGTGACAATGACGTCACCCAGGGCCAGAGTAGCCAATGCCTTCTCGACCATGGTGAAGAACTCTACAGCGGCATATGAGCATTATTGTTGGTGACCGAGATTGTTGCAGGAACGCGTGCAACCATAGCTGGTGTAGGAACATGGACTTGGTAGCAAGCTTCTGCTTGCCGTGTTTCTTCTTGCTGGGTTGGGCCATCGCAGTCGAGCGGCCGCCGTGCCACCCGTGGCCCCTAGAGCTGATCGAACGGTGGACGGGGGGCGAGCAATTGTGCTGACACTCCCTGCTTGTGGCTCCATCCCCGCTTGCAGCCACACCCTAGGCCTAGGAGCGCGTCCTTCCAGGTCCTCCAGCTGCTACCACCCTGCCATCTTGGTTGCGGCGAGGGCCACCGAGGGAGTCCTGTATTCAGGGGTACTCAAGTATCCGACCTAGGAGTATGGGCCGAATAGGATGGGCCGTGTGAAGATCAAGCTGAAGATTGTGTGCCGTGTCCCGATAGGACTTCACCTTACGTGGCTAGCAATATTAGAGTCTGGGGGTCTCCTGCCTTGATGAAATCGACCAGCATGTATATAAGCTGGAGGGGTTAGTCTGTAGGGATAATAATCATCATTATCAGAATACCCATAGGCTAGACATCTACGGTTTAGCCAATACGATCTCGAGGTAGATCATCTCTTGTAACCTCTATACTCGACGAATATAATCAAGCAGGAGTAGGGTTTTACCTCCCTTAAGAGGGCCCAAACTTGGGTAAACATCGTGTCCCTTGTCCTCCTGTAACCATCGATCCTAAGACGCACAGCTTGGCCCCCCTACCCGAGATCTTCCGGTTTTGACACCGACATTGGTGCTTTCATTGAGAGCTTTGTTGTGCTGTCTACGGCAGCGATCTATGGCTCGCCTCGTCATTAACAATGACATCATTGCTGCAGGGCGCCTGGCTTTTGGGCAATCCCTCTAGATCGGTGCCTTCATCATGGGGCTCGCGTGACCATCGAGCCTGCAGTTCCCCCCACGGCCACCAAAATCCATCCTCACATCGAATCTGAATACTCCGAGAAATTGGATCCGGCAGATGTCTCGTCTTTAAATGAGATGCTCGACCACATTGCCGCCTTAGGGGTCTCAACAGACTATGATCGGATGGACTCAAGCCCGACCAAAGGGAGATTAATCACCCACTGACCACCCATCTTGCGGCAGTTGTGGAGGAGCCGGCCAGAGACGCCTCTCCCACTACAAAAAATGACACATCCGTGACATTTTGGGCCGAACGAATTTTTTCTGTCATACTTATGACACTTCTATGAAGATAATTGTGACAAAACCTGGTATCATCATAGATGTGGTGGGATCCTACTTCTATGAAAAAAATCATGACAAAAAATGGGCTTTTCATCCAGGGCGAGCCGGAGACGCAGCTGCATGACATTCTTTGGGCCGTCCATGATGGAAAAAACCGTGGTAGAAGCGAGGGCGAGGAAAATATCAGGGAGTTCCCGGTTACGGTGGGTGGTCGGGGGCCGAGCGATGCGTGTTTCTCTCGTACACGTACGTGCGTGGGTGCGAGGAGTTGGGCTCTAACTGAACCCGAGCGAGGCGTTCGCCTGACTAAACCCGAGCAATTGCACTGTAGGCTATGCGTTACTGGACCCGAGCGATCGATCGATGGCTGTTAACTGAAACCGATCGAGCGATTCCTTCACTACTGCTGCTAACTGAAGCCCATCGATGCTGCCTCTGGATGAAAAGTGAGCGTTGTTGGGGGGTTTGGATGAACAGTTCTCGGTGGGGGGTTGGATGAACAGGACCCCGTGGTGTTGCCGCTGGATGAACATGACCCCAATCGACCGAGCCGGTTGGGCATGGATGAACAAGACCCCATGGAGGGCTGGATGAACAGGACCCCGTGGAGGGAAGGTTGAACAGTAGCCGGTGGAGGGCTAGTTGAACAGCAACCGGTGGAGGGTTGGATGAATAGTAGCATGTGGAGGGGTGGTTGAACATGACCCAGTGGAGAGGGCTGGTTGAATAGTAGCTGGTGGAGGAGCGCGCGGTGGAGGCTGGAGGAACAGGAGCCCGTGGATGAACAGTCGCAGGTGGAGGCTGGAGGAGGTCGACGGTGGATGAACAGTAGCCCATGGAGGCTGGAGGAGGTCGATGATGGAGATGAACAGTATCCTGTGCAGTCCCGTTTTGTGGTACGCCACACCCCTCCCGATGAACAGGACCCCCATTTCGACCGTAGCGCTCCAACACAAGTCCGTTTCCTCCGTTTTGCGGTATGCCACACCCATCCCGATCAACAGGAGCCTGTTTCGAATATAGGAGGCCCAACAGAAGTTCGTTTCTTCCGTTTTGCGGTACGCCATACCCCTCCTGATGAACAGGATCTCGTTTTGACCGTGGCTGGTCGAACACAAGGCTGTTTTCTCCGTTCTGCGGTACGCCAGGCCTCATTTCCATTGGCGTTCCGTCCAAGCCCTCCCGATGAACACGACGACACATTCCGTTCCGACCCAGCCGGTTGGCTCCGCATCAACACGATGATGAGCAGTTTCTCTGTTCCGACCCAACAATGTACACGAGCCCTAGCCATACGTATGCACGAGTAGGCATTCGAGACCCCACCCGTATGTACGTACGTGGATGTATTTACTTTCTTGCACCCTGGCCGTTGTAAGTACGTGTACATGCTACGTGCGCGCCTCTACTACGACACGTGCACGCCTCTACATCGACTAGTATGTACGTACATGTTCGCGACCAGAATGACAATGCTACGTACGCGTCGACCAGGTGGGTCCCGACCGTCAGGCACTTCCTTGCGTGCGAAGATGTATCTGGTGGGTCCCAGCAGTTAGGGGGGTGAATCATTTTTTTTGCCCATAATGTGGACACACGTGGTTCATCCAATGAGATCATCGTGGAACATATGGGAGCCAACATGGGTATCCAGATCCCGCTGTTGGTTATTGACCGGAGAACGTCTCGGTCATGTCTGCATGGTTCCCGAACCTGTAGGGTCTACACACTTAAGGTACGATGACGCTAGGGTTATAGAGAATAGATATACGTGGTTACTGAATGTTATTCAGAGTCCTGGATGAGATCCCGGACGTCACGAGGAGTTCCGGAATGGTCCGGAGGTAAAGATTTATATATGGGAAGTCCTGTTTTGGTAAAGATTTATATATGGGAAGTCCTGATTTATACAAGGGCCCAAGGCGCCTAGGGTTTGGGGAGGGGGCGCACCCACCTTACTTGGGGGGCAAGTTTCCCCTCTTCCCCCCCTTGGCCGCCACCCTAGATGGGTTTTTGGGGCAGCCGCACCCCTTGGGTGGGAACCCTAAGGGGGGCGCAGCCCCCTTCCTCTCCCCTATATATACTTGAGGTTTTGGGGCTGCCAGATATAAGGTTTTCCACCTCTCCCTGGCGCAGCCCTACGTCTCTTTCTCCTTGTCTCTCGCAGTGCTTGGCGAAGCTCTGCTGGATTACCATGCTCCTCCATCACCACCACGCCGTTGTGCTACTGCTGGACGGAGTCTTCCCCAATCTCCCCCTCTCTCCTTGTTGGATCAAGGCATGGGAGACGTCATCGGGCTGCACATGTGTTGAACGCGGAGGTGCTGTCCGTTTGGCACTAGGATCTCCGGTGATTTGGATCACGACGAGTATGACTCCTTCAACCCCGTTCTCTTGAACGCTTCCGCTTAGCGATCTACAAGGGTATGTAGATGCACTCCCCTCTCTCTCGTTGATAGTTTCTCCATAGATAGATCTTGGTGACTCGTAGGAATTTTTTTGAATTTTTGCTACGTTCCCCAACACCAAGGCTGTCGGCCTCTGTAGCAAGCACTGCCTCCTCTGCCCTGGCGGCAATATACGCCACCTCTATGTCGGTAGTGTGGCGAATAAGCTCTCGCTTAGGACGGATGGCACCCTCCACCAAGGTGTCGAAGAACTCCTGCACCGACTCCGCTTGTGGCTCATCCCAGGTCGGGTCCAGGCCATGATCATTAAAGACTGGCATCATCGCAATGATCTCAGTCAGATGAGAATTGTTGCTCAACGGGTGTATGCCCGCCGGCAACCTGAATGGATTATTGGTCTTGTCGGCCTTGGTAATCTTGCCGGTCCTCTCGGCATTGCCGGCCTCGTCGACCTTGAGCTGGAAGAGCCACTGGCAGAGATGCGCATGATGGATCACGGTGAAGTTGTGATTTAGGCTAGGGCAGAGCCTCATGATGTCGGTTGCGTTCTGGTACTCCCATGCCGGCCTCCCCTTGTTGTGCAGAGGAGCAATGCAACGACGGAGGAAATCAGAGCCAATCATCTCGAGCGTAAGCCCGACAGCGACAAGGTAGTGGATTTGAGTGGTGGTGACCATGAGCTTCTTGTCGTTGGGGTTAAGATCGCTCCAGTCATCACCATGGACCGGCGGAGTCCGACGAACCTTGCAAAATGACTGCGGCTTCTCCTCTACGATCCAGCACCACCGGCCCCACCATTCATCCCACCACTCCTTCTGGCCTCCCTCCGGGTACACACCCTTGCTCGAAGCCATGAGAATCCAAGCAATACAGCTGGAGACAACCTTCCCTGGCTGGATGCGGGGGGTGAAGTACTGGCGGAAGAGTGCCGTGTTGGGGTGAATCTCGACAAAACCTCCGCAAAGATGGGAAAAGAGAGCCATGCACGCCACAACATTTGGTGTGAAATCCAGGAGACGGGAGCCAAATGTGTGCATGATATCGATGAAGAAGTCGGAGAAAGGGGGGCAGAGGCCGCATGAGAAATAGTCAACAAAGAAAGGGTAGGTGTTTGGACCGTGCTTGGCGAAGGGAGCGGGGATGACCACTGTGGCAGGATGCCCCGTCGTCTCCTTCCCCCACAGGCACCGAAAATGGTCCTTGAGGGTGAGCGCGTTGATTGAGAAGACGAAGAGAGCGTGCTTCTTCCACAACCTCATCATCTCATTCTTCGATGCCTCTTTCCCCTCCGCAGCCTTGGATGCACCCTTGCCCTTGCTTGCCTTGGGCGCCATGGCGGCTAACAAAAAGCAAGGGATCTGAGGGTGACGGAAGCGCGGTGGCGGAGAGCGGGAGCAAGAACTCTGGTTTGAATTTGGGGAGGAAAGGGGAATGGCAGTTCCGAGATTGGGAGAAGCAGAGAGGGTAAATGAGCAGCGCCCCACGGGTTTTTCCCTTTTATGGGGAAGACGCGGGCTGCATCTTTACCATTTACAGTGGATGACGCATGCACGCCATGCCCATCCCACGCATGACCCCCACGTCAGGCGCTCAACGCGGGTCGTGGGGAAGCGCAACTGCCAGGAAGATCGTGGCGGTTCGCCTCTGCCATGCCCGCCCGCGCACTGCTTTGGGCCTGGCCCAACTACGCCTTGCGCTTATGTGTGGCCCAGGCCCGGGGGCTCCTGTCGGTGTAAGTGTGGGTACTTCTGTACCCCTTACTTGTGCACGGATGGTCACAACCACTCCCATGGCAGGGCTTGGCAAGGCAGAGGAGGATGGCAGGAAGCAAGACAAGACACGAAGGCCACCAAGACATACGCTCAAGACAACAAGCAACAGAAGGCTAGCAGAGCCACACCCAGCAACAAGCCTTGCCGGGGCGACCTGCGAGGCCCCCCGTCAAGCTCCTTGCCGGGGCATCTTGCGAAGAGACCAGCAAGACCATCACCCTTGGGGTTGAGAGCTCTGACACCATCGACAATGTTAAGACCAAGATTTGGAGGGCATATGCCTAGTAGCGTGCAACCCCTCATGAAGATTGGCAGCCCGCGGGTCCACATGGGGCCAGAAGACAAAGACCCCCGGCAAGACCCTTGCCGAGGACGACTCCAAGGCCCCCGGCAAACCTTGCCGGGGACGATCGCTGGGCCGCGGCCAGGCCCGCACCCGGCTAGGTTTCGCCACCTCACCACCACTCCAGTGCGACGATAAGCATGCCAACCAAGCAGGTGCCTACGTGGTGGCATGCATAACTTCGCAGAAGCTTACCATTACACCAACACAACAGCCAGTTAGCCAGCGTGGCACTGCATGCCTTATCAGCCTGGACACGTGTCGGAGCAAGGACGAGCGGCGAAGGATGGGATGGCTTCTGTTGCCGTCCCCGATAAAGTGGAAGTACATATAGGCAGCACATTAAATGCGTCTGTCTTACATGGACTAAGTGATAAGCTTGATCCCCATAGCTCGCCACCTCCTGTGTGCCACTGTGGCAACCCCTTTGTGTATAAAAGGAGGCCCGAGGCATATAGAGAGAGGATTCAGACTTTTGGAGAAGGCACGCATTGTAGCTAGTTCAAAAGATCAAGAACACACATATAACCAGCAAAGCAGGACTAGGGTATTACACATCTCTACGGCCCGAACCTGGATAAAAATCCTTTGTGTGCTAACGACTCGACCTGCTCTCGTGCAACTAACCCCCCGCCGAACATAAAAGGGGATCCTTGTGACCCCATAGGTGATCGGTTTCCCCGACAGAGAGGATGCTCACGGACACCAGGGACCGTGAGAAGGCTTTGGTCAAGAAGCTTGCCGACGAGAGGTAGCTGTTGCAGAATACCGCCGTCTCCCACAATTAGCTTGTGGCCAACACAAAGCTCTGGACCAGCCGCCTTGTCGATGTCGCGAAGAGGCTCACCACGTAGCTGTCCGTCATGGGCATGTCAAACTTCAGGTTCTCCCATGAAGTGAATGTGACCGACAGTGCCAGGCCGACCCTGTTCTTTGAGGGCGTCCTCGATGCCTTGAAGCTGCTCCACTCCTACAGGGCAACTTATCTAGCAGAGGAGGCCCAGAAGCTTTGCCGGGGCGCCTTAACCAAGGTGCTCACCAAGGTGGCGCACTGGAACCCCAGCATCGACTTTGCAAATGCGCTTGAGAGCTTGCCGGAGGATGCGGTCCTCCAGGTGCTCGAGGAGCGCATCGAGCCCATCATCAGTTGTGTCGGCAGAGTCAAGAGGCTGGAGGGCCAGTGCCAGGATTAGCTGCCCCATTTCTTGTTGCCGCTGCGAGTTCATACCCAAGACAAATTTATCTTAAGTTAGAACCACAGCAACCACTGATGTAATATAACTTTGCTATGCTTTGAACTGAATGCATGTTATTTCCTTGTCTGGGTTCTCTTTGTATGTACTACCCCCTACGCTTAGTTGCATAGGCTTGCCGGCACATTAGCTCTTGCCGTGGGCGCTTTTAGGAACAGATCCTTAGCATCCTGCTTGGGGGCGTTACTGCCGGGCAAGCCACCCTGCCATGCCTAGTGCAATCACTTGAGCTGTTGAGTGGACTCAAAATAGAACAAGGGCACTCATCAGCGATGGCAGGGTTCCTTCGCATGCAAGTTTTCCCATACAAGGACTGAAACCATTCAAGCAAAATAAACTTTACAGAAAGGAAATCACTCAAAGTTTGGTATAACTTAGCTTTTTGTTAACGGGCGGATCGTCGTCATGGCTGTAGACGACACCGCTTGTTTGGCTACTGGTACCAGAACAGCATAGAGGGTCTTGATCTGCACTGCCACCAGCGTCTGCCATGTCGCCCGTCCGTGCTGGCATGGGCGGACCCACTCCAGACGAACCAATTGTTGTGGCCGTCTTCTTCTTCAGAGCCATGGTGATGAATATGGCATTGCACTAACTGCTAGACCAAATTCTCACAACCTCTCCGCCCCGACCTGGCGCACCAAAGATGTCGGGGGAAAGGACACCTATGGGATCACGGGGATCCCTTCAACGGTTGGCAGGGAGAAAGCCGCACGAAGAGCATGTCTAGTGATTAGTGCGAGGGATTTTTACCTAGGTTTGGGCCGTGATGATGCGTAAAACTATAGTCCTGCCTGTGTGTATATTTTTTTGTTCTTGAGTTCTTGAACTAGCTGAGGTGCATGCCTAGTCAAATAGTCCGAATCCTCTCTCAATATGCCACGGGCCTCCTTTTATACATCCAAGGAGTGGCCACGTTGGCACATAGGAGCTGTAAAATATCTACAGTGATCAAGCTTATCACTGTCATTGTAGGACAAAACACATTTAATGCGCTGCCTACATGCCCTCCTACTTTATAGGGGATGGTAACAGAAGCCATCCCGTCCATCGCTGCCTCTTCTTGTCTTAACATGCATCCAGGCTGACGCGACATGCAATGCCATGTTGGCTAGCTAGTTGTTGCGTTGGCGTGGTGGTAGAGCCTCCACGAAGATCTGAATGCCGCCACGCACGCGCTTGCCTAACTGGCAAGCTAGTCATCATGCTAGAACACTGGTGAGGTGGCGAAAACTCATCGGGAGCGGGCCTGGTTGTGGCCTTGCAATTGTCCCTAGCAAGGCTTGTCGGCGGCCTCGTAGTCGTTCCCGGCAAGCGCCTTGCCGGGGGCCTTGTAGTTGTCTTCTGGTTCTTTACATGGACTTGCAGGACACTAATCTTCACAAAGATCTGCATTCCACTACGCACGCACCTCCCAAGGCTTGGCTTTGACGTAGTCGATGATTTCAGAACCCTCAGCCTCAAGGGTGATGGCCTTGCTGGTATTTCACGGGCTTGCCCTGGCAAGGATCTTGCCGGGGCTGCGCAGGCCACCCTGGCAAGGGTGTTGCCGGGGGAGGCTCAGCTACTCTTCTGCTCTTTTCCCATCATCTTGAATGTTGTCTTGGCGGTCTTGTTTCTGCCTCCTACTGCCCCGTCAAGATCTTCTTTGGGTATGGCTGCGACTGCCCGTGCACAAGTAAGGGGTACAGAAGAGCCCTATACTTTTGTACACCGACGATGATTCCCCCACAAGTCAGGATGAGACTCCGGACGGAAAAAAAGAGGCCAAAAAAATGAGAAAGGCCCAAATAAAAAATGAGAGCAAAAGAGAGAAGGGGCAATGTTACTATCCTTTTCCACACTTGTGCTTCAAAGTAGAGCCATGATCTTCATGATAGAGAGTCTCCTATGATATCACTTTCATATACTAGTGGGAATTTTTCATTATAGAACTTGGCTTGTATATTCCAATGATGTGCTTCCTCAAATTGCCCTACCTCTTCGTGAGCAAGCGAGTTGGATGCACACCCACTAAGGAGTTGCATGACAATCCCTACACACTCACATTGATATCTATTGATGGGCATCTCCATAACCCGTTGATACTCTAGTTGATGTGAGACTATCTCCCTATTTTTGTCTTCCCCATAACCACCATATTCTATTCCACCTATAGTGCTATATCCATGGCTCACGCTCATGTATTGCATGAAAGTTGAAAAAGTTTGAGAACATCAAAAGTATGAAACAATTACTTGGCTTGTCATCGGGGTTGTGCATGATTTAAAAATTTTGTGTGATGAAGATGGAGCATAGCCAGACTATATGACTTTGTAGGGATAGCTTTCTTTGGCCATGTTATTTTGAGAAGACGGGATTGCTTTATTAGTATGCTTGAAGTATTATTGTTTTTATGTCAATATTAAAATTTTGTTTTGAATCTTTCGGATCTGAACATTCATGCCACAATAAAGAAAATTACATGGATACATATGTTAGGTAGCATTCCACATCAAAAATTCTATTTTTATCATTTACCTACTTGAGGACGAGCAGGAATTAAGCTTGGGGATGCTTGATACGTCTCCAACGTATCTATAATTTTTTGATTGTTCCATGCTATTATATTATCTGTTTTGGATGTTTTATATGCATTATTATGCTATTTTATATTATTTTTGGGACTAACCTATTAACCTGGAGCCCAGTGCCAGTTCCTGTTTTTTCCTTGTTTTAGAGTTTTGCAGAAAAGGAATACCAAACGGAGTCCAAACGGAATAAAACTTTTGCGATGATCTTTCTTGGACCAGAAGCAAACGAGGAGACTTGGAGATGAAGTCGGAGGAGCAACGAGGCATCCACAAGGGTGGAGGGCGCGCCCCCTTGTCTTGTGGGCCCCTCGTGGGTCTCCTAACCTAATTCTTTCACCTATATATACTCTTATACCCCAAAACCACCAGAGGCATCCACGAAAATACTTTTCCATCTCCGCAACCTTTTGTACCCGTGAGATCCCATCTAGGGGACTTTTCTGGCGTCCTGTCGGAGGGGGATTCGATCATGGAGGGCTTCTACATCAACACCATTACACTTCCGATGAAGCGTGAGTAGTTTACCTCGGACCTACGGGTCAATAGCTAGTAGCTAGATGGCTTCTTCTCTCTATTTGATTCTCAATACCATGTTCTCCTTGATGTTCTTGGAGATCTATTCGATGTAATACTTTTTTGAAGTGTGTTTGCCGAGATCCGATGAATTCTGGATTTATGATCACTTATCTATGAATATTATTTGAATCTCCTCTGAATTCTTATATGCATGATTTGATATCTGTGCAAGTCTCTTCGAATTATCGATTTGTGGCCAACTAGATTGGTTCTTCTTGCAATGGGAGAAGTGCTTAGCTTTGGGTTCAATCTTGCGGTGTCCTTTCCTAGTGACAGTAGGGGCAGCATGGCACGTATTGTATTGTTGCCATCAAGGATAAAAAGATGGGGTTTTCATCATATTGCTTGAGTTAATTCCTCTACATCATGCCATCTTACTTAATGCATTACTCCGTTCTTTATGAACTTAATACTCTAGATGCATGCTGGATAGTGGTCGATGTGTGGAGTAATAGTAGTAGATGCAGAATTGTTTTGGTCTACTTGACATGGACGTGATACCTATGTTCATGATCATTGCCTTAGATATCGTCATAACTTTGCACTTTTCTATCAATTGCTCATCAGTAATTTGTTCACCCACCGTATTATTTTCTATCTTGAGAGAAGCCTCTAGTGAAACCTATGGCTCTCGGGTCTCTTTTCCACCATACAAGTTTCCGATCTACTATTCTTGCATCTTTTACTTTCCGATCTATAAACCAAAAATACCAAAAATATTTACTTTATCGTTTATCTATCTTCAGATCTCACTTTTGCAAGTAATTGTGAAGGGATTGACAACCCACTTGTCGCGTTGGGTGCAAGTTTGTTTGATTGTTTGTGCAGGTATTTGGTGATTTGTGCGTTGTCTCCTACTGGATTGATACCTTGGTTCTCAAACCGAGGGAAACACTTACTCTACTTTGCTGCAGCACCCTTTCCTCTTTAAGGGAAAAACCAACGCAATCTCAAGAAGCAGCATTCACACTGGAGGTGTTGCGACAGAGTCGACACCGGGAGTGGTGAAGGAGGAATCACCCCCTGTATTCCATGACCGATTGGCTACACTACAGAGATATCATCAGGAGTGCGTCACGAGGTATCACCCTAAGCACTCGATAGTAGCTCTGCAGAGTTGTACAACTAGGGGGTGATGTGTTGTGATGTGTCGGTCTCTGCACATCACGTTGATCGAGTCCTCAAGTAATAAAGCGGGGGCAACAAGGACAAGGTGAGGGTCACTGATGGATCACTACTAGCCTATGCTAAGCATATAGGACAACAGGTAAAGTGTCAACAACAGGTTTCAAAAACAGGCTATGCATCAGATTAGGAGCAATAAAAAACAGTAGCAAAATCTGATGCAGGCGCGAGAGAGAATGAATGGGCGATATAGGAATGGTCAAGGAGTTTTACTTGCCTAGAAGCTCTGCAGACAGATATGGACCCTCGACGGTGAAATAATCGATCACCGGTTCAACCGCAGTCTCATGGTCCAGAAAAGAAGTAATGGAGGGGGGACACAGTAAATAACAGAGCAATCAAATGCATCACAAAGCATGACATGGCAAAACACTGTGCTAGGGTGACCTAACACAATGCTACGTGTTACAGACGGAGCAGGAAAATGTCCAAGAATATTTTCCTGGCTCTAGGCAATTATCGGACAGACGATCTGGAGGGGAAGGTTCCATGTTTGTTGTGATGGGGCATGTGACAAGTATGTGGATGACGTAATCGGATTCATTTTATTTTTCTGAGCAACTTTGATATATAATTTATTTTCATCGGAGTTACAGATTATTTCATATGAATTTCCAAAGTTTTAAACAAATTCTGGAATTTACGGGATTTAATTTAATTTCAAAAATAAATGATTAAATAGCTATAGGTACATAGCGAGTGTACCCAGCAATGCAAATGGGTGACTGACAGTGGGGCCCGGCTACTGAGTCAGCGGTCTACAATGGACCGGTTGTCCGGTCAACTAGGCCCACTGGTCAGTGGCTGGGGCTGCCCAGTTAGCACTGTTGACTGGGTCAACCCAGCAACTGGGCCCGCCGGTCCCACTGGGAAGTGGCCCAACTGGCAACCCGGGGAGGGCTCACACGAGCATGAGGCCGTGCCACAGCAGCGATGGGGGCGGGCGCGGGCAGCATGCGACATTTGTATACCAGATACTAATGGCGCACCTGTAGTGCGCCATTAGTATGCCTAGAGGTGCGCCATTACTATCTCACTTAGTAATTGCGCACCACATAGGAGTGTGCCATTAGTAACAGTTTTTTTCAATTTTTTTCAATTTTTTTTCAATTTTTTTATTTTTATTTATTTTTGTTTTTTCTTAATCTCGGGTCACTATGGCTTAATCTCGGGTCAATATGCTTAATCTCAGGTCAAATCACACTTATGGTCAAACTTCTCAAAAGGTCACCCATCCTCACACTACTCCAGCACAAGCACGCTTAACTTCAGAGTTCTATCCAACCCCAGCACCAGCTCACTTCACAGGCACTTGTTGATATATTTAGCATATCAATCCTATTAAACCTTGTTGATGTTTAGGACTTTGTTCATGTTCATGAGTGTGATGAAATTTTGAAAAATTATTTCAAACTCCCGTTCATATTACGTATCATATTTTGAAAAAAAAATCCCGTAAAAAAATTCGAAACTAATTTTTTTTTCTGTTACTAGTGGCGCACCTAGCAAACGGTGCGCCACTAGTAAGTTTGAAATTTTTTGAATTTTTTTGCCTCCAGATCTTAAAAGCCCCGTAACTTTTTTCTGTTAGGTTTATGAGGATTTTGAAAATGTTTAACAGGGTTCCCCCTGTTCAATTTGGATGTAACTTTTCGAGTAGATGATTTTTCATATAATTTTTTCATCCGAGTTAGTATGCAAAACTTATGCCCATTTTACAAATTCTCGAGAGATTTTGCAAATAAAGTCGAAATTCATATTTGCAAATTTTGCCAACAACTAGACCACATATCACATGGGAAACTTATTTTCTTTTATTTTTTTGACATTTCCATCATTTTCTTTTATTTTTTTAAAAACTGAAAAGGCGGTCCATGGGGGGGTGCATTCGGGGGAATTTTGGGTCAAAATCAGTAATGGCGCGCCACACCCATGGTGCGCCATTACTAACTTTGGAAAAAATGAAGAAAATAAAAAAAATGTTAGTAATGGCGCACCGTGAGTGTGGTGCGCCATTACTAGTTTTAACTAGTAATGACGCACCACACCCACGGTGCGCCATTACTAACTTTGAAAAAAAATAGAAAAAAATTTGAAAAAAATTACTAGTGGCGCACTGTGGATGTGGTGCGCCGTTACTAGTTTAACTAGTAATGGCGCACTATCCCCTGGTGCACCATGGATGTGGTGCGCCATTGGTATTTGGACACTAATGGCGCACCAACACATGGTGCGCCATTAGTATATACTAATGGTGCACCACATGTCTGGTGCGCCATTAGTGTCCATATCATCTATAGCCCTTTTCCTAGTAGTGAAGCGGCCACTCCTCGCCAATCTTGGCGAGCTCGAGCGCGCACTCAATGGTGAGGTCTGGATCGTTGCAGACCCAGTACGGTGCCATGTCACTCTTGGCAAACGCGGAGCACTGACTGGCATTGCACCGGTCGTACCGCTCCTTCTGCCGAACCGCATGCTCCGCCCCAGAGATGATGGCCCTTGAGCCTGAGGGACTGCCGAGGTAGTGGAGGACGCTGATACGTCTCCAACGTACCTATAATTTATGAAGTATTCATGACACATTTGCAACAATTTTATATGATTTTGGTATGATTTGATTAGAACTAACCCGGACTGGCACTGTTTTCAGCAGAACTACCGTGGTGTCGTTTTTTGTGTAGAAATAAAAGTTCTCGGAACGAGCTGAAAATTTATGGAGAATATTTTTGGAAAATATAAAAAATACTGGAATGAAATTATATCGGAGAGGAGTCCCAAGGCAACCACAAGGGTGGAGCCCCCCCCCCCCCCGCGCACCTTGTCGTGGCCTTGTGGGCCCCATTGACTTGTCCCCGACGCCTACACCTTCTATAAATCCCAAAACCTCCAGAATGAAACCTAGATCGAGAGTTCCGCCACCGCAAGCCTCGTGTTCTTGATTTGGCATGATCTGGATGTACCGCGAGCTTTGCTACTATAGTTGGATCTTATGATGTTTCTCCCTCTCTACCTTGTGATGAATTGAGTGTTCTCCTTTGAGGTTTTGTTATGTCGGATTGAATCTTTGGATGTGAGAACACTTGATGTATGTCTTGCACGGGATACCCGTGGTGACAATGGGTTGTTCTGTTGATTCACTTGATATATGTTTTGGCACTCAACTCGCAGATTCCCGAGGTGACATTGGGGTAATCTATGCATAGGGGTTGATGCACGTTTCATATTCCTTTCTCCGGTAGAAATCTCAGGATGCTCATGAAGTTCTTTGTGTTGGATTGAATATTATGAATCTGAAATTGTGTGATGCATATCGTATAATTGACCCATGGATACTTGTGGTGACATTGGAGTATCTAGGTGACATTAGGGTTGATTGATGTGTGTCATATGGTGTTATTTTACTACGAACTGTAGGGCTATTTGTGACACTTATAGGAATAGCTCAATGGATTGATCGGAAAGAATAACTTTGAGGTTGTTTCGTACCCTACAAGCAATTTCATCTTATGTTCTCTGCGATAGGAACTTTGGAGTGATTCTTTGTTGCATGCTGAGGGATTGTTATATGATCTAATTATGTTATCATTGTTGAGAGAACTTGCACTAGTGAAAGTATGAACCCTAGACCTTGTTTCGAACCATTGCAATACCGTTTTTGCTTATTTTTGTTATTAGTTACCTTGCTGTTTTTATAATTTCAGATTACAAAAACCTGTATCTACTATCCATATTACGCTTGTATCACCATCTCTTCGCCGAACTAATGCACCTATACAATTTACCATTGTATTGGGTGTGTTGGGGACACAAGAGACTCTTTGTTATTTGGTTGTAGGGTTGTTTGAGAGAGATCGTCTTCATCCTATCCCCCGGATTGATAAACCCTAAGTCATCCACTTGAGGGAAATTTGCTACCGTCCTACAAAAACTCTGCGCTTGGAGGCCCAACACGAGTCTACAAGAAGAAGGTTGCGTAGTAGACATCAGAGGTGGCCATGTACCTTATTGATTGCGGGCGGCGGCTCCTCCTTGACGGCGAGGAGGTGGCGGTGCGGCGACGACAACAACTTGTCAATGCAGCCGTAGCGGCTGCGCGGCGGGGACGCAGGCTCCTCCTTGATGCGGTATATGATCTGGATGTCATGGGGTGCAGGGGCGAGGCCGGCTCCTCCTTGATGCGACGTCTGGTCTGGACACAGGGGTTGTTCCTGGGCGAGGCTAGTTCCTCCACCCACAAGAGTGTGGATGCATGCTCGGTCTTGACGTGGTGGCACGGTGGGGAGGCCGACTCCTCCTTCACGCGTGCCAGTGATGGCGGCAATGGCCCCATGTCACGGAGTGACCGCCGTGTCATTAACTCGATCTGATGGACGAAATATTTGTCTGTCAGAGCGGCCTCCTTGAGTAGTCGGGGCGGCTGTTGCAGCGACACCTACTCCTCCTCAGTGGAGGAGATGATGATCTCCTCCTTGGCGGAGGAGCCGGCTGCCGTGGACGCTGATAGGCCTGAAGAGCGTCTGTGACGACACCAACAACTGCTGGAGGAGGAGCTTCCGCCTACTCTGCATGCCAGCGCGGAGCACCATGACTTCGGCATTGCGCAACTTGGATCAAAGAGGGGAAGGAGGGGCTCGGTCATAGAGGCGAGGGAGGGGAGAGGCCGGTGCTCGGGGAGGGGGTTTGTAACATCCTGATTTTTCAAGAATTCAATTTTTTAAAGCTAAGGGATGGTGCAGCATAATCTTATATTATTGTATTTTGTTTGGGACTTTGCTGAAATTAATACCAAGTTGTTTGGAATTAATTTAACACATGTCAGGTGGAAAATAATTTCCATAAATATCCTGAGTTGATTTATTCGCTCGTAGTATTTTATTTAAATTCTTCTTGTCTATTTGCTTACTTGGGATTCTCAGATTCTCTGGAAGCCATTCAATTTGGGCACTAATAGGCGCCGGCGCACCGGCCCAAATTTGGGCCGGTCGCACGGCAGCCACACGATGCGTGCATCCCACGCCTCACGATTTAGCGCCCCCTCCCCCCTTGCCCCGCGTCGTTGAGAGAAAGAGAGAGAGAGGCTGCGGCAAGCGCCCGCGACCCTCGTCGTAATCCCCTCGCTAAGATTGAAGCACCACACGCGCTTGCGTTGGCCTCCCGCGCTCACGTTGACCCTCGTCGTAATCCCCTCGCCAGAGATTGTCGCCAGATGTAGCACGCGATCTCAGCAAAAAAACGAAGTCTTAGCAAAAAGCAGCGATGGTTGCAACAAAAAAACATAGTCGCCGCCGTCGAGCCTGCTGCTCCACCATGAAAAAAGGATGTAGCAAAAATCCTCGAAGGATGTAGCAAAAACTGCAATGGTTGCAGCAAGAAAGTCGCCGCCGTCACGGGAGTCAGCTCGGCCATGGATGAATGTAGCAAAAAATTAAAACGGTTGTAGCAAAGCAAATCACCGGTTGCTGGAAAACATATACTGGTTGCAACAAAAAAGAAGAAGCAAAAGAGCATCATGGTCACCATGGTCACCAACTCACCATGGGCGCCGTCAATGAAGAAGCCAGTTCCAGCAATTCTGGACGCCGGTTCCAGCAATCTCTGCGGCTGGTTGCAGCAAAATGATACGCTCACGACATCGATTCCAGCAAATCGAGAAGCCGATTCCAGCAAATCTCGACGCTGGTTCCAACACTAACACAACACACCCCATTGTAGCTTCTGCGCGTTGGTCGTGGCTTTTTCGCCGGCCGGTTGCAGCTTTTCCATGGCCCGTTTGTAGCACGGGTTGCTGCCGCCATTGTAGCACGCACAACCGGTAATCCTGCCGGTCGGTGCTTCCGCTCCGGCCAACAGCGACGACGGTACATCCCAGCTTGCAGCTCTTTTACTCCATTCATCGTAGCGATGGCCGCTATCGAGCCGGTGGCCGCATGGTGCATGGAGGGAGGGGGCAGGGAGGAGCAAAGGTGTTGTAGCGCAGGGCGAGGGAGAGGATTGGGGGCTGCCCTGGGCGCTGAGAGAGAGATGTGTGTGGAAGAAGATGCAAAAGGGGAAAGGGATAAGGCTAGGTGTGTGCGGCGCGTGGGGCCAACAGGCAGTGTGCGTGGGGCCAATACGCAGTGCGCGAGCGAGGGAGTCGACCGGCGCAGTTTTCAGCCGGCGTGCCGATGCGAAGCGTTTTCCATTCAATTTTTATGTTCCTATTATTTCCTATCTAGCTATTTAATTCCAAATATTGATTTCTTCCCTATTCTCATTTGGTCCTTGGACCAATGGACACGTTAAGCCATGCCAATGGTGGCATGTCTCACGTACACACTATGCCCGGAGCATCTCCTTCCCTTTTCTCTGTCTATTCTATTAGCCATCAATACAACCTGGCCCAAGGCTCATCCCAGCTTTGGGCAGCAACGAGCAAGTGAAGCGTCGTGTTCCTCAAGCAACCACAAAAGTTAGAGCCCCTCCAATGACGAGTCCACTCATGATGGTCTTAATCGCACACAAGTAACTGATGAACTTAAGGATGCCATTAGCATTCGTCCATTGATCTCCCTCCTCCAGCTATCATTCTCCAGACCGTTTGCGTCACCTTGTGTGCCAGGACCTTCTCTATAAAAGCCCTGTCATCTCGTTTTCCAGTTCTTTTCGAAACCCTCACAATCCTACCCGCAACACAGTCTCGTCCACACTGTTTTTCCTCTACTGTCATCGTAGGTGAGCGCTCCGGTCCGATTGCTTTCACCAGCAGAACATCTTCACCTCACTCTACCTCCTAGACATTATTTCCCAGCCGTTTGCCATTGTTGGTCGCATACACAACGGTGCCATGCCGCTGCCGCCATTTGGAACCGCCGCCGCCATCACCCATGGACCGTTCAATGAGTCCATCCGTGTCACGGTGCTCTCTCGTCACCAGGAGCATCACACACCACATCTTCTGTTGGGGAACGTTGCAGAAAATAAAAAGTTCTACGCTTCACCAAGATCAATCTATGGAGTTCATCTAGCAACGAGAGAGAGGAGTGCATCTACATACCCTTGTAGATCGCGAGCGGAAGCGTTCAAGAGAACGGGGTTGAGGGAGTCGTGCTCGTCGTGATCCAAATCACCGAAGATCCTAGTGCTGAACGGACAACACCTCCACGTTCAACACACGTACGGTTGGGAAGACGTCTCCTCCTTCTTGATCCAGCAAGGGGGAAGGAGAGGTTGATGAAGATCCAGCAGCACGACGGCATGGTGGTGGATGCAGCAGCGATCTCGGCAGGGCTTCGCCAAGCTCTACGAGAGGGAGATGTGTTGCAGAGGGAGAGGGAGGTGCCAAGAGCATGGGTGCGGCTGCCCTCCCTACCCCCTATTTATATAGGCCCCCTAGGGGGGCGCCAACCCTAGGAGATCCAATCTCCAGGGGGGCGGCCAGGGGGGAAACTTGCCCCCCAAGCCAGGTGGAGGCGCCCCCACCCCTACGGTTTCCAACCCTAGGCGCAGGGGGGCAAGGGGGAGCACCAGCCCACCAGGGGCTGGTTCCCCTCCCACTTCAACCCATGGGGACCTCCGGGATAGGTGGCCCCACCCGATGGACCCCCGGGACCCTTCTGGTGGTCCCGGTACAATACCGGTGACCCCCGAAACTTTCCCGATGGCCGAAACCTGACTTCCTATATATAATTCTTCACCTCCGGACCATTCCGGAACTCCTCGTGACGTCCGGGATCTCATCCGGGACTCCGAACAACTTTCGGGTTACTGCATACTAATATCTCTACAACCCTAGCGTCACCAAACCTTAAGTGTGTAGACCCTATGGGTTCGGGAGACAGGCAGACATGACCGAGACGACTCTCCAGTCAATAACCAACAACGGGATCTGGATACCCATGTTGGCTCCCACATGCTCCTCGATGATCTCATCGGATGAACCACGATGTCGAGGATTCAAGCAACCCCGTATACAATTCCCTTTGTTAATCGGTACGTTACTTGCCCGAGATTCGATCATCGGTATCCCAATACCTCGTTTAATCTCGTTACCGGCAAGTCACTTTACTCGTACCGTAATGCATGATCCCGTGACCAGACACTTGGTCACATTGAGATCATTATGATGATGCATTACCGAGTGGGCCCAGAGTTACCTCTCTGTCATATGGAGTGACAAATCCCAGGCTCAATTCGTGCCAACCCAACAGACACTTTCGGAGATACCCGTAGTGCACCTTTATAGTCACCCAGTTACATTGTGACATTTGGCACACCCAAAGCACTCCTATGGTATCCGGGAGTTGCACAATCTCATGGTCTAAGTAAATGATACTTGACATTTGGAAAAGCTCTAGCAAAACGAACTACACGATCTTTGAGCTATGCTTAGGATTGGGTCTTGTCCATCACATCATTCTCCTAATTATGTGATCCCGTTATCAATGACATCCAATGTCCATAGTCAGGAAACCATGACTATCTGTTGATCAACGAGCTAGTCAACTAGAGGCTCACTAGGGACATGTTGTGCTCTATGTATTCACACGTGTATTACTATTTCCGAATAACACAATTATAGCATGAATAACAGACAATTATCATGAACAAAGAAATATAATAATAACCATTTTATTATTGCCTCTAGGGCATATTTCC
Organism: Triticum aestivum; assembly: GCF_018294505.1. Taxonomy (NCBI): domain Eukaryota; kingdom Viridiplantae; phylum Streptophyta; class Magnoliopsida; order Poales; family Poaceae; genus Triticum; species Triticum aestivum. Next base: position 629,940,656 of record NC_057813.1, read on the forward strand.
AACAGTCTCCCACTTGCACTAGAGTCAATAATCTAGTTACATTGTGATGAATCGAACACCCATAGAGTTCTGGTGTTGATCATGTTTTGCTCTAGGGAGAGGTTTAGTCAACAGGTCTTCTACATTCAGGTCCGTATGTACTTTACAAATATCTATGTTTCCATCTTGAACATTTTCATGAATGGAGTTGAAGCGACGCTTGATGTGCCTGGTCTTCTTGTGAAACCTAGGCTCCTTGGCAAGTGCAATAGCTCCAGTGTCGTCACAGAAGAGTGTGATCGGCCCCAACGCATTGGGTATGACTCCTAGGTCGGTGATGAACTCCTTCGCCCAGATTGCTTCATGCGCTGCCTCCGAGGCTGCCATGTACACTGCTTCACATGTAGATCCCGCCACGACGCTTTGCTTGCAACTGCACCAGCTTACTGCCTCACCATTCAAAATATACACGTATCCAGTTTGTGACTTAGAGTCATCCAGATCTGTGTCGAAGCTAGCGTCGACGTAACACTTTACGACGAGCTCTTCGTCACCTCCATAAACGAGAAACATATCCTTAGTCCTTTTCAGGTACTTTAGGATGTTCTTGACCACTGTCCAGTGTTCCATGCCGGGATTACTTTGGTACCTTCCTACCAAACTTACGGCAAGGTTTACATCAGGTCTGGTACACAACATGGCATACATAATAGACCCTATAGTTGAGGCATAGGGGATGACACTCATCTTTTCTCTATCTTGTGTCTTGGTCGGGCATTGAGCTGAGCTCAATTTCACTCCTTGCAACACAGGCAAGAACCCCTTCTTAGACTGATCCATATTGAACTTCTTCAATATCTTATCAAGGTATGTGCTTTGTGAAAGACCTATGAGGCGTCTCGATCTATCCCTATAGATCATGATGCCTAGTATGTAAGCAGCTTCTCTAAGGTCCTTCATTGAAAAACACTTATTCAAGTAGGCCTTAATGATGTCCAAAAGTTCTATATCATTTCCCATCAAAAGTATGTCATCTACATATAATATGAGAAATGCTACAGAGCTCCCACTCACTTTATTGTAAATGCAGGCTTCTCCATAAGTCTGCATAAACCCAAACACTTTGATCATCTCATCAAAGCGAATGTTCCAACTCCGAGATGCTTGCACCAGCCCATAAATGGATCGCTGGAGTTTGCATACCTTGTTAGCATTCTCAGGGTCGACAAAACCTTCCGGCTGCATCATATACAGTTCTTCCTTAAGATGACCGTTAAGGAATGCCGTTTTGACGTCCATTTGCCATATCTCATAATCATAGTATGCGGCAATTGCTAACATGATTCGGACGGACTTTAGCTTCGCTACGGGAGAGAATGTCTCATCGTAGTCAACCCCTTGAACTTGTCGATAACCCTTAGCGACAAGTCGAGCTTTATAGATGGTAACATTACCATCCGCGTCCGTCTTCTTCTTAAAGATCCATTTGTTTTCTATCGCTCGCCGATCATCGGGCAAGTCTGTCAAAGTCCATACTTCGTTTTCATACATGGATCCTATCTCGGATTGCATGGCTTCAAGCCATTTGTTGGAATCTGGGCCCGCCATCGCTTCTTCATAGTTCGAAGGTTCACCGTTGTCTAACAACATGATTTCCAGGACAGGGTTGCCATACCACTCTGGTGTGGAACGTGTCCTTGTGGACCTACGAAGTTCAGTAGTAACTTGATCCGAAGTACCTTGATCATCATCATTAACTTCCTCTTCAGTTGGTGCTGGCACCACAGGAACATCTTCCTGAGCTGCGCTACTTACCGGTTCAAGAGGTAGTACTTCATCAAGTTCCACTTTCCTCCCACTTACTTCTCTCGAGAGAAACTCTTTCTCCAGAAAGGACCCGTTCTTGGCAACAAAGATCTTGCCTTCAGATCTGAGGTAGAAGGTATACCCAATGGTTTCCTTAGGGTATCCTATGAAGACGCATTTTTCCGACTTGGGTTCGAGCTTTTCAGGTTGAAGTTTCTTGACATAAGCATCGCATCCCCAAACTTTTAGAAATGACAGCTTAGGTTTCTTCCCAAACAATAATTCATACGGTGTCGTCTCAACGGATTTAGACGGTGCCCTATTTAAAGTGAATGTAGCTGTCTCTAGAGCGTATCCCCAAAAAGATAGCGGTAAATCGGTAAGAGACATCATAGATCGCACCATATCCAATAAAGTGCGATTACGACGTTCGGACACACCGTTACGCTGAGGTGTTCCAGGCGGCGTGAGTTGTGAAATGATTCCACATTTCCTTAAGTGCGTACCAAATTCGTGACTTAAATATTCTCCTCCACGATCTGATCGTAAGAACTTTATCTTTCGGTCACGTTGATTCTCTACCTCATTCTGAAATTCCTTGAACTTTTCAAAGGTCTCAGACTTGTGTTTCATCAAGTAGACATACCCATATCTACTCAAGTCGTCAGTGAGAGTGAGAACATAATGATATCCTCCGCGAGCCTCAACGCTCATTGGACCGCACACATCAGTATGTATGATTTCCAATAAGTTGGTTGCTCGCTCCATTGTTCCGGAGAACGGAGTCTTGGTCATTTTGCCCATGAGGCATGGTTCGCATGTGTCAAATGATTCATAATCGAGAGACTCTAAAAGTCCATCAGCATGGAGCTTCTTCATGCGCTTGACACCAATGTGACCAAGGCGGCAGTGCCACAAGTATGTGGGACTATCGTTATCAACTTTACATCTTTTGGTATTTACACTATGAATATGTGTAACATCACGTTCGAGATTCATTAAGAATAAACCATTGACCATCGGGGCATGACCATAAAACATATCTCTCATATAAATAGAACAACCATTATTCTCGGATTTAAATGAGTAGCCATCTCGTATTAAACGAGATCCAGATACAATGTTCATGCTCAAAGCTGGCACTAAATAACAATTATTGAGGTTTAAAACTAATCCCGTAGGTAAATGTAGAGGTAGCGTGCCGACGGCGATCACATCGACCTTGGAACCATTCCCGACGCGCATCGTCACCTCGTCCTTCGCCAGTCTCCGCTTATTCCGCAGCTCCTGCTTTGAGTTACAAATATGAGCAACCGCACCGGTATCAAATACCCAGGAGCTACTACGAGTACTGGTAAGGTACACATCAATTACATGTATATCACATATACCTTTGGTGTTGCCGGCCTTCTTGTCCGCTAAGTATTTGGGGCAGTTCCGCTTCCAGTGTCCGCTTCCCTTGCAATAAAAGCACTCAGTCTCAGGCTTGGGTCCATTCTTTGGCTTCTTCCCGGCAACTGGCTTACCGGGCACGACAACTCCCTTGCCGTCCTTCTTGAAGTTCTTCTTACCCTTGCCTTTCTTGAACTTAGTGGTTTTATTCACCATCAACACTTGATGTTCCTTTTTGATCTGTACCTTCGCTGATTTCAGCATTGAATATACCTCAGGAATGGTCTTTTCCATCCCCTGCATATTGAAGTTCATCACAAAGCTCTTGTAGCTCGGTGGAAGCGACTGAAGGATTCTGTCAATAACCGCGTCATCCGGGAGATTAACTCCCAGCTGAGTCAAGCGGTTGTGCAACCCAGACATTTTGAGTATGTGCTCACTGACAGAACTATTTTCCTCCATCTTACAACTGAAGAACTTGTCGGAGACTTCATATCTCTCGACCCGGGCATGAGCTTGGAAAACCATTTTCAGCTCTTCGAACATCTCATATGCTCCGTGTTGCTCAAAACACTTTTGGAGCCCCGGTTCTAAGCTGTAAAGCATGCCGCACTGAACGAGGGAGTAATCATCAACACGAGACTGCCAAGCGTTCATAACGTCTTGGTTCTCTGGGATGGGTGCTTCACCTAGCGGTGCTTCTAAGACATAATCTTTCTTTGCAGCTATGAGGATGATCCTCAGGTTCCGGATCCAGTCCATATAGTTGTTTCCATCATCTTTCAGCTTGGTTTTCTCTAGGAACGCGTTGAAGTTGAGGTGGACATGAGCGTTGGCCATTTGATCTACAAGACATTTTTGCAAAGGTTTTTAGACTAAGTTCATGATAATTAAGTTCATCTAATCAAATTATTTAATGAACTCCCACTCAGACAGACATCCCTCTAGTCATCTAAGTGAAACATGATCTGAGTCAACTAGGCCATGTCCGATCATCATGTGAGACGGACTAGTCGACATCGGTGAACATCTTCATGTTGATCGTATCTTCTATACGACTCATGCTCAACCTTTCGGTCTTCCGTGTTCCAAGGCCATGTCTATACATGCTAGGCTCGTCAAGTCAACCTAAGTGTATTGTGTGTGTAAATCTGGATTACACCCGTTGTATTCGAACGTTAGGATCTATCAAACCCGATCATCACGTGGTGCTTCAAAACAACGAACCTTCGCAACGGTGCACAGTTAGGGGGAACACTTTCTTGAAATTATCGTGAAGGATCATCTTATTTAAGCTATCGTCGTTCTAATCAAATAAGATGTAAAACATGATAAACATCACATGCAATCAAATAGTGACATGATATGGCCAATATCATATAGCTCCTTTGATCTCCATCTACGGGGCGCCATGATCATCTTCGTCACCGGCATGACACCATGATCTCCATCATCATGATCTCCATCATCGTGTCTCCATGAAGTTGCTCGCCAACTATTACTTCTACTACTATGGCTAACGGTTTAGCAATAAAGTAAAGTAATTACATGATGCTTAATCATTGACACGCAGGTCATACAATAATTAAGACAACTCCTATGGCTCCTGCCGGTTGCCATACTCATCGACATGCAAGTCGTGATTCCTATTACAAGAACATGATCTCATACATCACATATATATCATTCATCACAACTTTTGGCCATATCACATCACAAGGCATATGCTGCAAAAACAAGTTAGACGTCCTCTAATTATTGTTGCATGTTTTACGTGGCTGCAATAGGGTTCTAGCAAGAACGTTTTCTTACCTACGTGAAAGCCATAATGTGATATGCCAATTTCTATTTACCCTTCATAAGGACCCTTTTCATTGAATCCGCTCCAACTAAAGTGGGAGAGACAGACACCCGCTAGCCACCTTATGCAACTACTGCATGTCAGTCGGTGGAACCTGTCTCACGTAAGCGTACGTGTAAGGTCGGTCCAGGCTGCTTCATCCCACGATGCCGCTAAAGCAAGATAAGACTAGTAGTGGCAAGAAAATTGACAACATCTACACCCACAACAAGTTTGTGTTCTACTCGTGCATAGAAACTACGCATAGACCTAGCTCATGATGCCATTGTTGGGGAACGTTGCAGAAAATAAAAAAATTCTACGCTTCACCAAGATCAATCTATGGAGTTCATCTAGCAACGAGAGAGAGGAGTGCATCTACATACCCTTGTAGATCGCGAGCAGAAGCGTTCAAGAGAACAGGGTTGAGGGAGTCGTACTCGTCGTGATCCAAATCACCGAAGATCCTAGTGCTGAACGGACAACACCTCCGCGTTCAACACACGTACGGTTGGGAAGACGTCTCCTCCTTCTTGATCCAGCAAGGGGGAAGGAGAGGTTGATGAAGATCCAGCAGCACGACGGCGTGGTGGTGGATGCAGCAGCGATCTCGGCAGGGCTTTGCCAAGCTCTACGAGAGGGAGAGGTGTTGCAGAGGGAGAGGGAGGCGCCAAGAGCATGGGTGCGGATGCCCTCCCTCCCCCCTCTTTATATAGGCCCCAGCCCTAGGAGATCCAATCTCCAGGGGGCTGCGGCCAGGGGGGAAACTTGCCCCCAAGCCAGGTGGAGGCGCCCCCACCCCTAGGGTTTCCAACCCTAGGCGCAGGGGGGCCCAAGGGGGGCGCACCAGCCCACCAGGGGCTGGTTCCCCTCCCACTTCAGCCCATGGGGCCCTCCGGGATAGGTGGCCCCACCCAGTGGACCCCCGGGACCCTTCCGGTGGTCCCGGTACAATACCGGTGACCCCCGAAACTTTCCCGATGGCCAAAACCTGACTTCCTATATATAATTCTTCACCTTCAGACCATTCCGGAACTCCTCGTGACGTCCGGGATCTCATCCGGGACTCTGAACAACTTTCGGGTTACTACATACTAATATCTCTACAACCCTAGCGTCACCGAACCATAAGTGTGTAGACCCTACGGGTTCGGGAGACATGCAGACATGACCGAGACGACTCTCCGGTCAATAACCAACAGAGGGATCTGGATACCCATGTTGGCTCCCACATGCTCCTCGATGATCTCATCGGATGAACCACGATGTCGAGGATTCAATCAATCCCGTATACAATTCCCTTTGTCAATCGGTATGTTACTTGCCCGAGATTCGATCGTCGGTATCCCAATACCTCGTTTAATCTCGTTACCGGCAAGTCACTTTACTCATACCGTAATGCATGATCCCGTGACCAGACACTTGGTCACATTGAGCTCATTATGATGATGCATTACTGAGTGGGCCCAGAGATACCTCTCCGTCATACGGAGTGACAAATCCCAGTATCGATTCGTGCCAACCCAACAGACACTTTCGGAGATACCCATAGTGCACCTTTATAGTCACCCAGTTACGTTGTGACGTTTGGCACACCCAAAGCACTCCTACGGTATCCGGGAGTTGCACAATCTCATGGTCTAAGGAAATGATACTTGACATTTGGAAAAGCTCTAGCAAAACGAACTACACGATCTTTGAGCTATGCTTAGGATTGGGTCCTGTCCATCACATCATTCTCTTAATGATGTGATCCCGTTATCAATGACATCCAATGTCCATAGTCAGGAAACCATGACTATCTGTTGATCAATGAGCTAGTCAACTAGAGGCTCACTAGGGACATGTTGTGGTCTATGTATTCACACGTGTATTACAATTTCCAGATAACACAATTATAGCATGAATAACAGACAATTATCTTGAACAAAGAAATATAATAATAACCATTTTATTATTGCCTCTAGGGCATATTTCCAACATCTTCATCATCGGAGATCGTCAACAACGACGCGCACCGGCGCTCGCGGACGTCAATGTTTCCATCTCCGACTACTACTCGGTAACCCAAAACCAAGCCTAATCCATAGGCCGATTTTCATGATACTAAGAACGAGTGTGTGTTTTTACTTTCATATAGTAGGTTTTGATTTGTAAGTTTTTTATATCAAGTGCATATGATGTTTTGTACAAGTATGATGCAAAATTGTTTGCATTCTATTTTTTCATGTCCATAGCATGCTTAGGGTATGTTCTAATTATTGTTATGATTGTAGGATTATTTTAGATTTGTGTAGAATTGGTTTGCATCTATTGAAATAGTTATGCATGATAATTCAGTGTTTTTTGTATTGTTCATAAACTCACTATATGCATGTGCACATAATTTCAACTTGTATTGCCATGTGTATAAATTTCTTATTTAATCTAAGCTTAGTTTAATTCTTAGATGTATATCATAATTGTTGTTTGATTATTTAGATTGAGTATAAGTTATGTTGTGATGCATAACATATGAATGTTGTTAATCTCTACCATTTTTTACATGATTGATCATGTTATGACTAGATTATTGTTGATCCTTTTATTACATGTGTATTTATATTATTTTATTTATATGCCACATGATTTGTTCCTATAATGTTTTGGTACTATTTTAGGATCATGTTGTCGTTCGATGCCATGTAGTTTATCTAGTTTAGTTATGAAGTTAGATAGCTTGGTTGACATTTACGATGCTTGTCGTGGAATGCAATATTTGGTGTTTTGTTTAGATGCTATTAACCATTATGAATATTTAGGTTTTTCTAATATTTAATTGTGGTTACATATTGTATTCCGCGTGACATCTTGAGCCATGTCGTTCAAACGCATAGGATAGTTATTTTTGGGTCATGTCATGTCATTCACTATTTCTTTTCTTTTCTTTATAGTTAGCCCGAGGTATATATATTGGGCACTAGTAAAGTTTAGTTAGACAATATGATTTAGCATGATAATTGTGGTGAAAAAGTGTTGCTTAGTCATGATAAACCTAAACCCAATCAAACCGTTCAATCACCTCTACTCATCTACAGCTGTGCTACCTCCTTTGAAATCTTCATATCCATCCAGATCTTGCTACCCATCCTTCCTATATTATTATTCATTTTAGATTTATATTGCTTGTGTATTTATTATTGCTTCACCTTTACAACGAGTACGAGGTGACGGTATGGGAGAGGAGCACTACGAGGAAGACAGAAACGGGGGAGTCGACAATGAAGGCATGCCTCCTTCTTTGATCATACTTATCCTATGTTTTACAAAATTGCATTGCGTTTTATGGATACTATATGCATGCTTTTTAATCTCGTAGCTAGCGTGTCAATTGACACATTACCTTAATCCGCTTGTCGCCTATTCACTTAACACCTAAATAGTATTATAGTATTCTGGTAGAGTAGAAATGCTTAGATAGGCTTATCACCCTATATGTGCTTTATTGAATGACCTTTGAGTCACTGACAGTTCAAACTTATTGCTGAGCTAGGCCCGTTGGGCGTTGTTGACCTCCTCTATCCTCTTCTACTCTGGGTGAAACGTACCATCTGAATACTGGCGCGGATGACAACCGAATCAAGGATTGGAGGAGCAATTGGCTGCCCTTCACAAGTTGAAGGGGGCAATCAATCGTCCATGCTGCATGAGGCCTAATAAGTCTTGGATTTGAAGGTTGTACAATTATCACAATCTTCATATCCAAGACTTATTAGGCCTCATGCGGCACGGACGATTGATTGCCCCCTCCAACTTGTGAAGGGCAGCCAATTGTTCCTTCAATCCTTGATTCAGCTGTCGCCCACACCAGTATTCAGACGGTAAGTTTCACTCAAAGTAGAAGAGGATAGAAAAGGTCAACAACGGGCAACTGGCCTAGCTCATCAATAAGTTTCAACTGCGAATGACTCAAAGGTCATTCAACACCTATAGGGTGATAAGCATGGCTAATCATTTCTACTCTGCCAGAATACTATAATTATACTCAGGTGTCAAGTGAATGGGCGACAAGAGGATCATGGTAATGTGTCAATCGACACACTAGCTACAAGATTAAAAAGCATGCATATAGTAAGCATAAAACACAATTCAATTTTGTAAAACATAAGATAAGTATGATCAAAGAAGAGGCATGCCTTCATTATTGAGTCCTCCATTTCTGTCTTCCTCGTAGTGCTCCTTTCCCGCACCTTCACCTCCTACTCATTGTAACCGGCGAAGCAATAACAAATACACAAGCAATAAAATCCAAAATGAATAAAAATATAGGAAAGATGGGTGGCAAGATCTGGATGGATGTGGAGATTTCAAATGAGGTAGCACGGTTGTAGATGAGAAGAGGTGATCGAACAGTTTGGTTGGGTTTAGGTTTATCGTCACTAAGCAAAACTTGGCCAGCACAACTACCATGCTAAATCGTATTGTCTAACTAAACTTTACTAGTGCCCAATATATATACCTCGGACTAACTATAAAGAAAAGGAAAGAAATAATGAATGGCCCTAAACCCTTGAACAACATGGCTCAACATGGCATGAGAAACGGCATATGTAACCACAATTAAATATTTAGATAAAACCTAAATATTCATATTGGTTAATAGCATCTAAACAAAACATCAAATATTGCATTCCACAAAAAGCATCGTAAATGCTAACCAAGCTATCTAACTTCATAACTAAACTAGATAAATTACATGACATCAAATGAAAACATGATCCTAAAATAATACCAAAACATTGTAGGCACAAATCATGTGGCATCTAAATAAAATAATCTAAATACATATGTAACAAAAAGATCAGCAATAATCTAGTCATAGCCTGATCAATCATGTAAAAAGATGGCAGAGAGTAACAACATTCATATGTTATGCATCACAACATAACCTAGACTTAATCAAAATAATCAAACAACAATTGTGATATACATCTAAGAAATAAACTAAGCTTTGATTAAACAAGAAATTTATACACATGTCAATACAAGTTCAAAATATGTACACATGCATATATTGTGTCTATAAACAATACAAAAAACACTGAATTATCATGCATCACTATATCAACGGATGCAAATTAATTCTACAGAATTCTAAAATAATCCTAAAATCATAACAATAATTAGAACATACCCTAAGCATGCTATGGACATGGCAAAATAGAACACAAACAATTTTGCATTATACTTGCACAAAATATCATATGCACTTGATATAAAGAAAACTCACAAATTAAAACCTACTCAATGAAAGTAAAATCACTCACTCTTTATCAGTATCATCAAAATCGTCCTATAGGTTTAGGCTTGGTTTTGGGTCACTGAGTGGTAGTCGAAGATGGAAACATTGATGCCGGCGAGCGCTAGTGCACGTCGTTGTCGACGATCTCTGGTGATGAAGATGTGGTGTGTGATGCTCCTGGTGACAAGAGAGCACCATGACATGGATGGACTCATCGAACGGTCCACGGGTGATGGTGGTGGCTATCCCGAATGGCGGCAACTGCATGGCGTTGGTGTGTGCACAATCAACGATGGCAAACGGCTAGGAAATGATGTCCAGGAGGTAGAGTGAGTTGAAGGTGTTCTGCTGGGGAAAGCAATCGGACCAGAGCGCTCACCTGCGGCGACGGTAAAAGAAAAACAGCATGGACGAGACTGTAGACCAATTGGCATAGCTCAGCGTTGGCACATAATCAACAAAATAATACGTAGTTGCTAAGTTGGGCTCCATCAACGCCAATGGGGTCGTTGACTGTAGACCATAACCCTCATCTCTTAGTCTGACAAGATCTATACATGACAGATGCAAATGAGTACTTGAAATGTACTCACAAGTTGCAAAGGAAGGTATAAGAAAATATGCATGCAAGGAAAGTATAGATGAAGGTTTGGTTTGCATAAAACCAATTTTCGCCTATACAATTTTTTATAAACTTTCTTTGTAGTCAAAATATAGTATAAAAGATAGGAGTGAGATATTTGGATATACGCACCAAAGCTCATTGTCCACATTAGGTAAAATCATACATAGGGTTGGGTGAAAGACATTCCCTGTGCTCAATCCTTAAAATAGATTTCTAGAAAGAGAGCTGATATTTTCTTTAGTAGTCTTCAATTCCTCAAATATGCCCGTAACCGAGGACACTGCTAATCGATTAGATTTAACCCTCTGTAGAGATTGTACACGTTCCCTGCATAACACAATCAACCCAGTTTATCATTGTACACTCATGCATGACTAGAAGAAGATTGTGATGAAGCCTTGCATGACTAGAAGAAGATTGTGATGAAGCCTTTCTGTAACAGCCCCCTTTACCGACCAAGCCGCCCACAACTTCAGCACAAAGGCCTCTCTCTGATGGCGGTCCTGAGGTAGGGTTTCTCGTTAGTCTCTCTGATGGCGGTCATGAGCTGTTTCTCGTTAGTACTAAACTAGGCTAGAGGCCATAGTAACATGCGGCTATACTGGAAGCTACATCAAAATATACTTGGAAGATCTCGGTCTCCTGGACGATTGTCCTCATCAACAACCTGTGTGCAAGACCTTAGTCAGGTGCATTCACTGCAAGACCCCGATTGAGCGCAATCACTTGTAGACGCTCCCGTCAATACCATTCCACCAAAAGAGTAGAAGTAAAATAGTATATAGTTTTTCTACAATCTTCAAAAAAAATTGCCCCCAAAAAGCTTTAAAACTTGTTTGAATCCCAATCCCTTTCTCTGTAAGCATGTCTAAGCATAGCTACAAGTTCCTAGGGCATTAGCTAGCAATAGTTGCTTGCAAAAACTTTTTAGTAAAACATGCATAACAATAGTAAAAAAATGTCCATGCATATTATAAAAATATAGGACAAGGTATGATCAACTACAACTTGCCTGAATTCCGGAAGATGAGATATTCTACTCGTAGTCGTCCCTCATTCTCGTTACGATATATCTAACAATATAAGAAAGCATTTTAACACACAACAGCATCCAAATAAATATCCAAATAAAAGGTACAAAATTTACAATAGAAATATTAAATTATTATTAAGTTAATTATTTTGGTATGGCTATAGGTTTGACTATGATCAAGGTTGTCTCAAATGGAAATAGATATAAGTCGTCCCTAAAGTTTGATCTAGTTGACTCAAACTAAGATCATGAGTATGGTCCGGAGATTTTAAATATTTTTTTTGCATATAACAAAATTGTCATGTTGGTTGGTTTAGTGGATCAATTGGTATGAAAATATAATCAAACTCCACCTGGCTTGAACATATGAGAATATGGAAGAATGTTCATGGCTTAGAACTATATAGAATTTGATTAAGAAGTCAGATGGTATTTATGTTGAAGGAGTTTAACAAAAAATTGAAGTCCAAGTTTTTCAACCTAAGGACATATGTTCAGAGAAGATTTTCTGCTCTAATGATGATGATTGGATCATCTTTACCAAGTTTCAATTTAAATTGGTAAAGGAAATGAATTTTCACCAAAAGGAAGGCCAAATTCAAGGTTTGTATTCAAAAAGTGGACCAAACTTGATTTGCAAACTACGGAAAGTATTATAACTGAAAGGTATGGTTCTGTGGACCAATTTTGGCATAAGAAACTTTTTCATATGAATTATAGATTAATAGTTATAGCAAAAATACTCAAATTAACATATTAATTTGAATCAAATTTTAGATCACCAAAATTGAAATATTTTAACTCTATAATAAATAGCATGTTCCAGCGAATCCAGGGACATAAAAGTTACTGAATTCTGACGTACGGTTTAGGAGATATGATAGTTTGGTTATTTTTCTCAAAATGAATTACGGGATTTAACATTAGCTGCTAGGTGTCGCATTTCTGTTGGCTGATATCTCTTCACATCTAATATAAACAGAGCACGCCGTGGGCTGTTGGATCTAGATCCAGCGGTCAAGAAAAGAGGAGGAGGAGGCTCACCTGAGTTGGACGACTAGGTTGCCGGAGATGGGCGGCGTGGCTCAGACGTGGGGAAGATCCGGCGATAGGGCTGGTTCTGGTATCCGGTGAGAGCAGAACGGCGTAGAGGGCGCGAGTCAGTCACGAAGGACACGGAGAGGTGCTCGTCCCCGTCCTCGAGCGTCGTGAAGATGCCGTCGGAGTTGCTTGGAGCTCCGGTCGGTCGCGATCTTTGCGGAGGCCGTGCTCCGGCTGGATGTTTGAGGGAATTCGCACGGAAATGACTCGCCCAGGAAGAAGTTTGAGTGCGAGGGGCTTACTGGAGAGGTCGCGAGCTTCAACAGAAGAAGGCGGCGACGCTCGGCTCCGGCGAGCAAATTGGGCTTTGGACAGGAGTTCGTGGAGTGGGAGGTGCGGGGTGGAGAGGGGTTCCTCGGGCACCCTTTTATAGGGGCGGGAAAGGCCGGGAGATGGAGATCGGGCTATAAATGTCAACGGTTAGTGCTCAGTTCATCCGTTTCTTGTGGGGCGTTAAGTTGAATAAACGTGAAATGAAAGGGCTGAATAGATCCGTTGTTTCATGGAGAATAACTCTTGTATTGAACACAAATTGAAACGGTGACAGAATTCATGGGCAAGAGAAGAAAACGGCAGCCATGGCGTTCTGTTTATGTGCCTGTATGTTTCTGTGGAAAATCCTATATGCCGCTCGTTGCGTCAAACTGCCGGCGCTTCGCAGAGGCGAGCGACCGAGCAGCGACGCAACGGGCCGGCCCGTTGAACCGTTCCAGCGCTCCCAGTTTTCGGAACCTTCTAGAGGTTTCCAGCTGGTTTTTTCCGGTTTTGGGAACCTTCTAGAAGGTTCCTGAACCAGTTTTTTTCTTTTCCTATTTCTGTTTCGTTTCTTTTCAAGTTTATGTTTTCTTTTTCAAAAAAATGTTCACAATTTTTGGAAAATGTTCGCGCTTTTACAAAAATGTTCAGAATTTGAAAACAATTCGTGTTTTCAAATTTTATTCATAAATTCAAAAACTGTATGCATTTCTCAAAAATTGTTCAGAATTTTCAAAAATTGTTCAAAAAATGTTTGCGCTTCCAAATTTGTTTGGTATTTTCAAATTTGTTCTCTGTTCGAAAATTTGTTCTAAATATTCAAAAAAAGTCCGTGCTTTAATACATTGTTCATGCTTCCAAATTTGTTCTCTGTTTCAAAATTTATTCTCAAGATTCAAAAAATGTTCATGCTTTAAGAAATTGTCCAAATTTGTTTTTTATTTCAAAATTTGTTCTCAAGATTCAAAAAATGTTCGTACTTTTAGAAAATATTTATGTTTAAATTTTGTTCTCAATTTCAAAATTTTGTTCTCTAACTTCAAAAAATGTTCGGAATTTAGAAAATGTTCCTGTTTTTTCAAGATTTGTTCACCAGTTCAAAAAATGTTTATATTTTTAAATATTTATGTTCAAAAAATGTCCGTGCTTTAATACATTGTTCATGCTTCCAAATTTGTTCTCTGTTTTAAAATTTGTTCTCAAGATTCAAAAAATGTTCATGCTTTAAACAAAATATTATGGGATTTAAAAAATATAACCTTTTTCGAAAATATTCGTCTTTTCCCTATTTTAGTTTTATTTTTTTCTTTTTCCTTTTTCTTTCTTTTCAAAATAGTATAAACAAAAAAAATCTTTTTTCTAAAAATGTTCGGGTTTTGGAAATTTGTTCGTATTTTAAAAATATGTTCACGATTAAAATATTTGTTCTGAAATTCAAAAACATTTCCTGGTTTTAAAATTCAAAAAATGTTCACGTTATTGATAATGAGTTCATAATTTTAAAAATTGTTCATTTTTTCTAAATGATTCAAAAAATTGACAAAAATTGACCTGCTTGAAAAATGTTCGACATTCATAAATTGTTCACTTTGTCAATTATTTTTCGTTTTTGTTCACTTTTTTTGGAAAAACGTTGGTGTTTCAAAAAAAAAATCCAAGTTCTTTGAAAAATGTTCAGATTCTTCAAAAATTGTTCCATTTTAGAAAAAAGTTCCGGATTTCAAAATTTGGTCACCATCTCTTCCTGTTTACGAAATATGTTTGGAATTACGAAATTTGTTCACGTTTTTTTAATTTGTTTGTGTTTTCAGAAAGAATGAGAATCTCAAAACTGTTCATTATTTCAAAGAAATATAAGAAAAATCATAAACGTTTCAAATCTGCCGCTACTTTCTGTTCTTTAGAGTTCACGCTATACAAAATTTAATAGCATTTCTGTTTCGTAATGTGTTTGTTCAAATTTATCAGAACTTTTCTAAAAATGACCGGCATTTCAAAAAATGTCCTTATATTCAAAACTTGATCACAAATTCAAAAAATGTTCCCGTTTCCAAATTTTTTATCACGTATTCAAAATTTGTTCACGTTTCAATTTTGTTGGGATTTTTGAATTGTTCTCCATTTCAAAATTTGTTCTAACAATTCCAAATATATTCATGATTTAAAAAATTGTTCCTCTTTTAAAATTTCGCTCATAAATTAAAAAAATGTTCATGTTTACAAAAAAGCTCACAATATTAAAAACTGTCCTCGTTTTCAAATGATGTTCATGTTTCCAAAAAATGTTCGGGAATTGCAAAATATGTTTGAGAATTTCGAGAAATGTTCAGTAATTCAAAATAGTTCCCATTATCAAATTTTGTTCTCAAAACTCAATAAATATTCGAGTTTTTTGAAAATATTCTGGAATTTTAGAAAAATGTTTGCACTGTTAAAAATTGTTCCCAGTATTAAATTTTTGTTTTTAAAATTTCAATAAATGTCTGCGTTTTCATCAAATATTCTGGAATTTCAAAATGCTTACTGTTGAAAAATGTTCACATTTCTATTTTATTTTTTCAAAATTTGAATAAAAATCCGAGTTGTTCAAGAAATTATTAGATTTTCAAACATTGTTTGTTTTTAAAAAGAATCAGAATTTCCAGATAAAGTTCCAAAAAATTCAAACCAGCTGTCCGAATTCTGCTTTGGAGTTAGTTCTTATGCATGCACGCTCCCATTTGTACACAAACGTTTCGTTGGCTCCGCTGGTTAGCTGCTCGGGTACACAAGGTGGAGGTCGTATGTTCGAATCCTACTCGAGACAGTTTATTTACGCTTTGGTTTTTTTTTTCCAAGATAGCTGCTCTGCTACAGCGCCGCTATTGGGCCGGCCCAGTCACGGGGTCTGTGCGTGCGTCGGCTGGCTGTTCGACGCAAAATGCGTCGAATAGGAGCTCCCTGTTTCTGTGTGTACGCTGGAGGTGGAAGACGAGCAAGGCTCGTTCGGCCTGGTTTGGGCCTAGTTGGCTGGCCCATGTAGAAAGAAGGTTAAATAGAGAGAGAAAGAAAAACAAAGCAGATGGGCTAGGAAATCAAGGCCATAGCCTGATAGAGAGGGAATATGATTCTAAAAAAACTAAATAAGAATATTAGACTGGAATAATAATTGAGAAAAAATGTGCGATCTCTCAGAATTATTATTTAGACTTCAGGAAAAATGTTCACTTTTCCTATTTAATTATTTATAGCCTAGAAAAGGTGGTTTCATAAATAAGTAAGTAATAATTTTGTGTACGTACATGTTTTAATAATGCATTATGGGCTTCATAATTTTACCAACATATTCCTTAGGATCTTATGAATGCCCAAAACTCCAAACAAGAAATAACAAATATTTCCAAAAAAATTGGAGAAGTCATATTATCTCCTCTCATATTTACTGGAAATGTTTAAATAATTTCTAAAAGCAAATATGTGTCAACTTCAAAAAGACCCTCCAAATTCCAAAGAACTATTAATATTTGGTTAGATCCTTTATGAAACAGTTGCCCACTGTATTTGAGAAAGTCATTTTATTCTCACTCCATATTTTTGTTTCAAAATATTTAAAAAGGGTCAAGAAAAAATAATGATTTTTGGATTTTGAATAAACCCTTCAACCAAGATTTCCTCTTTGGATTAAAGTATCCAAATATTTATATCATGGTTCGAAAAGGTTTAAAAAATGACTCGAAAGCTTTTAGTTTTCCCTGAAAGTCATAGCAATTCACTCAAGATACCTATTTATTAACATTCCAAAATTTAAATTTTTTTGGGATGTTACAGGTTATGCATCTCTGTGCAACTTCGGCACACGACTTAAATAGCCGCGACAAGGACCAAGCGAAGGGTCAGTCAGCAGCTTCAATGCGGCGCAGAGGACCGAGTTAGTTCCTCGGGGACATGCGTCCACATTGAAGCGGTGGCTGCCAAGAGGTCGTGTCGGTTAGCGCCACCATCCCTCCCTCCCTTCGGTCACATCATGACATCAGTGTCGGCCTCCACGTGCTCTTGGCCGGCATGAATGCAGCGCGGTAAGCGGCCGCGTGCATCGGAAGGAAAGCGCGCGAGGGGCAGGTGACAGGTTTTTGGTGGGCCACGACAGTCAGAAGCGATTTGGGATCGATCCGGACTCCCGCAAACCTTCCCCACGTTTGTCTCCGGTTTGCGGGAGAAATCGCGTCGGACAGCTCCGCAGACCGGTACAGGTCTGCGTTGGATGACTTTCACAGTCCGGACAACACAATTCAAACAATTGCGAAAGATTTACGGATCCGCCTTAGAGATGCCCTTAGCTAGCTTCCCTCATGCCCATGACATTTGGAATGTCAGTAAATGCCTCGTTTGGGCCTTTTCCGTTATTTTTCGCGCAACCGCTGGTCGGTGCATGATTCATTGGCATGTTGCTAGGCTTAGAGCATCTCCAGCCCCTCGAACACTGCTGCAGATGTATTTGGGCGCGTCTGCGGACACTAACCGGTCAAGCCTCATATTAGCTACTCTGTATCCGAGTCTTTCATATTTCAATCCCTAAATTCATACAAAGTATGCAAAAGAAATCCTTTGTACTACATATTACGTACTACCCTAACTAATCTTCATCATTGGAGATGTCGACAACGTCGGTGCCGGGCGCCGGATGGACGGGCACACAGGAGGGCTCAGGCTCCTCCTCCTCCTGCTCGACCTCATCCATGTAGGCAAACATCTCCTCCTCCTCCGCGGTGTGTTGCGCCTCCATTTCCTGTCTGCGACGCCGTCTTGCCTCTGCATCCGACTCCGAGCGGAGAGAATCGAGGATGGCATGCTGCTCCGCCTGCAGATCCGCGTCCTCGGCGTCCCCCACATCCTTCTTCGGCTCCTCCTCCTCCGGATCCACTGCATACGGAGGTAGCCTCGCGACGATCCAGGCTACGCGCCTTGACCGGATCTGCTCAAGGAGCCGCAGTCAACGCTCCGGCGATAGAAATGGGTGGCCCCTTATCTGGTGGCGTGGGGGCATGGTGTGTCAAAACCGGCAGATCTCGGGTAGGGGGGCCCAACCTGTGCGTCTAAGGATCAATGGTAACAAGGGACAATGAGACACAATGTTTACCCAGGTTCGGGCCCTCTTAAAGGAGGTAAAACCCTACGTCCTGCTTGATTGTATTCGATGAGTATAGGGGTTACAAGAGTTGATCTACCTCGAGATCGTAATGGCTAAACCTTAGCTATCTAGCCTATGATTATTATGATTGCTCCTATGGACTATACCCTCCGGTTTATATATACATCGGAGGGGCCTAGGGTTGTACAGAGTCGGCTTACATGGAAAGGAAACAGAATATCCAGACACCAATCTTGCCGTCCACGCATATAGGAGTCCTACCCAGACAAGGGGGATGGTCTTATGTTTATCTTCACGGCCCATATCGAATAGGACGGGCACCCGAGGACCCCCTAATCCAGGACTCCCTCACATGGCTAAGCGAACGGGGAGTGGAAAATAGCGGCGGCGGACGGGCGGAGGGAAATGTGGACGGGTAGGGTTTCGGTGTCGGCGGTCGGCTTAAATAGTCGGGCTAGGCACTATGCAGCCTGCTGGAGTGGCGTCACACGGCGACATCGATCCGGCGAAGGAGACGAGCTTCGGACCGCCAGGTTTCCAGCCAATTTCGCGTGGGACCCCGATGACAGTCCGATGTGGCGGACGCGCCAAGGCGCCCTCATATTTGTCCCATATTTGGGTTGGCGAACGCCTAAGACCCGTTTAAGGCGTTCGGCTGGGTTAAAATTTCATGACCGGTCAGTGATCGGGAGAACCATCCAGTCGTTCGAGACGGGTTTGGCGTGCCCGCTGTAGATGCTCTTACCTGGCTGATTCCAGACAGTGCATGGTTGGCTTCGGAGTTCTCTCGTTCTATCGTTCTTGCCTCCTTCGTTTGGTAGCTGTGTGGCCGTTTCGTCCTCTTGTATTCCGCTTGGGTTGATGTGTGAGGCTTCCGTTCTTTGTACTTCGCGCTGCTTTGTTTTGGTTCGCGTGTGATTTTTTACTTTCCCTTCTACTAATTTTGTATTCGTTGGTTCGGAAATTCCATTTGGCTTGCTTTCTGGTGGCTGGACGTGCTTCGTTTCTTCGCTTCATTCGTGTCGTTGCGGGTGTACCTTAGGTGAAGGGTTTGAGCACTATATTAAAAAGACACATCAGTGATATTTTGTTTCAAACAAAAATATTTTGTCATGGAAGTGACACTTCCATGACGACAATAGTGATAAAAACATGCATTATCATGAATGTGGTAGGTAACTATTTTTGTGACATAAAATTATGACTGAAAATGAAATTCTTGTCCTGGGCGGCTGGCAGCTGGCGGCACACCTACATGAAGTTATTTGGTCTTCCATGACGTAAAAAATTATGATAAAAGTGAGGACGGAAATTTCTAGATGATTTCTCAAACAGATTTCGTCATGAAAATTTATAGAGTCATGTGTATATTTTTCAGATTTTTTTTGAAACTTCAAATATATGATTTTCGGATTTTTTTTTCAGAAAAAAACGAGTTCCATGGAGTTCGAGCTCGAAAAATTCACTCTCTTCTGCATGTACTCTGTACAATATACTGCTACTCCAGTATATATGCTCTGTCCCTTGTTGTGTTGTCTGGCAGACACGGCAGGTCCGCCTTTGCCTTGCCGCCGGCCACCATCTCGGTCTCGGTCTCCATTGCCCCATTGTCCTCCAAGAACTCTCTCTTGTACTTGTACCTCATGGCCACCCACACGAAGAGCGCCATGTTGGCCATGGTGAGGAGCAGCAGGAACACGTAGTAGTAGTCGAGGTGCGAGTCATTGAGGTTGTCGCCGATCCAGCTCTTGCGGCGGCCACCGCTCCCCCCGGTGGCCCGGTCGACGAGCGTCACGAGCAGGCTGTTGAGGAAGTTCCCGACGCCGAGCCCGCTGGTGAAGAAGGTGGTGCCGAGGCTCCGCATCCCCTCCGGCGACTGGTCGTAGAAGAACTCGAGGATGCCCACGGAGTTGAACACGTCGCCAACGCCCAGCAGCACGTACTGCGGCAGCATCCAGAAGACGCTCATCGGCACCGTGTCGTGGGGCCCGTGGGCGGCGCGCTCCCGGATCACCCGCATGCGCCGGACCTCCACCAGGCAGGCGCAGGCCACAACAAGCACCTGCAGCGCGCAGCCGATGCCCAGGCGCTGCAGGAGGGTGATGCCGCGCGGGTTGCCCGTGCGCCGCCGGACCAGCGGCACCAGCACGCGGTCGTAGATCGGGATCGAGACCAGCATGGAGATGGTGACGAAGCTGCCCAGGGACGCGGCCGGGACGTGGACGCCGCCGACGGAGCGGTCCAGCGTCGTCCCTTGCTTCACGAACAGGGTGTTCACCTGCGCCCAGATGGTGCAGGGCACCAGGGTCACCAGCCATACCACTATCATGCCGGCGATCAGCTTCACCTCCTCGACCTCGGTCACCGTGCACGCCCCACGCTCACGGATGGCCGCCTTGTCCAGGAACCTGAAGTTGGCCGGCGTGTGGAGCAGAAGCCGCTTCCCGGCCGCGGCGTACCACGCCTTGTCGTGCTCGTGCAGCCCGCCGGTGAGCGGGCATCCCCGGTTCGCGTAGGCCGCCCTGAGAACCTTGCCGATCAGCCTCGCCGGGCCGGCCGCCGTACTCCGCGTGACCGGCTTGTGCCGGTAGAACGGCGTGCCCACGTAGAAGAGCACGAGAGACAGGGCGAGGCCGACCGTCGGGATCGTGTACCCGACGCCCCAGCCGACCTCCTCCTGCACGTAGACAAGGACGAGCACGGCGACGAGGCCGCCGGCGAAGGAGCTGAACAGCCACCAGTTGAAGAAGGAGGCCTTGATCTCGCGCTCCCGGGCGTCCAAGTCGAACTGATCCGCGCCGAACGTCGAGATGTTGGGCTTGGTCCCACCCGCGCCGATGGCCATGGTGTAGAGCGCCGCGTACAGGAAGGCGACCTGCTGCCGCGTCGCCGGGGCGCAGTCGCCGCCCGCCGTGCACTGCGGGTGCAGCGGCTTCAGGGAGACGGCCAGGGTTATCAGAACCATGCCCTGCAACCATATAAATCATCCGACATTTACTAACACAATATTTTCCCCTTTTCCCCATACTCTTCAAAAGAAAATGATGAAATATTGGTTGTTTTTACTGCATGTTGAATCTTCCATTTTGAATCACAAGCGGAATGCGAGTCGAGTACAATAGATCACGGTTACAACATAATACAAAGTACGATGAAACCAGACGAGAACCGCCGCCATGGCTGGTGATCTCGTGTCCGTTACTACTAGCTTTGTGTAGTCCATTAAGTTACCTCGCAACATTGTGTTTTTCTTTCAGAAAGTGAAATGGAACTAGTTGAAAGCCCACATTAATACGTCTCCTGTGGCCTTAGTGCAATGGGTGTGTGGTGGATCCTGGCCCTTGCCGGCGGGAGGGCAAAGTTTTCAGGTGCTTCTTCAAGTTTTGTTAGGATTTGTGTTCTGCTTAAGAAGACGAGACGGCGGCGGTTTCTTGAAGATGGAATAAAGTTCTCCCCGTCTATTTCCCGTTTCAATGGTGTGTCTAGCACCGTCGGAGGGCCTGTGGAGGTGTGTCTCCGGCAGATCTCGCAAGATTTGGTCGGTGGTTGTCTTTGATGGATTCGCTCGGATCCGGTCTTTGTTCGTCTTTGTTCATGTGTCTTCAGGTTGGATCCTTCCGATCTAAAATTCTTTTATTGGCGGCGGTTGTTGTTCTGGGCTGTTGGTCCTATGGGACCTTAGCACGACGACTTCCCGACTGTCTACTACAACAAGTTGTGCTCGGCTCCGGCGAGGGAGGGGCGATGACGGCGGCACGCCTTCGGCTTGCTTCAGTGCTTGTAGTCGTCGCTAGGTGGTCTATGAATCTAAATGTAAGTTTTATTATTTCTGGTGTTCGTTGTACTGCCATTATTGAAGACGAATCGATCGACAATTTCCCGCCAAAAAAAGCCCACATTAACTTTCATTACAAGATTTTTGCTCGAATTTTGTCGAAAGTTGAAAGCCGGGTATTTAAAGTTGTGATTCAAGTTTAAGAAAGCTGTGTGCGTAAATTAGTTGAAACATGAAAGACAATTATCATAAAAATTGTGATTGATGTTTTTAAAAAGGTTGATGCAATTAGCTGAGAGACGATTTTTTTCATAGGTGCGTGATTCATTTTGTGGAAGGCTTTTTTTACAGAGACCTTGATGTGGTTAGTGGAAATATCGTTTTCAAGTTACTCCCTCCATTTCATAATGTAACACGTTTTTTCGCACTAGTGTAATGTCAAGAAAGGCTTTACATTATAAGACGGAGGGAGTGGTTTTTATCAGTGGATTAGCGGCAACCTAGATGTAATATGTCAACTATAGGCTAGACCGCTAGAGCAATTGTCAAGAAACTGTCCTTTCATCCCAAAATACAGTGATCACACATATTCTCTATAGCGGTCAAATGTCACATATCACAGACTTGGCTTCGTATTTTTCTTGTGAAAGTTATGTAAAAAACGATTACACAGATACATACCTGCATTTGAAAATTAAGAGTGCTAAAAACAAGTATTTGTTAGGTGACTTGGTTTGGGATTTTGTCCATGAATCATCCACATCAAATAAACTGCAAAAACACACGCTCGAGGATTGTTGGCAAAATGTACCCCTCATACTTTTTTTGTTTATGTTATCATTTTTTTTTGGTGTGGCCTAACATCAGATCACATATGATCCTCTCGAAAAAATTGGATCAGCCCCCGTATCGCTCTTGGCGACATGGCGGCGCCTCCAGGCCGACACCACCAATGCCCTCTCCTACTTGCACCTCCCTCCACCACTGCATGTGTGCCACTGGGCAAAGCCCTCGTGATGGATGACTGCGGGGCGACGCGTCATATTCATATAATCTCGGTGGCGACCATCATGGTTGCACATCGGAAGGTGACAGCGGTTCTGGTGGGTCTGTGTGGCACAAAGGCAGGATGCGTGGAGGAGGCTTTGCAGATGCGGCAGGTAGGCCAGTGAGCAGGTTCCTGTCGGGGGGGGGGGGGGGGGGGCTCGACGATGGGCGTGCTCGAGGCGGCCACGGTGCTCCGGTTGGGAGGCGTGGCATCGATATGGAGGTTGTGCACTCCATATCTAGTGATAGTTGTGCTCCACGCGACGTGTGTCGGCCATGATAATATGCCTTTTGTGCCCCATTTCCGGCCATGCCGGTCCCTGGGCTGACGGGCCTAGCAGGGCTTTGTCTAGGTGATATTCGGTGTTGGTCCTTGTGGTGACTACTCCAGCCTGTGGCGGCTTCCTCGCTAAGAATTGCGGTGGTCACCGAAAGGTGTTCATGAGGGTTCCTCTTTTCAGGACCCGGTGGTTGAATTCAACGGTGAGATGAAAAAAAATGGACGATGGCTTGACACAAAGGGATGGTTGTGTAGTGTTGACGGTCGCACATCGCACGTAGCTGCTGGGATAGTAGAAAAGTGGTGGCGACGGCCCATGATTGACGTCAATAGTGGTGCTACTCGAGCACCCGGTCTCGTGCTCCATGGTGAAAGCCTAGGTCTGGCCCGAGTTGGTTATACCTGGCAATGACGATATTTTTACGTCGTTACCTTGTTAATGCCATTGTTCGGATATGCTCGGACTGATCCTGCAGGGTGAACCTTATATTTTGGCCTTGAGTGGCTAGATCCTGAAAGCGTTGTTGTTGAAGAATCTCGTCATCCATGTAGTGTCATGAGATGGTTTATGTGGATACGGTCATTGGTGTAGTTTGTCAATCGCCAATCTGATCGCTTTGAGTTTTTTTTTCTCATTTACACATGGCTTTGGTCTTACATGACTTTGGTATTTGCTGGCGTGTTTTTTGTCTGTGTGTGTTGGTGTTAGTCGTGTGTATCATAACTGTGTAGGGTGAGGGCGTGTGTTTATTGTATTTGTATCCACTTAATGCTCCATTTGAGCCAACACAATTCACCGCTTGTCCCAAAAATGTTATTATTGACGTTTCTGCTAAGATACTCCATCTCAAAATGTAAGATATTTTTGTAGGCTAGTTCCTACTATTATTGTCATGGACGGTGACACATGTGAAGAGTTTTCCAGCTGTACTAAATCTGGGTTCTGGATTGGCATGGACATGATAGCCTTTTGCCATGCTTGGGTATACCCATCGGCATACGCCTTGTGTGATGGATGCCGGTGGGGCCGCCGTACGTGTAGCGCAGAAACAGAACAACGAAAGCAGAGTAGTAGTGGCTTTTGCCCACGCCTCCCAGCCGAAAGATTCCGAGATCCAAATGCGTTTTTCTTCTCCGGTCGCAATCCTAACCGTCATGACAAAACACTAGTCCTAGTTGGGTTGGCCCGAGCTGACAAGGATTGTCCGTAAGAATCTTCTACTACCAGCATCGGGCTCTGACTGAACACTACCGAGTACTGACTGATTAGTCTCTCCGTCCGGTTTCAGACATGGTGCAGTTCTCGAATAGCTGCTGCTAGCGTGGTAATTTCTTGTACGTTTTCTACTGCAGTGCGTTGTTTGAGTCATCCGAGTTACTACTAATAATAATGTGCTGTGAGTGAAACCGTGTATGAGGATGAGCTCCCAATTTGAAGGATGCATTGTGTTTTGGGAAATATACTGGATTGCGGATTAAATTGGACTCATCTATCGAACTGAAGATCAATCTAGGAGATGATTTTTGCTAGCCTGGTACTGACCGAGAGGTAGATGAGGGAGGAGACGGTGAAGGTCCAGAAGCGGCCGAGGAAGGCGTCGGCGACGTAGGCTCCGGCGATGGGCGTCATCCACACTGTGCCCGTCCAGTTGTTGACGCTGCGCACCGACGGCACCGTCTCCTGCCGCATCTGCGTCGTCAGGTACACCACCAGGTTCGACGCCACGCCGTAGAACGCCATCCGCTCGAACGCCTCGTACCCTGCGCCAGTCCATATGCGCGCGCGCGGGTTCATCAGAAGGAGAGTCGGATCAAATCGATCTATGGGAGACGGAGCCTGGTACTGACTGACCACTCACCGACTAGGAAGGAGCAGGCCTTCCAGCGGCCGGTCCGGGCGGCGACGACCGGCCGGCCGCGGAGGTCGACGGAGCCGTCCTTTGTGAACTCCGGCTTGAGTTCCTCCATCGATGGCCGACCCGACGATGTATGCTGTAGAGTGTAGACTCTAGTGCGTGTCTCGTGGTGTGTCGAAATGGGCTTGGCTGGAGCAAAATGATTGAGTGTATGTGGAGTGCCGGATGGCTACTTGCTAGGCAGAGACTGTCGCCGCGGGTAACTTCACCTCCGCCTTTGGCACATGTCGTTATCAGGAAAATGCTAAACTTATGCGAGATTACCTCTACAATTTTTTGAACATCAGATCAGTGCAGACACAAGCGCTCATTTATACGCGCGTACACGCACACCCTATTCCTATGAGCATCTCCGATAGACTGAACCGGCATATCATCTTGAGATTTTACGAAGTCACCGTAGTCCCCTCGTAGTCGACGGGGACGTCTCCTTACACTGAACGCGTATCGCCGGAAATCCTGAAATAAATCCAGCATAAATGCGAGTGGATCCCTCAAATCCTATCTATACATCTGCGACCCGGTCACCAAATTGCCATCCAACTAGCCCCTTAAACCAACTCTTTATGTCCGGGTTATCCGGCACACCTCAAATCCAATCTACATATGTGACAGATATTAAGAGGCGCGAACATGCCCGACATGTAAGATTGACAACCGGGACCCATGCAGAAAGCCACGTGTCTCTTGGGCGTCTCCTCCAATTCAATGAGGACGCATTCATGAAGCAGCCCTGGTGCGCTGCCCGAGAAACCCGGCTATTTAAGCCGGACGGCGAGGCGACCCTAACCTCGTTGTCATTCTCCTCCTCTCGCTTCCGTCCATGCCGCTGCTGCTCCCTCCTCTTCCTCTTCCTCTTCCTCCACCAGCCGCGACGGTCCGCTCCAAGGTAACATACTACAAGCTGCTCACTTCGGAGCGTCGGATAGAGATCCAGGCGAAGATGTGCGTCGTTGAGGCACACCGCACCACGCGCATTGTGGCCTGCCTGCCTCAAATTTCCTATAGGAGGAGGCGCCAGACGATGAGATGGAAGAGGCGGAGGTGTGGAAGGAGGAGGAGCCTACGTCGGATGAGTAGGAGGTGACTTCAATGCTGGAGCAGACCGAATTCAGCAATGTGGGAAGCGGTTGTGGAGTTTGAGCTCGCCCAAGCGAAGGAGGCGATGGAGCTGTAGGCCATCCTCGAGTTCATCCAGTCTGAGGCGAAGGTGACGACGAACCGCCACTTCATCCACGAGGCGAACGTGGAGCGTGAGCAGCTTTTCATGGACGAGAAGGACAAGGACGAGGAGTAGACATTTTGCCCGGCTGTCAATGACGACGAGGCCGGCGGCTCCGACAAGAAGGTTATAGAGCAAAGGGCGACTTTTCTGCCCATCAGCAAAGTGAAGCGCCTTTTCTGCTGAACTAGGTAGTCAGCCCTCTCCTCCCCGCGACGCATGCCGCGGCGGCCACCTCCCCACCGCCCAGCATGGGCATGCCTCCCTCTCCACGTGTAGGCGCAGGCTCCGGACCGCGGTGCAGTTCAGTTGCCGCCTCCCCTGGAGTATCCGAGGTCCCAGACTCTCTAGAGCTTGGCGCATCGCCATCCCCAGATCCAGAATCCCCGCCGCGGCTTCTATTGTGTGGTGAATGCTCGACGGCGGGCGCCCATGAAGATTCGGCGGATCCAAGCACGCCCCCCGCTTGACGCCTTCAATCCATCATCATCTTCCCATCCCCTACGGCCAGCCTTTCCTTTTTGGGGATGGACGGAGGCTGGACCGAGGTCAGCTCGCGCAAAAACCGCAAAGCCCCCCCCAAATATGGTGGATTCTCATGTGGCGCGCGCGGTGCCCCGTTCGGACTGGCGGTCGCACTTCAATGCGGTGGGTGGCCGTGAGGCCTTCTTAAACCGTTTTCACGGCCGCTGCTTCCGCTGTCTCAGCAAGCACCATCGCTGGAAAGACTGCTGCGACCCTCTGCATTGCATCATCTACGAGCTTTTCAGCCATTTTGGTCGTGATTGTCCACAAAACCCACGCAATGGCCAAGCCGGCCCTGCTCCCAGTAGGATAGGCCCCCTCCCTTCCCGCACCCCAGCCCACGCTTGACTGCGCTTCCCCACTCCGCCTCCACCCCCTTCGGATCCACCCTCTGTCGCTGCCATGGCTGAGCTTAGTCTGGTTGATCCGGCACGGCGGCCACACTCCAGCCATAAAGTGGGGAAATCCAGCCCGGCCATCGAGCAGGGCATCTTCTTCCTCCGCCGCCACACTGTCATGTTGCGCGCCCTTGACAGCGTGTGCGCAACCTCGCCCATGGCTGTGGGTCGCGCTCTTGACGGGCAGGTGTGCATTCCCCTGCACCACCTAAGGGTGACAGCGCACAACCCGGAGGACTTCTTCGTCATCTTCATGCAACCCACCTACCACGACAACACGGTCCGATGCGGCACTCTACGCGTTAATGGCGCCAACTTCGCCATTGCGCCTTGGAGAGGGAATGACCACGCGGGCCACGACACCTTCAACCTCAATGTTCGATGCATCATTGAGCACCTGCCCTAGCAATACTGGTCGATCGACGGTGCCCAGGAGGTCTTCGACAATAAGGTGCACATCGACAGGCTAGACAGCCGCACGCTGGAGCGTGACCACACCAAAACCTTCGCCTGGTGGGTGTGGATTTGGGACATGGCGTTCATCCCCACCAGGCACACCTACTGGAAGTTGCCCCAAGGCACCGATCGTGTGGAGGAGATGGAGGGCTACTTGCCTCCCGATCGCAGGGTGGCCCCGCCGCCCGGCGCCGAGCGCTACGACCTGCTAATCCATGTTGATAGGGTGGAGGACTAGTCGCCAAGGTCGCCGCGGTCTTCGCACTCCCCTCAGAACGGCTAGCCATCCTCTGACTCTGACACGACGTCGACAACCTACCTCAAGTCTTCCGCGGATCCTGGACCATGCATGTGGAGGACGGATGATGACCCACAGGTATAGGGGATCTATCGTAGTCCTTTCGATAAGTAAGAGTGTCGAACCCAACGAGGAGCAGAAGGAAATGACAAGCGGTTTTCAGCAAGGTATTCTCTGCAAGCACTGAAATTATCGGTAACAGATAGTTGTGTGATAAGATAATTCGTAACAAGTAACAAGTAACAAAAGTAACTAAGGTGCATCAAGGTGGCCCATCCTTTTTGTAGCAAAGGACAAGCCTGGACGAACTCTTATATAAAGGAAAGCACTCCCGAGGACACATGGGAATTACTATCAAGCTAGTTTTTGTTGGGGAATGCGGTAATTTCAAAAAAATTCCTACAATCACGCAAGATCTATCTAGGTGATGCATAGCAACGAGAGGGGAGAGTGTGTCCACGTACCCTCGTAGACCAAAAGCGAAAGTGTTTCAATAACCCGGTTGATGTACTCGAACTTCTTCGCGATCCAACCGATCAAGTACCGAACGTACGGCACCTCCGCGTTCAGCACACGTTCAGCTCGATGACGTCCCTCATGCTCTTGATCCAGTTGAGGACGAGGGCGAGTTCTGTTAGCACGACAGTGTGGCGACGGTCATAATCATGTTATCGGCGCAGGGCTTCGCCTAAGCACTATGATGGTATGATCGAGGTGTGTAACTGTGGAGGGGGGCACCGCACACGGTTGGGAGAGAAACTTGTGTGTCCTAGGGTGCCCCCCTACCCCCGTATATAAAGGAGCAAGGGGGAGGCCGGCCGACCCTCCTAGGGCGTGCCCCACAAGGGGAGTCCTACTAGGACTACTAGTCCTAGTAGGGTTCCACCAAGAGGGAGAGAGGGGGAAGGAAGGTGAGGGAGAGGGAGAAGGAAAAGGGGGCGCCGCCCCCCTTCCCTAGTCCAATTCAGACCTAAGGGGGAGGGGCGCACGGCCTGCCCTTCTCCCTCTCCACCAAGGCCCATGTGGCCCATTAGTTCCCCCCGGGGGGGGGGGGTTCCGGTAACCCTCCGGCGCTCCAGTTTTATCCGAAAGTTTTCCAGGACACTTCTGGTGTCCGAATATAGCCGTCCAATATATCAATCTTTATGTCTCGACCATTTCAAGACTCCTCGTCATGTCCATGATCTTATCCGGGAATCCGAACAAACTTCGGTCATCAAAAACACATAACCCATAATACATATCGTCATCGACCGTTAAGCGTGCGGACCCTAAGGGTTCGAGAACTATGTAGACATGACCGAGACACATCTCCGGTCAATAACCAATAGCGGAACCTGGATGCTCATATTGGCTCCTACATATTCTACGAAGATCTTTATTGGTCAAACCGCATAACAACATACATTGTTCCCTTTGTCATCGGCATGTTACTTGCCCGAGATTTGGTCGTCGGTATCGTCATACCTAGTTCAATATTGTTACCGGCAAGTCTCTTTACTCGTTCCATAATACTTCACCATGCAACTAACTCATTAGTCACATTGCTTGCAAGGCTTATAGTGATGAGCATTACCGAGAGGGCCCAAAGATACCTCTCCGAAACACGGAGTGACAAATCCTAATCTCGATCTATGCCAACCCAACAAACACCTTCGAAGACACCTGTAGACCATCTTTATAATCACCCATTTATGTTGTGATGTTTGATAGCACACAAGGTGTTCCTCGGTATTCGGGAGTTGCATAATCTCATAGTCTGAGGAACATGTATAAGTCACGAAGAAAGCAGTAGCAATGAAACTGTAACAATCATAATGCTAAGCTAACGGATGGGTCATGTCCATCACATCATTCTCCTAATGATGTGATCCCATTCATCAAATGACAACACATGTCTATGGTTAGGAAACATAACCATCTTTGATTAATGAGCTAGTCAAGTAGAGGCATACTAGGGACAATATGTTTTGTCTATGTATTCACACATGCACTAAGTTTCCGGTTAATACAATTCTAGCATGAACAATAAACATTTAGCATGAAATAAGGAAATAAATAATAACTTTATTATTGCCTATAGGGCATATTTCCTTCAGTTTTCATCATAATCATATGATTCGCGTTTGTTACTTTGATAATTTGATATGTGTGGGTGGACCGATGCTTGGGTGTTGTCCTTCCTTGGACAAGCCTCCCACTTATGATTAACCCCTCTCGCAAGCATCCGCAACTACGAAAGAAGAATTAAGATAAATCTAACCATAGCATGAAACATATGGATCCAAATCAACCCCTTACGAAGCAACACATAAACTAGGGTTTAAGCTTCTGTCACTCTAGCAACCCATCATCTACTTATTACTTCTCAATGCCTTCCCTTAGGCCCAAACACTGGTGAAGTGTCATGCAGTCGACATTCACATAACACCACTAGAGGAGAAAACATACATCTCATCAAAATATCGAACGAATACCAAATTCACATGATTGCTTATAACAAGACTCCTCCCATGTCCTTAGGAACAAACGTAACTACTCACAAAGCATATTCATGTTCATAATAAGAGGAGTCTTAATTATCATTAATGATCTGAACATATGATCTTCCACCGAATAAACCAACTAGCATCAACTACAAGGAGTACTAGCAACCCACGGGTACCAATCTGAGGTTTTGGGACAGAGATCGGATACAAGAGATGAACTAGGGTTTGAGAGGAGATGGTGCTGGCGAAGATGTTGATGTAGATTGACCCCCTCTCGATGAGAGGATCGTTGGTGATGACGATGGCTTTGATTTCCCCCTCCCAGAGTGAAGTTTCCCCAGCAGAACAGCTCCGCCGGAGTCCTAGACTGGTTCTGCCCAGGTTCTGCCTTGAGCCGGCGGGGCTTCATCCGAAAAGCTTCCTTCTTATTTTTTCCAGGTCAAAACACACCGTATAGCAGAAGATGGGCACCGGAGGCCTAACAGGGGGCCCACAAGGCAGGAGGGCGCACCTAGGGGGTAGGGCGCGCCCTCCACCCTTGTGGATGGCTGGTGGCCCCCTCTGGTGCTTTCTTCGCCCAATATTTATTATTATTACCAAAAT
This sequence comes from Triticum aestivum, assembly GCF_018294505.1. Lineage (NCBI taxonomy): Eukaryota > Viridiplantae > Streptophyta > Magnoliopsida > Poales > Poaceae > Triticum > Triticum aestivum. Next base: position 629,972,105 of record NC_057813.1, read on the forward strand.
GACTCTCCATGGAGTTTCGGGACTTTTGGAGTTGTGCAGAATATGTCTCTAATATTTGCTCCTTTTCCAGCCTAGAATTCCAACTGCCGACATTCTCCCTCTTCATGTAAACCTTGTAAAATAAGAGAGCAAATGCATAAGTATTGTGCTATAATGTGTAACAACAGCTGATAATGCAATAAATATCGATATAAAAGCATGATGCAAAATGGACGTATCAACTCCCCTAAGCTTGGACCTCGCTTGTCCTCGAGCGAAAGTTGAAATCGAAAAATATGTCGACATGTTGAGAGATAGAGGCGCCGATAAAATAAAATATGAACATGAGGGCATCATGATCATCTTTAGAATAACAACATAAAATTTAATATAGTTTCTTATGCTAAAGTAATAATTCGTTCACAAGGTAAAGTATGAATCAAAAACTTCATTGAAAACTAACAAACTATGATCTCAGTCATTGAAGCAATTGCAATTTATCATAACATTGAAAAGTGTCAATTCAAGAGCTTTTCAGCAAGTCCACATACTCAACTATCATTTAGTCTTTCATAATTGCTGACACTCATGCGATACTTATGGGTTCAAAGCTTTAGTCGGACACAGAGAAAAATAGGGTCTTATAGTTTTGCCTCCCAACCTTTTACCTCAAGGGTAATGTTAACAATAATATTTTATGATAACCTACATCCGAGTGGATATATATATATCTGGATCTTTCTCCAACACATAGTGCTTGACAAAAGGGAAAAAAGTGTAAAAAGGAAAGATGAAGATCACCATGACTCTTGTATAAGGGTAGAAGGGAAGCAGAGGTTGGCATGCGCTTTTATAGTTGGATGCACAAAATCTTAATGCAAAAAAGAGTCACTTTATATTGCCGCTTGTGATAAAGAACTTTATTATGCAGTCTGTCGCTTTTATTTCTTCCATATCACAAGTTTGTATAAAGGTTATTTTCTTCACACTAATAATCATACATATTTCGAGAGCAAATTTTATTGCTTGCACCAATGACAACTTACTTGAAGGATCTTACTCAATCCATAGGTAGGTATGGCCGACTCTCATGGCAAAACTGGGTTAAGGGATGTTTGGATGCACAAGTAGTATCTCTACTTGGTGCAAAAGATTTGGCTAGCATAAGAGGGAAAAGCAAGCTCAACATGCTGGAGGATCCATGACAATATAATAATTTCTATTTGGATATAAGAAAACATAACCCATTATGTTGTCTTCCTTGTCCAACATCAACTTTTTAGCATGTCATATTTTGATGAGTGCTCACAATTATAAAAGATGTCCAAGATAGTATATTTATATGTAAAACCTCTCTTTCTTTATTACTTCCTATTAATTGCAACAATGACCAAAACTATGTTTGTCAACTCTCAAATTTTTTTATTCATCATACTCTTTATGTGTGATGTCTTACTCTCCATAAGATAATATATGATCTTTTGTATTTCTTTTTATTCTTTCTCTTATTTTTGTTCCCTCAAGATCATAGCAAGAAAGCAAAGCCCTCAACTCAAAACTACTCTTTATTATATAACTCACGGACTTGATTAAATAGATAGAGATCAAAACAAAACTCAAAGCTAGATCATACTAAAACATTATTCTACTAGATCAAGATATAACCAAAAGGAACAAACTAAGAAAAACGATAAAATTAAAGGTGTGATGGTGATATGATACCGGGGCACCTCCCCCGAGCTTGGTAGTTGCCAAGGGGAGTGCCCATACCCATGTATTTATGTCTCTTTCTTCAGAGGTAGTGATGATAGAGTTGTTGATGTTGTAGGCTTGTCATCAATCTTCCAAGGCATAGGCTCACCATCATAGAAAGATGATCGAGTCTACGGGATCCTCAAATCTGCAGCCAAACTCATCCTCTTAAATTTGTATTCATACTCATAGTTTTGGCTTTGCAGGTCATAGATCTGGACTTGGAGATGCTCGATTTTCTCATGAATCTTGAAGATGGCCGCCCCAATGTTCTTGGCATCCAGCTTGTGATTGTTGGTGAACTCCGTGATCATCAAGTGATTAGCGTTGAGTCCATGTTCCACCATCCCTTGACACTTGAAAACTTGCTGCTCCATTGCTTCGAGTCTTGTCTCCATGCTTCCGGTCTTCTTCGGCCCCTCAACATCGTGGATGTGAAGCACCCCCTCACGCATCTCAATGGTTTAAGGGTGTCGCAACACCTCCGCGAGGTAGGGGTTGATGACCTTGTCAAAGAACTTGTCCTTGGAGGTACTTGGAGACGTCATGGCGATCTAGATCTGTCAGAAAAACAACTTGAAACAAGAATAGAGGATTTTGTCGTGGTACGGTGGTCAAAACCTTAGGGAGATTAAATAATGATTTTTTACCGACCAAAAGAAGTATTGTGCAAGAAAAGGGAGTTTGGAAGGCACACGAGGTGGCCAAAAGGCAGGGGGTGCACCCAGGGGGGTAGGGCGCGCCCTCCACCCTTGTGGTCTCCTCGTCTCTTTTCCGGACTACTTTTAATTTTCCTAATTTTTTAATTATTCCAAAACGGAGAAAATTTTCCATTAGAATAGTTTTGGAGTTGGTTTACTTACCGTACCACATACCTATTCCTTTTTGGAGTCTGAAACATTCTAGAAAGTATCCCTTATGTACTCCTCTGGTGTTATGGTATTAATTATATTGGTATCAACATTTATTGGGTACCTGAGATATAATGTTTGATTATTTGACCGTTTACCACCTTCGGGTTTGTGCCTTCAACGTTGTTGATTTTGATGGCACCGGAACGATAGACCTCCTCGATAATGTAAGGACCTTCCCATTTAGAGAGAAGCTTTCCTGCAAAAAATCTTAAACAAGAGTTGTATAGCAAAACATGATCACCTACATTAAACTCACACTTTTGTATCCTTTTTTCATGCCATCTTTTAACTTTTTCTTTAAACAACTTGGCATTCTCATAGGCTTGGGTTCTCCATTCATTAAGCGAGCTTATGTCAAATAACCTCTTCTCACCGGCAAGTTTGAATTCATAGTTGAGCTCTTTGATTGCCCAATAAGCTTTATGTTCTAGTTCAAGAGGTAAGTGACAAGCCTTTCCATAAACCATTTTATATGGAGACCTGCCCATAGGGTTTTTATAAGCAGTTCTATAAGCCCATAATGCATCATCAAGTTTCTTAGACAAATTCTTTCTAGATCTATTAACAATCTTCTACAAAATCAATTTAATCTCTCTATTGATCAATTCTACTTGACCACCAGACTAAGGATTATATGGAGATGCGATTTTATGGTTTAAATCGTATTTAGCAAGAATTTTACGGAAAGCGCCATGAATAAAATGTGAACCACCATCGGTCATTAAATATCTAGGGACTCCAAACCTCGGAAAAATAACTTCTTTACGCATTTTAATAGATGTATTATGATCAGCACTACTAGTTGGAATAGCTTCTACCCACTTAGTAACGTAATCAACAACAACTAAAATATGTGTATACCCATTAGAGGAAGGAAAATGTCCCATATAATCAAAGCCCCAAACATCAAATGGTTCAATAACAAGTGAATAGTTCATAGGCATTTCCTGACGTCGACTAATATTACCAATTCTTTGACATTCATCACAAGACAAGACAAACTTACGAGCATCCTTGAAGAGAGTAGGCCAATAAAAACCAGATTGCAATACCTTGTGTGCAGTTCTATCTCCAGCATGGTGTCCTCCATAAGCCTCGGAGTGGCACTTGCGTAGGTTATGTTCCTGTTCATGCTCAGGTACACAACGTCTAATAACACCATCTACTCCTTCTTTATAAATGTGTGGGTCATCCCAAATGTAATGTCTTGAATCATAGAAAAACTTTTTCTTTTGCTGGTATGTGAAACTAAGTGGTATAAATTTAGCAACAATGTAATTAGCATAATCAGAATACCATGGAGTATTACGATAAGAATTTATGATAGCTAATTGCTCATCAGGAAAGCTATCATGAATAGGCAGTGGGTCATCAAGAACATTTTCTAACCTAGACAAGTTGTCTGCAATGGGGTTCTTAGCTCCCTTTCTAACAATAATATGGAAATCGAATTCTTGGAGCAAGAGAACCCATCTAATAAGTCTTGGTTTAGCATCTTTCTTTTCCATAAGATATTTAATAGCAGCATGATCAGTGTGAACAGTTACTTTGGAATCAACAATATATGATCTGAACTTATAACAAGCAAAAACAACTGCTAAAAATTCCTTTTCAGTAGTAGCCTAATTTCTCTGGGCACTATCTAGAGTTTTACTAGCATAATGAATGACATTCAATTTCTTATCAACTCTTTGTCCTAGAACAGCACCAACATCTTAATCACTAGCATCACACATAATTTCAGAGGGTAAATTCCAATCAGGTGGTTGAACAATAGGTGCAGAAATCAAGGCTTTCTTAAGTATTTCAAATGCTTCTACACAATCGTCATCAAAAACCAAAGGAACATCTTTTTGCAAGAGATTAGTGAGAGGCCTAGAAATTTAAGAGTAGTCTTTAATAAAACTCCTATAGAAACCAGCATGACCAAGGAAACTTCTTATACCTTTGATATCTTTAGGACATGGCATATTTTCAATAGCGTCTACTTTAGCTTTATCAACTTTAATACCTCTTTCAGAAATTTTATGCCCCAAGACAATACCATCATTAACCATAAAGTGGCACTTCTCCCAATTCAAGACAAGAATAGTTTCTTCACATCTCTGCAAAACTCAATCAAGGTTGCTCAAGCAATCATCAAAAGAAGTTCCGTAAATGGAGAAATCATCCATGAAAACCTTAACAATATTTTCACAAAAGTCAGAGAATATAGCAGTCATACACCTTTGAAAGGTAGCATGTGCATTACATAATCCAAAAGGCATACGTCTATAAGCAAAAGTACCGAAAGGGCAAGTAAAAGTGGTTTTTTCTTGATCCTCTTTTGAAATAGGTATTGGAGAAAAACCATTCTAACCATCTAGAAAGAAAAAATGTGCATGTTTGGGCATTCTTTCTAGCATCTGGTCAATAAAAGGTAGAGGGTAATGATCTTTTCTAGTAGCTTCGTTTAATTTGCGAAAATCAATTACCATTCTATAACCTGTAACAACTCTTTGTGGAATCAATTCATTCTTATCATTAGGAACAACAGTAATACCTCCCTTCTTAGGGACACAATGAACGGGATTTACCCATCTACTATCAGCAATAGGATAAATTATACCTGCCTCCGAAAGCTTTAGTATTTCATTTCTTACCACTTCTTCATCCTAGGATTTAACCGTCATTGATGATCAACAATTGGTTTAGCGTCAGGCTCCGTATTAATTTTGTGCTAACATAGAGGGGGATTAATTCCCTTAAGATCATTAAGAGTATATCCAATAGCGGCACGATGCTTCTTCAGAGTTTTTAATAATTTCTTTTCTTCATGCTCTGAAAGGTTAGCACTAATAATAACATGATATATCTTCTTTTCATCAAGATAAGCATATTTCAAAGTATTAGGTAATTGTTTAAGCTCAAAGATGGGATCACCCTTGGGTGGAGGAGGATCCCCAAGGATTTCAACAGGCAAATTATGTTTCAAAATAGGCCCTTAATTAAAGAATATTTGAGCTAATTCCTTTCTTTCATTCATAAACATATCATTTTCATGGTCTAGCAAATATTTTTCTAAAGTATCAGTAGGAGGCACGACAATAGAAGCAAGACCAATAATTTCATCCTTATAGGCAGTTCTTTATCAAGGGGTTGTCTACAAAATTTAGAAAAATTAAAATCATGAGATATATCCCCTAAACCGACAGTAACAATATCTTTTGCACAGTCTATCTTAGCATTAACAGTGTTCAAGAAAGGTCTACCAAATATAATGGGACAAAAATCATCTTGTGGGGAACCAAGAACAAGAAAATTAGAAGGGTATTTTATTTTCCCACACAAGACTTCAACATCTCTAACTATCCCAATTGGTGATATAGTACCTCTATTGGCAAGCTTAATAGTAACATTAATATCTTCTATATCAGTAGGTGAAATATCATTCATAATTTCATGATATAAGGTAAAAGGAATTGCACTCACACTAGCACCCACATCACATAAGCCATGATAACAATGATCTCCTATTTTAACAGAAACAACAGACATGCCAACAACAGGTCTATGTTTACCTTTAATATCGGGTTTAGCATTCTAGCAGCTTCATCACAGAAATAAATAACATGTCCATCAATGTTATCGACCAAGAGATATTTAACCATAGCAATACTAGGTTCAACTTTAATTTGTTCAGGGGGTGTAGGTGTTATAGTATAACTCTTACGAACCACTGTTGAAGCTTTAGCATGTTTTCTTTATCCTAACAGGAAAAGGTGGTTTCTAATTATAAGCGGTAGGAACAATAGGATCAATAGTATAAGTAAGAGTTTCTTCTTCAACTTTCATAGGTTCTACTACTTTCACTTCAATGGGAGTATCATATTTAAACCACTTATACTTAGGAGGTCAACATGAGTAGAAAATGATTCACAAAAAGAAGCTACTATCTCAGAGTCAAGTCCATATTTAGTGCTAAAATCATGATAGGCATCGGTATCCATAAAAGATTTAACACAATAAAACTTAAGGTTTATACCCGACTCCTTTCCTTTGTAGAGTTCCCAATCTTAAGAGTTGTGTTTAATTCTTTCCAATAAATCCCGTTTGAATTCAATAGTCTTCTTGATAAAAGAACCAATACAAGAAGTATCGAGCATGGATTGATCATTACGAGAAAGTCGAGCATAAAAATTCTGAATAATAATTTCTCTTGAGAGCTCATGATTGGGGCATGAATTAAACATTGACTTAAGCCCACCCCCAAGCTTGAGCGATACTTTCTCCCTCACAAGGAAAAAAATTATATATATAATTCCGATCACGATGAACGAGATGCATAGGATAAAACTTCTGATGAAATTCCAATTTCAATCGGTTGCGGTTCCATGATCCAATATCATCACATAGCCTATACCATGTCAATGCCTTTCCCTTCAAATATAAAGGGAATAACTTCTTCTTGACTTCATTGTCGGGAAATCATGCAAGCTTAAATAATCCACAAACTTCATCCACATAGATTAGGTGCATATCAGGATGTAATGTTCCATCTCCTGCATAAGGATTAGCTAGCAGTTTCTCTATCATAACCAAAGGAATTTCATAATAAATATTTTCAGTAGGTTCAGTAGGTTGAGGGGCAACTCTTTGCTCTTCCTGTCGGGGTGAAGATACCCCGAACAAACCCCTCAAAGGATTATTTTCCATAGTAACAAGTGACAATAAATTTCAGCACACTATATAAACGTTTCCTTACCAAATTCCACTTACCAAAGGCGCTTCAATCCCCGGCAACGGCGCCAGAAAAGAGTCTTGATGACCCACAAGTATAGGGGATCAATTGTAGCCCTTTTGATAAGTAAGAGTGTCGAACCCAATGAGGAGTTGAAGGAAATGACAAGCAGTTTTCAGCAAGGTATTCTCTGCAAGCACTGAAATTATCGGTAACAGATAGTTGTGTGATAAGATAATTCATAACAGGTAACAAGTAATGAAAGTAACTAAGGTGCAGCAAGGTGGCCCAATCCTTTTTGTATCAAAGGACAAGCCTGGACGAACTCTTATATAAGGCATAGCGCTCCCGAGGACACATGGGAATTACTGTCAAGCTAGTTTTCATCATGCTCATATGATTCACGTTCGTTACTTTGATAATTTGCTATGTGGGTGGACCAGTGCTTGGGTGTTGTCCTTCCTTGGACAGGCCTCCCACTTATGATTAACCCCTCCCGCAAGCATCCAGAACTATGAAAGAAAAATTAAGATAAATCTAACCATAGCATGAAACATATGGATGCAAATCAGCCCCTTACGAAGCAACGCATAAACTAGGGTTTAAGCTTTTGTCACTCTATCAACCCATCATCAACTTATTACTTCCTAATGCCTTCCCCTAGGCCCAAACAATGGTGAAGTGTCATGTAGTCGATGTTCACATAACACCACTAGAGGAGAGACAACATACATCTCATCAAAATATCGAACGAATATCAAATCCACATGATTACTTATAACAAGACTCCTCCCATGTCCTCAAGAACAAATGTAACTACTCACAAATAATATTCATGTTCATAATCAGAGGAGTATTAACTATCATTAAGGATCTGAACATATGATCTTCCATCGAATAAACCAACTAGCATCAACTACAAGGAGTAATCAACACTACTAGCAACCCACAGGTACCAATCTGAGGTTTTGAGATAGAGATCAGATACAAGAGATGAACTAGGGTTTGGGAGGAGATGGTGCTGGTGAAGATGTTGATGTAGATTGACCCCATCTCGATGAGAGGATCGTTGGTGATGACGATGGCTTCGATTTCCCCCTCCCGGAGGGAAGTTTCCGTGGCAGAACAGCTCCGTCGGAGCCCTGGATTGGTTCTGCCCAGGTTCCTCCTTGAGACGGCAGCGCTTCGTCCCAAAAACTTCATTCTAATTTTTTCTAGGTCGGAACACACCATATAGCAGAAGATGGGCACCGGAGGCCTGATAGGGAGCCCACAAGGCAAGAGGGCGCGCCCAGGGGGGTAGGGCGTTCCCTCCACCCTTGTGGATGGCTGGTGGCCCCCCTCCGGTGCTTTCTTTGCCCAATATTTTTTAATAGTTCCAAAATGACTCTCCGTGAAGTTTTAGGACTTTTGGAGTTGTGCTGAATAGGTCTCTAATATTTGCTCCTTTTCCAGCCAAGAATTCCAGGTGTCGGCATTCTCCCTCTTCATGTAAACCTTGTAAAATAAGAAAGAAAAGGCATAAGTATTGTGCTATAATATGTAACAACAGCCCATAATGCAATAAATATCGATATAAAAGCATGATGCAAAATGGACGTATCAACGACCAACCCGAGGAGCGGCACCGCTGTCAGCAGCGCGCACCAGTGGTGGACACGGGCTGCCGGGGCCTACCTCGGGGTGGCTGTCGGTGTTAAAACTGGCAGATCTCGGGTAGGGGGGCCCAAGCTGTGCGTCTTAGGATCGATGGTTATAGGAGGACAAGGGACATAATGTTTACCCAAGTTTGGGCCCTCTTAAGGGAGGTAAAACCCTAGTCCTGCTTGATTATTCGTCGAGTATAGAGGTTACAAGAGATGATCTACCTCGTGATCGTATTGGCTAAACCCTAGATGTCTAGCCTATGGGTATTCTTGTGATGATGATTATTATCCATATGGACTAACCCCTCCATCTTATATACATGCTGGAGGGTTGATACAAGGTCGGTTTCATCGAGGAAGGAGACCCTCAGACTCTATTCTTGCTAGCCACGTAAGGTGAAGTCCTATCCGGACACAGCAGACAATCTTCAGCTTGATCTTCACATGGACCATACTCTTAGGTCAGATACTTGAGGACCTCCAAATCCAGGACTCCCTTAGTAGCCCTCGAACTTGCCTTCAATGATGATGTAGTGTGCGGTTATAAGTCTTCGGCTTTGCAAGGCGGGTTCTTCATAACGCCGGATTGAACGACAGTTCGGCCTCGATCCCCATGTCCGGTCTTGATGATCCCTTCATGTCGTCGCTTCGATTTCCGCACGTCTGGGTAAATGCAAACAGTCCGTTACCCTTTTAATATTATCAGTAGGCATAGGTAGCGCCTATATAAGGGAGCAAGATCCTCAAAACGCCACCACATCACCCCGAGAGCAACAAAAACGACCACGGAAAAGAAAATTCTAACCATGGCTAGCATTCCCAGCTCTTCCTCGCGTCCCCACGGCCCTCAAGAGGGGGATTGGCAAAGCTGCTCAAGATCCCACCTCCAGCTCAATCGGCTCCAGACGCAAGGATATCTCCCCCCCGCAGATATCTCTCCGTTCGGGCAGGATTAACTTCTATGGGCGTTGATGCATTGGCGGAGAATTTCCATAACCCCAGTCAAGGGGAGAGGATATGTTTTATCTCATTCCTCATGAGGGGCGTGGGATTCCCGATCCACCCCTTCCTCAGGGACTTATTGGAGTACTATGGGATCCAACTACACAACCTCACACCAGGTTCCACATTACATATTTCTGGATTTTTTGCCAGTTGCGAATTGTTTTTTGGCTGCGAGGCTCATTTCGAACTATGGCAAAAGTTCTTCTACCTCGTCCCCCGCCACCAGGGCGGAGGGTCAATATTTGAAGTGGGCGGCGCCGAAGTATGGCGCATAGCTGGATCCGGATACCCATTCGGGACTCTAAAGAAAGAGTCCACTGAATGGTCTTCAGAATGGTTCTATATTGAAGATTTTCCCCTTCCAGACCCTGTTCGGCAAGGATTGCCTGAATTCTCCAGCGCGCCCTTAAAGAAGTTATACAGCTGGCGCCCCAAGTCCCCAAAACAAGAGGATAGTGTGGAAGCAAAGCAATTAGTGAGCAAGATTAGGGTACTGGCCCATTCCAGGCTCTCCATTATTGAAGTCATGGCAATTACGATACAATGATGCATCCGGCCACTTCAGTCCAGGGTGACTCCCTTATGGGACTATAATGGAGAAAACGACGCGTCTCACTATAGGCGAAAGGGTCCGGCTGACCAAACCGCATTGGCTACCATGCCGATTGACCTTTATAAGGGGGAACAAGAAGACTTCATCTGCCTGAATTGTCGTGAAGGCTACTCCATGTACAACCCCATAGAGTGGGTAAGTTCTTTTTTAGCCATCCGATACGTTTCCATCTTTAAGCTGCATTGACCAAAGACTCTGGTTGTTTTCGAGATAGTCATGGAGGCAAATGATCGAGAACGTTAACTGCCCCGCCCCTCAATCAGAAGATCATGTTCGTAATGAAGACCCCGGATTCCATGAGGACCCGGACATATTTGTGGAGTTTGAAGACGAAGTCTATTACCAGGCGAGCCTTGATGGCTCGGATGTGGCTATTATGGCCGATTACCCCGACCTCTATCCTTTCGTTAAGGTGAATATTCAGAAATCACATTCCTCCAGAGAGAAATATATTTCCGCTCACATCTTACCCCCCATACCGGGCCGCATTCCATAGGATCGACGCTCAGCAAGCCGCACTCAAGTCCGGGCTACAAAGAGAAAGACCGCACCCTCGAGGGGTGGTCGTGCAAAGCGAAAAGAAATCGGGGGTGCCATCGTACCTGCTCCATCATCCAAGAGGTATAAACCTTATCCCAATTTTTAGGCGTAAAGCCGAATTATCATTTTTATCCTCCCTCTATCACTGTAGGAGGGGTATCCGATGGATCGTGGACAAAATCCCAGCTAGCCAAGCTGCAGCCAATGCGGCGCCGGCGACAACAACCAAGACAGGAGTGCATGTTGATACGGCACAGACTCATTCACTCATGAAGAATCGGATGAGATGTATGTGACTAAATCCAAGGTAGAGAGTGTGATGAATCATCGTCATTTAAAAGAGGCCTTGCGTGCCCCTGCCCCTAATGGAGCCGAAATTCACCGCCCTTAGCATCGTAAGTGCCTATATCCAAGCTGCCCGTGATGAACTCACAGGAGTTCCCGCCTGTTCTTAAGGGATATACAGGTAAGAAATTTTAGTAAATAGATAGTAGTAGCCCCCGAGACTTGAAGCAGTAGAAAAAACCGATTTAAGGATCGTTTGATTACTGCAGGTTCTTAAAGAGAAGAACACCCCATTGTCCCAGGAGCTTGTGACAAGCCGGACATAGCGGAATTCAGCTGTTGCCGAGCTTGAAGAGATTAAGGGTGCCCCAATGTATTTTGGCAAAGATAAAAATTTAGAGGAAGAAATAAAGAAAAAAGCCAAAGAGATAAAGAGCTTGAAGGCTCAACACGATGAGGCGCAAAAGGAAAATAAAAAATTGAAGAGAAGCATTTTCGGTATGACCATTTTCTGAACTAGCTGAATATTGATATAATCAAATAATGCTGAATATTGACAATTCGGCTCATATAGGTATGCTGATCGGCCGCCACAATGAGGATGTGACCAGGCTGCAAAGAGACGTTCTAAAAGAACTGTCAAAGTTGCACGAGTGTGCCCAGAAGGCCATGAAGAATATGGCAAAAGCCTTATGGCCATCCAATGCCCCCTAGAAACTATGGAGGGGTTGGCAGATCTATTCAAGGGTGCTCGGCGTCGCTTCGATCTATGGAAGACATCTGCCTGTCATGAAGTGTGGCACCCCATCTCAGAGCGACCAGTTTACCTTGCATTGCCAACCCAGAGACCATGTCTTCTGGCAACACACAACATCTTGGTACAAAAATCACCGCTTTACTAAGACTAGAGGAAGCATAGTGTTACATTACATCAAGTAGCGAGGCCAAGCGACACACTCGGTGCGGCTGAACAATATGTACATTATTTAGTGAACATAAAGAAGCCTCAAACACGACATCTAAATGGTAGCGGAACAACAACGTAGCGGGACTCCATAGCACAGGGACACTGATGTGGACACGGTCTAGAAACGACAGCACTCCGATCTAGTTAGTCTTTCCTGAAATCTGGCATAACACGACAGGTGAGTACATTGAATGTACTTGCAAGCTCACAGCAAACAGAACCATAATGACAGACAATATCATGACATTTAATCAAGTTGAATGCAAATATCGACATGCTACTCATGCAGTTAAACCAAACTTGTGCATCGAGTCACTCGGACTCTCTTACCAACAGGTTGCCTCGCAACCGAACAGTGATCACGACGGATCACGAACAGAATCACACTTGGTCCAACAGGTTACCTCGTAACCAAACAGTGATCATGACGGATCACAAATAGAACCGTCCAACAGGTTACCTTGTAACCAAACGGTGATCGCTCCCGGATCACAAGTAATACCATAATAGTCAGTCACACTGACTCCATCATGATTCTACCAGTGCAATGCAAATAACTTAGTCTGCAAGATTTATTTATGAAAGTTGATCCATGGTGTGACTTACTTACGAACTGGGCCCTTAACTGCGGGTGCGGTTATCGATAGATTAATGCACTCTATAGAGGTAGCGCACTTTACCCACACCACAGAACCCATGGCCTCGCACTCCCATTTGGGTGGACCAACGACATTCCGACAGAACCCTCCCATTGCCATGACACTCTTATGGCCACTCCGACCACCTCCCCATTGGGATTGGTCCTGGGTGATCGAGCCTACCAAAGGCAACACTACCACCTCTTATGTCTGCTTACCGGGCCAGGGTACCGCACGCCCATAACCTTCCCTCTTTGGAGGTATCGACAAGAGGCATGACAACGGAAAGACTAATGGCCTCCCCATACTAAGGCAAATGTGGTTGCACTTGTCAGCCCGATTCAGTGGCACCATGACCCAACCAACTTTAAGTTCAAGTTCAATTATCATCAGGTTTAACTTGAAAATAAAAATGCTCGAGTCACTATATACCATGCTCATGCAACCATATATCATGCATCATATACCACTTGAAAATAACACATCAACCTTATTCAAAGTTCTACTTGCACAACTCAACTTTCAACATTTCTGGTCCTTTCTTACTGGTTACCTTTGCTCATCACTTTTAGTTGGCATTTACCAAATAAAACTCATTGTGCATATATGAGAAATATTACCAGTATCATATCAACATAGCCATGACAAAATTATTTAGATCAACTACTCTAGCTATACCTCACTAGTTCAAGCATTCATTTCTGTTAACTAAGCATTTTGATCATGACCAACTAAATAACACAAGCATTATTTATTTTAATACTATATGCAATGAATATCATATAAATCCAAGTAGAAAATCATGGATATTGCAAAGACACCATTAAAATGTTGTTGTGGCTTGTCTTAGTGCAGAGGAGCTACACACTCCTCTTGGATGCCTTCAAGACAAGCTTCACCTTCTAAAAATAAATCAAATGACAAAAAGAAAATATCAAGAACATTTCTGAAAATTACCAAAAATTCTAGGAAGCAAGGAAAAATCCTATCTTGTATGTGCTTCTAGGATTTTCCAGTAAGAATAGAATGCAAAAAGAATCAACTCATTTGGACTTGTAGAATAAAAGTTACAGCAGGTCAAAGTTCTAGTCAAATTTTGAACTAAATTTGAATAAAAAGAAAAACCAGAGGGGGTGACTCGAAGGCATAAAACGCCAGGGCGCCACCACTCATACCGCTTCGGGCGCGGCCTGAGTGGCTAACAGCGGGCCCCGACTGTCAGGTCGGAGGGGGAGAAAGAGAGAACCAGAGGCGGGCGGTGCGGCGATGGTGCTTTCTCCGGCGAGGAGTGCTTGGCGACGAGATCTAGATGGATAGGATTGTAGAGGAGATCGAGGCGCACCTGCCCGTATCCTTAGCATGGCTAGGGGTGGCCGGACGGGGTCAGAATGGAGCTCTCCAGCGCCGGCAACCGGCGAAGCTCGACGGACATGGTGGTTCCGGCGATGCAGGGCCAGACCAGCAGCTCCAACAACACCAACATGCACCAGTGGATGACCACGAACACACCTGAGGGGTCAGTTGAGCTCGAGCGGCTCTGGAGCAATAAGGGGCAGAGGACGGGGATCACCGGCAAGCTCGGGGCGGGGACGGCAGCCAGAGGCCTGCCCGGCCAGGCTGCGGCTTCCTACGGGAGTGTGGAGATGTGCTGAGTGTGTGTGAGGAGGGAAACAAGCTCGGGGAGCTCTATTTATAGGGCGAGGCCGAGGCGGGGATCGGGAGCTCACCGGAGCTCTCTGGAGCATCGCCCGATGACGAATGGCATTAGTGAGAGGGGGGAAAGATGCCGGAGATCACACGGAGGCTGTAGACGAGCTGCGATGAGCACATGAGCGTATTACACGACGAGCACAGGGGCACAGACGCACTGTTGCCTTGGCCACTCCATGCCCATGCTCGCTGCGGCGAGCTCCGGCATCAGCGAGCGCCAGGGTGCAGTTATGGAGGTTCAAACAAAGATGGTGGCACGATTTGGCAAGCTTTTGCAGCTTGGGCAGTGAGCACGCGCGAAACAGAGGAGTTGGCGCAATGCAGAGCGTGTTGGACGCATGCCAACCCCCTTGAACGAACATGGTCACCGCGTGAACTTTGGCATCAGGCTGAGCTAGTGCAAACACCATGTTTGGCAGTTAGTCCTTAGTGGTTTTGGTCGTTTTGCAATGTTAGCTGGATCACAGGTGCACTGTGGGAGTGGCTATCTTCCTGGAAAGTTTCTGGACAGAAACTTGTGAGCTTCACTGGGAAAAATCTAATGAGAATTAAGGGTTTAGCAATCTCTTAGGAGGGTAATCAAGCTCAGAAAAGATCAGCCCCAAAAGATCAAGCAAAAATATACTTGCTGTACAAAGTGATCATTCTGTCCAGAAGAGAAATGATTTTCTGTAGCGAAAATATTACAAAAAGTTATGCAATATTTTTGCTCAGAAAGGTACCCTAGGGTTCAAAGAATATTTGTGAATTTATTCAGTATTTTTGGAGCAATAAATCTAGGGGTTGCTTTGGAGCATACTTCTCTGAAGTGATTTTCAGGGAAGAAAATGAATATTTTTCATTTATGATAAATATTCCTTGGGCTTTTGCTAGAGTTTTTCAGAGAAGAAAAGGTGAGTTAGAGGTGGATGGGTCACTTGGGTGAAAGTCAAGGGTAGGCCCAAGTGTTCAAGTCCAACTGAATTGATTCAAAACTCCAAATCCAAAGCAAATGCAATTGAAAGTCCGGAAAAAGAGAGAAGGCAAAAACCAGGCTGTCACATGAAGATGCTCGAGAGGCATGGGCCATGGTGTAAACACGCTACACCGGCTTTGATCCGAATCATATGGCCCGTGTCGGACCTCGAGGACCTGATGGGAAGGAAATTCCAGTCAACTTGGTATATGACCAAGTGATGATAGCGGCGAAATACCCGCAAACAAGACTGTAAACTAGACAGCTTATTAGATGGCGTAGAAAAAGAGTAGTCGTTCGATTCTATGTACCAATGTACTTAATGACCGAACTTATCTCCTACTGAATATATGAAAAATTTCGTCATCGCCGACCTTCGGCTTCCACCTCCAAACTAAGAAGTCGGAGTGTTTCCGCATACTGTGTTGAACTAAGAAACGATTTAGTATTTTCAGAAACCAGGCAATCCGGTCATATTGCTCGAACAGACGAAATGTATTTGGGGAGTTATGTTATATTACTATTTAACATAAGAAACATCTTCCAAGAAAAATAGTTCCGTTAAGGGTTCATTTCCTTGGGTATGCATGTGAGATAATACATGCCGAAACTCATATCCAAAGTATGAGCGTTCAAGGCCTTTACTGTTCGGAAAGAAGCAGTCCCTTGTGCATGTGCCGACCAATTATGTCCTTAAGAACGCTAGCTTTCATCTTCACCCGGTTGTAACAATCACAGAGGTACTCCCTTTACACCCTAGCCGAACAATCGGGAACGTAGGCATAAGCACAGGAGCAAGGCAACCCAGCTTGGCAAAAACTTAAGTCAAAGAGGTGCATAAAAATGGCAAAGGAAGCAGTCAATATGGGCAAGAAAGCTTTATAAGTTGTTTAATAAAATGCTTCTTTTAACAGAAGCCCCCATGTATGGTGGGGTATATACATTTAAAGATGTGTACCCCGAACAATACGGTTGAGGCGAACATAAGGGAGAGAAAAAGAAGAAAAAGTTTAAAGGGAAAGAAAAAAGGAAAAAACCTAGCGTAAAATACAGCCCCTCCAGGCCGGACTTATGCGTAGAATCTTCGGAGCTGAGCCGCGTTCCATGGGTTCGGCTCTAGGCGATTGTCCGTTGCGTTGTGAAGGCGATAGGATCCTCCCGTAAGAACTTCATCTATGATGAAGGGGCCCTCCCATTTGGGCTTGAGCTTGTTCTTTTTCCTTTTCCGGGAGGCGTACAACGAGTTCTCCTACATTGTATGTTTTATCCTGCACTTCCCTGCTTTAGTAGCTCCTGGCCTATTGTTGATAGAACCCGGAACTAGCTTTAGCAATATCGTGCTCTTCTTTGAGTCCGTCTAGGTCGTCCTGCCGATCCAGTTCGGCTTCTTTCTCTTCATACATGTGCACTCTAGGTGAGTCATGGATAATGTCACAGGGCAATACGGCCTCTGCGCCATACACCATAAAGAAAGTTGTGTATCCGGTCGTGCGATTGGGCATGGTCCGGAGTCCCCAAAGTATGGAATCGAGCTCCTCGACCCAGTGCTTGTCTGATTCTCGTAAAGAGTGCACTAGTCTGGGTTTGATACCACTCATGATCAGACCATTGGCCCGTTCGACCTGGCCGTTTGTTTGAGGGTGGTATACGGATGCATAATTGAGCTTAATGCCCAATTTAGCGCACCAAGTTTTCACCTCGTCAGCTGTGAAGTTAGAGCCATTATCCGGGATGATGCTAGGGGGACACCATAACAGTGAACTACACCTGATATAAAATCAATCACTGGTCCGGGCTCAGCTGTTTTGACTGGTTTGGCTTCTAACCACTTAGTAAATTTATCAACCATGACCAGCAAATATTTCTTTTTGTGGCTTCCCCCTTTGAGGGGTCCAACCATATCAAGCCCCCAGATCGCAAAGGGCTAGGTAATGGGGTTTGTCTTTAATGCGGTGGGCGGGATGTGACTCTGATTGGCAAAAAGTTGATAGCCTACGCAACGTTATACAAGGGCTTGAGCGTCTGCTCGAGCCGTAGGCCTGAAAAAGCATGTCCGGAACGCCTTGCTAACTAGGGAGCGGGCTGCGGCATGATGGCCGCCGAGACCAGCATGTATTTCTGCCAAGAGTTTCCTTCCCTCCTCTTCGTGGATACACCTTTGAAGGACTCTGGTGGTGACTCTTTTGTATAATTCACCCTCATGTACCTTGAAGGCTTTAGAGCGCTGAACTATACATCAAGCTTCGTTTTGATCGTCGGGAAGCTCCTGCCTGTTGAGGTAGGCCAGGAAGGGTTCATTCTAGGGAGCGATAACAACCATGATCTCATGGGTAGAGGGTGTTACCTCGATATCTGGACCATCGACCTTATCAGTGTTATGTTTGGTGGTTTGGGGTGTGATTAGGTCCGAACTGCCTTCTCCGCTATCACCCTCCCATACTACGGATGGCTTGAAAAGCCTTTCCATGAAGGTATTAGGTGGCACGGCGTCGTGTTTGGCCCCCATATGAGCGAGGATATCGGTTGCCTAATTGCTTTCTTGAGCAACGTGATGAAATTTAAGTTCATCAAACCGAGCTGATATTTTCAATATGGCGTTTCGATATGCCGCCATTTTTGGGTCTTTAGCGTCGAAGTCTCCATTGACTTGGGAAATCACGAGGTTGGAGTCGTCGCGCACCTCTAGATGATGTATACCCATGGAGACGGCCATCCAGAGACCATGAAGCAGTGCCTCATATTCGACTCTTTGTTGGAGTCCGCATACATAATTTGGAGTACATAGCAGACTGTATCCCCAGTGGAGGATACCAAAATTACGCCAGCCCCCAGTCCGGCTAACATTTTGGAGCCATCGACGTACATAATCCAGTTGGAATATGAGCTGAGTTCGGCTTCCGTCCATTCGGCGAAAAAATCGGCCAGTACCTGGGATTTAATAGCCCGGCGTGGTTTATATATGATCTTGAATGGTAAGAGCTTGATGGCACATCTGGCAACGTGGCCAATGGCGTCCCTGTTATTTATGATATCATTTAGTGGCACCTCAGATGCCACCGTGATCGAGCACTCTTGAAAGTAGTGTCGAAGTTTGCGGGATGCCATGAAGACTGTGTAGGCTATCTTCTGATAGTGCGGGTATCCGGATTTACAAGGTGTAAGGACCTCCGATACATAATAGACTGGCTTTTGGGTGGGGAATTTATGTCCCTCCCCTCTTGCTCGACAACGAGGACGACACTAACCACTTGGTTAGTTGCCGAAATATATAATAGCATAGGCTCTCCAACACCTAGTGCGGCTAGGATTGGGTTACTGGGGAGAAGGGCCTTGATTTCTTCCAATCTGGCTGTGGCCATGTCTGTCCACTCAAAGTTGTCTGTGCATCGTAATAGCCTGCAGAGTGGCAATGCTTTTTCCCCTAACTTGGAGATGAATCAGCTTAAAGCTGCGATGCAACCAGCTAGTTTCTGGACCTGTTTCAGTTCTGTTGGTATGGCCAACTGTGAGAGAGCTCGAATTTTGGCTGGGTTCACCTCAATTCCTCTACGAGAAACGATGAACCCTAGCAACTTTCCGGCTGGTACTCCGAAGACACATTTTCGGGGTTAAGTCGTATGTCGTATGTCCAGAGATTATCGAAGGTGAGACGAAGATCGTCTATTAATGTATCGACATGTTTTGTCTTAATGACCACGTCATCAACATATGCCTCGACTGTTTTGCCAATTTGTTCTTACAAGCAAGTTTGGATCATGCGCTAGTAAGTAGCCCCAGTGATTTTGAGCCCAAAAGGGGTGATGAACGCAGTTGCGGCCTGATCCGATTCTTTCATCTTGATCTGATGATATCTGGAGTAGGCATCCAGGAAGCACAAGGAGTCTTGTCCTGCTGTTGCGTCAATGATTTGGTCAATATGAGGCAGTGGGAAGGGGTCCTTGGGATAGGCCTTGTTAAGGTCCTTGAAGTCGACACACATGCGCCATGATTTGTCCTTCTTTGGTACCATAACCAAGTTGGCTAACCAATCCGGATGCTTGATGTCCCTAATAAACCCATCCTCGAGCAATTTGGCCAGCTCTTCTCCCATGGCCTGACGCTTGGGTTCGGATAATCGCCATAGTGTCTGCTTTACAGGTTTGAATCCTTTGATTATATTGAGACTGTGTTCAGCCAGTCCTCGTGGGATGCCGGGCATGTCTGAAGGGTGGCAGGCGAAGATATCCCAATTCTCATGCAAGAATGTGGAGAGAGAGACATCGACTGCCGGATCCAGCTGTGCTCCAATGGACTCTGTTTTGCTAGGGTCCGTCGGCTGCACTTGAAATTTAATTATTTCATCAGCTGGTTTGAAAGAGGTGGATTTGGATCTTTTATCGAGAATCACGTTGTCTATATCCACTGTTGACCGTAGACTGGTCAGTTCTTCCGCCGCTAAGGCTTCGGATAGCGCTTCAAGGGCCAAGGATGCGGTTTTATTTTCGGCCCGAAGGGCTATGTCTGGGTCGCTCGAAATTGTGATAATTCCATTGGGTCCGGGCATTTTGAGTTTCATGTACCCGTAATGGGGTATGGCCTGAAAGCGCGAGAAAGCATCCCGGCCAAGGATGATGTGATACCCACTGTTGAAGGGGACCACATGAAAGAGCAACTCTTCGGACCTGTAGTTTTACGGTGTGTCGAATACTACGTCTAGCTTGATTTTCCCCGAGCATCGTGCTTATCGACAGGGGATGATACCTCAAAAGGTGGTGTGCCTGTGCTAAATGCGTGATCTGTCCATCTGCATTTTGTCGAGCGTATCCTCGTAGATGAGGTTAGGCCCACTGTCGCCTCCATTAGCACTTTAGTAAGCCAAAAACCATCAACGATGGGATTTAATACTAGTGAGGCTGGTGCTCGAACTGACCGGGCCTTTGGTTCGTCTTCGACCATGAGAGTTATTGCCGTGTCATTCCATGGGCTCAATGCGGTAACTTGGTGGACTCCGGCAATGTCGCATAGCGCTCGTTTGTGCCGATTATTTGAGGAGAAGGTCTTGAAGACCATAAAGACGTTGGAGCTGTCCCTCTCCCACGAGTATTTTCCTGGAGTTGTGGTGAGGATGGCCTCGCCACTTTTGGCTACTCATCGAAGTACCCAGCATGCCCGAAGGCTACAGGTTGGGTTTGAGCGTGGAGTGGTATGAATCGGGCAAGGTTTGTCCAATAGTTCGTCAAGAACGGACCTATGTCCCGTGAAGGGTTTGTTTTTCCTACCCATGGACTGGTGATCTGGTGATTCACCAGGATGTGACTGCTTTGCTCAGGTCGCACACTGCTTTAAGGCAGCGGGCTCCAGCTGAGTTTTTTGGGCCCTCCATGTGCTTTCCATTGTGCAGTATTTTTGTACTACCTGTGATAGTTCCGCGAAGCTCTGTATGTGGTGGCGGTCGAGGGCATTCAAAATTCCCTCGTCGGTGCAGTTATGGTGGAAGATCGAAACTACGTCACCGTCCGGGCAGTCCTCAATCTTGTTTTTTACAAGTAGGAATCTGCCCAAAAGTGGTGGATCGTTTCCTGAAGTTGTTGTCGCACATACATTAGGTCGTATCTATTTGGGGGACCTGAGTTGCTTGGGGAATATAGATTGTGGTGGGTGGGTGGATTGAATTTTAGATCCAATCCCACATCCGAGTTCGGAGCCGGCAAGGCATCCGGAGTGACCAATTTGGATCCGGGGAGGGGCGAGGGCCCCTGTGACCCGGCATCTGAGCCGGAGTTCAGAGGGCGTAGAATTCCATCTGGGGAGAGAGTATCCGGCTCAGGGGATTCAGAGATCTGAACATACTTAGTCCTTAATACGGGGGGACACTACAAAAAAATACACTTCCGTGATGATAGGTGTTTGTCACAGTAGGTCACGTTTTCTGTCACGCATGTACATCCATGACGATTTTATGACAGAATCAAGATAGTCATACCTGCGATGTCGTAGATGTGTTCCAAGACATTACCAAAATTGTCATCACGGAAGTTTCCACTTCTATGACGATAAATCGCGCGTCATAGGAGTGCTTTCGTCAAGGGTGACCGACACATGGCATCCACCATAACGGCTCGCCTTTAAGATATCGGGTCCGGTTTTGGATCCGATAACCCGTTAACAGCCCCGACCAATGGGGGTTTTCCACGTGTAAAATCATCATTGGCTGGAGGAAACACGTGTCGGCTCACCGTTGGGATATATGTCATCCACTCATTGGACCAAAGGTGCCTATGATATGTCGACACGTGGCACGGCCCAACAAAGGCCCATTCCTATGAAAAGGCCGGCCCGTTTGACTTGTTCAAAAGGTGGCGGGCCGGCCCATGGAAAGCCTGTTAATGGCATGTTTGCATATAGCCCATTTACAGCCCGCTAACCCAGGGCCCGTTACGACCTATCCAAATTAGGCCCAATAGCGTCATCTGGGCCGTCCAATATGATTCCAACCCATTTTAACTTCCGGTCCATGTATGGCCCATGACGTCTTTCGGCCCATATGAGGCCCTTTGTAACTCTTGGCCCATTAACGGCCCGTGGTGAAACTGGCCTGTAATGAACAGTGTATCACTTTATACCCATTAACGGCCCATTATTCCATTGGGCCATTTCCAGCCCATGTTATCTTTCGGCCTTCTCAGGGCCCATTTATTCTTGGTCTCATTTCCAGCATTCCGTTACTTACGGCCCGTTACTGTCATTTTCTTCTTATGGGCCAAATTCAGCTTTTTGTTACAGTCAACCTGTTTGTGGCCCATTAATACGTTGGCCCATTTTCATAGCGTCATCAGATACGGCCTATTAACAAAGGCATGTTATGGTCGGCCCATGAACGGACGATTCCAACTCTAGCCCGTTTACGGCCATAATGCGGTCTGTTATTGGCCCATGTTTGGCCCATCGATCATATGGCCCGTATAAGGCCCATTGATGATACGGCCCATAGAAAGCCCATTGTGTCTATGGCCCGTAGAAGACCCATTGTTTCTACGCCCCGTAGAAGGCCCATTGTTTCTACGGGCCGTAGATGGCCCATTGTTTGTACGGCCCATAGGAGGCCCAGTGTCACTACAGTAAATATGTAGCCCATGGTTATTGTGGCCTAGTTTTAAAAAATAGGTTATTGCATCCACTAGCAAACCGTGGAAAAAGAACCGCACCCACTACAAGCAAACAAATAAGTAAGACAACAAGGAAATAAATAAGCAAGCAACTTACGCTAGGCTATCATGGCTATTACACATATTACATCCACTCGGCATCAAAGTTCGCCACCAGTGCAAATAAACGCGTCGACAAAAGAATATACAAACACGAGAGCACTTTAGAAGGCACTAGGCCTGGCTAGGATGGGCCCCGCAAGCAGCTGAACAAGCTGATGAGACCTCAGTTGTGTCAATGATAATGCTTCATCCCTAGTTGTATGGCACCATAGTGCGCAAGGCAGTCCTCTGACATCTTCATTACATCTTTGACTTCAAGTCAGAGCTGAGCTGAAGCAAGCCTTTCCACTTTAAGTTGAGACTGAAGAAGTCAAACTGATTGAGGCAGCGACTGCATAGAGGTTGTCTCACACCTGCTGGTGAGTAGCTTCAACTCTCTCTTCATCAAGACAGGACCCTGGGGTCATCTTGCTGTCCTCAAGATTGTTTGGCTCACAATCTTCCCTAAATTTCTGCCTGGCATAAGAGATACGAGTTTGAAAGAGAAACAAGGAGACACGTAACATGTTTCACAATTATATAAGCAAATAAATGGATCTGTTCTGCATAAGGAACATGTTTTTGCAACTATAATTTAAAACTGGTAGTTGTTGCAAACATCCAATCAAATGTAAATAGCAAAGTAAACTATAGTGGAGGAAATGATGCCTCCCCAAATCTATACTAGAACAAAGTTTGAAGGCTTGAGAAGGATGAACTTACATTACATGTTAACACGGGCTGGACAAAGCTCTTCTCCATGTTAATGGAAGGATAATTCAATAAATTCCCCAAAGAAAGTTCTTTATATATGTTGCCATTATTCTACATTTTGCAAAGAGTAAATATGGATCAAATAATATTGGAAGAAACAAAGGATAATGAAGCTCAGGTGCAGACTGATGATAGATAATCAAATAGCAATTAGTTAAGTACAACGTTACAAGGCAAAAGGGCAAGAGGTACTGACAAGAGCAATGTAGAGCCTAGTATTGTTGTGGGATCGTATGATCCTTTGAGCAAGGAGATTCATCTGAAATTAGTTTTCATACAAGAGAGAAGGTAAGGCACATGCAGAAATTTAGGAGTTCAAATTTTGAATTGATATCATAGATAGTACCTGACGCTAGGCTCTCAGCGGTTCTAATAGGGGTTTGTCCACTGGAGTAGGGGTAAAGTGTGGTACAGTTGGGCATGTGTTTTCTGTGGCTGCTGATCTATCTGATTTAATAGGTATCACTACCTTTTCCAAATACATAGCTTGTACTCCTTGAGGATATGCACTCACCCTCTTCCTTTTGGACATCTATTACAAAAGAACAACATTTGACTAGAAAAACATAGTAGGACAACACATGGAATAGGTAGAGAAAATGGATAGATATGGCATATAGTCATATATGATGCTTAAACTAAGCAGATGGTGTAAGAAAGTAGAAGTAATGCAAGAGTTTAGATGCAAAATATGTGCAACCAGTACAACCTTGCCAAGTTAGAGCAAGCACCTTGATGGGTGAATAAGATAGGCCATCCTCCATCATGCCAAGTTTGTTAGCCAGTGGATTGTTCTGCAATATTCCTCTCGTGCGCCCATTCTCATATTCATTTTGATAATGTTCAATACCTGACATGCATGAAAACATAAAAACAAGTGAGATTATCTTTGTAATGTAGAAGTGATTCTAATCCAATATTGCCTCCCTGTAACCCCTCTGTGCTATCTCTACAATTCTTCAAAGAGAGGACATGCATGCTATAATTTGGTGTGTGCATTAATATAATGTGGCCTACTACTCAAAATATGAGAGCTCCAGAAGTGATGACACTTCGCAGATGACAACTTCAACATATAGTAAAGAAGAACAAGTCGACCTGAACTAACAGATTCAAAATATACTAAGGGAGAACAACTCGACCTAACCAGTCAACCGCAAGAGAAGAGGACCATCTTAAAGAAGAGCAGAAGAGCAAGCAGATTGAAGATATTACAAGTCTTTCTATACAATGTCGGTTGGCCACCCATGATGAACCAGAGCGCACAAAGAAATAATATTCCTTCCGGTCTCTCCATATGTGGTTCACATGCATTTCGAAACTAAAGTAGGAACATTTAGTTGACCAATTAAACATCTCTCAGTTTTACTAATATCAGCATAACATTAGATTTGAATTTGTACCACTAAGCTTGTTTAGCTCGATGGGTGGATTAGTGCTATTACAACACGAACCACGTAGGCTGATCGTGGTCACCAGAAAATGGGGAAACCGTAAGGATGATGAGTATAGTGTTGACCATGGCAGTGGTATGGAAGATCTGAAGCTGCAAACCACACAAAGGGTAGTTAGCAACCGACGATTGCTTTGAAATAACAACTAAGATTTGGTATGGACAAGAAAGTATAGTCAACAAGTGACAATGAAATGTAATTTTGCTGTCTCTCTATATGTCGCGACATGTATTTGGAAACTCAAGTGGGACCTTTAGCTAACCAATTAAATATGTCTGCTAACTAATATCAGTATCATATCACAATCATATTTGAACAACTAAGCTTTGGAATTTTGAGCGTTGTGTTATTTAGCTTGAAGGGTGGAGTAATGCTAGTACGACAGAAAGCACCTATGCAGGTCATAGTAGAGTAGATAAAAGGGGAAAACCCTAAGCATCAAGAGTAAAATCAGGAAAGTGGAACTAGCTGGACCAGTGGGTGGCGCACATGCTTTTCGAAACGAATATAGGAACATTAGGTGACCAATTAAACGTTCTTTGTTTTAGTGATATGAGCATCATATCATATTCATATTTCAACACGTAAGCTGTGTGTTGAGGTCTTGAGGAGCAGTGCTAGCATGACACGAAGCACCTACGATGATGGTAGTGAATATAAAGGGGGGAAACCATAAGCTTTACGAGTATAGTGACCGTGCCATGGCAGATCTGAAGGTGCAAACCTGACAAAGCTACTTTGCAACCAATGTTTGCTTTCAACTAGCCACTATGATTTTGTACAGACAAGAAAAGTACAGTAAACAATTTACGATCTATTTTACGGGTGAGATCAATAACTTCAGCATATATGGAAGAGTACCACCTCTCTTGCGACGCCGTGTAGGCTTCTGCTGATACGTTGAGGGTGTTGCGGGTGCGATGGCTATCGGCGGCGGGGAAGAAGTCTTTAGACGGCAGACAGCCGGGTCAGGGGATAAATCATGTTGTCGTGGATGAGGTGGTTGTAGGAGTGGCAACAACAAGGTGGACGACGGCGCCTATGAAGCGAGAGGACGCGACAAAAGGGTCCTGGTCCGGTGCCGTGGATGAGAGACATCCATCTCTTGCAGTGGACGACGGGGTAGGGTAGCGGCTCCAGCAAGGTGGAGGACGGGGTAGTGGACAGATGAGGCTGGTCGCAGTGGGGAGGTTGTCGTGGCGCCGACGGTGTTTGAATGGGGAAATGGAGGGGGAGGGGGGATCTCAAACTTTGGGACGTGCTTGTCTGAAATCTGGGAAAGTTACAAACTTATCCCCCGTTTAAAATTTCGGACATCACGTCGATTGGGGATAGGACGGTAATCTCGCATCTCCCAAATATTTACCGGTAATGATTTTGGTCGAGGAGAGGATGTTTTTCCGTCCACGTTTGGCACCCATGGTGTATGAACGGGGCTGAGAGGTAAGGCGGTTGTGCCACGTCTGAGGGAAGTTACACATCTGCCCCTATTTAAAATATTAGCCTACATCGATTTCGAACGAGAGAGTTTGTTTTGTCGCCCACCGTGTATGAATGGGGAAATGGAGGGAGAGACACATGTCTTTTGGACGAGCTTAAATCAAATGTGTTTTGCCTCCCAAGTTTGGGGCCACCATGTCTGAATGGGCTCAGAGGCTGTCGTGTCACGTCTGATTGAAGTTACTAGTCTAGCCCTATCAACAGCTGTGTAAATCCGGACGATAAGGATGTCAAGTGTCAATAGTTATTTTCATCCAATACAATATGCTCAGTAGGTTGGATACACTCTGAGTCAAATAGTTATTTCATCCAATACAATATGCTCACACGAAAAACAATTCACCTTATGTCAATCATACAAGTACTGAGTATTACCTCACCTAAAAAATTCGGATCATTACAACACATAGACAACATAGGGGGTCTTACAACATAATCCATTCAGAGAATGACACAACATGCAAGTACAATAATGTAATGACAATTTCAACTGGTGTATAAAGAACCGGGATTACCCTGGGCTTCAGATAGCAAAAACAGCAGGACCTCCTCCGTCATCCAATGCAACATTCTTACTTCCTCCAATTCTTGGGTTGCTTGCATAATGTGTGCCGCTAATTGCATAATTTCCAGCCTCAAGATCAAGATTACCTCATTCATGTCTGCCACACCATCTCTTTCTGCCTCTAGTAGAGCCAGAAGAACTATAATATCTGTGCTCGGACTGCTCTCCGGCGGTGTTGCCTTTGAACTGCTACCATCTAGTAACATGGATGGCGCACTGCTTCCACAAATAGATTCTGGGGTTGTACATTGTGTCCTAGTGTCAACGACATCCTAAAAGGTTTCCGCTAGACATAAGTAAGAGATAGTTATCGCATGATCCAGGCAATAAGCTTACATGGTAAACGACATACGAATTATTTCCGAGCATGGCAAGCTATATTTAAATGGTTCGAAGCAGCATCAGCCGAAAAGAAATTAAAATGGTAAGGTCAAACTAGGGATGTAAGTGGCAAATAAACGACATCCACCTGTCCCATCTAGTTAGTTTTTGCTAGCTCCCTAGTTCATTTTCCTCAAAAAAAAACTCTTTTGAACTATCATACCACTAGTGGACTTTAATCGGGATTAAACAGGAAACAGTTGACATCCCTAGTTGAAAGGGAGTGTCCCACCGCTATATTTAAGTTGCTAAGGCATCTAAGCAGTTGAAATAATCTGAGAAAGCACTTAACAGTGTGGCCTCATATAAACTATGAAGACAGTCTTGTGATGAAGTTTGGAGGAAAAGTTAAGGACTCAAATGAACTAGGCATGCATTTCTTTATGATAGTACAGCAGGCACTGCTGATATATTTGCCAACTCAGGTATAGTGTAACAAGTAACAAACAAGCATTCGAATCAAGCAATACAACAAAGCAGACAACTAAAGCATTTGTAATTCTGTACGATTACAGGTTGAGGGCACAAGCCAAGAAAGCATCCCACTCGCATTACATTTCACATGTACTAAAACACACTGGCTTAACATATGTTTCTGTGAAGCCTTGCTGCTGTTGCAATGTTCTTTGAAGATATCGTCAGCATCCCATGGTTGCAAATCTAGTTGTTGTAGTTTATTCTGCACCCTCTATTTAGGTAAAATTAATTTTAATGGAATCCATTGGTTCGAATTGATCATCAATGGTTCATCTAAACTAATGAAAGAGGGGTGTGTTCATACACGACAATATATCTGCTTCCCTCTATTTTTATGCTTGTTCGAGGTGCCAGCCCCAAAAGAACAAATATTTTGCTTGATGGGGTTGGCAGCTCCATAATTAATAGAAGCATAAAATTAGTCATGCAACTTGGGAAGATCAAGAACACACAAAAAAGTAATGAATAGAGGCTCGGAACAGTGATGTAATAGCTAGCATCAGAAAATGTAGGGTAAAACGAACAAAAAGTAGTGGAACCACATGCTAGTTTGCTGATGTGTAATTAAGCATAGAGAACATGAAGCAGTCTGATGGAACCAACAGGTGGCATTAGAACAACACCATTATCACAAATATAGCATGCAAGAAGTAAAATAGTAGGAAGTGATATCTAGGAAGTACAGTAATACTTAGGACAAAACTAAAGCATATTAACTATATGTGCACTGGTATGTAATTTAGCACATGTAACATGTTCACTGCCAGAAGTAAGGCCCTACAGGTGCAAGAAGAATAACGCGTCTCATGAAAATTTGAATGATGCCCTGAAGAAATTCAAGGTGCGGTGCTTATGCTAAGAAAGTGAACGTAGGCACTGGCCGTCGGATAATAGTACATGATTCTCGGCGGCGTATGGGTATCATTGTCATACTTGATAGCTAAGGATCGTCGATGGTGCTAGTGTTGCGGTTTAGTTTGGGCCGGCTGTTGCCATCGCTAAAGTGGCTCCTGTGATTCGGTTGCGGCGCCTGTCGACATACAAGAAAGCTCATCTGTGGTAAGTGAACAATTGCATGATAAAGAAGAGAAAAACGAAGGAGTACAAATTGAAATAACCTGATGAGGCTGCGGCATCAGTAAAGCAGGAGTTGAATATGGCTCCCATGGAGCAGGTCCGGTGCAATGGACGAAGGCTTCGGCGGGCGCGGTGTACAGTGCTTTCGGTGAGGCAGATCTGTTGCAGCGGACGAGGGCTTGTATGAAGGTCCAGCGATGGGGCAGACGAGGGAGTTAGTGAAGGGCCTACACTGTGGTGGACGAGAGTGCCAAGCAGATCCGGTGTAGTGGACCATGATGGCGGTCAAGGAGATCTGGAGCGGTGGACAAGCCACTCGATGAAGCGGCTCCGGTGAAGTGGTGAGTTGGTAGTTGGGGGTTCCAAGGTGCGGAAGGTAGATCCGGCAGGGTGTGAGGTCCACCGCTATGGCGGAGGACTAGATTCGGCAGCTTGCTGTGGTTGGGGGGTCGAGGAGGGGAATGGGAGGGGCTCTAGGGAAGAATGTTGGGGGCAAAGAGGGGAAAACAATGGAGTTACCAAAGCATCCCTTTTCCTTTCATGTGGCAGGGGTAAATAGGAATATCGCAGGGCTAAACTTTTGGGCGCGAGATATTTCGATGTGAGCATGAAGTTTGAAAGCTTTTGGCGCCTGAAATTATAAGTGTTCTGCTCTTGTACGACCGACTATGATATCATGGCCGAGAATTTGTTTGTTTTGCGCGCAAAAAAGTGCAAGTTTTGAAAATCAATTTCTCCAACTCGAAACTTAGATTGTCCATTCAATCCAAATATGGATCATTGATCTAGTACAAGAAAATACCATCATATGGTTGAATTCAAATGAAATTCCAAATGTGTTTATCCTAAATATGATGACAAAAGCAAAATTGTGTATGTGTATGAATAAAGTGGATGATTATAAAGTTTGAGCATGCCCGTATGTGTATATCTCTAGGTTTGATATAGGAATTTGGAATCACGAAATCCCGTCTTAAAAATGTACCTCCGTTTAAATGAATTACAAAAGCTAATTATGGATTCGAATTCCAAAATTCCAATATTAGGTTTGTAATTCTGGTACATCAAGGTATATCACGCATGTTCAAAAGTATCGTTATCTCATAGTCCAAACTGTGAAACAAATTGATCAACCATGAGTGCACACACTATTGACCATATATATCTCAATTACACTAAAGTCCCTCAAATATAGACACCTCACTCTTTATCTAAAGCACCCCCCCCGTCCTCCCCCCCACACACAAGTCATTCTCCCCCCAGACACGAACACACGAGCACATTAACACCCCTCTCTCTTCTAAAGTCCGGACCCCAATATAGATCTCTGTCACTTTGTCTGTCGGGCATGCACACATCTCTTCCCCCACTCTCTAGGTCTCCCGGCATCTCTCTTTCCCAAGCACACCCACTATGTAGAGTGTATATTTCCCATACACACAAAACGTTGCCCGCAAACATCTATCTCCATAGTTATGTGGTTCTCGCACACTCACCTCACACAGCACCCCAACTACAAACAAGCACACTTTGTCTCCTTGTGCACCACTCTCCTCTTTCTATCTCTCCCACATGTGGACCTGCCCCAACTCCTCCCCTGTATACATATATGTCATGACTCTTTCCATAGCTCCCTAATGTATCATCATTCTCAATCTTGCACGTTGTTCTCTACACCATCTATTCTAGATCTCTCATGAAGTCCCTATCACACACACGATGATTTGCTTCCCTTGCGTCTCCGTACATAGGCCAATTTCGAACAACATCAACATTGTCTCCCTATCTATACGCCATTTATGGACACAAATGACCCCTCTCTCCCCCTTCTCTTCCTCTCTCTCTCTCTCTCTTCGTCGCTAGATATCTCTCTCTCTCTCTCTCTCTCTCTCTCTCTTACACCCTCTCCCACACACACTCGATGTCCCTTCCAAATAGTCTGCTCCCTTCGCCCGCACCCATGCTATCCCGCTACTACACGTGTCACACCATTCCCCCTTCCCTTATACTTGGTTTACATCATTAGTGGTCTATTTACTCCACATACACACACTCCCTCTCACACACAAATGTGCGCACAAACACACACACACACACACAAAAACCCATTTATCTGGATCCTCATCTCTCCCCATGTCCGCATGTGTATCTCACGCACTCACTCTCTGATTATGTCTATGTGTCTCCATGTTACACAACACAAAGCCCCATGTACATGTCTCTCTCTATCCTCCACACACAGAGACACAAAGAATCTCTTATCATTGCCTCAGTCTCTAGACATATCACACACGCACACTGTCTCTCTCTCTCTCTCTCGCAAACATGCTCAACAAGGGTTTCCACATGAATAACTTATCGTCTATTCATCAACAGTCGTGGCAGTACGGCGAACACGAGACGTGAAAAAAAATCTACACGTGCTTAGACCACCTAGTATGACTACTAGGACTAGAGCAAGCCGAAAGTGCGCCACCGTCACCCCCTCCTTATCGGTGATGGGAAAACCTTTGTTTTACACAGTGGAGAAGTCATTATGCTAAGGCCCCACATGCTAAGGGGTTGAATAGAATGTAATTCCTAGTTTACGGAAACAAGTATCAATAATATGTTTGTATCTTCATACTTATATTTCTTCTCTTATAAAAAGCCTAGTTGGTGATGATGGTAAGCGTGTCGTCTTGCAATATAGACCGTCCGATCTATATCTGACGGATGAAAATTAAATTAAAAGATACCTGCACCTCTCTACACATTTGCAGACAAGGCCTTCCCTCGTTCATCCTTATCTCCAACAACCTCATTCTTGAGCAATTAAAAAAGGAAGCCTCTAGAACAAACTGGCCTGGTGGCCGCTGCCGGCGTCGTCCATCCCCATGCCTCCGCTCAGTCCGACCACCAATCACCACCACACCCCACTCCTCTTCACCTTATCTCCTATTTCTCGAGATATCATTAGTTTTTACACATGGGATTACTGCCGCATGGATCAATCACAGTAAGTGTTTTATAAAAAATGCATCTTGATGTTCCGTGTAATGCACGGACATCTTGCTAGTATTCCTACAGAAGACTAAGTTGGTGATGATGGTATGTCTGCCATCAGTCATTTCTGACCATTAGATCTACATATAACGACTGTGAGGTAAGTTGTTGCCTTTTCTAACCAACATCCCACTTCTCTAGCAATTTGCAGAAAAACCCATAATTAGTATCTTAAAACAAACCACATCCCTCCCTCACCTCACCAAAACAGCCCAAGGAATATATTCTGATTGAAACATAATATATCTCTACTAATATATGTATATCAAAATTAGAGCATTTTGTATCAAGTTTGTGAATAAGTATTATTCTAATTATGATCTGTTGCAACACACATGAACATTGCTAGTATTTCCAACCATGCAAAAAAACCTAGTATTTCCATAGTTTCGAGTTTTCCATCAAGATATTAGCCACTCATGGTTGATATTTACTTTCAATCCCGTACACATATGCACTACATAACTAGCCTTGCTTATTGGCTTCCAAAGCTTAACTTTCACTCCTACTTACAATATGTAGAGTATTTAAAAAAATACCACTTTCAACCAGCCCTAGGAAGAAACTGTTGTACAAAAAATAGCAAAAACATACCCAAAATTTCTTAATCCACGCAAAAAACTATTACCTAGTGCCGATTAGGCTCGTTTAAACCCGTTTATGACAGGGTTGGCCCACACGTCCGTGCTAACGAGGCAGCTTAAACCAACAATTTTTGTATGATCGTTGACACGAGGGACCCACATCTGACCTTCTATCCTGTTATTCCCCCTCAAATCATTATTTTTCCTAAACATTACTTCAAACAGTACTTATGTGTGTTCGTCGGTGGCGTCGGTGATGAGCGAGTTGGCCGCCGCTCCGCCGGACGGGCCGGACTCCGTGCTGGCCTCTGCACGGGTTGGCAGGCTGGCCCGAGCATGACTCATGAGCGAGCAAGCCTCCGCTTGATGTCTACTATACAACCTTCTTCTGGTAGATGTTGTTGGGCCTGCAAGTGCACATGTTTGTAGGACAGTAGCAAAATTCCCTCAAGTGGATGACCTAAGGTTTATCAATCCGTAGGATGCGTAGGATGAAGATGGTCTCTCTCAAACAACCCTGCAACCAAATAACAAAGAG
The DNA here is from genome assembly GCF_018294505.1 of Triticum aestivum. Lineage (NCBI taxonomy): Eukaryota > Viridiplantae > Streptophyta > Magnoliopsida > Poales > Poaceae > Triticum > Triticum aestivum. Next base: position 630,005,450 of record NC_057813.1, read on the forward strand.
TCTCTTGTGTCCCCAACACACCCAATACAATGGTAAATTGTATAGGTGCACTAGTTCGACGAAGAGATGAAGATACAAGTGCAAAATAGATAGTAGATATAGATTTTTGTAATCTGAAATAATAAAAACAGCAAGGTAACTAATGGTAAAAGTGAGCGTAAACGGTATTGCAATGATAGGAAACAAGGCCTAGGGTTCATACTTTCACTAGTGCAAGTTCTCTCAACAATAATAACATAGATAGATCATATAACAAGCCCTCAACATGCAACAAAGAGTCACTCCAAAGACACTAATAGCGGAGAACGAACAAAGAGATTATGGTAGGGTACGAAACCACCTCAAAGTTATTCTTTCGGATCAATCTATTCAAGAGTTCGTACTAGAATAACACCTTAAGACACAAATCAATCGAAACCCTAATGTCACCTAGATACTCCATTGTCACATCAAGTATCCGTGGGCATGATTATACAATATGCATCACACAATCTCAGATTCATCTATTCAACCAACACAAAGTACTTCAAAGAGTGCCCCAAAGTTTCTACCGGAGAGTCAAGAACGTGTGCGAACCCCTATGCATAGATTCATGGGCGGAACCCGCAAGTTGGTCACCAAAACATACATCAAGAGGCACATGATATCCCATTGTCACCAAAGATAAGCATGGCAAGACATACATCAAGTGTTCTCATAAAAGATTCAATCCGATAAGATAACTTCAAAGGGGAAAACTCAATTTATCACAAGAGAGTATAGGGGGAGAAACATCATAAGATCCAACAACAATAGCAAAGCTCGGGATACATCAAGATCGTGCCATAGAGGGAACATGAGAGAGAGAGAGATCAAACACATAGCTACTGGTACATACCCTCAGCCTCGAGGGTGAACTACTCCCTCCTCGTCATGGAGAGCACTGGGATGATGAAGATGGCCACCGGTGATGGATCCCCCCTCCGGCAGGGTGCCGGGAAGGGCTCCCGAGAGGTTTTTGGTGGCTACAGAGTGTTGCGGCTGCAGAACTCCTGATCTATCTTGATATTCGATAGTTTTAGGGTACGTAGGGTTATGTAGGCGAAAGAAGTCGGTCGGGGGGTGCTCGAGGGGTCCACGAGACAGGGGGGCGCGCCCTATAGGAGTGGGTGTGCCCCCCTATCTCCTGGGCTCCTAGAGGATCTTCTTACTTGACCTCCAAGCCTCCAGGATGATAATCTTCCAAAAAATCATGATGCCGAAGGTTTCATTCCGTTTGGACTCCGTTTGATATTCCTTTTCTTCGAAATACTGCAACAGGCAATAAAACAGCAATATGGGCTGGGCCTCCGGTTAATAGGTTAGTCCCAAAAGTAATATAAAAGTGTATAATAAAGCCCGTAATCATTGAAAACAGATAATAAAATAGCATGAATGCTTCATAAATTATAGATATGTTGGAGACGTATCAGCATCCCCATGCTTAATTCCTACTCGTCCTCGAGTAGGTAAATGATAAAAGAAAGAATTTATGAAGTGTGAAAGCTAGAAGGTGCACAAGTTTGATCAATGATAATTTCAATCACCTTTTCTAGCATGATAATATGTCATAATAGTAGTTCATCTCATAAAACTTTTCATAATCAAGTAACAAGCAATTCACATGTTAAATCATAGACCATAAACTTTCTTGAAAACTAGCAAACTTCATTCTTAGTCATCAAACAATCGCAATTCATCTTACTTTCAGGAAGAGTCTATGTCAGAGCTTTGATTTAGCAAACTTCACATACTCAACCATCATATAGTCTTCTACAATTGCTAACACTCACACAATACTTGTGGTTATGAAGTTTTAATCATACATAGAGAAAGATTGGGGCTTATAATGTTGCCTCGAAACATATTCACCTTTGGGTGATGTCAACAATAATAGTTCATGCTAACGTACATCCAATTGGATATATATATCAGGATCACCCTAACACAAAGTGCTTGCCAAAGGATAAAATGAAAAAGGGAAAGGTGAAGATCACCTTGACTCTTGCATAAATTAAAAGACATAAAGTAAAAGATAGGCCCTTCGCAGAGGGAAGCAGAGGTTGTCATGCGCTTTTAGGGGTGGATACACAAAATCTTAATGCAAAAGAACGTCACTTTATATTGCCCCTTGTATATGGAACTTTATTATGCAGTCCGTTACTTTTATTGCTTCCATAACAAGTTCGTACAAAGCTTATTTTCTCCGCACTAATAAGTCATGCATATTTAGAGAGCAATTTTTATTGCTTGCACCGATGATAACTTACTTGAAGGATCTTACTCAATCCATAGGTAGGTATGGTGGACTCTCATGGAAAAACTGGGTTTAAGGATATTTGGAAGCACAAGTAGTATCTCTACTTGGTGTTAGGAATTTTTGGCGAGCATGAGGGGGAAAGGCAAGCTCAACATGTTTGAATGATCCATGACAATATACTTTAACTGAGATGTGAGAAAACATAACCCATTACGTTGTCTTCCTTGTCCAACATCAACTCTTTAGCATGTCATACATAATGAGTGCTCACAATTATAAAACATGTCTATGATAATATATTTATATGTGAAATCTCTCTTCCTTCAATATTCTTTCATGAATTGTTCAAATGACTAATACAATGCTTGCTAACCGTCAATAAATTAACAACCTCTACTTCTTAGAGGTGAAGTCATTACTCCCCATGGGATAAGCAAATGAAACATATATAATTTCTGATTTATGACATTCAACTCATTCAACCATTTACTCATAGGATATAAGTGAAGCACACGAGTAAATGACAAACTACTCCAAAAAGATATAAGTGAAGATCAATGAGTAGCTAAATAATTATGCAACTATGTGAAGACTCTCTCTCAAATAAGAATTTCAGATCTTGGTACTTTATTCAAACAGCAAGAAAAACAAAATAAAATGACATTTCAAGGATAGCACAACTCAAGTGAAGAAGCAAAAACTTAGGCTCAACCGATACTAACCGATAGTTGTTGAAGAAGAAAGGTGGGATGCCTAACGGGGCATCCCCAAGCTTAGATGCTTGAGACTTCTTGAAATATTATATTGGGATGCCTTGGGCATCCCCAAGCTTGAACTTTTATGTCTCCTTAATACCTCTCATAACATTGTTTCTTTTTATCAAAAGCTTCATTCACAACAAACTCAACAGGAACTCGTGAGATAGGTTAGTATAAACCAATGCAAAACCTTATCATTTTCTACTGTAACAAATCACTTAAAGTATTATTCAACATTGAATACTAAATGCCACTGCATATTTAATACTCCTATCCTCAAATAGAATCATTAAACAAGCAAACATATGCAAACAATGCAACTATAACAGCAATCTACCAAAACAGTACAGTCTGTAAAGAATGCAAGAGTATCAATACTTCCATAACTCCAAAAAGTATGAGAGAAAATTCCCTCTGTAATACATTTATCAGATCTTAATATGCAGAAAGATTCAACATTATACCATTCCCTGACTTTTCTAGGGAATTTTTGCAACAGCGGTAAACTTTCTGTTTTCAAACAGCAACATGTATACTAGCAAAATAAGCATGGCAAAGGCTATCCTTGACTTTTTTATTGAAACTAAAGATGCAAAACATTATTATAACTAACATCAAGCACAAACTAGCAAAATAAAATGACGCTCCAAGCAAAACACATATCATGTGGCGAATAAAAATATAGCTCCAAGTAAAGTTACCGATGAACGAAGACGAAAGAGGGGATGCCATCCGGGGCATCCCCAAGATTAGTTGCTTGGTTGTCCTTGAATAGTACCTTGGGGTGCCTTGGGAATCCCCAAGCTTAGGCTATTTACACTCCTTATTCAATAGTCCATCGAATCTTTACCCAAAACTTGAAAACTTCAACCACACAAAACTCAAAACAAAACTCGTGAACTCCGTTAGTATAAGAAAATAAAACCACCACTTAGGTACTGTAATGAACTCATTATAAATTCATATTGGTGTAATTATCTACTGTATTCTAAATTCTCTAAGGTTCATACCACTTAATACTAGCCATAGATTCATCAAAATAAGCAAACAACACATAGAAAACAGAATCTGTCAATAACAGAACAGTCTGTAGTAATCTGTATCAAACGTATACTTCTGGAACTCAAAAAATTCTTAATAAATTTCTGGACCTGAGGAATTTGTTTATTAATCATATTCCAAAAGAATCAACCTAAAATCACTCACCAGTAAAAAATGGCAGCCATTCTCGTGAGCGCAACAGTTTCTGTTTTTTACAGCAAGATCATATAGACTTCACCCAAGTCTTCCCAAAGGTTCTACTTGGCACTTTATTGAAACAAAAGCTATAAAACATGATACAACAGTAGCATAATAATGTGAACACACAAAAACAGTAAGGGTAAATATTGGGTTGTCTCCCAACAAGCGCTTTTCTTTAATGCCTTTCTAGCTAGGCATGATGATGGCAATGATGCTCACATAAAAGATAAGAATTGAAACATAAAGAGAGCATCATGAAGAATATGACTAGCACATTTAAGTCTAACCCACTTCCTATGCATAGGGATTTTATGAGCAAACAACTTATGGGAACAATAATCAACTAGCAAAGGAAGGTAAAACAAGCATAGCTTCAAAACTTTAAGCACATAGAGAGGAAACTTGATATTATTGCATTTCCTACAAGCGTAAGTTCCTCCCTCATAATAATTTTCAGTAGCATCATGAATGAATTCAACAATATAACCAGCACCTAAAGCATTATTTTCATGATCTACAAGCATAGAAAATTTACTACTCTCCACATAAGCAAAATTCTTCTCATTCGGAATAGTAGGAGTATCATAAGAGACTTGAACACTAAAAATTGTTTCCACATTAAAAGAGTAATGTTCAGAGAAAGGGTAATCATAATCATGACAAGATTTGTACATATAATCATCACTACTTTTTATATCATAAGTTTCATCACAATAATCATGACGAGGCCCTATGGTTACTACGCTCTTATCTCCTCCTCGCCAGTTCCCCTCCCCCCGAAGAGAAGGCAGTTCGTCGCTGCTCCCATGGATTCACCAGGCAGTTCTCCTCGTCGTCGGGGCTGGGAGACCTTGGACGATGATCCTCTGGGAGAAAACACACGCCGCTCTGATGTCCTCACCGCCACAAGACTCGGTGCTTCCTGCACTAACTTTTTCAAGACGGTGCTTAAACAGGGTTGGGAAAAGGCCATGCTTGTTGTTCTTCCATGCGTCCTCGAGGAGAAGGTTCTTCTATGGGACAATCCTTCAAACAGTCCACTGATGTCTACTACACAACCTTCTTCTTGTAGACGTTGTTGGGCCTGCAAGTGCACAGGTTTGTAGGACAGTAGCAAATTTCCCTCAAGTGGATGACCTAAGGTTTATCAATCCGTAGGAGGCGTAGGATGAAGATGGTCTCTCTCAAGCAACCCTGCAACCAAATAACAAAGAGTCTCTTGTGTCCCCAACACACCCAATACAATGGTAAATTGTATAGGTGCACTAGTTCGGCGAAGAGATGAAGATACAAGTGCAATATGGATGGTAGATATAGGTTTTTGTAATCTGAAATAATAAAAACAGCAAGGTAAACTAATGATAAACGTGAGCGTAAACGGTATTGCAATGATAGGAAACAAGGCCTAGGGTTCATACTTTCACTAGCGCAAGTTCTCTCAACAATAATAACATAGATAGATCATATAACAATCCCTCAACATGCAACAAAGAGTCACTCCAAAGACACTAATAGCGGTGAATGAACGAAGAGATTATGGTAGGGTACGAAACCACCTCAAAGTTATTCTTTCGGATCAATCTATTCAAGAGTTCGTACTAGAATAACACCTTAAGACACAAATCAACCAAAACCCTAATGTCACCTAGATACTCCATTGTCACCTCAAGTATTTGTGGGCATGATTATACGATATGCATCACACAATCTCAGATTCATCTATTCAACCAACACAAAGTACTTCAAAGAGTGCCCCAAAGTTTCTACCGGAGAGTCAAGAACGTGTGCCAACCCCTATGCATAGGCCCTGTTCAAGAATTCATCCGATTAACCAGTTAACTTGCCAATTAATCCCTACTCGTAGGGTCACCGAGTAGCCTATAAACCGATAAATCATCCGATTAATTGATTAAATGGCCGATTAACTTACTGATTATCCGATTAATCCCCTACTCACCAGCCAACCGAGCAGCTACCAGTTAACGATTTCCTCAACAATGTGCATAGGTTCATGGGCGGAACCCGCAAGTTGGTCACCAAAACATACATCAAGAGGCACATGATATCCCATTGTCACCTCAGATAAGCACAGCAAGACATACATCAAGTGTTCTTATAAAAGACTCAATCCGATAAGATAACTTCAAAGGGGAAAACTCAATTCAACACAAGAGAGTAGAGGGGAGAAACATCATAAGATCCAACTACAATAGCAAAGCTTGGGATACATCAAGATCGTGCCATAGAGGGAACACGAGAGAGAACACGAGAGAGAGAGAGAGAGAGAGAGAGAGAGAGAGAGAGATCAAACACATAGCTACTGGTACATACCCTCAGCCTCGAGGGTGAACTACTCCCTCCTCGTCACGGAGAGCGCCGGGATGATGAAGATGGCCACCGGTGAAGGACCCCCCTCCGACAGGGTGCCGGGAAGGGCTCCCGAGAGGTTTTTGGAGGCTACAGAGGCTTGCGGCGGCGAAACTCCTGATCTATCTTCCCCGTGGATGTTTTTAGGGTACGTGGGACTATATAGGCGAAAGAAGTCGGTCGGTAGGTGCTCGAGGGGTCCATGAGACAGGGGGGCGCGCCCTGTAGGGGAGGGGGCGCCCGCCTATCTCCTGGGCTCCTCGAGGATCTTCTGACTTCATCTCCAAGCCTCCAGTATGATAATCTTCCAAAAAATCACGATGCCAAAGGTTTGATTCCGTTTGGACTCCGTTTGATATTCCTTTTCTTCGAAATACTGAAACAAGCAATAAAACAACAATATGGGCTAGGCTCCGGTTAATAGGTTAGTCCCAAAAGTAATATAAAAGTGTATAATAAAGCCCATAATCATTCAAAACAGATAATATAATAGCATGTAACAATCAAAAATTATAGATACGTTGGAGACGTATCAAGCATCCCCAAGCTTAATTCCTGCTCGTCCTCGAGTAGGTAAATGATAAAAACAGAATTTTTGATGTGGAATGCTACCTAACATGATTCCCAATGTAATTTCTCTATTGTGGCATGAATGTTCAGATCCAAGTGATTCAAAATAAAAGTTCATATTGACAAAAGAAGTAATAATACTTCAAGCATACTAAGCAAAGTAATCATGTCTTCTCAAAATAACATGGCCAAAGAAAGTTATCCCTACAAAATCATATAGTCTGGCTGTTGCTCTATCTTCATCACACAAAGTATTTAATCATGCACAACCCCGATGACGAGCCAAGCAATTGTTTCATACTTTAATAATCTCAAACTCTTTCAACTTTCACGCAATACATGAGCGTGAGGCATGGACATAGCACTATATGTGGAATAGAACGATGGTTGTGGGGAAGACAAAAAAGGAGAAAATAGTCTCACATCAACTAGGCGTATCAACGGGCTATGGAGATGCCCATTAATAGATATCAATGTGAGTGAGTAGGGATTGCCATGCAACGAATGCACTAGAGCTATAAATATATGAAAGCTCAACAAAAGAAAACTAGTGGGTGTGCATCCAACTTGCTTTCTCACGAAGACCTAGGGAATTTTGAGGAAGCCCATCATTGGAATATACAAGCCAAGTTCTATAATGAAAAATTCCCACCAGTAAATGAAAGTGACAACATATGAGACTCTCTATCATGAAGATCATGGTGCTATTTTGAAGCACAAGTGTGGAAAAAGAGATAGTAGCATTGTCCCTTCTCTCTTTTTCTCTCATTCCTTTTTTTTCTTTTTTTTCCTTTTTTTCTTTCTCTTTTTTTCTTTGGCCTTCTTTTTTTGGCCTTTCTTTTTCTTTCTTTTTGTAAAGTCCGAAGTCTCATCCCGACTTGTGGGGGAATCATAGTCTTCATCATCCTTTCCTCACGAGGACAATGCTCTAATAATGAAGATCATCACACTTTTATGGATTTACAACTCCAAGCTAGAACAAGATATGACTCTAGGTGAATGCCTCGGGCGGTGTACCGGGATATGCAATGAATCAAGAGCGACATGTATGAAGATTATGAAGGTGGCCTTGCCACAAATACGATGTCAACTACATGATCATGCAAAGAGCAATATGACAAAAGTAATGTGTGTCATATGAACGGAACGGTGGAAAGTTGCATGGAAATATATCTCGGAATGGCTATGGAAATGCCATAATAGGTAGGTATGGTGGCTATTTTGAGGAAGGTATATGGTGGGTGTATGGTACCGGCGAAAGTTGCACGATACAAGAGAGGCTAGCAATAATGGAGAGGTGAAAGAGTGTATAATCCATGGACTCAACATTAGTCAAAAGAACTCATATACTTGTTGTAAAAATTTAGAATTCATCAAAAACCAAAGCACTACATGCATGCTCCTAGGGGGATAGATTGGTAGGAAAAGACCATCGCTCGTCGCCGACTGCCACTCATAAGGAAGACATTCAATAAATAAAATTGTGCTCCAACTTCATCACAAAGCGGTTCACCATACGTGCATGCTACGGGAATCACAAACTTCAACACAAGCATTCTTTAAATTCATAATCACCCAAGTAGCATGACTTTAATATCACTACCTCCATATCTCAAAACAATTATCAAGCATCAAATTGATCATAGCATCCAATTCACTTCCTATGATAGTTTTCATTCAAATTACCATGCTGTTTAAGACTCTCAAAATAATATAAGTGAAGCATGAGAGACTAGCAATTTCTTCAAAATATAACCACCGCCGAGCTCTAAAAGATATAAGTGAAGCACTAGAGCAAACGACAAACTACTCCGAAAGATATAAGTGAAGATCAATGAGTAGCTAAATAATTATGCAACTATGTGAAAACTCTCTCTCATTAAAGAATTTCAGATCTTGGTATTGTATTCAAGCAGCAAGCAAAACAAAATAAAATGACAATGCAAGGATAGCATAACTCATGTGAAGAAGCAAAAACTTAGGCTCAACCGATACTAACCGATGATTGCCGAAGAAGAAAGGCGGGATGCCTACCGGGGCATCCCCAAGCTTAGATGCTTGAGACTTCTTGAAATATTATCTTGGGGTGCCTTGGGCATCCCCAAGCTTGAGCTTTTGTGTCTCCTTAATTCCTTTCATGTCACGGTTTCTCTTTTTATCAAAAGCTTCATTCACAACAAACTCAACAAGAACTCGTGAGATAGGTTAGTATAGACCAATGCAAAACCATATCATCTTCTACTATAACAAATCAATAAAATTATTATTCAACATTGAATACTAAATGTCTATTCATATTTAATACTCCTATCCTCAAATAGAATCATTAAACAAGCAAACATATGCAAACAATGCAACTATAACAACAATCTGCCAAAACAGTACAGTCTGTAAAGAATGCAAGAGTATCAATACTTCCCTGAATCCAAAAATTATGAACTAAAATTCCCACTGTAATAATTTATCAGAACATAATAGCAAAAAGATTCAACGTTATACCATTCTCTGACTTTTCTAGGGAATTTTTGCAAGAGCGGTAAACTTTCTGTTTCCAAATAGCAACATGTATACTTGCAAAACAAGCATGGCAAAGGCTATCCTTGACTTTTTTTATTGAAACTAAAGATGAAAAACATTATTCTAAATAACATCAAGCAAACACTAACAAAAGAAAATGACGCTCCAAGCAAAACACATATCATGTGGTGAATAAACATATAGCTCCAAGTAAAGTTACCGATGAACGAAGACGAAAGAGGGGATGCCATCCGGGGCATCCCCAAGCTTAGGCTCTTGGTTGTCCTTGAATATTACCTTGGGGTGCCTTGGGCATCCCCAATCTTAGGCTCTTTCCACTCCTTATTCTATAGTCCATCGAATCCTTACCCAAAACTTGAAAACTTCAACCACACAAAACTCAAACAAAACTCGTAAGCTCCGTTAGTATAAGAAAATAAAACCACCACTTAGGTACTGTAATGAACACATTATAAATTCATATTGGTGTTAAACCTACTGTATTCCAACTTCTCTATGGTTCATACCACTTAATACTAGCCATAGATGCATCAAAATAAGCAAACAACACAATGAAAACAGAATCTGTCAAAAACAGAAGAGTCTGTAGTAATCTGTATGAAACGTACAGTTCTGGAACCCAAAAAATTATGAAATAAATTTGTGGGCCTGAGGAATTTGTCTATTAATCATATGCAAAAAGAATCAACCTAAAATCGCTCTCCAGTAAAAAAATGGCAGCTAAACTCGTGAGAGCTAAAGTTTCTGTTTTTTTACAGCAAGATCACATAAACTTCACCCAAGTCTTCCCAAAGGTTCTACTTGGCACTTTATTGAAACAAAAGCTATAAAACATGATTAATACAGTATCATAATCATGTGGACACACAAAAACAGTAAGGGTAAATATTGGGTTGTCCCCCAACAAGCGCTTTTCTTTAATGCCTTTTTAGCTAGGCATGATGATGGCAATGATGCTCACATAAAAGATAAGAATTGAAACATAAAGGTAGCATCTTGAAGCATATGACTAGCAAATTTAAGCCTAACCCACTTCCTATGCATAGGTATTTTGTGATCAAACAACTTAGGGGAACAATAATCAACAAGCATAGGAAGGTAAAACAAGCATAACTTCAAGATTTTCAACACATAGAGAGGAAGCTTGACATTATTGCAACTCCTACAAGCATATGTTCCTCTCTCATAATAGTTTTCAGTAGCATCATGAATGAATTCAACAATATAACCAGCACCTAAAGAATTCTTTTCATGATCTACCAGCATAGAAAATTTATTACTCTCCATATAAGCAAAATTCTTCTCATTCGGAATGGTGTGAGTATCATAAGAGACTTGAACACTAAAAATTGTTTCCACATTAAAAGAGTAATGTTCAGAAAAATGGTAATCATAATCATGACAAGTTTTATAAATATAATCATCACTACTTTTTATAGCATAAGTTTCGTCACAATAATCATCATAAGTAGCAACTTCGTTCTCATCATAATCGATTGAAACCTCTCCCAAGATAGTGGAATCACTAAATAAAGTTGACACTCTTCCAAATCCACTTCCATATTCATCACAATAAAATTCAACATCCTCCAAAATAGTGGGATCACTATTTCCTAAAGTTGACACTCTTCTGAACCCACTTTCATCAATATAATCATCATAGGTGGGAGGCATGCTATCATCATAACAACTCTGCATATCAAAACTTGGGATGCTAAAAATATCATCTTCATTAAACATAGCATCCCCAAGCTTGGGACAAACATCAATTTCAGCAAATATATTATCAAATATTTCATCCTCATCAAACATAGCTTCCCCAAGCTTGGGACCTTTCATATCATAAGCATAATCACTCTCATCATTAAAAATATGGATAGCACCAATGGTAAAGCAATTATCATCATCACAACGAGTAGTAGGAGCAACATCATTTGGGAGGGATACCTTTCTACCTTTTTTGCTCCTTCTTTTCTTTTTCTTCTTCACATTATGTGTAGGTTCAACTTTCCTCTTTGAGCTCCTTATTGATGAGATTGGTTGAATAGAACGCTCCTCCTCGTTACCTGATTCATCATGAGAAATAATAGGAGGATATTGGGAAGTCTTTTCCCTTTCATTAGTATTCTCATCATCTTCTATTTGCTTTCTTTTCTTTATGTAATTGGCAATATAAGGATTTTCAATGCAATTCTCCGCACAAAACATATAAATCTTCTCTAGATCAATAACAAGGAAATGCCTAAGATTAAATTCTGGAATAGGCTTAGTTAAACGTTTCAACTCTTCACAACCCAAAAGCAATCTAAGTTCATTGTAATGAGAAGGGGAGATCAAATCATCACAATTTTTGGACACGATCCGATCATGAAACAATTTGCATTGGAGATGTAAATGATCTTGTTTTTTGCAAAATTCACAACGGGAAAGATATCTTAAATTCTCCGCACTCTTATCTAGCCTTTATTGCAGCCTCTTAGTTTCTAAATACTTATGCTTCTTGCAATATATATCTTCTCTATTTGGTGTGTTCATGCAAACATGCACTCAACAAAAGTTAACATGCTCATAAGATATATTTTCATCATGACTAGAGCAATCATCATTAGTACTATGGATATTCAAGGAGTTTATACTAACAACATTGCAATCATGCTCATCATTCAAAGATTTAGTACCAGGCATTTTAAAGCATTCTTGTTCTAGCACTTGGGCACAATTTTCCTTTCCATCAAACTCACGAAAGATATTAAAAAGACGAAGCGTACGAGACAAACTTAACTCCATTTTTTTGTAGTTTTCTTTTATAAACTAAACTAGTAATAAAACAAGAAACAAAAAGATTTGATTGCAATATCTAAAGATATACCTTCAAGCGCTAACCTCCCCGGAAACGGCGCCAGAAAAGAGCTTAGTTGACAGGGTGTGAGTGTGTACCCTTTACCTAGCCTCCCCGGCAACGGCGCCAGAAAAGAGCTTGATGTCTACTACACAACCTTCTTCTTGTAGACGTTGTTGGGCCTGCAAGTGCACAGGTTTGTAGGAAACAGCAAATTTCCCTCAAGTGGATGACCTAAGGTTTATCAATCCGTAGGAGGCGTAGGATGAAGATGGTCTCTCTCAAACAACCCTGCAACCAAATAACAAAGAGTCTCTTGTGTCCCCAACACACCCAATACAATGGTAAATTGTATAGGTGCACTAGTTCGGCGAAGAGATGATGATACAAGTGCAAATATGGATAGTAGATATAGGTTTTTGTAATCTGAAATATAAAAACAGCAAGGTAACTAATGATAAAGTGAGCGTAAACGGTATTGCAATGATAGGAAACAAGGCCTAGGGTTCATACTTTCACTAGTGCAAGTTCTCTCAACAATAATAACATAGATAGATCATATAACAATCCCTCAACATGCAACAAAGAGTCACTCCAAAGACACTAATAGCGGTGAATGAACGAAGAGATTATGGTAGGGTATGAAACCACCTCAAAGTTATTCTTTCGGATCAATCTATTCAAGAGTTCGTACTAGAATAACACCTTAAGACACAAATCAACCAAAACCCTAATGTCACCCAGATACTCCATTGTCACCTCAAGTATCCGTGGGCATGATTATACGATATGCATCACACAATCTCAGATTCATCTATTCAACCAACACAAAGTACTTCAAAGAGCGCCCCAAAGTTTCTACCGGAGAGTCAAGAACGTGTGCCAACCCCTATGCATAGGTTCATGGGCGGAACCAGCAAGTTGGTCACCAAAACATACATCAAGAGGCACATGATATCCCATTGTCACCTCAGATAAGCACGGCAAGACATACATCAAGTGTTCTCATAAAAGACTCAATCCGATAAGATAACTTCAAAGGGGAAAACTCAATTCGTCACAAGAGAGTAGAGGGGAGAAACATCATAAGATCCAACTACAATAGCAAAGGTCGGGATACATCAAGATCGTGCCATAGAGGGAACACGAGAGATAACTCGAGAGAGAGAGATCAAACACATAGCTACTGGTACATACCCTCAGCCTCGTGGGTGAACTACTCCCTCCTCGTCATGGAGAGCGCCGGGATGATGAAGATGGCCACCGGTGAAGGATCCCCCCTCCGGCAGGGTGCCGGGAAGGGCTCCCAAGAGGTTTTTGGTGGCTACAGAGGCTTGCGGCGGCGGAACTCCCGATCTATCTTCCCCATGGATGTTTTAGGGTACGTGGGACTATATAGGCGAAAGAAGTCGGTCGGGAGGTGCTCGAGGGGTCCACGAGACAGGGGGCACGCCCAGTAGGGTGGGCACGCCCCTATATCTCCTGGGCTCCTCAAGGATCTTCTGACTTCATCTCCAAGCCTCCAGGATGATAATCTTCCAAAAAATCACGATGACGAAGGTTTCATTCCGCTTGGACTCCGTTTGATATTCCATTTCTTCGAAATACTGAAACAGGTAATAAAACAAGAATAAGGGTTGGGCCTCCGGTTAATAGGTTAGTCCCAAAAGTAATATAAAAGTGTATAATAAAGCCCATAATCATTCAAAACAGATAATATAATAGCATGGAACAATCAAAAATTATAGATACGTTGGAGACGTATCATCCACCGCTCCCTGGCCATGGTTGCACGTTGACTCCGCTAGAGTTGTCGACGTTGAGAGGTAGTCGGATTTTATCCGATGAGCAGGTCAATCATGGAGTTTGATCATGTAGTACTTAGTTATTCCATTTCCATCCCGTAATTTCTCCGCTGCCCACTGTCTTATATATAGGTATGGGTCGGTGCCAACGTATATTGGCTTGCATACCTCTGGCCGGATACCACCATCATTTTGCACAACATCCACAGCAATGCGGCCGTTCCCGTAGACCCATACTCCACCATTGAGATCGGCCTTCCGGCCTGGCTGGTCTTGAATACGTATGATGATGCCTACATGAGATTGAAGAAGATAGCAATTGCGGACCTGTCGACAAAGCGACGCGGCTACGACGATTACTATCTCATCGCAGTGTTCGACATAAGGATTGCCATCAATGCAAGAGGCAGTAACAGAAGAGGCTGGCGCATGTGGGCCATGGCAGATTTGTACCCCTACATGTTCGGAGACGTCGTGCGCCATCTAGGCCGCATCTTCGTGGTGACAAGCCAGTGGACTTGTTTCATCTGGTTGCGATCCTATAGTACAGGAGATTACAAACGGAATGCACAAACCATCATTTGCATCCCTAACGGTACTCCATTATTTTGCAGGGACCAGTCATCCCCCGATCAAAATAAGATCGCCGATCCTGGATGTGCATTTGCATCCGCAATTCGGTCTAACCTGGAACCTTGTAGCTGACTTTGGCATATTGGGATCAACTATCTTAGCAGTCATTACCCATGGTACCACTGATGTGCAACATGGTCAGACAATCTACCACGATCGGACCGTCACCATCTACCCAGGTATTCCATTTAGTATTATATTTTTTAACCCTCTCGCCTTCTCTTTCATTGTTGTACTACTTACTAGTACTAGTAGGAGTACTTTTTACCTTGGAGGACGTGTATAGCTAGCTAGGCCCTTGAAGACTTGAACCCACTAGCTGCCACCACTTTTGTTTTTCCATGTCTTACCATCTCATCCATGTAGCCAAGAGTGGCTATATATAATAAGCCGGTTATTTTACTTCCGTTATACCGGAGTAGTACTATTTGCTGCACAGTATTACTGACCGCCATATTGGACAACATTATTATGCATGGACCTTGACTATGTACGTCACCATGTGTCCAGATCTGAGATACCGCGTGTACCAGATGAATGATGCCGAGTTTGACCCCCGTGATGCTACGTGGGTGCCAAGGAACACTCTTGGAGAGTACTCGCTTTTCATTGGGGACAGCTACCCCATTGTGAAGCAGGTGCCACCTTCCGTGCATGACACCGAAGGCCTACCGTTCATGAAGCATGGTTGTGTCTTCAGTGCGCACCACCGGATGAACGACATGTTGGGACATACTATCCCTGATTTATGCCGCTTCAGCTTGGATGAGTCTCCATCGTGTGGAACCGGACTAGAAAGCTGTGATAATGATTCCCGTTGCCCACCGCTATGGATCGTGCCATCCATGAAGAACACCTGGGACTGGAACCTGGAGGAGGACATGTGGCCCATCTATAACGTGTAAGTGGACTATGGTAAATTGTGAACGGTAGCGCTGTGAATATATGTAGACTAGTCGTGCACAAATTTATCACATGAATTGGAGATGAACTTGTGTGGCATATTGGCATTTGTCCATTAGAATTTATTACTAGTAAATGTGTTATGTGTACATGCAACTTGTGTGGTTGTTGCACGGGCTCCAACATGCTCTTTGAGAAAAAAGGTGGCACAACTTTGGATATAGGTGACATGGCGGCATCATACAGTAGGATCATTCGCTATAGTTGTAGTATACTCCTACTAGGATGAAAACTCCTATAAAACCTTGCGCTTGGCTCTTTGCCTCTTCAGGAGGTTCAACAGTTCGTTGTGTGAACCTTGCACTTGGCTCTTCGCCTCTTCGGAAGGTCCAACAATGATGATACTACAGTACAATATGCTTCTGGCAATCTGACACCGATTGAACTACTGCACGTCCACCGCGAGGGTGAGGGTGAGGGTGAGGGCAAGGGCGAGGGAGAGGGAGAGGGAGAGGGAGAGGGCGATGTAGTCAAAACCCTCTCCTCGTGATGCGAGCCATCATGCGCGTGGGCGAGGGAGAGGCGTAGTAAGCAAGCTTCTCCTCGTTCGGCGAGTTGACGGGACACATGAAAGCAGTACTAGTACTAGTCCATACTGCGCCCTTTCCGGTTAATATGGCTTAATTCGAAATGAGAAAAATACACTGGCGGTCAACGTATGTAACAATACACTCTTTATGGTCACTATATATAGTTTTGCGGTGATTATACGATCACTAGCTCATCGTAGAGCACCGTATTGCACCCTACTGACTGGCCACATAGTCGACGTGGCACTTTCTTGACTGGTTAAATTGTCACCTGGTTTCTGGGTCCCACATGTCAGTTGGCAGAGCAAAGAAATCAGTTAAAAAAACTTTACGCAGGCATGACAGGAGTCCAACCCTTGCGCGTGAACCACCCTAGCTGTGTATGTGAGTGCATGCACGTGTACTCCCTCGGGCTTCCAACAAAGAGTGTACATCGGCTAAAAAACAAAGAGTGTACATATACACTTCCAATGCATTTAGCCTTTAATCTAAATCGATATTGATTGACTAATGCACCAACTTGTGCTCTTAGGCTACATGTCTATCCTTAATTACAGCATGCAAAAACCTTCATCTAATCTTCTTCTCTCAATGGTCGCATGCACACATAAGTCGGCTACTTTTGGGCATTAATTATGCCCTGGTCAATGTGTAAATCTCTAAATGTACAGTCTTTCACGAACGTAGGGAGTAGGTTGAGCACTTGAGCGTGAGCGTGTGTATTTCGTCGCGTGATGTGTGCCGCATGGGTGCCTGAGTGTTGCATGCGTCCATGTGTACGTGTGAGTGTTGCATGTTGCATGCATGCATGAGGCTTTTACTCCCTCCCATTGACATGTTCATATTTCAAGCTTCCTCTATTGCCTCCATATGGTGATACTCCCTCTGTTCCCAAATATGGAGTAAAAGCCTCCCTCTATTCCCAAATACGGAGTATTCATCTGTCTAGAGATTTCAAGACTACGTACAGAGCAAAATGAGTGAAGTGATCGTAGAGGCATCGGGATACTGTAGATAGGAAGTCTTCGCTATCCATTATTCCCCATCTCGGCCAGAGAGAACTATTCAACTAGTCTTTGCAGTGAAGTGACAATACACGCTACAGCAGATGGGACACTTAATTTATAAGCTAAACCAACGTGTTGGTGTTACTAAATCAGCCTTACCCAGTACTGCCATCATGTTTGCCAGTAGAGAACGCTTCCGCAAATACGCATACGCACCTCTCTCCTCCATTAACTGACATATGGGCTCTCTTGAGGTAGACCCACATGTCATCGGTGTAACTATTTACACTCCGAAGGACGGTATATCCTGGTAGTAGTACTAGTAGAATTGAGATTTAATGCACTTTCTTCCCCGTCTTTCACTCTTCTTCCTCCTCTCTTCTTATTCCTCCTCTCTTCCCCATCGTCGGCCACACACCATTTACCCCTGCTCACTGCTCGCCCGCCCGCGCCATCTTCCTTGGTAGCTCGCGCGTACCATATCCCCCCGCTCACTGCTTGGCCACATGAGGAGAAGCTTCTTCGCTCGCCCGCCCGAATCCACTTCCCCACTGGCTCACAGGCACCAAAAACCCCAATGGCAGAACCGACTAACACGCAGAGCCGCAATTGGAATTCCCTCCCTGATGTTCTCTTGGAGCATATCTGTAATTGTATGGACCTACTCAGCACCGTCCATCTGGCCGCATGCTCGGTGTCTTTGTACCGTCTACTCATCTGCAACCGGCCAGATATTTTCAAGACACCCTGCTTGCTGATGCCCAATCCTTGCAGTTGGCCCAGAAACCGACTTTACGATCCTACGGAGGTTGCCGTGGTGCCCCTCGACATGCTACCTGAGGGAGTCCTGGATTAGGGGGTGTCCGGATGGCCGGACTATGACCTTTGGCCGGACTCCCGGACTATGAAGATACAAGATTGAAGACTCCGTCCCGTGTCCGGATGGGACTGTCCTTGGCGTCGAAGGCAAGCTTGGCGATACGATATGAAGATCTCCTCCCATTGTAACCAACTCTGTGTAACCCTAGCCCTCTTCGGTGTCTATATAAACCGGAGAGTTTTAGTCCGTAGGACGAACAACAATCATACCATTGGCTAGCTTCTAGGGTTTAGCCTCTCTGATCTCGTGGTAGATCCACTCTTGTACTACCCATATCATCAATATTAATCAAGCAGGAGTAGGATTTTACCTCCATCGAGAGGGCCCGAACCTGGGTAAAAACATCGTGTCCCTTGTCTCCTGTTACCATCCGCCTAGACGCACAGTTCGGGACCCCCTACCCGAGATCCGTCGGTTTTGACACCGACATTGGTGCTTTCATTGAGAGTTCCTCTGTGTCGTCGCCCTTAGGCCCGATGGCTTCTTTGATCATCAACCACGACGCGGTCCAGGGTGAGACTTTTCTCCCCGGACAGATCGCCGTATTCGGCGGCTTCACACTGTGGGCCAACTCGCTTGGCCATCTGGAGCAGATCGAAAGTTACGCCCCTGGCCATCAGGTCAGGTTTGGAAGCTTAAACTACATGGCCAACATCCGCGGGGACTTGATCTTCGACGGATTCGAGCCATGACCGAGCGTGCCGCACTGTCTCGATGGGCATGATCTAGCTCTGCCGCCAGACAGTGCCTAGAGCGCCGCTCAGGTGTCCGCTCCGACCATTAGCCCGGAGCCGACTGCGCTAACTAGGGACGGACGGTTAGACGCCGCCCCAGGAGCCGCAATCTCTACGGCGATAGAGCCGAATACCAACCTAGTCCTTTGCAAGGCCTGGGACTCCAGGGTGCCGGACTCCGTTCCGGACTCCGTATATCCCGCACCTCTTCCGATCGAACCCGGTTGGGCTCCAATCATGGAGTTCACCGCCACAGACGTCTTTCAGCAATCGCCCTTTGGCGATATCCTGAATTCACTAAAGTCTCTCTCTTTGTCAGGAGAGCCCTGGCCGAACTATGGTCAGCATGGTTGTGATACGGACGATGAAGAAATTTGAGGCCCACCCACCACCCACTTCGTAGCCACTGTCGA
Organism: Triticum aestivum; assembly: GCF_018294505.1. Lineage (NCBI taxonomy): Eukaryota > Viridiplantae > Streptophyta > Magnoliopsida > Poales > Poaceae > Triticum > Triticum aestivum. The sequence continues at coordinate 630,025,007 of NC_057813.1, forward strand.
CGATTTAACCGACATGCTCGACTTTGACTCCGAAGACATCGACGGTATTAACGCCGATGAAGGAGACGACCAAGAACCAGCACCTATAGGGAACTGGAAAGCCACCTCGTCATATGACATATACATGGTGGACACCCCCAAAGCAGGGGATGGCGAGGAAAAAACGAAGGATGACCCCTCCAAGAAGCAACCCAAGCGCTGACGTCCGCGGCACCGCTCTAAGTCCCGCCAAAGCAAAAATGGTGATTCTGGCACCGGAGATAACAACACGCCGGACAGTGCCGAAGACAACCCCCTCCAGCAGGATTCAGTGCAGGAGGATGAAGGAGCCAGCCCTCATGAGAGAGCGGCCGATAGAGAGGTCGAGGACGACAATTATATGCCTCCCTCCGAAGACGAGGCAAGCCTCGACGGCGACGAATTCGCCGTGCCAGAGGATCCCGTCGAACAAGAGCGTTTCAAACGCAGGCTTATGGCCACGGCAAGCAGCCTCAAGAAAAAACAGCAGTAGCTTAGAGCTGACCAAGACTTGCTAGCTGACAGATGGACTGAAGTCCTGGTGGCCGAAGAGTATAAACTCGAGCCCCCCTCCAAGAGCTACCCAAAGCGCAGACTGCTACCCCAACTTGAGGAGGAAGCAACTAAACCTACATCACCAGCGTACGATGCGCCCGATCGGCCACCCTGTGTCCGCGATAGAGAGGCCTTCAGGCCCTTGACCCAAGCCGCACCCCGGCACCGCTCAAAACATACCAGAGTACGGGGAGACGCAACAGACATGCGAGACATATTGGAGAATAAGGCAAGGCAAGCAAGATCGATCTACAGATCGCATGGGCGCCCCGCTTCACATGACGCTAGCCGTCACGCCGGACAAGATAAGTACGGCCAGGCCAAACACAACAGACCAAGCTCATCTGAGCTGCGTCGTGATATAGCCCAATACAGGGGCGCCGCACACCCACTATGCTTCACACACGAAGTAATGGATCATCAAATCCCCGAGGGATTTAAACACGTGTACATCAAATCATACGATGGCATAACAGATCCTGCGGTATGGATCGAGGATTATCTCCTTCATATCCACATGGCTCGTGGTGATGATCTACATGCCATCAAATACCTCCCGCTCAAGCTTAAAGGACCAACTCGACATTGTCTTAACAGCCTGCCAGCAGAGTCAATTAGTTGCTGGGAGGACCTGGAATCCGCATTCCTTGACAACTTCCAGGGCACTTATGTGCGACCACCAGACACCGATGACCTAAGCCACATAATCCAGCAGCCAGAGGAATCGGCCAGGCAATTCTGGACATGGTTCCTAACTAAGAAAAATCAAATAGTCGACTGTCTGGACACCGAGGCCCTTGCTGCCTTCAGGCATAACATCCGAGACGAATGGCTTGCCCGGCACCTAGGACAGGAAAAGCCGAAATCTATGGCAGCCCTCACGACACTCATGACCCGCTTTTGTGCAGGAGAAGACAGCTGGCTAGCTCGCAACAATAACATAACCAAGAGCCCTGGCAATTCGGATACCAAGGACAACAATGGCAGGTCACGTCACAACAAGCACAAGCGCCACATTAACAGCGACAATACTGAGGATACAACAGTCAACGCCGGATTCAGAGGCTCTAAACCTGGTCAGCGGAAGAAGCCATTCAAAAGAAACCCTCCGGGCCCATCCAACTTAGACCAGATACTCGACCGCTCGTGCCAGATACACGGCACCCCCGAACAACCAGCCAACCACACCAACAGGGATTGTTGGGTGTTCAAGGAGGCAGGCAAGTTAAGTGCCAAAACCAGAGACAAGGGCTGCATAGCGATGACGAGGAGGAGCCCCGGCCGCCGAACAACAGAGGACAGAAGGGATTCCCCCCGCAAGTGCGGACGGTGAACATGATATACGCAACCCACATCCCCAAAAGGGAGCGGAAGCGTGCTCTCAAGGACGTCTATGCGTTGGAGCCAGTCGCCCCAAAGTTCAACCCATGGTCCTCCTGCCCGATCACTTTTGATCGAAGGGACCATCCCACTAGCATCCGTCACGGCGGATTCGCCGCATTGGTCCTAGACCCGATCATTGACGGATTTCACCTCACCAGAGTCCTGATGGACGGCGGCAGCAACCTGAACCTGCTTAATCAGGATACATTGTGAAAAATGGGTATAGATCCCTCAAGGATTAAACCCACAAAGACAACCTTTAAAGGCATCATACCAGGTGTAGAAGCCAGCTGTACAGGCTTGGTTACACTCGAAGTGGTCTTCGGATCCCCGGATAATTTCCAAAGCGAAGAGTTAATCTTTGACATAGTCCCATTCCGCAGTGGCTATCACGCCCTGCTCGGACGAACCGCATTTGCAAAATTCAATGCGGTGCCGCACTACGCATATCTCAAGCTCAAGATGCCAGGACCTCGCGGAGTCATCACGGTAAATGGAAACACCGAACGCTCTCTCCGAACGGAGGAGCACACGGCAGCCCTGGCGGCGGAAGTACAGAGTAGCCTCTCAAGGCAATTCTCCAATCCAGGCGTCAAACGTCTGGACAACGTCAAGCGAGCCCGAAGTAACCTACAACAAATCCAACTGGCACGTCCCGAGCAAGCATAGCAGTGCGGCCCCAACCCCAGCCCTCGCCAGATGGTGATATCGTTACCATGCATACATAATTACGCCTTAGAGATACCGTGGGCATAAGGGGAGGGGCACAATTACGGCACTCCCAGAATGCGGCTCAACCGCACTAAGGGGCTCCCTATTCCGCCGTTTCCTTTTTATACACTTTCAGGACCCAACTATTCGGAAGGCCTGTCCGGCAACACACTCGCCGACCATACGATGAAACAACCAGGGAGAAAACAAGCCGCGTCAAATGTCCAGGTGGTCTCTATAACGAGCTTAATACCTGTTTTACTTAAAATCCCGCAGCTTGCCCCTGGAGGGGGACATGTCAAATAATCCCATCTCTTGCTTATCACACTACTGGTATCGTTCTGCTTTCGCAGCAGCCCTTTTTTAGTAAACAATACATAGCTCTTATCTATTATTGTACTCATTTATTTTTTATATATACAAATATGTTCAGTCATGACATTCTGCAACCGTACACTTTGGTACGGCCAATACACCAGGGGCTTAAGCACCCCATAACATGGTGTGAGAAGACCGAACACTCTCATGAGTGCGGCACCCCGAACTTATAGCACTATATGCATCGGCTCCGAATCATATCTTTGGTCAATAGTTGGGTTTGCCCGGCTCCCATGTTTTGGTACCTTACGTTCCGCAATGTTGGCTAAGGTAGCGCTGGGAGAACTACTGCGATTGTGCCCCAGTTGAGCTGGGTTAACACCTCAGTAGAGAAAGCTAAAACTGACCGTCATGATAGTGCGAGAGACCGGTCGCTGCTCGCGAGGTTTTTCGAGTCCTTAAAGACTTATGCCGCTTAGAGCGAGGAACCGGACTTATCCGGCCTAGGCGTGGATAGCGCCCCGAACTCGGTCTTCTGAATACTAGGGGCTTCGCTGAAATTTAAAATTATAGAATTCTATGGCCAAGTGAGAGTGATAAAGCATTATAAGTCCGACGGCCTGGTTCGTTGTGCTGAGCGCCTCCCTAGATGGACCCAAGAATGGGAACAAGAGCGCTCAGGTTTATCCCGAACACCCCAGCACTCGTGGCATGGGGGTCGAAGCTGACGACTTGCATCTCTCACATTTGATAAATGACCGCACAGAAGGTAATATTTTAAATTAACAAGCGTTGCTTAACGCATATGAACAAAGTTTTCAGCGTACAGGATAACAGATGCGAGTCTACTCAAATATTACATCTTTGGAGCATTCGTCCGCTATACGGCGAGCACCCTTCAGGACGCCCTTATAATACATCTCGGGCGTACGATACTCCTTGCACGGCGGTGGCGCGTCCGTCAAAAGCTTCTCAGCGTCCAGCTTGCCCAAGTGCACTTTGGCACGGGGAAGGACCCGACGGGCACCTTCGATATAGACGGAGCGCTTGACGACCTCAATCCACGGACATGCGTCCACCAGCCACCGCACCAGACCGAAGTAGCTCCCAGGCATGGCTTCTCCAGGCCAGAGCTGAGCTATGAGGCCCTTCATGGCCTGTTCGGCCACCTTGTGGAGCTCGACCAGCTGCTTCAGCTGGTCGCTCAGGGGCACCGGATGCTCGGCCTCAGCATACTGAGACCAGAACACCTTTTCCGTCGATCTCCCCTCTTTGGCTCGGTTGTATGCGGCGGCATCAGACACACTACGGGGCAGATCGGCGAACGCTCCTGGAGAGCTCCGGATTCGGGTAAGTAGCAGATAATTAACTTTTATATACTTCCTTTGCATAAAGAATGCCTTACCCGCCACTATCTTCTTCATCGCCTCGATCTCCTGGAGGGCCTTCTGGGCTTCGGCCTTAGCGTTTTTGGCACTCTCAAGAGCCAAGGTGAGCTCAGACTCTCGAGTCTTCGAGTCACGCTCCAAACTCTCGTGTTTTTCCACGAGAGCCTGGAGCTCTTGCCGCACCGCCGCCACCCGCGCCTCCTGCTTCTCTCGCTCGGTGCGCTCCAGGGCCACACTATTTTCGGCCTTTGAGACTGCCTCCTTCAGGGTCGCCACCTCGGCTATGGCCCCTGCAACATTTAAGTTGGTCCTGTCATTATTTGCAACCAAGTATTTCTATATACATTTACATGCGGTATTACATACCCTCCTTGTCCTCGAGCTGCTTCTTGGCACGGCCGAGCTCGTTCTCGGACCGCTCGAGGTTCTCTTTCAAGGCATTGACCTCTGCAGTCAGTGCGGCAGAGGTCAACAGCGCAGCCTGCATTCCCATATTGACATATTTTTATTAGACTCTTACGTATATCTTTTTAGATCCTCAACTCGGCTTTTCTTTTCGAACGCCGAACTGAGCATCATGGGCTACTGTCTATGTGGTAACATTTTTATATGTTTTTTAACACATACCTCAAAGCCTGTTAACAGGCTTGTACAGGCTTCTGTCAGCCCGCTCTTGGCGGACTAAACCTTCTGAATCACCGCACTCATAACAGTAGGTGTTCCTCGTCGACGGAGGCGCCGTTAAGCACCTCCAGTAAATTGTCCGACACCTCCGGATGGACGGGGGTCACCGGAGTCGTAGGCTTGCCCTTCTTATGAAGGCGCCGCCTATTGGACTCTGGAACCATTGATGGTTCCGGAGCAGTGTCCGGCCAGGGGCCGGACTCAGATCCCTCCGGGGCTTTACCCCCTTCAGGCCTGGAGTCCGGGAGATCGCCTTGCGGCGCCTCCAGGACCACCTCCTCCTGGTTTAGTCCCTTTCGGGACTCCACCTCGGCGTCGTCCGCAGGGAGTGGGGAGGAGGCCATCGGAAGCGAATTGTTATTCACGTCCGACGAATTCGGGGAGCCGCTCGACGAATCGCCGAGCTGAGCTCTGGGCGGACTGCATAATTAAATTCGGCGTCAGAAAATGCCAAATAATGGAGAAGCGCCATAAGTTATTCAAATATCCGGATGCTTACGATTTTGCCAGGGGCTTGACCCTAGATGGCCATTCCTCCCTGCCGTCTTTGACATCGGAGGCATAGTCCGGCAGAAGGGTCTTCCCCTTCTTGGACCCTCCGGCCTCCCCAGTTGGGGCGGCCTTTCTTTTCTTTCCTCCCCCCGTTGAAGGGGGAGAGGCTTCTTCTTCTTCTTCTTCCTCCTCCTCGTCTTCGGAGGCGGAGGGTGCGTCGGGGTTGTCGGGTGAATCTGACACCGCCAGGCGCCGGGAACTCTTTCGGGTCCCCGTGGCCTTCTTCTCCGGCACCACGTGGGGTGCCGGAACCAGCAGCGTCGTTAAGCGAGTGTCCGCTGGGTCTTCGGGCAAGGGATCCGGACAGTCGATCTGTCCGGCCTTCTTCTACCAATCCTGCTAAAGAGATGGGAGTTTAGATCCCGCATAGAATCAAATCTATGAAAAACAAATACCCCGTAAAGGGAAAATTAAGCTCACCGCGCTAGCTTGGCGCTTGGCACAGAATCCGTGATCCTCGGTGACGGGAGGGGAGACCTCGGAACTCTTGAATAGCACCTTCCAGGCATCCTTGTGCTTTGTGTCGAAGAGCCGAGACAGAGTCTGGTGCTGGGCCGGGTCGAACTCCCACAAGCTGAAAACCCGTCGTTGACACGGGAGAATCCGGCGGAAGAGCATGACCTGGACTACGGTGACAAGTTTAACCTTCCTGCAGATCAGGTCTTTGATGCAGGTTTGAAGTCCGGTCACTTCCGCCGAATTACCCCACGACAGGCCCATCTCTTTCCAAGATGTGAGCCGTGTGAGGATGCCAGATCAGAATTCGGGGGCCACTGCCCATTCTGGGTCACGCGGCTTGGTGATATAGAACCACCCCGATTGCCACCCTTTGATAGTCTCTATGAAGGCGCCCTCGAGCCATGTAACGTTGGCTATCTTTCCCACCGTGGCGCCTCCGCACTCCGCTTGGCGGCCGCCCACGACCTTCGGCTTGACGCTGAAGATCTTCAGCCATAGGCCAAAATGAGGCTGGATGCGGAGGAAGGCCTCGCACACGACGATGAACACCGAGATGTTGAGGATGAAGTTCGGGGCCAGATCGTGGAAGTCCAGGCCGTCATAGAACATGAGCCCCCAGACGAACGGATGGAGAGGAAAACCCAGTCCGCGGAGGAAATGGGGAAGAAAAACAACCCTCTCATGGGGCCTGGGGGTGGGGATGAGTTGCCCCACATCTGAAAGCCGGTGCACGATGTCGTCGGACAGGTATCCGGCCTTCCTCAGCCTTTTGATTTGCCCCTCCGTGACGGAGGAGGCCATCCATCTACCTCCCGCTCCGGACATGATTGGAGAATGTCAAGGTGGGAATTGCGGGCTTGGGCGTTGGAGCTCGAGCGCGCAGGGACGAATAAGCAAAGGAGGAAGAAGGCGTGAATGGAAAGGGCGGATTCTTATCCCCTTATATGGGTGGCCGAAACTACGAGCCCCCACCAGCCTAAATAAAACTCGCTTATCTCCCAAGCGCCGCGGTTAATGGCGTGGTTGGGTTACCCACGCCCGTATTGATGAGAATCCCGGAATAAGGGGACACGATCTCTGCTTTGACATGACGTGCCAAGGAAACCGCCTCGCTAAACGCGCTGACGTGGAACGGTAAAATGAATGAAAGCCTGGCCGTGGCATGATGTCACGCTGCGGGGTACGTCAGCAGATTAAATTGGTGCAAATATTATTCCTTCTACGGTGGCATGTGGAACTTATTTTGCAGAGCCGGACACTATCCTGGTGTTCAACATCTTCTATGAAGTATTCGGTGGAGGAACCCGCCTTGCAATGCCGAAGACAACTTGCGTGCCGGACTCGTCGTCATTGAAGCCTGGTTCAGGGGCTACTGAGGGAGTCTTGGATTAGGGGGTGTCCGGATGGCCGGACTATGACCTTTGGCCGGACTCCCGGACTATGAAGATACAAGATTTAAGACTCCGTCCCTTGTCCGGATGGGACTTCCTTGGCGTGGAAGGCAAGCTTGGCGATATGATATGAAGATCTCCTCCCATTGTAACCGACTCTGTGTAACCCTAGCCCTCTCCGGTGTCTATATAAACCGGAGAGTTTTAGTCCATAGGACGAACAACAATCATACCATAGGCTAGCTTCTAGGGTTTAGCCTCTCTGATCTTGTGGTAGATCCACTCTTGTACTACCCATATCATCAATATTAATCAAGCAGGAGTAGGGTTTTACCTCCATCGAGAGGGCCCAAACCTAGGTAAAAACATCGTGTCCCTTGTCTCCTGTTACCATCCGCCTAGACGCACAGTTCGGGACCCCCTACCCGAGATCCGCCGGTTTTGACACCTACACTACCACTAACCGTCCACCTGTCCTTCATGCGCGGCCACTACTGGGCAGGCATGAAGGCCAACTAGATCGTCCTCATCCACCAATCCGGTAGTCCGTGGTGTCTCGTGGATATATACACCCAGCGAGAGATCACCCTTCCATCATTGGATATCGCCGCCATCGAGCCTCACGGCCCGCGGACACTCCTGCCTACTATGCACGAGACGTGTCAAGCTTTTAGCTCGGCCTCTATTTGCTGAAGGTTGTAATCTGCGAAGTGCCCACACCATCAGAAGACTACATGGATTACAAGCTCATTGCCTTGTTCAACATGAGATTAGTCTTTCTGGAATCCGGTCTCCAAACATGGTTATGGCTCATCGTCAATCCTATAGAGGCAACATTTCTGAAGTTATAGTGCACGATGGCATTGTTTATGCGGTAGACACACAGATTGGCTGCCTATACTGGTGGAATCTATCATCGTGTAATTGTTCTATCTCATCTCATCTTTACCTTATGAATACAACTGCATGTTCATTGTTACAAATTTAGAATAGATAGTATGTCTATAACCACATCATTGCTATATGTTCCTCTCATTTCCTAGATTTTTATGACCACACATGTTATTGTTAGAGTTGATGTGAGAACAATTGTCATCTAATGATTATTAGAATAGATATTATGAGCTTAACCTGATGATTGCTAGATGTTACTCTCATTTCCAAGATTTTTATAACAACCCATGTTATTGCTTAGTGTTGATATGAGAATTGTAGTAAGTGCTATTGCAGAATATGAGTAGGCCCTCTCATAGCTGTTTTCCTCTCATTGTTACATGTTGTTTGAACCATGACATATTTCTAGAATATGAAAGCCATTGGCTTATTTTTTTTTAACTTGGGGTATGATTATTACCACGGCATTGCAATTATGTGTCTATGATATGTGTCACTGTTATAATAATCTTAATTCCACACATACTCTGAATATGATTGTTTATTTTTATCCTTTTGGTCTCCATTTGAATTGTTGCAGCAGACGCAAATGCGCTGGCATTCATGATTCCAGGACCTGGAATCACACCAGTCAATGGGTGGTGGTTTATCACTTGTTCAGCTGACGACGGTCATTTGATGCTCATTCGCACGTACCAAATTGACCAAACCATTACATCAAACCACATGCAGTACAATGCCTGGGGCATTCGGAAGATCCCAGCTCTGTTGGGCCAGGCGCATTCAACTGGAGGTGGGTTTACAGCCTCGGCAACCACTCCATGTTCCTCGGGCTCAATTATCTGATCATCCAACCAATCATCGATCATATCACCGGCGATGATTACCATGCTATGCAACTTTCATTCGCCAGGGGGGCTGTGTTTACACATCATATCATGGGTTTCATGAATCACCATATCTAGAGATTCTTCGACACAGCTTGTTGCCAAGTAATCTTCAGTGTGTGAAAGGCATCAAGCTTCCATGCGATGGATGGCTTTTGCAAACCCGACATGCGGCGATGTGGTTCATGCCAACAGCAAATATGCGCAACTTGATTCGTACTGATATCTAGACTGAGCCATGTATTCTGCTATTGTAGCATGACCCTTTTTTGTTGGATATTATGTATTGTTGTTAGTTTGAAGCACTCCTCTTATTTGACGGATAGATACCTTTCTGGGATCAAGTGCATCCTAACTCACCTGCGTAGGATATATATATATATATATATATATATATATATATATAGGACACGGCTATTCTGTTACTAGTAACAGAATATTTTTCTGTTACTCCCGCTCCCTATAGAGTTCCGATGGTGATTTCCACCCGCCCAATCAGTGCACGCAAAAAGAAATGAAAAAGCCCACCCATGCGAACCCTCTCGACCCCTCATCTCTCTCAAGACCGGCCGCTCCTCCCCCCAAGTGCGCCTCCGCGCTGCTCCCCTCCCTCCAGCGCGCCGCCTAGCCGACCCACCCTCCAG